>NC_136065.1:613369740-614622240 GCF_964261635.1 Lissotriton helveticus
CTGCAAAGTTTGATGTGAAATCCATTCAGTCATTTGGGCTGTATCAGTGCCTAAATAATCAAATGAAAAATGAATTGGGAAAATGCATATTGGGTCTGGCCTTTTTTTCTCACCCCCGCTTCACTGAACTCCCTGAAACTTTGCAGGAAGGAGCTGAAGTGAAGCAGACTTTTGGGGGACAGTTTCATGAAGATTCGTCCAACGGTGTCAAACTTATAGACAAACTAAAAACTGCTTTTCCTTGAGAAATGTGGAATCAGAGATGGGACCTTGAATGAGTCACAATGCCCTTTCTCCTTCAACAATAGTAAAATAAATATCACATTATACTCTGCACATCTGCATATATCATTTATGCCATGACTTTTTTCTTGTCTATTTGTTTTAACAAACGCATCTAACCCAACCGAGAATGCAAGGGTTATATTTATGCAGCAAGGCAAACTCACACTCCATAAATATCCAACTACTACTAGAGTTGTTTCCATATGTAAAGTATTTGTTATATGCAGTCTGCGAGACAGTACACATTTCTTTTCTCATGTCACCTTTGCTGTCCTTTGGAGATAAACTGTAATTCGACACTGCATAAATGGGAAACATCACTTACAACGCAACTTTTACCACGCAATGCTTTTAAATCGCAGCTTTTACAATGCAAACCATTACAATGCATTGCGCTGGGGGGCGCTTTAGGATAGGGAATACGTTTAATTTACTGTCCAACACCTTCCCTAGTGTCCACGGGGACTGGAGTTGGAATAGTAAATTAAACTATTCACTATCCAGCACCCCAAAGCGCTATGCGTTGTAATGGTATGCGTTGTAAAACTCGCGTTGTAAAAGCATGCGATGTAAAAACATGCGTTGTAATGTCGTACATCCTGCATAAATAAGTGTGCATTCATTAGCACAAATGCTAGAAGGAACGTGTTACTGGACCCCACTTATTTTTACTACAACAGCAGTGTATATTTCTATATATATATATATATATATATATATATATATATATATATATATATATATATATATATAGAGAGAGAGAGAGAGAGAGAGAGAGAGAGAGAGAGAGAGGGGGAGAGAGAGAGAGAGAGAGAGAGATTTATTAGGTTTTAGCATCCATATTTTTGAAACTCTAAGTTTTTGCAGTTAATTGGAAGGCACTGTAGTGAAAACTGTGAAACAACTGTTAAATTGCTAAGCTTTTCACCTGCAAAATATTGAGACATTTTAATTATAAAGAAGGCAAACACATTCAAGTGATAAAAGGGATCTCTACATTACAGTATATGCAACTGTTTTAGATATTTTATATGGATACACCTGAAGAGTAAAACACTGCACTGCAAGAGGATCACTGCACTCAAGGGATTTATCTATCAGGCACACTGCAATGCTCTTCAGCTCTCTAGATAAAAAGCATTTTTGCCTTTTGAGCGCCAGTTCTGACACCAAATCAAAATATATTTTCTTTGTTTCAGTTTAGTGCCATCTACTGATGTTGCTATAAGGCTGCCATACCTCATCCTTTGGAAGCCCCATCCCTGCAATCTAGTGTCAAGTTGTACAAGGTCGGAGCTGAGCAAATGGATAATGTGCAAAGAATCGATCTGACCCTACTTGTGAATAATAATGAGACAAGTCGTCAACATGTCACTTTCAATGGCGAATGAGTAGTCGTCCTTGTGAACCTATATGCACAAGCTGGCACCTGCTGCACCAGTTTGTGGCCCTTCAGGAGGCAGTGGTGTAACAATAACCCCAGCAGCCCGCGTTGTGCACTGGCAGCGGGCCCCTGGCCTGAGAGCTCCTGACTGGGTTCGGAGTAAGGAGGTCTCTCCTCCATGTACTTGGCAGGGGGGCTTCTGTAAGTTTTGTTACGCCACTGGCAGGAGGGATTAAGAGTACTGCTCTCACGCACTCGTTAACCACATCGCAGCTGATGATATTCTTCTCCTGTGCTGGACAGCAATAAAAACGGGTGTGGTCATGACGAGCTCAGCTCGTCATGAGCACCTGAGAGGTATATGCCATGACGAGCTGAGCTCGTCATGAGCACCGAAGGGGTTAACAGCACTACTAAAGATTTTTTTTCCTGAAGTTTAACATATTTGCCAATTGTGAAGCTGAAGAAGTTTAAAATAAAAAAGGCCTAAAAGGACCTTTTGATAGCAGCAGGACCCTTCTAGTGCTGTATAGGGCGGGAGAACCAGCGTACATTGTGCCACGCTCCTCCTTTGTTTCTCTAGCACATAACTCAGGGGGCAGGACTCCTGTGATTGGAAAAACGAGATACAAAGTTGTGCGGCTTCCATTGTGCTTCCACATTGCCGGAATGTTAGAAAGGAGGCATCTTGGCAACCAACCAATCAAGTCATATCCTTTGCCCAGTGGGGAGGATCCAACTTGAGTTTGTGGTAGCAGAATGTCGATAGCAAAATATCACCTGTCATACATTTAGTATAAATGAAAAATCTACACCTAATTGGCCAATATTTTTGTAATCCATATTTAGGACATGTATTTTTGTCAGATGATATTTCTGCGTAAAATATTCTGATAAAACTGCCCTAAGGCTTTTAGGATCAGGCAATGGAGAAGGAGCATTTCACAGTGATGTTTGAGTGGACAACCAGATGCAGTTAATGTTAGAATTTTAACACACAACCTCAGGCAAATTGTTTGGAAAAAGAGGTTATTAGCTTGAAACCACTGCGTATGTGAGGTTACCATTTTTGTTCGCCAAGAAGAACCATTGAGCTCAATTATGCATCCACACAGCTCTGTATTTGGTGGACCAGAAACATCTTTGGCAATCTTCAGTATTTTTTGAACGCCCACCACCAGGTGAAAGGAGAGCAGAAAGATGTTCCAGAGGAACAGAGACTCCTGCGTTAAATTAGATTTTCATTATTTCTGTCCCCGACCCATATGATTCCTTTTTTCTCTGATGTTCATTATTTTTATCACTCCGAGCTTAGCTACAGGAGATGTATAAGCTTTGTTTCATACCACGAATCGGTGCCTTCTGAAGACAATGCTAAAATTGAGTGTTACGGAGCCAGTATTGTCGGCTTTGTCAACAATCCTTCTCAGATCTATTAAATGTTACCCTGTTTTTACTATCTGTAATACTGATAACAATTAACTCTGCTTCCATAAGTGCACAAACTAGGGGAGAGGATGTGGCCTAATGGCTAGGGCGGTAGACCTTAAATCTGGGTAACTGGGATCGAGTCTTGGGAACGACGCTCAACTTCCTGTGATTCTGGGCAAATAACGTAATATCCCTGTGCCTAACAAAAATGAATGTGTCCTTATGTAATACAACTCGTGCTCATGTAAAGTGCTCTGATACCTGATTCCTTTGGGTCAAGTTTGCGCTATATTAAACTGCAAAAAAAACAATTCTCACATACATTTTGAAAACAGACAGGCACTGGGATACCCTAAAAATCAGTGTTGATGTTTACCATTCAGTATTGTATGTAACACAACATGCTGTATCTGCCAACATTGGCATCTCTTTCATAGTCTACATAAACAATGTAGGAATAGAGTATTCAACAACCAGTGTTTAATTCAGGGGATTCTGATAAATCTGACCCTAACTTCCTGGATCACCTTTTTTATCTTGGTGGTGATATCTTGTCTGAATAGTGCAAAAGCGACTACTGTGGGCTCCCTTGCAAGATAATGCACAAATATTATCCGGCCCTTTATGATGGAGCTTGCATGGTCTTTAGTTTAACTCAATCTGATTAGATCAACCCACCTATACATCCATGCATTGATTACCATCAAACCGTGATTTGACATCAAAACCTTACATTTCACAAACACATCAATGCTTTGGGTGGACTCCAGATTCCTCTCAGTCCACTGAGAGATCTGGAGACAGGTAGTGTGTTATGACAAACAGGCTTATTCATGTTGACGCACAGATTTAACCCCCTTCATGGCATATTCCCTGGCATATTCCTCTCACTGTAAATCGTGACAGTAGGGGTTGTCACTGTAGCCTTGCTCATGAGTGGGAATTCATAACTCTCATACTTTTAGCTTAGCCTTCACTTTTTGGCTATTCTTGAAAGATTGTCCACTCTCCCTTAGCCCACAGTAACTCGGCATCTCCTCCTAGCTTCTCACTCCCTGTATTACTCTATTTCCTGGTGGACGATGGCCCCTTCACCTGGACCTATGGTAAGCCTCCTTCTCTACCGATATGGCTTTGATAGCCACGGGACGCACCCCTTTACTTGCTCTGTCCGACCTTCCATTTCCAGTGGCGGAAGATCTTTCCAGCACATTCATCCCCCTCCTTCCCCCTCCACTATTGGTCTTCCCCTCATGTGGCTCCGCCCCCTACAAAATTCCAGGCCCTTATCCCTACTCCTCATCAACAGTCGATGGTTGTTCGACCATCTTATTTTCTATGATGTAAGGATCATTCCTGCTCACTGAAACATGTCCATCCTTCTTCCTAGGTAAGTGAGTTTTCTGTTCCAATTCTGGAACAGGCATTCTGGTGTAAAATAATCCTAGCTATTTTGTTTTGGCATGTCATAATTTAGGAACAAATGCCAAATCTGGATCACCTATGGGCGTAATTCCAGCTAGAATCTCTTCCCTATTACACAAACAGCTGGCTTCCTCTATCTGCTCAATACTTAATCTTTCAATGAGGGGGGCTAACTTCCAATAGAGTGGAAGGCCGCACAAATAATCCCCATCCAAAAGAAGGTTAATGCCCCAGTAGTGGATCTATCTAACTACCGCCCAATCTCTCTTTTGCCTCCTCTTAGTAAACTATTAGAAAACACATCAACAAACAGCTCTCAAAATATATTGAATCCACTGGATGCCTTGACTCCTCACAGTCTGGGTTTAGACCAATGTTCAGCACGGAGTCAGCACTTATTGCTGTTACTCATAATATAAGACACTTCCTTAACAACGGCCAGGCGGTATCTATTGCTGCTACTGGACCTGTCGGCAGCTTTCAACACGGTATCCCATTCTATTCTGCTCAAGAGACTTAAAGAAATCGGGATTTGTGAACAAGCCCTTTTATGGCTCTCTTGTTTTTTTAACCCTATGGAAACAGACCATCAATCTTGGTCTCTTCCGCTCTCGAACTATGGAGCTTACCAAAGGAGTGCATCAGCGATCTTGCCTCAGTCCCACCTTATTCAATATCTATGTGGCACTGCTGGCAAATTGTCTCAGAAAGCTTGGCTGTACCCTGATTTCATATGCTGATGACACCCAGTTTTTCTATTATTTGATAAGAACACTAAGAATACTAAGGCCTCTTTCTCAGAAGGTATGACAGCAATTGCTGACTGGATGCGGATACATTTCTCCTGTTAAATACTGGAAAAACTGAGATCATGCTCTTCGGTGATGCCCTTTGCTTTAGTCTCCAGAGTAGTGGCCGCCTGAACTAGGTGCTACCCCTGTCCCTAAGACAGTGGTCAAGAACCTGGGCATCCATCTGGACCAGTGACTTACGATGAAAGAGCAGGTGACAGCTATCATAGGTTCCAGCTTCCATATGCTGATCCTCCTGCGCAAAGTATTTCCTTTTCTTCCTCTCACTGTGGGTAAAACACTTGTTCTGACACTAGTGATAAGCCACCTAGACTACTGTAATTCCCTCCTGATTGCGGCATGTGAGTCTTCACTAAACAGACTTCAGGTAGTTCAAAACACCGCAGCCCATCTTTTTAAGAACCTACCAGCCAGAACAGCCTCACTCCCCCTCTTACAACATCTGCATTGGCTGAGCACCTATCCTCCCACTACAGCTTTCGCTCCCAGCCATCGAGGTCTCTGTCCCAGACACTTCTCCATTCAGGGATATGCTACGTTCATCTCTTTACAATCTTGAAGACCTTTGGCCCAAATGACCGTCAGCGATGTCTCCAGATTATGAGCCAAAACGAACTAGCCCTTTGCACAGGTAAATATAAGTTTCAGTTGCAGATCTCTCAATATGAAACAGTCCAGTCTTTGGCACTGCATGCATCAACATCTACACTGCAAACAGACCTGATGATTTTCTGTACAGAGATAAAGCCGTGTCTATTCCCTTTCAGTATTGGTCTGTGGTGCATGCGCATACAGTGATCATTTCTGAACTTGGACTGCACAGCTTATTTCAATATTGCCTTTTTTCATGTCTCTGGCTCTGAAAAAAATACAGTATGAATATTGGTCTACAAAACACTAACATAAAAAAACAAATACTTTACGTAAAACATATCCTCAGAGTGGCCGCAACACAAACATATGACCTTAGAGCCACCGCTATGGTTACATCCAGAGCGGCTTTAGTATTGGTGGTGCCCTGTGTCTGTGTGTGTGTGTGTGTGTGTGTGTGTCTTTGTTGTAGCCTTCCCTTCCCCATGACCTCCTGCTCCACAGATTCCATCACAAGCACCCTCCAGGGGTTCCCCTCCTCTCTCCATAGCCACTCACTCACATTTATTTAATGTCTTGTATAGTGCTACTCATCCCAGTTTAGGGTGTCAGAGCATTTTACATCACACACATGTACAGAGGACAAATAATCATGCAAGTTTGTAAATCAATGCATAGGTAATGTTCCGTACAATGAGTGCTACGAGGTGTAGGGGGTCACATGTCATCCATACTGGTAGGTTTTATGTGTTAAAAGTGCTGGGTCTGGAGAAAAAAACTCAGGATTTAAAACATAACACAGTCCTTTGGGTTGGCTAGGTAAAACAGAATGAATTGCTATACAAATAATTATTTTTAGCAATCCTAGAATAATGAAAGATAGAGGGGCAAAGCAATAAGGTTCTAAACGTATCCTTTGCTGTTTGCGTACAGGTCTTTGATGCTGGTTCATACCTCACTGGGCTATAGTAGAGGACTGTAACTTAGAAACTGCAATCAACAAAAGGATCTCTGTGATACATGCAGTAATTCAGCAGCAGTCCATGCAGATAAGCGCAGTGGGGCGGGGCGGGTAGGGGGTGTCGACAGATGACGGATTAGGAATATTTATTTAATTTTCCCCATTCCAACATCTGTTAACTCCCCCCTCCTCCCGCCACACCCCCTCCTCACCACCCTAACCTGCACGGACCGCCACTGCAGTAACTTACTGAGCTAAATACAAAAAATACACGAAGGTGATCTCCATGTTACATATTGTGCTTTGCAGCAGGTGAATTAACACATTATGATGGGTCAAAACTGTGATTAGACAAAACACATCTCTCCAATAACCACCAGTTATTTTGCCTTTATTAATATACCCTAAAAATTGTTGGGCACAGAAAAATCTCTGCTGACTCTCTTGTCCTGCCTCAACCGATTGACCTGTCTGCTTGGTCATCTCCTCCCGTCACAGTGCAAATGATACCCTTCGAGCTTGGCGCCCAATGCGGAGGCGCCAGTCACACCACCTTAAAGCTGGCATGGGCTACATTTTAGAAATGACCAGTAGAATGCCCCTCTCACCCATGGCAAAAGGCACCACTACAGAATGCAGTTTCTACTTCCTCTTTCCTGCACCCCAAAATCAACATTTTTGAGTGACACTCAGAGAGGTCACCAGGAGTGTTCTACTTGGGAGGGCTCGGGCCCATCAGCAGAAAATGGCAACTGCACCAGCAACTCATGCCATCTGCACAGAAAAATGCACAATGTACCGCGAAACTGGCACATAGAGATGCCAGTGTCAGTTCTTGCCTGCGGTAGAATTCATGTAATAGACACCTGTGGCTCCAAATGCCAACCAAGTGATCTTGTTAATGTGAATGAGGTCACCTTGTCAATATCACTTGGTGAAATTGTCTGCCAAGGCGATGTCAGTTTCCTATCTCGGCATTTTTCGCTCTCAAATTTCACATTAATAACTAGAAATTACTTTTGACACTGTGTATGTAGATTTCAGGGCCTCTCGCTTCGTTGCCCGGGGCGTGCAATAATCTCTCGTCTCGCAGCCTGTTGCATCTTGGAGAAAATCCTTCCCCCAAACAAGTGTTGCCGCAGCAAACAGACAGCCAGCAAGGGTTTCGAGTCCCAAATATTGCAGATAAAGCCAGGAATAGCCTTCCCCCGTCCTCGCCCTTCGGCTTTCTGCCTCGTCTGTCAGCAACACAAAGGATGGGGGGAGACCAGCCGAGTTTGCCTCGCTCAAGTCTGACAGGGGCTCGCAGCCATTCCGGATGGAGATAGAAAATGAAAACTTTATGAAAACGTATCAGAGAAGTAGTGTTTCACGTCCTGCACCCCTGCCGCTATTAAATTGAGATTTCAATCACTCTCGGCCCTCGGGGTAGGGAGCAGAGCAGAGTTTACTGAGACTGCCCTGCCTGGGGTGGTGCAGTGTAGAGCATATCTCTCCAGCCTTATTCAGCAGGACTGGAATTCCTAGCGCCTGCCATCAATGCCAGCATATGCCTGCAAGTAAGTCGGATTACAGACTATTTGTATGTATATATCTATTGGCAGGCAGACAGCTAGACAGACAGACAGGATACAGATGGATACGTTTGTTTATTTGTTGATTCTCCCGTAAGCAGTGAAGGTTAACAAGCTTATATGTGTGTGTGTGTGTGTGCGTATATATATATATATATATATATATATATATATATATATATATATATATATATATATATATATATATATATATATATATATACATATATATATATATATATATATATTTATATATATACATTTGTATACATATATAATATGTGTGTGGTATCTCTCTCTCTCTCTCTCTCTCTCTCTCTCTCTCTCTCTCTATATATATATATATATATATATATATATATATATATATATATATATATATATATATATATATATATATATTTAAGAACTAACGAACCCATCCCCATGCTGTGCATATGATTAAGAGGCGTGTTGCCTTGAAACGCGTTATGCATTTCTGCCGAAATAAATGGATTTCAAGTACGCTGGTGTGGTCGGTTTCACGCTGCTGAGGTCTGCGCGTGGGTTTGGATGGATATATATATATATATATATGTATATATATATATATATATATATATATATATATATATATATATATATATTCACGCTCCAAGGTTGTCCACCATGTGAGTAGCACGCGAGCAGCAGCTTTATTTATGTGTAGGTGAGGACGGGGATCCGCTTGTAGACGCCGCTCCGTAATGGATCTGCCCGACGCGTTTCGAAGCTCCATCTGCTTCTCTTCAGGGGCTTTAACGGAAGCGGTGTGCGCACCCGCTACACTTCTCCAATTATATAACTCGCCCGTCGATGGGAGGCTCCAGTGAGACTTCTGGGAAGTGTAGTACGGAAAGCACACAATCAAGTCCTGTATGGACTCCACAAGTGGGCCCGTCCTCGATTCCATGTACGGCTGCTACTTCACTGCCGTGACCCCCACGTTAACGGGGTGGTGCATACTCTGCGTGAATCTATATGCGGCAGTCCAGCCGCAGAGTATGCACCACCCCGTTAACGTGGGGGTCACGGCAGTGAAGTAGCAGCCGTACATGGAATCGAGGACGGGCCCACTTGTGGAGTCCATACAGGACTTGATTGTGTGCTTTCCGTACTACACTTCCCAGAAGTCTCACTGGAGCCTCCCATCGACGGGCGAGTTATATAATTGGAGAAGTGTAGCGGGTGCGCACACCGCTTCCGTTAAAGCCCCTGAAGAGAAGCAGATGGAGCTTCGAAACGCGTCGGGCAGATCCATTACGGAGCGGCGTCTACAAGCGGATCCCCGTCCTCACCTACACATAAATAAAGCTGCTGCTCGCGTGCTACTCACATGGTGGACAACCTTGGAGCGTGAATATATATATATATATATACATATATATACATATTAGGTGTTATGGTCTGGCTTGACAGCTCAGCTGTCACCAAACAATTATGTGAGAATCACCAGAAGAGGAACTTTGACTCTATTCACATGTTGAGAGCCAG
Source organism: Lissotriton helveticus (assembly GCF_964261635.1). Classification (NCBI taxonomy): domain Eukaryota; kingdom Metazoa; phylum Chordata; class Amphibia; order Caudata; family Salamandridae; genus Lissotriton; species Lissotriton helveticus. The sequence goes on from NC_136065.1 coordinate 613,379,716, forward strand.
GGGCACATGTCTTGATTAGGCATAACTTGTGTGCTTCTCAAAAAACATGCTTGCTTTCTAACAGCTCTGATCATTTTGTTTATTCATCTTGCAGCCTGAGGACGAACTTTCAGGGGTACACACATGCCATTGTAATGCTATTAAAGTGTCCTAGATAATTTATGGTGGTTTACACTGGCAACAGCACAGGTGGGAAGAGGACAGTAATTAACGTTCATGTATGTTTAGGTCTGAATTGAGAGCACATTCATATGCCAGATCTATGCCAATGCTTGTTCATTCATGGCTGGACACAGATGAATTTGAAGTGTTTGCAAGTGAAACAAATACTGTGAAGATTAAACCAAAGATGAACCATTCACTTAGATCAGAGGGATGTGCTAAATTCATGTCCTTATACAGAGTAACAAGCGAAAAATGATACACAATTCTGCATATTATGCGAAACATCCTTTGGTGAACATTTTGCACATTTTGGGTAAGTTGAAATTCCTGAATTACAGTAGAGTATGCTTCTATAACCAATATTTTTACAGGGGCATATGTGCTGTGTGATTTAAAGTTGATTACGCACAGGTTCACGATATGCATCAGAAGATTTCTTTACCAAGTTAGTTTGCCACCTTCCCTTGTGAGTGTGTAATGAGAGAATAGTACTAGTGATGTAAACTAGATGTTAAAAACTGGTGATGTGCTGCTAGGTTTGTTTCTGATAAAGGTGTGTTACAGCAAAAAGCAGAGAGTGTATAACAACTCGGTTCCACTCTGTCCGTCCAGGCATGAAATGAGACGCAACCTCACTTTTGTTCTGGCCTGACAGGTGGAGTGGGGAGTGGATCATTACAATCAAAATTATTGTCACAAACTTTGACCAATCTTGTTGACTGAAATTCTGGAAAAACAAGTTTTTCAATAGGTGAGAATGGAAAGGTGAATTCCAGAGTTCCGAGAGCTTAATATGCTGCTTGAAGGTGGCGGGGATGGGAGTCAGTCACCAAAGACAGACGTTTCCAATTTTTTCTGTGATTAGAGCATCCTATGATCAATGAAAATCATCCTGAGCCAATCACAGTCATTAGTACCAGTATAATGGCGGCAACATCCAATAAGATTATAATTGCTACAATCCCTTGTAGGATTACCTGTAATGTGCGGCACCTGCAGACCTACACTCACGCGACTCTGCTTTGACTTCTGCAGTCATTCTCAGGTGCGGCTCCTCCGCTATGGCAAAGGAGCATCGCACCCCCCGGCCAGCACCATCCAAAACATGAAAAATGAAACGATAATAAAACAGGTTTAAAACTTGTTTCATTATTGTTTTATTTTCCTTTTGCCGGGTCTTGTGAGCGGGGCCACAGTGACGAGAGGCACTGAGGGGAGTGGTATGTGCACTTCCTTCACTGCACATGACGGTTTGGCCCGCCAGCTCAAGCCGGCCAAACCGTCATGCGCAATGAAAGTTCTCACCAACCCAGCAATGCAGCTGGGTTGGAGAGAGCAGGCACAGATTTTTAGTCTGTCCTGGAGCGCAAATCAAGGGCGCTATGGCCGATCCTGAAGCGTTTCTCAAGTGTGAGAGCAGCTTCGGTATTGGCTGCACAGCAGACTGGGAGCCTGTGCTTTCAGAAGAGGAGAGGAGAAGACGAGCATGGTGTAATGGTGGAGGGCAGTAGGTAAGTTCTTTTTTATTTTTTACATTTGTCTCCATTTCCCCCCCCCCCGCCCCCCCTGCTGACCCCCACCCGCCTCTTTTCCCTGACATGAGTCGCACCTGGTCATTCTTCTTTCCTGGCCAAGTGTTCACTCATACAATGTGACGCAGACCAGGGTCTGCACATGACCAATCTATGCAACATTTCTAGGGTGACAGTGGAAACAGATGGTTGTGTTGCAAGCTCCCTCCATCCAGGCTGTTACATGGTGTGTTAGAGTGTTTGCAATGGGTGCTCCTGCCATTGGATTAGCTGGCTGTAGCTCCAAGGCAATGTTACCTGATACAATGTCATCATCAATATACCGGTGATACTCAAATCTACTGAATACTCCACTCAAGCAACTAAAACCTCAATGATGACCTAGATTCGATCTTTAAATGGTCATCAGCAAACTCTTTGAAACTGAACTGTCTAAAAACTGAATTTGTATTTCTTTCTGGCAAAGCAAGCAATAACGTTGACCTCTCACTAATCATCTTGCTAACTAATTGTTCACCAACTACATCTATTAAGTTCCTTGGATTCCTTATCGACAGTAAATTCTCTCTGGAACCTCTTTTCTGCATATTAGTCCATAAGACACATTTTAATCTATACCAAATAAAAAGAATAAAACACCGCCCCTCTGTCAATCAGTTTAAGATTGTGGTCCAAGCATTAGTTATATTTGGAATTGATGGGGGGAAATGGGGGAACATCCTTTACCATGCGGATTTTACTCCGCAGTACCCTTTCAACGCGTCTTTTACAACGCAAGTCATAACCACGACTTGCGCTGGAGGGCGCTACAGGACAAGGAATAATTTAATTTGCTATACAACACCTTCCCTACTGTACGTAAGTCCGCACCCCTCCAACGCAAGTCGTGGTAACGACTTGCGTTGTAAAAAACGCGTTGTAACGGTACGCGTGGTAAAACCATGCGTCATACCGTCGTACATCCGGGGAAATGCCATGTCCTCAGGCTCCTCGGCCTCTCTGCACTAATAGTGACCCTGCTCTCTACAGCTCACCTTATCATGGACAAAAGAACATTTGATCACACCACTCTCATACTGAAAGATGCACGTTGCGTTCCCTAGGTGTATCACCATCAAAGCCGTTAACATTGGCAGACCCTTTCTGAATTGCTGAAAATCTCTGATGGCTCTCGAATAATCCAGCACTAAAGACTCAATCTTGTTAACGTCTCTGAAAGTCAGAACATCCAAAGATCAAAGACAATAATTTTTAAGCTTAGCGCCCACAGTTTGGAACTCCCTTATCAGACGATTCAGAAAGGTGCCTGACATCCTCTCCTCTAGAAAACATCTCAAGGCATTCCTATTCCAAAGCCATCATGCTTGAAATTACACATTATGCTCTTGCCCTTTCCATAATACTGATATTTCTCGCCATATTCCATTTGTAAAAATAACCAAATGTCATCTGATGTTATTATCTATTTATCTCTTGCAACATTCTCCTTCCCTTCCCGTTACTCGTTACCCTTAGCTCTCTGGGTTCTCTTCAAATTATTGTTATCTCATGATGTTTCCCTAAGCATGCTTTTTCCCTACTTTTTGCCTTTGTTACCCTAGTTTTGCTGAACCTGTTTCTGTTGGCATTAGGACTTAGTGCACTTTACTCTTGCTAGCCAGTTGTATAGGGCTTGTGCTCTCTCTCTTGAACTTAATCAAATTGGTTTACACCTAATTGGCACATTTAATGTACTAATTAGGCCCCCGTATTTGGTACTACATGTATCAAGGGCCTGTAAATTAAGTGCTACAAGTGGGCTGCATCACTTATGCCACCCACTAAAGTAGCACTATTAATACCGACGTATTGGCCCCCCCACTGCAGCCTGTAGTGCAGGTTTAAACTGCCACTTTGGCCTGGCAAAATAAACCTTCTGCCAAAATAAGCCTTCCTCGTACTATTATGAAAATGTCACTATTAGAAAGTTGCCACTTTTCTGCCTACACTAAATGTGCCTCTCTGCCAGTGTCCAGGGTCATGACTCTTAATGACTCTCCTGAGGTGTGAAGTGTATTTCTTCCCAACAAGGGACAAAAGGGCCTTGGATGTGGGGAAGGGTATTCCTCTTCTGAGCAGGATGGCCAGGGGATCTGGACTCAGCAGTTCCTTAGCTTCAAGGGGTAGCCTGAAAGCTGTGCCACCCACTTCCTGACTTCTGAAGCTGCCCACCTTGTCACTGGCAAGTGCAGTTCACACCTGGGCCTGGCTGCCCTTGGTCACCCTAGACAGTTTGGAGTGAAACCATTGGGGAATGGAAAAAAGAGGGCACAACCTGCTTAGGGATAGACAAAGAAAGGGACTGCCCCCCACACACACAGGATGGCAATGGGTATACTAATGGCACAGTCAGAGCCTCTCATCAGAACACTTCTGGACCAATGAAATATTCAAAAGAAGGACTGCACTGCTGTCTGAAGAACTAAGTCTGGACCTACTTGACTGGAGTCCAGTCAATCAAAAGTGACTCTGAGGGTCAGTAGGCTGACCAATTGTTTGTGCTACATGGACATAATAGGATTCCAGAGCCTCTCCTGCAACTGTCCAGCTGCCCAGCACCAACTGGAGCACCCTGAGCCCTGCTTTTGATCTATAGTGTAGTGAACTCTGACCACCAAGATGTGCCTTCCCAGGTCCTGGGCCCTTGGATGGTGTAAGGGTGTATTCCTCCATCCAGCAATAAGAACTAGACTTCATGTGAAAAGCCAGATGTTTTGAGCTCTTTACGACTTCGAATGACTCTCACATCTCTCGCCAGTGCAAAGATCCAATGGCGATCTGCTCTTTGCATCAGCAACGACCGCCTGTGTCTTCCGCCAGTGCTAAGCTCTGATAGCAACCTGCTTTTTACGCTGACAATGATCTCCTCATGGCTCCAGCCAACATGAAGCTTCAGCTGAGAAACCTCACATGGAGTTGGACTGTTTGAGAAGGTAAAACTTTCCACTGGGACAACCTTGAATCCGACCCATGCTCCTATTGCGGTCGGCCTAAACTTGTGACTTTGACCTGGTCCAGTGCAACCAGATAACCGCAAGGTGTGCTTTGTGCTTCTTGAAGCTATTTTGCCTCAGACTTTACAAATTCATAATTTTGGTTCTAATAATTGGATTTATGTTGTTTTGGTGTCATTTTCATATTACTTTATAAAACGTACTCTATTTTTCTAAATTGACTTGGAATTTAGATAGTGTTGTGTTTTCACTTTATTACCGTTTGAGAGTTGCCGAAATACTTTACACATTGCATTTAAGTTAAGACGGACTGCTTTTGGGCCAAGCTACTACAGGGTTAAGCACAGGTTTATTTAGTGATATTTGTGATTTACCCTTACAAGAATTGTGTTTATTAGCTGAGTGGGGCTCTCACCCTTCTCATCTAATAACCCAATTTTGTTTGACCTACAAGACTGTGCTTGACTTTCACTAGCTACTACTAGGGACCTGGCACGGGAAACATCCTTTACAACGCAACTTTTACCACGCAGTGCCTTTACGACGCAACTTTTACAACACAAACCATTACAACGCATTGCGCTGGGGTGCGCTCTAGGATAGGGAATACGTTTAATTTACTGTCCAACACCTTCCCTAGTGTCCACGGGGACTGGAGTTGGAATAGTAAATTAAACTATTCACTATCCAGCACCCCAAAGCGCTATGCGTTGTAAAGGTTTTCGTTGTAAAAACCGCGTTGTAAAGGCATGCGATGTAAAAGTATGCGTTGTAACGTCATACATCCACCTGGCACAGTACAAGTTGTAAATCATTTAAAGGGCTTTTCCTTAAATAGAGCATTTGGAAGTAATGTCACAGTAATTTACACACTCATCACTAGCCACTTTTAGCATCATTAATCCACCTGTTTAACAGATTAGCTAAAATAATAATACCACTTGTTTAATGTGGGGCTGTGAGTAAATTTCCCTTCCTGGGCACACAGAGGTTTGCACAGGAATCCTAATTCAAAGTAGTGTGATAATTACTCAGAAAAAAGGCATAACGTGGGGAATTCGGTGCTGTAAATACTGCTTCCAAGTGCTATGCCTTATTCCCATGTAAAAAAAAATCTGAATATAAAGAATTTACCACATTTAGGTTAACACATTTTACCGGGGGATGTAAATACTGCCCTCTATTCTGCACAACACTGAATCAAGGCCTTAATGTGGGTTCCTGAACTGAATAATGTTCCCAATTCCCTTGTACCTCATTGGGAGGTGTTGAGTCCCTGATAGTCCTTACTGTCATCTTTTGAGTACAAGGGAGGAGAAACATACCACTGAAGTGGACAGTTAACAGACATGTTTCAGCAACATGTTGCTGGTCAGCAACTTCGCCTCTTCAGTGAGGGTCTCTGCAGCATAAACATGGTGCTGAGTAGAACAATTGTTGGACTAAAAACCAAAATCAGCTATGGAAAATATTTTCAAACCAGCCTCTCACATTACACAAAAACAGCCAGTTTCCAGTTAACTCCCAACCTTCTCAAGCAAGGCATGAGTGTTTTTTTTAACTCAATGGAAATTTGAGAAAAATTGGCCCAATCAGTGCATTTTACAGCACAATATTTCAAATATATGCCTAAAATAAAGACAATATAATGGGTGTTCTGAATAGAAATTAATGCACCTGACCGAGAACCCAGGAACAATATCTTTAAGAAGCAGATCATCGTATGACTATATAGAAATATTTCACCTGCAATATCTCTTGCTATTTTAAAATATGTGTCAGACCATAATGTCCGCCACTGTTCCTATGCAAGTTAAGAAGTCATCAAAACTATTTCGATGTCAATGAAATGATTAGAAATATTTCATTCTGCCAGAGGAGCCAATCAATTATTCAGGGGGACTTCACAAAATGGCAGCCTGTATGAGGACATCAATAATGCTAAAAAGGCCAGTCTTCCTCATTTGGTATCAGAAACTTCAAAGACTTGGCAGGATGAAGTGCTAGGATTGTTCTTCGGGGCACTAGGACCGGCGTCCGGTTACTTATCGTCCAAGGGCTGAGCTTTTTTTGTGGAGGGGTTTTCTATAGCATGAACTCGCTCCAAAGGCATCAGAGCCTTTTACATGAGCACCAGTTGCGTTACAAACTGACACGTTAATTTTTTTAGGCATGGGGAGATTACGTGATTTGCCTAGAATCACAGAATGTTGAGCATCCCTGCCGAGACTCTAACCTTGTTCTCCAGCTTCGAGGTCGACCGCTCTAGCCATTAGGCCATGAGTTATTAATTAGGTTAGATGAAAATCCATGATGCTAGTATCCACATTTCATCCGTGTGAAAATCACATAACAACATAAAAGGTTTAACATTGTTCTAGTATGTGAAAGCTCATGTCAGTAACCACATTACAGTCTAAGTAAGGCACCACTGTCCTGCCATAAACCGTAGTGCTTGGGTATGCAACACGTCATTGTCATGCCAGAATCAATATTGCAGAGGCATGCCCGGTACCATTATCATGCCAAAATCAAACTTCCCCACTATGGTATAACCCATTCCATTGCAAGCACCGTGGTCAGCAATTAGCTACTCTTCCTAATTCCAATTTCTCTTTTGTTCTCCATCTTCTCATCCTGCTACTCGAAGGAACCAAGTAGACCAGATATCAGAGATTGGCCAGTGATGACTACCTACACTTAGGGAGTGGTGTGGCTCAGCGGCCAGAGCGGCTGACTATGGAGCGTTGGGTTCATGGTTGTGTCCCGGCACCGGTGGCAGCTCTGCTCCACACCATGTGACTCTGGGCAATAGCTCACTTAATCTCACCGACGGCCCCCAGTGCCTTGAGACCCTTAGGGGTGATTGGTTTGTGCTTAACAAATACCAGATTTATTTATTTATACGGGCTTGAAATCCAGCTGCTGCAGTGTTGAATGAAACTCATACTACCTTCTTCCTCTATTTTGCTGTTTTTATTAGGTGGGCACATCCCACCAGATTCCGACTCCTACCCCGCTCAACCAAACAGGAACTTTTCTACCATGGGGTGCAGACATGGCAATGCCATTTCACAGATCACATTTTTGCTACCAGGAAGAACAAGCTTCCTGTACAAGCAAGGTGCAGGTTGGAGTCAGGGATGCACGTGGCTACTCAGACAGGTGAGCAACACAGCCTACAGCTTTGACTAGAATGGACCATGTGCACTTTTGGGATTTACCGTAGTAGCCCCTTCACTTCGAAATTAGTCACTAGCTTGCACCCACCGGCCAACTGCAATGCAACATTGCATTCTGAAGTAGTTTTTTCTTCACTGGGACCTAAAATATTGTTTGTGGAGCCCTGGGAATTTTGTGCATACGTTAACGGTTTGTTCCTTTTAAAAGAGTCACTAACACAGTAAGTAAAAGTCTATTCACTGCGTGTAACACCACTGCTTCAATGTGATGTACTCTATTGAAGAACAGCGTAAATGATCATTCCATCCTCCCAAATTCTATTAACTTGCAGGAGACAATAAGAGTATTCCCCAAAAAACTTAGAATTAGGGGGGTGGTATTTCAAATCTCTGCAGTTGAGGAAGAAGTGACACTTGTAGATCATCTGCCCAGAAGCACACCATTTTGATCAAGTGGAGAAGTGGCAATTAGAATCCAGAATATTTGACTATCAAGACTATGGAAAACTGCTGAAGTGGTCGGTCCGACTGTCGTATTATGATGTATGCATCGTGTACTCCAACAGACCGCTGAAAGATTGCCAACTCCGACAGCTTTTCCCCAACCACCGAGACGATGGCCAGAAATAAACTGCATCCATTGAGCTGTACTGGGATCTCCGACCGATGTCTGGATTATGATGTGAGTTTCCGAAGACTCAACCGTGGTGCTTTGAGTCAGCAGAAACTAAGGAAAAGGGGTGAATGCTCAGCCGATTCCTGTCTTCCCGGTGCACTTTGGCATGGATCCCTTCCTCCAGGTCCCCCATACACCTCAACAGCTGCACCCCAAAGTCGGCGGTCCACTGGGCAGCAGAATCCAGGTAAGTCCTCATGTGGCATGATCCCCCATTAACTGGACTGTGAACATATCGCTATACTCCAGCAATGGGGTACATGGTGCACAAGGCGTGTCCCCTCATGCTGTGCATGTGTGTATAACTGTACATGTTTCCTGTCAATTTGTACCCACTGGCAGCGACATGTCCAGGGAGTGGTGCACCGTCGACAAGGAGACCTCCATGGCAGCAGCAGTTGCATCGTAATACGCCGGGTGGAGATTTCCCGGCCTCGTTAGTCAGAATCGGACCGTGGCGGTTGGACGGATAGTCCAACCGGCATCATAATCAGGCACATAGTGAAGAACTGATTTAACATCAACCAAAGCTAAACAAGTATTATTAATAAATTGATATTTAAAAAAATGAATCCTATGTTTAACCCCTTCGCTGCGGGGCCGATTCCCCCGCTGTGCTGGGGAAGGGGGGACGCGCACAGCACCCCGGTGCTCATTACGAGCTCAGCTCGTCATGAGCCACGATACTCGTGTGCTCATGACGAGCTGAGCTCGTCACAGCCACACCCGTTTTAATAGAACGTTCAGCACAGCAGGGGAATTATCCCTGCGTGCGAGCGTTCTAACGGCCGTGATGAGCTCAGCTCATCATGAGCACACGAGAACCGTGGCTCATGACGAGCTGAGCTCATCATGAGCGTGGGAGGGGATAAAAAGTGGATTACTTAATTGGCAAGCTCTTGCTGACCTCAGCACTGGTTATTTACATTCTACCTGGTGAATTGAAGGTAGCCATGAATAACATGGCTGCTTCAGACTGTAACTTTCTAAGAATGGGTGCCTATACGTGATACGTGATCTCGCAGTGCACCAGCTGCTTTTCCAAACAATTTAACACGCAATTTTATGGAGAAAAAAACAGCACTTAAGGCGCAGTTTTCAAAGAGGAAACAAATCCCCTTAACAGTCAGGTTGTAAAGCAAGCACTTCGGCTCATTTTTCTTCTCTAAACGTTTTCTTTTTTTTTCCTATTTAGTTCCTCGTCCTGCCATTTTCCACACTGACCCCTCGGACAGCTTTGTAATGAGCTCTGCTAGTCGCTGACAGGACAGATAATGAGATCTGGGATAATTAGTGCACTGTAAGTCAATGCAAACCTACCATGGATTCAAACCACACACAAACATCTGAAGATCTATGGCGGGAAATTGATGGGGGCCGGATCCCCCCTCAACCCAACCTTGTCAGTGTCAATATCCGCCGTAGCGCCCAAGTGCAGGCTGTCAGGGCGCGTGATCTATGCTAACGGGCCCTTATCATAAAACCACTAAGTGCTTTCTTTACACCAAGCATGAAGGATTGCCTACTTGTGCAATGATTTAATACTCAGGAGGAAAACAGACTATTGGGAAAAAACAATTTGTGATTGTTTTGCCGTTTGTTTTAATTCTAGGTGTCAGCAAAGTCCAGGGGTTTTGCATTTTATCGCCTGTTGTTCAATACAGGTGAATAGGTAATGAACCACAGCAGCAAACCAGAGGGTTGTAACAGTTTTATGAGATCCAAGCAGAGACAATCCTTCCGAAGAGAGGAAACACTGCAGATCCGTCTTGTTTCTGTGTTCCCTTTTTTAAAGAGAACAGTAATGTATGTGATCCTGACACTATCTTATAAAAAGCGTTTCGATATATCTGCGTAATTAATGGTGGCTTTGAATTGATGGGACATATGCTTTTTAAAAGCTTTCTCGTCTAAAGGAATATAAAGTCACTTGTTACTGTTAAGGGGTGATTTTACGAGATGTGTACACACATAAATGTGATATTAAATTGATAGATTTCTAAAAGGGATTTCCAATACTTTCACAACTCTCCTTGAAAGAAACAGGAGATTGCACGTGTACTTGTTCAAGTTTAGGAAGTCTACCATCTCCCAATCAGTTTTAACCCCATCCATGCTGCCGTCAGCCATTGGCCGACGGCAGCACTACCTCGTGGTGCTGCCGTCGGCCAATGGCCGACGCGGCCCCGCCTATTTTTTCGGAAGTGCCGCACTTCCGCAAAATCGGCGGCGCAGCCAACGGGTTAAAGTCACACAAACAGCTATTTTTTTAGGGGTTCAGACTAGGTCACAGTCAAGGCCAGATTTTCGTTTTAACTACTGATTATTTAAATTAATTCCATTTCGAATAATTGCCTGTCCGTTTATCATATATGGGCATTCTGAAATTATGGCATGGACCTTGCGACCGGATTACACTTTTGCCTCACATCTAACAGAAAGGGGCACGGCGTCACCTCACTAATGATCCATATTTGTACCAAAGTAAACCACCTGCAGTAAATAGCTCCTCAAGTTAGTTCAAGAGGACAAGAAATTGGGTTGTTGGTTGACTGGAGTGCGAGCCCTGGTCAAGCAACAACAGCAATCCTTGTCAGGTGAGGCTCAAGCCAACCCTAATTTAACCTGTGGTCAACCCCCTGGTAGCTTGGCATAGAGCAGTCAATCTTAACTTAGTGGCAATGTGTAAAGTATGTGTGCAACAACTCAAACAGCAATCAAGTAAAAACACCAATCAAGTCTTAAAGGTTTTAGTGAAAATAGCACAAAAAATCACAAAGCGTTTGTGATCTGTCAGGGGGGAGGGGGAGGGGTGGACAGGCGCCATGAGGATTTGATGCATATTTGTCATTCAAAATCTATGCTATGGTGTTACGAAATAAGCTGCTTAAGGTCACTGTGATTCTTTTTCATGTTCTATGCAATAAAAAGATGTAAAAAAAAAAAAAAAGCACAATGCGCCAACTCAGGATATTTGGTCGTGCCGTTCCACGACAAAATCACAAGTTCAGGATACAGGGACCCAGTTAGGACTCCTGAACAAAGTACTTTAAATCCTGGTTTGCGGAGCGTTGCAAGAATCTGCATTGAAAAAGTAAAGCCGAAGCCATATATCGGTTCTAAGAGGCAGCGAGGCTGCAGTGCGAGGTCCTCCATCGTCATCAAGGATCCCGTCAATGAGGGCTTGTGATGCAAAGTCCGGTGTCAAGGATGCGTCAAGCAGTTGAGGCGATGAGGCGATGAGTCGGTTGTGAGGAGCTGTGATGGGGAGTCCGTAGTTGAAGCTGTAGTCAATGAGGGATGTAAGAGTCTGCACTGAGTATGCGTCACACAGTGGCGGTTTCCGATGGAGTGCAATACAATGCAGGTCTTTGGGGGCGGGTCCAATCCATGCAGCAGCAGTGCTGCATTGATTCTACTCGAGTTTGCCCTGCCCAGCAGAGGAGATGTGTCTGTTCCGCTGGATCACAGAGGCTAGCAGAGCACCTTACACCCACTTCCAAGGGTCCAGGACTGGGGAAGCATCACTTGGCAGGGCCGACTCATGGATGGCAGAGTTCAGGTGCAGGTGCAAGGTTATTGGAAGCCTGGCTTCAGATCAGGAGGTCAGCCAACTAGCCCTTGGAGTCACTCTGGGTTCTGGGTTCAAGAGATGCAGGCCCAGTCCTTCTCACTACGGCAAGAGGGGAGCTGGTCAGCAGAGCAGGGCAGCAGTCCTTCAGGGCAGCAAGCCAGCAGAGTGGCAGTACTTCCAGCAGCACAGCAGTGCTTCTTCCTGGCAGAGTATCCACAGGTCAAGAAGTGTACGGAAGAGTAGGTGTCTGAGGTCCAGTATTTATATCCAGTTGTGCCTTCGAAGCGGAGAAAAGGAGTGAACAGGCGCCCTGCATTCCTGTCCCTGGTTCCAGTCCAGACTAACTGCAGGGAGCATGCAGCCCTTTGTGTGGAGACAGGGCAGGTTATTCAAGTGTGCATGGGGCTGGGCCCAGCTCCTCCCTTTAATCCTGCCAGTGTGGCCCATCCAGTCACACCTAAGCTCCCAACTGAATGTGGCTGTCTAGGAGGAATACCCAGCCCAACTGTCAACTAAACCCAGTCATGTGAACCAGAGACAGGCTGTAGGCACCAAATGGCTAAGGCAAGAAAATGTTAACTTTCCAAAAGTGGCATTTTCAAAATTGCAATTTAAAATCAGACTTCACCATAAGCTAGGATTTTTCATTACAAATCAAGACACCAAACATGAAATGATCATCTGTTCCTTTTGGATATTACACATATACCATGTAATAATATAACTCCAGTGTTATACTATGAGAGAGGTAGGCCATTGCACTAGTGGAAAACAAAAATAAAGAGTTTTCCACTAGCAGGACATGTAAAACTTAAAAGTACATTTCCTACTTTTTAAACACATTGCACCCTGCCCTCTGGGCTGCCCCGGGCCTGCCCTTGGGATGATTTTGATGTATTAAAAAGGAAGATTTGGTCCTGTTAAAAGGTTTGCTTTGACAGGTCAAAATGGCAATTTGAAACTGCACACAGGCTGCAGTAACAGGCCTGAGACATGTTTGAGTGATACTTAAGTGGGTGGCACAATGAGTGCTGCAGGCCCACTAGTAGCATTTAATTTACAGGCCATGGGCGCAGGTAGTGCCACTTTACCAGGGACTTACAAATACCTTTAAAAGCCAATTGGATATAGGCAAATAAACCATGTTTTAAGGAGAGTGCACAAGCACATTAGCACTGGTAAAGTGTGCATAGTCTTAAAACCAGCAAAAACAAAGTCAGCAAAAATTAGAGGCCTGGAGACAAAAGGTTAGGGGGAAACCATGCCAAGGATGCCAGGTCTCACAAAAGTAAAAGAAGAGAAAGTGTATTGAAACCAGTGGTGTCAAATATAAGTCCAGGTTCTCCAACATAAAGTCAGATTTTTGGGATATCCATACAACATAGTTTTACATAATTGTGATCTTAATGGAGGCCTGTCTAAGCCAGTGATTATCTGAAAAACAGATTAACGGAAAGAAATGTTGCACGCCCTGTGTTACAGTCTCTTTTAAGCTGTCCTCTCTGCTTACTACCTCAGAAAGTTACATTTGGTTTTCAACTCCTAAATCCTGATTTACCGACTCGTGATGACAATTATGTTCTAACTTCCATTCCCACTTACATGTGCGGGATATCTGCCAATTTTGCAGAACGCGTGCAGTATTATGTTTAGGATCATGAGTGGGAACTTGCCATTCCCATGAAATGGCCAGTCACCTCGCCCTTGAGGATGTGATAAACACCTACAAAATCACAACTTTGTTGTCATGAGAACTATTGTCAATCTTTTTTCATTGCCAAATAAAGCACTTTTATGTAATGCGAAGGTTGGAGTAAGTATACAAATATGGTGTGAAAATCCACAAACACCCTCATATTTTCTAAGGGGATGTGAAGATGTGATTTCCCAAATGAGATAATACAAGGAGGTTTGCAGAGCCTCAAGTAATCTGCTGGTGCGAGGCTAGGCATACACGTGGAACCCAGCAATTCATGCAGATTGTCATTGTAGATTATTGTAAATCCTTAAAAATTAGTACATTTACAAAGATCTTTGCAGATGGGAAAAAGGCTCACGTGAGTCTCATGATCAACCTCTACCTTACCCCAGTCATAAGTGACATTCTAAATCCTTTCAAAGTATTGACTAAGAAGCATCTGTTGTTGTACCACGATTTCTTCATCCTTGTGTGGCTTTATGGTACATGACCTCTTCAGATAACAAGGACAACATCAATGTTTGAAGACATTAGCAAAGTACTCCTTTGAAATTCAAAGGTTTTAAATCATGAAACCAGCAGTAAATAAATAAATGCATATAAGTGGCTTGCACCCCTTCCTCTACTTTATTTTTTCAACTTGGCTTGAGCTGACTAATGATATATATATATTTTAAATTGATGTCTACAAGTTAATTACAACAGATCTTGTTGGTCTGAGAAGACTGCAGCACTATGCGAAATGTAGTTCATCAGTAGATGGTAAGGCCTTGCATCAAGAGAAAGGCTGATGTACACTCATATTCACTATAATAGGAGGAACCAAGGAAACATGAAGGCGTTAAACTTCTCTTTCCCCACAAAATCTGATTCAGAGGCAAATTTCCGTTCACATTATGCATAAGGACTTTAGCTGGTGTGGTAGTATGCAGTCCCCTCTGGTTTTTGGCATACACGATTTTTCCAGGTGCATCCTGGGAAAAATTGTGCAAGCAAACACTTTGCAACCCGAGTTTCTACACATCATGGAATAGGGAACACGTTCAGAAATACCGCATTATCTAACATTCCGAGGTCTGCAGTTCACAATAGGGAGGTCATTTTGGCCAGGTGCAACTACTTTGGATTGTGGAGTGAGAATAAGGCCCAATTAGTTTCTTAGAGGAACACAACTATGTCTATGTACTGATGGCAAGTACCACACCCCTCCCATGTCCATTTCACAAGGCTCTTTCACTCACTTGCTTCCTCCACCAGGGGAATAAACTGAAGACCTGCACCTCCGCTGCCCTCTTAGCATTTTGAACAAGAACCTCTTACTCTGATTACAGTGACAATCTTCATTAGCAGATGAAAGCATTCCCAAACAAGAACAGCCCTTCGTAATTAACGGCTTGCCTCCCGCTGCCTCGTTAAAGATGTGGCAAGAGGCACTACTCTAGGAAAGCTGGTGCCTGCAGAAGAAAGGAGGCAAAGCGGACTGATTGGAGGACAGTATCCGCTTTTGTAGTCCTGCTGTTATATTTCTCACTGCAGCAAGCTCTGCATAGCACCTGGCAGATGCACCACTTTTCCAAACTAATGATTAGAAGAGGCTGCTTTTGTGCAACCAAGCCCAAATTCACCTGTAGGCCAACAGAATTGTGAATTTAGTATGCATTCAAAGATAGAAATTAATAAAAGACAGAATAGTTTGTGCTGCATTAGACTATGAAAGTTTTTTTTGTGCCTCTTAATAGTTGTAGATGAGGATGTTCTTGATTATGTCCCGAATAGTGCGATTCAGCGTGACTTTCTGAATAACCAACAAATCAGTAAATAATCGCTGAAATCCATTATATATATTTTGTCAAACATTCATTGCGGCTATCTTGGAAAATTGGCCAGTGTTTTATTATTTGATGAGCTGATGCCAGCAGCTCTCAGTAGAGATCACTGGATTCACAGATTGGTGTAAAGGTCGGTTATGAGGTCACTTTATTACGATGTCGTCTTGGGAACCCTGACTCAACCTTTAATAGCGGCATCCAATCTTGGGCCGTTTGCTTGATCACGGCAAAATGCTTTAGTTCCATGTGCATCATTCTCTTGACTGCGATCACTATGAAACAGACTAATGATCTTATTTATAGTTTGACAAACAAAATAATCTGTCATCAACTTGTGGATGTTCTACCATTTTAAAAGTACAATGTAGCTTGCGGCAATTGAAGTGCAGTGGGTGAGATATCTGCCAAATCTTCATGGAGTTCTCCATCTGCCAAACTCTAAATAAGGCCCTCTGAGCCTCATTTGAAGTTTGGCATGATTTGTACATCATAATAAACTGGCAATGCCCCTATCCCAACCTGGGCTTATTTAGAGCTGGGGTTACTGTAGGGTATTTGAGGGCAGAGTTACAATTGGCTCCACAATTGGAAACCCTTGACATGATGGCCTGTCACCCCACTAGAGTACTAGGTCACATTATCGTGTCATGGTGGACCTGGGAAGAAAAAACAAACAATGGCCCTCACCTGCAGGAAGAAAACTCCCTGCATGTCAGAGTCATTTATGATTTTTGTCTTACTAAAACAAACTCTTGCTTTGGGTTTTTATTACAGTAAAACCTATTCTGAATGGCATGCCAGCAAATAAAACATGGTGCCCGCAGGCCATTCATTACTTCTTCAGCTGGACTGAAAGCATCAAGAACCCCACCAGGCATGCAGGGGATTACCAACTGAAGTAAATGGTCCACCACCAGCAGTGCAAAGACCAGAGTTTTGGCTGGGCTAGTAGCCTGGGAAGACGGGCCACCACGCTAAAAAATGAGCCCTTAGGTATGGCTGTTCAATTCAATATGAAAAGAAACTAGACTCATAGAGTGAATGTAAATAATTCCATATTGCACATATTTTAACAACACTGAATCGTAAAGGGTATATAATAACTTATTGTGTCTTTACATACATGACCCTGTGAACCTCACTACGCGATTTTGTATAATTATGAATTTAATCTGGATATTTAAGCATAATTGATGCACCAGCACATCAGTGGTGTGATTGGTAAGTGTGACAGGGGAACAAGGTTTTGAATCTCCTAAATACTGTAGTTCATTAAGCACATCCCACAATCCCCAACTCAACTTCAGACTTTAAGAATTAAGACCCAAACTTAGGGCAAACGCCTAATGCATGATATTTGATGTGAGCAGATGAGAGCATCATATATCCGCTTCAGAAGTCTACATTATCCCATATTCACTCTTTCCTACCTATAGGAGGAATAATTCACAAATGACTACCACTTGCAAGTATAAGATCCTCTAATACTGGAATGTCAAGTAACCAAAGATCAGCTGCTGACCTTGGAAAGACCTTTCTTTGAGTGAAGGCATTCAATTTACCGACATCTTGATGGACTAAGAATAGAATAATAAGACCCTTTAAAGAGTTTGAGGAAGGGATTAGGTCTCTTCTTAACTTCCTTCTTGCTTCAGTTGTACTCCTGTTTGATCTGGGAGTTCCTTTTTGCTCTTTTCAAACTCTGTGCATCAATCCTATATGCACATACTCCTTGATGTGTTGAGTTCCTTATAAATCAATGAATAACTGGGAGAAAAGAAACACTCTAGAGTGTTTGTGTGACACGTATGAATGCTGTGTTGGCAGCTAGCATTTTGGATAATGTCAAGCCAATCTTTCTTGAATAATACTTGTCACTTGCTGTCTCTTCTAGTGTTTCTAAACAAGACAAATCCAGGTCAACAAAAGGCTCGTTCCAAACAGGCCACAATGGTAGGTTTGTGAAAAGCTTCTGTCAGCAGCGATAAGATCCCCTCCTGTACATAGCTGCATTCTAGGTCTTTTTACACTAAATGTATAATTTGATGAAGTACTGCATTACCATTTAGACTTAAAAAGTAAAGTAACTGTTCTTGATATCTGCTGCATGAGACACAAGTGGTTGCATAAGGAGATAGAGTGCTCTCCATTAATGTCAGTGCAACTATTGACCACAAGACATTGACCAACACAACCTCTTCTTGTGGTGAAGAATTAACACGTTTGTTCAATGAAATGTAATGGTGGTGTTCGTCTGCAGGTGTTTATAATGTCTGTGACCAAAGCCGAGTGGATCCACCACACTTGTGCACATATTGAAATACAACATATATACA
This sequence comes from Lissotriton helveticus, assembly GCF_964261635.1. Lineage (NCBI taxonomy): Eukaryota > Metazoa > Chordata > Amphibia > Caudata > Salamandridae > Lissotriton > Lissotriton helveticus. The sequence continues at coordinate 613,397,702 of NC_136065.1, forward strand.
GTTAACCAAACTGACACAAGAGAGGTTGCTCTTTTTGCAATGATAAGCAGTAGTGCACAAAAGTCCACACATTGGCCAAAGGTAGGATTTTTGGTGATGTGGATGAAATAGTAGTTTTTGCCCCATCCAGACATCCAAGAAGGGGGCCATTTTATGGATTCTATGAACAATATAGTGCCCCATAGTAGTAGGTGGTACCCTAAGTACCTACCTAGAACTGCTGTAGCACCTAGTCTGAACCTAAACTCAATAATGTGGTGTTATAAGCAATATTGTACATGAGGATGGATTACTCCCCGTTACGCATCATGTTATTCAAGGTTATGTTTCTGGAATCACAAAGAATTGGTGGCAAAGCCTATGAGACAGAAATAATGCTGACTTAGAAACACTGGAGTGTTCAGAGCTCCACTGAAGACAAAGGGCTACCTCAGGGGCAATAATGGCAGCAGAGACCTTTCCCTTCTAACATTCCCATGTTAGCCATTCTGTTTCTTCCATTTTAACTTAGAACGTCCTACCCTAGTGGATAGAATGTACTAACAGCATTCTACCTTTGCCCACAACTAGGGCCTATAGCCCAGGTTTAGGGCTTTCACAACTGTTATAGCCCATGGAATCAGGTTACAATGCTGTATTATAACATCTTTATAATTAAATATTATAATTGCCTAGTAGAAATGTATTATGATAAACAGCTTTATATTGTTCATGATTATCACTACCAATACCGTGGTAACAATAATAAGAACAGTATTAAATGTATTAATAGATTTTTTTTATCTCTATTATTATTGTTAACATTCATATTAATACCATACAACTAATGAGTGTTATTAGTATTCAATTGATAGACAAAGTTAGTTTTAAGCAGTGGTGGCTGCTACGCCGCCAGTGTGGTGAAGCGGGCGGGGAAAGGGGGCAGGTGGGGGGGATACAAAAAAAGAAAACTCCACTTACCTTCCAGCCGCCTCTCATCCATTCTTCTTCGTCGAGGACGCTGCAACAGGAAGCACCCTGGCTCCCAGTCTGTCCCAGCCAATCACAACGCTATCATAACATCGTGATTGGTCTGAGCGCCATGGTTTGACGCTCAGTGAGGGAGTGGAAACCTGGGCATGTTCTCCTTCGGCTGTGATACCGCCTGGATGGAGAACATGCAAAGTGCGCATGATGGTTAAGCCAGCCAAATTGTCCTGCACACTTCAGTGCACATACCATTCCTCCGCTTGCTGGCTGACAGCCCAGCCCCGCCCCTTAAAATAAAAACTGGGTCAGTACCATAAACATAAAATGATAATAATGTTATGTTATTATCATTTTAGTTTTCTTGTGGGGCGACGCACCCGCGGAGGAGCTGCCGCTGTGATGGCAAAAACGTCTACCCCGCGTTGCCTCCCTCCACCTCTTTGCTAATTATAGCAAGAGTACAGAACCTTTCCCGCTCCTCCTGTCACTATGTGAGTTCTTTACTTCCTAAGAAAATCGAGGTTGTCCAACAGTGAGGATGAAATAAATCATTGTTCTCAACTAAATGGAGTAGTGCAGAGCCGCTAAAAAATGCCGGGGCTTCTTTACAAGCATCTTTCGCCACTTTTGCTTCATTTTTAACATGGGAAAAGTGAGAGACGGTTGGCACAAGGGGCATGTAAATAAGCCCAGCCATCGTTCATCAACGCCGCACGTGAGAGACATTCGGCACATGAGGGAGGTTCCGCACACGCAGGACGAGAAATGGACCGCAGCACTTATCGAGGGGTTGTTTGTACAACCCCGTGAGTTATGTTTGAAAAGTAGGCTTCATTTCAGATGCAGCCCTCGTCTCCCACTCACCATAAAGATGATTCTCGACCCCGAAATAGACGGGAACTTTCCCCACTGGGCACAGAATGAAAGATGCTTAATGGCAGCATTTGTTTTGTGTAGTGTAGTCATTGGGATCGCCCACTGTGCCAGACTGCCTGCTTTTACAGGATTTCGCTCCGTGCCAAGGAGCGCGCAATCACGTCAACTCATTTAAAATGTCGGACGGCACGCAGTTCTATCTTTTTCCGAAGATGAAGTGGGACAGGGAGGGCGAACCCTGCTGTAAGCCATATGTATTTTTCATTATAATCATTTTTATTTATCAGAACAGCAAGTAACATTTTGATCAGAAATGTTGCACATGAAATTAGGTAGCATTTAGTATATGGGCCAATCGTTGGGTGGCGTGGTCTCACATAAACCACCAAGAGTAAAACGGGAAATCTAAAATAAGCTGTTCTTTGTAGAGTAAGAAAACCAGTAGCCAACAGGCACACGAAATACTGTGCAGAACAGTACATGCAATCACGACAAAAAAGTTCAGATTATTTACATTTGAGGCCATTTTGTGGAAAACACTTCCTGTGTGTGGCCTTTTTGTTTTTAGATTTAAAGTCCTCGGTTGTAGGCCTGCCCCGTATGTTCAACGGGAAACGTTCCAATGATTGCTTTCTAAAAAGGTGCAAGGATCAGTATCTAAACGGGGCACAGGATGGAACTGGTGTGATTTACAGGGTCGGATTGGTAACATGGGCACTCGGGCAATGCCTGAGTGGTCTGAATTTCAGTTGTGGGCAGGGCCGGACTGGTCGTAGCGGGCACCGGGCAATCCCCTGGTGCGCCGCACGGGTGGGGGCCGGTTTTGGGCCCCTGGAGCCTGTTTTGTTACAGGGCCGTTTTTGCAGCATAATCGGCCCTGTAACAAAATCGGTCAAAAACCAGCCCTGGCAAAGAGCTCGGCCGCACCCCCAACCCGGGGGGGTGGGGGAAGGGGCAGGCCGAGAACTTTATCAGGGCCAGTTTTTGTTCCCAGTCCGGCCCAGGTTGTGGGCTGCTTTTTTTAGCAGTCTAGGGCCGATTTGGGCGGTTTCTGCATTGTTAGATACTGCCAGCGGCCCAGTGGGAGCCTGAGTGGCCTTTCAGGAGGTAGATGGGCCTCCATTACCTCCCTTTTCCCAACAGGTCAGAGGTGTCGCTCCCTTTCTCTCGCTGGGCCAGCCCATTAATGTATGGTGATTGAGCGGGGGCAGGGGCCTGAGCAGAAGTGGCTTCACTTCTTTTCAGGTATGTTTCACCAGTGTAAACTAATCCCTGCATCCCCCCCATTTTTTAATAAAATGAAGCCGAAGCAATGTTTTGAGAAAAGGCAATATGCAAATGCGGGCCACTTTGTTTAGGCGTGCCCGGGCCTATTTTTTATTCAAATCCAACCCTGGATAGGTAGGTGCTGGGTGCATAGTCTTAAGTGGGTGAGGGGATATACTGGCAAACATGCTGCACAATTTGTGCATCTGATTCTGAGAGAAACTACAGTGCAACCTCACTTGTTTGAGGAATTAGCGTATCTGATAGGTTAATCTTCTGTGAGAACTGTGGTGGATATTTTGTGGGGTGCATGGTTCTAGTTATTGCTCTTTAATTAAATACTCCCCACACTGAGTAGAACATGTGCCCTATTGAGAAAAAAGTACACACTCACGTGCATGTGCAAACTGACGGCGATTGCATGCCCGGAAGAGGACATGCCACGTTGAACCGTGGCTCCAGAGCCACATAACATAACATGTGTATTTGTAGCACACGTTCACCACTACGGGTATCTTGGCACTGAATAACAGATGTTTGTTGTTACCCAACTCAATGGAACTCATTTTATCGACCTCAGATGGATGAAAGGCTGAGAGGAGCCGCCAGGATTTGAACCTATGACCATGAGGTCGAACACAGGCCCCTGCAGTAGAAGCATTAGTCCACTGAGCCACCAGACCCGGCCTACCTCAGCTCGCTGTAATTCCACCGCCTGCCTTACATGCCACAATGAAGCTGGATGCAGCCTTCGACTGCATCCACCCCCTTGAAGGTCTTCAGGTTCCCTTTCAAGGGCCAACTGGCAGAGTACCACTGGGGTGACATTGGCAGCACGGCCCCCGCCTGTACTCCAAGTGTCTCCAAGTGTACTCAAGAGCTGCAGTTGGAATGGATCCATGAACTGCAGTTTGTGTTGCCCCGTCCCATTGAGGGGTGTCATCTATGGACACGTGTAAGCATCTGTAATATGGATAAGGCACATGGGCAAACGAGTTCCCTCATTTTCATCCCCCCCTCGCCACCATGCTAGCGTAACTAAGCCTGCATTCATAAGCGCAACCCCTGGCAGCGCTTCTGTGATATAACTCGTGTCGGCACACCTGGCGCTCTGTACAGACAGTGAAATGATGTTTCCCTGTTTGCATGGGGTGGAGCAAACATCTTCACAAAGTGTCAGTTTAAACATTCTATCACCAAAATATTTTGCTGACAATTGGTAAAAGGCCGATTTGTGGGTTTCTTATTTCGCAAAGTATTTTATAAACTTTTTCTCCATTTTTTTTTTTTAAATACCTCTGTGATATTTTCCATAGAATGTTCTAAAATTCGTGGAAGTGAGCTCGAACAATTTCACTCACCACCAAGATGAACTTACATCCCACTCAGTCACCTGTGTCAGCACTGCACTGAAAATCCTACACAGGGCTTCTTACAGATCCTCAATGGGCAGAAATATACCGTTCTCGCAGTACTCTCGTTTTGGTCTCTGCAGAGGGTGTAATTCAGACCGCCAGAAATCGAAATATATATATATATATATATATATATATATATATATATATATATATATATATATATATATATATATATATATATATATACCTACTGGCGGTCGCCAGTAGGTATATATAGTTAGGATTTTTTCTCTATGGGATTTTTGAAAATTCTATGTCTAATAACTTTGGCGTTTGTGGACGGAATTGGCTGATATTTTCAGGAAAATGGAACATTTTGTTTCTGAGCAGCCCCTGAAGATTTGGGGGGGGTTCGTCAAGGGGGGGCCTAGAAAAAAGGGGGGTCCCAAAACGTGTTTTTAACATTGAGTTTTCCATAGGGCGGTTGGCCTCACTTTTAGCCCGAACGGCTGAATGGATTTGCACGAAACTTGGCAAAATTGTAGGGACTGGTAGCCCGATGTGCCTTTTGTAGGTCTCAATATATGTGCTCCAGTGGATTTTGAGAAATTAACGTTTAAAAAAAGATATATATCTGTAACAGCGGACCGGGCAGCGCTCCGGTTCGCGGACTTTTCGCGCAACGGAGCTTTGTGAAGCGAAGCTGATTGGTTCTCCGGCGTCTGTCAACATTCCAAACAGTCCGTAGCGGCCGCCATCTTGTCTCTCGGTAGGATCGAGAGACAAGAGGAGGCCAAAGTGAAGGGGCAAATGACCATAAGGGGGCATAGTAGATCCTCGCTGACCCCCTAGGTTTGATGTGGAGGTTTTAAAAGGGCCCCGCGGGGCAAAAAAAATAAATAATAATAATCGAACGGCTGAATGGATTTGCACGAAACTTGGTAAAATATTAGGGACTGGTAGCCCGATGTGCCTTTGCTAGGTCTCAATATATGTGCTCCAGTGGATTTTGAGAAATTAACGTTCAAAAAAAGATATATATCTGTAACAGCGCTCCGCTTCGCGTAACGGAGGTTTGCGAAGCTGATAGGTCATTCTGTCACTGGGCTATAGTTGGGCTACATCTGGCTGATATTTGGGCTACATTTGTTTTTTTTGTCTCTGGCGGCCATCTTGGGGCTACATTGGGCTTCATTGGGCTACATTGGGCTACATTTGGGCTCCAACATATATATAGGCCAATGTAGCCCAATATATATTTTTCAAAGTTAATTTTCGTAAAAACCACTGGAGCATATATCTTGAGACATAGCAAAGGCACATCGGGCTACCAGTCCCTACAATTTTGCCAAGTTTCGTGGAAATCCATTCAGCCGTTCGAGCTAAAAGTGAGTCCAACCGCCCTATGGAAATGAAGGAAATGAATGGGTAATTTGTAATTAGCAAATAGCTCATCGCAAACTAGGAATGGTAAAGAATCGCTATTTATTCCTTAAAGTTCGCTATTTAGGAAATGCAAAAAACTTTGATGATACATATGGCGGTTCATCTCTAACAAGATAAGAAGCATAGGGATAGATTTATGATGACTGGCGCATCACCAGGGATGTGTTAGTCATTCTGTGCCGCTGTTCCGTCACCTATGGTGTGCTGCATTTACAATGCGGCGCATCATGGGGCAAAAACAGCATAGATGCGTGATGTATCTGTGCCGTAAAGGTGGCGCATTGCTGGAGTTGTATCGCAAGTGTGATGAAGCTCCAGCAAGGGTCGGGGGTGCCCCTGTCGCAGGGTTTCTGTTCTCACACAGAACTGTGGACAGAGGATTGGAACCTCGGCGAATTAGGGTGCCCCAAAACTCACCTTAGTAATCAAAAACCCCTTAGCAAGCTAGGTACAGTGTCACATTGGATATAACAAACTCTCAATGTTTAGACAATCCAGAATATGAACTTATAGTACCTCAGGATACGTGGAACTCATGAACAGTCGGTCGTTATATATTTCTTAGAAACCAGAACATGGAGTTAAGAAGAACACATGTGTATTTGAAATGTTTATTTACTAATGCCGTCTTCTCAGGCGTAGTATCTTAGATAATACAAGTACACATATTATCAGTAGCAAAATTACCAGCATAGTTACTAGTACATAAAAAGCGAATGGTGACAGTATGTTAACATGCTGTAAATGAATAAGAGTTAGCAACACTTATAAGCAGCCACGGGCCGTGGAGGGAGTTACGGTGGGGCAGGGAGGCGGGGAGGGGGAGGGGCAGGGTGGAGAGGGCTCCACCCTGCCCCTCCCCCTCCCCGCCTCCCTGCCCCACCGTAACTCCCTCCACGGCCCGCGGCTGCTTATATCTCACCCTCCCTAATACACATATTATATTATTTGCTAAGAAGGTCTGTTTGTGTTGGTTTAGGGCGTGCCCATACTTTAGTGTCTTAGATTTGAAGGAATCACATCAGCATACACCAGCTCTCTCTTCATGTGAACCGCATCAACTGTTGTGTATGTGTGTTCAGCAAAGCAATATAAAACCCGCCTCATGCCCAGAATTGGCAGAAGCTGCACTTATGTTATGAGTATGAAGTCGTGGAGATCAGACCTCATAACAATTCTGTATCGTGTTGTTCTTGAAACTTCAGCACTCGCTGTACAGATATAGTTTAACAAGCAAAGCAGATAGTAGAGCAATAACATATTATTCTCATGTAAACCACGATGAACTACCAGGTTGAAAGCTAAAGCAACAACTAAGTGTCGTGTGCAGAAGTTGCAAAAAAGGAAAAATGGCGTTTAAACCGGTAATGAGCCCATGCTAACTTAACACGGTGTAAAGATATCCAGGACCTAGATGACACCTCCCCATGATCCGGAAACGAACTGAATAAGATAATAGAAGTGCCATCTCATGAGAGCAGATTGCAACTTTATATGTGGACGGTCCGCAAGGTAAAACATTAAAAACTAGGAAAATTTAATGCTAAAGAAAAATAAAACAGCCAAGTACTTTATCGAGTCTTAAGCCAATAGGCAAGCTAAATAATAAAAACTTGACAAATAAGTCAATGAATTGTCAATGAAATGCTAGTACTCAGCATATCAAACATGAAAAAGGTCTATGACATAACTGTGTATGCAAAATAAGCTGCAACAGCCTCCAATAGGAAGTCACCGTCTTCATCCGAAAAGAGTTCAGCCATCCAATTTAAAAGCAGAAAAGAACATACGTGCTCTCCCAGCACCGGATCCTCTATCACCATCAGAGGACAGCTCGGTGGGTTTTCAAGAAAGCTCTGTTCCAAGAAAGACTGTGTTGCCGCCAGTAAATTCCAGGGACCAATTAGTCCATGCATCAATGCCACAGCCATAATCCTTTCGCCAGGACAAACCAACTCGTGAGTAATGATAGGAGTCATCAGCTGATTAAAGTCGACGTCAGGAGAAACCGGTCCGCAGAGACACAAATCAATGGCCCAATCGAAATCACAGGTCAGGCAGTGAAATACAGGCTGGACACAGGTGAAGTAGGAGAATCGAAAAGATAATCCATATGCCGTGCTTAATATCGCCAACGGCATTGTGCCATAATATTCTAGCATGCGATTGTGGAACAGTGTCAGCAGCTGCAGGGCGGGAGCTTGCACAGGAGGGACATCCATATTTAAAAATGTAAAAAAGCACAAGAGCGTCCGCTGGTAATGCAAGTAAAAATGGGAATCCACGAAGCAGAGTGGAAAAAATAGAATGAAAGAAAGCAGGGATGACTCCAAAGATTTTCTCAAATGAAGTCACAAGACCACTGGTAACAACTTTAAAAAAGTGCGCCAGGGCCTTTGTGGAGGACGCGTTAAAGATAGTCCGAACCATCTTGCTGAAATGCAAAGGCGAATCAGTATTGTAAAGGGTCTGCACCTCTGTACGGGTGTTCGCTATGTGAAGCACGAAAGTTTCACGGGCCGAACTCAAGGCCACCTCTCTCTGAGACAAAAGAGCTCTTATTCTTGCCATGCCGTTGAAATCTGCTCCCAAGGTTGGTATTTGTGGCCAGATTGAAAACTCCCTATGTTCATGTGTGGGAGGAAATAGAACATTTCTGCAGCAAATAACCCGTTCACTTACTGTTACGATAAAAGGAATACTTTTAATTAACCCAGAACAATCTTCATTATTGAGCATCAAATAACTACCATTTTCCAACAACTTGAACGTGGGGATGATAGCAGGAACTGGCGTGCCTTGCAACACGCAAGCCATATTTGGTCGGTGTTTGTTGCATGAACCGTGTAACTGTATGTGCCTACACATTAGTGAATGATCTGGCGTCTCAGTGCATTCCTCTCCATTCAGATAAACTTCTTGATCATCTTTGAAACATCTGTATGTGTATGGAAGCGACCAGACCTCATGAAGAAAAGCACTACCTAAAGGTTCATAACGACCTATTGGTATATATTTCATACAATTTGAAAACTTATATAAAGCAAAAGGCAGCGTTATTAAACCGTGGATAAGGCACGTTGCCAAAAAACCCGCAATCCTCTGCTGATGATGTCACTGAGCATGTCATGAATGATGTAATATGTGACATCATCAGCAGTGGATTACGGGTAATAGTATCTCTAGTTTACTCCCCTATAGCTGTCTTTCTTTTAACATAAGTGTCTGTTTCCTTCCCTTATACTTACTGTTCTTTTTTTTAAAAAAATTTTTTGGTTCACTTCCGGTTCGCGTACCGGCGAGCGAACTGGGAAGCGAACTACGAGAAATAGAGGTTGGCACAGTTCCAAATATTGTACCAATTTTTTAATAACGGGGAGGTAGTTCTGAAAAGAACTTTTTTTTTTATTGTTTTTGTTGTTTTATATTTTTTTTATTATTTTTCTGAACATTTTTTTACTTTTTTTAAATTTTTCTGAACAGTTTTATATTTTTTTTGGTTTTTCTTGGAGGGGGCAATGAAAACGATTCATTGTAAAGGGCTCAACAGGAGCAACAAAACAAAAAAAAAGAATTTATTATTTGGGGCGTTTCGTACAAACTTGCATATGATAGTCAATAGCTCTGTTGATCAGAGTGATGCTTCTTTCTCCGTAGCAAATGAATCCACTGCAATGTACGCAGACTTGTTTTACTTCATGAAATCTCGTTTGTATATTTGGCACCATCTCCCTGCCCTCTGGTCCCGTTACTTCCGGTACAACAGATCTTCTGGCCATAGTAGGGAGATTATCTAGGTCGTTACGAAACTGTGCAGCACTGTAGTTGTTAGGATGCCACCTAGTCATATGGCGATGCATTGTGTAGTTTCCGAAGCTGTATTTTTTGTCGGTCCCTCTGGACAGTCTATCTTGACATATAAGGCAAGTTACGTATCTTGCATTTACTTTTTTCTGACCTTTGGGAATTTTAAAGAATTGCCAAATGAAGTTTTCTTTCCGGTGAGACGTCCTGGGCTGCTCAGGCAAAAACTGCCTCTCTTCGTGCTCGTCGTCCTGTTCCTCTTCTTCCTCTTCTTGGTGAATTATAACTTCAGCAGGTGGTCCACTCTTCCTTGGATGTGGTGGAGGTGGTGGGGAAGCACCAGCTGAAGCTACTAAAGAAGCCATTGCTCACTGGTAACAAAGGGTCTTTCTCTCACAATGATGAAAGTCAGAGTGAGGAAAGAAGGAGGGATTTTCATCATTTGGGAAAAACAATAGTTCTCAACCAATGAAAAGTGTTCATTTTAGATTATATGACCTAGTCTTACATCATTAGAAAACCAAAAGTGAAATGAACCAATGAAAAGTGTTATTACCAAGTCACATGACCTGCTGTGTTTACGTTAAGCGCTTTGCAGGGCCTCCCGGTTTGCTTCCAGAAACCTGTGCTTTGCGACTCGCTTCGCGTACCAGTTCGCTAACGTAGGACGTCATATGACGTATCACGCGTCAACGCGAATCGTGATGCGGACGGGAGGCGTCACGATGTTGTTTTCTAACACGGCAGTTGCGGTAAAGAAACGTTTACCGGCTCGCGGTCTATTTCGCGGCATCAAGGTCAGCTAACGGGAAGCTTCCCGATTCGCGAAGCGGGAACGAAGAAAAAAAAATATTTTAAAAAAAAATTATTAATAAACATATAAAATATATTTTTGGATTTAAAGAAGAATACATTTTACAGCTACAGATATTAGCTGTTAAAAAACCAATGAAATTCACTGAAAAAACCATAGGTTATAGACCATATATAGTTAGGAATTAGCATTTACAAAACCTTGAAAATTCACTGAAAAAACCATAGGTTATAGACCATATATAGTTAGGAATTAGCATTTAGAAAACCTTATTTTACTCACACAAAACCATTGAAATTCCATATATAGTTAGTTGCACTAACTATATATCGCGCACCCGCAATCCACTGCTGATGATGTCACATATTACATCATTCATGACATGGTCAGTGACATCACTGATGACATCACTGATGACATCTCAAATGACATCACTGATGACATCACTGATGACATCTCAAATGACATCACTGATGACATCATGACACACCAATACCAGTTACTACATACGCACTCACTGATTCCTACGTCTACACACACATTCACTCATTCACCCATACAATCACTCATACATACAGTCACTCATTATTACAACACTATCATATGCACTCATACACCTATGCAGACAGTCACACACTGCCACTCATCCATGGAGTTACTCACACACCAAGTCAGTCCTGTAAAGAATCAATCACACTTCCATTTCTTCATCTATACAGTTAAACACAGAACACCATACTTCAGTGACATCACTGATGACATCACTAATGACATCTGAAATGACATCACTGATGACATCTCAAATGACATCACTGATGACATCATGACACACCAATACCAGTTACTACATACGCACTCACTGATTCGTACGTCTACACACACATTCACTCATTCACCCACACAATTACTCATACATACAGTCAGTTATTATTAGAACACTATCATATGCACTCATACACCTAGTCAGTCCTGTGAAGAATCAATCACACTTCGATTTCTTCATCTATAGTTAAACACAGAACACCATACTTTTCACACATATACTAACACATACTTACTCTCTTATACAATCACTGATACAAGTACACATTGATATGCACAGCGTCACACACCTCCCAGCCAGCCACACACACACTCAGTCTTCCATCCATCCAGTCATTCTTCAATATGTAAAACGTATTTAAACTTTACAAAAACACACAGACACTAGATGATGTCATCAGTGATGTCATCAGTGATGTCACTGACCATGTCATGAATGATGTAATATGTGACATCATCAGCAGTGGATTGCGGGTGCGCGATATATAGTTAGTGCAACTAACTATATATGGAATTTCAATGGTTTTGTGTGAGTAAAATAAGGTTTTCTAAATGCTAATTCCTAACTATATATGGTCTATAACCTATGGTTTTTTCAGTGAATATATATATATATATATATTTATTTTTTTTGTTTTTGTTTTTGTCTTATATAGCGCAAACTCGATCCGAAGGTATAATAGCGCTTTACATGAGCACCAGTTTGGTTACAGATGGATACATTCATTTTTGTTAGGCACAGGGAGATTAAGTGATTTGCACAGAATCACAGGAGGTTGAGTGTCCCTGCCGAGACCCGAACCCTTTTCCCCAGCTTCGAGGTCGACCGTTCTAGCCATAAGGCAACATCCTCTCCCCTAGTTAGCATTACCTAACCAATTCTTGATCAGTGATATTAATCGAAATTATTTTGTTGCATCTATTGACTGAGCTGGAAAAATCTTGGACAGCTTCAGCTGAAACCAAAGGATGCATCTTTCTTCAATCACCATACGCTTCCAGTCTCGAGCTCACTCTCGTAGATGTTTTCATCCCTGCTTTTTCCCATTGTCACTGGTCTCAACATGGCAGATTTTAGAGGGATCTTTATTCACGCCTGACTCTGCGACTAGAGGTGGCGTGTGTGATATGTTGAATAAGGAAGTGAGACCCTTGATCTCCACCATTGGAAATCAAAGAACAAGCCTAGTTGTCAAACTGTAGAGATCTGAGGTTTTTGTCTAGACACAAACATCATCTGGGATTCTCTTCAGAGATGGAAAGAGTCTGGGGACTCTCAAAGTGCTTAAGGTTTTAATATGATGTTGCTAGAAAAGAAGGGCAGACCATGCTGTGGACTATATTGCAGGTGGTAGTAGCTGAGCTAGATTCACAAGCTCTTATTTTTAAGATCCTAAGTGACGTTTCTCATTGAAATTTTGCAGTCTTTTCCTCCTTCCAAGCATCACCCATCATTATTCCTGGCCTCTAGGGTTTTTACAAAATTGGTCAATTTCATCTTGTCGTACAGTCAGTCTTTTATGCTAAAAGAAAACCTTTGATTGACTACTTCTCTTGTATTGCTCAATAATGTGCTTACTGCTAAAAGGCAAGCACTGGTAAAGTCAATGGGTCATACCTGAGACACCTCTTGACTTTATTAATCCTTGGTTTTCACCCCCGGATTGCAAAGAGCATGAGCACAGAAGTGCAGCTCCATTTTTCTCAGGATTTTTCTTAAAGCATAACATAATACATTCCAAGATGGCCACCAAAAGTTGAGCACAAATGTGCAGCCATGATGGAATGGTTTAAAAACTATTTGAAAAAGCATGCCTGCTGATACAGTGCAGAAAGTGGTAGGAGCACGAGGAGGCCCAAGGAAGGCAAAGGTGTACTTACGGGTCTACATTTTTAATTAAATGGGGTAGAAAAGGTAGGGATAATCATGGAGATGGAGGGGGCGAAAATAGTCACTCACACAATGCAATGCAAGATCCTTATGTCGTCATGGAAATGCAAAAACTCAACCAGGTTAAACACAATGAGAATAAAAAACACTTTATGGGTGGGAAAAACACAAGAATAGAGTCAAAAACAATGTATCAAAGCAGGAAAGTGAGAAAGGTAAGAAAACCATCAAATCACGAGCAAATGCAAACCATAATCCACATTGGATACAATAGGACTGATCGCAAGAGACAACTAAAGCTGATTATTGGTGAGACATAAAAAGGAGAGCGAAATGATGCATTATTTAAATAAAACGTGACTTGTGTAGTAACCCATGGACATTAAAACACTATACCTGTTACCAATGTAAGGCATTCGGTTTGGCATGACCGAATGCCTACGAACTCTAAAATAATTTTTTAGCTGCCAGAGAATGTTTGTCATTGGGACGTGTGCGAAAGCGATCTTGGTGGCTGCTCAGTCGGTACTGGGGATAAAAGTAGGCTCCATTTTTACTGTTCCTTGTCCTTGATACATCTTCTTTTCTGAGTTGTAGGTCAAACAAAACATCTTTTGATCTGCTTTATATAAAACCTGCCGTCACTCATCCGCGTGGTATCAAAATCGCCTACTGTGCTTCAAGATTGCATGAATGAAAATTTGATTTTCAAGTAGGGCTGCTGGGACCCCTTCTGAGCTCCTAGAATCTGCAAACCTCCATGATTTAGGACAAAGGAGCAGAAAGTGCACCAACACTAGCTGAGCAAACCAAGAAAAGCACATCTGCCTCCAGCCTATGGCTGTGATTTAATGTATGTCACATCAATTTCTCCCATGAACAGCAAGCAGAATGCAGAAATAAATTCACCCCATAAAGAGCCGGATCATCGCAGTCACTGAAATCTAGGGAGATAAGGGTTAGCGCGCCATAAATCAAGATGACTACTTATCTATCACCTCCATCAAGAACATTTTTAAGAATGGAATTGTACTATTTTGTATGGGGGAGTCTACACATCTTGAACTGACACCAGGTGGTCTGAGGGGGGTCTACCACAAATTCCTCAAGCACAACAGACATGCAGCGATGTTTCAGGAAAATAGAAAGAAGTTTACCACTAGACTCTTTATTCTGTGACTCTCCCAAATAAATATAATTGAATAAACACAGGGATTCATTTTAAAGTTCTATCTATCTTCTTGGCCTGTTTTTTTTACGTGTTTTTCTTTTCTCTTCACTAACTACACATCCACAAACCACTCATAACAGTTCCTATGAAGATGATTCTGAATGCTTTACCGGGTAAAAGTTAGCGATCAAATCTCTGAAGAGAGAAAGTTGGTGGAATGAAGTGCTTCCCATGAGTATCCCTTTGCTTTGTCGATTGGACATGCCATCACAGGGACCCTCAGGCTTTTTAACTCAATTCACAGTTTGATGAATCTGGTTTTTTTTAAGGTCATTTTCTCATTTGAGTTCCATTTCCCACGACTCTTTCGTCTTTGTTTTTAGCTTCCTTTCATCATATTAAGATGTCTATTTGCTTAATGTCATGTGCTTTCCAAGCTATCGGCCATGGTCTTTCAGTTCCATATAACTTCTGCATGCGAATTGCTCAGTGTCGCTTTAGTTACTATGATGCTGGTGGTGTTGTAGCATGTCCTTTGATGAAACCTGCCACTATTACTGGGCGAAGACAATATATTTTAAAAAGTGGGATCAATCCAGGAGGTGAGACATTATTGTTGTTCCTTCAATCTTTTTGTGTCCTGTGCTTAGAAATGGGAGGGTGATTGATGATGTTTCCTCTCCCCTCTTCCATATGAGTCTGGGTCCATAGAGCTAACTGGCATCCAATATATTTATATTATCTAACCAATTATGGCTGATAATGGGATAAATGTTGAGACCAGGACTGGGAAACACCATTTTTTTTTTACTGAGCAGTGAATGTTCACATGGCCCATCATGGTGATGACAACACTATCGCCTAGTAGACCCCTTGTCAGTGATGCAACTTCTATGCCTGGACGTGGTTTTTAGACAGCTAAGCAGCCACAGCAACATTGTTTGTATTTTTCAGGAGAACTAAAGAGTTTCGGTGGGGTTTGCATGAAACTCTGCTCCTGTTCCCTCAGAAAAGGGGACGTGATGTGCATGGAATGTCCCACTCAAAATGGGGATGGGTATGGGGAAATAAATGTTGAGGGAGACCACCAACCTCACACTTTATACCTTGCCTGCCTTATTTACTATGATAAGCGATCCAAGGTTTCACGTCTCTTACTGAAGTTCACCCAGTCTGAGCAACTGCGATGATGTGGCATCTTGGATAAGATGGTGTACTGTAAAACTTTTATTGTGCGAGTTGTACTAACCCCAAGTTCATATCGCCATTACCACGGGCCACTGACTAACTAGTTCCCCTTAAAACATCGACTTAGCTGTACCATAGCAAAAGGTGGGGATTAATGGTTTATTTCCTGCTGCATTTTCTTATGCATTGGAATTTTTGTAGTGAGAAAACATCTCCAAGCAAGAAAGCTCTATAGAAGGGTGGACGGTGTAGAGGAGGGAGTGAGGTAGAGGATGCAGCTAAAGAAAAAGATTAGCGCCACCCAACATCATCGCTCTCAGCCTTTAACCTCTTGCCTGTCCTCACGATTCCAAACTTATTGGAATCTGGAGTTGCCCAGAATTCATTCACCTTACAAACAACAATGATCTGCAAGTTCCTAGACTCCCTCACAGAGGAGATGTTTTTTTAAATCTTAAATGTATGAGAGAACTAGATTCGATGAATGCATGATGGGTGGGTGAGACCAGATTAGGGAGACTGTGCAGTAGAACTAAACTTCTTCAGATAGAGCCATGAGTTTGTATTCTTGATTTTCACCATAGACTCCTGTAAGGGTTTCTTGGCCTCATTTAAGTTTCTTTAAAAAAAGAAAGAAAAAAAGCACTGCCCTGCTATTTATAATGTGTATCCTATTGCAGGCCACATTAGCCATAGTTCCATTTGTAGCATTCCACAGCACTCACAGTAAAACTGTGTAGGCAGGCAGAACATAAAGATTATCTGTGACGATTAGAAAGCATTTCCCCAATTTACCTTTATCGATTTTTCGCGGCCCCTGATGTATTACAATGATGAAATAATGTGAAATTCAATCTATTGATTTGTGCAGTTGTTGAGCGATTTGGGGAAGGAGGGCCTACGAAATGGGACTTACTCGCGCTCTCGTATCGCTGCACACTCATGTCCCATCTAAAAGTTTAGTTTGTTTCTTTCAAAATCCAGCACGCGGAGCCGTGTGAGTGAAAGCGCGATATGATAGCAATCTAAACAAGATCAAGTGTTGCTTCTGCTAATAACATCTGCACAGTGAGGGACCGCGGCCTCCTCGTCTGCTATTTATAGTACAGCGCGGTGTCATCTTGATTCCGGAGATAGGGACGCTGCTGGGAATAAAGTACCTAATCGCCCATGAATGACAAAGAATACTTCACTCCCTTCAATTTATGCATAAAAACTACTTGGGATATAAAATGATAGCCTCTGTTTATCTAGAGGTGGGGGGCGTGGTAATTTCCTAACAGGTGGGGAAAAATAAAAGAATATATATATATATATATATATATATATATATATATATATATATATATATATATATATATATATATATATATATACATACATACATACATACATACATACATACATACATACATATATATATATATTCACTGAAAAAACCATAGGTTATAGACCATATATAGTTAGGAATTAGCATTTAAAAAACCTTATTTTACTCACACAAAACCATTGAAATTCCATATATAGTTAGTTGCACTAACTATATATCGCGCACCCGCAATCCACTGCTGATGATGTCACATATTACATCATTCATGACATGGTCAGTGACATCACTGATGACATCACTGATGACATCTCAAATGACATCACTGATGACATCACTGATAACAACATCCAGTGATTTTATGTTTCTGTAAAGTTTAAATATGTCTTACATATTGAAGAATGAGTGGATGTATAAGTGTCTGGACGAAGGATTTAGTAGGTGCATGACTGACTGTATGAGTGAGTGATTAAATGTGTCTCACTGAGTGCATGGGTTAGTGACTAAACTGTCTTAATTTGTGCATCATTATGTCTGTTGTTCTGTAAACTGCTGCATGTGTTGATCAGTAGCTATATGAGTAACTATATGGGTTATTGATTGATTGTCCAAGTATTTGTATGGGAGACTGAGTGTCTGTGTGGCTGGCTGGGAGGTGTGTGACTCTGTGCAGATCAATGTGTACTTATATCAATGATTGTATAACAAGGTAAGTATGTGTTAGTATATGTTTGAAAATGTAAGGTGCTCTATGTTTAACTGTATAGACAAGAAAATGGAAGTGTGATTGATTCTTTACAGGACTGACTAGGTGTGTGAGTAACTCCATGGATGAGTGGCAGAGTGTGAGTGTCTGTATAGGTGTATGAGTGCATATGATAGTGTTGTAAAGATGAGTGATTGTATGTATGAATGATTGTATGGGTGAATGAGTGAATGTGTGTGTAGACGTAGGAATCAGTGAGTACATATGTAGTAACTAGTATTGGTGTGTCAATGGTTTCAAAAATTATACTCTGTATTTAACACTGGGTGAAACAGAGGTTATATTAAAATGTGAGGAGATGCATTGTATTGTCACATGAATGATATCATCAGTGATATGGTCATTGATGTCAAATGAGATGTCATCAGTGATGTCATCAGTGATGTCATTTGAGATGTCATCAGTGATGTCATCAGTGATGTCACTGACCATGTCATGAATGATGTAATATGTGACATCATCAGCAGTGGATTGCGGGTGCGCGATATATAGTTAGTGCAACTAACTATATATGGAATTTCAATGGTTTTGTGTGAGTAAAATAAGTTTTTTTAAATGCTAATTCCTAACTATATATGGTCTATA
The DNA here is from genome assembly GCF_964261635.1 of Lissotriton helveticus. Taxonomy (NCBI): domain Eukaryota; kingdom Metazoa; phylum Chordata; class Amphibia; order Caudata; family Salamandridae; genus Lissotriton; species Lissotriton helveticus. The sequence continues at coordinate 613,415,985 of NC_136065.1, forward strand.
ACCTATGGTTTTTTCAGTGAATTTTCAAGGTTTTGTAAATGCTAATTCCTAACTATATATGGTCTATAACCTATGGTTTTTTCAGTGAATTTCAATGGTTTTTTAATAGCAAATATCATAAGCTGTCGAATGTCAAGTACGTGGTAAGTGAAAACATTTTCGTGTTTATGCACACTGATCTGCTTTGAATGGTGCCCCCCCCCCTCATTTCTATTAGGAGTACTCTCTCTTTGCACATAGTGAAGGGTAGTTAACGCAGGCCTTTGCCCCCGTTGTAATACGTCGTGCCTGCTTCTCTCTCCATTTGATTGATTGTTATCCAAGTATTTACTGTTTTAGAATTGGTTCTCTTTGGTTCATTCTCTATTTACAAACAAACACAGAGTCGCAATACTCTGTTTAGTCTTTGCAGATAACGAAAAATCGTGTAAAAAAAAAAGAAAAGGAATCGAGCAAAATCAGTAGGCCACTAATGGGATCTCTTTTTGACCTCGCTAAAATAGAAACATTAGGAACAACCCCTCATGACAAATACAAAACTAGTGAAATGAACTGAACTCCACACAATGATGGCTGCAAAACAGCTCGGCTCCGCCACCCACCCCGCCCAAAATAACGATAAAGAGCGGCTGCCATGATTGGTTGCGGAATGGCCACGACGGAGCTACGAAATGGTACTGCTCTCATGCTAACCCCAGCTTCAGTCTGAAACATCCAGAAACACTGTAGACTACCAATTCGATCAGTTCCGGTAGCGCCCCAATGTAACCCGGTAGAGAAGAACTAGCCCTCCCCTCTTTGACTGATGGTTCTTGTTGCCTGTCCCTTCTGTTGTCATTTAACAGAACTATTTAGCCTGCTGAAAGGGGTTGTGTTCCGACCGCTGGTTGGTGGAGACATTTTGACTATATTCTGGACCTGCGTTGTCGCGTAATGCGTCATATGACGCGCCGCGTTAGCGCATCCGGAAGTCATCCGGGGCGCGCAGCGCGTAACGTAAGCATAACAAGTCATGTGACTTGTTAATAAAACTTTTCATTGGTTCATTTTACTTTTCTTATTCTAATGATAAAAGGCTTGGTCATATGACCTAAAAATTACGCTTTTTATTACTTCCGAACATTATTTTTTCTTAAATATATGTTATAATGTTCCAGGCTAATGTACTTTCCCGGAAAATTTACAACTGTCCTGCAAGTAAAATATATTCTTTTTTCGAGAAAAAGAGCGTTTCTTCGTCCCATGACGGAGCCGTTGAGCAAAAGAGGGTCGACCTGCTGTCTTAGTCGCCGATACGCCTGAATATGAGATTCTTATCGATCACTTTATGTTGCAGGAATAGAAAACACAACAGCCCTTGACCATTTATCTTTACTGCGTTCCTTCGTATTATACCTTTTACCCTTCATGTAATTGGTCTGCTTTATTTCACTTGCCTTTTAATGATTCTAAAACAGTGACTATTATTAAAAACTTTACCAATGTATATACTACTACCATGTTTTCTTTTAAAAACCTTTATTGTGAAAATTTCATTATACAAATACGAGCCTATAACCACGTGGGCCGGCCACGGAGCAAACTGTAATCGTATATGATGAGTAGACATTTACACTGTAGAGGAACGTAACGGGCGGGCCATTAGGTTGCAAGAACTAAGGTGTCTAACAGTTACGGAATCGGTGGACGTACATTTTATAATTAAAATACGACAGGGCCAGTTACAATAAAATTATCTAGATATACATTTGCGGGCAAGTACCATGGGTGACGTTAATTCGAACTTTCAATAGTACAGTAATCAATAACACATCAGAACTTAATATCAATAGGGATGTCGAAATATTCAATCAATTCTCGTCCCCGCCCGCCATGTGCTTCAAAACTGCATACGTATCTCGTGATTTCAAGGTTCTGCAACCAGTACACAACAAGGAGTTACGAGTCCCATTTATTCCGGCGCCATTTTGGGCGAGGACGGGCAGGTCCAGGATATAGTCAAAATGTCTCTACCAACCATCGACTATGATGATGTTCATATGCTGTATTTATTAGAGTAACACTCATCTGTCCACATGAAATTAATTTGCCACAATCTAAACATGTCATTTTAATCTTTCCAAAGTTCTTCTAAATATTTGGGACCGTTTCCCTTGCCTCTGTTGCTGTCAGTGCCACTTCTTTGATGAATGTACTAGCAGGTCAGGGGTTCTCCTCCAAATCTCTCTTTTATGCAGCACTATAATTAATTGGTGCCACCTCTCCATATGACGATGCATGGTATAATTACCATAACTATATTTTTTTTCGGTTCCTCTGGAGAGTTCATCGTGGCAGATGAAGCGTGTAACGTACCGGGCATTTACCTTTTTTTGCATGTACAGGAAAGGAAAAAAAAATCGAGCGTCCGAGTTCTAAGGTGTCCCAGGGCCATTTTAGTGGACCAGGCCCAAATCCAAAGAACAGGCCGCCATTTTGAGAGTCCTGTTGCAGCCGCCTGTCGCTGTAGCATCAAGAGCAGCCGAAACTCAGCTGAATGGCAACTGAAACGGTAAAGGGGCGCCCCACTACAGCAGACGAGCCTCCACCTAGGAAGGCCCGTTCACGCCGCCTCCCCCCCCCCCCTTCGGGCACCCCACGCCGTTATTCGGAGCAGTATTGTAGGTTGGCCACACCAGTGCGGCAACTTGCTAGACATCACCTCGGTGGTAACCGAATCTCAACACCTTGTGGTGTCTTCTATTCAGAAAACATTGTTATGCTGCCTTCGACTTATTCGCCGCAAGTGCGCACGCAACTCAGCTGCATAGCTTGCTAGACACCACCTCGGTGCCATCCGGATCTTGGAATCTCAGCGCCTTTTGGTGTCTTCTCTTCAGAAAATATTGTTGCGCTGCCTTTGGCCCCATTCGCACATCGGTCCGCTACTGACGCCATCTCACACGCTAATGGGGCGCCCCACGCCGAGTTTCAGCATTGTAGGATGACCACACCAGTACAGCAACTTGCTAGACATCACCTCGGTGCCATCCGGATCTCGGCGCCCCACTGCAGATGAAGTGCCTCTCAACTATGAAACCACCACGGTGACATCCGGATCTTGGCGCGTTGTGCTGCCTTCGGCCTATTCGCACATCGGTCCGCTACTGACGCCATCTCACAGGCTAATGGGGCGCCCCACGCCGAGTTTCAGCATTGTAGGATGACCACACCAGTACAGCAACTTGCTAGACATCACCTCGGTGCCATCCGGATCTCGGCGCCCCACTGCAGATGAAGTGCCTCTCAACTATGAAACCACCACGGTGACATCCGGATCTTGGCGCGTTGTGCTGCCTTCGGCCTATTCGCACATCGGTCCGCTACTGACGCCATCTCACAGACTAATGGGGCGCCCCACGCCGAGTTTCAGCATTGTAGGATGACCACACCAGTGCACCTTACTAGACACCACCTCGGTGCCATCCGGATCTTGGCATCTCAGCGCCTTGTGGTGTCTTCTATTCAGAAAATATTCTTGCGCTACCTTTGCCCCATTCACACATCGGTCCGCTACTGACGCCATCTCACAGGCTAATAGGGCGCCCCACGCCGAGTTTCAGCATTGTAGGATGACCACACCAGTACAGCAACTTGCTAGACATCACCTCGGTGCCATCCGGATCTCGGCGCCCCACTGCAGATGAAGTGCCTCTCAACTATGAAACCACCACGGTGACATCCGGATCTTGGCGCCTTGTGCTGGTTCCGGCCTATTCACACATCGGTCCGCTACTGACGCCATCTCACAGGCTAATGGGGCACCCCACGCCGAGTTTCAGCATTGTAGGATGACCACACCAGTACAGCAACTTGCTAAACATCACCTCGGTGCCATCCGGATCTTGGCATCTCAACGCCTAGTGGTATCTTCCATACAGAAAATATTGTTGCGCTGCCTTTGGCCCCATTCGCACATCGGTCCGCAACTGACACCATCTCACAGGCCAACAGGGCGCCCCACGCCGCCTTTTACCATTGTAGGATGGCCACACCAGTACAGCAACTTGCTAGACATCACCTCGGTGCCATCCGGATCTTGGCATCTCAGCGCCTTGTGGTGTCAGTCAGAAAATATTGTTGCGCTGCCTTTGGCCCCATTCGCACATCAGTCCGCTACTGACACCATCTCACAGGCCAACAGGGCGCCCCACGCCGACTTTTACCATTGTAGGATGGCCACACCAGTGCCACAACTTGCTAGACACCACCTCGGTGCCATCCGGATCTTGGCATCTCAGCGCCTTGTGGTGTCTTCTATTCCGAAAATATTGTTGCGCTGCCTTTGGCCCCATTCGCACATCGGTCCGCCACTGCCGCCATCTCACAGGCCAACGGGGCGCCCCACGCCGACTTTCAACATTGTAGGATGGCCACACCAGTGCGGCAACTTACTAGACACCACCTCGGTGCCATCCGGATCTTGGCGCGTTGTGCTGCCTTCGGCCTATTCGCACATCGGTCCGCTACTGACGCAAACTCACAGGCCAACGGGGCGCCCCACGCCGACTTTCAGCATTGTAGGATGGCCACACCAGTGCTGCAACTTGCTGGACACCACCTCGGTGCCATCCGGATCTTGGCGCGTTGTATTGCCTTCGGCCTATTCGCACATCGGTCCGCTACTGACGCCGCCTCACGTGCCAACGTATTTTCTCCGCATTTTATACCCTATGCCGCATAACAGGTCATGTGACTTGTTTATAAAACTTTTCATTGGTTCATTTTACTTTTGATTTCCTAATGATGGAAGGCTTGATCATATGACCTAAAAACAACACTTTTCATTGGATGAAAACTTTTTTTTTTCCCAAACGATGAAAGCCCCACCTTGTTTCTGGATGTTTCAGACTGAAGCTGGCGTCAGCATGAGAGCACCACCATCTCGTAGCTCCGTCGTGGTCATTCCGCGAGCAATCATGGCAACCGCTCCCCACCAGAAGCCTACAGGAGTCGGGGGCCCCCAAAACTTTTGATGAATCCTCAAGGCGGAGGGGACGCTTTCGAGAATGGGGTCCAAGACCTAGCAGACAAGCGTCCGATTTCCAAGGTGTCCCAGGGCCATTTCAGTGGACCAGGCCCAAAAAGGAAACAGCCTGCCACCATTTTGAGAGTCCTGTGACAGCCGCCTATCGCTGCACCGCAAGAGTGGGCGCAACTCAGCTGAATTGCGGCTTTTGACACAGTGGACCAAAAACGGACGGAATGGCAACTGAAACGGTAAAGGGGCGCCCCACTACAACAGATGACACTCCACCTGGAGAGGCCCGTTCACGCCGCCTCCCCCGGGGCGCCCCACGCCGTTATTCGGAGCAGCATTGTAGGATACCAAAACCAGTGCGGCAACTTACTGGACATCACCTTGGTGCCATCGTTCTGCTGCTTTGGAACTATTCGCACAACAGTTTGCTACTGATGACCCACCCCCCGCGACGCCCCACGCCGGAAATCTGGACGTTGTGCTGCGTTGGGACTATTCGCACAGCCGACCGCTACTTCGTTGTTTTTCCCTAAAAATGTTTATATGTTATTACTGTTTTTGTTTTCTTGTATATATTTATAAGTTATTAAAGTTTTATAATCTTACTACTTTGTCGGAGTGCTATATATTTTTAATGTGACACATAATTGTAAAAACTTTGATGTACAAAGAGTCATCCCTGGAATCTTCCGCTTCAGGCTCGGTCCCCTCCCCAATCACAATACAGGATGGTTTTCAGATAATAGGAACGCGTCTGCTGTGACGGATCTCATCGAGTGTGGGCCTTGATCTACTATAACTCCTTTGAAGAGGGGTGATTCTTTACAGCTGGGGCCATAAACTACATCTGCAGGGCTAGCTCATACCCTAGGACCGGCCTGAACAATCGGACACAGAGGAAAAGGAGTGTCAGAGGGTGCGGTAGTGAATAGGGCGAAAGGGAGGTGTCGGGCGGGCACAGGGTGTGATTCTCAGGGAAGAGCAGCGCAGATGGGGGGAGGTTTATTACCCATGCATAAGACAGAGAGCGGGGGTGACCACTGCCTGGGGGAGATGCTTGCGAGGGTGGGGAGCCATGCTAAGGATCGACAGCGTGCACAGAGTGGGTCTGGTCAAGGCATCTAAAATGGCTGCCGTGCACGACAAAAGTGTGGCATTTGAAAAAAAGACAAGATGGCGCAGACAATGTTTTTCAACACTTCCTGATTTCCTTCAAATCGAACGTTAACAGACGTTGGGGCATATTACCAAAGTTAAGCGATATTTATCCCTAACAATGCTTAGCAACGATTTTTTTACCGCTAAGCATCGTCAGAAATTATCGCAGATAAACCTTGCTATTATCAAGGTTTATCGCAAATACGATAAAAAACGACCGCAATGCATTAATATCGCTGAAAACTCAGCGATATTCATGCATTACCGAGCTAATGCTCTTAGCCATGTTATCCACCTCCCATTGGATAACATGGCTAAGAACTGCTCAGGGCAGGTGCTAGCTTTTGGAGATATTCGCGCTTATCGCGAATATTTCCAAAAGTTGATAATAGGAGATAGCGATGTTAGCGACTGTTTCCAGTCGCTAACATCTTGGCATGCCCACTTTGCATGTCATTAGTGATAAATATCACTCACATGCAAAGTGGGGCCCAAGATGGTCGCTATCTCCTATTAGCCGTCGCTAACTGGTGTTAGCAACAGCTAGGTAATACAGATATAATTTTATCTCCGCGAAGCGGAGCGCTGTTACGGATATATATATTGTTTTTGAACGTTAATTTCTCAAAATCCACTGAAGCACATATATTGAGACCTAGCAAAGGCACATCGAGCTACCAGTCCCTACAATTTTGCCAAGTTTCGTACAAATCCATTCAGCCGTTCGATTATTATTATTATTTTGTTTTTGCCGCGGGGCCCTTTTAAAACCTCCACATCAAACCTAAGAGGTCAAGGAGGATCTACTATGCCCCCTTATGGTCATTTGCCCCTTCGCTTTGGCCTCCTCTTGTCTCTCGATCCTACCGAGAGACAAGATGGCGGCCGCTACGGACTGTTTGCAATGTTTACAGACGCCGGAGAACCAATCAGCTTCGCAAACCTCCGTTACGCGAAGCGGAGCGCTGTTACAGATATATATCTTTTTTTGAACGTTAATTTCTCAAAATCCACTGGAGCACATATATTGAGACCTAGCAAAGGCACATCAGGCTACCAGTCCCTAATATTTTACCAAGTTTCGTGCAAATCCATTCAGCCGTTCGATTATTATTATTATTATTTGTTTTGCCCCGCGGGACCCTTTTAAAACCTCCACATCAAACCTAGGGGGTCAGCGAGGATCTACTATGCCCCCTTATGGTCATTTGCCCCTTCGCTTTGGCCTCCTCTTGTCTCTCGATCCTACCGAGAGACAAGATGGCGGCCGCTACGGACTGTTTGGAATGTTCACAGACGCCGGAGAACCAATCAGCTTCGCTTCACAAAGCTCCGTACCGCGAAAAGTCCGCAAACCGGAGCGCTGCCCGGTCCGCTGTTACAGATATATATCTTTTTTTGAACGTTAATTTCTCAAAATCCACTGGAGCACATATATTGAGACCTAGCAAAGGCACATCGGGCTACCAGTCCCTACAATTTTGCCAAGTTTCGTGCAAATCCATTCAGCCGTTCGGGCTAAAAGTGAGGCCAACCGCCCTATGGAAAACTCAATGTTAAAAACACGTTTTGTGACCCCCCTTTTTTCTCGGCCCCCCCTTGACGAACCCCCCCCAAATTTTCAAGGGCTGCTCAGAAACAAAATGTGCCATTTTCCTGAAAATTTCAGCCAATTCCGTCCACAAACGCCAAAGTTATTAGACATAGAATTTTCAAAAATCCCATAGAGAAAAAATCCTAACTATATATACCTACTGGCGACCGCCAGTAGGTAATATATATATATATATATATATATATATATATATATATATATATATATATATATATATATATATATATATATATATATAAATCAAATATATTTTGTTTGCATATCAAATAAAAGACAGCCAATAATAGGACCAGTGATGGAACAGATCTCAAGAATAAATGTTATTTCATCTCTCTCACAGCATCCCTGACATGTTTAAAAATTAGTGTATGTGCAAGCAGATTTACACCTTCTGTGCTAGGCTTGAGTAAGTGTGATTGTATGTGCATTTGGACGTGTGTATGTACATGTGGACATGTGTGAATTGGTTGACCGCGATTGTGTAGGGGCTGTGTGCGAGTGCAGATTCTAATGGGCAAGGCTAAACCAATGACATGCCATCTTCCTCCTGCTTTTTAAAGGTCTGGCGCTAGCCAAACAGCTTTTATTTTAGTAAAAATAACATACTTACAGGGAGGGGCTTTAGCCAGGCCTCGTCAAACATTGGTCTGCTGTTGAGTGGTTCACATTTTTCTTCCACCCCCTACAACATACACTATGGGGCGAGGGGTCAGCCCACTTTAGTCATGAATTATCTTCACAGTGAGTTAGGAAAGTCAGCCCTTCACACGGAGCGCACCCGCCCGCAGTGTAGTTCCCTTAAGTGACAGGGACTAGTAGAACAATTTGTGCTTTTAACCAATGTTTTCATTTTAGATGGATGAGCTTCCAAGGCAATAAAGATGAGCAAAAATCATGACAAGACAAAACAAGCACTGACAAAACCAAAAGGCTGGTGATCGCGAGACCTGCTGAATTTGCCAGTGCTTGTTTTCAAGAGAAGTCAGGACGCTTCGCCCTTTTCAAGGACAGTTGAACTTTTGCCATCTTCCCTAAAGGAAAAGATGACCTTCACCCAGCTAAATGCCCTGCGCCCAGATATCCCGCTCAAGAGGAAAGGAACTACAGACTGCAGATAGCTAATCTCCCTTCTGCCACTCAGAGCTAGCCTTAACCCTGATTGGCAGCAGGAAACACACCTTTGCACAGCTGATAAGTGAAAGTCGGGGACTCCGACTGTATACATAACGGCAACGTACTTGAATCATTGAAAACATGCCATGCGACCTTGCAAGCTGGCTTCCTCGGTAGCTGCAGGGAGCTGTCCAGGTGCTGAGCACTCGCTGGGATTCGTCGCTGGTTTGTGTGCACTGCGGGGAGCTGAGATTGACTGCAGCTAGCGTCACTGCCGGGAGCTGTCCACGTGCTGAGCAGCCCACGCCGACTCTGGGACAGGGATTGGAAGCGGCGAAAGCGCATGTTTCAAACCTAGCTTCCGAGTTTTTAATGTTCCACGGTGGGAAACAGTAAGTGCACGTGTCCGCTCCCTCCACTGATCCGTTGGTTCTGTCGATCCACTACTTGCAGAGAGCGCTACAGATGAAACAGTCAGCAGTGCATTGAAGCCTGGGGGGGAGGGGGACGAACAAAGCGGATCCGTGATGGCCGAATACACGCATTATTTCCGGTACCTACACTGATTACGCATGATTCTCACCAGGATAGATTCCACGTTCATCTCATGAGGATATCTTGAAAATGTGTCTTAAAACCAAAGGGGCGTGGCCAGTGTATTTAAGGGCGTGGCTTAAAAACAACTAAACCAACAATCTGTGCTTAGCACAGTATGCCGCCTGATTTGTATTTTGCTGTTTCTATCATTGCATCCAGCTATAAGATACAAGTAACATCATACCTATAACAAGGCAGGACTATTGGCTTTGTCAATGGTTGTTAGATGCATACGATAAATAGGTAGCAACCATGACTTGTATATAATATTGAAAAAGCTTCCACTTAAAGCCTTGGTGCCAGACACTATGACAATGTTGCTGCTCCTGAGTTTCAAAAAGAGAAGGGAAATTCAGAGAGAAACTGACTCTCTTGAAGAGATTTCCCTTTCCCTGCAACACTCACCTGGCATGATGTCATTCCGTAACTTCTCCACTAGTGAGAAGTGAGGAGCGTGAGCACGTGATGTGCCTGCTGTCAGTGCAATACGGGGAAAAAACGGACCGCCTGTGCCAGGGCACAAAACAGAGCCTGATAGAGACCCGTTTCCAGCCTCCCTTTAAAAAACTGCCAGTGCCCAGACCCATATATTTGTGTCGTTTTACCACTACAAACAGACATTTAGATAATAATCAAGCCGGTCGGTTAGCTGATATGTAACTTATTGGACTATCAGAACTGCAGGGGGTCGAAACACGCACTAAAAGCATATGACATTTGTCTGACATAAAGTGCAAATCAAGCGAAGCACAGTAAAGTAACCACACAATCAGGTATTTGAGGTTTTACACCTGTATGGTTCAGGTGAATTGGCCTCAGGTGATTCTGTGAGGGTTGTCAGCAGGAACTTGTTTGTGAGCAGGGCTGGTGCAGTGTCACCCACACAGGAAACAGACCCATCGGTTATGAAACGGAACTTCTGTCTAGAGTCATCGATGACGTGGCCTGTGCCACATCTCCTAGGTTCATATCTCAGCTGGACAGCGTGGAACATTCACAAAGGCAGGATTAATAAAATCAATTAACCACATCTTTGGGATGCTGAGATTGACTCAGCCAATTCGAATGCTCAGAATGATGACACCAACTGCAGTTGTTTACCAGCCTTCTAAGTTCAGTGGATGTGAGAAGCAGAGACAAGAAGCAGACAAGGGTGGTTGACCTATAGGCACCTTTGTTCATTGAGGTAAGGCGCACATGCCAATACTTTTTTTGTGTGCTCAATTTACATTGGGCGTTAACAGTTGATAATTGCACATCATCTTTTTATGCAGCTTCGAGGTAGCGAGATAGGCAAATAACACTCTCCATAGACGGTGTGAAGCGCTGTTAATGCTCCACTCAGTAAGCGATAAGGCTAAAATAGTCCTTCGTGTGTCATTACGAGACAAACTAAATTGATCTTTAATTATAGGAATGCGCTTAAACATATCTTTTTTTATTATGCGGCCTGTAAAATGTGCTCAAACTACAAGGTCCGTCGTGCACTGCGAGATTCGCGGTTCCCCGCACCCGGGCAGGTTGCTTAGGTCCGGGATTTACAGCAGCAATTTAGAGCAACATTGTGTGTTACACAAGAGTCTTCTGGACAACTGTGACTGAGCGAGCTAGTAATTTTCCAACTAATGGAATGTAGATTGAGCTGAAATTGTAACCCAAGGGATATGAAGATTTAATATGTGTTTAGGAAACAAATACCACTGTTGGTTAGAAACTCACTTGAAAGAGAATTATCCAAACAGCATTTATTCACAAAATAATAATTTAGTTTCTCTTTCCGTTATGGGAAAGGGGACGTGTGCAGTTCCCACAGATGGGAATCTAGACGGCTTGCATTATAAGCAAAACAATGTATTTTTGCCTGCTTTACTTGCTGTCTACGTACAGCCAGCGACATTGTTGTACAAGACAACACAAATAAACAATAGCTTTTCCAATCAGGGAAAATGAAGGTCGTATTGAGACCAGGAAGAAAAGAAGACAGCTTGTCAATTTAAACATTCATAGTGAAGGTGGCTCATACAGCAAATTAGTCCGGAAATGCTAAATTTGCCAAGCCCCATTACAGAAAGTAGCGGATTTGCTATATGTAATACTCAGTATAGTTAAACATATTTCATTTAAAATGTTGTCCATTCTATGTTTTAAAATGGGTGAATTACTTGAGTGACGCTTTGTGCCAAAATCATTTTAAGCCTCTATGTGCCAAAAATTGCATTTTCTTTTATAAATAGACTTAACACCAGTGTAAAGTGTCACATTAAAACTGTGCAAGAAATCATCATTGTGAATGATTTCACCTCACCTGAGGCCGCCTCCAATCAGTCATCCCCACGCAGGACCATTGCACTGATCCCTCTCGATTCTTAAATAACAAAATCTCTGCCATTTACAGCAACTTCAGTCGAACCCAACATGCATCGCCAAATGTCTCCTGATTTTATCCAAGGAGCTAATGATAACCACATGGCTCATCATCAGCACAGAAGAAACAACTGCCACCATATAGTCCATCCATTCAGGGGCCCCATGACCCTGGCCCACACCACGTATACTACAGAGGACTGCAATCCATCAGAACCGTGCTCACACCCATCTGAATGCCTCTACCCCTTCTTTACCCATCCCAGATCCTTAATAATAAACAATTGTAGTCCTATTACTGAGGAAACCCTCAGTGGACCCTTCAACCACCGACCGATATGTAATCCACAAACCCAAGCAGTGAACCCTTCTGGATACCTCACCTTCTGCCTCGTCCTAGAAACGATTAATCAGAACAATCCAGCCATGGATACATGCACCCAACCAAAACACCTGCTGCTCCAAAGGTGTGAATCTAAGGAAAAGTTAAATAAAATATGACAGATGGTGGTGAATTGACAAAAGTCTATTTTAAAAAGATCCAGTTCCAAGCTGGATACGTTCCAAATCTTCATTATTTTTTTTGTTGATAGAAAAACAAGACAGCCAGCGCATTTCGTTCGCCACAAGTGTACTTCCTCAGGGCACTTAAAATTCTATATCCATGAGTTGCACATCTTGTTCCTTAATTCTATCCATCATCAATTCGATATGGGTCATGATCCTCATAATATGTGTCTGGAAGCCATCACACAATTGTGGCCCACTGCCATATGTCCCAGAAACAGCAAGCCCTTCTATCTTTCCCAGCCAAGACCTTAGAGAAACTCATCAACCGACGCATCACCGAATAGCTCAATGGCCATCAGTTCTCAACATCACTCGTTCTAGTTTCAGATCCAACCACCATTGCACAAATGCTGCCCTCATCCCCACCATAGATGCAATCTTCATGACTCTGGATGGAGACGTGGGGCCCTCATACTTCTGGCTCTCTTAACAGTGTTTTACATCTTTCTTGTTCTGTAATGATCACAGGTCAAGGAGTGTATTGTAGAGTGTCTCTGGAGGTCCAATATTTATACCAGGTTCCAGCCTTTGAAGTGGATGGATTCGCCATGCTACCCTACACATGGTTTTAGAAAGTTCTTTCCTTCCCCTCTCAAGGATCCAAGAAGTCTAGGGTGACAGAAGACTAGTCAGATTCCCTTCTGTCCTGCGCTCAAGCCCTTTGAAGGAAAAATGGGGGAAGGCGGAGCTCCACCCTTAGCCATCCTGACAGGATGGCCCATCATGTCCACTTTGTGTCACTGTCTGGAAGAAGTACACAAACCTCAACCGCAGAGCCAGTCACAGTCATGTGACTCAGTACACTGTCATAAGGCATAAATGGTAAGGAAAAGAAAACATCAACTTTCTAAAAGTGGCAGTTTCCGAATTGTGACTTAAAATCTGACTTCATAACTAAAGAATATTTAAAATTACCATTCATTTGAGTCTAGGCAGCATATCTCTATCTGTTCTTAATCCAAAATTTGTGCTTATTAAATGCAATAAGGTGGCTCATTGTTTGTCAATTGGAGCGATAGACCTTGTAAGAGTGAAAACTAGTTTAAGAGCTTTTCACTGCTAGGACATGTAAAACTTAACTCCAAATGCCCTACTTTTGAAATATATCACACCCTGCCCAATCGTCTTCAAGGGCCTACCCAAGTGGGTACTTGTATGTTTTAAAACGGAAGGTTTACGCCTGGCAAAAGGTTTATTTTTCCAGGTTGAAATGGCGGTTCAAACTTGCAACACAGGCTACAGTGGCAGGCCTGAGACATGTTTTAAAAGGCTACTTTAGTGGATGGCAGAACATGTGATGCTGGCTGATTAGCAGCATTTAATCTGCAGGCTCTTTGTATATGTAGCACCATTTAGTGATGACTTACGAGGAAATTAAATACGCCAATTAGGTATAGTCCAAAATTCAACCACTTTTTAGGGAGAGAGCACAAGCACGTTACCACTGGTTAGCATGGAAAAAGTGCACAGAGAGCTAACGGCAACAAATCAGATTCAGCAACAAAAGGCAAAAAATAACCAGATGAGATCCTGCCAAAAAGGCAGGTCCAACAAGAATTTTTTGTGTCCAGGAGGCAAACACGAGCACTAGTCAAATACAGGCTAAGAGAGTTAAAGGCATGGGAAAATAAGAGAAGGGGAGATGAGAAAGAGATAGAAAAGATAGAGCGGGATAAAGAACTGGGGAGTGTGTGAGAGAGTAAATCCGAACAAGGATAGGTGCAGATGCGAAAGAGAACAAGACAGAGGAGATGGTCAACAGAATTAAAAGAATGTTGGAAAGAGAGCGAAAGGAACAAATCGAGAGAAGTATAGTGTCAGAGGTGAGAGAGAGGAAGGGAACCAACAAGACCTAGGAAGCTGAGCGGGCGATAAGAAAGGAGAGCGGAGAGGGACAACATAGGAGAGATCAAGCCAATTATGATTTTGACAAATATGTTTTTAAGCTGCACGTAGAACAGAATTTATGTTCATACAGGGACATGATAAAAGGGGAAGAGTGTGGTTCTGTTATTTGGGTGGAATCTATTTCAAATTCATAGAGTGCTGTTTTCAAAAGTGCAGTTTGTGGTCGTGGCATTTTTCAGGGTACAGATGCACCCATAGCAACTGTATCATTCTTAATAATCTCACAAAAATGTATTCTGCATCTGGTTTAACTCTGCAACGAATTCTCAATAAACCAAGACCTATTTTAAAATACAAGCCCAGTAGAAAGAAGGCAAAGAATCAAAGGAGCCGGAGGGCTGGCTGTTCCAGTAAAAGCATAAAGTCAACTTTTACTTAATTCGGCCATTGAACTGAGGGCAAACGCCTGATAAAAGTAAAAATACATTCATCCGGAGGAAAGTGAAAAATAAACATTGTAAATCAAATGAAATAGCCATTATGATGTTTCGTGCGTTTTGAGACGTTTTTTGTCCGGGGAGCTTACAACCGGCATTTACTTTTTACCTGGGGGCTCTGTTCTTTACAGCAAATTGGACCTTTCGCGGCGAAAGAAATAATTACTCTCGGAGGAGTCGGGAGCTGGCCGTGAATGCTGATATGACACACAATGTCACCTTGCCAGTCAAGAGGAGGGCTTTGGCGCGTCGGCTTGGGCCCCGTCCAAATCCCCGTTTCTTTCGCGTAATGGAGGTCACCTCTCAATCCAATCTGTTGACTGTCTCCAAAATAACAAGGAAGAACCCTGCCGTCAGCGTTTTGTTTTCCTAGACTGGAAAGAATTTGTGAAGCGGGACATGTAACCAAAGGGCAGAGAAGCAGGTGGGTCAGAGAAGCAGGCGGATCAGAGAAGACAGGCCTGGTGGAACCCCGTCCTGGGTCCCACCGGGCCTGAGTCCATCCTGTAACGTTGGTAAAGGTAAATGATTCACCTTACTATTTCAGTCTAATTCCATCTCTGAAAAAAATGTGCAGTTTCAGGGGGGAAAAAAAAGCCTTTAACTAGCGCCCACGGTGTACACATTTTTATCATCAATGATGTTATTTCAAATGGTGCAGTGATTTTATTAATGATGTTATAGAACAGGGGGTCTCCAAACCGGTCCTGGAGGGCCGGATCCATGCCAGATTTTTAAAATAACTACATGTATCTAAATGGGGATATGCACAAAATCTGGCATGGATCCGGCAACATGTCATGAGAGATGTAATAGGTGGGATAATTAGCTGTGTGTGTGGTGAGGGTGTGAGTTATAGTCTGGGACCACCCCCCACAAGGGCTAGAGGGGCAGGGTATCCCTACCCAGGATGTGTATATGTATGTATATATATATAGATTGAGAAAGGCTTCTGTGATGCCGAAACGCATCTCTAGCCTTGGGATCGAGGGAGACCTGGTGAAATAAAGAAGCCCTATTACAACAGCCTCAGGTACGTGCCTTCTTCTTTGCTGGAGCAGAATAGTTGTTGAATATATATATATATATATATATATATAGTTTAGTTTTAAGCTAATTATACTGCCAATCAAATGAAGTACTGTATGAATTATTTGTGAGCACGATCCTCAAAAGAACACCAAAAATTATGAACTTTCTTTCTCCCCTCCAAATATATCCGATATTACACTAGAAACCATGAACCAAACTTATATGATTATGAATTGACGATTGATAAGTTTTATGTGGTTTGATTAATTTTGTAAGCACGAGTCACTTTATTAGATCTGTACTTTTGCACGAGGACACTTTTAGCGGTATCATAGGAGGGGACCCTCCTATGTAAGTTAGACAATTATGTGATGAATATAACAATTATTTTCAATTTACTGCTGAGAATAACTCGTCAACAATGTTTAATGACTCGAGATACACTTTCAAAGTTAACTCCTATGAATTCTTATATTCATTATATTTTATAATTTTTCAAAAATTGTTTTCATTATGATTTATAGTTTATGCACGATGTGGTGAGCACGTATTACAATTAACAAACATGTCAAATTGTTACTGATTTTGTGAATGATGACTTGGATGGTGGAATAAGCATTTATGCTATTAGTTGTAAATAGACTTCAGTCATCAACCTATGCTAAAGATATTCACAATTGAAGCAGGTGATTAATTGTCTCTTTTTGTATATGTATTCATACGGTGAGAAATGAGACAATGTACTCGAGATTTAACAATGTATTTAAACAGTTAGTATTTCTTTCAGTTTCATTTGCACATGTGATGCACTTGCACTTTAAATGGGGCTGAGTTAATGGCATTGTCATGTGACCAAGGCCGCAGGGACGGCCGAAACACGTCATGACTAGCTGTTGGGGCAAATAAAGTATATGCTACGAAGAAGTGGTCCATGCCTTGTTTTAACACCTAATAGGTGGGGCGCCGCGAGGTAGTATATGCTACGAAGAAGTGGTCCATGCCTTGTTTTAACACCTAATAGGTGGGGCGCCGCGAGGTATTGCGGATATATATATATATATATATATATATATATATATATATATATATATATATATATATATATATATATATAATATAATATAATATAATATATATATATATATATTCCAACAAAATACCACCACACCTGCTGAACTCTTTGCTGATGGGTGCTGAAGAGTTCGGCGGTGTGGTGGCACTTTGTTGGAGTATTATATTTGAAACCTGCCACAGCCATGAAAATTAAATATGTACCTGCTGACAGCACGTTGGGGCATGACTACATGGCAAGGTGGAGGTCAATGAGACTGAGCACCTTCAGGAACACAACTTTGATTGGGCAGTATGCGCCAGAGGAATGGGTTATCGTGCTATGCTAATGCTTCCCAGAAAAAGGAACAGTGGATTGATGTGCTATCAGTGCATTATTAAAGAACAGTGAGGAACTTTTTCCTCTCATCACTGAGATGTAAAAACGGTATGATGACTGTTATATACTTGGAACAATGACATGCTATTATGGTGGCGATACAATCTGGAAGGACGATTGTGTAATGGCGGTCCTTTCTTTCTTTCCACAGCAAGGGAGCCGAACAGAGAATTTAACCACCTGCACATAAATGAATTGTTTAACAAGGAGCATTTGAGAAAGGCTAGATGCTGAAACGCGTCATGCCTAGTGCAAATAAAATTAACATTGAACCCGCAAGAGTGCACCGGTTATGTTACTGGTGGAGGGATATATATCAGCTCCCAAGTTGCCAAAAGCAAGAGCAGCACTCATATATATAAAACGTTTTTTTTAAACTCAGGGCAGTAGATGAAGTACCCGAGTCCTGGATTGGCTGCCTACAACCTTTTTCTCCATGTTGCAGGCACCCAGAGCGCTTGCTTCTACCGGAGCGAATTGGCACAAGGGAAAAAAAGCCCCTCTGCAAATCAGAACACTCCGATTTTTAAAACTCAGTTTGAGGTGCAACATCAAATCCTAATGATGTGTCTGCGACCATCATCTGAAGCTAAAACTCCTGGCTCATCAGGAACATAAGACATCGATATGCATTAGCCCACCATGGTAATTTATAAATACCTCCATCTGAGGCTGCAGCACTCAAGCACCATGATGCTATAGGGAATGCATCTGAGACTTCAAAAGTTGCTACGATAATTTACCACGAGACACCATCTGATGCCTCAACACTCAATCCTATTGATAAGCATAAGATCTCATCTGCCCCTAAAACTAATAACCCTTGTGATAAGGCAAAGAATACCCTCATGAGGCTTCAGCGGAGGCTTCCTTACCCAACCCACCTCCCATATTGTTACAGAGAATATGCCTGAGACTTTGCCAGCTCCACATGAGAATTTATACATAACTTCATCTCAGTCGACAGCACCCATCCTTCACTGAGCACAATGGCCTCCATAGAAGGCGGCAAATCCCACCCTTATAATTTGTGTGTGCCCTTGGACAATAACCTTCAACAACCACTTTGAATTTGAAACTTTATCTGAGACATTTGAAAACTCCACACAATGTCCTTCTTATGCATTTAGCCTTCATTATGTAAACATTAATTTTAGGCATTTTTTCACGAACCTTCATGATTTACTCGATGCACCTTCATAACTCACCCAGACCAGGACATGAAAGGTTTTAGTTACAAATGTAAGCATTTAAAAGTCCACTCTCCTACAACCTGATTTTGTCACTGCCCATGCTCCAGGGTGCTGTGACAATGCAAGAAGATAATAGTACTAGCAATAAATGCATTACATTCCATTTAAAGGAAAAAATAGACAAATGGTGTCCAATAAATATTTTTGCAGCAAGGTAGAATTCCATCAGAGGGATGGCACAGTTCCCCAATTTAGCTGATGTGATCTGCCTTGGAAACTCCTTAGAGTTAGGCAGAAGTTCAATCACTGCTCAAACCTATCCCCTCCGCTCCGCGATTCAATCACCATATAATTAGGGCAGGCCAATCGGCCACCTTCCTCCCCTTGGATTCCCAGAAATCAATTGACAGGGTAAACCACCGTTTTCTAATAGAAAAGAGCAGCATCATCAGGCCAATTAATGATTTTTCTAGGTTTGGAATTGTACAGTGAAAGGCAAATCAATCTGAGGGGGTGGGCCGAGCACCGCACAGAAAGGTACGGAGCGCGTTTGACAAACAAGAGTCAACCGCAGAAACTTCCCTCGCACAAGTCTTAGTTTCAGCTACAGCTGCAGGAAGCTTCTTCTCTAGGTGCCTGGTACAGATGCTTTCCTCACATTGTCGACAAGTATCATCGCTTTTTAAATGTCACGCTACTGTCAATCCCGTATCCCTATCAGGGACAAAGATATACGATACATTTTCATAAAACAGAGTATCCTGGAGAGGATTATTTGAGATTATTTTCATGATTCTAATAGGGATTTAGGATATAGCATTCTAATACGGCACCATATAACTGACGATAAAGCAATGGCATTTAATCATCGTGCCATAATCTAAGATTTCTTTTTTACTTATCACTGGTATTATAATTGTAATTGCATTTATATAGCGCTTACTACCCCTGACGAGGCATCAAAGTGTTTTTTCGGCGAGTAGCACACTACTCCGCAACCCAACAAGGATTAGTGGTGAATTAGTATAGGGAAATATGAAATTAATTTGAGTCGTGGTCATTAGTCTGTTATTTTGACTGAAAAGGATAGTGGAGGGATAGAAGAGGGAAGGGTTTGCATTTATATAGCGTTTGCTACCCCTGATGAGGTGTTGAAGCGCTTTTCGGCAAGTATTACGTAATTCCAGAACCCAAAAAGGATAAGTGGTGAATTAGTCATTGATCAGAAGAACATCAAAAGAAGCAAGTATAATGAATGACACATCTGGCCATGGGAACAGGAGGGTAAGGAGGAGAGAGCATGAGATTGGTGCAAGGGCAAGTGTTCTCAGTGAACATCTGGGCTGCTAGAGGTGAACCTATGTGAAGTGATTTGTATTCATTTGGGAGTAGAGTCTCTGGTGCTCAATCAAAAGGACGGTAGAATGGGGCTGTGACAGGCAGAATTGGGTTTGCTATAAGTGATAAGGCTGGTTTACATATTCAGAGCACACATTTTATATTTGCCTTGCAGTTCTTTTTGTGAACTTTTTATTAGGAATTAGAAAATATCCAAACTTTACTGTCTGTGAAACCGTGGGCAGAATCCTTTCTCTGTGTGAAATTGCATGAAAATTATGCAGCATTTTAAAAGCTCTGCTCGAAATATCTTGCTTGAAAACTGAACACACGGACATAACCTCCAATTAAATCTCAAATAAGAGATTTTTTTCTTAAACCAGTCTCTCACAGGCAAATAACTTGAGAACACTTTGTCAGATTTTGCCCACAAAAAAGGAAATTTGCCTGGGTTCAGATTTGGTCGGATTACATTTGGTATTTTCATTAGGATAAATGTCACCATCAGGCCCGGACTGGCCATAGCAGGGACTGGGCAATCCCTCGGTGCGCTGCACAGGTGGGGGCCGGTTTTGGGCCCCTGGGGGCCGTTTTTGTTACACGGTCGTTTTTGCAAAATCGGCCCTGTACCAAAATCGGCCGAAAACCGGCCCCGGCAAAGAGCTCGGCGACACCTCCAAATACCCCCCCCCCCGTGTGGGGAGGGGGGAGTGGGGCGGCCGAGCACTTTGCCAGGGCCGGTTGTGGTTCCCAGTCCGGCCCTGGCCACCATCAGTACCTCGTGGTGCTAACGGAAGCTGACTGGGGTGGAACTTAGGTGAAAGCAATGTAGCAAGATCGAGTAAGGGGATGTGATACTTTTCGTCCTTTTCTGTATTTTACGTCAGCATGTTCAATGTGCCGGCTGGTAGGCAAACCCATCCAGTTTCCAAAAACAAAACAGTTCAGTCACACATGGTAACTTTCTTCTTTTGGGGTTGAAGAGAAGCTGTGTGACCCTACTTCAGAGAAATTAGTCACTGAAACACAGAAGTAGGCTGTAGGATGCTGCAAGGTATAAGAAAATGATTTTGTGAGCTTTTAGGAATGAGTGCTAAGGTAGGAATATTTACAATGCTCAGATTAATTTCATTAGCATTGACAACATTACAGAAACTCACTTAATGGGGGATGGTGTTGGTTTTGCTAGTAGGTCTTGCATTATTAGAATTTCTTGCCCCCAAAGTCCCCTGCCTCATATTTAACTATTAACTTCCAGAGTCTTACTTCACTGCTAATAATAACAATCCACATTTGTAAAGCGCGAACAATCACCCGTAAGGTCTTCAGGCTTTGGGGGCCATCTGGACGATTAAGCAGGCTATTGCCCAGAGTCACATGGTGCTGGACTAATTTGCCGCCGGCGCCAGGAATCGAACCGTGATCCCCAGATTCCAGCGTCAGTCGCCCTGGCCGCGGCGCCACACCTCTTCCACTGATGGTGATAGACAAGGTGGAGTGCTTCTCATATGGCATGTGCTGCATAATGCCCAATGTGCACGGGAGCGGACTGGAATGCTCTGATGCAAAGAAATCATTTCCACAGTGAATTGCATTGCCCAGTCCCTGCTCCGCTAGCCGACATGTTGCACCTTCCATTAACATCAAGTGAGCTGTACACAACCCAGCACAACTAGTGTGCTCTAGAGTTTGTGTCCCAGCGCCCTAGTCTTTATTTCTTCCTCTTGGTTTATAATCGATAACAAGCAAATACAATTTACACTCACATGCTCCAACTCTCTAACATTCAAAAACATTAGTCAACAAGCATTGTCAGCTTCAAGCTGTAGTATATTTTTTGAATTTTTCCCAAAAGTAATTTTTTTCTAAACTCACTTAACTAGGCTGTTGTAATTCTTCAGGGAGCTGGCTCAACAAGTTCAGGCACTTTGGGTTTGTGCAAACGCAACGATGCAAGTTTTAATTTTGTCAAGGCGTGCTCAACACTTCATTCTTCCAGGGGAGTTAAAATGGCGTCTAAGCCTGTCTCTGTAATAGTAAAATGGCATAATTTGCAGAAGGCTCAAGAGCCCTAAAAGTGAAATGCGAGTTATTTCAAGTGCATCGCATGTCTTTTAAACCATCGCCAAGGAATCTATCAATTCTTCATAAATATACATAATTAAAGTTGAGGAATAGATATTTATCAGACAGCCATGCAACAAGAGACAGCCTGTACCAGGGGCATAGCTTCCATTGGTGCAGCAAGTGCAGTGGCACCGGGGCCTAGAGGCCTGAGCGACTCACTGAACCCTGTTTATTTCTGTATTTTATAAATAGAACAGCATCCAGGGACACATTTCCTTCCTTGCACTAGGGCCCATGGCACACTGGCAACGCTACCTCTAGCGGCACGTACCTGACATTCCGCGAGCTGCGTGATGCATCACACATAGACTATTATCTGGCGAGGTCAGGATGCTTTCTGCCCCCTGCCTAGTTACAGCTCCATGTTCCACGTGTGCCACCTGTGCCCTCCGCAATAACCTCCCTTCCACCCACCGAAGAGCGTGCAGCTGCAGTTATGCTGAACGTCTTGTTTTCACCCACTGTGAATTTATATTGGACACCTGATCCATGTTTTCACAATGCTTGGTGAAGTTGTGGGGGCATAGCTGCCAGGCTGGATTTGGCGTGTCGGTGTCTCCAGCATGTTCACACAAAAGCAGATCCCACGGCTGGCGTGCTGGGGATGTCAAGCTGCTGACAACTCTGTTTAATAGACATGTTTTAAGACCAGCATGATCTTACAAGGAGAGGCACAGTCGTTCTCAAATGATCTATGACACAAGGAGCATCGCATTAAAAAGCCGACAACGGTACCCATGTGGAGAAAAAAAGTGTGGTGGGTTGCTGCTGACGAGGCTACCGTCCTCATCCTCTGTGTCTGCTTCTCATTGAGAACACCTTTAAGCCTACTGTAAACAAGCATTTGCAATGCAATAGGTCTCGCATTTATGAGAATTGCGAGCTATTGGCATTGTAAATGACAATGACGTTAATTTATGTGTTGTTTTTGAAACAGATAAATAAAAGGCATTGTCATTTACAATGCCAATAGCTTAAACGCTCGCAAATGTGAGACCTATTGCCCTGCAAATGTGCATTTAAAAAAAAGCATTAGATGAGAGCGTGTCTTGCCTGCAACAGCAGCAGGACAAATCTATGTGAGAAAAAGCTGCCCGGAGGCTGTAATTAATGCCTACCAAGCAACAACACACGTAACAGGAGGTGTCGCCATAGGAGGGTACAAAATGAGAGAAGGTGGTACTAGGGAGGGACTACTAAGCCTTTTGACCAAGGAACAGCCGCAGTTTACATTGGACAATGACACAAGCCAATAAGAAATGTGGGCGGAGCTTCATGTCCCTACCTCAATGCAAACAAGGGGAAAATCTACCTATGCCTCTATTCTTATTTCAACCATTTACTTCATTGCAAGGATGAACCAAACATCAATTAGTTATCCTGACATGTTTTTTATGTCATTTTATTTAAATGTTATTCATTTTTTGTGGTTGATCGGAGAAAGAGCAATATCAAATGAACGTATTGCCATACGATTTAAAAATTCAACACAATAATAGACATTACAGTGAAATACACAAAAACATACTAAATATATACAAATTATGAACGAAATCAAACTTGATACAGTTACCAATGAACAAATATACACACAAAATCAATGTGCACTGGCAAATCAATGATCAATAACTATTGATTGTTAGGGGGCAAAAAAACTTTTTTTTAAACACATGGAAAATGCCCGAGGGCAAGAAATCTTCAAGAACTTATTCAGACGGGAGCACGTAAAGTTAAAAATTTAGAGTATAAAGGAACCCAGAAATGCTATAACTGCATACATTGTAATAACATCATAACTGGGAAAACCCTCACAGATCCAAATACAGGGGCAAAAATTAAATTAAGGCATACCTCAGACTGTAACACAGCGAACATTGTATACTGCCTTAAATGTCCATGTGGAAAAGCCTATATTGGCAAAACTGAGAGAAAATTTAAACTAAGGTTAACAGAACATAAAAGCACCATTAGACTCAAAAGCACTACATCAGGGGTAGCTACACATTGGTTGGAACAGAAGCACACAATAGCGCAGCTACGAGCTCAAATAGTTGAAGTAGTCACGAAGCTTGAGGGGATTGACAATGGGCAGAGATTACTACAGAGAGAGGTATTTTGGATTGAATTTTTACAAACTTTACAGCCAAAGGGTCTAAATGATAAAATTGATATGAGCTGTTTTCTATAGCTATGTATAAATACCAAGTTCACATTTTGTAATTATTTAATAGTTGCGTTGATGTACTGGTGATATGTGCGACTAGGTATGCATAGATTGATCATTAGCTTAGAATATCTATAATGGCCGCAGTTTCTATTAGTTGAATGTATATTGAATGTAGGATGCAGGCAATATGACAAAATTCCTACCATTAGTGCAACTTCAGAACTATAATGTGAACGTGGATACACCACATTAAGTACGATGTAACAGATAGGAATGTATTTGTGCAGGATTACATTGTAATTTGAACTGGAAAAGTCATTGTTAATGATGAGGCTTGTAATTATACAAATTGTACATCTGTAGTAGCAATTATTATCACAACAGGCACTATGATCTAATAGCAATATGAGTTAGTTGGTGTGAACACTGTGATGACTGTGATTACTACAACAGTTACTATTATTTAACAACAATATGTGTGGTCAGGAGTGAATACTGTGACGATTTAATTATAAATGTAAGGTGCACAGCATTTAGATGTTGAACACTTCCATCATGACTAGGTTTCACCATGTGTGTGATTTATGGATTATAATGATAAGTTGGGAATAATAACGATTATCATGGAGCACTGGACAGTAACATATCGAGACAGCAATGCATAGTATTAGTATGATGTCAGTATCAACATTTTGGGTGACAGGAATGCAATTGCTAGCACGCATTCACTGGCAGATTGAATTGTGACTATTTGAACACATGTTTAGCAGGGAACCTCTACTTTTACAATTTTATACTGTGTTTATAGATAATGCTTGTTACATATGAGTTCATTACGTTTCATTAGTAGATTACTACACTGATTAGCATATCCAGGTAGGGTAGGCAGGTTTTGCTCATAGTAGGGATCACACGCGATTACCATATCAGTGTTGAGCAGGTATACGCAGGAAGGAGGGCCCTCGCCATAACACAGGATTTATTTTCAATAGTCCCTTACAAGCAGTCCATTAGTCATCGAATACATGCCATATGACACCTCCCGGTGGTTGAATAATATTTTGATATTTTCCAGACTACTTTATCCAAGGGTATCGAACCTTAGTAGTTAGGATTGAAGGCATATGCGGTAGGCGGCGCACAAGTTACGCACTGTAATTACTATTTTCATTAACTTTGTGATACGTGTCTTTGTATGTAGATTTAGAGGCATTTACGCACAGGTCCGAACCACACACTACAAATCCCATAATACTATGTTACACGTGACGCATTACGTAGATTTGAAGGCAGTCCCGGACGCGGAAGCGTTTGAAGTGTGCGTTTGGAAGGGCGGCTCGCTAGCAGCAGTTGATGGGACACCAGTATACGCTGAGTTCTGTAGCGGCAATTTGCAGAAGTAAGTGTGCATTTAGGAGGGGATACTAGTTATTCATTTAATAGCAAGATTGGATAAGGTTGTAATACGGCAATGTATTCACTGTCTAGGGCGGTAGAGGAGAGGATTTTGAAACGCGTAAAGAGCTACGAGGTAGACCGGAACCTACGTATTGAGACAAAGGTCGACAATCTTGAAGTAAGTTGCGAGGATATGTTCCGTTTTTTCCGCATCATTATCTTAAGGTTTAGAATATTAAGTAGTCTTCTATTCATTTTTAGCACTGGATTACATCGTGTAGGATTCGTGAAATTGCAGTACATTGCTACGAGCAACTAGAGGAAGCGACACTGTTGTAATTCACAACGGGTGAGTGTACCCGTTAATACAAATACCGATAACTCTACACCTTGTAATTGTAATAAGACTTACGAGAATTCATATTTAGTTGCAGAGAGTTGACACGCTGTGTCCTGAATAATCAAAGTACCCAGACCGTCCTGAAGGATTTCACAGTTGATTGTAGCGGCGGTGAGTGTCAGCCTCAGTCGTGTATATGTATCATGGAGGGTTTTTAGGTGCATGAGATCTACATCAGGTACATGGTAGGCATGGATATCTAATGATGGAATGACATGTGAGTTGTCAATCCACTTAACAGGGAATAGAGTTGTGATGATATGGTTAGGAATACAAGCATTACAGGTGTTCCTCATTTACTATTCCACATATGGTTATAATGTAGCACAGCATGCATTCAGACATGTACCCCCAATATGTGATGACTGTAAGGATAACTGCAGGAGCTATTCCAGATATTAGCATGGAGGATGTAATCATTTTTAATGATCTAGTGGTGGACCCCACACTGATATAGAACATTTGAGTGCCTATATTTACGATTGTATATATGTTGAGTAATGGAAATATTTTCATTTGCAGAAATATTTCCCCTGAGGAAGGAACTCACGTTCTGAAATGCATTGGGCCAGTAACTACATGTGGTTCAACAGTAATTCTGGATTCAAAGCATAAAAGGACGAAGTAAAAAAGTGATAACATTCATGTAGTGCATGTCACAATTAAGGGTTTACTATTATATGTGATGTAACAACATATAAACGATTTATGAACCTATAAATGTGTTAGAAAATGTATTTGTGATATGGTATAATACGGAAAATGAAATAAATCAGTTGATTTGAATTATGATGTGTATGAAAATTATGAATACAGCTAAAAATTGGTGAACGGTTAGTTCCATAGGAACAGTGCATACTAGAGCAGGTCAGTCCTGTTCATGGTTATAATACTATTTGCATGTGAAGCCAACACATAATTATAGTGTAGCACCCTTGTGTTTAAATTGGTTGAGTTAGTATAAAGAGTTTAAAATTGAGTGCGCCTCTCACCCTTAATTGGGTACTGAATTCATAGATGGTGAGAGGCCAAGTATTTTTTTTTTGTTCACTATATTTATAAAGTGGCTGGTGAGAGTGGAGAAATATGCAGGGGGGTAGGGGGTGTCGGCGGTAGGAAGCCAGGTATTTCTTTTTTCATTGTGGGAGGATATATGTTGAGGCAGTCCGGGTGATGGCAGGAGGCCAAGCTTTTGGGTTTACCTTTTTTTTTTTTAATGTTATACTTGGTTTCCCCATTGCACCTCTAAAGCTGAGTACATGTTGGAAGCACGGTCAAATGAATTTGAGAGCCACGTACAACATAAAATGATAGCAGGATAAAATAATGGGGTGATATTCACTTCAAGTTTCTGAGTGCCAATTTGAGCTTCATTCTTGTTGTCTATTTAATGTCAACCATAATCACTCAGATTCCAATTATTCACTGTTACCCCATCTTTAATTGTATATATTATTATTCCACAATTCCAACAAATCTTTGTTCCCCAATGTCATTTAACCCCTTGCATGCTGATGATGGCCCCCATCCGTCATGCACTACGGCGCTCGTGTGCTGATGACGGCTGGGGGCCGCCATGAACCCGCCCACTCGCGATTCTGCCGCACAGGCGCAGAATCGCGGCAGCATGCAAGGGGTTAAAACCTACATTACTGTTAAGTCTTCTAAAGGCTTTTCAGTCACTGGCATCTCAGACTGTCTATTTCCCAAAAGTGGCCCCTGGGGTTCCACATTCTTCAAAATAATCCCTGCACTGTAATCCCTGACCGTCCCACACCCTGCCTCGTTGCTCCGCCTGCTGCTCGGCACTGCCTCCTCAGCCAGCAAGGCCTCCACACAAATAAATCCCCTTGCTTTGTCTTTTGGCTTCACTGCTCCCGTGCAAGGAACCTTCCTTCCTCACTGTCAAGCTGCTATTGATGTTCTTTGCATTGTTTCTACCCTCTGCGGACTACCCTATGTTCTAGATTATAAACGCAAGGCAATTTTATAAATACACATTTCCTAAATCCGGCCCATGCATAACCCTCTTCTTGGTTTAGAGCTTTCAGATGTATTTACTGCTCAATAAGTCCAGAGGATACGGATTTGCAAGTCTGATTCCTCTGGAAATTTAAAACTCAAATGCAAATGGGGCCTGAACTTGCATACACTCAACCCTGTCCCTTTGGGGGCTCTTGAAGCCCATGATGAAAGGCGGCTGAGGGGGCCAGGTACCAGCAGGCGTATGTGACAAGGATGAGGAATAGGCAGTAGCGGTCGGTGGTGGGAGTAGCTGCTGGGCAGAGACGTGGGGAGGGGGAGGGGCATGGTGGGGGGTAGTAAACTATGGATTACAGCCGATTACAGGTAAGTAAACATAAAAATAAATAAAACAAATTTTGTTGCGCACACTGCATCCCCAAATGGGATGCAGTTCGCGCAACGAAATTCGTTTTATTTATTTATATGTTTACTTACCTGTAATCGGACGTAATCCATAGTTTACTACCCCCCACCCTGCCCCTCCCCACGTCACCGCCCGGCAACTACTCCCACCACCGACCGCTACAGGAAATAGAGACCCTGTGCTGGGGTTCTTCTACACTGGTCTAGGGAACATAGGAGGAATGTTATATGGGCTGTTTGTATAAAATGTATCTGAAGGATACAGAAAAAAGCCATATTACTTTTGCTACGGTTACAAATGCCTACTGATCTGGAACGGCGTATAGGCAGCGGTCACACAGCTTGCATACTCGAGCTGTCTTGAGAGTGGATGTTGACACCAATGCTTGAAACAAACACACCACAAACTAAAAGGACTTTGCGACAATGAACTACTAGTATTACGATAACCCTATTCAACAGGGCTCACCATGTTAACAATGAAAAGACGTAAAGTGGTGTCTGTGATGCCATGGTTTGAACATGTGGCCTGTAGGCAGGACACGCAGCCACGCCTTGGAACCTAAACCTGCTGAGCTAGCTGTGAAGAAGGAAGGTCCGCACCAGTAAGTATTTTATGCTCCTTTATAAAGATAAGGTATACAGGATACAGAGCTGCACCAGCAGCAACAAGGTCCCCATCAACGTTCACCAACTGCCTTCATAGAATCCCCAAGCATCATACACTCTACTGCATCCAAGGACTCTGCCCACCCAAAGTTCCACACAGTCCCAACACGATGCACGACGCCACACAAGCATACTAGCTTTAAGATAGATGTTTACTCCAGGAGATTGACATTAGTTCACTCGTAAACGTAGGTTAGACTCAGTCGCGGCCGGCATGGCTCACGGGTGGGGGTGGGGGGCGGGCGCAGGGAGGAGGGTCACAGGAGAGATCGCGCGCTGGGTTGAAGTAAAGCGTTGTGATTGGTCGGCGCCCAGGAAGGAGCTTATGGAGTGGGCGTTGCAGCCTGCACGGAGAAGGGCAGAGTGCGCATAACTGGTTTGGACAGCCTGAGAGGGCCGACAAACAGTCTATGCACACTCAGGAGTGGGCCGAACACTCCTTCCCTGCACTGCTCAGAAATCAGAGCAGCCCCACCCACCCGCCCACAACGCGAACACGTAAAATTGCAATAACTACAAGTTATTACCTTTTTATGTTTCTGCTTCTTGCACTGTGAGAAAGTAGTGGCACTACACCCATTGGCCATAGCGGAGGAGCCGCCCCTGGCTAAACTGCTAATTTTTTTATTTGATTTTTTACCGTTAAAGGCCTCAAAAAGTAAAACGAACCTTTTTAGTCCTGGAATTAGCCAAATCTTTTTGATTGTACTATAAGTATGTATGCTGTACTGTACCATGTTCTAACTGCATTTACAGAGTGCTCGCTACTCTGGACGCATTTAATGCACTTTCTTATAGGCGCCTTCAGTCAGTACTCTTCATCCTTTAATCTGTGGTTGTGTCATTCACATTTTCCTTTTGCCCACTACAGTGCGCAGTACAGTGTAATGGGTCAGCCCACTTCTGCCACTGGCTAACTTCACTGTGAGTGGCAGTATCCCAGTGATGGCTCCTCCACTAGGGCGGAGGAGCGTTGCCTCACTGCCAGGAGCAGCAATGAACAGAAAAAATAAAATGATAATAATGAAATGTTATTAGTATTTGATTTTTTCCTCCTGCTGTGGCAGTGCATGGGGGGGTGGAGCTGCGGGGGAGGAGTGGTAGACACTCCTGTGCGCATTGACTGTTTGGTCGGCCCTCTCGGGTCGCCCAAAACAATCATGCACACTCCCCTGTTCTCCATGCAGGCTGCATTACCACCGGCATGGAGAACATGCTCACCCGTACAGCCCGTGGCTGAGCGCCGTGTCATGGCGCTCAGACCAATCACAACGCTCCATTGGAGCATTGTGATTGGCTAAGGGATGGGAGCCTAGCTGCCTGCTTCCTGTCCCGACCTAGAGTCTTGCACTTAGCTTGTGTTTATTTTTTACATTGGCATGGTACCAGCAGCACCTCAAGAATAACATTTTACAAAAATCATGACAAAAAAACAAGGGTTGTCAAAGCCAAAAAGCTATAAGCCAGCAGCAGATCTGGTATGCTTGCTTTCAAATGTGTCAATCGGTCACCTCTATGACTGTAGTGGAGCATGGGGTGCCTGTATGAACACATTCACACAAAGGATCTAACGGGATAGGCCCAACCAGAGACGCACTACTCACTATAGTGCCTGTATGAGCATGCATTAATGCTCAGAAGCTCCACAGCTGGACATTTGCCGGCCTGCCACCTAGAACCTTTGGCAAAGAATGATAGATTCAAGTCGGCTGAGATTGTGCAATTAGTGGCAGCATGCTCTCATCGGATTGGAAGTCTAGAAAGACCATAGGTGCAGGAAGATGTCTGCAGCTAAGTAATTGAAGGCAAGAAGCTCAATTGATGATCACACTGTAATATAGGTGACAGAAGAGTGAGATGGGAGCCCAAATCCCATAAGAGAGGAGCGACACTCAACCTATACTATCTGGAATCTTACACCCCCACTTATGTACTGTTCCTGTGGATCCTGGAATTAAATGAGATCTATTCACAGTGAAAAGACAATCCTGTAAAATCTGGAAAGACAGGCTAATGCCAGTCTTCATAAGAGTCAAGACCGGTCCCATACCCCATTTCACATTCCATTACAGTTGAGCTAACACAGAAAAGAATTAGGTAGGGCTACTTCAAATGACATTTTTTTCAGGAAATGTTGTCGAAATTAGACAAAAGGCATGGGATGTGGCTGGAAGATATAGTGTGTGAAAGTTTAACATAAGGGCGTACCCTACATAAAATAGTCACACGAATTTCCAGCAGGACACTGGTTAAAGAGGAAAATCCCTCTGCTCTTTTGCAAACAAAATATGAGGCAAAAAATCATAATGCTAAATATTGTGAGTTTTATGAATGTGAAGCACCTTGAAATGGACACATTTCACGAAATCTACAAGCATAAAAAAAGTGTTGCCGTGGCGACTTTCTAGAAACCAGAGGTATTATTTAGGAGCAGAAGGGACTGCAATTGTACCCATAACTTACTCCTTGCAAAGTATACACACTGATTTGCAACCACTCTAATTTCAACAATCTGCCTATGGTGGTTAAGAAAATATTTCTATCCTTTCTACTTTTGCATCTTCCTGCTTGTGCCTGTTATTAACCCCTTTAGTGCTGCCGTCGGCCAACGGTCATCGCAAGCACTACCTTGCCAGGGCTGCGCACGTCCGTTGGCCGATGCGGCCGCACCCGTTTCTTCGAACGTTCAGCCCTGGCGCTGAACGTTCGAAGTAGTAAACGGGTTAACTGGGATTTATTAACATGTTGCAGCCTCCTGTTTTGATAAAGATAGCTCAAATAATGCAAAATGGTGTCTTCCAGCGGTCACTTCTCACATGGTGTCACTTCTCGCGATCAATCAAACACTCCAAAGGTGATGAAAGAGATGCTTACAAATAATCCAACCACCAGTAGTCACACTGGCTGCATTCCAACCCTTCGTGTTTCACCCACGGTGACTTTCTAGACACAGACACATCGTGTGCCTATCATTGCCGACCTTGCTGCATGTGGAAGTGGTCCATTCTTAACGGCTAAAGCAGTGGATTTTGAAGCAGGCGAACCAAGTTCGATTCTGGCAGGAGGCTCAAACATCCAGTGATTCTTAGCAAATCACTTAATCTCCCAGTGCCTAAAAATGAATGTGTCCATCTGTAATGGAACTGGTGCTCATGTAAAGCGCCCTGATGCCTTCAGGTCGAGTTCGTGCTACATAAAACTGCAAAACAAAACAAAACAAAACAAAAAACTACTACCAAGCAAGGCTCCCTCCAGATGAGAAAATAAGCAAACCCAGACCGGTGTTAGCTTTATTAGAGCTTGTCAGTGTGGCACAGCTCGGCCACTTAGGTCGTTACATCCGATACACAAAAGTTGCTGGGAGGAAGGTTTGCAAATAGCCAAAACCACAGCAAATCACTCTGCGTTGCATTGCAGTCCATTGTTTGTAGCCCACCCAGTACTGATTTACATGGTACTGATTTGCATATGGCGAGCCTGTGTCTAGAGTGGCACAGTGAGCAAAAATTCCACGGATTGGAGTGATACCCAGAGTAATTGCCAGTGGTTAGACTATTTGCTAGCATTCCTCTCATCACCTTTTGTGTGTCTGATGCAACACCCTAATGTTCAATGGTGTGCCCTGGCGTGGGTCTCTTGCTCTCCATCCTAAAAGATCCAAGCTATACCTCACTGCACATCTTTTCTCATCATTTTGACAAGTGATTTTTTTCAGTAGTTTTCAATATTTGGAACGTTAGAGAAAGCTGTGGAGTCATAAAAAAGATCCAAAAGAAACCTTGTGTATGAAGCAGATCTGCATGAGAAAACCACAGCAAAGAAAAAAACGCATTTTGCATAGCAGAATTCTCTTAAAGTGCAAAATAGCAAAGTTTGGGGGAAGTTAGGAACCTGTGTGTGCAATCTCTCAGTTTAGCCCAGTTACCTGGGTAAAGTTTACATTTAATGAACCTAAAATCAAAATGTTTGCAACTACTATCTCATTTCGGTGATGCACCGTTACATCGCAACTTTTACAACGGGAGGCTTTTACAACGGAATTTTTACAACGCAGGATCCATTACATCGGATGCCATTACAACGCATGGCATTACATAGCAGATGCTATTACAACGCATGGCATTACATCGTAAGTATAGGTAAGTATTTTTTTTTTAATTTTATTAATATTAATTATAATTAAATATATTTATTTATGTTTTTAATATTATTAATTTATTATTTATTATATTAATTAAAATCATTTTTAAAATAAGTACAGGTGTACAGGGGTGTTTTTAGGTTTCAGGGTAGGGTTTGGGTTTTGGGGTACAGGGGTGTTTTTAGGTTTCAGGGTAGGGTTTGGGTTTTGGGGTACAGGGGTGTTTTTAGGTTTCAGGGTAGGGTTTGGGTTTTGGGGTACAGGGGTGTTTTTAGGTTTCAGGGTAGGGTTTGGGTTTTGGGGTACAGGGGTGTTTTTAGGTTTCAGGGTAGGGTTTGGGTTTTGGGGTACAAGGGTGTTTTTAGGTTTCAGGGTAGGGTTTGGTTTTTGGGGTACAGGGGTGTTTTTAGGTTTCAGGGTAGGGTTTGGGTTTTGGGGTACAGGGGTGTTTTTAGGTTTCAGGGCAGGGTTTGGGTTTTGGGGTACAGGGGTGTTTTTAGGTTAAATTAAATTAATTATATTATATTAATTACATTTCTTAATTAAAATAATTAAATTAAATACATTATTTTAAATAATTTAATTTAATTACAATTAAAAAAATATTTAAATTAAATTAATTTCATTATATTAATTAAATAAAATTAATTACAATTTTTATTAAAATTAATTTAAATAAATATATTTAAATTTATTAAATACAATTAATTACTATTTTAAAATGTATTTTAATTAAATTAATTAAATTAAATTAATTAAATTAACTTAATTACATTTTTTTTAAAAAGGTATACTTACCTATACTTACGATGTAATGCCATGCGTTGTAATAGCATCTGCTATGTAATGCCATGCGTTGTAATGGCATCCGATGTAATGGATCCTGCGTTGTAAAAATTCCGATGTAACGGAATGCGTTGTTATAAACCGCGTTGTAGTGACACCAATCCCTCATTTCAAAGCCAGAAAAATAATGCAAATGCAATTCCGTGAGCACATCGCCTCCGATGCATTGTTACTTTCCTGGTCGAGGCACAAGCCACAATTCAAACAGTGAGATATGGGATGCCCAGAAAAATGTGAGCGGCATCACCAGAATGCACTTCAAGTATAAATATGTTAACAAAAGATTCTGTCACGAGGGCTAGAGATGTCTGTTGTCAGTCATAAAAAGCCTTGAGGGCTTATTTATGAACCCTTGTATAACTTTTGCGTCGCCACAAAAAGTGAAGCACCAGCAGGGTTAAAAATGTGGTATGTTGCTTCATATTTACAAAGTGACGCATCTAGGTAGATGTGTCACTTTGTAAACCCCTCCGCCACATTATACCAGCGCCAGGTATAATGTATGCAGGGTGGGCGTTTTGAGGCAAGTAAGCCTCGGAGAAGTGACGCTGTGAAATCTATGAGATTTCACTGCGTCACTTCTAGGACGCAGATGTGTCAAAATCTTACGCCTGCCTCACAGCAGGCGTAAGACTCACTCAAGCACATTTGAAATGGGACGTGCCCATGTGAAATGACCCATTGATGGAGTTGCGTCACTTTCATAGCACACTCCCGCACTGCGTCATTTTTGTGCCTACAGATACGTCAGAAATACTAACGTATCTGTAACTCCTTGCAACGTGATGCGTCATTCTGTAAATATGACGCATACAGCATGTCCCAAGGAGGGCGCAATGAAAAGTGATGCATCGCTGTTTTCACGCAGCGATGCGTCACTTTTCATAAATGAGGCCCTAAGGGTTTACACTACAGAACTGCGATTTGTTATTCCTCTTTACCTCTTTGCCATTTTGTTACCCTGGAATCTATTTTAATTGTCATGAACATACAAGTAATTATGTGGAAAACCACGAAATGTCATTAAAATTATGCAAACATTTGTGTTATTCATCTGCGCATGAAATCTGAATGCACGGCATACCCGTGTCTAAAAGTATTGGAAAATACCTGCAGGAAACTAGTTCAAGGAGACAATGTCCTCAACAAGATATTTTATGCTTGACTTCAGAAAACCAACATATGCATGTGTCAGCAGAACTTTAAAAAGTTAATGAAATTTGCAAAACAAAATTTATGAATTTAGCAAATTTAGAGGGTGATAAATAAATCTAAGCAAGCAATATGAAAAACGATAAATGTTATTTTCTTTAGGTCCCCGTGTAATAGTGACACTATCAGTCAGAGTGAAACCAATGGACTGCTATTCTAAGCTAAAAATAAACAAAAAACAGGAAGATTAACTAAAGCTTTGGTTACATATGATGTTCAGCAAAAGCTCTATTGTTGGTTCAATTCAATTTTCATTACTTATTAATAATCTGCCAGGCATCTGACAGACATCGATTGTCCTACAAATAACAAAGCGTTCTAAAGTTTAAGGTCAATTTCTGAGTCTGCCCCCCCCAAAAAAAAAAACTAGTTGAGAACAGTACATTACAAAAAACATTGTAAGTTAAGATACAATCATACCCTGAATACTGTACGCTACCAATAAGAGTGGAGTAGAAAAGAAGGTGAAATGGAACCTAGTCAGAGTTAGGCTGACTAAACTCATGCTTGATGATAGTTGCGCAGCTGTTGATGTGCCATTTTCATGACCTTGTGATGTTGTTTCATCCAATTTAATAGGCTTCAGCAGAAAAGAAGAGGTGATCTGTTGATAATCTGATACAATTTCTTCCATTATGCAGCATACCCATATAATTGAATGACAAACTCTAGACATGCTACTCATGAGTGAATCCTTTGAAAACGAGGGTAAACATCCTGCTGTGCACCCCACCTACCATAATGCATTTGGAGGACATTTGGAGGCTTGCCAGTCAATGTGTGAGTAATCTGTTGAAATTTCATACAAGTTATTTTTCATTCGACAAGCTAGTAAGGTGTGTCTGAGCCAGCAGTCCACCCCTGGGTGCTTTGAGTATTTTACTACAGGAAAGAGCAAAGCAGGTCCAGGCAACCCTACAGACTCTGTTCTTATGCACAGTGTACCGACATTATGCAGCATAAAGCATGGGCAGAATTTGCGAATTTGCGATACGCGAATTCACATGAATTCGTAATCGCGATTCGCAAAAATCCACCAAATTCCGCGAGCTTGCGAATTTTTTTTGTGAGTTCGCAAGATTTTTTTACCAGTTTGGGAACGAGAACTTGTGCATGCAGTCGCAACGGTCGTGAACATGTTATTTCCACTTAACCAGCCTGCTCGCGATGCCTTTTTCCTGTTTCGGGTCACAATGACGTGTTCACGTTCGCAATTTCCTGTTTTGGGTCACAATGACTTGTTTGCGTTTGCAATTTCCAGTTTCTGGTCGCAATGACGTGTTCGCGATTGCGGAGTCGCTCGGCCAGCTACCAAAATCTCGCAGCGCACGCGAACAGGGAGGAAAACTCATCAGCGAACGCAGAATCATGGTAAGTCAATGCCACGCACGGGAGATTGTATTTTTGAAGCGCGAACAAGAAAAAAAAAATCCGCCAACTCGAGAATTGCAGATTTTTGGGCAATTTCGCGCGCATCGCAAAATTGCCAAAAATTCTCAAATTCCGCAAGCAGAACGAATTTTCAGCCCATACTTATGTAACATACCCACATAATTTGATGGCTTACTCTGGACGTGCTACTCATGAGTGAATCCTTTGAAAAAGTGGGCAAACAGGCTGCTGTGCACCACACCTACCATGATGCATTTGGGCAGGACTATTGCAGGCTTGCTAATCAGTGTGTGACCCATCTGTCGAAGTCACTGGTTCGAAGGGCGCCTTCTGGATCAATAGCCACAGTGTGAAAAACAAATTACAACATTTGATTCACCCTCAACATATTGCGTTTCACGGGTCAAAAGTATTTTGCAACATCAAAAATGTCGCAAAGAAAAATGGTCCTATTGCTTCCAAGTATAATTAATGTGCCCGTTTTGTTGAGAAGCCAATAAATTGACCGCTATCAATTTCAAGACATGAATCAAATGTCTGCAAATTTGTGAGTATGTCAGCAGGTGAACACTCCATGGTAAATGAAAGTATCATTTGTTGACCCCAGAGTCATTGATGGTGCTGCAAAAGCTGACTTCATCCCCCAAAAAAAGAAACAAACAAAAAAAAACACTTGAAAAGGCTTTTACTAGGACTGTGTGCACAGCTAGAATTTTGGTTTATAGATCTGTCGACAGAAGTGAATACTTGTTTATTGTTGGAATTAATAGCGGAAAAAAGAAAGGAAAAGAACTCTAGTGCTGAAAGGGAAAGCACATCTGTCGAGTTTGGTTTATGGCTTCGGCTCCCAATGTACTGCATTTGGCTAGAGCGGAAGGACCATTACAACACACAAATCCGGACGAAAAACCCATTACAGCCAATACGTTTTGCATCCATTACAAATGAAATACTTCTTCAGGGCATTGACGATATATATGGGCATCAACATGGCTCCGAAGAGATAGGCAGAAAAGGCTGCTGGGCACTGTGGAAAGTATAAAATATCAGATGGAAGAACTGGAGAGATTTGTTTTTCACCTAAATTACTGTCCAGAAGCTGTGAAAACCTTTCTGGCCAATAAAACAATACTCCAAAGGACAGTTCTACATTTTGCACCAGAGCAATCTCAATAACAATGGCTGCAGTAAGCAGACAGCTGATTTATACAAGAGAGAAAACTACTTTGTTTGCTTCAGCAGTAAACTTCCAGAAAACAAAACACACACACAATGTGGGTTGATGCAAGCACGGGTTTAAAAGATGGAGACAACTGTTTCCTGGGCTATTTTATTTGTATCCTATGCGAGTTTACCTACAAATGGGAGGTACTTGATCAACAGCAACTGGAGCAAAAGAGATGG
The DNA here is from genome assembly GCF_964261635.1 of Lissotriton helveticus. Classification (NCBI taxonomy): domain Eukaryota; kingdom Metazoa; phylum Chordata; class Amphibia; order Caudata; family Salamandridae; genus Lissotriton; species Lissotriton helveticus. The sequence goes on from NC_136065.1 coordinate 613,453,924, forward strand.
GTAAAATTGCATTTAAAAAAATATATATATATTGAAACAACTGTATCCTTGGCTATTTTATTTGTATCCTAAGGCAGTGAACATACACCTGGGAGGTAATTGATCAACAGCAACTGGAGGAATAGAGGTGGGTAAAATTGCTAATTGTTCAGCTAATTGTTCAGCAAAATACATGCCATTTTCAGAAAAACTACATACAGTTACAAGTATTGCACAAATTGTACTTTTCTAGCAGTTTTATTGCGGGAATACCTGGTGTAAAAAAGTTATGAAGATACCATAGAACACTAGTTCGAGGACAAATGATCTCCAAAAGGAAATTCTTCGCTTGAATTAGACTCCTGTAGATGAAAGGTATACAAAATTGAGCAATGGGAAAGTGCTTATGCAATACATGTAATGTGAAATTCCCAAATTTTAATTTTACGCAGGATTGAGCAAGCGATAGCAATACTCTTCTCTATCAAGAGGTCAGCGGTGGTGTACACTGCTTGACAAAGACAGAAGTACGGCAGCTGTACTTGGAGACAGAGTTGTTCCAAATTCCTGGACCAGTCAGTATGCAGTTGTTGTGTTACAATATCTACAGTGCTGCGGGAGAGTCTGGTATAAATCATAAGGTATACCAACTTTGGGTAATCAGTCAGACAAGTGAGCTATATTCGATTTAAAAACAAATCATAAAACGATAAAAGCCCAAAAACATATAATGAAACATGCAAAGAAGAAGGTGAAAGGGAACCTAGTTAGAATTAGGCTGACTAGACTCGTAATAATACAGTTTTTTCTAGGTAAATGGAATCACATTGTGCTAGGTGATATTTGCGCAGCTGTAGTTGCTGCTCTATAATATAAAAACCTAAAAAATAAACACGTTCTGCATAAAAAAACTTAATGTTGCTTTAAACACTAATCTCTTCTCCATAGCTTTTCCTGACACACAGAACACATCTCATAAAATTAATTTTCCCATTAATAAAAAGGTGCAATTGCTCTAGTAAACACGTAAACAACATTAAAAACATTTGATCAATTTAAATGCAGACCTCTTCCGTGTATCTCTTACTCAAGGCTAAGGACCTTCTAATGAGGTTCACTAAAGCCAAACACATCATATGAGAGCTGAATTACTGCAAAAACACTTGTGCAGATTTATGCCTTCTAATGTAAGCATCCAGTAGAACTGGCACTAAGAAATGTTTTCAAAGACACCTATAAAATGGACAGAAAACTATAAAGTGAGCTTTGCTTCGATCTGAAATACTGTCCCAGGAACTTTTGGATACATTTACAAACCAAGATCCTTGAGTAGAAATGCCACTAAAAACGGGTTATATTAATATTAATTAAATTAAAGCTGAGTTAAATAGAATCTGTGTTGAGGATTGGAAATAAAAGTAAGATAACATTTTATAGCAGATACAAATGAAATTATGCGGTAAGCACAACTAGAGTTTGTATTACAAAACACTCTCAGTTGGGCCTCTTTCATTCGATTAGCAAAAACATTTTAGTCAAGACCTTAGATTCTTCAACTATACTTGCAAAGTTAGAAAAAAGCTCAGGGAGCCCCAGGCTGGATTATGCAAACCAGCTATGGTGGCACATTGTCTAAGGATAGACATAGACAGAAATAATCATCTGTCTGATTGTGTGATACTTGCCTCCGGGGTTCCCCAAGCCCACAACCAGAGCAACAAAGGCCCATGTATGTTGAGGTCCTCCAAATACTCCAATCCACTCTCTAGGTGATTGTGAAGCAGCAAGCACCCTACACAAAAACTTATTTTCCAACCTTTGAGGCTTATCAATACAAATGTACCCCCAGACCCCTGCACCATAACAGCTAATTGCCACACACTTGCTCTTGTAAAGATGTGTAATTTACCTGATCGGTTTGTGGCCTAGTCTTGATGCAAAGCAGAATATAGATTCAATTCACCTTTGCAGGTACAATGACCAAAGTTTAAGAAACCCAGTTTATAGCAGAATCAAAGGGGATAGCCAAATAAGTAAACTTACGCACTTTAGCCAGCTCATCACCATTGATTAAGAAAGTCCTCATTTTTATGTTTTGTTAAGATTTGTTTTTTGACCTAACTTATCCTTAAAGGAACTAAAAGCATCCAGCAATATTTTAAGCCCATTTGCCGTTTTGGCTAATAGAACTATGTCACCCACATACAGAAGTACAGGCTCTATGCCTGGCCAAAAACCAAGCTAAACTTCAGGGAGTAGCTGATTTCCAGCTGCGAAATTCTCCAGTTTAAAGATCAAAATCATTCCCAGGATCTTAAATGTGCTACCTTATAAAGATATTGGCCAATAGAAACCTTGGTGATTTTTATCACCATTTAAAAAAAAAAAATGAGTACAACTTTTTTCTGACTCCAAGTGGGAGCTAGACGGCCACCAATAGCCGCTCTTATCACATTAGTGATCAGGGATGCCCAAAGGGATATATTCTCCTCAAATAAGTTCAAGGGGACTCCATCTGTGCCTGGGACCTTCACAGAAGGACTTCTCCTAAAAGCACATTCAACATCATTAACACTAATAGACTGCCTTAAAAGAGTTGCAGCCCCCTGATCAATCGAGGCCTCCCCAGCACTCACAGAGCATAATTTGAGGCTAACAGGGTAAACGGAAATTAGTGAAGTGCATAACGCCAGCATCTACTAAGAGACTCACACGGAGGCTTTGGTAATCCATTAAAAAGGGATGGTTAACCACCTTCCAAAAAGCATAGGCATCCTTAAGTAACCCTGCCCTCTCTAAAAATTCCAATGCTTTCTCTCTAATATCTGACTTTCTGGTCTCCAAAATTTCATTGAATTCCTTCCTTGCCTTACAAATTTCAGCCCCAAGTCGCAGTTGTTCCCCAAGTCGTGTTTTTAACCGCATGCGTGCGGGCGGAATTCCACTCGTACGCGGAGTTTTGCGAAACCGCATTTTACGTGACGAGCTGGGCTCGTCATCAGCGTAGCAGGAGGCTACCTCATGACGAGCCCAGCTCCTCATCAGCGTGGAAGGGGTTAAGCAATTATGAGCAGCAGTGCAGGTATGATGAACAAAACACCAACAGGTAGGTTTGTTATTGACTCTATATTGTACAGTGAGCATGGAAGAAACGGTAGTACGCAACAAATTATAAGTGTCTAAAATAGTGCCCAGTTCTTCCTCATAATGAGAGATAATATTTAACATGTCCTGATTCTACCTAATAAGATATTTTATAAACAGTTCCTTATTCATTTTCTCCCACTTAATGTAAACCCCTTTGTTCTGTGAGTATTCGAACTCTTGGCTCTCGGCCTGAGCATTCACATCAATAAGACTTAGACAAAGGGCATCTTTAAGTGGATCATGATCACTGATGCAACTGGCTATTACAATGTAGTCTTGTGAAAGAGGAGCCAGATCACATGACAGGATCACTGTGAGAAATTGGGTTGTTTGTTGAGGAGAGTGTGAGTCCTTCTCAAGCAACAGTCACAATCCCTGTCGGGGTGAACCACAAAAGTAACTAAATTGATCTGGGCTTAACGCCCTGGTAGCTTGGCACAAACAAATTCAGGCTTAACCTAGAGGCAATGTGTTTATGCTGCACTTAAACGATAAAGTAAAAACACAACACAGGAAAAATCACAAGCCAGTTTCGAAAACTAGAGTAACTTTTAATACATTATTTCACATAAAAATGACAAGAATCCAACTAGTAGAACTGGAGATGTGCAATTTTAAACATAAAAGTAAGTGTAGATTAAAAAAGCACATAGCACCACTCACAACTATCTGGTATTGCGAGACCGGGTGAAAATCACAAGTTTAGGCCGACCTGTAAGGAGCATAGGCCTGATACAGGAACCAAATTAATCCAGCTGAAAGAGTTGCCTTCTAAAACATAGCGTAAAGAGTTCCATGTGCAGCGGGGGAGAACTCAAGGAGCAGGGATATCGTCATGGATGGTCGTTGCTGTAGCGCAAAGAGCAGGCCGTTTGTGAAGGACGGTTGATCCTGGAGCTTCACGCTGGGTGTCAAATAGGGCTGTCAATGCTGTAGTGTGAAGTGTCGATCTCACGTTACCGGTCCTCAATGGCAGTCGCTGTTGCAAGAAAAGTTGTGTCTACCGGGGCTTCGCAAGACTTTGGCGTTTATGGTCGCGTTCATGGTCGCGAAGAGTCCAAAACGTCAGGATTTCTTACTTTCTTCATGGAGGAGCTAAACTGATGCCACAACAAGTGTACATGACCTTGGGGACACCTCTTGGGGATTTGGAAATCACTCCAGCAGAGGCCAGCAGGGTTAAGGCAAGTTCAGCTGCAAGTCCGGGCAGCAGGCTAGCAGGGCAGATGCAGGGAGGCCTCTGGAGCTTATGTCCCTGTATTTTTTTAACAGATTTTATTGCTGTTTACATAGAAATCATGCTGTCAGTACATCAAGTCTATATATGCCTTAGTAATGCCAGTATATGTGTTAACGTCATAATAACAGTAGTTGATGTGTATCCCAACTTAATGTACACAACCAAAACAACATTCCGCCCTTCCCTCCCTCCACCCCCTGGAGTCCAAGCCTCAAAACATAAAACATATCGCTAACTAATATGGGTCGTCCACTGGTTCTAGTCCTTGCTATATCCCATCAGACCACAGTTTTGACGGAATCACCCACGTAGGAGCTGACTGGAGTCGCTTGGTAGAGTGTGTAGAGTAGCGTCAATGCTTTTAGTCACAGTTGGGAAGGGACCAGCGTGAGAGACAGTGCTTGTGAAGGCGAAGGAGAGCTCGGCTCAAGGTCTTGTAGGCAGTCCACTATTGATTCTCATGCTTGTGCAAACTTCATCAAGCACGGGCCTCACCTTGCCTCTCTAAGGAGCACTTCCCCTTCATATCCCACCCATCTTTTTAGTTCTTTGTGCCAAACTAGGAGGCAAGCGGTCCCAGGAGCCTTCTAGTGTTGTGTAAATTCCCATTTTGCCAAGAGAAATACTATGTCTTGGAAGTGGCTTGTGGCCTTATTTTTGAGGGTGTGAGGAAACTAGCTCAATAAACAGTGGTTGGGCATGCAGTGGACCTCCCTAGAGATGGCTGTCACCACATCCTCTATTACTTCTCTCCAATAGACAAGCAGGTGGGGGCAGTCCCTTAACATATGGTTGACCTTGGAGCCTGCCCTCCCACAGCGCGGGCAAGCCGCATCCACAGTATTGAAACACGTATTGATATGCCAGGAGGTCAGATATGCCCTGTGTAGTATAAAGTAATTAATCTGTTTAAACTGGTCATTTCTCTATACTTTTTGGTATTCTACTTTTTATGTCCCAGTAGCTCTAACGGTAGGTCAGTCAGCTGACACTTAGAGTCACTTCAGCCTGGGATGAAGGGTACAAGTCCAATCTTCCTCCTCAGTAAGCAGGGCAGGTCTCACACAGCAGGGCATCCTTCTTCTGTAGTATCCACAGGTCCAGGAGTGTACCGAAGAATGGATCTGAGGGTCCAATAATTATACATGGTGCCCACTTTGACATGGGCGAAGCATCTGGAGTTTCCCCCTACAGAGGAGTCTGGTAATTCCTTCTCAATTGCCCTTGTCCCAGTGTGACTGGGGGTGCAATAGTCTAGTGTGAATTCCTTTGCGTGTGAGTTAATTCAGTGTCTTTGAAGTGCATGTGCGGTAGGTGACAGCTCCACCCTATATCGAGTCAGAGATAGCCCATCCTGCCGACACCTAGACCTTCCTTTGAGATACTGTCTGGGAGGAATACACAAAGGCCAACTGCCAACAACACATAGTCATGTGCCCCAGGAACATGCTGCATGCATCAAATTGTTAGGTCAAGAAAATGTAAACTTTCTAAAAGTGTCATTTTCAGAATTGTGACATAAAATCCAATTTTACCTTTGAGGGGATTTTAAATTACAATTCATCAGACATCAAACCTGACTTTCCTACCTGGTTCTTATTAAAAGTTATCATTTATGAAACGTAATGATATAGCCCAATGTTATTCTATGGGCATGTAGGCCTCACATTAGTTAAAAACATATTTAGAAGTTTGTCACTACCAGGACATGTAAAATGTAAAAGTACATGTACATCTTTATTAAGACTCTGCAACCTGTTCTATGGGCTGTTTAAGGCCTAACCTAGGCGGTGACTTATATTTATAAAAAAAGGGAGGATTTGGCCTTACAGAACTTTTTTTTCCCAGGTCGAGATGGCAGTTTAAAACTGCATGCACAGGCTACAATGGCAGGTCTAGGACATGTTTTAAAAGGCTACCTAAGTGGGTGGCACAATCAGTGCTGCAGGTTCGTGCTGCAATGTAGCGCCGGTGCTGCATGCAGTGCTGAAAATCGGTGCGAACTGCACCATTATTGTGGAAGAGCGGGCAGACATTCGAGTTGATTTTGTTACTGCTCGAGTAGAAAATCTATTCAAGCATCAGCAAATCTAATCGAACAGCAGCCCTCTAACTGAAACTGCTCATGAACACCGGCGATTGCTCGTGTTAAAAAATCATGCTAAAGTTGCCAAATCTTGCTTCCTGCCGTGCATATTATGGAGCCTCATGTGAGAAATAGTCTGGCATGTGCTGACTGGCGGAATATGGCCTGAATTCCGAACTAAAGAGTAACGCAGACGGGTCAAAATTCTTCAGTGGACGGAACAGTACATTCTACCCACCCTTACAAGTAAATTAAATGTGGTGATTGGATGTAAGCCTATTTCACTACATTTAAAGAGAGAGCACAAACACTTTAACACCAACAAAAACAAATTTAACAACATAGGAGAAGTGAAGGCCAAAGTCTGGGAGGAAGACTACCCCAAGGCTGACAGGCCTAACAATCACATAATAAATAATACTGCAAATTCCGTTGCCCTTAAAAGTCAGAAGAAACGAAGCATCACTTAGCCCAAAGTCACTAGCAAAGACCAAATCCCTAGCTAATATAGTTGTTTAACAATTCCCCATAAGGGACATGGTTAAAATGAATCATCGATTTCCCCTCAGAATCCTGGTGGCCACATGCACCGTAGGTCCCTGAGTTATATAAGCAAATATTAAAATCAAATTTGGGAGTTATTTTTGGGGTGGTAATAATTTGCCTAGCTTTGAACCATCAGTTTGAAACTTAATATTGTTAAGCACTTTGTCACTTTCACTTCAAGTTATCATTTTTCAAAAGGATATTTAATAAACTGAGGTACTCACTGGATGACTTAGGCACTTTCATCTTTATATGTGATCTCAATATCTCATGTAAGTTTCTATAATCAAACTTTGGATGGGCTAGAGGGAATGCTCACGATCAACAGAAAAAAGGCCTTTGTTGGGGCCTCCAGAGGGTGCTATCAATTGGCTGCTGACTTGCTTCACCTTAGTGGGGCACCAACCATGGCAGGACACCAAACAACCCTGATGAGTATTAATACAATATAAATAAGAGTGATTTTCAAACTCCTTACTACGTGGCCACAGAGTTCAGGGTGAGGGTTTCCAGTTCAGGGTGTGGAAATCTTCACTCTGACTAAATGTCCTGGGACTGGATAATCTTATTACTTCACGGATTAATTGAAATAAATACGAAAAAAACACAAGGACACAATATATTGTATTGTATTGTATTTATATTTATATAGCGCTTACTCCCCCTGATGAGGCATTGACGCGGTTTTTCTGCAAGTAGAACGCTACTCTGGAACCCATAAAGGATAAGTGGTGAATTAGTATAGCGAAAATATGAAAGTAATTGCCCCTCAACCTAAAACAAATACAAAGTACTATGCTTGCAACAATCTCTCTGTGTTTACCTTGGTGTTTGCCTTGAAATGTTTTACACTTAAATTAATTTATATTAAAAAAAACACTCAGAAGTCACAAGAAAATCCACTTTTGCTATTCTTCAGGGAACTTTTGACATTTTGTGCATGTAATAAGCACACCAACATTTTTGTATCAACTCGTCGTATTTCACACCGTTGTATTTAGTTTTTTCAGCCTTTGATGCAAATGCGGACGATTTGATATAAATGTTGAATACCTGAAACTTCCTGGGCTACTTAAAGACGTTTCAGATGTGTGTTCTTCTGGAAGGAAACATGCTCAAAGATGGCGCCCCCGTTCCAGGCCTCTCCATTGCAGAAGGCTTTTTCCTTTGAAAGACTGTTATCAAATACTATTTTCCTGCGAGAGCCGCTTAAGAGCCCTGTGCACCCACCGACAGTGCTCTGAACATTCTGTTCTCTTTATTCTCTCCATGCGCACGCTCACGTCAATGCAGCCTGAAGACACTTACGCTCAAGGACAAGTGGTGGTAGAGATATTATAATATTTGAAGCAGCTCTTTATAAACCATGCTTAGTTTAAAGGGTAAGCCATCTTTTACAGCAATCTAAGAGGCGTGAGCACCCCTAGAGAAAGCGGTAATAGCAATCAAATCATACAGAGTATTCCAAAGAATGGGATAAGCGATTAATGCGCCACATTCACATTACGGATCCTGTGTGTTATTAAAAGTGCATGACGCTTCACCGCATATTTTATTGACCACAAAAAGTGGTGGCAACACACCTGTATCCGATTAGTACGGAAGCAAGCCTCCCTCATTTGATTGGTCAATGCGAATCCCTGATCACACTCCTTTGCATGACTGGAAAAGGAAATTTAATTCATTTCTGATCGCATCCTTCATGTGAATCGTACTGTACGAAGCTTTGCTTTATATTGTATTCATATGAAGGACTTGCCGGCCATTTTAGAATTCCCTAAAGTGCCACCACATAGTTCATTAACCTCAAGAATGCCTGACGACACGACAGTGTATGACTCGGGCAAAGCATAGCCATGGCTTGTACTCCATTTAACATGTGATTTACATGACCACGCCCCTGGATGTAATTAAACAAACTCACATGACCCTTCAAAGCATCATCTCATAGATCAATCACCTTAAGAAACTTTTGCTCACACCGAAGTCTATAACTGGAGCACAGTAAGGCCATATTCTGAATTTCAAGCAGCCCATTGGAAGCTACAGCCTCATCCCTGCGTATGTTTCGAGGAGACGAAAGTCACATATCCTTCTCTGAACTCAACCTTTTGACAGACTGGGAGTTCCTCAAGCATCACTTAATATTTCTTGTGCCTCCAGGAATCAGTCACAACATCCCAGTGTATGACGATGGTGGAGTAAGAGGCAGGGATTTGTATTTCATACATCCCATGGAATCCATCAGCACACACTTGCATATGAACTATCTGAACTGACCCTTCTGCTGGGTGTGGCGAACGCCCTATCACAACCCTGGGAATGACTGAAACAGAGGGGTTATTTCATCCATGCATCCAATCATCCATCCATCCTCGTCTACTGCAAGATACGCGAACTGACAAAAAAACATTCCTCATATTTCATTGACACTATTGAATCTGTGATCATACATTCATCAGCATTATAAGAGAAGAAATACATTTTTCCTGAAAAACCCCCTGACAACTTTCAAACAGAAAAAAACTCATGTGTGAGGCTCAGCATTGCAATGGGAATATTCCTTGTGCTGGACTTAATTTTGAACTGAACTTTAGCTCGAGATTGAAAGACAAACGATTCCATAGCCAAAGCAGCCTTGTTCAGAAAGCCCTTTCATATTTTAATTTCTTCACCAAAACCAGTATCAAAGAACCAGATGAGTTTAAAAAATGTGGACAATCTTGAAAAGGATTGAGGGGCAGATATATATGTGAGGTCTGTGACTCATGAACCACCGTTTCCTACATGCCTACATTCCACAAATACAAAACTTTAGCATGTGTTAAAAAATGTTGCCAACAACAGGAAACACAGAACAGGCTGAAAGAGTATACCTGAGATCTAGAATTAGGCTTTCAAACTGAGATGAAGGAAATTGGGACAATCAATGTGTTCCGCATTTGTTCAATAGTCACTTTTCCCATCCCTGATCACCTTCAACTCAAAGAGGTTCTGCGATTCTTTACAAATTCACCCTGTGTCAGAGCAAATCAAATGAGGTGCAACTCTGAACACTCAGGATTCTCAGACACTCGGCCATGTACCCCAACAGTTGGCAGGGTTTCTCCATAAGTTTATTTGTCTCATTCACAGATTTTAATACAAGATGACGCCAACCAGGCAAGCCAACCAAGCTCTTTCTGTGTGCCTATTCCTAATCCACACATCCAGTGTGAATTCTGCACCTTTTTCATAGGTTTGGAACTAATTTATTGTGTTTTTCCACCTCTACTACTTTCCTGACAGTGGTACAGGTGCAAACTTCAGACAACAATAACATCACAGCCAACTTACAGCTACAGAGACAGAATTAAAAAAGCCTAGGCCACAGACTGCTTTAAAATCCATTGCTGTATTACCTTACTAATTCGAGACTGCATATTTTTTCACTATGGCATCTCAAGAGACACTGTTAAGTTGCGGCTCCAAATCTCCTGTGATTAAACTATTCCTTGAGACACATCTCAGCTGGTATCATGATCATGGTGTGGTTTGTTTCCTTTAGAGTATTAAACCAGTAAGCTGATGACTGCGGTTGAAGTATATGATTTTTTTTGTACAGGACATTTTGGAGGACTACATATGTCCAAAACAGAGCATCTACTATTAAACTCACTATGTTATAAGCATTTGCACGTAAAAGTCAAGTTAGCAAAGACACTTTAATGATCGACTGGTGCCGTATGGACATTTTTGTGCAGGCTGGAGAATTCAAGTGTTTTTCAACTGGCAGTTGTGGTTTACTTCCAGGCACCGGTGCAAATGTACTTAATCCAGTCCTAAATGCATCAACAACTTCTTCAAAGTTCAAGTCCTTCCACCAACCTTGATTAAGACATGAGATTTCTGATCAACATCGCAATCCCCATGCATTCTAATCCCATCCATCCAACTTCCATACATTCAACCAGAAATCAACTACCATCAACTCCCGCCTTGAGTGGGTCAGTGACCTCTGCTTCAAAATGGCAAGACAAGCAATCCCCTGACAATAAGTGGTCCACAATAAAATTGAAGTGTTACAAATGCCCTCAGTCTTCACCTCCCCCAATATTTTCCTGGGTCTGTATAAAAAATGAGTGGCCATCCAAGCTTTCTGCCTCACCAAACCATGTCAATGAAAAAAAAAGCCTCAGATATCCAAGCAAGGTAATGAAATAATAATCTCAATTATACAATGATGTAATCCTAAAACAGGCAGTAATACAAAAGAGGCAGATGCACCACAGCCCAAGCATCCCACCTGTTAACCAGAGTCCTACTGACCTCATAAATCTTCAATGTGGAAACCTCTACATTAATCCAACCATTTATTCTTTCATTCGGTCACTTTGTAGGGTCCATTCGTTATTCATTGTCCTTGCACTTCAAAATATTCATTTAGTTTAACTTCAAAAAGAGTGATTTGAAAGAAATAAAAAAACCTTTTCTGATGCTTTCTGTAGCACACAGGCTCAGCACCATGCTACCTCAAAGAGTAGCACAGCTGACTGCTTACACAGTCAGCTCAGTCAGTTTCATCACTTACTTCTGAGATTTCTGCCCCCCCTCCCTCTCAGGTTAAAGCAGCTTTAACTCAGCTTTTCATCCTTCCATGGTGGATACATTGAAATTGACTGGCCTCAGCCACCATTGACAGGAAGGTGGCTAATTTGTTTCCCTGGAGTGGGAGTGACTTTGCACCAGTTACTGAGTGTTCACATCTGGTAATTACCCCCGCCCCATTCATTGTGCATCCTCCCCTTCATCTGATGCCCATAATTGCAGGACAAGTAATTAATAGCAATTAACTCCCTCAGTAAAGTGCATCAGCTGTTAGCTGCTTTTATTTGGGGCAGTGGAGAAGAGGGGGAGGAGGAGGAAGACGTGAAGGGGGAAGAGAAGAAGGAAGAGGAGAAGGAAGAGAACAAGGAAGGGGACAAGACAGAGAAGGAAGACGAGAAAGAGGAGGACTGGGTTAGAAGAAGCATCAGTAGTTCTGATATAATCGTTATATGAGATTGTTTTTAAACATTCAGCGACCATCTGAGCTTTGCTTGCTTGATCTTGTTGTAGCAGGGATACTTAAACAAAAAGGTAACATCAATTTTTCTGACTACTTCAAAAGTCCAGCTGTACCAAGTCTCCAGGGTTGTTCTTGAGTTGCCTTACTTGTCTGATCAGAGCTTATGCACTTCCAAGTGTTACTATCTGTCCCACAAAGCAGCTGGGGAAAGAGGATCAAAAGGTGGTAGGGAGAATCTGAGCAGGCTGGCAATGTGATTGAATCTGTCAAACGAAATATAGTGTAATGTCAAAGGTCATTTATATCATAGCGTTCAAGGCATGCCAATGTCTCGGCATTACAAACGACCCCTCAGCCTCCTCCTGATAGCCCCATGAGCGTGACTACATCAATAAAAAAAAATACAAACAGTGTAAAGAGTATTGGAGCAGAGATAAGTTTATTACTAATTATAAGGAGCTTGACATGCCCAACTCCTCGTAAAATAAATGAAGTCCATTTTTAATATCTGCCTGCCTGACTGCCAGATAATAGGCAAATTTACTTCAAGGTCACATCTCATTTGTCAAGTCAGGGGTTTTAACTGCATGTGCAGACAACCAACAAAGGAACCGACCCTCTGTTTAGCTAGGCACTGAATACATTAGAATAAAGCAAAAAAAGAGTTTTATTTTGCCAGCCCTTAACTTTCATAAAAAGACAAACATGCATTAGCTGTTTCTGACAACAGTCAGGATGATATTGCACTGATAAAACCTTACAGCAGTATGTATCAGTAATAATCGTTAAAATATTGGAATGCTGACTCAGCGACTATAAACAGCCTGCGATGCTCTTTTCCTGAGCATGATGCAGAGAACATAGGGGACCTGTTTAATGTAGGAGGGTAAGGATTTTCAGCTTCCTACCAAAATAGCATTTCGCCTGATGATCAACTCCCTCTGCACCCAAAATCTACATTTTGGAGTAGTTTGTTTACCAGACTGGCACAGTGAAGGGCAGTGCTTAATTTGTAAGAAACTACGTGCCAGGAGGCCATTGTAGCTCGCACCACCAAATGCCCCTGGTAGTGATGCCAATGACAATATCAACACAACTACTAACCATCACACTCAAAGTGTGACAATTCAAAATATTCCAGGCCCCAAAAGCTACATGAATTTCTTGGGCAGAAGGTATTAGTAATTTTTAATGTAAATTGAATTAATAAACAAATGTTGATCAGCTCATCACTAAATTACACAAACAGCACCACCATGTGGCAGACTGTCTTAAGTGTGGGTGCTGAGCAGCAGAAACTACCAGCTCAAATTAAGCACTGGGGAAGGGATCTAATAAGGGTTGAGTAACTTTTCAAGTTTACACACACCTGATTTCAACAGCCATGCGTGTGCAGACATGCTGCATGCTTGGAGTGAAGAAATCATGAAATTCAAAAATACCTTTTGCTTTGCATTTTGCTATCTTTGGGAACACTTTCCATAAAATGTCTCCTCTTCATACACCCGCGCTTATGGAAATGATGTGTAGTCATACGCTTCCATAGTCTCTGCACCACTTAAGCCTGGTTCATTGCATTCCAAGTGTAGAAGACCAATTACTCGTGGGAATTGTATTGCACATATATGACTGTCTTGATGCCTATTTCATATGTATCAAGTTTAACTGACCACTCCTCTGTCTTTATCCTGTCACTACCCAAAGAACCCATGCAGGTGTCATATAAGAAAGTGAAAGTTGTAAATAGTTTGCAAAAGTACTGCACTTATAGATAACAACGCTGCATAATAACTTGAATGTTTCACCCTTTTTAAATTGCTACTAAATCACTGGAGAGCTTTATATCTTTATAGATGGGTAATTCAGACTTACTTATCTAAAAGGATTTTTGGATCAGACCCTGTGGGCTGTGGAACAGAAAGAAGTCTACCTATAAATCCATCCATTTAAGAATGTAGGCAAAAAGTCATAAGGAAGTCAGTGTTCTTAAACAATATGAGCACCCTTTGTGGAAGGTTGGGATTGACGTAACCAGTCAGTATTCTGGCAATCACTACTTTTGTGTGTTTTCCTGCTAGATAAAGCTACAGGAAGTGGAAGCAGGCATGGGCAGTGGGATTGTTTATGTGCCTAAGTTGAGTGAGTTAGGGCAGGGCTTTTTTTGTGAGCGAAAGAGTGCCATTGCCCAAAGCTGTGCTCAGACACCTGCGGCTGGTTATTAAATGTCTGCTGTCGAATACCAAGGCTGCGGGCACATGAATCCACCCCGCCATCTTTAATCCACTGCAGGACACACCAAAGTTCCTTTATCTCACACTTGTGGGTTCCTGCTTTCTCTCTTTGTGACGATTTTTCGTCTTTCTGCATCTTTCTGTTTTGTGTTTTTTCCGTTTCTTGCTCTCCGGAAATGAAGAGGGAAAATAAGTGACGGTCCCCAAAAATGAGAGTTGGTAGCCCCCCACGGCAACCCCTGGCTCAAATTAAGCACTGGTTAAGGAGAACAGGTGCTAGTAGTGTTATTTCACATATTGGTTAGGTGTTCACTGCTGATAATTTCACTTACTCTCTTTGAGTGCCCTTGTCCATGGCCCAAAATGGTACGCGTGTTTTTTAAGTGTTTGTGTATCTATTGTAATGTCTGACAGTTGATCTCTCTTCAGGATTGTATTATAAAGTGGATCGACCTTTGGGGAAATAGGGAGATCTTCATGGTATGTTATGTTGTGTTAAATGGATATTTGTAAAGCGCGCAGCTACTCAATTGAGTGTCCCGGCACTGGGGTGTGATGACAATGAAATGATGCAGAAATGAGTCTCTGTTTGGACTTAGGGAAATTTTAATTACACCTACACAATTGCAGTGGCGGCCGGCACAAATCTGGGGTGGCGGAGTGTGGGTCAAGAGGGTAAGGGGAGAAAAAAAGAAAAAGACACTTACCTCCTCATCACTCTCTCACATGTCGTCTCTCCTCCACGTTGCACAAACAGAAAGTAGCCAGGCTCCCCTGAGCCAATCACAACGCTGCAATGCAGCGTTGTGATTGGCCTGTGTGCCATAGTTTGCCTCTCAGATGGGGACTGGGGCCTGGGAATGCACTCCACCCAGGCTGTAATGCAGGCTGGGTGGAGAACATGCTCAGTGCGCATGTCTGTTTGGCTGGCCCGAGACGGATGGCCAAAGTGTCATGTGCACTTTCGTGAGCCCACCAATCCTCCCCTGCCCTGCGAGCAGAGCAGCCCTGCCCTGCTCCCATGCTGCCGCAGCAGGAACAAAAATAGAATGATAATAACATATAATTATTATTTTATTTTTCGTTTCTGTCACTGCTGCAAACAGTGGAGCAACGCTCCTCCACCTAGCGAAGGAGCCGCCACCGACCAATTGGTGCAATTTTGGTCATTTCACTAAATAAAATGTACACGAATGACAGAGATTATGTCACTGCAACTGCACCACATTGGTTTGGACAGAAATGTTAACATGTGATGCACCATTGGGGAATTTTTTAATGCACGCGGATTTTCAGGTAGGGTTACCTGAGCCGAGTTTTGGGATAATTTTTCAGAGTGAAATTGCAAATTAAAGCACAATTGACAGAGTTTTGACTGCAACTGCCATTCCTTTAACGTGGGTGGTCAATAAACATTTCGGGTATATTTATTTTACGCGAGCAGACAGTTTGTGTAATAATTGAGTGCAAAACTGTAAATCTGAAAGCGGGAGTAGTGCTTAAGCGACTGGAAATCAAATCCTCCAAATGTTTCCAGTTTAATTTTTACCTGAACTGACCAGTTGGGTAATTTTTTGAGTGAGTGATGAATTTTGTATAATTTCAAATACATTTGCAGTAGTATCATAATTATGCGTTAGCAAATTATGCGAGTTTCTCAGACCCCTAGTCATAGTTAGGATAAGTTGATTTTGACCATATGACTACTGAAAGAGTTCATGTCGTGAGCACGCTGTGCATTGTGCAAATAATAATGTTGGTTTAGTTCAATTCAGCCCATCTGAGTATCATATATGAAAACAAAGATTTGTGAAAGCAGAGTCCAGGGCTGGAAAAGTCTTGCCCTTCTGACATGATGTAACCTGGTATCCTAAACTGGTTGACATTAGAACCTAGCTTTTCACATATAAATAAGGAAGCTGCTTTGGGATGCCGAAACAGTCTGCATAAATGTGGGTGTCTATCCTTCCTGAAGGACAATAAACGAATACCAAGAAATTGAAGTACCATAACAAAAGGCAGATCCTACTTTTTTCAAATTACAACAGTTTAAAGCGTTTTCCTCTATGCATTAATTGTTTAACATTTCTGCCATACTACCAACATTCCACTTTTGATTTCCAAATTGCATAACAATGAGATTGCTTTACCACCTTTTCCTCACCTTATATTTTAAAAATGACTGCACTCTGTTTTGCTGCAATGCTCCAGTCAAGAATGTGAAAAGGGTCAAAAAATATAAACGTTGTGGGCAGCAATGATGTAATATTTCCATCCAGGTAATGATTGACAGAGGGCAATAGTGGGTTATTTAGATCCAAGCACTCGTGTTAAGTTGAGTGCAAATGATATTTGTGGCTGTGCTCACACTAGTGCCTACAAGGAGATGAACAAAACATTTTGCTCTTTCGTTTATTTCAATGACCCAGAACCAACTGATCAGACCTGGTGGTACTTGTTGATGTCGATTATGGCGTCAGTGGTACTAATACGTAAAGCGGCTGCAAATACTATTGCTATTTAACTTTGCATATTGTTAGTTTGGCTTTCTAAACACACAGCACAAATACTATTTGACCCAGGATGCTTTTCAACAGTATTTAGCAGTCGGGCAACAGTTACCCAAAAGTCATCACACTCACTACACCCTCCAAATTCTACTTACACCTTATCTACTACTGTTATTAACTACTGGTTCTGAATTTTATAGCAAGACCGAAGGCCCCTGTAATGCTTTTCTTTCCTCTTGCATTAACCCGTTGACCGAGGCGCAAATTCCATCGCGGTGCGGCCATATTAATGAGTAGGCGTGTTTCGGGCGGCCCCCGTCCGTCCTCCGCACACGCCCACTGTGACGTTGGACGGCCAGGGACAATACGACGCATGCAACAAGTTATTAAAATAGCAGCAGTCAAGAAAACAGTATGAACTACAGAACTCACAAGGCCTATAAATCCATTAGCCAATGAGAAAAATCCATTATGCACCAATGGACTGCCGTTTGCAGGCTTAGCAGTATATTTTGAGTGCTTTACAGCATGGGCTCTGATGGGGCCAGTCTGCGTAAAACTGGGGACTGTGAAGTGGCCAGCCCATGTACGCTAGCTTTATAGTAAAAATGCTAAATAATATTACTGATTCAAAGAAAAGTGCGCCTTTGAATATGCCTTGTGGTGCACCTGGGTACAAAGCTATGGCCCACCTAAAACACGTGGTATTAAAGGTGAGGAGAGGTGAGAGCATGTCCTACTTTATTAGCAGTGAAATACTTGGTGTTAGAGCACATCTGTCATACTCTTTGCTCCCGCAAGAAGCCATATTTTGATGTTTCCTCTCAGAAACGGAAATGAGGACAATTTACTATTCAACTGAATTTTTGGTTAAAGTACATTTTCAGGAGTGCTTGCCACGGCGTTAACAAGAAAGGAGACTGAACTGAAAGTATGTCAGTGTGCACGTCATTTGAATTCTGACGTGATTTTGGGACCCGGAAGACGGATAGCTTCAACGTAAGTCAGCAAAGGTCTTGATTGATTTGGACCTTGGCGCCCTCCGTACCCCGTGGAACACAGCTTCACCTGCTCGGCAGATTATAATAATATAGCCCGTAAACCGCCATGTGACTCTGCAAGAAGTAACCGAGCTCGGGAACCTCAACCCTTTAAAGTTCAGTCAGGGCTCCCGCGCGTTTTTTTACAGCTCACTTTTGCCTAGTTGCATAAATCACGCCCAGCCCCGCATAACAAACACGGGCATAAAAATTATCTGGAGTGAGACAACAGCATTCTGTTCATCGAGGCTCTGAGCAAAGGTACTTTACAAAATGTCATCTTTTTAGTGCCACAGGACCAGTAAATCTACATTCTGTGAGAACAGTTCCATAAAACCGAGACAATGTATGCAAATGTCCCTGCGCATTAAAAAAAAAATCCGCTGGCAAGAAATTTCTCAGAATTATTAAGCAACTTCTCGGCGTTACTGGGAAGTTTATGGATTTGGTTTGCAGGACGTGAAGTATTACTTTCCTTCCAGTGTGTTCCTCATTACGAAATACAAAAACAGATGTCAGCGGAGCTATACCACCACGATGAAGCGTCCTGCCCTCGGTGCTCGCGCCATTTGTCTTGCTTGCTCTGTGATCATTTAAACAAACAGCCGTCATCATGTCAAATATCACGCGCGGGAAAGGAAAAATCTCCGGCGTCGCTCGACGAGCCGAGTTTATCAGCAGATACCGTTCTACCGGAACCGTTTTGTTTCCTGGGGAGAAATTAATCAGGAATAGAGCCGTTGAGGAAGTGTGTGCGCTTCCCTTTAGGAGATTCCCCGCCTTGACAAATCCCTTACCATAAAAAAAACCGGAAAAATTCAGCTCAGATTTCATGCTGCCGACAAACACGAAATGGAGATTAGCATATGGTCACCTTACCCGTTGAGGGGGATTTAGGATTACTGGGGAGAATGAGTATGAATAAATGAATATATATGGGAAAAGGGGGAGAAAAGGGGCAGTGAACACCTGAAACATGTTGTTCGATACCATTATTGATGATGGAAAGTTGGCCATTCGGTCTGCCGATAATCGGAGCAACTATCACCTACCGGTAATTATGGTTAGATGACCATATATCAAGGTGGATAATATCGACCAACAATAAGTTCACATCCACTATATCGCATACCACTACAATACTTGTATTTACTATACCTAACGCCCTATGTCCTTACCTCTACATACAGTGTGATGTAGTGCTTATGCACGATTTTTTCCACGCAATATAACACATCCAATATATTGAGTGTATTCTGGTAATAGGGTCAGTGTGTTGTGGCGAACAAAGTGCCAGACGCAAGAAAGAAGGAGTTCAGTGCTCTATGAGGAATTGGTATGATGAATGAACAAGAGGCACGCTGCTTTATACTGCTTAACCCGTTCCGTGCTGCCGTCGGCCATTGGCTGATGGCAGCACTACCTCCCCAGTGCTGCCGTCGGCCAATGGCCAATGCGGCCCCGCCCGTTTTGCAGAAGTGCCGCACATCTGCAAAATCGCGGCCGCCGTTAAGGAGTTAAGGGCAGTGGTGGAAGGCAAAATGATGGCCCACCCCAGCAAAATGTGGTGAGGGTCTCCAGAGTCTCCCATATCGCACAGATAGTCAATGGACATAGATAGAATGGGGTCTGCTGAAGGGTTGGTGGTCCCTGGTGTCACAGCCATCTTTCTCTTACCTCGCCACCAAATCCTGGAACACCGTGCCTCTCCATCTCAGGCTCTCCCCGTCTCTGACACAATTCAGGAAGGATCTCAAGACCTGGCTCTTCGAATGACCCACAGCGCCTAGTCGGACCTGCAGCCCCCCCACCCCCTTCTTTTAGCTCCTAGAGACGCTCACGGGTGAGTAGCCGTGTCCAACAAGCACTGATTGATTGATTGATATATGTCTCTCCTTCAGGGTATGTGACCAGAGCATTGTAACAGTCTCTGGACTGTACAAGGGTCTACTTGAAGCTCAATGAGGCACATGCGTGAAAACTGCAGATGAACTTCATACTAATTGACACCGTTTGTGAGATATCGTACGAATCGGGAACTTAGTACTGGAAGGTGTGCATATGGAGGCACTTGGGTAAACAGGATTGTACTAGGTCACTAGTAATGCTTGGTTCTTGATTGGTAGGCCATCTTTTGCAGGCTGGACATGAGGCATTGCTGGCAAAGACTGCGGCCAATCACCAAAAATGTTGGAAACAAATTTGTGAAGTCGAAAGAGCAAGCTTTCAAACATGCCACTGTCTTACAGCTACTGCACGAAGCGTAACATCCTTCCAACGCTATTAAAAACACCAAATATAATTCAATTGATAATTAGAAAAAAAAATCCCAAGATATTTCTCGTTTTAAGCATGTCAAGTGCACAAACCACCCGTGGCATGACTTTACATCTAAATATGTTTCCTAACCCAAATGCATGTCACTAGTTAACTTTCGAGAAAACCTCATTGCCATTCGATCCCTATTTCACATTAAATCTAAAAGTAATATAGGAAGCAAGAACACAGGACTGAAACACTTATGTTGTACTGCACCTAGAAAGAGAAAGTTGGTTCCCAAAATGTTAGCTAATTTATTATAAACAACTGTATTTCCGACCACATCTCCTGTGAAAAACGAAATATTTATAAAGCATTGAAGCAGATCCTTACTTTATTTTGTCTAGGCAGTGTTTTTTTTTGTTTGGCATCTCCTGCCTGGATACCAAACGTTTCACTGTATTTTCTGCCGCTTTATTCCAACGTCCTCGAATGAAAGAGCCCCCTGTCTCCTTTCACCCCTGAACTCAACTTCTCGTACACAAAATTAATTCTGCTTACTCACTTCAGTCGCTAGAAAGTACATTTCAATTTAACTGCTTTTATCATAGTGAAATGACTCACCTAACACATTTTCCCCAAAAATTGATACCATCCACGATCAAACCTATAACATCCTGAATAATGTAACTGCTGAACATCATTACATTTTCAACATAATGAAAAAATATATTTTTCAATCGAATTCATGCATACAATACCATGATATAACTTTTCTTCCTACAATACCATGATATAACCTTTCTTTTTTAATCTTTCCTTGTTTTGAATGGGGATCTAGGCGCCTGAGCGGCATTATCTCTTTTGTGCCTAATGCTAACTTGGGCTTCTTTTTCCTACTGCTTACCTTGCCGCCCCTCCCAACAAAAATAAAGATTCCTAACCCCGGTTTCCAGTAACTGGCAGATAAAAATCAATACCGAATGAGGTTACAACACTAAATGCTTCTCTTTCTTTCCCAAAATACAGTGCTGATCCACGGCATTGTGCGCCAGCGCCACTTATTTCATCAGCATAGAGTTCTGTCTTGGCTGCCCCTGGACCTGACACTTTCATGATGGTTTCAATTTTCTGCTCTTCGCTTTTCTGTTTTATAGCTGGTAGTATTAAAAGCTGGAGCATATCACTTTGTTCTTTTTTGTATAAAAACTCCTCTACCGCTCGTGGGTTCTATCAGTTTGCAGGAGTTTTTTTCCTCCCTTCTAAGCCTGATGATTTGGCAGTAATAACACTCTGTTTAGGCTTGCCATAAATGTCAGTCCAACATAATATACTACAATCACATTTTATCCAGCTTTATGGGGATTTATTCAGAGCTCCACATGTGGACTCAAAGGACTAAAGAAAATTGGCAGTAATGCCCTTGCTTCCTCAGAAGAAATCAATGTCATAGCTCACGGTACGAAGAAAGAGACGTTTCGCCTGTGCTCTTGCGGATCTCATTACTTTGAGAACACTATCAGAAAACTCAACGTACTTTAAGTTAAAACTATAATTTTATAATTTGATGCTATATCTAATAAATCAACAATACTACCAGATTCAAAACAGGACTATTCTAAATGTTATAGTATTATATTAAAAAAAACCTCTGATTTTCTGTACAGTTTTGAGTTACATGTCTCAGAAAATGTCAGGTCTAGAGATTTTGGGCCTTTGGCAATTCCATCCAAACTAGCAGTTCTCCTATTGGCCTAAGAGCAGGCACATAAAGGTGTCAAGTATGTCAGGTACTACAATGGGAAGGAAGAAACCATGTGGGCACTGTGTGAAGTCATAAGGCGAAGATGACTCTTACAAAACTATCCAAATCAACCTTGACATTATCCTCAATTGCTAATAACTGTTCTCAATTTATAAAGGTCTTTATGAATCCCAAAATCTTCCTAAAAACAAATATTGTATATCATCAGCCACTGTTGATGTTCCTCCTTTCCATGCTTATGGCGCCAAAAAGTCAAACAAATAGTTGTCTTTTCTGCCTTCCTACTATGGTATATTCTCATAACTAGGGGAACAAGGAACATGTATTCCATGTAAGGTGCACATAAGATATTATTCCAGAGGTATTATTTAATGAGTGGGAGAATCAGGAAGCACTAGTCAGATGCTTAGTTGTGCAGTTATGTTACTGCCTTTATGTGAAAAGTAAGCATCCTCTCGGCTGGTACAAACAAGGGGACCCCAACTGCATTCCCTGGTCATGCATGGCTGGCGTTCTATTTCATCAGTGATAGACGAGTCAAGAGTGACCTGGATTTTAATTAGAGGCGACTTGTATTACAGTCTCGTAGGGTTGTCCAGATAGGTGTGGCACCACGGCCAGGGTGACTGACGTTGGAATCCGGGAATCACGGTTCGATCCCCAGCGCTGGCGGCAGATTAGCCCAGCACCATGTGACTCTGGGCAATAGCTTGCTTAATCTTCCCGACGGCCCCAGCGCCTAGAGACCCTTACGGGTGATTGTTTGCGCTTTACAAATGTGGATTACTATTATTATTATTATAGATAAGAGAGAACGATGCAGCTTCTTAATCCATAGTTCAGATGGTAATATTGACAAGTGCGAATGAGTGCCGAATTAATGGGTACAGACTCAAACATTGGATGACTGGCAAATATAGAGTTTGTGTACTGTAAGTGGCATGCTTGAGTAAACTCCTGGTAGTATAATGACATTTCTTTAATAGTATTTCTCCCTAGATCGGTCACACATGATGCTCCAGTCTTAGAGGTAGGGAGATATTTGCTGCAGTGACAGAATCTCTGTACATCAGTGGAGCCTCTGTGGTGGTCCCTTTGAAGCCGACGAAGCTTGCTGTGGAAGCGTCATGTTTTCTTCAGCAAAGTTTTTTTGTTTTCAAAAAGTTAAACTCCCTAAGCATAAATTTACTTCTTGAAAACAAAAAATTGTCCCTGATGTACAGAGCACTTTTTCGCTAGTGCATTCAGGCCACTTTGAGTTTTCCATACTTGGGACTACCATGAATCATATGGCACTACCAGGTAGGGAAACTAAAAGTGATGGCCACCTCAACAGAAATGGGATGGACCCAATCTTACTTTGATCTGATGAGCCTGTGGTGGACCAACAATCAAGCCAAAGGTTTAGACTGGTTGAGCAAGTAAAGGTTCCGCTGGTGTAAACACAGTGCTTCCCACATCTCTAAAAAGAGTGGAGGAATTGGCAGTTTTGCTGACCGGGAGCCTTGCAGCTGTACCACTCTGCTCCCACTCTGCCACATTCTGTCTTTTTCTTTCCTATTTTACTTTTTGTATTGATCCTTTCTCTAAAGGCTATAATGTGGCCAAGTAAACTAATAATTTATTGTAAAGAGAAGGTTACACTGAGTTGGAGTGCATCTTCAGAAATAATCTCCTAGTCATGACTAACTTAAACATATGTTTTCTCCACCTTTAGCAGTAGTTAGCCCATGGCGAGGATATCACCATTCAACTGCTTTCATTTGTTCAATTACATTCTAGAGAATTGAACCCTTTAAAGTTTGCAATTGCTTCCTCCCAACTGCACAACTAACAAATGGTCCATAAACATGCGTCTGCCACACAATTTCATGCCAGACAGTCGTATCCGCATTTTCCAATGAGATCTGTTGTATGTTCACAAAGATGCACCACAAATGTGAGATTTTAAAATGTGCACCCCTCAAAAAGGCAAACCAACACAAGAAATGATATCCCACATACAAAAAAGGAAAAATTTATTAATTTACAACAAAAATGACATTTAAAGAAGGAAACAATTCTATTTTTTTGTTTTACATTCAGAGTTCCCCATAAATAATGAGTGAGGTGGCATGGAATAATTCATTAATTTACATTTGTCCAATTTCAAAATCACAGACAATCACCCAAAAAATTGACATGATATTAAATTTAATGTATAGTGAGGACAATTTATCTAGCACAATATGTAAATATAATCATAACTATTTATCTACAAGTGCTTCACAATTGAAATATTGAAAAAATATTTAATAAAAATGCAAAAGAATACAGAGATCAATTACCTTAAAATATAGCACCACTTGAAAGTCTGAGTTTATTAAATACAACTTAAATCTTCTTATATTGCCTACCTTATACATGTATACCCTCCATGTAATTATGTGTGTATATATTTATTACTTTACTTCTATTGTAAAATAAAATAAACTAACCTAGAAAAATGAGTCTCTCCAATGCACTACCCTATGTTTCATCCTGTACCTCTCTCAATATATGCTCTACCTCCACTCTCTGACTCATCCTAAACTTCTTTGTAATACTATGATCTCCAAAGTAACCCTTTCTAAACTCTTCCCTCCCCAAACCTCATTTTACAATTATGATCTCCCAAACAACTCTTTCTAAATTCTTCCCATATGCATCCCTCCTTAGACACATGTGAAAACGAATGACAATTTATGAACAGCGGTGTAATACAACTTTAGGGGACACCACAGCAAGCTACAATGGGATGGGTCTACACCATATCCTAACCAGTCTCGCCCCTCATAGTCTACCTTTGTAAAGCTTCACATAGTCTGCTTCAATAAGCCAGTAATTACTGGGACAGGGAGATTTTTGGATATGTTATTCCCAATCACTGGAGAAAACAATGAACCAGTGCTATTTATTGAACATGATACATTCCAAACCCAGGGGGGCAGGGCTTTATCAGGTGCAATAAATGCCTAAAAGCATACAAAGGCACTCGTAATCAAGGCCTACATTCTGTTTCCCTTTGACTCTGTCCTCTTACACTTCCTCTCTCTTTGCTGTTTTTCCCGCCTGTCTCTTTATAAACTCTCTTTTCTCTTTTTCTTTTTCTAGTCTCTGTTAGGAGTCTGTAATTTAACTGTGTTTTTAATAACCTGCATTTCTCTCTATCTGGCTCACATTTCTCTCTCTGGTGTGTCTCTCTCTTATTGTTCACATTCAGCTACTCTGCTCTTTATAACCCTGCTCTCACTCTTTCTCACTCCCTCAGGCATCTCTTCTTCCCTAAACTCTTTATGGTTTGTGTCTCTCCTACTCTCTCTGGATGCTTCATAGTGTCCACTCTCCTCATCATTTCTCTTTTCCCTGTGTTTCATTCTATTTGCTTTATTATATTCTTACTCTCCCTCACGTGTGAAGAAACACAGAGTCACAGGTGCTCTTTCTCTGGGATTTTCCATATTGCAACAATAAATAAAAATAATGCTGTAACTGTGTTTTTTCAAGCAAACTGACAAGCACATCCCATGGAGCAGGCATCAGTAGCTACTGTTCTATATTTTGCCAGATCTTACTGATGTTGCAATGAGTGCTTGTAGGGTCCCCTCCAGCTTTGCATTATGCCCCAGGTAATGCAGATATAACCAAGTTCCCAACCTTTTCTTTACCCTTACAAAGTGCAGCACTACCAATGTCCCTGAAGAGACGTTGGTAGTGCATTCGACAGAGGCATTAAATGCAAAAACTCATCTGCATAAGCTGGTACGCCTGAATACAGGAATACATAAAATATAACTTCTGGAACATCTAAACACAATCTCAGGATGGTACTAAAAGAACTGCTTGGTTGGCCGGGAGTCTATAGGAGGCATAGGCCATGATTACCCCAGCCGTGTTACTATACAATCCTAACACAAACACCTGTTTACGACGGTCTTGCAATTACAAGTGGTGAGATAATTATCAGGCGTGATAAAGGCTACGCCTTCAGATTTTTTCCAAGCTAATGGTTAGTGAGATAAGATTAGAAGTTGTAGGAGGGTCAACCAAAAAGAGAATTGAAGGCAACGACACTCACAGTAAGTGGTCTCAATGGAAGGCAATGATTATTATTATTAAATGTTTCATTCTCATAATTTTTTATTAGATATGATTAAGCTTGCCAATATGCATGCAAGTGGTCACCTGAATTGTTTGCGCTAAGAAACCTCTTGCCATCCATCCCCACAATTTGTCTCAGCAATTATGTTGGTTGGTAAATGGGATTCTTGGCAAAGAGTGGCCTGAGTGTTTGAGTGAGTTTTCGGGTAGAATTAGAAAATGTAGAAAGATTTATTGCAAATATTCAAAAGGTAAAATACAGAAAGTTAAAAGTGCAGATGCATAAAGGGATTGCCATGAAGACACTCAGCAATAGGGCAATACAGAATTATGGGTAAAATTAACATTATTGTAAGTTCTACTGAGCAGCAAATTCATTAACAAATTGGATATCATCCCTAGCACCACTGGAAAGGACTCCTAGAAGTTCTGTCTCACCCCCAAATTTTATGGCTTAGAGAGGAAATTTTCTCATAGAATAGAATGAAAAAAGCAGATTCATCGTGTGTGAGCCAAAGAATACAATTTCGGCAAATCAAAACACAGAAGTAATAAACGTCATATTCCTTACCATCTATTCATTTCCCTGCTACATGAATATTGATTCAGCCCTTCTATGCTAATGTCATTCGGAGATGACAGAACTAAGTAGTTACTTAACAACAGTGAACTACTGCAAATGAATGCAATACTGCAACCAGGCGGAAGAAACCTGGAGAAAAATTACATTATTGTGCCCAAGCTAGAGGGTCTTCTTGGAGAAAAACGTCTGTCGGAAGTAAACAAACATGACTTGGCTTGACTGTGTGCAGCAGAAATATTAACCAATGAATATGCAGAGGGACTTATTCATTTTGAGCAAGATGGCATCAAGGTGTAGCTGAGGCCTAGTCAGTATTAGTCAAGAAAAGACACTTTAACAGGTCATAGCACAATCATTCAAAGGCAAAAACATCAGATAAGTGTACCCGTAAATCAGAGTGTGGATCCATATTATGCACGTCGTTGATAATGCACAAATAATACAGTGCACCAAAACTCCTATATCTGGGTTGTCTTTATGCCGCTGCATGCCTCTGTAACTCACAATCAGACACTCCCTGCTTCTTTATTTCACTCTTGCAGTTTCTTGTTCAGCCCTGTTTTCTCACTTTATTGCTGATTTTTGTCTTTCTCTTCCTTCTGCCTTACCCCTTTGTGTTTTTCTCTCTCCAGTCTCTGGATCAAAGTTTGTTGAGGAGAGTCAGGTGCCAGCACCAAATAAGGGCTCCACCTGCAACCACTGGCTGAAATTAAGCACTCAGTTCACCATTCATATACAGAGGACTCAGGAAGGCTATTAAAATTGGCCTTATTGATGAGTTTTGTTGTTAGAAAATATTCTAAAGTTCCTTTCTTTGTTTTGACATTCCATAGTTCTTTTCTTTGTTTTGCATACATTCTAAAGCACCACAAGCTTGAACAAAGTTAGTTTACTTGTAGAGTGTGTCTGGCTAATGCCTAGGTTTCCTACAGGAGCGGCTGCTACCGGTTTCGGGTGGTAGGTCGGGGGCAGGAAGGTGGAGAAGAGCTTTTAAAAAAACACTAACCTGTGACGGCCAGCTGGCCACCACCTCTCCTCCGTCCTCTTCTCTCTTCTTCGGTCCTGCAGCAGGATACAGGAAGCAGCAGGAATCACCCGGCTCCTAGGCTCCCAATAGCCAAACACAATGTTGCAATGGAGGGTTGTGATTGGTCTGAGCACTGTGGATCAGCCCTCAGCAAGGGAATGGGTGCCTGGGCATGTTCTCCATGCAGGTTGAAATTCAGCCTGCATGGAGAAGATGGGATGTGCGCATGAATGTTTTGCCGTACCGAGAGGGCTAACAAAACAGTAATTTGAACTTAGGAATGGGCAAACAACTCCCCCCATGCTCCTCGGTCCTCGGAGCAGCCCCGCCCCTTCCAGAAAGCTGCCGCAGCAGAAGGGAACATAAAATGATAATAACACAAGTTATTATTATTTTATGTTTCCTGCTGTGGAGCAGTGGGGCGACTCTCCTCTGCTTTAGCAGAGGAGCCGCCACTGCTTACCTACACTCCTATGAATAACTTTTAATAGCACCAATAGCAGTATTATGAGCAGCGGTTGGGGTACCTTACTGATTATTTTACAAATTAAGCGCTGAAATGTGCAACCATTGGGAGAAATGAGGCAACAAGAAAAAAAAAACTTATTAGGGAAAATACATTTTCAAATTTGAGAAAAGAATCAAAGTAAGTAAATAATGTTCAGTCCCTTTTTTTATAACATACAAATGCAAAAACTCTGAATTCAAAATGAATACACTGACTAAAGTGCATCCCAAGTTAATGGCTCCAAAGTACATTGATGCGGATGAAACTGAGTCCCGACATCATGTTCTAAGGCACTGGCATCTTCAGATGCCTTAATATTGGTTTCTTACATTTATGTATCAGGCAGGAAATGCGTCACTATACCTCCTGTGACGCCAGATAAAAAATGGCTGTCTGAGAGCGTAGATGCTTCGGTGAAGCTGCAATGTCATCGCCAGGGATTTCATGACTCTGAATCAGGGGCGGCTCCTCCACTAGGGCGGAGGAGAGTCGCCTCACTGCTTTCTCGCAGTGTGAGAAGAAGAAAACATAAAATGGTAAAAGTACCATTTTATGTTTCTGCTTCTTGAACTGCGAGAAAGCAGAAGTGTTTGGTTAGGGGTAGGCAGGTGGGCGTGGCTGCTCTAGGGCAGGGGAGGAGTGGCTTGCCCACTGCTGAGGGCGCTGACTGTTTGGTCGGCACTCTGGGGCCAACCAAACCAGTCATGCCTACTTGGAGAAAATATTTACAACAAGGGGTGGTGAGGGACAGAGTCTCTGAAGAAGCCCTGATCTCTTGACTGGGTGAGAGTACTCTGCTTAATTCAGAGACTCTGTCCATCACCACCCCTTGTTGTTAAATAATTTTGTCCACCCTAAGCGTGGAAGGGTATACTCAGATGTGAGTCCCTTGCTCATTGCACCATCAGGATTCAAGCAAGCCGGGCCGAAGACGGCTGAAATGCCAGAAACCGGTCCCCGGAAGCTTGTTTCCTTCCCAGTGTAAGAATTGGCTTTTGTAGTCTGGTCTGCCCTGTTCCCATGATGCACTGGGCCAGGGACAGACTAATTTGCATACAGCCAGGTTCTGAAACTGGGATGGTGCAATGAGCTAAAAAACGGTGTTGGATCTAGCCCTGATCTCTTGACTGGGTGAGAGTACTCTGCTTAATTCAGAGACTCTGTCCATCACCACCCCTTGTTGTTAAATAATTTTGTCCACCCTGAGCGTGGAAGGGTATACTCAGATGTGAGTCCCTTGCTCATTGCACCATCAGGATTCAAGCAAGCCGGGCCGAAGACGGCTGAAATGCCAGAAACCGGTCCCCGGAAGCTTGTTTCCTTCCCAGTGTAAGAATTGGCTTTTGTAGTCTGGTCTGCCCTGTTCCCATGATGCACTGGGCCAGGGACAGACTAATTTGCATACAGCCAGGTTCTGTAACTGGGATGGTGCAATGAGCTAAAAAACGGTGTTGGATCTAGCCCTGATCTCTTGACTGGGTGAGAGTACTCTGCTTAATTCAGAGACTCTGTCCATCACCACCCCTTGTTGTTAAATACTTGGAGAAAATGGCCTCCCCATAGGTGCCTGGCTGGTCGACGTCTCGACCACTCACAATGCTGCCATTGCAGCGTTGTGATTGGCTTAGGGGAGTGGAGGGAGGCTGCCTGCTTCCTGTTCATGCCAGAGGCAGGAGAGGAGGAGAGGAGCAGATACAATGAGGGTCCTGGCCAACGAAAGTAAGTTAACTTTTTAATTAAGACCCCTGTGCGACCCCATCTCTGCGTGACCACCCCCGCATGTCATGCCGGCCGTGACTTTTCTGAAGGAGAGTTGCATTAACCCCTTCGCCACGGGGTAATTCTCCCACGGCGAGGGGGGGCGGTGCTCGTGACGAGCCCAGCTCGTCATGAGGCACAGTGGAGCTGTAATCATGACTAGCTGGGCTTGTCACGACTCTGCCCACTCTTTGTTTCTCCCGCACAGGCGGGGAATCAATTACGCGTGGGAGCACCGCGGCAGTTATGATGAGCCCAACTCGTCATGAGCACAGCTCCACTGTGCCTCATGACGAGCTGGGCTTGTCATAAGCATGGAAGGGGTTAAGGCAACTTGAAAGCAGCTGATCCCCAGTGATGATGCACGGCTCAGTGAGCAGTTTTGAGATGACTGATATTTTATTTTATTTCATGCGTCTTTAAGGGAAACACAAACGCACAAAGCCTCGACATTTCTCGTGGTACACAGTGTGGCCAGGCTGCTTAATTATAAAGTTGTCTCTTTTTTAAAGATTATTATTCATAATTAGTCTTGTGAGCTAAGTGGAAGTGCAATATTTTATGCAAGAAGCTGCAATGAATCTTTGTGTCATTCATTAGCTGCGCTTGACGGAATCTACAAGCAGTTCAGGTTGAGTGTAAAAACACAACAAAGGTTTGTGTTGCTGCTCGCCTGTGTGTATTAAGTATAGTTATGTCAGAGAAGGTCCTTTCACAAGAAGGAAGTTAACACATGCCCTCAAGAGCCTGTCCCCTTCAAAAAGTGAGTCAGCGAAAGCGCAATGTGAGGACAGGGATGACGTAGCAGTAGTTAGTGCACTTTGTTCTTGCCATTATTTGGTGCACAATATTTTTTAAATCAGATTTGCGTATTGGGAAATTGTAAGCACGGTTTTAGTGACTAATCAGCCCACCTAAGGACAGAATGTGGAACATTATCTATTGCTGCAGAGCTGTCAACTGTTGCCCCCACCCCTGCCCCGTGCATGTTGCGGCTTTCAGTCAGTCCCTGTTTTTTCAACCAGTAACATTAAGGGGCTGATTGTGAGTCTGGTGGTCAATCGGACCGCCAAACTTGTAGTAGCTTGGTGGGAACAGCTGCACTGGTGGGCCGACTGATGCATTACGAGTGTGGCGGTCCCACCGCCAGAGGACTGCCACAACTGCCAGGGATCCGTGGTGTGTTGGTCTGGCCCAACTGCAGCACCACCAAGCACATTCTGAGTTTCCTCAAAGCCACAGTAGTCATGGGGGGCTGGCGATGAGGAAACTAAGAGGGTCCTTCAGGGCCCCCTGTTGCCTCAGGGCCATGGGGTGCATTGTAGGGGGGGAACATGTTGTGCCCCCTGTGTGCATGGACACCAGTTCCTGCACAGCATGGACTGCACCAGCCCATGCCGTGCAGGAACGGGCTTTGGTGCTCCTATGGCTCTGCCTTCCCAAAGCTCACATATGAGCGTCAGCACGGCACCATCGTGGGACCATCAAAACACCACCTGCCAGACCAGGAGCAAACTCCTAATATGGAGGGCAGTGAGCGGACAACTTTGGCGGTGTGGGAGCGGGGCTGTGTCGTTGCAGCCCACGCTGCCGACGTTGTAATCAGGCCCTTAGCCTATGGCCTCTCCCATTAGCAGCATTTATAGATGTTCAGATTGGTTCAGCCAATGAGGCTTCTTAGAATTCCTTCTCTACTCAGTTTCCTGCATGCTAAGTTAAGTGAGAGGGGCACACTGGGTCACAGAGAGCAGACTGGGACTTGGTTTGCTTGTCTGTGTGTGCTGGATGGAATTAGGGAGAGGGTGCGAACAGTATATTGCAAACATGCTGTAAGACGTTATCTGCTGTTATCTGCCCTCTCCTCTCTTTAGGCCACCCTCTCCTAATTCTCAGGACCCATATCTGCAGGATGGACAAATAAAAGTTGCTACCACTCTGTGCAGTGGAGGTTATTTACAGTTAATTCTCTAAGGGCCATATGTATCAACATACCCTTTTGCGATTTCTTAATAGCGATTTTTAAGGAATCGCTATTTAGAAATCGCAAAATGGTATGTATGTAGAAATTCGCTTTTTTTTTAGCGATTTCTTAAAATTCCTTAATTGCGATTAGTGAATTGCTAATCGCAATTAAGGAATTAATTCCCATTCATTTCCATGGGCCAGGAGGTCCATAGGAATGAATGTGAAATTATTCTCAATTGCTATTCGCAAATTGAGAATAATTTCAAGGGTGCAGGGGTGTGCAAAGGACACCCTGTTGCACCCCTGAAATAAGCATGGGTACACATGTGGTGCACAATTGCCATGTGCATCACATGGCAGTTTGAAAAATGCTGAAATTTGCATTTTTCAAAGAAATCGCAACTCAGTAGTTGGTGGTAATTTGCGATTCCTTAAGGGCATTTTGCAAATTTTTTGGGCTTCATACATAGCATTAAGGAATCCTTAAATGCAATAGCAAAATAAGGAAGTTTGCATAAAGATTTGTGTGATACATACCATTTACTGCGAATTTCGGCGTTTGCGAACGCATTTGGGCTTGATACATATGGCCCTAAGTAGCGGTCAAAATAGCTTGAGAATGCTTGGTGCAGTACCTTTCTCATTGTCCTCATGACGGCCCCCACAAGGCCCCCGTGGATGAGTACTGTAGCCCCTGCATAATGTTCCCAGAGGTCCAACCTCTTACCCAATCCACATACTATGTACTATAACCAGCTCCAAATATCTCTTAGTCCCAACATAAAATATCAGCTCTTCATAGTCAGGACAGTGTGGTGGGAAAACAGCTCAGCTGGCAGGCTGCAAGTGGAAAATGTTGCACTGGTAAAGTTGAAAAACGTTGCTTGATCTCTG
The DNA here is from genome assembly GCF_964261635.1 of Lissotriton helveticus. NCBI lineage: Eukaryota > Metazoa > Chordata > Amphibia > Caudata > Salamandridae > Lissotriton > Lissotriton helveticus. Next base: position 613,486,628 of record NC_136065.1, read on the forward strand.
CAGGAAGGTATTTGAATGTGTTGCAATTCCTGAGCTAAGGTTTTAACTTCACCTTTCTCTAGTCGAAAAAAACAATCTATTGAATAAAGAAAACTAGTGACCACTAAGTAATGTAGCTCATTTATTACTGGTCTTCTGGATTAGAACTATTGATAACTAGTTAACAATCTCTGTGGTCCTTAATCAAGGCATTGAGCCACTGCAGACAGCTGTCTACATACATGACCAGGTCCTGTGATTTTGTGTATGGATAATGCCTCTCTCTAATGTGCAAGTGACACTGGTAAATCGAGTGTGACCTGACACAAGTCAGGCCTAATAGTTAATGTATTGGCATTTTAGCTTTAGTAAGTGCACATATTTCACTCAAGTCCCTGACATATCTCAGCTATGTACTAGTTTTAGAAGTATCTGGAGGGAAGTGTTATATCTCTGTCCTGCACTTTTGCTGTCTGTGTGAGGAGCATCTTCCGCACACACAGACACAGGTAGAGACTCACTCACAAAACCCCTAAAAATAAGCGTATGTATTTTATGCTACACTTGTGCTAGTAGCTCGCATAAATAAATATACAAATGTAAAGGTGTATGAAATTTCAGCAGAAAGAAAAACATATCCCATTATTTTGGTGAGAACTTGATTCGTAATTGTTACAAGTGTATAAAATATGACATTAGTGCTGCAGTTATTTGTGTTGCCAAGACCGGGCTTGAGTTTAAAGTCAGAAAAGTACTTATTTAACTATGCAAAATGAGAATTCTCCTTCCTGGTTGCAAGGTCAAGAAATAATAAGCGGTAGATAATCCTTAGAAACCTGGAAGGAAATTAAGAAGATCAAAGGAGAGAAAGGATAGGATTCAGGTATGAGAAGAATGAGGATACGAAATAGGCATCCCAAATTCTACTAGATGAGGCCGGAAAACCATCTACTACAGAACCCATTTGGAGACCGGAGGCCGCATTATACAAGTGCCTGCTCTGCGCGTCCCCGGGGCACTTTGGTATTACGGAAGGGGTCACAGACCCTCGTGCAGCCCATTCTGTAATACAGATAGCGCCTGCTCACATAAAACACCAGGGTTATCTTCAGAGGGCATTCCCTCATTTGCATGGGGGTGCCTGTTTCTGTTCGGTTGCCTTTAGCCCATTTTTTTTACCACAAAATGCATCCGAGCATGTATTTTGGTTGCGAGGGGGCATTTTTCTCTAAGAAATAGCGCTAAATGCAGAATTACTCTTCTTGCGTAGTTCAACCATAATCTCGAATACTTTTTGGGTAATTCTGCATGATTACGCTACACTGAATTACGCAAGTTACGCCCAATCTTAACTAGCACTGAGATACTCTGGTGGGCAATGTACTTGCTGGCGAGCTCTGTATCCATTCTAGTCACAGCCTTGACTCGTCATAAAATAGCAGAGATGGTTAATGTGCCTGTTGCAACACATGATGTGTAACATGCAAGTCACAGATTTGTATTTTATGTGCACAGCACAGTGAGTTACTGCTTCTGTTGCTGAAATCCTGCTGTGGTCTGTAGATCACAAGTTACAAGCCTTGTAAAATAGTTTTGTGAGTATTACCTAGCAGCATACACACTGCAAAGCATATGTTAGAAGCCTTACTTCTTTCACAATCTTTTGTTATTCTAAGGTTTCTAAAAATAGTTTTTTTGTTTAGTGATAAAAAGTTATTAGTAAGTGTTGTATTAGTCTAATTACTCATGTTGACAGATGCATTCAATACTCTTACAGTTCATGGATATATCTCTTACATACAAAGCTTAGAACACTCAAAAACCCTCCCCCAAATTACTGTGTATCTCTTGAGCACTTGTGAAGGGACAAGCTCACCGTCTTTGTTTCCCGGCATCAAGATGTTACGTTCGAACTACCCCCAGCCAGGAGGAGACTCGAACAAAAAGAATTATGATGGCCAATGAAGAGGGGCACTTGCACTGGCCTCATCTGGAGCTGATGTTAACCTCTTAACTGTGGCGGCAATTCTGCCGTGGTGCGGCCGTTTAGCGGAGTGGGCGGGGCCGCGTCAGCCAACAGATGTGCACAGCACTACGGATCATCCCAAATGCAAAAATCGCAATTTTAGAAATCGCTAAATTGCGATTATTTGCATTTAAGGAATCTCAAATTGAGATTCCTTAAATGCAATGCATTAAAGTTTTTTAAATTGCGGATTCGCTAATAGGGCACGCAAATTTCCGTGAAGTACAACTTCATGGTAATTTGCAAAAACTTTGAAAAATGCACTAAAGTGCATTTTTCAAAGTTTTATGTTGCGCACACACATGCCCTAAGGGCATGTTTGTGCGCAACATATGTGCACAGATCAATTTCAGGGGTGCAACAGGGTGTCCTTTGGACACCCCTGCACCCTTGAAATCGCAATCTCAATTTGCGAATCGCTATTTGCGATTCGCAAATTGAGATTGTCTTCCCATTCATTCCTATGGGCCTCTAGGCCCATTGGAATGAATGGGGAGTTATTCCTTAATTGCGAGTCGCAATTTGCGAGTCGCAATTAAGGAATTTTAAGAAATCGCAATTTTGTTTGCTATTTCTTGATGCATTGCATTTTGCGATTCCTTATTTTTCGCAAATAAGGAATCGCAAAATGTATGCTTGATGTATCTGGGGGTAGATGCCCAAATCTACAGCTCAATTATACCGTTTCTGGGGCAACAACTTCGAAAATATTTAGCAGCGACTTTACCGCTACAGGCAAATGTGCTTTCACAAAGGAAGAAACATACTGAAAATGATTTGGCTCTAAAAGACGTGTGTGGTTCATAAAATAGAACACAGTCTTGTTTTCTATTGGAAAAAAGCTACAGAATATTGTGAGAGGACAAAACTTCATGCGGGGCCTCCTTGTGCGATTTTGTTCCTTGTATAAAAAAAATGTGACTTGGGGAAAAGAAAAAAAATCCATTAGACACAGCATCTGGTGCATCTGGTGGAAGATGGTGTTATCTGTCACAACAGCCTCTTGTTGTAGAAATCTGTTTATAGATAATGTAGAAGCTTGGGTCCTGGTGCATAATGCGCCCATACCCCCTTTGCCACACACTGAAGGGGCACGATCCATGTGGAATGTAAACAGCATTCTTCCCCTGGTGAGATGCTAGACACCGGTCATTAAAACAAGGACATGTTCTCCTAGTGTCTTAGCATCCATAGCCCCACATTCCGAATGGGATTACTCTTCAATTTTCTACCATGATCTGATACTACCTCTGCAAAACAAGTTCACTTTCCCGTAAGCAGGCCCGGACTGACCATTGCGGGCACCGGGCAATCCCCCGGTGCGCTGCAAGGGTGGGGGCCGGTTGTGGACCCCTGGGGGCCGTTTTTGTTACAGGGCCGTTTATGCTGCATAGCTGCAAAATCGGCCTTGTAACAAAATCGGCCGAAAACTGGCCCCGGCAAAGAGCTCGGTCGCACCCCCCAGGGGGGGAGGCTGAGCACTTTGCCGGGGCCGGTTTTGGTTCCCAGTCCGGCCCTGCCCGTAAGTGGCGTTGAATGGGTGCATTGGGGAAGTCTTCCCCTACCTGAGTAGTAAAAGTAGTCAAAGACCGGTTTTGTTTTGTTGGGGTTCAGAGCACCCTTCATTCCTTGGGACTAGTACAACCGCCCCTGCTGCATTCATAGTAGCTTCACCCTGGTCTTCCCGAGTGATGTAGCAGAAATCTGATGGAAAAGCCTGACGTCCAACTAGCAAAATACACTTACAATATTACATATTTCTTTGCCCCAAGACACTAACTTATGAACAACCTTTTGTTTTTTAAGCTAACGTGTTAGGACTTTGACCAATTGAACATCCTCAGCCACTACCGCTGGAACATATACATGGTTTTGTGTCAGCAATATTTGTCTGTCAGATGTAGGGGCGGTTCCTTCGCAATGGCGAAGGATCATTGCCCCACTGGCTCAGAGCCAGCAGCTGAAAAAGAGAGCAATATTCTATCATCGTTTTATTTTTCAGGTGCTGTCTCAGCCAGCATGTGTAGGGAGGGGCAGGGCTGGGCCAGGCCATGAGAGGGGAAGGAGGACTTGTTTGTGTACTTCTAAGTGCGCATGTGTGTTTGGTCGGCCGTCTCAGGCTGCTCAAACACACATGCGCACTTAGGTTTCTCCAATCGGGCTGTATTGAACAGCCGGCAGGAGAAACAGCACAGACTGCAGTACCTGAGGGGAGCATCAAACAAGCCCCCTCAGGCCAATCTCCGTGCTGCTCTCCTAGCAGGAGAGCAGCGTGGGGATTGCACAGGGAGTCTGTGAGCTGTCCCAGTGCCTGCTGGGACTAGGAAGAAGGAAGAAGAACAACGAGGCGTGACACGGGAGGAGACTGGCTGCTTCAGGTAGGTCTTCCTTTTTAAAATAATTGTAAATTCCCCCCCCCCCGTGTTTCCCCTCCTGCCCTCCCACACGCCCCCTCTGCAACAGGTAAAAGCAGTTGACTCTATCTGAAATTATTAGCGTTAAAATGTGCAGTGCTTGAGGTTAACATTGAATTGTGACACAGTCTATTTTTTTATTTTTTTTGACAGTGCCATTTCAATAAATACCATTAGCCACAACAAATTCAAAAATCATCCATCATCTACTGTCAACAAATTCAAAACAACCGACTCCTGTTTATGTGAGCCATCCTATCACACTGACAAAATCAATTTGAAAACACAAAACTGTTTTTGTGCTCTTACCACCAACAAATTCAGATAGCAGTGACGCTAAACTGTTTACACGGAAAAATCTAACAGAAGGGATTTTGTTTTTGTGTTCCTCACAAAACTACTGAAAGAGGAAGGCTTTATATATTTGATGAGGTATAGTTAAAAGTAAAGAGGCCAAGTTAACATGTATAACATTTGAAGCGCTTGAGATAAAATATCACTTCAAGAACCAAGCTCCAAATTCTAAAGGCAAATCTGAGAATTATAAATAACTGAAAAAAATATTACACTATAGAGCTGCACTATATAAATAATAAGTGTGTGCATGGTTGAATAATTTTGGCCCAAAGGAATGAGAAATATTATTAGATTTACGCAAAATTATACATATATTATACTAAATGCACTTTGGGATATTTCTAGTGAAAACTGAGTGTAAGGCATGCACCAGGTTCAAAGGTCACTCCAGATACAGCAAGGTGACTGGTTTGCAGAGAAAACATGTCCCATTTTTTTCTGCTCCTATCTGTCTTCCTTAGAACATTTTCCACTGCAAAAAGAAAAAATTCCAAAATGTTGCATTGGCATAATTTCTATTTTGCGTAATTACTTGAATTATGTAAATTAAAATAAAAAAGCACACCGCTTAGTAAAGTACCCCAAGATAGATTTAGGTAGCCCTTGAGCTTGCTAGTGCATAAGGTGTGAAACAGAAAGGGGATTCACGCCAGTTAAATGTCACGGGGGGGGCAGTGGGGGCCCCTTGAAGAGATAGGCAGGCACCGAATGTTCCAGAAAGCGGTCGTGCCGACTGGGCGCGTGCAAGAATGATGTTGAAATCAGGCCCAGTGGGAAGGCCTTCGTGTCGAGCCTGCGTTCGCTGAAATCCATGGGGCTCAGACATGTCTTTTTCTTAAGTGCTATTAATTACACTCCTTTTTCTCCGGCTTTAACCTCTCCCTCCGCTAATTTATTTACCTGTCCCTTGTTAACTGGTTGTGATATATTAGCAATACTGATTTCACCCCGGCGAAAAAAGACCAAAAAGGAATCACTTGATAGGAAAAATACTAAATAAGAAGCGAAAAAGCAGCCCAGCTGAATTGCATCTGCATTTTTCAAAGTGGTTGCTACTTTTATTGGTCTCCGTCTAGTCGGTTGTTAAAGCAACGTTGGTAGTTTCTCTCTATTTATATAGGAGTCTATAAATTCACAGGAAGCAAAATAATGGGAAGTTTTCAGGCGTTATTCATTTACTCACAAGATGAAATATGGGTTGATAAAAATAAAAAAAAACTTCCTAAAACTGTGGTGTAAGAGAGGCCATAGCTATACTGTGCAACCTAAAAAAAATTAAGGCCTGATTACGAGTATGGAGGTCCGCTGTAGGATCGCCAAACCTGTGTGCGACTGCCCGCCAGATCAGGAGTTTATTTCTGGTCTGGTTGGCGATCCTGCGGCGGTCTGACAGTGGTGGTCTGGTAGGCTCATAAAAGAGCCTACCATGCAGACTGCCGCTCTGAGAACGCCGCCTGCACTTTCCTGCATGGTGTGGCATACAGCCACACCGCGCAGGAACTGGGGGTACAAATTGGGGGAGGGCACTACAAGTGTCCCTCCGCATGCACCCCCTGGGACCTGAGGCAGCAGGATGCCCCATTAGGGCCCCTTTAGTTGCCTCACCTCCACCGTTTCATGGCGGGCTTACCGCCATCAAATGGGTGATGGTGAGGCAACTCAAAGTATTTCTGCGTCTGACTGCTGCCCGAACGCAGCGGGATCCTGGTTCCTTGGCAGTCGCAGCAGTCCTGTGCTAGTCCCACTGCCACAGTCGTAATACTGTGGGCGGTCCCGCATTGCGTCGGTGGTTGGACCACCACCACAGGTTCAACGGTCCTCGTACTCAGGCCCTTAAATGTGCCAGTCTCGGTCTCCCTATCCACATTCCATTTCATCTAAACTATCCCTATTGTTAATACATGAAGGGCATGTCCAAAGGCTGTGCCATATACACACTGTCCATACACCGTGGTCCAGGGCGGTATGCACTGTGCTCAGGCTGTCACCCATCACCATGTGTGCTGTAAAGTCCTGAAGGGTACAGCCTGAAGGCATGCTCTTTGCACTACTACACATAGGGCATGGTAACTGGCTACACCCTCCTTGTACTATACACAGGGCTTTACTTTTGTCAATACAGTTGTCCATGTCTACAATTTGCAGGAACTCAGGCAATGACCAGATCATGCATGTATTCATTTCCAGATTATATTGTCAGAGATTATCTTCTGATGCAAAGAATACATTTCTGCCCAAAATATGTCTAGAGAAGATGCAAAATGTGCATGGGTCTACCCTTTTCAATACATAGATCTCTGGCTGGTTCCACAAATCTACTGCCAAGTTTACATTTTCTCGCCAAAATAGTTTCATCTAAACCATGCTTTGGTATACTAGGGATCTGGGGATTTACAGTATGTAGTTAAAATGGCTTCTCCATGCACTTGTTCAGGAGTGGTCTGCAAATCTTCCCATGAATTTCGAAAGTCAGCATGCTTACCAACCAGAAAACATTCCACGCACTTTAACTCGTCACAATTTCAGAGTTCAAACCCTTTGAATTTACACATTCTGTTTAACAAACAATAAACACCACCAATTGTGCTATCTTTGTGTAGATTTCGCAAATGCCACCTGAGATAGACGTAATTCCAAAATGTTTTCCACGGTGCAAGACCTGGCAGCGTGCTACATGTGATGCTGAAATGCAAACCCATTCTGCTATATCTGTGACAAAAAATTCCTTGTAGGAACTTACACCCAATTAAAAATGTTGGACTCTACCTACACTTTTACCCCATTTGACCAACTATCCCCAAATCTGTCTTTAATTCTTAGGTGGTCAAAGATTTGTGTGGGCATTTTGTGTAGATCTAATATGATCTAATGTCATAAAGTACCACAAATGTCCACTTACAATGGAAATGAATATTACACCTTAACATAGTCACTTTCCCATTTATGTAATATTTGTGTGTGTGGTTAGTTTTGATGCTCATACTACAGGGTCCAGGGATATTAGATTATACCTAAGCAGGCTGTCTCTGTAATTGTGACAAATTCCTTTGTTCAGGATGAGAAACCTCGCCCACCGTAAGGTGGTATGCTTCATTATGGGTCCTTCCTCACACCAGCCACCAAAGTGGTGAGTGGGGAAAATAAAACACTACTTTTTGGTAAACTGAACAGTAGCTTTATTCTGGTGTCCCCAAGGGATCGATTAAAACCAAGAGGGGAGTGAGACTTCAATCCCATAATGGTGAGGGGTTAACGTGGTTCGGCCTGGCTCATGGTGGCTGGTGTGAGGAGGGATCCTATGATGAATCTTGCCACCTGTATGTCAGTGAGGGTTCTCGTTCCGATAAAAGGAATATGTCACAATTACAGAGACAACCCCTTTATGAATGATCTAATATGATTGGTTCCAAAGAACTCCTGCATATTTTTGTGCTTTCAGTTTTGTTTTTGGTAGTGAGACACAACTGGTCATTCAAACACGCCCCCTAGACCTTTCTTGGGTAAAGAGTACCCTTTGTGGTTAGAGGAACTGTTTTTCAGTTGTGCAAAGAACTATGTTGCGGTGAAGAGAACATCTGACTACCATAGTTTAAACCAAGACATTTTTTTCATTGGACCAACAAAAGTCATGCTGTTGTGACAGCTTGCAGTCTTACTCTTGTAGTGGTGAAGCTTGTCTGTTTGGTTTATATATGTGGAAACAATGACATGTAGCTGTATACCATTCCTTTCATTCTTATTGAGTTATGTAAGACCTCTTGCTGCACTTGTCTCTTCTGTATAAGCCTTTATTTGCGGTTTTTCTGGATAAATAGCTGCCCTGGCAGTGCAGGACAGAAAGTACTGCCCCATGCCATCTCCCTGCCCCAGTAATTCTCCACTGCATCTTGTTTACACTGTTGGCCTGCACAGCACTAGGTTGCGGTAAGTATTCCTCTACATGCAGTAATATAACAGATTTCAAACAACTCAACTCAACTCAACGTGCATTGCTTTCATTGTTGACTTTATGTCAAATGTCATATTAATTTTTTTAAGATCTTTCTGTGTACGCCTGTAGGTATTTGTGCCTCTTGAACCCTCAGAATTTGTAGCTTTTAGGGCTTTATTATGTCTGGCAACTGCATATTTGTAGGGTGGACTAGTTGGTCAGCATCAGAGGTCGATATCAACGCCAAAGCTTGAGGCAGTTAAAATTTTTCAGAGGTTTGCTCTAATTTAAAACCTGTGGTAATCTGGGAGTAGAATGTCGTATAATGTTGTATTTTGGTACCCACAGTCGAGCTCACAATGCTGATGGCAGAGCGTCCCACAGTCTAGATCTCATTGTATGTGGAAACCATGTTGCTTCCATTGTTGTTCTCAAGGTAGTGACTGCTGTGGCATGTTTCATTTTCCACATAGGACTCTATTTTTATTATTATTTTTACAGAATGTTGAGCCAAGGCTGACACCCGAACCTAGGAGCATATTTACTAGAAACTGGTGGAATACGGTGTTACGCCATGCTCCGTCAGTTTAAAAAAAAGCAGGGATGCACCGTATTCACAAGAATGCGGCGCACCCCTGTTTTTCGCGTAGTGCTGGCAGGCCCGGACTGGCCGTAGCGGGCACCAGGCAATCCCCCGGTGCGCCGCACGGGTGGGGGCCGAATTTGTTCCAGGGCCGTTTTAGCTGCAAAATCGGCCCTGTAACAAAATCGGCCAAAAACCGGCCCTGGCAGAGAGCTCGGCGGCACTCCCAACCCCGGGGGGAGTGGGGGGGAGGCCGAGCACTTTGCCAGGGCCGGTTTTGGTTCCCAGTCCGGCCCTGAGTGCTGCGCTAAAAGGCTGCCTAGCGCCAGCGCAGGCCCCCTTGCGCCATGTTGTAAGGGTGCCTGCGCTGCAGGGCAATTGTTTATGTGCAGGAAGGGACACCTTCCTGCACATAAACAATCTTTGCAGGAGATTTGCTGTTTCTATGTGGGCTGCAGAGTCAAGCACACATAGAAACAGCAAAATACGCAGAGAAATGAAACATTTCTCTTGTATCGCCTGCTTAAGACCAGGTATTCCCTGTCGATATTTTAGGCGCTGCCCCATACCTTGTAAATATGGGGCAGCATCAAAAAGCAATGGGTGTTGCGGCAGAACGCCCACTGCAATACCCATTACCCGCCTCTCTTCACGCTAAGTGCTGCATGCATAGGGACATTATTTACAAGGTGGCGTTAGGCGACATTAAGTGGCTTAATGCTGCCTTGTAAATAGGGCAAATGACTTAACGCCACCAGAGCGTTGGAAAAAGTGATGTTCTGGTGGCGTTAACTCCCCCTAGTTTTACAGTTCCAAAGTCAGCAGCCCTGGCCATTAGGCAGCTCAGTGTTTTTAGGATCCCTGGCCAAACCCCTGTTTGTGAAGGGATCACAATTACTAGTGGTGAGGTGTTTCCTACATTCGGTAACTACCGGGCAGGGCTGGACTGGCCATAGCGGGCACCAGGCGTTTCCCCGGTGGGTCACCAGGGTGGGGGCCGTTTTTTTTACCGGGCCGTTTTTGCATATATCGGCCTCCTTTAACAAAAGCAGCTGCAGTGTTCCACGCACACCGTAACACCCCCCCCCCCTGCGACCGTTCCGATCCAATTGCTAGAGCTGATTTGCATTCCCAGTCCGGCCCTGGTGTAATAAAGTCTGTAACTTAGGGTACAAAAGGCCTGTTAAATACTCGGACATGAAAATTTGACGCATAAAGCGCCAAAATTCACGCTATGTCCCACTTTAATAAAAAACTGAGGATTTGTGCTATTTACTCCCAAACCCAAGGTATTGGATTTCATCGGGTGCACTAAGTACAGCCTTCCCCCTGAGGCGATTCTAATCAGGCCCTACTCACTCATTTACTCAGAAGTCTGTCTTCTTTATTTCCCCCACATTCAATCTAGTTTAGAGAGATGTGACTACCATGAATAAAAAAAATACAATTAATGCATATCTCAAGATACCTTCCACCAAACCAGGTCGATTTCTTTGTCTCTGCTCTGTTTGTGCCTTACAAGACAAGCACACTGCCTTCTATCTAACATGGAACAAGTGAGCATGAAACAAAATGCAAATGCTGGTTCTGCCTTCGCGAGGCGTCAATACCAATAAGCGCAAGCCAGAGGAGACGATCACGTTGTGCTGAGTGGACGGAATTATAACCTTAACTAATTTATTTTACATTTATAGACTTCGTCAATCCCCAGCCAATTTACAATTAAACACAGAATAAAATCATCCATTTAGTTTTGGGAAAGAGTGCTGCCTTTTTCGTAAACTGTGTGTTCAGCAGCATGCTGCAGGACAGCATTTTAATTTAGTGGTAATGCCAATTTTATGTGGCGGGCTGCGCGTTTTTCGATTCAACGCAGTGAAATTGTAAAATAACAAATGTAGATTTGGAGGACCTTAATCAGAATGCAAAACTCTAATGGGAGAAGAACCCATGATGAAGTGTCACAGTGTTTTTATTTCATTGCGGTAGTCCAGCAGTAAAGTCTCCTTTTCAAGTAACAATGTAGGAAGCCATCTTCACATCTTGTCAAGTCCAGTGGCTTAACAGAAAATTATGCCCGCACCATGAAGAGTATGCTAAGGGGTCCTTCTTACATATCTCACAGATATTTATTGAACTTGAGCTGAATGGAGCCCCTATGAGCAGGGTTGAATTGGGATTAAAAATCGGCCCGGGCACTCTAAAAGAAAAGTGGCCCACATTTGCATTTTGCCTTTGGAAAACACTGCTTCGGCGAAGTTTTATTAAAAAAAAAAGGGGGGGGTAAAAAAAGGCACGGATTAGCTTACATTGGTGAAACACACCTGAATACAAGTGAGGCCACTTTTGCTCATTCCCTTTGCCCCCACTCAATACGCATATGTTAATGGGCCATCCCCAGCGAGAGAAAGCGAGTGACACCTCTGCCCTTTGATGAAAGGGAGGTAATGGAGGCCCATCTGCCTCCAGAAAGGCCACCCAGGCACCCACTGGGCCACCGGCGGCATCCGAATAACGCAGAAATCGTCAAATCGCCCCCCAGACTGCTCAAAAATGCAGCACACAGCTGGAACTGGACGCCGGCCCCTCAGGCATTGCCCGAGTGCCCACCTTACCAATCCGATGCTGCCTATAAGAGTCCAGGGACCTTTGCGCTCTAGGGGCCTGTGTTTCACCCCTGCTCAAGCTATATGTGGTCTTTGTGTGTTGCATGGTATCAGCACTCTTCTCAACGCCATACGGCAAAAAGACAGTATTATAGAGTGATACCATCATGAGCTGGAAAGTCTTAGGTAAAATATGATTTGACGATCACTTGTGCGGAGTCTGCCATCTTGTTGTGTATTCCAGGTTTCGTAAACTTCGCCAGGACAACCCAGGCAACCAGAAGACCTTGTTAGTCCTGGTCGGGGTACCACTGCGGACCACCTTTTATCTGAATATACTCACTTGAAATGGCCTAATTTGCAATATACCACAAAATAAGCTCGGTGTGCACTTTGCAAATGTTATCATGTTAGCCAATAATAACCAAGTATATTTTTTTCTCCTTTTTTTCACCTCCACAAAATTAGTTAAGAATCTTTAATGACAATTTTGCTAAAGAGAGGCTATAAAAGTTCATCATGCTGAATGTTGACGCACATATTTGCGTGAAAGAAGCCTGAGGCTGGAGCCCATCTTTGGATGCCAGAGGTTCAAGACCTGGCTGGAGAAGGTTGGGGTTCAAACCCCCTGCTAGGTCCTTCATATAGATCCAGAAGATGTTGCATCCAGCCCCACGCGGTCACACTGACATCCAGGCCTCTCTCAACATCCAGTGGCTATTAATGGGAAAACTGCCGACATTTTTTGAGATCACCTCTCCCCCGCATTTTAATACAGTCTATTAAAAAACTCAGATCATGGCCTTCATTTTATACTTCCAACTAGATATTTGCAATCTTATTTTTTTCAAACAAACCATGAAACATAAGATTGACAAAACTCAACTACTTGTTATCTCTAGTGAGTTCATGCTTAATTTTTCTGTAGCCATCTAATATATTATGTTAGCTATTTAGTTACCAAAATAAGGAGCACCCTTATTTCACAACAAATGAAGCCCAACCTTTCACATTCAAAAAGTGGAACCATTTTTTATTTTATTATTTAAACTTCACACAAACGAGGCAAAATCAGAACCTCCAATCCCTAATACACAAGTTTTAAAACTGATTGCAATGGATATAGCGATATTTTGCCCCTGTGCAAATTTCGGCAATATGGATTTGGGTAGAGGAAAATGTGTCTCTCGTTAAAAGATTCTGTACTAGAACCAGTCTCTTACAAGTAAATATCACTCACAATTTCACATAATGCGAAATTAAAAAAAAACTTTAGTCGAATACCAGAGGTATCCATGAAAGTACAGATACATACAATAAAAAAATAAGTAAGATAAAATAAGTACGTTAAAAAAAAAAACATAGGGGCATATTACCAACAACTAGCGATAATTATCGCTATGTTGGCTTAGCGGCAATAATTTTATCGCCGTGTTGCGGCGATTTTTATCGCTTGGGAGCCTTGCTATTATCAAGGTTTATCTCCTAAGTGATAAAAATCGGCCGAAATGCATGAATATCGCTGTAAAGTCAGCGATATTCATGCATTACCGAGCAAATGCTCTTAGCCATGTTATCCACCTCCCATTGGATAACATGGCTAAGAACTGCTCAGGGCAGGTGTTAGCTTTTGGAGATATTTGCGCTTAGTGCGAATATCTCCAAAAGTTGGTAATAGGAGATAGCGATGTTAGCGACTGTTTCCAGTCTCTAACATCTTGGCACGCCCACTTTGCATGTCATTAGTGATAAATATCTCTGACATGCAAAGCGGGGCCCAAGATGGTCGCTATCTCCTACTAGCTGTCGCTAACTGGTGTTAGCGACAGCTAGGTAATAGGGAAATAATTTTATCTCCGCTTTCTTGGCTTTTAAAAGTCAGAAACGCAGAGATAAATCCCTTGATAATATGCCCCATAATGCGGAAATCTTTGTACATTTCCCATGATGCAACATTAAGAAATTAAGCAAGATCACAAAGCATAACAAAAAATTTAACATGTACTGTCTTAACAGGAAGGGGATAGCTTAAGAAAATAGCTATGAAATAATGTCAAACAATAGACAAGAACGTAGGCAACTAACTTATGAGTTCCAATTTAGCATTTAATTTACATGAAAAGTAAAGTTATTTTAAAGTTATTATATTTAGAGGTCTATTAATAGCTCATCACGTTTTAATTTCCTCCTCAAGTGACAATTAAGCACACATTAGCGGCGCCACATCTAAGCTCGAGCAAGTTAATTAGCTAAAAGTAAGCTAGTTTATATATTCTTTACACCTCTAGTAACCATATAGAGCAATGTAATGAACTGTTAATGGATTCTGTGGTAAATGCGAGTTAAATGCCTATCAGATGTGATTAATTTAAATTCCCAGTGAACCGTCAGGTGTGAATTGAAGTTAATGAAATGTTGACCAGCAACTCTTGCCTTATGACTCAACTGTAAAAAACAACAGAAAAACGCTTGCAACAGACACAGCTGGAAAATCCTCTAATAAAATTGACTTTGAAGTCTTGTGAGAACATTACAGTTTGTAATCTGCATTTGTCCATGAAATCACGGATTACTTCTTCTGCCAGATGGTTTATTGAGTTAAATGTCTGCTGCTAACATCTGTGTGTGTGAGCTGCAGGTTATGAGTTTGAATCTTGGCAAAGCTAAAAGAGTCTTTCATCCTTCTTAGATTTAAAAACTGAGTACCTTGATATTGAGTAAAAGTATCATCTTCAGCTTCCAGCGCTTAGAAACTTCAACTCTGCAGTGCTAAGTGCTATAAACAACATTTTGACACAGTTTCAAACAGCAGCAAAAACTTCCACTACACTCTTCAACGACCCAATTTAATCAACTCATTCGCTACAACACTACAACGCTAAAACAGGCTTCCAGGCACCGGTCCTTGGATGTTATTTCTCAATTGTGTGCCCACCAGTTAACTCGAGGAGATATTACAGATAGTGGATAATTCCTAAAAAGGAAGCGGGGAATTTTATTACACCTCTGGGCTAGATTGACCGATCTATGAAGAAATAAGGTTGTAGCCTTTTCATTTCGCATCCACACGACAATATTTTAGTAGTCCGCGGGGTCGGGGAGAGAAAAAGCCAGCGGGTTATTAGCGGGTGATGCATGGCTCACCGAGGGCGGCCTGGATCAGCGGGCTCAAAGGGCAATCATTATGGGGTTTAATAGCGGAGAGGCTACCGGAAATTGATGGATAATCTGAGGCCCTGCGAGAAAGGGACCATTAGAAGGACAGAGAACGGGAGAGTCGGGGACGGAGATAAGCAAGATTGGTAATGGAAATGTGCGCCATTTTGGGATGAGGAATAGTTGACTCTGTCATACATTGTGATTTTGTAGCAAAACTTTTGTCACCTAAATCAGCTTCGCAAAGTGTTCCCGCGGGGCTTCTCCTGCCCTGGTCAGAAGGCGCACAAGAAAAAAGCCTTCAGATGAAATCCTGTAATGTGACTATCATTCCTCCTTTGGTAATCTCCTTGGAATGGGAAATGAGGCGCTGACCCTGTTGGGTTTAAATTAAGAGCCAGGGAAATCCATAATTTACAATGGTGTCAACTAAAGTTTTTGAGGATTCTATGCAGGTAGGTGACTGAACATCCAGTCGGTGCCTGCCTGGTATATTAAACCACCCTCGGTCACCATTGAGCACAGCCATGCAATAGTCCAAAGAAAATTAAGTGCTGCATTTCACTTCCTTGCCTTTTGCTGTTAAATCAAAATCTGGGGTTGTAAGCAATTCAGCGGAGACCTGCAGAGTAAACTCCACATGGTCCTGCCAGTTTGCAAAGAATCTAACATATGTACATAGTACTTATGTCTGTGATACCAGCATAGCATTTAATCAATCAATCAATCAATCAGGGGTTTGTAAAGAGCAACTACTCACCGAGGGTCTCAAGATGCTGGGGGGGGGGTGCAGCTTCGTTAGGTGCTGGGATCAGTCTAAGAGCCAGGTCTTGATGCAGTGTGGGGGTTTTCCGGAGGTGGAGGGGAAGGTCGTTCCAGGCCTTGGCTGCGAGGTAGGAGGAGGACTTTCCTCCCGTTCTGGTCTTGTAGGTACGCAGGATGGTGGCCATAGAGAGGTCAGCTGATCGGAGGGTCTCTTTGGTGCATGGAAGGAGAGGCGGTCATTTAGGTATGCTGGTCCGATGCTGTGGAGGGCCTTCTAGGCATGGGTGAGGAGCTTGAAGGTTTTTAGGAATTAAGGAGTTAAAAAATATTTCTATATGCTTTCGAGGATATGATAACATCACCTGCAAATAGTTTACCTGTTCTTATTTCACAAACTAAACATAGCTCATAGCACACCTTTAGTGCCAGATTTATTTTAGATTCCCCCTGACTCAAATCAATTTTAAGACTGACTTAAGTGAGGATAAATAGATTCTAGATTACCAAGGTTTTCCTTCAAAGCTCAAATCAAATCTAAAAATGTCTTTAGCCTTTAATAAATATTTAAAGACTTTCGTAAATAACAGAGGAATGTTCCCAGTTTTAAGTTTTTAAAGCAGGACCAATCTGTGCCGCCTTTTTAGCCTAAAGACTATTTTTAATTCCAGGAAAAAATATTAGTTAATAAGGAACGTAGCTAGGTGCACACACATTTTTAACAAAACTATTTTCTTGGCATGGTTTTCCACTGTACTGATTCTCGGTTTCATGTTGTGGTTTTGCGATTTACGTGAATGAATGAAATACTGAAAATCATATAAAAAGCAAAATCTCTTCCAAATTTCCAAAAGCATTGACAATGCAAGGCATCATACCTGATAAAATACCAAAAACAAATACAGTACACAAGTAAATACTAGGCCTGGGTGTAATTTAAATTACTCAGATGTGATTTGCATGATTTGGGGAAGTTTATGTTATGTAAAATTCTCGAAATTATGCCATTACACTACTTCACATAAAGATACGCCATTTGCATTAAGCATTTACCCTGAATGCACAAAAACAAAAGAACGTGAGCAGCTTGTTCATGGTGCTTTTTGGTTTTTGCACTTTTGAAGTGCCAAATCGGCTCTCATGTAAAAAATTGAGCCGAAGATGCATTTTGCGCTAAAATATAGCTTTAAATGATGGATTGGCACTTTGCATAATTTTGAATAATTTTGCTGAAATTTGGCATAATTAAATAAAAGCAAATTACACAAATTTTGCACACCCCTGGTACTAAGATTACTTCATATGAAGTAAGATTAGGCCTCAAGGTCTCGCTCTCCAGGCTGTTGATCCTATGCATGACACTAAGAAAAAGCAGTATATTTTGAATTCTTGATTAAATACAGTGGTTCGAGCTTCCTAAGCCTTATGTGATGAAAGTGGTGAAAAGCAGCGCAAACACCAAATACTGCCATTTTCTGCATATCTGAAATAGTTTGGTATTACAGAACTACCCAATGTTCAGGCTGAGTTTTTCCAAGCAAGTAAGACTTTGCTCAAAGAAATGAGGGTGTCTTACTGGTGCACGTTCTATCAAAAGATACCCCTTACGGGGTGATTCGGGTGTTATAGAAACTAATAAAAATAAATAAAAAGCATGATTTGGGCCTATTTCTCCCCCATATGTTTACAGCCAGGAGGTACCATAGATATCT
The DNA here is from genome assembly GCF_964261635.1 of Lissotriton helveticus. Classification (NCBI taxonomy): domain Eukaryota; kingdom Metazoa; phylum Chordata; class Amphibia; order Caudata; family Salamandridae; genus Lissotriton; species Lissotriton helveticus. The sequence continues at coordinate 613,504,154 of NC_136065.1, forward strand.
GGGAGCCTACGTAAGTGGTGTTGAACCACCAACAGGGAATCTTGATCCTCAGCAAAGGAAGATTTTAACATTACCTTAACCCCTTCGATGCTCATGACGAGCTCAGCTACGTAAGTGGTGTTGAGCCACCAACAGGGAATCTTGATCCTCAGCAAAGGAAGATTTTAACATTACCTTAACACCTCAATGCAGCAAGGCTTTGGCCATGTTTCCAATATTTGTGTGAGAGCATCCCTATTTCTTCGACGATCCTTCAACCTGCCCACAACATTTGGAGGGCCCGCGTGGCATTCCTTAAGAGATTTGCATGGGAAATGGATGTCCACCGGTGATGGCAGGCACTTGGAGTAGTATATCCGTTTAGGATGCGCCTGAGTTTCAAATCAGTTTACCCAATATGATGGAAAGGGAACCCCAGGATAAGCTTGCTTTTCAGCTAAGCACAAATTTGCAAGTCTAGACTTAATGAAAAGCCCCCTATATTTTTCCAGATTTTTTTTCAAGATACACAAGATCGGCGAATAGAAAGGAAATGATGCGGTATAGTTCAGCTTCATATTTCTCTAAATGTGAGTCCCGCCCCTTCAGTATGCTCCACAGTGCTTAGTTTATTGTTCAGAAGTATCTGCGGACGTGTTTCTGACCTGATGCATTGGAAGGGGCTTCTATTTCAGTTAATACTAAAATAGCCTGCAGGAACTTGAAAGGTGGTCCTGGCTTGCAGGCTTCTAAACTTGCTGTCCAAACACAGCCTTCTGGAGTTTCCTTCTGGGTCCTGCTTGACCTCATGTCTTGGATGCAGCTTCCTGTCACAGCAGAGATCAATTGGCTGCAATGATCAAAGAGTGAATTTTCCTTTTTGAGACAGTAAATAATGCTTGTGAACAGAATTCCTAAGCAGACGTCCCATTACTCCTTGATTTAAGGTAATGTGAGGTATGAGGCATGACATTCCTGCCATTTCAATTCTCAGCTGTCCTCTGAAGAGAGCCGGCAGACATACAATTTAAAATTCTGCATCGGTGGCATTGGACAGTGGCCAAATGACTGAGCCGGGGATGTCTGCACATAATGCAATGCAGATGTTGTTTTGTCAAGAGAGGGCATATGTTGATCATTTGCTCATTGTTTTGAAAATCGTGGCAATGTTCTCCTGGTTCGTTGGCTAAAAAATATTCCACTGGGCCTGAATTTTGATCTCTGTCATACAAGCAGTCTGAGGAATCTTTGAACTGAGGGCGAACAATGTCACTGCTCTCTGTACAAAGGGGTTGTTTGTATCTTACATAATCATATTGTACACTGTGAGAAATTGAGTTGTTGGTTGAGGAGGCTGTCAGCCCTTCTCTAGCATCAGTCACAATCCTTGTCAGGGTGAATCACAAAAAGTCACTAAATTAACCAGTGCTTAAGCCTCCGTTAGCTTGGCAAAAAAAATCACTCAGGATTAACTTAGAAGTAATGCGTAAAGTATTTATGCAGTACTCAAACAGTAAAAAAGTAAGAACAAAACACAAGAAAAATCTCACACCAAGTTAGAAAAACAGAGCAAAACTGGATACATTATTTGAGACTAAAACAATAAAAGTCTAATCAGTAGAACCATAGATATGCAATTTCAAATGTTCAAGGTAGGAATAGCACCTAAAAGCACAAAGTGCTACTCACACTCATCTGGTTGTGCAAGACGAGATGAAAGTGATAAATTCAGGCCGGTCGCGATGGAGCGTGGGACTGAAACATGGACCATGTTAGTCCTGCTGAAAAAGTTATTGTCTCAAAGTCTGGCTTAAAGAGACCAGATTGTGGTGGAAGAGGTCACGAGGAGCAGGGAGAGCATCATGGATGGTCATTGTTGAAACACAAAGGGCAGGCGGAGAATCGTGGATGGTCTTTGATGTAGTACGAAGATCCTGTCAGGCGTCGTAGACAGTCATTGCTGGTGCTTCGCGTTGGCAGTCACTGGGCTGTGGATGTTGTAGCGCGCGTGCAGATCGAGCAATGCCGGTCTTTGCTGGCAGTCTCTGTAGTGCAAAGAATCAGGTTCATCAGAGCTTTGCATTAGAGGTCAGTGCAGATGGCAAGATCGTAGCCCGAATGGGCCCATTCGAGGTCAAGAAGAGCCCAAAAGGATTTCCCTTTTTCTTCTAGGAGGAGCTCAACCAATGCCACTCCAAGGATCCAGGACCTGGGATGCACCTCTTGGGGATCAGGAACTCACTCCAGCAGAGGGCAGCTGGACTCACACAGGTCCAGTTGCAGGGCCAAGCAGGTCCAGTGCAGCAGGCCAACTAGGCAATTGCAGAGATGCTTCTGGAGCTTGTTGTGTCCCTGTAACTCAGAACAGGAGGCCAGCTAACTAGCCCTCTGAGTCATGCAGGCAGCCTGGGAAGAAGGATGCAGGACCAGTCTTCCTTCTCAGATAGCAGGACAGGCCTCAAGCAGCAGGACAGTCCTCCTTCTGTATTGTCCATAGGTCCAGGAGCATACTTAAGAGTGGGTCCGAGGGTCACTATATGTACCTGGCGTCAGCTTTAAAGTAAAGGAAACTTCTGGAGTATTCGCCCTCCAGAAGTATCAGGAATTTCCTGCATCGCTACCCTTGCCCCACTGCATCTGGGGTCACAAACAGCTAGTGTGAAGTTCTTTGTGGGTGAGCTAAATCATCTCCTTGTTACTGCATTTATCAAGTGGATGCTGAGAAAATATTTTATACCATACATCTCTACAGACAAACAATATTATGTGACAAAGCCTTTTTGCAGTTATACAAAATTACCCCTTTTGTGTCCTACATTCAAACAGTTCTTGAAAAAAAATTACAGCTCAGTATTACTAAAAAGGAAATGAGATCTTCGCAGGTCTTCAAACAAGGGCTTTTTAGAGTCCTATTAAAAGACATATATTAAAACTCAGGCACATTAAGCAGGAAGCATAACAAAGTGTTCTGGACCGATGTTCAAATTCTTTTTGTTAGGAATCACTGAGCACAGATCTAATAGGGTAATAAAAGGACAATAAAACAACAGGTGTTCGATACACTTTCCTGTGTAGCTTACTGTATGAACAAGGGTTCAGAAGAGTTGGAGCAATTTGTCAAATTTTAATTAATATGATATAATAATAACCATGAAGAGACAATTCAAGCAGCTGCAATTTTAGGTGCATTTGGGTTTTGTCTCTCTTCGAAGTGAGAGTCTTTTTATAACTGAGGCTGCATCAAATAGAGTACCATTTTGTTCCACTATCACATAATAAAAGAAAAAGACATTGACCTTTGTGGACAAATATGCATTGAAGATAAAGCATTTTAAGAGCTCTAACATTCTTTTGTGCTCTTCTATAGCTTTACTGCTCTTCCCAAGGTCATCTTAAGTGCTGTAGTAGGTTTTATAAGCCACAAACAGAGGTTGCAAAAACAGATATTTTTTAAGGGCATGGACAAAATGGACAATTGCTTGTCCAGGAAGTCACTTTCCATGAGCAACCCCTGGAAAAACATCTTTCTCTATCTCACCTCTGTCTATTTCTCTGTCTACTTCTCTGTCTCAGCCTCTCTGCCTCCCTCTGACTACCTGTACCCGTGTCTCGACCCAGAGTCATCTAACAGATTTTTAGGGCTCCCGGTGAGACATATCTCAGCTATTTTTGTTTGACTGGTCAATTTTTCTGAATGTTTAATATATAGTTCAATACTGGTGAAGTGGCATCATGCAGGCTTGATTTAGCTCAAAATATGTAATAAAGTGCAAAATTGCTCAAGCAGGGGTTCCGAAAATATGTCTTGACAGGGACCTCAAAAACTCTCATGATGTCATTAGACGCCAAACACCTGTGGGGTACACAACTTGCATCCTGCCTGTAATACCGATTCAGCTGCAAACACATTTATGCTAGAATTGGGATTTCTGGGCCCGTCATATTGAGGGCCTAAATGGCATTCTGGTTGAGAAGCTAATTTTTTAAACTTTTATTTTCTGTAAAAATGATTATATTGATAGCCATGCTATCTTCTCCAGTCTTCAAAAAGAAATACTGGATTGATCCAGCTTTTTTGACATTCTTTCAGTTGAATGTTGCAAAACAAAACAAAACAATAGACTGCTAGTTACAGCTCCTCCTCGCGACTCCATGAACGTACCCACCAACACACGCCACATCCAGAGAGGGAGCTATAAGGGAAGGTTGCAGCTGCCGACCCCTACCTGCTATACAGAAACTGAACTGAAGGCCTAAGACCTGGGGCTGCTCATTCCAGGACACACTGCTGTATTTTCACACCCGCCCAACCACGGTACAAGGTTGGTGTTCCCTAAGTCTCCTTACTGCTGCAGCCATCCACACTGTTGCGGCACCGCTGCTGCTCCCTACGTCATCACTGTACCTGGCCTGCTCGTGAAGGCGGCAAGGTTTAGGTGTAGGCAGGGTGCTTAGGGCAGTGGGAGGTGGCTGCAGGTGCCATGATGCTGTGTTGCGTCTGACTGTGGTGCGGCTTATTTGGCCGTGGCAGTCCCTCCAGTCTCTCCAGCTGCAGCAATCCTTTCAGCTGAGGGGGGTTCTAGAAGTTTAACAGTGACATTGGCTGCTGAAAACTAGGACCTAGGACCAGAGCTGGGTTAAGCTAATAATTGATCCAACAACTGAGCTTGCAGCCTGTGGGTACCAACAAGCTACCAGCAAGCGAGCAGGTGCACAATGGACTGCCAGTACTGAACATTGAGGTCAGCCACTATTTGCCATCTTTTACCATTCTCTACAGCCCTTGGTTTTTGTGGGGGAGGCAGTGCTTCATCAAGACCAGGGGTAGGAGGTAAGCGGACAATAATAGTTGCTGTTGTTGTGCTGCTGGTTTTGCTGCCAGTTTTGTTGCACTACTACATTGCCCAAGTGTCCCGTTGGCCTTGTTATTGGCCTTTTTATTATTGTTATTTAGCCTAAGATCCTTACTGGGGGCAAGACCCTTCCTGCTGCTGCACTGCACCAGTTGTCTTTTCCTCCCATGGGCACATGAATTGCCCGATAGACTCTAGGGGTTTGCGATATACCGGGGATACCCGCCGCTGGTGTACCCACAACCTCTGGGAACTGTGAGTCCCAGGACTCCCTGAAACTCCTCGAGCCCCCTCACTTACTCTAACTGTGACCAAGGGCAAGCGTAAAATGGCTCCAGCAAAGGACAGCATTGTGAATAACCCTCTAACTGGTACAATGCTAGATTCCTTTTTGGTACAGGCAGTTAGTGTAGTCAATAAGGAAACCAAGCCTCTGAGGTCACTTCTATAAGCTGTGCAAATAGTATTATTCCTGCAGAGGAACCAAGCTATGTTTCTCCAACGCTCCAGGGTTGAGAGTTATTTTCAAGTGCGCTTGACTTGCCCTTTCCCATAAGCTCCTGTAAACCTTCTGCAAGGAAGAGGAGGAAAACCAAATCAGGAGTTACTTCTGGAATCTCTAAAATTTGGGTTCTTCCACTTGTCTCTTCACCAGCACCCGGTAACCTATAAATTTGTGCCCAGCCGATGTAGATCTGATGCTGACTAAAAACGCAATGCAAAAGGGGATGGTTCTAGATTAACGTGGGAAGTAGTCTTGGACCAAGTCAAATCTCTAATAACATCTACAATTGTGCCTTTGCGGATAGGATAAACACTTTGTAAGGGGTCATTCGGGATTTACCCCACAAGCTGAACCATCCCTCATCACCAAAGGTTACCTCTCATTCATCGGACATCCACCAGTGCTGGTTCCAGCATTAATACCGTTATCTCAACACTGTCCAGATGCCCTTTCCCTCCACAGGTCCACCTTCCTCTATGACCACCTGCAACAATAGGGCCAGGGGTCACCCCTTCATCCAGAAAAGCAGCAGCTGAATCTTGCTGAGGTCCTCTCTGGTAGCAGATTTCCATCTATGTCCAAGTCTGTACGAATTCAGCAGGCCCTAGACTTGCCAACCCAGTGCTGCCCCTGTGTTGCGGTTCTGCAAGGACTGTCGTCTCTGTCAGCTAAATAAGAAGACTCATACCCAGAATTGAAAATAAAGTTTGCCATTGGCCCTCATGGCATACTGCATTTACCATGCCGGAGTACAAAGATATATTACTAGTGAAGAGAATACGGTGGATTGTCTATTCACTTAAATCATCTGAGAGGGGTTGTGTGATCATTAATTGTATGAATCCAGAACTGGTGCACCGTCTGATTGACTCTGGGCCTGGGTTTGGGGGCTTGGCTGTTTGAGATCATCCATAAGTATAGTCCAGGGGTCTCCAACCTTTTCTGTAGTGAGAGCTATTTCTGCACAAGGAAATTCTTCCTGAGCTACTAGCAAACTTTATAACTGTAAAGTAGTGACTACGCTATGACCACCCTAAGCAGGATTATCAGTAGTTACCACCCAAGTGTTCCTGGTGCGGTTACCATCAGAAATGCCAGGAAAACATTCATCAATATAAAATGCTTCCACCTGACTTATGAAGTAACATTCAAATCTAGACATGCACTATGGCACAAAGTATATAAATACAGCAGTAGGTCTCCCCTGCGCAGCTTGAATTATTATTCATCAGTTTCTGAAAGTGCATTTCTTTCTATCAAATACCACTTTCCACTGTGGGCAAACAAACTCAATTTAACAGAAGAAAATCCATTTTTGAAAACAAAAACTGCCTTTAAAATATCAGTTTTCAGATTTTAGGAAATGCACGGTCCCAAAACATCAGCTTTTCATTTTCATCAAGTACTCCTATGTACAAATGCCTTATATGGACAGACTACTTTGAATACCCAGGTATTACAGACTTGTGACACAGATGCTCACACAAACAAATGATGGACGGAATGCTGAATGAATCATACATTCACCCCAGTCACGAGATCTCAGGCAAATCCATCGATCTCTTGCTCACCATGCCAGCCCAGTTTAGACCCAGCCATATGCAAATCAGTCTTGACCCTGTGCCTCATGGGAACAGTCCTTACCGAACTGCCAAGCCAGGTCCTCCCTGGACCAGAAAGAAGAATCCTGGGACCGGTTTCAAGGTATGTCACCCTTCATCAGCCAGGCTAGCTTGAATCCAGTCACACAGTGAGCAAGGGACCCACTTCTGGGCATACCCATCCCACTTGGGGTGAAGAGTGCTACGCAAACAAATGATGGACGGAATGCTGAATGAATCATACATTCACCCCCAGTCAAGAGATCTGGGTTAAATCCATCATTCTTTTGCTCACCATGCCAGTTTAGACCCAGCCATATGCAAATCAGTCTTGACCCTGTGCCTCATAGGAACAGTCCAGACCGAACTGCCAAGCCAGGTCCTCCCTGGACCAGAAACAAGGATGTCTGTATTATGCCAATAATGCCCACCATTATACTAGGGCCACAGTTGGGCCAAGGCTTGAAACCATAAGGGTCAAGGCAGACACCATATATCAGTCATGACCATTATTACGCCAGTAAAACGTAAATGTAGGACAGTCATTCTGTCAGTATGTTAATGATGGCTGCCAGTATACCACTACTAGACCAAAAATACCCCAAATAGTCAAGGATGACCATTATTATGCCATTGGCACTATTATGCCAGGAATGGGCACAATTATGTCAGAGATAACACCCTTATGATGGGGGCTAGCATAGACATTTGGTGGTCCTTGACACGAGGCGTAGCTTTCAAGAAGCAATAGTGTTTATTAGGGAGGCACATAAATGCTGATGAGTCTCTTCATTTTCTCTGGTCTGAATCATGCCCTGTTCTCCTCGGGTTTTAAGCTGGTTATACACCCAACTGACACATTTTTACTCTGACTCCTGCAGTCCCACACTTTGGTGGGTCAGCACTCATTACTGCTCAGGCTACTACTGTTGTACTTCTTTTGTGGTCCACTGGTCACATACATGTTGTGACTGATAAAGCAGGGACACAAGATGGTCAATCTCCTTGTGGCTTAGTTATATTGAGATTAGATACAGACTGTCAAGTGGCAGGCCCTATAGGCCGATACTTTCTGTGTTTGAGTGTTAAGTATGAGTTTCTGCTATAGGTTTGGCTGGCTGTCACTCTTAGGATCTTGAGATCAGCAGTGCTGCCTTCTTTAATAGGCGCCTATTCTCCGAATTTGATACTGGGCTTGGCTTCATCTTTGAGAGCTACTTTGAAGGTACTGGTAAGCTACCAGTAGCTCCAGAGCTACTCGTTGGAGACCCCTGGTATAGTCCCACTGAAAAACTATTAATAAACTGAGTGCAACCAGCCTAGCTAGCCGACCTGTGGGGAGGGAAGAGAGAATATATCAAGGGGAGCTATTGGGTGCACCAAATATTGCTACCTCGATAGATACCTGCCACTTACTGGTTTAGATGCTTAGATGCCAATGATTGACTTGCACCACCCCTGCATCTGCTGAGAGAGTCTGGAACCTTGACTAATAGAGAGGTTGAAATTGGTCCTATGATTAGACTCTGTAATCCACATATGCGGACAGTGGCAGCGGAGGCTGGGAAGGGAGTGGGACAAATAAAATGTAAATGAAAAAATCAAAAAGATTTACCTGCTGCTCCGCTCCCGCCTGCCTCACTGCTGCTCTCGTTGTCCGAAAAAGGATGGGCCCTCAGAGCACAGGCTCCACACCCAATCAGACGCTGCTCCCACTTGACTGCAGCACCAGGATTGGTCTGAGCGGCCTCGTTTGCTGAACAGATGGTTGATTGGAGCCTGTGCTTTTTCTCCAACCCAGCTGTGTAACACAGCAGGGTTGGGGAAACATAAGTGGGCATGTGTGTTTTGCCGGCTTAGGACAGCCGGCCAAACACACATGCACACTCATAAGTGCACTCTACTCTCCCCTGACATGCCCGGCCTGCCCATACCTATTGCAGGACACAGACAGCATAAATAAAATGATAATAAAATAAAAAGCATTTTATTTATCGTCTGCTGGCACGGGTTGTCAGGTAACACTCCTCCACCATTACGGAAGAGACGTGCCTGCGGAACTTATTTAATCTGCGTTGGAAGTCCCTTGTCACAATGATTTGTTGCAGCAACATGCACCTAATGATCCTCAGCTCACAGTATCTGCTCCTCCTTGTGTTTCCACTGGCTGTGGCACTTTCCCCTACCAAGCTTGTTTCCTGGAACCTTACTGCCATTAAAAGTAAATTGCCATGCCTAGAGTTGTGGAGCTTTGTGAACCAATTTGCCCTATGTATGTTCCAGGAAAAATGGGCTGTTCCACCACAATTTTAGACTGGGTTTGCCAGTTTTGACTGGGCTGTTATTCATCTATGAAGGTCAACACATCGGGGGGCCTTGCAATTTCGCTGAGAACCATTTTGGCTTGTACTTCTAAAGCTCTCGACCTTGGGTCTCCTGGTGTGCTATATGTACTCTTGCAATTTCCTGCCGGGTTGTCATTATGTTTGTATTATGTTTATTGTAGGTACAAAGGTCACACAGTTGGTCTAGCTGCTATTGGAGGGTGTTTTCAGAACTTTGGCAGGGGATTTATTTGCAATTTTGAAACCCTTGGAATTGCACCAACGCAATTAGCTGAGAAGAGGATGCAGTACGGGCAATTCTGGAGCTTCCACTCCAACCGATTAGAAAAGGTCTGCAGCAGTCCTGCAACTAAATATCTTTTACCGTAAATAATGTGCTGTGAGCCTGCAACGGGAGGACCCCATGAGATAAACAGGGAAAGGTCACCTTCATTCGCCAGGGTGGGGCTAGTCACATAGATTGTATATTCATGGATGTTAGGCTGTGGTCGCAAGTAATTGACAGGGAGGTGGTTTGTAGGCAGGACAGCTTCCACAATGCCTTGATCCGCACCTTGAGCTCACTGGGCTCTAGTATTCCACCACATGACCTAGAACCCCTAGACAGGAGGCTTTTCGCAACCTGCAATTGACATAGGCTGAGATGGAGTGCTATTGCTGCTACTCCAACAATGCAGGCCCACCTACAGGAGGCCATTGCTACATCTGTGGAAGCAGTCCTGGCCCTAGGGGGGAGTTCACTTGCAGTCTCTTTATGGGAGGACCTTACTAAAACCCATAATTTCTTGTTTTGCACCATAAAGAAACTTTTTTTGGTAGAAGATAGGACTATTCCAAAATGGGCTCATGCAGCCAAATGGTTTACAAAGGCATGTTGGGAAGTGAGTTGAGCCCTGATGGCTGCTATCAAGGGGGGACTAGAGGTGCAATCCAGGAAGCTAGAGCTTCCTATGAAGCTGTACTTGGCAGGGTCAAACAAGACCAAGAGATGACTGGATGGGAGACATTGCTGGCTGCATCTAAGGGGAAACACCATTACTCCTTCTGGCAAATTGTGGATAATAAGGGTCTAAACCCAGAAGCCTCACTATGTAGTAATATAACAGCTGCTGCTTAGGTTCAATATTTTTCAGGCATGTACGCCCAAGACGTGTGCAAGAATGAGTCAGCCTTGGCGCCAACCGCCACCCTGATATTGAGTCCAGTTAGCTGGCCACGTGAGGGTGTGATCTTGGCCACATATGCAGAAGGTCTGACCACCCCCAGGGGAATGGACAAAGGAGTATCAATCATCTAGTGTCTCGCCTGGAGCTGCTTTGTCCTATCAGATTGATTGTGTTCCCAGCCTTATTTCTGCGAGTGAAGTTGTCACGGCAATTGACTCGATCACACTATGGAAAGTACCAGGGCTTGGGAAGGGCCATGGGGACTTGTTTAAAGCCAAGAAGGAGACTTGGGGCCCTTATTTTGCCCTACTTGTCATAATAGCATGAATGGGCTCACCATCCCGCAGACTTAGGTTGGGGCCGAAATCGTCTCTATCTATAAGAAGGGCCTTAGGTTTGTACCATCGTATTACAGACCTATCAGTCTTATCGACAGCTCACAGAAGCTCTTTAGTCACGTTCTGTTGAGCAGGCTACAGGCTTGGATTGAGGATGTAGGAGTGCTGGATTCAGGGCTGGGACAAGCACTATTGACCAAGTGCTTCAATTACAACTAATCTACTGGAAGTATGTCACGCTGGGAGGAGGGCGCCTCTATGTGATCTTTGTTGACCTTCGGTTGCATTTTGATCTAGTTCCTAGGGAGTTTTTGTGGGCAGTTCTAACATGGGGGTTCCAAAATATCTGAATGATGGGTTCAGGAGGCTTCACCTGGACAACTATGCACAGGTTAGATGTGGCCCTGCTGGGGAGTTGACAGACCCCATTCCAGTGTCCTGGGGTGTGAGATAGGGGTGTGTCTAAGGCCCTACTTAATGTCAATTATACATTAATGACCTGATAACCACTCTAGAGCAGTGCAAGCATCATACCCTGCATCTAGAAAACAGGAATGTCCGGCGCTCTTGTTTGTAGACAGCACCTTACTGGTTTCAAAATCCCCAATGGGTAATCAAAAATTGTTGAATCAGTTAGGTGTCTTCTGCAAGCAGAGAGGGCTAACAAATCAAAATTGATGGTATTGAAACCCTACCAGACAGCTACATCGCACCCAATCCTTATGGCTTTCCACTAAAGAGGGCCCGTACCTTTGAATAACTAGGGCTTGTCCGAATATGAGCATTTAGGTTGGTCACCCTAGATCCAAAAGTGTAACCTTAGATTAGAACATTATAGTGGTGTTATCCTGGGAGCCTCGAAGGGGTCTAGCTTTCACTTGATAACACCCGCATTGCAAATTTAAAACTGGCAAAGTCTATAGGAACTTTGGGGGCACAACAATTTCATTGATATGGAACTGAGGGAACATTGTTTTCTCCAATTCCTCAACAGTCTTCCTGCCAGCCCTCCACTAGTGCCATTCCAATTACACCTTGGCATTCGATCCCTTGCATGGGGCTACCAGGATCCCATGGTATGGGTATACTAGGCGCAGTCTTGAAGAGATTGGGAGCAGAAATATGTGGACTGATCCAGAATCGTTTTGTGGCATTTCCAAGACCATGCTTAAGGAGCTGTATTGGACACATGCATATGGTAGAAAACACACGACGGGTGGGGAGGGGATTCGGCGGGAAGGCTCCCTGACCTCAGCTTTTCTGGAATTCCTATTGTCTCGAAGAGAACATGTATACAATCGAGCCTCCGGCTGCCAGATCTCTTTATGTCAAGTTTCGCATCGGGGCCTTGCTGCTTCGATCACTTGCTGCGAAGTGGCAGCATCCCCACTGCAATGCTAAACCTGAGCTGAGCTGTCCTTTTGGCCCAGAGGGTAAGTAAACTGTAGACCATGTCCTGTATTTTTGTCTGCAATATTATGAACATAGGAGGAAGTGAATCTTGCCACAATCTGAGCATTAGGGACTTAACAAGTGCAACTAGGATAATAAAGACAGACACCGCTGAACCAATTGTATTCGTGGTTTCTCGCTTTCACACATATATGTGGAGACACAGACAGAAAAGAGTCGCCCTGTTGCTGCTCAATGACTAGTGCTCAGAACCTGTTGTATTTTGCAGTTTCCTGTGATATTATAAATTGTATGCTGCCTTTGAATATCGTCTTCCAGCACATGCTACAGACAAATTGTCTAGGAGCTCTGAAATGATCTTTGCCTCATTCAAATTGTTGTGATGTCTCTCTCATATGCTGCTAGTTCTTATACTTATGTCCCCTTTTAACTTTTTTTATGTGTTATGATTTTAATGATTTTCATGATATGACTTTATTGTTTTAACTTGCTATATTTGCTTTTATGGCAATTGCCAAAATAAAGTCTAATAAAGGAAAAGGCAAAACAAAAGTAGTTTAGTAAGTACAGCAGCTGTTAGTTCTCCTTAATATATTGGCCACAAGCTGCTGGTGTATCTGTAATTTCACCTGCCTTTTCCCTTGATGCATGTGCCAATAGATGTTTGCAGAGGATTAATTGTTCTCCTTTAGAAAAGATAGTCAACCCACTTTAAAAGGGAATTGATTAAGCAGTGCGTTATATATATCACAGAGAACTGGGAGCAGAGAGATGGGTAGAGCTCTTTCACGGCTTGCAACTTTTACTCAACTTCATTTTGCAACAGTCTGTAAGAGTGTGGTTAGTTTGTCAGAGTCAGGAGCTGAAGATTATCTCCCCACCCGAACAAAGAAAGATTACCCTGTCCTGATTTTAGATAGCAACAGACTCTGCATGCAGTAGCTACATTTCCCACAATCCTCTATTACTGATTTATAAAGAGGAGGTTGCAAGAAAGTGAGTGCAAAGCAAGTCTCAGATAGGAAAAGACTTGTACAGAAAAGAGCCATGGCCTATTAACCCATTGCGCGCTGGCTGAATTTTCGCGCTGTGCGGGCGAAATGAAGAGTGGGCGGGGTTCGGACGGCCCCCGGCCGTCCTCAGTACACTCCCACCGTGACATGTGACGGCCCCCGGCTGATCGCAGCACGCAAGGGGTTAATGCCGTGGATGAACTACGGCAGGAGACATCTTTAGTGGGCATCTTCATTTATGTTCATGCTCATTTTCTCTTCGCACACAGGGGTTAGGGCCACACAAAAAAGAGGATTATTGAGAGATTGGTTGAACCTGTTTGAAATCTTCCTTTCATTTTCCAGGTGCACCTAATCTATGCTAAAGCTATAGGATAACCAATGACCATTTAATAGAAAATGTATCTTATGTAGCAATCCTGAAATACTGGCAAAGATCTTACACTCCCGGCGTTAATTTGGTCTCTCCGTCTGTAGATGCTTAGGAGACTGCCATTGTTTTAAAATGTGTAACCCCGTTCCTGTCTGTAAGGGCAAAGAACTTATATCTGGCGCAACATCTAAAGGGTTAACACAGATGGACGTGGGTAGCAACTACAAGGAAGAGTCTTCCTTTAATTACTGAAAATTGGGAAAATTATGCAGCAACAAAGCATTCATGATTTTTTCTTTCCTGGTCATGTCATCACCACTGGAGGAGAGAAGTGAGTCTTAGATGCAATGAAGAATTTTATCTCAAAAGGAAACATGCCTTGAGATGATCAGTTAAAAGAAGCAAAGCAAACTGTCATTTCAAATGTGCAACCCCACAGTCCAGAAGATAACCTTTGTGGTGTTGCTGCTGGTGGAATCAACATTGTGGTGTGCTCTGTGACCATTCCTACTTGCTGGCTTCTCTGTTGTGTCAGCAGTGGATCATATCAAAAGAAGGGACAGCGCCAAATTTAGATCTATGCATAATTGATCGATCTTGGGACCAGATGTACGACCATTCCATTTTGCAAGTCGCAAGTTGTGAAAGTTTGCGACTCGCAAAATGGAATGTACAACAGCGTCTCAGACACTGTTTGTGATTTCTAATGAGGCCGCAAATGGCCTGCCTCATCAATATTCATGAGGCAGGGAGTAATTTGTGACCCATTAGGAATGGCCAACCCTTGCAGTGATGGTCGCCTGCTGGGGTCAACAGACCACCATGTCTGTGACTGCTTTTTCAATAAAGCTTTTTTTAATGCAGTTCATTCTCCTTAATAGGATGCATTAAAAAAAGAAAAATTAAATGCTTCTGTTTCATTTTTTAAGAGTAAGCAGTGGTCCGTGGGACCATTGCCCTACCCTTAAAAAGATATTTTCACATCCATTCACATAGAGTTTGCAAGTGCCTTTCACCTACTTGAAGTAGGTGGTAAACCTCGAGTGTTTTGCGACCACAAATGCGGTCACAAAACAATGGTAGATACCATTCTGACTCGCTATTAGGAAGGCACGCCCTTGGCATGCCGCTTCCTAATAGCGACTCGCAAACACTATTTTGTTAGTCACGACTCGCAAAATAGTGTTTGTAAATGCCACCTGCCTTTTTTGCGGTCCCAAACTAGCCGATTTACCATTTGTAACTGCAAAAAATGGTTGTACATCTGGCCTTGAGACTCATGTCCATTATCTTTCTCCTGGGCAAGGAAAGACCTTCTGCACCAAGATCCCGTCTGCCAGATATTAGCCCTTTATGGTTTCACTTTTTCAATACCTTAGTTGGGATTTTCATTTGGGGCTGAGCTACATGTGTCAGCACTCAAGTGTGTCTGTAAGTATACAACGTTTATCATCTATGTTGAGGCCATATTACTTAGTATTCTTTAGACGCTACGAACGCGATATGGGAAGTGGGGTGGGGTTAACACGTTGATTAGTAAAGAAAGTGCACCATTAAATAAAATCGGTGCATAAAGTTCGGAAGAGTACTTCAGTGAAAACACTCAACTTTGGCCACAATGATCTATTTTCAAGTTCCATTTTGTAGAGGAGAATTTTTAAAGCAAAATATTATGCCTTTGTTGCCTTTGTATTAGCGCGAACAGGCGGGTCCAGGAGCCGGAATTGGCTACAGCCTGCCAAATCAGAGCACCATTGGAAGCGAGGAGGTGCCAGGTTCTAGACAGAAAGTCAGCTTTTACCGGCGCTCCAGATGCCAGGTGATAAGAATTACTGATGCGTCGCTTTCAGAGCAGTTTGCTTTATGGCTTGGCGGATCCAATGCTGAGATTCAGCTGCGCTTCATTAGCATACAGAATGACGGCCTACAAAAGGGTTGCGCCATGGTATCAAAATTGGTCAGTCCATTGTGGTTCCACAGCCAGCTATGTGTCATTTTTAGCAAAAGTCTGGCAAAGGCGCATACAGACTGCATCTGTACATTTAATTAAGCCCATCCCCCTGGATTTGTCAGGAAGGGGCGGGAGCGTCTCGCCCCAGAGGAAGATTTTAAAAAATGGAACGGCCCGTGCCGCGCGAGGCAATAGTAGCTGACACTGATTATTTGCTCGTATCATACAATGTTATGGTCTGCTTAAAGCTGCAGCTCCTAATTTGTAGGGCAAGAGAAATTAAATTGCTAGGACAATTAAGGACTGCACTTGTTATCTTTTAACTGGGAATATTGCTCAGATATTAACATTTCTATCAAACTCACACGTTAGCTTTCTTTGTCATTAGGGGTGAATGTGCTAAAATTATAATAAGACAACACATTTAATTGCTTGTCAAAAATCTGCGGAGAAAAATGTGTATGACTTGCAATTTTAATAACTGAAAAAATCAATCCGCTCAGTGGAACCGAACGAGAAAATATTAACCTAAGTTATCAGCAGTTCCACAGCATGATGGTGATGGTTTTCTATAGGACAGTTCCTTCTTAAGAAGGCTGTTGCAAATGGAGTGATGTGTAGGGCTATATCGCGACATCCCTACTGCTAATGGGGCAGCCAATACTGGAAATTGAGAAATAGGCTTTCATTTTCTTTTGCAAAATGACTTTTTGCTCTGCATGTTCCTGATAAGTAAGGAATGGATGTGCGAGGAAGCAGCTTTGCCTTTTCATTGACATCAGTACAAATCTATCTGTATTTTTAATCAAATGCACAAAGTCACATTGTTAGTGATAATCAGGGATTTTCTGTAAAAGGGCTTAAGAGGGTTTACATTTTCTAATATTCTTAAATCATCCTATCATGCAGGCTTGCATCCTCATATATTTAGTATGGAAGCTTCTTGTTGGCTAATCCGGTTTCTAGTAAATTCATGGGAATTTCCCGATTTTTCAAAATTCTTGAAAGACTTCCCAGAGTGGCCAAGTGGATCTTAGATTTAAAGAGGTGCCAATTGTCATCATCAGTTAGTAAATCGCTCAGACCACCACATTTAGAAAAGTCGCACAATTACAAAGATGCAAAAGGCTATCTTGAACCGCTCTAGACATGAAATGTCTAGTTAATATGTTCTATATAAGAAAAACAGATCTTTTTAACAGTGAACGGCTTTACTAACCCTTCCTCCATTTGCAATCTACACGGTTGCTTTTGGAATGATTTTCGCAGGTCTGGTATTGTGATGATTACACAAACTGTCAATCCATTGGGGTTGTGCCCATTTATTCGTCTGCAGCCGAGTGCTGGCCCAGGGAGCTTTTTATTTTGGAAAATACATTTAATGCCTTCCTCAATGAGTACCCGAGCCCATTTTGTATTAAGCACAAGAAGTATAGAAACCCAGAAAAACATCTAGCCAAACTCAGAATACTAAAGGAAGTGTACCTTGGTAATAAAGATTCCCCAGTATTGGTAAATGCGGGTGAGAGAACACACGTTCCTGGGTAAGTCAAAATGAGGCCTTAAGCATCGCCATCAATTTCAGTTCCACGGCAAAAGGTTGCCTAACAAAATTGTGAAAATGTTTATTATGGACTGTTAAGACAGTAGACCACTGGCAAGGTGGTTTGGCCAACAATTTTACATTAATTTAGGTCCAAATGTGTACGTTTAGGAAGATTTCTGCATTCTCTTGCAATTGCATGCCGACAAATGAATCCCTCTAAACTGGTCTGTTTCCATGAGGCACAGGGTCAAGGCTGATTTACATATGGCCGGGTCTAAACTGGGGTGGCATGGTGAGCAAAAGAACGATGGATTTAACTCTGATCTCTTGACTGGGGGTGAATGTATGATTCATTCAGCATTCTGTCCATCATTTGTTTGCTTAGCACTTTTCACCCTAAGTGGGATGGGTATGCCCAGACGTGGGTCCCTTGCTCACAGTGCCACTGGATTCAAGCTAGCCTGGCTGATGTAGGGTGACATACTCTGAAACCAGTCCCAGGAGGCTTGTTTCTGGTCCATGGAGGACCTGGCTTGGCAGTTCGGTCTGGACTGTTCCCATAAAGCACAGGGTCAAGAATGATTTGCATATGGATGGGTCTAAACTGGGGTGGCATGGTGAGCAAAAAGAACAATGGATTTCACCCAGATCTCTTGACTGGGGGTAAATGTATGATTCATTCAGCATTCCGTCCATCATTTGTTTGTGTGAGCATCTGTGGCACAAGACTGTAATACCTGGGTATTCAAAGTAGTCTGTCCATAAGGCATTTGTACATAGGAGTACTTGATGAAAATGAAAAGCTGATGTTTTGGGACCGCACATTTCCTAAAATCTGAAAACTGATATTTTAAAGGCAGTTTTTGTTTTCAAAAATGGATTTTCTTCTGTTAAATTGAGTTTGTTTGCCCACAGTGGAAAGTGGAATTTGATAGAAAGAAGTGCACTTTCAGAAACTGATGAATAATAATTCAAGCTGAGCAGGGGAGACCTACTGTTGTATTTATATACTTTGTGCCTTAGGGCATGTCTAGATTTGAATGTTACTTCATAAGTCAGGTGGAGTCATTTTATATTGATGAATGTTTTCCTGGCATCTCTGATGGTAACCGCACCAGGAACACTTGGGTGGTAACTACTGATAATCCTGCTTAGGGTGGTAATAGTGTAGTCACTACTTTATAGTTATAAAGTTTGCTAGTAGCTCAGGAAGACTTTCCTTGAGCAGAAGTAGCTCTCACTACAGAAAAGGTTGGAGACCCCAGCTCTAAAGTCTCATCAGTGGGTGGACAAACCAGTGACATCCATAAATCCTTACCCTATGTAACCCAATAGAAACTAGAATAATCCTGTTTCTCCGACCCTGCTAATAGTTAGTTCTAAGACATGCCTATTCTCACAATAATCCATTCAAACTTTGTGTCCTCCTGCATTGTTAATACTTCAAATAGATGTGACTTACGAGCTTAAGATTTCTGTTCTTCATTTAATTAAGGAACACTTTCGTTTTCCCAATTGCTTAATGTTAAAAAAAAAAAGCAAAATAGACAGCGCAGGCACCCAAAGCATTTCTTAAGACCCCACACCCAGGGCTGCTAAAGTCTGGAGTCGCTCAATACTAAGGCTGCCCAAATCTTGATTCTACATCATGCCCCTTTATTACATCTCTTCCTGCCTCTTTACGTCACTATTACAGGTGCATTTTCATCCATGCTTTGTCCTTTTGCCACTGGTTTTCTACATTTTGGGTCCTCCTTCTTCCTCTCTCTTGCTCAGGGTCAAAGTCTGATGATGAAAAATAAGTCCTAGTCCCCTAAAGAGTATGCTGGCATCCAACACCTGCAAGAACTGGCACAAAATAAACACTGTTTCTTCACTTTTATTCATTTAATGTAAAACTTGAACTTTAATCTCAAGATGTAACTGAATGGCAGCGCTACCGGTAAGAAAGCCCATGTACTTAGGGGCATATTTACAATAACTGGCGCATCCCTGCGAATCAGCAGGGATGCGCCAGTTATTGTGCGCCACAGCTCCGCCATCATGAATGCGCCGCATTTACAATGCGGCGCACCATGGGGCAAAATCGGCACAGATGCGTTTCGCATCTGTGCTGTAAAAGTGATGCATTGCTGGAGTTGCATTGCAAGCGCGATGCAGCTTCAGCAATGCTCTGGGGGCCGTATCTAGTTAATGCTGCGTCAATCCTTACGCCTGCTCCAGGCAGGCGCAGGGTTTTGACGCAGCATGGGCCTAAAAGTGACTGAGTGAAAACTTGTAGATTTCACTCAGCCACTTTTAGAAGGCGTTCCTGCGCCGGAACGCCCCCCCTGCACAGGAACGCCTACATGTGGCGCAGGGCATTACAACGTGACGCATCTCCCAGATGCGTCACGTTGTAAGTATCCCCGCACCATGGAGCAGGATTTGCGCCGCCGCTGTGTCACAAAAGTGACGCAACTGCAGCGTAAATGAGGCGCAAGGGGCTTGTAAATGTGCCCCATAGTCTTTTTCCATGGCACAACCCCAAAACAGAAGCCCTTTCTTCTGTGGTATGGGCAATTTATGACCATCTGTGACCTCCACTGAAGGAGTTCTTTCATCTCTTCCTACAAATTATATTTCAATGCCCTGCCTCACACATGCTTTTGGATTCTTGTTTCATAATTATGTGAAAATACTAAGAACATGTCCAGGTCATGGATCATCGGTCATCAATCAAAGGTGCTGGCAGGTGAGGCTTTAGAACCATTAGAGAGAATGATTCAATTACACTATGAAGCTTCCTACCAGGACTGTGTACAGATCGAGTAATTATATAATTGTTTGAATAAGACGGATTGAGACTGGTGAAAGGAAACCAACAAATGTGCCATCATTGATTGCGCTACAAACAATTGAGTGGGAATGTGTACAGTTGTATTTAAAGAATCTATATCACACCCTAATCAGTGGGATGGTAGGGCAAAAGTTAATCTTTAGGAATTTTCTCTTCCTGTGATAATACTCTGGACCAGTTTTGAGAATGACCATTATTTGTTCTATTATCAATATGTTTGTGAATATTAAAGTGTTTTACTGGAACAATGATAGTTCTAAACAAGGAAGGTACTTTTGCACTGCAAATCATATTCTTAAAGTATTGCCAACATTTGCAAAAAGCAAGGAGCAACTTTATTTTAAAAAATTGCATTGACATTCTCTTTTCCCACCATGATGGTACTATGCTATTCTAAGAAAGGGGTGTTGGACCTGGCATCCTTGGGGTGGTTTCTCCTAACTTTATCCTTTAGACCTCCTATTTTTGCAGACTTTGTTTTTACTGACCTTAGGACTTTGATTCACCTTCCCACTGCTAACCATTGGTAAAATGCTTGTGCTGTTTTTAAAAAATATGGTAACATTTGCTTATACCCAATTGGGATATTAAATTGACTTGTATGTCCCTAGTAAATTGGCACTGCATGTGCTGAGGGCCTGTACATTTAATGCTACTTGTGGGGACTGGTTGTGCAACCCATTTAAGAAGCACTTTAAACATATCCCAGGCCTGCCTGTGTGTGCAGTTTAAACTTCCATTTTGACCTGGCAACATAAAGTTTTTGCCAGGTCCAAACCTTCCTTTTTTAATACATATAAGTCAGCCCTAGGGTAGGCATTGGACAGCCCAAAGCGCAGGGTGAAATGTATTTAAAAAGCAGGGCATGTACCGTTAAGTTTTACATGTCCTGGTAGTGAAAAACTCTTACATTTGTTTTTTACTACTGCAAGGCTTAACTCTCCCATAAGTTAATATTGAAGTTAGCTTATTATATTTTAGAAGTGTAATTTCCGAAAAGGAACAGGTAACCAGTTCATGTTTGGTGGCTCTTGAATCACAATTCAAAATCCTAATTTAGGGTCAAGTGGATTTTAAATTGCAATTAACCTGCAGCCTGTCTCTGGGTCATATGACTGGGTGTGGGCGCCAGCTAGTGTGAGAAATTGTGTTACTGTTTCACTGGGGAATAGCCCTGGTCAAGCAGCAACCACAGTCCTAGTCAGGGCAATGCACAAAAAAAAAAAATTTACCTGTTCTCAACCCCCGGTGGATTGGCACTGAAAAGTCAGGCTTAATTTAGATGCAATGTGTAAAGTATTGGTTCAACAATTCAATCAGTAAAACAGTAAAAACAACACACAAAAAGGTTCCACACCAGGTTAGATAAATAGAGCTTAAATTATTAAATAAAACAAGACCAAGACCGGTGGTCAGGGATGGTATGGAGCTGTGCAGTGGCCGTCCTCTGCGGGCAATCAATTTTTGCTATGTGAAGAGACAGGCTGGTGGCAGCTCACGCAGAATTTCGGTGTGAGTGTTGTGATTCTGGTGCGAATGGGCACCATTCGCGATCGCAAAGAGCGACAAAAGCTTGATTTGGAAGTGATCATCTTCTGAAGACTCCCTTCTCATAAATCTGTTATGTCTCTATACATCTGTATCCCTAAGTATTTGAATGTGGTGGGAGCTACCTGTATGGTCTTGTCTCCAAAGGGAATTGTTGGGCCGATTGGCATAGCTACAAATAGGAAAGCATATGATTTGTCAATATTAATTTGGAGCCCTAAGAGTGTCGCAAAGGCTGAAAATGTCTGGGCCACTGTGAATAAATTCATTATGGAGATCTTTGGAATACAATATTATGTTGTGCGTGTACAAGGATGTCGTGTGAACTCATTATATCTACGCTAAGCCTATGACACCCTGGGATGGGATTATATGTTAGCCGACCTTCAGCACTTCGGAATAGCTCCCAGTTACGTACGGTGGATTAAACTCTTATATACCTCCCATACAGTGAGGGTGCAGACAGACACACATATCTCAGATACATACCCAATTTTCCAGGCAAGGTTGCTTACTATACCCATTGCTATTCGTGATTGCACTGGAACCGCTAGTGCAGCGAACTGGACAGGGGGCGCACGACTAGGGACCCATAGTTCATGCGACATCCTTGTACACCTACAACATAATAGATTGCAGGGCATATGTGCATTTCGAAGGCTTGCCTTTAGAAGTTTCTCCCCACTTCAGAGGTACAACTGCTTTTAAATACTGAACCTCAGACACCACCACCACTACAGTACTCCTCTGGACCTGTGGATACTCTTCAAGGATGAAGGACTGCTGAGCTGCCACAAGGCCTGCCACTCTGCTGGACTGCTGCTCTAAAGGAACTGCTGCCCACTGTGCTGACCTGCTGTCTGCTGCCCTTTTGTCTAAGGAAGAAGAATTGGAGCTGCAACTTCATCTTGAACCCAGGACCCTAGAGTGACTCCAGGTGCTAGTCTGCTGGCCTCCTAATCTGAGCCTCAGGGACAAAAAAAACCCTGCCAAACCAGCTCCTGAACCCAGCTGCAGTGAGTTCATGACCACCAAGGATGGCCACTCAGGAACTGGACCCTTGGAGGGGCTCAGCACGCTCAAATCAAGCTCTTCACATCCTTCATTTCCTGTGCTTTCAGTTAGATGTTTTTACGCTATTCTTTGGCTGCTAAAGCTTGCTCTTTCCTCTTATGCGCTTCTTTCACCCACATTCGTACACAGTCAGACATATCTGGTCTACTTTTGTGCTTAAATACACATTGTTCCACATACTGATTTTTTCTAAGATCGAATGACCCATTTGTTGGCTGCATTGTAGCGTTATGATTGGTTTAGGGGAGGGAAGCTGGCTGCCATCTTCCTGTTCCTGTCAGAGCCGGAGGTAGGAGAGCTGGAGCAGAGAAGATGTGGGACCCGGCCTCAAGGTAAGTTTTTTTTTTAATTGGGACCCCCCTTGCATGACCCCCCCCGACACCCCTCCCGACCCCCGCACCCGCCCGCCACCCGCACATAATGTCGTCCGCCACTGCTCAACAGGTTACTTTTGAAATTACTAAATGCTGTACTTGTCCCCCTTTTATTCAAACGCATGGCCTATTGGTTGTATCAAAGGTCTCATCCCTTCTTGCCTATGAATATTTGACTGACAATCCGAGAGCACGATGCTCTGCAAGGAGGTCTGTACACTGAACTACAGTAAAAAAGGTAACCTGTCAAACATATTTCAGTTGTTAGAAAGCCTCATCCAGTAATTGTTCTCAATGATGTATCTGCCCATAAAAGGGTATTTTAAAGCAACATTTTCCAATCTGACGTGCATAAATATATGCCATTCATTCACACGTGAGTTCCTTATTTAGAAACAAATGAGGCCAGGACCATACCTTGGTGGGGCCATTGCACTTAGCACACATTTTATTTATATGGATGGCTTCTCCATCTTTAAGAAAAAATGGCCAAGCAACGCTTTAAAATACCTTGTGATATTGACGAGTCTTAGGGAGTGGACACCTAGCAACTATCCTTCAATCTTTCCTATACAATATATTCCTTTCTGATGCATTGATTCTGATGTGCAAAAATGCACCACTTGCTTCTTTTTTTGTCTTTAGAGGGCAAATTGCCCAGTGCTGTATCAGGATTGTCAGAGGGGTGACAAACCACCAAAAGGAACACGTCTCACATAGAAAGCAGCTCAAGTGTGGTGGGGTACAGTTGGACAGGGCTACAAAACATGACTGTGCCCAGGCCTCAAAGTCACAGAATACACAAAGCACAACACATGTTTGTGAAGATTACGCACCCATCGGGGATGTGTCTAATCTCCTAATTTATTTTGGCAACATTTCCGGAAATTCCATGGAAATGTTGCAAAATTCAGTGAAATGTGGTTTGTGAGCATCACTTGTGACATTTATTTTTTCACACAAAACGTGCAATGAGGCAATTTCCGTGCAAACTAGCCTCACGCGGGCAAAAAAAATAAGCAAAATTGCAGAATGAAATTCAGGAATTTTGCAATACCTAAAATTCAGGAGTTTCCCAAATTTCGCTAGTGCAATAGAAATTTCGCTCAGGCCTAATTTGAATACTCAAGCACTCTCCGGTTTTGAAACAAAAGTGCGTTTTTTTCCCTTATACTATAGCTAATTACCAAAATGAAGCAGTAAGTCAGTCGTCATTCAATATCCCCTGCCTGTCTTTTATGCTGAGGCCGGGTTGTGCAGCATCGATTTCGAAAATGTTGTCTTTTTTCCACTGTCAGCTGCAAATGCCACATGCAGTTCTCAATCTGTTAAAATCTTCGATCTTACCATTATCTTCCCAGGCCCTCGGTCCCCTCTTCTCCCTCCATCTCTCATTATGCCTTAGTATCTTTCACATTGTCTTTGCCTACATCCACGTCTTTCACGATTTATTGTGTGATAAAAAATAAGAATCTCTGGCATGATTTAAGAACTGTTAAAGGATCGGCTGGTTGACCCTGCAGCTAACAAACTTTGGAATTCAGGCATCCTTGTCCAGTGGGGCCTCACATCAAACTCGCACTGAATGGGCACAGCAATGATGACTGCACCAATTCCTGGAATGAGGAAGGGCTGCAGATGAATCGGTGAATGGCAGAGACCATGGATGTCAAACAGCCGCGGCCCGTGCAGGTAAGAGCATTGGGGCCGGGTGGGGGGAATTTCGACAGACGACAACGAGGGAACATCAATAATGTATTTAATTTTCACTCGTGGTCGTCTGTTAAATTTCCCCCCAGCCCGGCCCCACCACTCTTACCTGCAGAGGCCGCTCCTGATGTCAAATCACCAAAATGCCTGGGGTAGCGGAAATGAAATCACACACCATTTGACCTTTACTTTCGCTCATCAGGGCCGGACTGGCCATAGCAGGCACCGGGCAATCCCCTGGTGCGTCGCACGGGTGTGGGCCGGTTTTGTGCCCCTGGGGTCCGTTTTTGTTACAGGGCCGTTCTGCAAAATCGGCCTTGTACCAAAATCGGCTGAAAACCGGCTCCGGCAAAGAGCACCGTGGCACCTCCACAGTGGGGAGGGGGAGCCGGCCGAACACTTTGCCTGGGCCGGCTGTGGTTCCCAGTCCAGCCCTGTCGCTCATGCACACATTCTTAGACATGAGCACACATTCACACATAGACACACATTCTCTTACATAAACACACAATCACCCCCACCCAACATGGATTTATAAATTTATATTCCAGCTAATTGTACTTCATTTTTTATTACACTAATTGTGAATAATATCATATCATTCAGTATTAGTGCAATTTAAAAAAAGACTGAAAACAAGGAAAGTGGAGCCCAAACCAATGTAAGGACGAGTTCTTGGCACTGATTTTGTCACCTCTGAGGCCAGGGGTCACAAAGTCAGTGCCAAGGGTTGAAAAGGACAAGCCAGAGGTTGCACCTGCGACACCTGGTGACCCTTAATTGACCTCCATGGAAGAGCCCAGGAGATATTGCGCATGCACTCTGGAGAGGCACGAGCGTGAGCTGTATGGCTGCCAGCCCTACCACTAGCTGCCCCTTTTGTCCACTCATTCAGCCATAGCACAGAGCTCAGTCACCGCACAGCATGAAACATGTCCCCGCTACGCAGTAGTCTAGGATACAACAGCGCCAACCCCTTCCTATTCTGTAACTTCCCTGTGATCTACACACATATCATTTGATAAACCACGGTTTATACATTTGTTAAAAGTGTTGAAGATAACTGGTATCACTATGACCAACTTCGTGATACTCAATTGATCAACTTTGAAGGGATTTAAGAGAGCCTAGGCCTGTTGGTATCCACACATGTATCTTGCAGTTTACATCAAAAGTAATAAGTGCTTAACTTGCTCCTAATTTGTAAATATTATTACTATTATTAATAATAATAATAATAATAATAATTATTATTATTATTATTATTATTATTATAATACCAATAATAACAATATTACAAATAAAAATCTTACTGATAACAATAATAATAATCATAATAATAATAATAATAATAATTATAATATTAATAATAATAATAATAATAATACATATGATTATTGTTATAGGAAGCCAATTTTTATTTGCAATCCTGACACCGACAACCCGAAAAGCAGGGACTGCTGAATACCAAGGCTGCCTAGTCTTGATTCTACTTTGTTGCCCCAATTCTGGTCTCTTTATTGAAAGGTTCATTTTTTGCCCCACCTTTCCCCCTTTTTCCTGTCTTTCTCTTCCACCCTCTTCTGCCTTTCTCTCTCTCTGGCTCACGGTCAAAGTCTGATAGTAAAAAATAAGTCCCAGGCCCCTCACCTGCAAGCACCGCCACAAATGAAGCACTGTTTAACTTACTAAGAAACCTTACTGGCTGATGGCTTCAACCTCTTACACTGGCTGTCTTGATAAAAGCTCAGTTTGGCAAATAACCATTTCATCTATAGACATTGGAGAATTGGAAATACTATCTTCATCTGGAGAGGAAGAGCAAAAGACGGATGCAACCCGGAAGTAATTGATCAGGCGGCATTGAATGAGTGTGTGTTCAAAGCCGGGTAAAATTCTCCTTAAATTTTTTTTTCAAGGCAGAGGAATAAATAAATAAGGCGATCAGCAAGATCTGCAGAAAACTGTGAATCTTTAATAGAGAAAGCATCCCTTCTACATAGATACCTAGGTAGTTTAGAGTGCCTCATAACACTTGCAGCTGTCATTGATCAATTGCCTTTGAATTGACCGAGCTGTCAGGCTAAAAAAATAATCCAGCCTTGCACATAGGACACCGGACCATAAAGATCTGTTCTCCTTGAATACCTGAATATTTCGGTCAATTACAGTCAAGATGACAGTCAAGAAATGCAGACAATTGATGTACGAGAGCACAGCACTTCAGTCCTACTTAGGGCACACTAGACGGGCAGTGAGCTCTTATCACTTCACAAAACAGGACCATGAGCAGTGATAGGAATTATGAATTGTGCAATAATTATCACACACCCTTGTTTTCATCCAACTTATGCAGAGAGAGAAAAAACCTGGCAAAACATATCCGAGGCAAGTGACCACAAAACAAAAGCATAAGAGGTGGATTTTGGTGCGATAGATGCCTCATTCTCAGAGTAGGAAGTACCCAATGCATCTAGTAAATATTTCACCCAGGATTAGGGGTATTTACACCTGGAACACTAAATATCTCGCCTTAGGCCCACCAGCACCTCTCCTCCACCTTATAAGCGTTACACGAATCAGACTCGTAGGTCCACATTATGAAAACTACAGTAGCATTGATTTGGGAATATGTGAGTTTATTCGCCTAACCGCGGCGGCAATTCCGCCGCGGTGGTTAAACGGAGTGGGCGGGGCCTCGTTGGCCAACGGGTATTTGCAGCACTACAGAGGTAGTGCTCGCGACGGACGTTGGCCGACAAATGCAGAGAAGGGGTTAAAGCTGAATCTGTATTCAACTTGTGTTTTAACTGAGCACTTAAGGCCTATTTTCTTTGCACACATTTTGTAAAAAAAAAAATAAGAAAGCGGACAAAATGTGTGCAGGGAAAAGGTGGCGTACTGAGGTAAAAACATACAGGTATCAGTGTGAAAACACTTATTTAATTGTTTTTTTCCATGTTCTTGAATTCATACACGTAGAAGTGTGGTAATCCATACTAATATTATAAAGAGAGAGCCCAAACCTTTGAGGCGGGTAATCTCAGTAACCACAGCACCAATCACAACACCGAATACAGCATTGGAAAGGGCAGTTGCAGCAGAAGGACATAGGCTATGCAGACGGCCACCATATACATTTAAAAGGTAAAAGAACCGTGCCACCAAAGTAGTCCCTTATGGGCGTGTCTGCGTTCTGCTGTGGGCGTGTGCTGGGGGTGCGACAAATGCTGGGGGCGTGTGGTACGTTCCGCCCTTCATGCCATGTGAGTCGTAATTGCGCCGCATCAAGGGGCACGCTGGGGGCGTGACACGCTGAGGCCGTTACAAACGCTGTGGGCGTGTGTCTGCGCTGTGGGCGTGTGTTCGCCCTTCATGCCATGTGAAGCGCCAATTACGCAATTGCGCCGCATCAAGGGGCACGTTGGGGGCGTGTGCTACGTTCCGCACTTCATGCCATCTGGGTCGTACATTAATCAGATCGTCTGCTGTGGCCGTGTGCTGGGGGCGCCACAAAGGCGTTCACCTCGAAGCGTGGTAAGTAAACATTTGCAAGACTCCCTTGGGGACTGCCCGTTGTCTCACACATACTGGGGGTGCCGAATGCAGTGTGTGCCTTGGCCTTGGTGTGTCTGAAAGGGCCGAACGCAGTGTGTGGCTTGGCCTGTGTGCGTCTAAAAAGCACTCGGGCCGAAGAGCGTCGGTGTGGGTCATAACATTTTTTTAACAGCGGGAAACAATTATTCAAGACCCACACAATTCTAATTGTTAGACGGTCGCCGCTGGCCCTCTAGCGGGGGCACATGCGACTGAGCGTGTCTGTGGGGACAATTACTGCAGCCTCTCATGCGTGCTGTTACTGAACTATCACATTAAACCAAATTACACGCGCCTGCTAATATCAGCCAGGGCTGTAGCCGGGCTCAGGCGGCGGATCACTACACTAATTACATGTGCCTGCTAACATGAACCAGGGCTGCAGCTGGGCCTCAAGCGGGGGGATAAGCGCCTGCTAACATCAACCAGGGCTGAAGCTGGGCTTTAAGCGGGGGAAAACGCGAATGACCGTATCTGAATACACACATTACACACATTCTATTTCATACCCGGACAACATCGGGACGGGCTGCTAGTAGTGTATAACAACATGACTGCACCACATGGTATCAGTAATGTTGGTTTCCACTCATCTTTGAATGGGGACATTATCGTGTTAGTTGGGCTCCATAGCAACTTGGTTCAATAATGTTTGATCTAGGTGATGATGCCACAGATAACGATCAACCTGTTGGCCATGGTCTACACAAAACATCAATTACTATACAGCTGAGTGCAAGACAGCAGAAAATTTGACTTGGGGGGTAGGAGTGGACCTCTTTCATACCTCCATGTCCAAGGTCACATTTAAATATTAAACGACCACCTATATATCATGAGTACAATCAGTAGATCTCGTATTAAGCCATAGCATGACACAATGTGTATTTATATAGCACAACGTTCACCCTACGGGGGTCTCTTGGCATTACTGACAGATAATAGGTGTTTAGGAAGGCTTTACTGTAGGTAATATTAAGGGGCACCACTGAAGTAGGTAGGTGAAAGACACCACATAGCTATGAGAATGGGCAATTTATACTTTCTACAAGTCACAACTGTCCACAGCCCTGTGCATCAGCAGGTAAACAGCTGCCTTATTGTGGTATCACACAAGCAACTTTTTGTCACTTAGCATGCAAGTCTTTCACTGATGCAGTGCATGGCTCCAGAGTGCCCAATTTACACATGCACCTACGGCACCTGTGGCACAGAGTGGCCTTGCCATTCTTCAGGGTCTCATTAAGTCCAAGGCCAATTAATATCTGTGAGATATAGGAGACTCAGGGACCCTCATTACATTCTGCAGGGATCCTTCGTCATTTTGCATTATGCAACTGGCAGAGTGGTAGAGGTCCACCCTCGGCTGTCTACTGATCTGAATGGATGTAGCCTGTTCTTGTAACACTCTCTTTAAACTTGCCGCACAACAGGTTGCCATTCTCAATCCCCCCATGTGTGTGTTATGTAATATTACATTTAACATATTTTAGCCCATTTAAGAGTTCTGCGGAAAATGTGGTTACTGATTAACTGGGGTGTGAGCCCTAGTCAAGCAGCAACCACAATCCTTGTCAGGGTAAGGCTCGAGCAATCCCAAAATTAGCCTGTGCTCAACCCCCTTGTAGCTTGGCACAGAACAGCCAGGCTTAACTTATAGGCAATATGTGAAGTATTTGTGCAACACTTCAAACTGTACTAAAGTAAAAAACACCACACAAAAATGATCCTGTACCTAGGTAGAAAAATACACCAACATTTAATAAATGAAATAGGATCTAAACAGCAAAAGTAGAACCAGAGTTATGAATTTCTAAAGGTTTTAGTGAAAATAGCCCCAAAAGGAACACTGCACCAACTCAGGATATCTGAATGGCTGGACCATGTCAAAGTCACACTTTCTGACACACCTAGATGGATGACAGGTCAGCTACAGTCACCAGACTGGGCCCGCAAAAGTTTACCTTTGATAAACTTCCTGGCATG
Source organism: Lissotriton helveticus (assembly GCF_964261635.1). NCBI lineage: Eukaryota > Metazoa > Chordata > Amphibia > Caudata > Salamandridae > Lissotriton > Lissotriton helveticus. Next base: position 613,534,365 of record NC_136065.1, read on the forward strand.
AGTACAGTTCACGGGTGAAAGGGCCACAAGCAGCAGAGAGAGAGTTGCGTAGGCTATTAGAGTAGCATGAAGGGCCGTCTTGCATTGCTGGAGCGTCGCGTTGGCGGGCCTTGTGAGCAGGCGATGCTGGAATACGAAGAGGCGGGCTGACGGAGCTTTGTACTGAATAACGGTGCAAGCACTGAGGTCTCGGTGCAACAGGTCAGTGAAGGAAGAGCACAAAAGCTTGATTTCAGCAGGCTGAGCAACACCAAGGGGCCAGGACATGAGGGGTACCACTTGAGAGTCAGAAACTCACTGCAGCTGAGTACAGGGGCTGGTGTAGAGTGAAGGGAAGCCTTTTATGCCCCTGAGGCTGAGACTATGAGACCAGCAGACGAGCCCTTGGAGTCGCTCTGGTGACCTGGGTTTCAGGGTGGAGTTCAAGGTCAAGTTCTCTTCTCACCCAGACATGAGGGCAGCAGGGAAGCAGTCCAGCATAGTGGCAGTCCTTTCATCAGCACAGCAGTCCTCCTTCCTGGCAGAATATCCCCAGGTCTAGAAGTGTACTGAAGAGTTGGTGTCTGAGGTCTAATATTTATGCATAGTTCTGCCCTTTGAAGTGGGGAGAAGCTTCTCTCTAGGGCACTTCCAAGGCATGCCTGTGCGTTTGAAGTGCGCAGGTGCCCTACCATCCTGGCCCTGGTTTCAGACTAACTACTCGGGGTATACAGGCCTTTGTGTGAAGACAGGAAACAGCCTTTTCAAGTGTAAGTGGGGTTGTGGTCAGCCCTTGCCTCCCATCCTACCAGTGATGACCCATCAAGTCTCACCAAAGCTCCCCAATTTGTGTGACTGTCTAGGAGGAAAACACAAAGCTCAACTGTCACTAATCTATTTCTCTAATATGGTGTGAAATCTTTTTGTGTGGTGTTTTACTGTTTTACTGATTGAAGTGTTGCATAAAATACTTTACTCATTGCAGCTAAGTTACGCCTGACTGTTCAGTGTCAAGCTACCAGAGGGTTGAGCACATGTTAATTTAGGATTTGTTTGTTTGTGTATTACCCTGAGCAGGACTGTGGTTGCTGCTTGAACAGGGCCCCCAACCTAGTCAACCAGTAGCCCAATTTCTCACACCAACTGTCACCCAAACCCAGTCATGTGACCCAGAAACAGGCTGGAGGCACCAAATTTCTAAAGCAAGAAATGCCAACTTTCTAAAAGTGGTACAAAAGGGGGTGGTGATGGACGGAGCATCTGAACCAATCAAACACTCACACCCAGTCAAAAGATCTGGGTTTAATCCATCACCGTTCTTTAGCTCACTCTGCCACCCCAGTTCAGTCATGGCCATATGCAAATCAGTCTGACCCTGTGCTTCATGGGAACAGTCCAGCCCGAACTGCCAAGCCATGCCTTCCCTGGACCGGAAACAAGCTTCCGAGGACCGGTTTCTGGCATTCAAACTGGAATGGCATGGTGAGCAAAAAAACAATGGATTTAGGCCCAGATCTCTGTACTGGGGCGCATGTATGACATTGTTCTGCATTCTGTCCATCACCTGTTGTTTTTGCATTTGTCACCCCGTGTGGGATGGGTATGCTCAGACGTGAGTCCCATGCCACTGGAATCAAGCTATCCAGGCTGATGAGGGCTGAAAGCCCAAAACCGGTCCTTGGATGCTTGTTTCCAGTCCAGGGAGGACCTGGCTTGGCAATTCGGGCTGGACTGTTCCCATGGGGCACAAGGTCAAGACTGATTTGCATATGGCTGGGTTCAAACTGGAATGGCATGGTGAGCAAAAAAACGATGGATTTAGGCCCAGATCTCTGTACTGGGGTGAATGTATGACATTGTTCTGCAGTCTGTCCATCACCTATTGTTTTTGCAACTTTCTAAAAGTGGCATTTTTAAAATTGTAATTCAAAATCCGACTTTACCTTGAATTAGGATTTTAAATTACAATTTCAGAAACACCGAACATGAACTGGTGGCCTGTTCCCACTTGGAAATTACCGGTATAAAATGTAATAAGGGGACTCAAATGTTATCCTATGGGAGAGGAAGGCCTTTCAGTAGAGAAAAGCAAATCTAAGAGTTTTTCATTACCAGGACATGGAAAACGCAAACGTGCATTTTAAATACATTGCACCCTGCCATCTGGACTGTCCAGGGTCTACCCTAGGGGTGATGTATATGGGTTAAGAATGAAGGGTTGGGCCTGGCAAAAGTTTACCTGGTCAGGTCAAAATGGCAGTTTTAAATTGCACACACAGGTTGCAATGGCAGGCCTGAGACATGTTTAAAGGGATACTTAAGTAGGTGGCACAATCAGTGCTGCAGAGCCGGTAGTACCATTTAATGTACAGGCCCTGGGCACATGTGGTGCCACTTTACTAGGGACTTATAAGTATATTAAATATGCCAATTGGATATAAGCCAATATTACCATGTTTTAAGCAGAGAGCAGAAGCACTTTAGCACAGGTTAGCACTGGAAAAGTGCGCCAAGTCCTAAGGTCAGAAAAAACGAAGTCAGCAAAAACAGGAATTTTGAAGGCAAAAAGTTATGGGAAAACAACGGCTAGGATGTCAGGTCTAACAAGTGCCATATCCCTTCTGTGGCTGCCTAGTACTCAGCTCGAAGCACGGTCCCCTTCCTAAACTGCTATCCACACCATCACCTCACTTCAGAGTAGGCTCAGTAGACTGCTCCCCACATTTGGAGGAGTGCCCACCAGGCTCCCTTACTGTGTGCTGATGTGATAACAGGGCACTCTTCCTTAGCTCAGAAGAGATTACGCACCGCAACTTGTGCTAATTAAAGGTGAAAAGAAAACTAAAAAGCTGGCAAGAACAACATCCACCAATCAGTGGGGAAACGAAAATGCCAGAGACAATTTATAATCCAGAAAGCAGACGCGCTGCCAAGGTGTTCCAATTTAACATTGTAAAGCTTATGATCGCCCAATAATAGAGGGTTCCAAGAATGATGGCTGTGTCACATTGCGTCTGGCAAACACAACACAACTAAGAGACCAATATGTAAAGGTATCATAAAATATAGTTTAAACAATCATTGTATATCATTTCTATGAAGCACACATTTCATGCGCCAGTAGTTAGCACCCAGCTGCTGTGTATTATGGAGTTTAACTGATTGCTCGATTCCCAGCAAGGCGGGTGAAGTGCAGAGGGCATCAGCCTGGTTTAAGACACCAGCTTCACAGAAAAGATGGGAGTGCCAAACAAGTTTAATTAGAAAGCAATAAAAAATTAAACTGATAAATCAATATATATGGATCAACAACTGAGCATTCATGAGAGCTGATACAACTGAAATGGATCTTTCGGCTCAACTCCTCAAATGAAACCAGGGTAGAAGTTGGTTCTGTGAATAGAAAAGGACCCAATTCAGAAGAAAATTCTAAACCTAAGAGAGTAGAAGTAAACCTACTCATTTCTTAGGTTGACAGCTTTCTTGAGGTTCAATTTTTTCTCTTTTTTTTTCCAAGCACTGAACCATGAAATCTACTCTTCTTGTGGATTTCAAGGAGAATGCAACGAAATCCTAACACTATGCTCTTGATCACACTTGTCTCGGAAAATTGAGGCAAACTTCCAAACACCTGTTTGAAAGTGTGTCACAATTTCAAGAGAGTTAGATTTTTCAACCCATTCTAAATTTTCTGCAGGTAAATATTGGCAGGTCAAACTTGTTGAAATGTATGGAGGGTGAATGGGCAGTTTTGATTATCGCGTGGTAAACACAAAATCTACATGTTATCCCACACTTGAATCTGAAAATCGTATTATTTATTGCCTCTGGTAACTAATGATCCCCAGGGTGGCGTCATCTATTGGATAGGAAAATTAACACCAAAATACTGAGGCACAATTATAATGGAGGTATATTGCTTGTGAGTATTCACAAACAGAAAATCTGAATGTTTAGTATTAGGCAGTTCATATGATTTGCACAATATTTTTTCCTATTGGTTATCCAGAGGGAGACTATTATTGCTTGCTGAGGAACCTATTTCCATACACCCACATAGCATTTGGAAAATCCCTTCCAATTGTGCACATTCACACATATTTTACAAATGTTTACAGGTTGGGAAACCGTCAGCAAAACATTTGTGACTTCCCCAAAGGTCAGAATTTCTGAGATTCCGCCACTCTCTGTGCCTATCCCCTACTTTCCTGTACTTACTCAAATGGAAAAGTCACCAATGAGGCAGATATTCAATATGAACACTTGTAGGAAGTTCCCTAGTACTAAACATGTCTCACTGGTGCATTTTCACTATTTGTATATTTCTGAAGAAGAATAGAGGCTCAGATGAAAGCGGTTAGAAGAAGTGAGAGAAAGTCAGTGAATTTATCAATAGGTTCATTCTGTTGCTGCTCTTCTCCTTAACATGGATTCTCACTCAGGGTGCAGTTTAACAGGATATGTGGTCAGATGACCACCTTGAAGATGTTGGGGAGCTGGCGACTTCGGTACTACCGTTAACCTCTATACTTTACCAAAATTGTGTGATCCCTGAAAAGAACTCCATCTCACTTTGCTTAAAATCCATCATACGTCAAACCTAGGAGTTCTTAGACATAGCAAGACACTAGTGTTACTCGCTATATGGACAATTCATTTTGTAGGGTTGTGTTATACAAGCCTCTTCTCAAATTCAATTGATGAAGCACCATCTCTCCTTGATTTGAGTTTTTAATTTTCATTATATATATTTTTTAACATTTTTATTTGTGTTCCAGTTCTTATTTCAATTTTGCTTGCATCAAAAGTTCAAAACTATATTTCTGCATTGTTGACCCTGTCAGAGCTCAAAATGAGGAAATGGGCAAAGTATATGAATTCTATGTTAATCATAACATAAACAGTCACTACTTGCTCATTTTTTGATCAGCTGCCTGAGTAATGTACCTAGACACGAATATACAGGTGAAAATGGGACCAGTGAGAGATTTGGCAGTAGGGTTTTTGAGACAGTGATTGGCGGTCACTACAGCAGAATCCTATTGCATACTGGATACGGGGTGGTGGGAAGGTGGCCTACTTTCTGCCTGAAATGTTATTTGTACGGGAAATAAAGTTTGCAAATTGTCTATGTCCCTTATGACACCTTCACTGGTCTGATGATCCTTTTCCCAGCTATGAAATTGACAGATTAGGTACATCATCAAATCCAAACTACCCCTCAGACAGTCTTAAATCATACTGTGCTCAGCTGTTACCTGTATCTAACCAGATGTGTCTGAAGAAAGAGCACCATTGGTGTTCTAGTTCCCCCAACATGGTAATGAAAAGGACCACAGCCCTATATTATAGCTGTTGGTGGATGAGCAGAATAACATTATACATTGCTATTCTTCTGGCACCTACTGCAGCAGTGTCAAAAGGCATGTCTTTGCCATGGTAGAGTACTGTTTTCTGTGACGTGGTCATTTGGAGCGGCCGACCTCAAAGCTGGGGAACTGGATTCAAGTCTCGGCAACGACGCTCAACATCCTGTGATTCTGGGCAAATCACTTAATTTCCCGGTGCCTAGCAAAAATGAATGTGTCCATTTGTAACAAAACTGGTGTTCATGTAAATAGCTCTGATATCTGATATCTTCGGGTCTAGTTGGCGCTAAATAAAACTGTAAAGAAACTTTTTTTTTAAACTATTTAACTGCATGCGCGCTAGCGGTTTTCCCGCTGTGCGCGGCGGTTTTGAAAAAGCCGCGTTACATGACGAGCTGAGCTCGTCATGAGCGTGCGAGCGGCACAACTCATGACGAGCTCAGCTCGTCATGAGCACGGAAGGGGTTAAATGAAATAAGTGAATATACACTCGAAATGAGAAACAGAAATGAGGGAAAATTGGTAATTAAGAAACTAGTGTGCTTACCTTCCCTAAATCTTGGGAAGAATAACCATTTTTTAGGCATATCTAAAATTATGGGGCAAAAATCTAGGCCATCATTAGGAGTTTGCCGAATTTTGATGTCGGAATACAGGACAGTTGGGATCTCCAATTCCAGCCTTTATCCCTGTACCAATATCTGGCAATTATGAGATTTCTCCCCAGAATGGGAATAAAAACACCTACTGGGAACACTTGGTCCTTTTCTGAGTGGTTTTTCCAGTTCCAGGGAGAAGATTGCGCACACTATCTGCCTATTTAGAGCAAGTAGAAACAAGTCAGCGGGATGCCTGGTGAAGGGATGGTGACGGTCAGGGTAGAGTACAGTGAGTCTGGGGAAGTGCTGACCTGGTGCTGAATTGGTTGGGTTGAGGCCATGCTCTGCGCCTGCTAGCAATGCCTGCTCCTGTCCTGGTGGCAGTTTCACCCAATGCGATTCCACACCAGATGAAAAGGTGCCTCCTGTCCCCGGGCCCGGAATCAATGGGCTTGGAGACACGGGGCTACTCGTTAACAGCTTGAGAGGGTAGTGTATCAGGATTTACCACTATGAGTGGGATATCACAACTCATAATGATGGCCATAGAGGTATATTTAAAAATGTACAAAAGGATTTTAGTAGCAAGCAATAAATATATATGAGTCCCACCTCACAAGGGCTTTTTATTTAAAACCTATTTTAAAAAAGCTAAACTTTGTGCAAGTACGTCCCGCTTTACATTACTTGCAACTGTTAAAACCTGATTGTATCTCGTTTGTGGCCGGTTTCCTGAAATGTTCAATGAAGTACAGAAAAAGTTTGGATTTTTAATCTGTTTTAGTATTTTTATGGAATTCTTTTCGATGCCCTTCTCATTGTGTAACTGTTGTAGTGAAAACCACCACCACTGTTTTAATCTGGGTAACTTGTATTCTGTGTATTTTTAACTCCATGTCAGAATTGTATTTTGTAATTTGCACTTTTATGGTTTCTTATAAATAAACCGAATAAAGTACTTTTGACTTGATTTGAGTCCCACCTCACTACTGGTGTGAAGTAAATACATATTCCTAAAATGGTAAAGTGCTATGCAAATTTGAAAGATGATTAGTTTAATCCCTATTTGGGAAATACAAAAGTTCAAATACTGACTGGCGAGTCTGCTTATATAATAACATTTTTATTCCTGTTTCAAAAAATTGGTCTTTCAAGTAAATCTCACAAAATAACATTTGCTTTCTCACAGGAATTTTATAACTTCTGGCTTCACGAAAATGCTCATCAATTTTTACTTCTTCTTGCCACTCAATCAAGGGACATTCTGTTTTCAAAAACGTATAAAATCGAACAACTCAGTGTCAAGAAGAGCAATGTGTGTGAATACATAGTTCAATATGGGTTTCTAGCATACAGATAAGCAAATTCATCCCCCAAGCTGGGAATCCAATTAGCTGCATCCGGATGAGAAATCAGCTGAAAATCTACCCTCTCAGATCTTTGGATGCCAGGTCCGAAAATGTGCTCAAAATACTGCATCTCTTTGGTTGCAGGATTTATGGATCCAGCTGAGATCCCCAGGCCCAAAAGGGCGAGATTACAGAAATTAGCATAACCCTCAGAGACGCCTCTAGCGAGCCTAATTATAAAATATAAAGTCTTGAAGGGTTGTGACTTTGGTTCCTTTTGATCACTTATCACTGAATTCACACAGCAAACACCTGGAGACTCAGAATGTTCATTGTAAATATGATAAAGAGTGGTTATGAAGGCTGAAGCTGTAAGAGGTCCCTTAACCTGTATTTTCTATTCAAAGCTGCCTACCCATTTGCTTAAACATAGCATTAAGCCCTTTAACCCCTTCCATGCTGGTGACGAACCCCAGCCGTCACGCTCCACGGTGCTCGTGTGCTGATGACGGCTGGGGTTCGTCACGGCCCTGCCCTGTTCGTGCGGCTGCCGCACACGGGGGGAATCGCGGCCGCACGGAAGGGGTTAACAGAACAGTGCTAACTACAAAATACAGCCCAAAGTAAACACCTGTTTATCACTAAAAAGAACTGATCAGTGCCCTTTAATAACATGCACTGACTGTGGATCACAGCCTGAGGCAGGTGGCTGTGTTTGGCACATTTGAGTGTTACATTCTGTGCTCCACTCACCACACAGACAGTAAACATGCCTGAAGCAAAAGTCTGCTGATCTTCTTTGGGGCTATCTTAGTGGTACATAGATGTAGTAAACACCATTTGCAGTGAAGTCAAAGGCTTTAGGTCATCCTTTGAGTTATCCAAGTGGTACCCACAGCATATGATAAGATTGGAGGTCAAGCACTGCCTTCAGGCTGCACATTTAACAGAGCTGGTCTGCAGCTAAATGTTGTGGGCCATGTTTGGTGTACCTGAGCATCACACACAGTGCACAGTGTTTCCTGATGATTGTAATAAAGTAGGCCCATGTCCTAAGCCCAAGACAACACCTAAGTTGAGAAAATTTAGAGGGAGCCAAATTTTCACCACAAAATTCAAAGTCCCTTATAGAAGGGCATAGCATGTCCAGGCCCCTGCTGTTGTATATTTACATGTTAGAGGCTGTCTGTCTTCTTCCACCCTACAGCTGACTTTTTGATGGATCCTTACTTATGCCCAATTGCACTTTTTTTGCTCTCAAGGAAGTGCCAAATCTGTGTATATCTCCCAATACATTTTCACAAAATTAATACAGTAATACTTGAATCTCTATAGAACATTTAATTAATATCGCCTTATATATTATTGTTCTTCTTGCATTTAGTAAAATGTAAGACAGTGGTTCCAGTTCACCAAGACCTTTGTACGCAGAAACCCGATTTACCATAACAAACAGCAGGAGTTACACGGAATCCACAAAACCGGATCATGCAGTCATGCATCCTTTAGCTCCAATGTAACATTAATCCATGAGCATGTAATATTAGTCAGCAGTAAATATCTCACATGGGTCATCGGGATTGGGCATTTCAAGGCTTGGTTAGCCTTGAGAGCACCTACAAACATGAGAATTTTTGGTGATTTAGAAACTCCTTTCCGACCCTTTGCCACCATGGAAATGATTGGAGATTTACTCTAATCAAGGACTAAAGTGAAACCTTTTGCATGGTGAGAAATACAATGGAAAGCTCACAAAAAGTCATGATTGTGCGCTAGGAAGATTTTTCTCTATAAACAAACATTGATTTCACCAGTGGAAAAAAGGGGAGAATGTGCTACTGAACAGAGGCACTCTCTTTCCCTAATGTGAAATTGGACTATGGGCACAATTCTGCAAAAAGAAGAAATGCCAACACAAATCATAGGAAAATCCAAGCATTACGCCTAGAAAGCGAATGGCAGATTCCCCGTTGTAACCTGGAAACGTTTTGTGATTGCAGAAAATGCGTGAAAATACTCTGATGCGAAAACATAAATATCTTCACATATTTCTTTGTCAATCCTGCCCATTTGTCTGCATTTGAAAAATCTTATATGGAGCATTGTATGTCATTTCTTAATATGGCATATTAGGGTATGCGTTTGGATTTCGACAGTATGAACATGAGCTTCTTGTAACTAAGTGACATAGCCAGTGCAATTATGTTACAAATAGTGCCTCTTTTCATCAATTGACTATAGTGCCTCTTTTGATCAATTGACTGCATTGGTGTTGAAACTGGAGGCGTTGCTGCAAAAACGGCCCTGTAACAAAATCGGCCGAAAACCGGCCCTGGCAAAGAGCGAGGTCGCACCCCGAACCCCACCCAGGGGGGTGGGGGGGTCGGCCGAGCACTTTGCCAGGGCCGGTTTTGGTTCCCAGTCCGGCCCTGGCGGCACCTCCGCAATGGGAAACTGCTGTACGGAAGTCCTGCCACAACTGCGGAACCTTGCGGCGACGGCAGGGCCTCCGCCGGCGACTGCCGAGATGGTTTCTGAAACAAGCTCTCAGTCTTTTCATGTGTTATACCCAGGGCTTTAAGTGGGATGAAAATACTCCGGGTGGTCAATGTAATTGAGAGCGCTGCTTAAAAACACGTAAGCTTAAAATCTGTCTTTAGCACAGTGCGCCTCCCGACTTGTATTTTTCTGTTACTGTCATTGCGTCTAAATATATGATACAAGTCACATCATACCGACAAGTCACAACTATTGGCTTTGTCAATGGTTGCTAGTTGCATAAGATAAAGAAGCAGCAACTATGGCTAGTATATATTATTGAAAAAACTTCCACTAACAGCCCTGGTGACGCCACGACGATGTTACTGCTCCTGAGTTTCAACGAGAGAAGGGAAATCCAGAGAGAAAATGACTCTCTTTAAAGGACTTCCCTTCCTCTACAACGCTCACCACGCGCACATCCATGTGCCTGCTGCCACTGCAGTAAACGGACTGCCTGTGCCAGGGCACTAAACAGAGCCCGATAGAGACCCGTTTCGAGGCCTCCTGAAAAAAACTGCCAGTGCTCAGACCTGGTGAGACCCGGCCCACTTAAAGCCCTGGTTATACCTCATAAAAGCTACGCTCTGCCATATAGTTTGATACTTGTGTGACAAACAGCGGTTATTTACTGTGGTTTACATACCAAAAGCCTTGTAGGTGCAAACTATGAATGTATCAATGTTTAATAGTAAAATAATAAATGACTGGCAAAACTTTGCAAATTACAGAGGGCAGAAATAGTCACCCTTTAAAAGAATCAGGGGTACCATTCCCATTTCCAAGCCAGGGAGGTGCAATTTGCACGCCGATTGGTTTGTAAACAGGAAAGCAATTTGCGATGTGATCTGGCTGCTTAATAGGTTGCAACACAAGCTATCCATTCTAACGGGGCAAAAACTACCTGCCTAATGATTATTAATTATGCAATTCCCAAACTGAAATGCACAGTGATTAGCTGTGAATGCTTGGATTTAGGCCTGCAAATGACAGCAGGCCTCACTCGCTGGATTTGCTTTGCCAAGCAAAAAACATTTTTTTTTTAAAACAGCCCGTGTCAATTAAAGGAACAGGTGACACTTTAATTTTTTTTTTTTTTTTTAAAAGGTTCATCTGTGGGAAGGTCATTGGGCTAGCAGGTTCTGGTCCCTGCAAAGGCTGCTAAGGTTAGTCCCTGCCTCCCCCTTGCAAATCAGTTTCCACCCAGAATTTGTGAGTCGTTAAATTATTAATAATGTGTGACTGTAACTGCAAACCACTGATACATTCCTCCTGAATCACAAACTCGAGGGGATGCTCCTTTCATGCCCTTCTATTTGCAATTCCATAATATTCATTAAAGTCCTTTCACAAGTCAGAAAGACTTCTCAAACTCATAAAATGCATTTTGAACATTGTAAAAAACACGTTTACAGGTGCAAATTGTATGATTTTGCGCGTCACGGAGTCTGCAACTGAAAATAGGCTTTGTACATAACATAAACATAACTTGTGTATTTGTAAAGCGCACATTCACCACTACCGGTATCTTGGCGCTGAATAACAGATGTTGTTGTTACCCAACTCAATGGTACGTATTTTATCGACCTCAGGTGGATGAAAGGCTGAGTGGACAAGCCAGGATTTGAACCTGTGACCATGAGGTCGAACACAGGTCCCTGCAGTAGACACATTAGTCTACTGAGCCACCAGACTCGACTTCCGGTCATCAATGTACAACTTATGCTAAAAAATAACTAGCACCTGCAATTAGGCACATTTCCTAAAATATTACATAGGGTGCAAAACCTCAGTCCTTCAAATTTTAAAGCAGAAAAAATACTAGCCCCTTCATGTGTTCACTTTTTAGGAACGCAAAGGGTTGATTGAAGAAGCACTCGATAGCGAGCTGCAAAGATGTTAAAAGCCTGCATCTCTTCTTTTGCTTTAGGAAAAGTAAGTTGAAGAAGGGCAGCTGAAAATGTCAACCCCTCACCGTGCGTGCGAGGCCGGAGGGAAAAAATGCAACCTGAAGATGCAACCATATGTTCCTTTCTGAAACAATTCATGTTGATTAACATTAAAAATACAACAGACTCCGGTTTCCAGCGCGTTTCCAAACGGCTGTCCCTTTACATTAGTCAAGTGGCTCTCCTGGGACCTTGGTGAGTTTTAGAGGTAGGACTTTTTGTTTACCAACAGAATAAAATTCGAAAAGCTTAGCATCTTGGTGGGCAGGCAGGTTATGGTTTTGTCTGTTGCGTGTAGTTGTTCATAAAATAAACATGCCCTTCGCGGGTCCTTGGTGCGCACACCCTTGCCACCAAGCACTTCATGGATTAAAAAAAAGCAGATTTTAAAACCGGTTGGAGATGAACATGAGAACTGTATCCCTTAATGCCAGGATGAAGCCACAGCTGCGGCCCATACAGGTAAGAGCGGTGGGTCGATTTGGGGGGAGGGGGTGATTTTGACAGACGACGAAGAGAGAGAAAATTAATTATTTATTTAATTTTCCCTCCTTGTTGTCAGTCAAAATCCCCCCCCCCCCCGCCCCAACCCGGCCCCACCACTCTTACCTTCATGGGCCGCGGCTGCGAAGCCGTCACTGGTTCAGCCGGCGAAGTGGCACTGGGGCCCAGGAGCGTGACCGGCCTACAGCATACTAATTAAGGTTTTTTTTTTTACTATGCAACATAGGGCTGGGATCACATTTTCCATCTGTGCATTGGGATCCATTGCATCGTTGCTAGGCCAGTGCCCAGGGGCGTAACACAGGCCCCCGCATCCCCCGCAGTGTTGGGGGCCACGAGCTGCATGGAGGCCCCCTCAGCACTGTACTCACACTGGAGAACTACGGATTAAATCCGGAGGGGGGGGCCCTCTGTGTACCTTGCAGGGGGGCCCCTTCAACTTTCATTACACCACTGCCAGTGCCTTGTGACACAATAGATTGGAGCATGCTTAAAAAACATTTCGACCCTGAGGATCCAATTTAGTATCACATAGGAGAGATCTGGGAAGAATACCGTCTCCAGGATCTGATTTTGCATTCGAGCTACAAACGTCTGCCATCATCTGACTGTGACTGCCCAGAAAGAATATAGTTTGCCATATAGTTAGGGTTGTGCCTTGGTCAACAAGGGTCTGCTCCTCCTGCTAAGCCAGTACTGACTCTTAACTCCCCCCCTAACCTGCCCATAGCTCCTGCCTTCTAGCTCAACAGATGCACAAGTTTGCCCTTGACTTTAGATCTCGCTGTAGTGTCTCATTGTCTAAAGGTAGTTGCATTAACGTTAGAACTTTTTTCTAACAATCGTATTGATGGTGTAGCCGTATATGGATGTGGTAGAGCTCGGACCCTATAACCAGGGTCTCTAACTTCTACTGTAAACTAGAATGTGCAGTGGTGGGCATAAGTTCAACTAGCACTTCCTGATGATCTACTGTTGGTGCAAGTCTCTTAATGTGGACATAGTAAACAGACTACCACCTGTTATTATATTTATGGATCAACAGCAAGTAGTATGTAAATATGTACTTAGTAAACAGACAGCAATGACCAAAAGGCTTCACTTGCACATATTCAAGGTAATCGAAACTTTCGAAAGACAAATCTGCATTGCCAATATGCCTCAACCTCCCTCTCATGCCCCAACTGCTTGGCTCGATATATGATATGTCTCATTACCCAACCGCCTCTATAGACTAAATGGCCATACTTCCAAAATGTTCCTACGGATTAAAAACAGTGAAAACCCCAAACAAATTCATTCAAATTCAGCCAAACCTGTTTGTTCATGCCTTCAATAAACTCTATTTGAAAACATTTTATGGAGACTTCCTGTTCCAAACAGCCAGTGTTCACACACGCACCTTTCCACACACATATTTACACAAATCCCCCTCTGTCCAGTGCAAAGTGCATTAGAATCAATTGTGGTGTTATCATGGCCTACATTTTTCATCAGATGTTTTAATTATGGCATTTTCTAAATTCAGTCCATGATTACATAAGATGTGTGCTAGCCTACCAAGTTTGTTCACTATTATCCTTGTATGGTATCATCATTTAGTTGAAAAGCAGCAAGTTAGGAGATTCCTGTGTTTTAGTGGGATATGCAGTAAATTTGTTACCAAACCTCAGTGCTAATAGTCATCAAGAGCTTTCAAGCTCCAACTGTCTAAGAATGGTTAACAGTGCCCCTATTCTCAGCTGTGTAATATCAAGATATTGGTGCATTTCAAGGATGATCATGTGTTTTACTATTCAAAACGCAGCGAAATGACCAATGCGCAGAAATGCGGAGAAGAAACCTTACATCGCTATTAATGGCATGGGGAAAATTCGGTAGAACCCAGAGGGAAAAAGAGATCAGTGAACAGGAACACATTGCAAAACCAAGGGACGTATTCCGAAAGTATTACAGATTTTCACTCAATTTACATTGCTTAGAGAAACCTCTTATCTCCAGAGTGCCTGGGTTTCAAAGTCTCAAAAACGATTGATTTAGTTAGGTGCAAAAACTAAGATTCAAATACAAAGATACAGTAGATTTCTACATGTGATTCTATTTTCCTGCAACTCTGGTAACTACTGCAAAGAAATGATTTGTCCAACCCTTCATGGTGTTACAGATTAGTTCTAGAGGAAGTCACGCACAATGTAACTAAAGACTCCCTGCACACTTCACTATAAGGGAATGCACTTCTGACTTTGAAGTAATAGGGCTTTTTCAGAGAGAGAAGCAACACATAGATTGTGTGATCTGACTTACATAAATGTCCCTTATTTTACCATCTCTTACATGGCAAATTATGTCTCTAATAAAGCTACTAAGAACTAATGTAACAGAATTTGTGATCTGCATAATTGTCTTCCTGCCAAAGCCTCAGTGTAAAACTCTAATGTAGTCTTAATGCGTAGTTCCAGAAATGGGCGGCTTCTCTCACGCCCTAGGACTTTTTGAATATGTTTTAGAACCAGACAGGTATTTTGCCAATATTTACTAGTTGCATTGATAGTGCTGACCAATAGTAGTGAAACAGTCGCGATTATTTGCATAAGAATTAAAGAAACCACAACACCAAGCGCTGCGAGGCCTCAGGGCAGTTATGCGCTATACAAATGCAATTTTTCATTTCATTTCATTTCATGATTAATGACCTATTTATGTCTTAAGCGAATCAAAGAATTCTATCACTCACCTTACATACTGGACATTCCAATACCATCCACATATATGACTTCACTGTGGTTTAAGTTCATAATGCAAACAGCCTAATGGTATGGATAATTACATGCTGAAAGTTTTCTCCTTTGTAAATTCAATTGATATGCTTTAGATGTATGGACCAATAAAGTTACAAATTCTCACATGGTGTGGGATTTTTTTTCTTGATAGAAAAATTCGACTGGAGTATAGATGTCTATCAAACATGAACAAGATATACACTTGGACTTCATTAATTAACAACCTGCAACTTATAAACTTATATTGAAAGACTGGGTTGTGAACACTAGGGTCAATTTATAACTTAAACTTAGCTGTGCCACAACTTGTGCTTAGATAAAGGCATGAAATGCTAACTAAAACAAAGGCCAAAAAGTTTAACTTTTCCTCATCTACTAATCTAGATAATTATTCTGACATATCAATAAAGGAAGGTATTCAACAGTAGAGAAGCAAAACAACAAATGATACAGAACTTATCATCCAACAAGTCATAAAAGAAACAACCTCACTTTTCACAGATCTGACTGCAACAAAGGTGTTTGGCTTGTAGTACCACCATTGCTCCCATGAAGTACAGGATGAAAAGTGCTCCTTACCTTACAAGAAATAACCTCTTTCGGGCTTCTCCGTGCTCCCACCCGCTGCCGACTGCCATTCTGGGCTTCGCTGCCAGGCCGCCCTCCCCACCTCCATTGCTGGAGTCCCCCAGAAGCCTGTGCGAGTAGGAGAAGAGGCAGTTTATAAGTGCAGCACGTGGGAGCACAACAGAG
The DNA here is from genome assembly GCF_964261635.1 of Lissotriton helveticus. NCBI lineage: Eukaryota > Metazoa > Chordata > Amphibia > Caudata > Salamandridae > Lissotriton > Lissotriton helveticus. The sequence continues at coordinate 613,550,185 of NC_136065.1, forward strand.
CCACATAGAGGATTTGTTCTGGTAAAGATAAGGATCAAAATATTGCTGTCAATCAATTCAGTAGTAAGCAGGTCTTCACAAACTATAATTCTACCTCATGGTTCTGTTGACATTAACAGACCACAGGAATATTGGTCTGTGGATACTATGATGCCATCAATAATGGACCAGTATTTAGTATTGGTGTCAACGTCTATCACACACATAAAAGGCAAGACTTGCACCCGAAGGTGATGTGCAGTCAGCTATTTAAGCAAACATGTTGCTGAACTTTTCCATTCAGATAGTGCAAGGGAAGGAGACATTCCCAATGTGAATGGGACAAAGGCAATTTATGTACAGCTGGAAATGTACAGCTGAGTAAGATTAGTTCAATATAAGGAATCACTGACACCAATACCTGACCGTGCTCCAGCATGTAATCCTTTAGCAGGTTTCATGTCACCAGAATCATGTGATGGAAGTATAGCCATGTCATTCCCAGCTACCCGTCATTGCTTCACAAGCAGTCATACTACAAATACTATATAATGGCAAACATCCATCTCAATCATTGAAAAAGTTAATTAACTATTAATCAAATTAAAACACACTATTCGGGAATTGAGATAGTTAACCTGTCTTTTGCTGCTCTTACTGAACATTAGCGGACCATGATTCAACTTTTCACATATCCTAATCATTAGTGGTACGTCATATGGACATAGCTATAGAACACCCTTATGTAATTCCTCCATGTGAAGGCAATGCCTTCCCTTAATGATGTCACTCACGGTTTACTCAATTAATATTTGGGAGAAATATTTTACCTTTTTTTTGAACAGTGTTCGATTAACAAAATATTTATCCATTTTTTTGTTGAGTTTTGCACTGAAGTAATGTGTTGTCTACCGTCTCCTTTCAAGTCCTTGCAATCGGTTTTTGTAAACTGTTAGTTCAGTGCATAAATACAGGTGCACTTGTGCTACACTGTCCAGTCCTGGTATCTGCCAACCCTTTGGCACTTCTTGTTATTGTTATCCCTTTAACACGGGGAAGCAGCTATTATCATAGGCAGGGTTGGCTAATAGTATAAGTTGAGTTTAGTCCAAATGTGAGAAATACCACCTATTTGGTTTTACTTCATCACTATGGGATTTATTGCAATATAACCTTAGATGTAATCTTAGAAGAACATGAGGTTTGAACTCAAACATATTGCCTTCATAGCAATTAACATTTGGAATGTTTCCAATGTCAACAGTTGTGACTGCAAATTTGCTATAAATAATTTCATTTAGGGTTTCAAATGTGAAGCTGTGGAACATTGAATGACTATGGATACCAGTATCACAATAAAAAAATTAGCTGAAGGTTTGACAAAATCATTTTAATTCTGGTGGATCCTAGGTGGAAATGATTGGATTCTGATCTCATTGAACTCTGGCATTGGTTGTAGCTACATTGAGTCAATCTGAAGAATTATTTTCACCTCTACAAGAAAGGTAATTCTAGATCATTAAGATAATGAATAGAATAAAAAGCTGACAAATTCTTTCCATATAGTGTAGGTATAAATCACAATGTCTCGTTTGCACATGTGCGGGGTTAACTGAAGGACTCCATCCCTTCTTTTATTTAAAAAGTTAGTTTGTTAATATCTTAAACTGGTCTTAAGGTCACATTTATTCTTCAGGAACTAGGGTTGAGTCTTCCTTTCCTTGTTTCAACTTTAAGTAGTGCTTTTTGCCAAAAGGGCGCACATTTCCTGTACACACTACATGACAAGTAATGAGGAATGAGTTTAGATTTCCTTGGTAGTTTTGGAAAAAACAATCATGAACATGAAAAGAAGTTGGGCAGGCAATGTATTCTTGCTTTTCCACAACTTCCTCCGGCAAATTATTCTTTTCACTTTCACAACTGCTATTATGTCACATACTATGGCAGTAGCTTTGCCCCCACCCCTCCCATACTCGAGAAACAGTGACACTTCAGATGATAGAGGCTTTAAGGGACATTAAGGATGGAAACACTCTCCTCTAATTTGTCAAGAAGATATTCAGCCTCAGAGATATTGAACAATGAGCACACAAAGTTGCTCCATATTGCCAACACTACCTGTTGTGGCAAGATAAATGAATATGGGAATGCCTTCTTGTTTAACTACGCACATGTACACGGTTTTGGATGCTCGTGACTCGAGTGCACACATGTAGGCACACATGATGCCCTTTCTGCAGATAGCATCTTATCCGGCCCTGATTAGAGACTCATCTTTTTGTTTATCCATATGAGCACTCCTGTGGTCTTCAGTAGGTGAACCATGGTAGCTTGTCCTCACTTTTATCAAAGGGCACCAAGGTTCTTCTTTGATGGCTCACTCCTTTCTGCAGGTCTAAAGCTATTCATTCTGTTAAGGGAGTTTTGAATCATCCATGATAACAAGGTCCCACACTTTTCACCGCTGCATCTATTTTGTCCCAATACTCTGATATGCATATTGTGTGTCATGAAAGAATATATACCTACATGTAGAGAGGTGAAAGGAAAAGGGTCTTTAATCATTGTCCGATCTATCTTTACAACACATTTAACCACTTCCATGCTAATGACAAGGTCAGCTCGTCATGCAGTTTACTGGAGCTGTGCTTATGACAAGTTGACCTTGTCATGAACAATGGGAATTCATGAAGTTTAGCACCCAGCGGGAATTGCCTTAGCAGGCAAGGTGTTAAAGGTTGATGGACCTTAAGAACATCTGCCTTATATGATGATCCCATTATTTTGGGAGCAATTCCCTCACCAACGTTTTTTGACATGCTTCATCATAGGGCATGCTTTTACCCAGATTGTATTGTAATGTACAGTGGTGGAACTTGGCCATACAAAGCTCTTTGTTAAAGTAAGGGATCCTGGTCATAGGGTGTTAAAACAGTCTAGATGGATCCAAATCAAGTCGATTTTTATCATTAGGTTCCTCTGACAGGATAAAAAATATTTGGTTAGTCTTAAGGCATGTATCACCCTTTCATCCCTCAATTCGAGTCAACAAGTTACAGCCGATTGTTATGCACCCAAATGGGGCAGCAACCTTCTTCAGGACTGGTAGAGCCCTTCTTGTTTATGCTCTAAAGGGTGGGTAGTCATGTTGGCATTTCAAAAGTGTTAGTTACACAAAGCATCAAAGAAATTTAATGAAAGTTTTTTTTTAAACTATGGATTATTTCCCCGTATGGTGACCATAAATACAGATGGCAGTGTAATTAGTCAGAAGGTGTATATACAATAACATTTTGGAAAATTATTTTTTTGTCACACACTACTTAAAAGGTTTAGTTAAAAGGCATTGGAACATGTTGACATGTACTGAGGGATGACAGAGTGATAAATGCCCTAAGACCAACCAAATATTTTTTTAATTCTGTCAGAGGCACCTGCAAATAAAAATCTAATTGATTTGGGAACCCTCTAGACAGTTTTAATCTCCAATGACCAGGATCCCTTTTTAACATAGATCTTGTGGTGTGACCAAGCTCCACCATTGTACACTACGGTGCAACAGTTGTTGAAGCATCCCCTATGATGAACCATGCCACTAAAATTGGGTGAGAACATTTTCCAAACTAATGGGACCATAAGAGAAGGCAGAAAGTGTTGAGGTCCATCAATCTCTTTGTGACATGAACAAATGTGAAAGGTGCAGAGGTTATTTTTGCATAAACTGCAAAATACTAGCAGCTGGCATGAACTTTCTAAAACTTGGAACCTCAAGTAAATTTTAGCAATTAGAGTTGGGGGAATGATCAAGATTGTGTCATGATACTACTTGTTGGGAAATACGGTGCTCCTTGTCATATGTATATTTTTTATAGCAGGTATTGAATGTGTATAGTTTGGCATATTTCTGCCTCAAGATACCTATGCCAGGCCTTTGCCAGCTCTGGTGTACATTTCTCAACACTTCTAAATTTAAAAGAATCTACTAACGTATTTACACATGCATTGTAAACTTGTTTGTGTGAGAAACAATACTTTCAACTATTCTAGGTTGCCCCTAGAAACAATTCCAATGCTCCCTCTTTTCAAGGTCGTTGTCGTAAAAGTTGATGATTTACTACTAAATTCCAGGAGTAGGTCAGGAATACTGCAAGAGTAAGTCACGCCTACCCACTACACAATCTTAGTGTCAAGCTTAATGATTTTGAAAATCATTGACTAAGAAGAGGCAATATGCAGGGAGAGTAATAGACACAAAATATATTCTTAGATAACAGTAAAGCCTAGGGAATAGGAATTGTTACTCTTCACCCAGTCACCTGTGATCTTGGGCAACCAGGACTTTTGGCAATGAAGCATAATAAGTTATTTGTTTCTAGCAATGTGAAGTGCACCGCCCAATTGAGAGAAAGAGCAAGACTGGCTGAGGATGGGAGAGAGTGAGACGAGAGAGACTGAGGAGACAGAGAGACAAAAATATTAACTCAGCCAGATGGCTGGAGCTGAATCTTTGTTCCTTTTCCTTTTCCAGTCACATTTATCTTAAACGAGAGCCCTGGCTGGCCCTTTCCCTTGCATTCCAATTGCCCTGATTAATTTTCACAAAACAATAAAGACAGACTCCAAACTCTTTATTTTGGAAAGAAAGAAATGAAATCCTGTCCAATGGCACAATGAATTGCTTTTAAATCATTCTCGTTTAATCGCACACAGATTGTCATAGAAAAATTTAGTATAATGTAGTTATGATTTTGTGGTCCCCGAGGGCTTTGGGCTGGCCTTAATCCTATTCATAGTCTAAATGACCTGCCATCTCCTGCACTGTGTGTACACCAAATCATCAGCATGGAAGTAGGCAGTGACGGGTGATTTATCGCCCGTCCACCAAGCGCGATGGCGAGGAGGATTTGACTTTCGACGTAGGCTGGGTCTGAGGCTAATGCTGAAAAATGTAATCTGGAAGATTTCTGTCTCAATTAAAGCTACACTGCATTATAAAGAAGGTAAGTGCAGATTCCAAGATGTTTGAAGGTGCAATGGTGCACGCTGGAGTGATCAGGCTGACCTAGGTATGAGAATTTGTTCTCACAGCCCAAGCCTGAACCTTTTGCACAATCATGGTTGTTGTTTTGCTAGTCCTTACCCCCATTTAAAAATGTAGTGGCAAGGACACCTTGGGTAGATTTACTTAGTGCATGGGTCTGGGCACAATGTTAATTACATCAATGTAATTTGGGAATTTCGGCGTACATGCAATTTGCAAAATTTACACAAGATCGCATACATTTCTGCTGAGACTAGTGTGCATAGAAAATGTACTAACTGACAACTATTTCCCTGTACAACCAGAGCCCCCCCAGCACTTCACGTACGTTTTTTGTGGAAGGTGTTCTATGCAGTGAAAAATTCAAACAAGATATAAGCAAACCTAAATTTTGATTAATGTCGCAAATCGTTACTGAAATTTAACAGAAAAAGAAAACCAGACGTGTGTTGGTTGTCATGTACCACACAGAAAATTAGATTTCTATGTAGTACATGAAAATATATGGCTGGTCATTTTGAACGGCTAAATGAAAAGGCTAAATATTGTTTCACCCTAAAAAAAAATATATTGTTCCTTACTAGTAGTGTTTTCACTGATGTTTATTTTCCCCATTAAAATTCTTTAAACTATCCTTTATTATTTTTTTTTTAAAAGGCTTTTTGCCTGGGTTGTTCAATGTATTTGCTGCCTTCAAACTTTACCAAGGGACTCAAAATCAGATACACTTTGGAAGTGGATTGGGCCCCTCCCCAACTACGCACCCCTGTAACACTGTTTCATGACACTTCACAATGTGCCCATCCGACTCTACGCCGTGAATTAAATGCTGAACGTAAAACAATTTAAAAAAAACTAAATAAGTTAATAAACAAGTGCTGCCTATCGACCCATTGTTGCAGCAAAGGGCAATGAAAAATGTGGCAGTTTCTTATAGGTGGAAAATTAAAACATGTATCTCTTCAGATGGTTAGTGGTTCTAAGGAGGGTAGCATGACAGAAAAATAAAAGGATATATCTATAAATTAAATTCCCAAATATAAAGATAAAGAAATAAGACATATTTGGGGGTGTTGCCACAGTCCGAGTGCCAAATCTGTTGCTAATGACAGTGAGCAAGTGAGTGTCAGGCGCTAGAACTTTCAAATATTAAAATACATACACTTTGGTAGGCCCTGAAGCCCACCCTCATGAGCACCTTCAAATAACAACCTCTTCATGAAGCAGCTGCAAGTGGCCTTGTACAAACCAGCACTTAACACTTGGGCACCAGGAAGGCGTTTGATTCTTGGTGTCCAAAGTGGTTCAGAATCATTCTTTACTTGAACGACTGATATATATGTATGTTGAACATTTGTAATTACTGCATATGGCTGGAAAGTCTTTAGTCCCTAACGCACCACGCCCGCTCTTGTTTAGTTTGATTGTCGTCAGTATTTTAGGATTAAAAAAAAAGTTTTTTTCGCATTTTCGTAAACTTGTATGGTCTTAAATGGATTGAGGGGACCTAAAGATATCATCTGGGTTCATACTTACACTATAGAAAATAAATTAACACATTAATTGTCAAAAGTCAGTGATGGGGAGTAAAACAGAAACATTATCAGCTCAATATCATACTTTAGTCAGACCTTTTTGGTGAATCGTGCGCTATACAAGAACCTATGACTATGACTATGACTATGACTATCTATGTGGGAAGGCATACCGTGAGCTTCTTTCTGTATCAGTTCTGATCAGAGGCAATGCTTCCTAAATAGGAGGGAAGGCATCACTACAAGGCAGTGGTGGAGCTTGGTTGTTGATACCAGGCAGAAAATGTCCTTTTATTAACTCACAATATTCTATTTTTAAGGGAGTGTTGGAAATCCTCACACTGCTCCTGCCTCCAATGAAAACTGAAGGGTCCTAACTCAGAACCTTGCTGCACTCCTCTGGCCAACCCTTTCTCTAAAGAGTGATTTCAAATAGTAAATTGGCTTACCCATAAATATTTACCTATTCGTCAAGTTGAGTTTACAAGCTTGGTGCTCATAACATGGATGCTTAGTGTCCTTACAAGTCGCCTTTTCAAGAAAAGAGGGAAAGGGTGTACCCATGTCAAAGCTGTGCACCTTCATTTCTGTTTCCTGATCTAAATCTCTATTCTCAGAGGCAAAATCCATATAGAATTTCTCAATAGATCCCTCTACCTTTGTCACTTAAATAGGACCACAACCTTATTGTTTCCCTGAGAACGTATAGTATTACAAAATGACTGACAAATACAATTTCAAATGTATGGACATCAAAAGAACAAATAAAAATGAGTAATATACAAAACTGGTGACGTTGAAGAATTGTCCAAATCTAAACTCAATCCCATCTAATGCAGGATTAGGTTACATTTATATTCTAAATCCGGTCCTAAAATATTTGGATGCAACTGATTCCTTTAGGCATTAGGTGCGTGTCAATATTTTTATAGATAGAGCTTTGTATGACGGCTTTAGTTTTGCAGTCTTGATTTCAGATTTTTTATTGTTTTACTTTATTTTTTTGCAGACTACATTAATATGAAGTAGTGCCAATATCCCAAAGATGTACAGTTGAGGATGCTGTCCAACATCATATATATTATTACGGATATTATTGAAGCAATGCAAATTAATCTACAAGAATACTTCTAGGTGGGTAACAATTGAGATACTTTAGTGGGCCATGCATCTGCACCTTGGGAGGGTTGATTGATCTCTTAATGTGCCAAGATGTGTTTGGACACAAGTGCCATCGGGTGTTACAGCACCATGAGGTTCACCCTAGTACGTATAATCTTAGCATAATATCGTAAAGGCGTTTATGCTTCGGATCATGACCATGGTTGTATGTAATGAGTGTGCGTGTCAGTAAACTTATTTTGGCACTGTTAGTTCCTGCTTCACACAGATACTTACCACTGCTTCAAGCTAGTGGTAAGCACCTGCTCAAAAATAGGAACAAACACAACTTTTCTTTATCTCATCTTGAGAGGCAGAGCTCAAATGGCTGAAAATTAAGGGGCATATTATTAAGGGGGGGACGATAGGAAATTATCGCCGCTCTAGCGGCGATAATTCTATCGCCCTATTAGCAAGCTGTCGCTAACAGCAGATAGCGACAGCTTGTAGGCGATAGCGAGTGGTTTGGGGCCCGCTTTCCATGTCAGCGATATTTATCGCTAATGACATGTAAGGTGGCGTACCCAACCTGTTAGCGCCTGAAAGCAGTCGCTAACATCGCTATCGCCTATTACCAACACAGGCATAGCGATGGAAATATTCGCGCTAAGCGCGAATATCTCCAAAAACTAACGCTTGCTCAGACCAGTTCTTAGGCATTATATCCAATGGGAGGTGGATATAATGGCTAAGACCCTGTTAGCGATAATGCGCGAATATCGCTGTATTCTCAGCGATATTCACAGATTTTGCTGCTATCACCGGGAATTTTATCGCTTTTGAGATAAACGTTGCTAATAGCACTTTATCACAGCGATAAAATCCGGTGATGCGCGGCGATAAAAAAATTGCCGCTTAGCCTACTTAGCGATAAATATCGCTATTTGTTGATAATATGCCCCTATATTTTTACAAGTTTTAACACTTGCTGATTTTAAACAATCCGAATACAAACACAAGAGGTTTGCTATGGCAGTCTCAATAACAAGCTGGTACTTTGAATGATATTTGATGTATTCACTAATGTTATTTACTTGCCTATCATTTGTATTGCGACTCTTCCACAAGATTATTTCACCCAGTGACCGTTATGCTACATTTTGAGGTCCTCAACAGCTCAACCCTGTTGTTTCTCACAGACCACAAAGTAGTCAGTGTCTTGAATGCAGAAAAGCAGATTACACTCACTGGGTATATCTCGAGGAAATCTTTGTCTTATGTAAAAAAAAAACACCTCTCAGAAGCTGTAATGACCAGAGGCGCACACAGCAAACATTATATTACTTAAATCTGTCAATAAAAACAAGGGGCCTGATTCATAGAGCCATTTATGTCTGTAAACCTTTTTGTTGTTGTCATAAAATACTCCATTTACAAATAACAGCTATCTGCAAAAGGATACCTGCTGGGGTAAATGGCTTTACTACGCTGTAATTTTCTGCCATAAGTACATAGAATTACTAGATAATAAACAGTACTTAAGGGGTATGGAGTGTATGGAAAGGCATGACACTATGTAGGGATTTGTGAAGTTTTCTTAGTTTGCTTCTGCATAATTACGTGCCATTTCTGAAAATGTAAAAGATCATTAAATGTAAGTATGCAAAATGACAACTGGCTTTTGGTGCTGTATTTTAGTGTGAAATTTGCCCTTGCATTCAATTTGGCTGCAAGGATGCATTTTCGGCTAAAAAATACAGTTTAAAAGAAGAAAAGCAAGGCAAAAAAACTGCTCACTTTCTAGTGCTCCCGTGTGTAGAGAGACATCCGGCCTCTACCCCACGATACACCCACCACACCACTCCCTGGGCTGGGCGTGGGGCCTTCGGTCACGCAGTATCACTGAGTGCACGTCTATTCTGTACAGCATAGTGCCACAATTGGCTAGGCCTCACCTAACAGCCTGCATAGGCCACCCTACACTGGCAATGAGCAGTGGTTTGGCCCTGCACACCCCACCACTGCTGGAGGCACCGGTCTGGTGTCACCTCCTATCCTTGTCCGTCATCCTGTTTGCTGGTCCAAGCCGCGCCCTGTGACCGATGCTGCTCTGACCGCAGTCCTCTGCTAACATCTGTTGATGGCTGCATCCCTGTGGCCCAGACAAAGCACTACTGGATGTTCCTGTGGCCGAGCGTGCTGCAGACCCGACTGCGATGAGGCATCCTGTCAGGCCTACTCCACTCTGCGTGGGCCAAGAGTTGTGGCCTACTAGGCCAGCAACGGCCCTGGTAGGTGGAGCCTGCACCAGCGCTCCCGCTTAAGATCCCCGAAGTTGCAACCAACACAGGGAGCCTGAGCGGGCCACTGCAGTCGTATTCGTGGCTTGACATGTGGCTCCTCCTCACGCTTCCTGTTTCTGCATGCAGCACATGTTCAATCAGCAAACAGAAGACAAACTGTAAGTCCCTGGTCTGCGGGCCTGAGAAAGGAGGTGTAGTTACCTCCCCTGTCGTTCCACAACATGACCAAGGGTTGAACACTCGTCACACATGCACATGCCAGGAAAACATCGCAAGACAAAGGATGGTTGCAGCCATCTCTTAGTACCCACACCTCTCAAGAGACATTAGCAGGGTGCGGCAACACAAAGACACAAGCTTTGCTGTTCGGCACCCCCAATCCAGTGCCACTAGTCTGAAGGCTGCATTTCGGGGACAGTAATACATTTTTTTATTTTATTTATAAAGTTTTATATAGCGCAAACTTGATCACGAAGGATATCAGAGCGCTTTACAATTTGAGGCAAAGGTAATAAATCAGAACATTAGTCTAACATGGGGAATCTAATGGGCATTGAATTTCAAACCATCAAATTCTTGCTGACATTCCTGAGTCCATTTGTACTCTTTGTTTTTGCCTAGTAGAAATCTTAAATTGATAGATTTACTTGCCAAGTTTGTTATAAACTTCCCATAGTATTCTACCATACCTAGGAAAGAAACAACTTCCTCCTTTGATTCTGGAGTGGTTAATTTAACAATGGTACCAACCAATTCCTTCTTTAGAGCAATACCTAATCCTGTGATAAGATGGCCCAAATAATTAACCTCATGCATAAAAATGTTTATATTTCTATTTCTTGTGTGTTAGTCCAGCATTAAGCAACCTCTTTAACACCATTCTCACTATAACACCAAGCTCAGCACCAAGCCCCGGTACACCTGAACACTAGCCAATATTCACATGACTAGATGCCACCACTTCCATCATTTAGCAAACTTGCTGATCCCGCGACAGCAGCACCTAGGTGGCTATCGGCTGGGGCATTTAAAGCACTACTTTTGAGGCACCAGAAAAACAGACGGTCAAACTGTCTCCACTCATGCATTTCAAACTTTTTGCCTTACTCCTATTTAACATAACCCTGTGTGCAGGAAGTATGTTGGTTGTTGAGATTCGACACAAGTAGAATCATGGAAATAGCGAAGTTCAACAAATGTATTTCAAATTAATTTATGTATTCATGGAAATATATTTTCCATTAATAACTTTTCCTTTCTTTACATCGCCCTGCAATCTTAGAAAATAACTGACACTTTCTTTACCACTTATGTGTTGTTTACCGAGATATATATTTAGAAGTGCAGATAGTGATCGAAATGCATTACAAATTATTCTTAAAACCTACAATGTTATAGATGCGTGGGTGTTAACCTTATTTGCATTACATTATCTTTAGAGGTTACATGGAATGCTTACTTCTAATCCCCAATGAGTCATTTAACCCCTACCATGCTTATCATGAGCTCAGCTCGTCATGAAGCACAGTGGAGTTGTGTTAATGACGAGCTCAGCTCGTCATAACTGCCGCAACCCTCCCACTCGCGGCGAAATCCCCGCCTGTGCGGGTGTTCTAAAGGAGTGGGCGGAATCATGATGAGTCGAGCTGGGCTCGTCACGAGCCCAGCGCCGCCGCGTACGGCCCCTATCCACCGCATGGGAATTAGCCCCTTGTGGTAGGGGTTAAGAGTAGAGAGCTGCCATATGTTCTTCAGAAGTTGGATGCCTCGTCTAAAGGCATAACTTGACCCTTAATTCGATGTGAAGGGATACCGTATGCTAAATGTTTGACTGAGACTTAAAAAAAAATAATTATTAAGCGGTGTGTTAGACGACTCTAAAATGTTTTGGGGAATTGGATCAAGCTTTTCAGACCGTCCTTAAAAACAGGATGAGTAGGAAATCAAAGACATACCCAGTGCTTACATTTATGTTAAGAAGTGGGCCAGTGACAAAATCTGAAGTGAAGATCTCCTGAATGGATGATTGGAGAAATGGCCCCTTCAGGTATTCAATGATTCAGTATGACTGTTAGTATGAGTTAACCAACCCACTCATTGTTAATGAATCAACCAATAGTCATAAATCGAAAGCAGGTTAACCCTATTTTCACTGTACGTCATACACCTAGTTCTCCATCACCATTCCACGTAACTGTAAAAGGCAGGTAGTGTGAATACGTAAATAGAATTCTGAACTTGAGGCCACATTTTCTCATTTACGATCTTTGGGGACAGGTTTACAAAGAGGGTTTCGAGACAGTCTTTAACACTGAAGGTAAGAGGACCTAATTTACAAAGGCTTTTTGTCGAAGCCAGAGGCAGCCTTAAATCAATCAGAAATCAAGAAAATCCACTTTAAATCCGTCCCAACAGCAGTGGTGGCTCCTCTGTTATGGTGGAGGAACGTTGCCCCCCTGAAAAAATGGGAAAAATAAAATAATAATAAAAACAATTTATTATCATTTTCTTTTTCTTTTCCGGCTAGAGCCAGCAAAGTCTGGGCGGGCGGGCCATAATGGCAGCAGGGAAGAGTAGTGCAGCACTGTAAGTGCGCATGATGGTTTGGCCGGCCAACTTAGATCGGCCAAAGTGTCATGTGCACTTACGTTTTGCAACCCGGCTGTTTTGCACAGCCAGGTAGGAGAAACAGCACAGACTCCCAGACACAGTCTGAGCAGCAAACCGAGCCACTCAGACCAATCCTGATGCTGCTTTCATTCTATTCCATCATTTGTTTGCGTAGCACTTCATGCTTTTGAGAGTAGTGCCAAAATTAGGTGGGGAGCCTGTGCTGGTATCCCAGGGACTGCTGGGACAACACCAGGAGAGAAGAGGAGCACCAAGGCAGACGGCAGAGTCGGTGACAGAGCAAGTGAAAAACATTTGAATTCTTATTATTTCCCTAATCCCCTGTCCCCCTTGCCTCCTCACTTGAGTTTTGCGGTGGCAGCCACTGCCCAACAGTGTTAAGATTGTCTAAAGCCTGTGGTTTGGAAAATGTTTCTGCAGTTGAGTGCTGCCATCAATGTTACATCGCTGAAGACGTAGGGATGGTGAAACATTCAAGTGTCACACAAACAACAAGTCTAGCAAATGAGCAGCGCACATTCAGGAGGTGAGTGGTAAGGGTGTGGTACATAGCCAACGGTGCATTTTGAAGCACACTGTCGCAAAATATATCACCAAAGCATTGTGTGGTAGCACACTGTCATTTACAGGCAGCCTATTTTTCACTGAAGTGGTAACACAATTAGCACTGACATGCAGTTTTACTGATAAACCTAAATAGGATACAAACAATGTGTGGAAATCAGGTTTCAGCAAATAGTTATCATTTGCAAGTCACCAAGTAAGTGTTTTCGATTGTTTTAATCCTATTAAAATCTTTGTTTCTTTCCCATCTTAGATTTTCAGAAGAAGAATTTGCTTTAATTGTGCTTCCTAATCTGCTGATATGTTTTCATATATTTGGGATGTTCCTGTTAGAAAAAAGCTGACATCCTACATCCTGTTTTTTTCACACACTACTTGTGCCCCAGCATGATTGCCAGATAGGACATTTTACTTTACAAAATCGTCTAACTTTGCTGTCAGAGAAAGAAAAGTAAACACCAAGCTACATATTAAAATTATAGTCTGCTATTTTTCAGAAGACATAGCCTGACAATTGACGTCAGTCTTTGATGGCACAGCAAATGTGGCAAGATATAAATAAAATGTAAAGGCATTGTTAGGGCTCATTTCCCTTCTGAACTCCAGCATGTTTTGTTTTATTGGGGGGGAGGGGCTGCAACGCACCTGTGTCTAAAGCAATGAAAGATTGTCTTCTAGGAGTCGGAGATCAATGCAAATCCCTTTTTTAATTCAGGCCCTATTACCAGGCTTCAGTAAGGCTATAGACTATTTTAAAGTTGGAAACTTCTTATTATATGCTGCCTTTAGCTCTTTGATGAGACCCTCTGCGGCCTCGGGAGCATCACATGATCAATCTTTGTTTGGATCTCACAAATACTAACCAAGCCCAGACTCTACAAAAATATATTTAAAATAACAAATTTTGTTGCGTGCACTGCATCACCAAATGCGATGCATTGCACACAACGAAATCCATTTTATTTATTTATATGTTTACTTGCCTGTTAAACTCCGTAATCCCTACATTACTACCCCCCACCCTGCCCCTCCCCCTCTCCACATCATCGCCCTGCAGGAACTCCTACTGCCGACGGCGGCTGCCCATATTTGACCCAATTAAGTTGAGCCCCTCCGCCCCCTCCAAAGTTGGAGGTACTGGTTACTCGGAGGGAGTCCATTCAACAGAAATTACAAAGTAATTGCATGAACTATTTGTAATTCTGTGATAGATTCCTTTGGTAATCCCGCACTTTTCCCCAGAGTTTCACACTAGATTTCGGCTGTTTTCAGCATTTATGTGTTTTTTTGCAGTTTTATATACTGCAACCTTGACCCAAAGTTATCAGAGCACTTTACATGAGTACCAGTTGCATTACAGATGGACACATTATGTTTAGGCACAGAAAGATTAAGTGATTTGCCCAGAATCACACGGTGTTTAAGCCTCCCGCCAGACTCGAACAGGTTCCCTAGCTTCAAAATCGGCCACCCTAGCCATTAAGCCACACCCTTCTTGGAATCCCCAGGTTAAATTTAGCATGTATATGGTGTACTAGCGGACCCTGTAAATCCGATGTGGCTAATTACACATAATGGGTACCAAAGAATGGTTACAAAATGAAAGATATTCATATAATCTGATACACAGGTTGTATGGTGGCTTTGTCATGGGATAGCTGCCTTGACTAAAACGAATATGAAGATGCAGATGCAAATTTGCAGGTCTACTGCAGTGCAAAACAAAATGTGAAGTCTTTAGTATCCAAATGGGTCAGAATTTACGCAGCCACTTCCCTAACGTACTTTCAACATCTTGATGAACAATTTCAGCATTTATAAACTAATTTTTCAAAGAAACAGTTTCACCTAATTTGAAACTCCCAAATGGTTTTAGTAATAAAAAGTTGTGTTTGCTTATGAAGACCTCCTAAAATAATCATAATTTTTTTAAAGATATTTTTGCTGGCTGAAGACTCCTGTTTCTGTGTCACAAATCGCATTGTTTATCATACAATATGAATTTACTTATGTTCTGAATAAATTGGGCCTCAGCTTACATTAGAATATTTTCACCTAATAAATATGAATCCCTTCAAAAATAAATAAGTCGTCTCTATTAATTAGCTGTTTTAATCAAACTGCTTAATAAATAAGCTTAATCACTGTTATTTCTTTATAATATATGTAGGGTACAGCACAATTGTAAAGCGTCTTGGACCATAAGTAACAGCTCTTTCTAATACCCAGCTCAATGATACACGAACTGCCAAAGATGCTTGGCATGGAACTAAACTGAAGACCTAGGGGCTATACACAGATTGCTGCAGGAGGTGCTTAACCCACTGAGCTACATTACAAGCTTCACAGGAATTTTGGGCCAGATGTACGACCCAACGATTAGCAAATCGTAAATTGCGTCGCATTAGCGACTCGCAATTTGCGACTCGCTAATTGGAATGCACAACAGTGTCTCAGACACTGTTTGCGATTCCTAATGGGGTCACAAATTGCATTCCTCATTAATATTAATGAGGCAGGCGCAATTTACGACCCCTTTAGGAATGACTAGCATTCACATGGATGGTGGCCTGCTGGGGTCAGCAAACCACCATATCTGTGACTGCTTTTTAAAAAAAGAAAAATTTAACTTTTCAGTTTCATTTTTTAAAGGTCAAGCAATGGTCTCTGGGAGCACTGCCTACTCTAAAAAAATATTTTCCCATATGCTCAAAAAGGGGAAAGGGTCCCCTTTGCGAGTGGTTTACCAGCTACTTGATGTAGGTGCTAAAATGCGAGTGTTTTGCGGCTGCAAAACATTAGTACATAGCATGTTGACTCACTATTAGGAAGGGACGTAGCAAGAATCACAAATGCTATTTTGCGAGTCAGTGACTCGCAAAATAGCATTTGTACATGCTATTACCCTTTTTTGCGGCCACAAATGGGTGGATCTCCTGTTTGCGGCCGCAAAAAAGGTTGTACATCTGGCCCATTATTTTCTATCATACTCAGAGGAAACTTAATGATGAGTTCATTAACAACTACCTCAAAATGTGAGGCACGATGATGCTAAATCTTGCTTTGTGGTAATAGAAGTCAGGCATGTCACAAATTATTTTATTTTTGATTCACACAGTCCTCGGGAGTGAGAGCTACTGAAAACCAAAGAACAGCTTTTTAGTCGTGAGTGAGGCTGATTGCAAAATGCATTTAAAGAGTTGAGAGATTGCCTCGGCCCATGGGCGGGAAGCAGTGTGTGGCCTCGCGGGGAGGAATGCGGAAGACGCTCTAAACACTCTAAGACCGATGTTGCAGGCCCTGAACGGATGTCATCATTCCCTGGGGACACCTGGAGCCAATGAGAAACAGCACGCTCCAGTTGGCAAGGTTGAAAACACCTGCACGAATGCAGCAAACTGTGCTATTTCCGGCGCGGGGGGGGGGGGGGGCAGTGAGGGGCAAACACGTGCCCAATCAAATGACATTTTGGGGTTGGCAATCTGTCAAACCATGCGGCGATTTGGTTTGCCCCCCCCCCCCCACCATTTCCTCCTCCTTTAACAAGACAAAATCACGAACCAGTGCCACAGGCCATTACTCCTAACAAGTCCCCTGGATCTTAGGTTTCTACCTCAAAAATGTAGGTTAAATAAGCAAACAGGCTCATGGCGCGAGAGCGCAGCCCTGAGCCATCTTATTGTGTTCACAAAGCGATCTGTCATGAGGGAGACATGTTTTTCTGTTTTCGTTCATGAGGTTTTTTTTCTCTTTTACAAGATGAGGGTAAACAAAAAGCCCTGTCCTTGTGGCAAGACCCTTTATAATGCTTATTTGTTAATGCGCTTTGAACAATGGACTTTACCTTCCCATATTTCTTCTATTAAATGTGCTCGCGGGGACTTGTTAGACATGCAATGCTGTTCCATCCGGCACAGCTTGACAAATTTCACAGCAGGGATGTTGGACACCGGCTTTATTTTCCAAATAATCTGTGCACCTTTCGTGGTAGCAAGTAATTTATCCTCAGTTTGGGTTCATCATTAGTCGCTCCTAGGGTGAAACTCTTGAGAAGATGGAATAAGTCCTCCTCTGACTCGGCCCAACATTGTCATTCACAGTCTTTCTGTCTCCAGGATCGACATTTATTGTTGAATTCTGAACTGAAGGTTCTTTCCAGGCCATTCTATTCAAGAGTCTTCACCACTTCCAACTGCTGACTAATATATGCTGAACGCCTTAATGTAGCGAGGGGCTGCAGGTTAAGTCTCTGCAACAAAATAATTAATTTTGTCATTCAAGGTTATTAAAGTTTGAAAGTGAAGTCTCAGAAATTGAGAGCCTCAAGGTTATAGTTAATTTGTAATACTGATAGCTTAATATTGGATACCTTTCTAATATTACATTTGTCAATATAAATCATAATTGATAAGTTGCTTTGCATCAGATATGAATTATGCTCTATGGATCCGTAAGTCAATTGAAAGAATTTAAGCTCAAACTATCTATTTCAAAGAAGTATTAACCTCTTACTGTTATATATAGAATGTCTTGAAACTTCTGCAGGGCATTTAAATGGATACCTTTGCGTTTACTCAATCTGTTCATACACTGTAAAATCAAACTCAACCTGGGATGATGGATATGATCGCCTTCAGGAATAGATTCAAATCCTATTTCGATGATTGCTCTTTTGAAAGAGATTGAGTTGGATTTCTGCAAATGGGAGCCAAGGTATATTTGAATGTTTTCTAATGGAGGCTGATGGCTCTTTCAAAGTCCTTGAGTTCAGACTCATGGTATGAAAGGTCGTCTTCTTCGACAGCACCAGAAACAGTCGGCCTTTGAAGTTAAACATAAGCTGCTCTACCCAGGTGGCTTCAATCTGCATTACAATCAGATGTAAGTACATCCATTCAATGTGTGCATGCATGTTTGTATATAAGTTGTATCTGTAGATGGCAAAGCTAGCTAGAGAGCAAAGGAGCTCTGAACACGTACCCGAGCCAAGGGATATGATTCAGGACTGCTTAAGAAGATTAGAGTGTGCGCTGGGGTTTAACGCATCATTTTTATATTTAGGGTTCTCAAAATATAACGTATGCCCCATATATATCTTGTCCTATTGGCTTCATTATGATACGCTTTTGTCAGTTTGACCATGGGAGTTGTTGGGAGTGGTAAAAATCGTGTGACCTGCATTGTGTGAAGTTATAGATTTTCAGATGTTACAATGAAGTTCAATTCAATTAATGAATTTCTTTATTCGATCTTGTGAAAAGAAGATCATAGAAGATGTAAGAGAAAAATTCAAAATTACATTAAACAATAAAAATGGATATTAGGAATAAAAAAATAACTTGTATGCTGTACATAATAAAATTCATGATATTTCTTAAGATATGCAATCAAAATGCATCAAATACAATCATAAATAATCAAATACAGTCAACATATGTTAAAATGAAATAACGCTAAAAAAATTGAGGTATATTAAAAAGTAGCCAACAGAAGACATACGAAGACAACATAAATTTACGTAGATAGAATGCATTCTTTGTAAAGGACCAACTGCCTTGCAGGCAGGAGGACCTACCATTTGCTGGAGAAAAGTCAGCACAACTCTGCACCTACTGAACTTGTATTTACGCAATAAACGTAACGGTAGTAAGAATCATATTGTAAAATGGAGGTAAAAATTACAGAAGAAAACAAAGTGGGGGCTGCGGGAATGTCAGATCACAGGGGCAGAATGGTCTATCAGAAATGGTAAATTGTCCTTGGGGGAAACATGGCAATCATCTTATGCAGCCTACTCTGAAGCGTGTCAATAACATCCACTCCCACATATTCTAGCCGTCAATTAAATAGGGAGCCACCACTTCTGTAGATTGAAGAAGGCAGTATTCTCTGACTGTAGGTTTCATTACTTCCTCCCCCTTCCTCCGTACCTCTTTTTTTGAGATAAAAACAGTTTTTGTTCCAACCTTTGTCCCTCTTTGTGATGCTTTCGGGCCTCTCAAGTATCTGCGGACAACCTAAGGTAATAGTTGTCTCCCTAAGAAACCTAATCCAGGGGATATTGGGGCCGTGGTGGCACGAGAGGCAATCAGATATCACTGCGCAATTAACACTTGCCTCATCATTGAGCGCCATCATAACAAAAGGGCTAGCTTTAATTGCTCCTCCACATAATCCAGGCCTAGCTCCTGGGGAGCTACAAAATGGAGGGTTGAAGAGGGAACACAAAAAAACCATCTGAAAACTCTATTCTCTGTTTGACCCTGTTGGAAGCCCTATAACCACAGACTCCCGCACCATAGGTGAGGGAGGGGAGATACTTCTTCCTCTAAATCTCAAGAAAGGGAGCAATTGTTTTTTACCCAAAAATAGGAAAACTGGCTCACTTTTGTAATAACTTTGCTCCCATACATATAGGCTACGTTTTTAGTATTCTTATGGCTGCCTAACATTATAAAAGTCTTGGAAAAGTTAGTCTGTAAATCCATTTTATCCATAAAACTGGATATGAATGACTTTAGGCAACTAGCTATCCTAGCAAGCAGAACTTTAAAGACGCGCCAGCCTGGCTTATTTTTAACCATCAGCACATCATCCCCGCGTTAACAGGTGCTAATTCAAGAGCATTACTGTAGAGCAAAAATTGTATCGGGCAAGCACTCACCCCTGGTGTACACCTTGATTAACAAAGAATGTCTGGTAGCACTCTCCATTTTCCCCATATCTTGCGGATGCCTTAAAATCCCAATGGAGATGCTGCAGAAGGGCTTCCAGGCCCATGGGGGTTTTTATATTCTACAATTTGGAGTGATTTACACAGGCGGAGGTGCTTGACAAGTCCATAAACGCCAGCTGCACAGAACTAACTTTGGCATACTTATATTTGGAAACAAGTAGATGGAGGTTTAGGCACTGCTCGATAGTGCAGAGTCCTTCCCTAAGTCCACATTAGACTGGGGAAATGATCTTTCTGTCCAGAGCCCACTCAAGCAAGCATTCCAAGATAATACCCCCAATTATTTTTGTGGTAGAATCAAGGAGAGAAATTGGCCGATAGAACTTAGGATCATGCATGTTTCCTTTTTTGAAGACTGCAACAATGATAGATTTGAGCCAAGATGGAGGAATGCCAACCATGCACATAGAGTTGTTGGCAGTGGTGACCAAAACTCTGGGTTTGCCCTAAAAATATCCATGTGCACCCCATCCGGTCCTGGTGCTTTTTTAACCACATCCATGCTGGTGATGGAACCACTCCGTCACCAGCCATGGTCGCGCTGTGCTGGTGACGGAGTAGTTCTGTAATGGCCTGGCCGCCGCGTCTGCGCTGCAGTGATTTTGTGCCTGCGTGGCGCGTTCTATTGAGCGGGGGGGCCGTGACGGAACCACTCCGTCACAAGCACAGCGCGCCTGTGGCTCGTGACTGAGTGGTTCCGTCACGAGCATGGTGGCGCTGTGCGGCCCCCCTTCCCCCCCAGCGCTGCAGCGGAATTACTGCCGCGGCCAAGGGGTTAAGAGGGCAATTTTGAATGGCCTTGACTACTTTCTCAACAGGGCGGTTACTTAATCAGGGGAGCCTCCAGGGACAAAAAGAGCTCAAACTGATCTCCAGAAGTCCTGCCTATCCCTAGTCTGGCAGGTAACTACTAGATTATCCCAATTCTGCGTTCCTCTTTTTTGGGCCAAATTATAAGCCTTTCTGCAGGTGCCAATCATGCCCTGATCTCTAAGGGTCTGTTTCAGTGGCCAGCGTAACTTAAGATTAGCTACTCTACATGCGTTGTCAAACCATGACTGAGTATTAGACTATATTGGCTTTAACAATTTATCGCTAATATGCACGTTATAAAGTCCCACCCCAGCAACTGGGTGACAAATACGGCAAGCAGCGTGGGCCAAAAACCGCTTGTTAGAAACACCCCCAATGCGTGAGGCTGAGTGAACTTTTGAGCGCTGCTGTAAGTCTGTGGGTCCACCTCTGGATGTGCAGGTGGAGGGACATTTGTTAGGAATATAGTTAAAGGAGGAGCCCATGTAGGAAATATGGGTAGAATGGCACATTTATGCCATGCAAAAATCACATTCTAAATCCCACAACTCAATTCCTTTGACACACAATAGCCAATCTCCACAAAAGACTGGCAATTTAGGTCAGTGAATAGAATCGAACATGCACGGCTCATTTGGATGGAAGCCTGGGACTTAAAATCAGTATTTACTTTCCATTAACCGCCAATAATCCTGCAAGCTTTCCAGCTGCAAAACCAATCATATTGTTGGCATCATTTAAAATAAGACTGATAATAGGGACTTCACTAGACGCTCTTTTTTCATGGGGATATAGACAATGTCCGTAATTTACTTTTGTGTAATGAAGCAAAATGTTGGTGCGATTGCGTGAATTTATGAGTAATTACAGAAAATGCTAAACTGGCCTTTGGTGCTGTATTTTAGTGTGAAAAATGTCCTCACAGCCACTTTGGACATATGGATGCATTTCTCTCTAAAACAATAGTGCAAAGAAACAAAAGCACCATGAACAACAGATGCTCTTGCTCTGTTCTTTCTCATGGTTTCCGTGTGTTTGCAATACATTTTTCTTACTGCAAATGGCACATTTGGGAATTCTGCATGACAAGAGTAACAGCAAATTACACTAATTACATTAGCGTGATTATAATTTCACTAAGGCCTATATGGGATAATTTAAGTAAGCAATTCTCAATAACAATAATTTAAAAAAAACATGTGATTTGATATCCCTTGAGTAAAATAGTGATCAGAGATTACGTACTATTCATCGCACACATTTATTTTAAAGCAGAAGGAAACACATGATATGGTCTGGCTGGCTACCAGGTATCTGGATATTCCAGATTGTAAGTCTTTGTGCCAGCCTAATATTTGGTCTCAGCTTCAATGAGTCGTTACATGGAGAGGAGCATTGGATTGATGTGGTCACACTTTATGGTTTGCAATATTATCCTGGCTGCTGCATGTAGGGCAGCCTTTAGGCCACATAGATTAAATACAGGGGACCTGTCAATAGTGTGTTCCTATAATTAATCCCAAGAGACCATTAGAGATTTACCACTAGTTTAACGTCCTCCAGAGGGATGAAAGGATAAATGTCCCCACCCATGTAATCATCCTTTCTTCCGTCTCTCATTTTGTTTTTGTCATTCTTCTTTTTCCCCATTCTGTCACTCCAATTTCTCTCTCTTCCACCGGTGTCCAATTTTTCTGTCAGTCAATGTTGTTATTATCTGCCAATCACTCTTCTCTCACTTTGTTTTTTTGGTCTTTTTTATGTTTGTTCTGCTTTAACTCTCTTACGGTTCTTTCCTAATTTGTTCTCTCCCCAAGCTTCTCTCTGTCATTTGCTTTATGTTTTTGTATTCTATGGTCTTCTTTCCCTTCGATCTAGCTACTCTATTTTCAGCTCCCTTCCCTATATCCATGCATTCTTACATTACCTGCTCCCACTTTTTTATCACTTCTTTAGGTTTTTAACTAACTGCGGCCCATCTGCTAATTATCATCATCAAAATAAGCATCTTAGTGTCATGCATTATTCAAGTCACAACGCGGAGGCATCCTGGGTAGACCTGCTCACTAAAGCTATCCATTGTCTCAAAGATCAGCTACCAAAAAAAAATGCCTTAAATACCACTCTCCCTATTATCAAACAGTGGTTGGAAAAACATTTGAGCAAAATGCAAAACAAATTCTCCTCGGGGGAAGTGTTTTGGGGGCAGTACAAAGGTGCCATTTTATTTTACAATATTTGCATAATTTCCAGTCATTTCACCTTTTTGTGGCATTTTAGTGACTTCCCGACCCTACCACCACACACAAACAACCATGAAACACCATGAAGCAGCAAACAGTAAAAAGTATGGTATGTGGGAAAAACTGTTGTTCACAAAAAAAATCACCTAGACTTACTACCAAAATGATTGTGATCGAACAAAAACAATACAAAATGGGTGAAAAACCCCTGACTGTGTATATGGAGTCCATACATCGAATGACATTGACTAGCCTAGTTCTACCATTTGGCGTGTCTAAATTTCAATAACACCAAGGTTTTAAAAGTGAATGACCTTTTCAGTTATGTACCACGTACCGTATGAAGGGTCAACATTAATGTTGTATCATCAGAGTGGCGGGAAGAAATTGCTTCATGTATATCAATGTAAGATACAATTACAATACATAAAATCAATTAAAATATTAAATCATCACTAAAAAATTACTCACATTTCTGAGAGTAAACATTAATTTTATTTAAAAAATAGATTAAAAATGATCTCAGACATTCGAAAGCTATCATTATGCAAATCGGCATTCCTTTATCATGTGGACACATCGAATTAACGCACAATGGCTAACTGCAAGTGACTAAAAAGTATATAATTGTTCTTTAAGAGAATGGGTATTGCAAGTCAGTTAAATAGCAATAGACTTTTAATAGTGTTAATTGATATTTAAACCTATTGCCATTAAAATGCAATAACTACTATATTCTAATTACTATGGGGGTGAAATTAGGAGTGGTATTAATGGCATTTTAGGTGATTAAAAGGGAGGCATTAAAAGGTATTATCACAAGAATGATCAGGGATTCTGTTCAATGGGGGGGGGCAACACTTTTAGAAAGTCACCCTGGCTCTCTTTCCAGCTCTTGTACAAATAACAATAACGGGGTAGAAAAGAAGGAGGTAAGCCAATTAATGCTGTGGTAATTACTCGAAAGTGTTTTGGCATTCACAGCGCAGACAGGTAAGACTGTGAATTAGCAAATGGTGTCCACGCGGAAGCAATGAATGCAGTTCCCAATTCTAAACACCATTTTTGCTTCTAAGTAAGAGTATTGCAGGGAAAACTGCACTCAAAATCTGTTTTAATTAACAAATGCTTGAGAGTTTGTCTTGTAGGCGTATATCTCACTTACAAGTTAATAGTTTTCACCACCAATGCAGATGTAGTCACATTAGTTAAAACTGCCTAATTTGAGAAGTAATCGGTGCTCCCAGGGGACTGGTCCATGTATATGAAACATGAATCACAGAGTCGTGAGCTGGTGGTTAATTAGCACAAATCTGCAATACTTCCTTACACTTATTTGAATTTCTAAACATACGTTCAAATGAAGTAGGTGCAGGTCATGGAGTAAATCGGGCAACCACACACATTTTGAAATGTCAGAGAGAAATTAAGCTGTTACAAACAAATATTTTGATCCCATGGAGAAAGAAAGCAAAACAAAAGATATTTCTGAAATTTCAGAAGTGACGTGCCTATACTTGCTTATTTTCTGCAGAACTGTCAATTCACAGTTGTAGGATTAGGCAAGATTGAGGAACACTAACAAAAGTTAAGAACATTTTGAATGTCCCTTAAATAAGCATATTCATTTTAGAAATTGGAAAACATTATAGATCCCACCTATGTATTTGTGAATGTTTTCCAGTACAGTGAACAATGTTTTTTAGAGAAAAGCAACCATTGTACCAACTACAAGTCACTTGTTACAGAGAGCAGGTGAGGTGTAACACTTGAGAGTTGGATGGCTTCAGGGAAGCCATCTTGGAAGCAAGCCCAAAGGATATATTTACAGGCTGCTGTAACCATAATGCAGTGTACAGGCAGGGCTGATTAATAATAGACATGGCATTGTTGCACTTTCAAGTACAGGAAGTGGGAGGCACCTAAAAGTGTCACAATATAATAAACAACAAACCAACACAAATGCCAGTACTGAGCTCTATTTAACAATTACATTTGGCTTTTAGGCCAATGTAAGTATATCATTGGTCCCACGAAAAGTAAATTTCTCAAGTTTGTTTTATTTTCAAACCTTTTTCTTCTTATACAATAAATACAAAATAGAAAAACACGACTCACTAATCAACAATATACGACAATACAACACTCATTATTTTGCAAATCAGCTAATTAACAAAAGACACCCCACAGACTTTATGCTCTCTACAAGCCATTCCACATACAATACCGATTCATAACCCACTTCACGCATTCATCCAACATACCCATGGGAAAAGCCCACTTAAATTAACAGTTTTTAGAAAGGGCTCCCCCCAGAGGGAAAGTAAAGCGCACTCAGTCAAACAACACAGGAATTTAGAAACCAATTATAATGACAACAAATGCACAAAATTATAATCAGTACAGTTAGACGAAACACTTTGTGTGCATTATCAACAACCACTAAATTGGAATGTGTTTGCTTGACTTAAGAGGGCGCAAGGTCGAAGCGTTTCGAACCCTGTGATAGTCAGGGCTCTCCTCAGGACCATCAAGATCTTATTCGAAAAATTGAGCTGCATTTACAGTGCATATGGTGGTGTTGACCACTTCCCTTGCTCTGGCAGTCAAGTGCTTCAAACGCTGGCTGTCTTGTAGTTGATCTAAATCAAGTGTGTCCAAGTATCCATGACCAGTGGCACGAAGTAATGAAGTCAATGGCCAAGTTCCTGAACCGAAACAACAAGCTTCTATTCCATTTACTCATCTTTTTACACAAGTAGCTTTCGGGTAAGTTAGAAGGCCTGTCAGTGGGTATCTGGAGGGATAGATACCTTATAACGACTGGCTTTGTGAGGTCTTTCTTTTCCCTCTCACAGTTATAGTGGCTATACAGGGCCCTTTTTACTAGGTTCTTGTGTGAACAGTCTATTATGTGAGGAGATGTAAATAAATGCCCCTGTTCCACACACACTAGGCTTTTCTCCACCGCTGCGAGCCATGGTATGCGATTGGCCCGGTCACATTTTAAACTGTCCATAATGATGTCACGGGTCAGTGACGCTGCTTCGTTCCTCCATATTTTCAGCCAAAACAACGCAGGTCTAGATCTTATATAATCCTCTACATACTTGATGCTCAATTCTTGGTGGCACAAATAAGTTGGGGCGCTAATAACCCCTCCCAGGATCTTCCTGCAAAACTGATTCTCCTCTATCTGTAAATTGGTACAATTTGTATAGCCCCATACCTCTGCGCCATAAGTTCCTGTTGGTAAGCATTGGGACTTGTAAATATGTAGCATTGATATAATGACCTCAGCACTTTGTGGTTGGCGAAGTGAGGTAACAGAGTTTATGGCTTTGCTCAGTTTATTTCTTCCCTGTGCAGCATGTGGTTGCCATGAGCCAGAGTCAGCAAACAACAGACCTAGATATGGAAAAGTGCTTGTGCATTTTAAAACATTATCCCCTATTGAAATGCAGTTGATCTTATGCTTTTTTGGGCCACAACACATTATAAATGATTTAGTAAAATTAGTACAGAGCTGCAGATCAGCCATATAGGTAACAAAACCTGAAATAAAAATTCGTAATGCATTAGGTGTGCGGGCCATAAGCACCGCGTCATCCGCATAAAGGAGAGCGGGCAGTGGTCTACCAGTGGTCTACCATTAACTTGCGGGACATCAGATGTTAATTTACACACACAGTTACTTAATTCATTTATGTACAAAATAAAAAGCAGGGGGGCTAAGACGCACCCCTGTCTGACCCCCCTGCCAATAAAAATGTCACTGGATACCTCGCCAAGCGTGTTCAAACTGACACGGGCTCTCAAGTCGCTGTGTAAATGAGCCAGGAAGTAAACTAAGGATTCATCTAAACCATAATTCAACAAAACTGACCATAAACGGGAGCGATTAACAAAATCAAAAGCAGAACTCAAATCCATAGCCTTTCTGAGTGGAGTCAAGGCCCTTGGTTGTTCTTGACAATATAATAAACAGGCATTGTGTGTGTGATGAAAGTGTGCACCAAGTAAAGATGCAGACACACTGGAATTTACAACAGATAGGAAGATAAGTTAAAATGGGCCAAAAAAATTTAGCCTAATCTGTGTTGCAAGGTGTGTCCTCATTGGAAACCGTGACCTTTACCACTATGGGTGCTTGGTGTGGCTTGGCATTAAATATGCAATGCCAGATTACCACAGCAGCGGCCCGTGCAGGTAGGAGTGGTGGGCCAGTGGGGCCTGGTTGGGGGGGGGGGGGGATTTAGAAAGACGACAAGCGAAAATTCATTATTTATTTTATTTTCCCTCATGGTTGTCTGTCGAATCCCCCTCCCCCCAACCCGGCCCAACCACTTCACAGCCCTTATCTGCACAGGCATCTCCTGGATTCACAGAAGTACTGTGCTTTCACAAAGGCACAGTAACTCACTTGGAGACTGTGGATTACTAATTTGCAATGCAACAATGTGCACTACAATTCACAAATGCCACTGAAAATCATAATATGCATATGTACACTCCGCAAGGGAATGCACCAATGCTTTGTGATGTCTCCTGCAGTTTCTAGTTATTCAATAGTTACAGACTGCGGACGTGAGGTGGTAAATATGTGCAAACTGAAAGGTGTCCATTTCAGACATCTTTGACTATGTGAGTACCAGCTACAGGCACCAAAGGGGAGAGACACAAGTTCGTGGACCACTGCATTCTCCCTTTATTTTACCTATCACACTATGCCATTCTTTGCAACACCATAACTCTAGGTCGTGGCAAAATATAAATTACTCGGGCATAATTCCTGCAATGCTTCATTATACTTGTTAAGTGAAATTCTTTGTAATTACATCACTAAGCCACTTTGCGTAATTAAGTATCATTCACAAGTGATTGTTTTTCACAGTGATTTTGTTTAAATGCATCCTCACATCAGTGGCACAAGGACACATTTTGCACTAAAATATAGTACAAAATTCAATATCTTGTGCAATCAGATGCATAGTCAGTTCATGTCTCATTCATGTGGTCAGAAGTGTGCACACCACTCTGCACAAACCTTTTTTGCACAGCAAAGGATTGGGGGATCTTTTGCTGTGCAAGGAGAGGCGGTATTTGCAGAGCAATGCAAAGCACTGTACTGTGAGCATCCTTTACTCTAATCAGAACTATCACCAGTTAGACCTTGGTTGGTATTCATTTTACACAATGATAAGTTTAGTAAAGTGCTTTGTGCAGTCATACTTAAACTCATGCATAAATGTATTCCAACTACATTTATAAATATAAAAATATAGGAGAAATAAACTGTAAGGCCAATCTTTCAAACTCACAGGCCTTCTTACAGCAGCACATGCAAACTCTACTTAGACGCGAACTGTAAGTCAAATTTCGACAAAACGTTTGCCCTATTAGTTTCGGTCTTTTCTGAAATTCTCTTAAGATGTTGGACCCAAATAATGAAATGAGTAACTTTAACACCACCAATTACTCACATTTGACATCCATAAATGCTCTAACTTAGGACTTAGAGTCAAATGTTAGTAAAGCGTCAACATCCTCAGCCTATAATTTGCCTCTAAAATGTGTCCAAGTTCTATTGAGTTCCCAGCCCTTGCTCAGCTCGAGCTTGTACCTTGTTTCTCCTCCATTGAGGCTGGAGAGAGATTCATGTCCTCTTCTTCAAATAAATAATTTGTGCTTGTGTGTATGTGGAGAATGATGGCTTACCAAGGCTGGGACCACTGATTAGTTGTACTGTCCTTTTATCTCCGACGACAACAGGTGTGGCTGTTCCATTTGAGCAGAGGAATGTTGCCCCACAGGCCAGAGCTAAAAAATAAAATGGTAATTTCTTTTATTTATTACCATTTTACTTTTCAGCAACCGACCCGTCCAGAACTGAGTGACAGGATGGGGCGGAGCCAGTGCTGCAGAGTGGCGGCAGGGAGCTCTACACTTTAGAATGCGTATGTCTCTTTTGCTGGCCCATCTTGTGATGGCCACCAGACATGTGCATTTTAAACTTCTCTAACCCAGCTGTCTTAGACCTCCTGTGCTCTTGAGAGCACTGAGTGAGCCCACCCCAATAAATCCTGGAGCTGCTCTCATGCTTTCCATTTACGGCGCTGCTCTGACTGAGCTTTTTACTCATGCATTAACTGTCATTTGATGTGATTCATTGCCATCATCACTAAGAATCCAATCCTTGGTTGATTATACCTTGAAGATTTTCACTGGTTACCAATATCATCCCTACTGGCTGTCCCCCCGTGTCCTGAAGAAGACCCTCCGTGACTCCTTCTTCAATCACGCACTTCTATGGGTCGAAACATGTACAATCCATACCCTACCTTCTACACTCCACGCAAAAGGCAGATTAAGCATTAGATGGATTGGGGATATATGTGTTTAGGGACGGAAGTCCACTGAATTGAACATTTTAGATACCTCTTGTACAGCACTGTATATAGTTCTTTCACTTACAGCACCTGTCACCTCTAGATCACCTAATCACCTATAAGTTAGTCTTGCGTCATTTTTCAATAACTTTTGTTTGTTCGTGACAGCCAGACATTGTTATAACCAGAAAACTGAAAAATTGTAAAACGAAAAAACAATTACGCTGTTAAAATACTGCTTTTTTATTGATTCAAATTAGGTGTGTTCTTCTTTCTTCATGCAGCAATATTGATGTAACGTTAAAGCATTTTTTTTGCCCGACAGTACCAACATTAGCACATACTTATGCAGGTGAGGGCAGCACCAGGATTGGTTAGGGGAGTTTTCTGGGTCCCGCAGAAGAGAGACGACTGGTGGAGGAGGACATTGCGTCATGCCTCGAGGTAAGTGTCTAATAATATTTGTTTTGCACCCCTGCCCCACCGCCCTCTGAGCATGGCAGCCACCACCGGACAAAATGATCCTCATTCAGAGGACTCACATGACATATTGGACCAATATAAGTATGCTGCAGAGGAGGGCCATATCATGCACTGATAATGACTAAATTATGTAGAGAGAAATGTAAATTATGCAGTCAAATGAAGCGCATTCTGTGGCAGAATAATATCAATATTTTGTCAATACTATCTAAGCCACATTTTCCCCTTATTAGTACCAGTTTACCACCTGAATATAAAAACTGAAAGGTGACTAGTTACTCATTTCGAAGAGCCTGACATTCCACGACACCAAGTGTAACTTTTGACCCTAAATACAAAATGTTTTCTAAGCAGAAATGTGCAAATTATGCAAGTGAAAGTGGAATATATGACATGTGATGTAAATGAAAACTTATTTGGAAAGTGCTGCAGAGGCAGAATCACATATTTCAGTGCCCTTGTTATACCCCAGATGTTTTCATCAGATGTAGTGTTCCTATTTCATAAAACATTGAGTGCTAGCGATCCTGCAATGCCTCAACCCAATTATGGGGTAAATGCTATCTATGACAACTCTAGATCTCTTTCTTACTTAGGCAGAATTGTAATGTCATTTTAATGTGTTTTAATCTAATTTATAATTTTTGAATTTTCAATTATGTATCTGCAAACTGAGTTTTATGGCTGCATATATTATGGTACTCAGCACAGCGTGTTAATTAATCTGGAATTAGCAGGATTTAGTGTAGAAATACACAACTGATTTGCTTGTCTATAACTCTCAGTATAAGGATATGTTTGCATCCATCGTTTCACATAGCGTGGCAAACAGAGAGCAGAGAAGTGACCGGTGAAGGGTTCTTAAATAATGATTTTTCATGAACATAGTCCGAAGAAATGTAAGTGTACTGGATTGCATGCAAAGTAGCACCTCATTTAATTTCAAAGGCCCTGCGCTCCAGTGCTGGGCTTTTGGGGGACATCCTAATCTGTTCTGGCACATGTAGGCTTTGTTTCCTATTATTGAACTTATTCAACTAATTTACTTCATACCACAGAGTGTTTAGGATAATTGTATCTGCTTTTTAGAATGTTTTTAAGATCAATGTTTATAGGGTTTTTATGATTTTATTGTAAAGAAGATGTTTTGTGTGAAATAGATTAACTGTATTTGTTTTTCTTGATTGTATTTTATGGAAGTAATGCTTGATTGGTTTGTATGCTTTTATGGATTATTGTTTAATCCAAATAAAGTCTATTTAAAGTAAAGTAAAAGTAAAAATGCCACAGGGTTGTCAATGAAAATCAGCAGGCTAATGCATGCTGGATTTTAGGTCGAGCCTAGCGTTGTGGTGCATGCGCTGCTCACTTTGCGAGGCAAGCAGTATACAGTATAGTGTGGAAGCTTTGTGGGAGATCAACCTACTCTCCGTCCATCTTTTTCATTGGCTTAGGTTCTAAATGCTGCCTTCCGATTTGTTTTAGGCTTGTTAGTCCCTCCTCATGACGACCATATCGTCATTTGTATCCTTCCAAGGCTACTGGCCCCTTCACTCCGAAGACTTTTTTTTCCCTGTCTCCCCCGCCCCCTCCCGCAGTCCGTGACTTCTCACCCCCCGCCCCCACTCCCGTTCATGCCTTCTTGCACATCTGCACTCCCGTTATAATGCAATAGTTCTCGCGTAAATGTGAGTCCTATTGCATTGCAAATGCTTGTTGTTGTCTGTGTTTGTTTCTAATGAACTTTTTAAGATACTACAACCAATAGTAATGATGTGTTATTGAGAAGCCAAGTACTTGGAACATGCTGTCCAAGACAGCAGGTGGCAAGGTGACCCTCATGACTTTAAAGATTCTTGGTCAATTGTGGCTTTGCTACTATATGTAGTGAACAGGTCTGGAGTGTAAAAATACATGGGTATTGTGAAAATATGTTGTATTATGTGAAGGCCAAGATCAGGCCCCAGGCCTTATGACATGGGCTGATAAGGAGCAAGGCCTCTAAAAGGGCATCCTGGAAAGTATTCAACCATTTAGCTAGTCACAAAAGGGCCATTGTAATAACTGGGCTACCTGTTAGTGAAAGAAAACAAGAAAGGAGCAAAAAATCATAGGGATCGATTAAGAGGGTGAATATGAACACCTCTCACACCTTCACGCTTCTTGACTCAGTTATCTTACCTCTCTACAACCCTCTTCATATTGTTGGCGCTTAGCATTATAATGCATACTTTCCTGTCCCCATAAAGAAAGAAGTGAAATTGAATACATTTGGATAAAGCATTTTCAGATGTTGGATGTGATAAGCAGTGTGAAAGAACATACTCCTGTTATACACCTTTTTACACTTGTGGTCTTTATTAAGGATCTCACAAATAACTCATCTTATACTGTATCTTTTGTTCTAACCTAAGCCACTACAAGCTTGTTGGAGTCTTCTACCTGCATATATTTAAGGGGTGTAGGCTGAAAACAAATAATTTAAAATGGATCCGTGTCTTCAAAGTAGCTTAAAAGAGAAGAAGTGCAACTAACAACCATCAACATTTAAAATAGAAATAAGACATGAATATATACATTGCACATGAAACTCTATCACTGGATGTATGAAAGGAGATGAAAAATAGCAACCATGAATCACCCACCTGGATTACGTTACTCACTCATCTATGTAAACAAGATTAACTTAACAAAATATCAAATTACTACCATTACCAATGAAACTGCAAATTAATTTTTTTGACATTGCAAATGAAGAATACAGACAAGAAAAATGTTTGGCACCATCCTGACCACTAGCATCATAGTTCTCAATACAGTACTTTATTTAGAAAATTCAAAACAATCTTTTACTTAATATATTTTATTTTATCTAAGCGCCACCATATGAATACACTATCAGTACTACTCGCACATTTACAAAGGAATAGCAAATAGATTCTGAACCCAAATGCTTAAAATAGAAGTGATACACCTGCCTAAATTATAAAAGCTATATTCTTAATTTCAATATGACCTCAGTCATTTTTTTAAAAATGTTTTTGAATCTCAAATGGGCTTTGTTTTAGTGGAAGAATAATATTTTTTTTAAATACAAAAAAGGATAAATAGGCGGAACACAAAACGTCATACTCTAAAACATGTCTAATTTGTCAAATGGAATTATATGTAGGGACAAAACAAAGCTTTTCTATGAAAGCAGTTAGCTTCCATCGTTCAGACATTAGTCTGAATAACAAAGACTATTTACTATGTTAAACATGATTCTGCCAAACTCAGCGCAACCTGGGATGGAGCTGTGGGTCGGTACTAATGGCAGAATGCATGCTGTAATTATACGCCTAACATAACATGAGATAGTATACTTAGTTCATGATCCCAATGTATACTTTAAGAAGACTATCACACACAAACTACTACATAGAAAAGGCGGCTATGTTGCACTGAGGGCTTGTTTAGGAATACAGGAAGCCAATGTCTTGCCTTGAATTTTGAACACCCCTCTAGCTTTTCGAACAGGTTGAATCTTCCTGTGACAAAACATGGATGACAAAAATCACAAGTGAGGAACTTGATTGCCTTTCCATTGGGAAGGATGTGTTGTTACTTTAAGAGCAACAACATTCATTTGTGACCGAATCAGCCATTTGTACAATTCAGATTTGTGTTAAATATGCCGGCTAAATTACAAAGCACACGTTGCTTTTTTCTTTTTAGAATTTTTTACGCAAGCGCAAATATGCTCAGTAGAATTTCAATGGATCCATCCAATTGGTCTCTGAACTGCATCATTTATTACATTGTTTCCATTTTTCTCCATACTCATCTGAATTGCCAGCTGCAATTTGTCATATGCATCAAGTTGGCAGGAAGATTAAGAACAGGGGACATACAATAAAGCATATTTCCAGAATTCAAAAAATACTAGCTGCAAATCAGGATGCACCGTTTTGAACAAAGTGAGAAGCATTCCGGCCCATGGTACCCGCCGTGTCGCTGCAGATTGGAAATGAACAAGTGTACCTATGGAGTAGGTACTAAATGTGTCTAAATTGTGGTTTCAATAGGTCCAACGCTGCTCAGACCATTGTGTTTTTCACCACTTGCAGTAGAGATAAGTGATTAATAGAAATTGCATTTTTTATTAAAAATCCAATCCCAAATTATCCCTTCACATAACTCATAAAAAGTTCTGTGAAATTGTTCTATAATGTCTGCTCTTCTAAACACAATTCAATTTTAAGTCATTCTAAAGAAATTGAGAATTTATCAATAATATTTAAAAAAAAAAACAATTTGACTTCCTTCCTTACTTTTCAAATCCGACTTTGTATTCGACCCCTGCAGGGAGCCGGAAGCTACATTGCTAAATAAGGGAAAAGAATATTTATTTGTTTTATCAAAAATAAAATTCTACAACAGAATGACTTTGTGAGGTGTTTAAAGACTTGTTTTAAAAAAACTTTTGATATTCATCTAAAATGTTTACAGACCTGAAAAATGATATTGTTACTACATGCATTAAATATTTTGCACCTCTATTGTAAAGTAAAACAGAACTTGACTCAAAATATGTATGAGGTAAACAATGAGGACCACATTCTTTTTAAAATTGGCTACAATCTCTGCCTGTATTCCAGAGAGTTCAGGCAACTAAGCTTTGATATGAGACATAAACCCTGTTTTTTGTTGGTGTTCAAAATGCCCCTTTGCTGCTTGGGGAATCTGTTCAGTGACTGATCATACTCGAAATACCTGCCTGGGCACAACGAAATAGCACCAATGCTCTATCTGAGCCGGTATAACGGGGCTTTTTTACAAGCCCCTTGCGCCACTGCTGCGTCACTTTTTCCCATTATAAAAGTGACGCATTGGCGGCGCAAGGGCCTTGTCAATAACCCCCTATATATTTAGAGCCTTTACTGCTCTGGTATCAAATTGTTTAAGCAGACAAGTTCCACACTTTCCTCTAATAAAAACTGTTACCAGAAAACATGTGCTCCCCTGACTCGCCCTTTCCGTCTGAGCGTCATCACATCTCCAAGATGGGCCGGCACTTCTGGACCAGAATGGATTAGAACACGCTGTTGTGAGAACCGCAGGAGTTGTGGCAAATAACAGGCACTCACTGCTGAGCACAGATTACATTCAGTTACCCTGAGAGCAGACTACACGCAGGTACTCATTCCCTGAAATACTTCAATGCATTCATTCCAGTCCATGAAATGCATCAGGTCACTCATTTCCATACACCCAAATGTGTTCCTGAACATAAGCTACATGCACATTGATTCCACAACATAACCATTCTATGCACTCATTCCTCAACATAGTATGAGTCCGGGTGTTCATTCCCAGACAAAGTAATTCCAGATTATGCCTACATTCAGATGTTCTTTCCACAACATAGGTGACTTATGTATGTTCATCCCAGAACACAGAAGGACCCTGGAGCCTCCTACTCAGATTCAGCATATTCCTTCAAAAACATTCTTGAACATGAACTGCATTCACATATACATTTTAGAATATAGGATACATCTACAAACTCATTCATCAACATGAAATGAGGCTGAACACTGAGCATTGAAAACGTTCATTAGCTCGTTCCTGACTGCAGACTACATATGGGTTTTCATGCCGTGACAAAGAATACTTTTGAACTCATTATGGAACATAAATAATATATTCGGACAGATATAGAAAACTTCTAAAAATTGAAATTACATCCAAATAATCGCTCCCCAACATGGCCTTCATCTACTTACTTATTCCTCAACGCAGGCTACGCGCATTTCTAAACAAAGAGTTCTTGCTGAATATAGAATACAAAAAGACTTGATCACACATACAATAAGCAGGCCTGAACAGAGAACACCCCAAACACCTCCAGTTACTAAGTCACTAACAGAATATTTTCAGAGGTGGAAAATATCTGACTACCTATCCCTGGATACAGAATACTCATTGCCTGTAAAAATACTATTCAAAATGATATGTCAGTAGAAAAATGCTTGCAGGTGCTTATCCACAGTCAAGGAAAATTTTCTTTTACTGTTCCCTGGGTATGTAATACTTCCATCTGTTGATTAGTGGAAATAGAATAGGTCCTAATACCCTAAAAGAGTTCTTCCTGGCACTTGCTCAATACTTCCCGAAATTGATTTATGGAAATTGAATACTTGCAGATCTTAACTGCTGGGCATAGAACAATTCCTGGCATGCACTGTCAGGAGTAGGATACTTCAAATACTCATTGCTGGGACTTGAGTGTTTAATGACAAATTCACAAACATAGGATAGCCCCGGATATTCGTACACACATATGGAGTAATGCGGATATTCATTCACACACATAGAATAATTTTAGAAATTAATTCCCAGCAATATACAACTTGCAGATGCTTACTAATAACTAATTACACAACACCAAGAACCTCTTGAAATATCTTCCTAAATATTCAGCACTTCCTGATAATTCACTCAAAAATATAGAGTATTTCTGGGCATTCATTTCCAGAAAAGTTATAGTCCCAGATGCTGATTAATGGCATTAATACACAAACACAAAATATAATCTAATGCTTCTTCACCACTATGCAAAACTTCCTGATAAGGTGTGCCTGGCACAGACAATGCATAAGGTGTGCTCGGTTCAAACAATGACAATGCATAATACGGCCCCAGGTACGCATTTACCACACCAAATGAAAAAAACACCTGTGTGTTCTAGGCCTCTTCAAAGACACCGACTTTACATAATAATTGGATACAACTGGAATTCTATGGGCGAGGGTTCTTTAATTAATAAAGTTTCCAAATTCCTCAGGGTACGCTGCACTGAAATAAACAGTGTCCTAATGCTCATGGGCTTCTTTAATGCCACTGCCCCATTGCCCCCACCCACCCAATGTCTGCCGAGTTGCAGAGTAGAATTGGTCAGGCATCCAAAGGGTGTGTGCTGATTTCTTGAGCCTGAGGTGAAACAGACAGGACTCATCCAACCTAAGACAGTGGTTTCAAGTCCCAGCCTATGGCGAGGCTTATTGGGCAGCCTGGAGTCCCGCCCCTGCGAACCGGAACCCTGCACGAGGCAGTTCTCAGCGCTTCCAATCTTTTCTCCCGAAGGAGGGCGAGCAGAGCATTTTGTCCTCAAGAAATACTCTTTATAATTGTTCGGTTAATGTGCGCGGCAAACGTGAGAGATGGAGTCAGCCTTTCACGTTTCTCTTAAATGGAATGCGCTCGCAGGAACATTAAGCTTGCCAAGAACAGGATAAAAACAAATCGAGGCAAAGTCGGCGGTCCAGAGGTGTCGATGTGTGAACAAAATACTCCTCACGCCGCCCCACGAGGAGGAAGGCTTAAGAATTACATTACAAACATACATTATTAATTTTAATTCGGCTTCTGTATCCTACCTCTCTTTGTACTTGGGATTGTTATTTTTTGTTTCTAAGAAAGAGGGTGAAGCAAGAGGGAAGGGGAATCGATCAGCCTGTTTGCAAATGGCCACCCTGGGTATTTCAAAATGCATGGCTGCACGAGCGGCCAAGTAACCTGTAGAAAATGCCTAGAAACTAATACCATTATTGCGTGTGTGAAGCTAATTGTAGGAAAATAAACGTCTTACAGATTTAGAGGACGGGTCAATTTTTAAAATATTTATACTTGGTAGGTGTACGCCCATGATTTTCATCGTTTTATAAAGTTTTTTGGATTTTTACCAACCACCGGGTTAGGTAAGCCAACCCCAGCCCTACATTTATAGTCTCTGTATTTCATTTTATGGAAAGCAATCTTGTTGAGCTTTTCAAGATTCATTGATGATGAAGAAAGTAATGTGCGCACACGCATTTCTGTTGAAATCGACATAAAAAAGGATGTAAATTAATGACAAAGATGAATATTATTTTGATACTTGCTGATGTTCGATGTAATGTGATATA
Source organism: Lissotriton helveticus (assembly GCF_964261635.1). Taxonomy (NCBI): domain Eukaryota; kingdom Metazoa; phylum Chordata; class Amphibia; order Caudata; family Salamandridae; genus Lissotriton; species Lissotriton helveticus. Next base: position 613,587,955 of record NC_136065.1, read on the forward strand.
GATTGTGATTTATGAAACTATTGGCAGTGCCATTTGCATCTGGGATGGCAAGGCCGCCCTGGTGTTGTCAGACACAATGTAACCAATGATGTCACAGTCAATATAACCAATATGTTACAGTCAATGTAACCAATGATGTCACAGTCCATGTAACCAATATGTTACAGTCAGGCGCGCAACACCCATTGGCCTCAAAGGGCTTCAGGCCCCCCCGTCGTGTGTGGCAGCCCGGGATGAGACACTTCCCGGGCCCGCTCACAGCCCCACCCGAGCACTTCACAGGTCTTTTAAAGACCATTTGCATGTTAATGTGGCCTTGCTATTGTTTCTCCACTTTTAAGAGCCCCTGCAGCTCCACTCTGCATGTCGCTCAAAGATTCAGCCCCCCCGAAATGTTTTCTTAGCCCCCCCCCGAAATTTGGCTCTAGTTGCACCTCTGGTTACAGTCAATGTCACCAATGATGTCAGGCATAGGTTCCTCAGCACTGAGTGGAATCAATGCTCTTTTTCAATCCTTCATAATGACCCTATAACCCTAACCTTAAAACCGCATGTATTGGGCGCTACTGTCTTATATTTTTAAATGTATGACCGGTTCCATTTTCGCATGATATATCTCCCAAGTACAGATTTGCAGCTGTATTTACTCTCGGTTGCTCTTCCATTGGCCCAGCACGGAGTTCATGGTCTGGCATTTTGTGCTAGAGTAAAAGAACAGCAGGGATGTCAAATGGGAATGAACAGAGACTGCACCTGTATTCCATATACATCCCATTCCTCTTTCTAGGAATACTTTTTACCAGCATCTTCAAGATTCTTAAGTTATGCAGTATTAGACCTGGCATCCTTGGTGTGATTTTCCCCCTAACATTTTGGCTTCAGATCTTCTGTTTTGCTGACTTTGTTTCTGCTGGCTTGAGGACCAGTGCTAAAGTGCTTGTGCTCTCCCCTTAAAACCTGGTAGAATTGGAATTTACCAAATTGGCATTTTTAATTTACATTGTAAGCCCTAGTAAAGTGGCACTACCTGCTCCCAGGGCCTGTAAATTAAATGCTACTAGAGGGTCGGCAGCACGGATTGTACCACCCACTTAAGTAGCCCTTTAAACATGCCTCAGGCCTGCCATTGCAGCCTGTGTGTGCAGTTTTAAACTGCTATTTCGACCTGGCAAAAAAACCTCTGACCACACCCAAACCTTCCTTTTTAATACATACAGGTCACCCCTAGTGTAGATCCTGGAAAGGCCTAGAGGGTAGGGTGCAGTGTATTTAAAAAGTAGGACAGGTACCTTTAAGTTCTATGTGTCCTGGTAGCAAAAAACTCTTAACATATGTTTTACACTACTGCAAGGCCTACCTCTCCAATAGGGTAACATTTAAGTTAACTTATTTCATTTAATAAGCTGTAACTTCCGAATGGGAACAGGTAAATCAGTTCATGTTTGGTGTCTTTTTAAGAATGGTACCCGAATATCCTCTTTTATGATTGTCAGAGTTTAAATAAAAATTTTGAAAATGCCCCTTTTAGAAAGTTGGCATGTTCCTGCCTCAGTCATTCAGTGCCTGCAGCCTGTCTCTGGGTCACATAACTGGGTGTAGCTGACAGTTGCTCTTCATGTATTCCTCCTATAAAGTCACTCACAATAGAGAGCTAAGGTGTGCCTGGGTGGGCCATCACTGACAAGATGGAAGGGTTGAGCTGGACACAGGCCTACTTACACTAGATAGGCTGTGTCTTGCATCCTCACCAAGGACTGCATACCCCCCTGTAGTCAGACGGTTCTTTAATGGATAGTTTCCTAATTCGTAAAGGCTGCACTGAGATATACAAAGTGTCCAAATGCTCAGCGACTTCTTTAATGCACCTCCCCTTTCCTGCATGCCACCCGAGTTGGAGAATAGGATTAGTCATGCATCAAAAAGGACACAGGTGTGTGCTGATTACTAGAGCCCGCGGTGAAATGGAGAGGGCTCATCCATCCTGCACCTACGACAGTGGTTTCAAGTCCCATCCTGTGGCAAGGCTTAATGGGCAGCCTGGAGTCCAGCCCCTGCCTACCGGAGCCCTGCATGAGGGCATCCTCAGGGCTTCCAATCTTTTCTCCCAAAGGAGGGTGAGCAGATCATTTTGTCCTCAAGAAATACTCTTTATAATTGTTTGGTTAATGTGCGTGGCAAACGTGAGAGATGGAGGCAGCCTTTCACGTTTCTCTTAAATGGAATGCGCTTGCAGGAACATGAGCTTGACAAGAACAGGATAAAAACAAATCAAGGCAGAATCAGTCCAGAGGTGGTGGTGTGTGAACAAAATACTCCTCTGGCCGCCTCACGAGGAGGAAGGCTTAAGAAGTACATTCTAAACATACATTATTAATTTTAATTTGGCTTCTGTGTCCTGCCTCTCTTTGTACTTGGCATTATTTGTTTTGTTTCTAAGAAAGAGGGTAAAGCAAGAAGAAAGCGGAATCGATCAGCCTGTTTGCAAATGGCCACCCTGGGTATTTCAAAATGCATGGTTGTACGAGTGGCCAAGTAACCAGTAGAAAAGGCCAGGAGACTAATAGCATTATTGCCTGTGCAAAGTTAATTGTCAGTAAATAAATGTCTAAGAGATTTAGAGGATGGGTAAAAAAAATGTTTTTTTAGATTCACGCTTGGTAGGTGTACACCCAAGATTTTCATAGTTTTATTAAGTTTTTGGTGATTTTGACAAACAACCGGTTTAGATCAGCCAAGCCCAGCCCTACATTTATTGTCTCTGTATTTCATTTTATGGAAAGCAGTTTTCTTGAGCTTTTCAAGATAAGCAGATGATGAAGAAAGTGATGGGCGTCCACGCATTCCATTTTTTGAAATGACAAAGATGAATATTGTTGCTATACTTGCTGATGTTCACTGTAATGTGATATAGATTGTGATTTATGAAACTATTTGCAGTGCCATTTGCTGGATCCTCTGGGATGGCAAGGCCGCTTGTGATGTCAGACACAATGTAACCAATGATGTCACAGTCAATGTAACCAATGATGTTACAGTCAATGTAACCTATGATCTCACTGTCAATGTAACCAATGATGTCAGGCATAGGTTCCTCAGCACTGAGTGGAGTCAACACGCTTTCTGAATCCTTCATTCAGACCAAATGATCCTAACCTTAAAACCGCATTTATTGATTGCTACAGTCTTATATTTTTAAATGTATGACTGGTATAACTGCTCGGCTTTGGAGTCTTTCCATTTTCACAAGAAATCTCCTTAGTACAGGTTTGCAGCTGTATTTACTCTCGACTGCTTTTCCGCTGGCCCAACATTAAGCTCATGGTCTTGTATTTCGTGCTAGAGTAACTGACAGTAGGGATGTCAAATGGGAATAAACAGAGACTGCACCTGCATTCCATATATGTCCCATTCCTATTTCTAGGAATACTTTCTAACGACATATTTAAGATTATTAAGTTACACAGTGTTAGACCTTGCATCCTTGGTGTGGTTTTCCCCCTAATTTTTTTACTTCAAATCTCCTGTTTTGCTGACTTTGTTTTTGCTGGCTTTACGACCACTGCTTGTGCTCTCCCCTTAAACCTGTTAGAATTGAGTTATACCAAACTGGCATATTTCATTTACCTGCAAACCCCAAGTAAAGTACCTATGCCCAGGGCCTGTAAATTAAATGCTACTAGAAGGACTGCAGCATTGATTATACCACCCACTGAAGTAGCCCTTTAACCATGCCTCAGGCCTGCCATTGCAGCCTGTGTGTGCAGTTTAAAACTGCCATTTCGACCTGGCAAACAAAACCTCTTAACAGACCCAAACCTTCCTTTTTAATACATATACATCACCCCTAGGGTAGGTCCTGGACAGCCTAGAGGGCAGGGTGCAGTGTATTTAAAAAGTAGGATGTGTACTTTTAAGTTCTACATGTCCTGGTAGTGAAAAACTCATAAATGTGTTTTTTACTACTACCAGGCCTACCTCTCCCATGGGATAACATTGGAGTTATTTAATTACATTTTATAAGTTGTAACTTCGAAACGCGAACAGGTAACCAGTTCATGTTTGGTGTCTATGGCATGGTAACCAAAAACCCTCTCCTGTTGTGCAGGCAGATTTTAAATTACAATTTTGAAAATGTCTCTTCTACAAAGTTGGCATTTCCCTGTCTTAGCGATGCAGCCTGTCTCTCGGTCACATGACTGGGTGTAGCTGACAGTTGCGCTTTGGGTAGTCCTCCTACACAGCCAATCAAAATAGAGAGCTAAGGTGAGCCTGAATGGGCCATCACTGCCAAGATTGGAGGGTTGAGATGGACACTGCTGCCTGAGTCAGAAAGATTGGACCTGTACCTGAACTCAGGACTTCCAGAGTGACTCCAAGTCTGCTAGTCTGCTGGCCTCCTGTTCAGAGGCACAGGGACATAACAGGCTCCCAACCACCTGAACCAGTCCCCAGATCCAACTGGAGTAAGTTCCTGACCCCCAATGGTGCTTTCAGGTCCTAGACCCTCAGTTAGGACATTGTGGAGTTGAATCTAAGTTTTTGGGCTCTTCATAACTGCAAATGGACCCATTGGTGCCAAAACCTTGTTGCTAGCAGTGCCACCAACACCAAGTTCTGGCAACCCAACCCTTCGCGCTACAGCATCACAAAGCCCTGGCCCAACCAACCTCAATGACATCAGGATCTTCATGCTACAGCAATGAGCATCTGCGATACCCGGCCTGCTCGTCACGATTCGACGACATCCGTCTGTGATGCTTCACTGCTCCTCGTGCCCCCACACTGCAAACAGGACTCTCTGCGCTGGACAGAGAAGGTAAACTTTCAGCTGAAATAACCTGGTCCCTGCATCTGACCCGCGCTCCATCGTGGTTGGCCTGACTTGTGACTTTCTCCCAGTCTCGCAAGACCTGCATGTCTCTGGTTCTACTAATTGGATTTTTGCCATTTTGGTTTTGATTTATTTATTACGTTTTAATCTATTTTTCTAAATTGGTGTGGGATTTGTCTTGTGTTGTGTTTCCACTTTATTACTGTTTGAAGTGCTACATAAATACTTTACGCCGTGCCTCTAAGTTAAGCCCCACTACTCTGTAGCAAGCTACCAGATGAGTTGAGAACAGGTTAATTTGGGGTGTGGTTGTACCTTACTGTGACAAGGGTTGTGATTGCTGCTTTAGTAGGGTTTCACCGGCTTCAACCAGTAACCCGATTTCTCACATGTAGGTGTTATGCTTAGAGTGGGTTTTTATACTCTTCCAATGATTCTAATCATCAAGAGCTGCTCCAGGATGTCAGTCACTCTGGATTGCACAGGTACAATAGGACATGCATTCAGAGTTCAAGCTGCAGCTGTCCACAGTGTCTAATAAGGGTGAAATGTGAGACATGTTTGGGGATGTATTGGGACATAAGCCATACGTTTGGGGCCGGATGTCTCCTCTGAGACAGGCCAAGGTGGCCCTGTTTTAAAAAGTTTAAAATTGATAGCAATTCCTATGGTGAATAGCAGTGACCCAGATTGATTCAAGTAAGCCTGTGCATTGTGTTTTTGTGGTATAAATGAGATGGCAAAAGTGCATGTGTAGGGCCTTGGGCTCACTCTCTCCCTGACTGATGATGACCCATAAGGATGAAAAGTGGCTGGGATTGTTGGTGTTCTCTTTCAGAGAGGGACAGGTTCTTACAGCTCAAGGGCCAAGACTGATTTTTCACATGGTTGGTCCCTTTTAATGTTTTTAGTTGCACAGATGATTTAATAAACATGGAAAAGATTAAAACACCCAACATATTGATTCCAATATTTTCACCCATTACGTTTGACCTGCCATCAGTTCGAAGTTTGCTTCGCTACACCATTCCAGGCGTCACCTGGCTGATCAAATACAATTAGGCTGAAAGGCATCTGAAGTTGCCCTTCTTCCTTTTCAGACTGGATATGGCCAAACAGTTCTGGCTGTACTGTCTGTTTTCATGTGCCTATAGTTGGTTCACATTTGTAATGGCACAGATGAGCTAATAAGTGACAGAACACGTCCGTAACAATTTAACTATTTCCATCCTTTATGATTTTAGGCCGGGTTGAGCAACTACTGGTTAAACACATATTCCCAGAAATGGGTTCTTAACTCTTTCTGCTTTAGCTAATCAAGCTGATGCACCACAATAAGGCCTACATATTGCTTGTTATATAGTTTTGAGAGGACATGGCATAGCCAGTAAGGCTAGACTGTCCCAAGATTTACATAAATACGTGAGAACAGTGGAAGAGAATGTTACTAGAATAGTTACTAAAGATTTCAGATAATTTCTTTGGAACCATTTTGAAAGCTACCGCTTTCTGCAATTTCCTTCAAGGTAGTAGAGCTTGAGAAGTTACTTCTACCACCCCATTATATTGATGAAATTATGCCCATTTTATAAATGTAAATATTGCTTCACTACCAGAAATACTTTTTGTAAAGTTACCTGACTAAACAGCAAGTAGAATCATTCAGTTAACTCTCCACAAAATGTTCTACAATCCCTTCTGTACTGTATTATCAGGGCCACTGGAATTACACAGTAGGGGAGGGCCAAATAATGCAGCAGGGTTGACTAAATTGTGCAACAAAGACAGGCAAATCTGTGGCATATTGCGGCACATTGTGATAATATTATTTAATTATTTTGTTATTGTTCCCCATGCAAGCACTGCCTGGGCATAGGTTGCACTTCATTAGCACCAAGTAAACACCTATATATAGCAAAAGGCAACAGAGAGGTGACCAGTCAACCTTTGTGAAAGGCCTCCCACTGCGGGGAACATATGTCTCTGCATTATTTGTAACTGTTAAACTGTCTGTTCTAATGGATAATGTGGCAAATGCAGTGAATTCATAATTATGTTAAAAGCACTGTGGCCGCACAATCAAATAATTCCCCAGGTCCTGAGTATTATTAAAGAAGCAGAAAATGGTGAGAACGCACAAGCTGGAACTGCTGGTCCCCAGTTTGCCAGCTGTGCCATTGAGACCAACTGGGTCCACAGGGATTACATTTATCCATTATAAAATAGCCTGACAAAAAACAAATCAGCATATAGTGCCAGAAGTGAAAAAAACATTTTAATCCCCAACTAAGGGGGTGGGGGTATTTGAATGAGGTTAATGCTGTGGTTTTGGGGGGCGAGGCTTACCTCGCGGCGAAGATGGCCATGTCTTTGTGAGACTACGGAGGTCAGTGCAGATTCCGGTGGTGCGACAACGGCCCCCTCATTTAATTTCCTACTGGGTGGACATTTTTAAATGGGTATGCATAGGGGTTGTTTTTTTTGTATTTTGTTAGGTCACGAGGGGGCCCATAGGCTACGTTTGAAGTGACTGGTTCTTTCTCCCTCAGAGCCGGCTGCCATCTAAACTATGTGAGGAATCAACCTGCTATATGAGGAAAGGATATGGCAAGCTCCTCCCTTGAAGGTTGTTCACATTCCTTAAAGTCAATGGCTATATTGAAGTTCCATGATCCCTTAAAGGCAGTGTTTCCTGCAAGGTTTGTTTCTTTACTTCCTGGACTTTTTGACAAATTCTGATTGACATTTATGCTTTTTCCCAAGCTGATGCTGGAATTGGATTACTGCGACAACATTAAAGGTTTCTAGATACTGATAGAATTTTGTGGAGACTTTCATTCTACGCTGTGCTTTTCTTTTCCTTTTTTCCTGAATGGCATGCTTGTATTTGAAATCTCTAACTGTTGTACCACAGTTTGACATAACTGTGGAAGAATATTAATATCATTGCATTGTATTTGTGTTTTGGTCATTTTATGTGTGACTTTATTACATGGGCAGATCTAAGGTTCTTCTTTCTACAACTCAATCTTTGGCAGGGAAGTTAAGAAGACGCTTGTCGGCCTCGACTGTCTCCACCGCAATGGATAACCTCACCTCAAGTGCAGGGTTGAATATGGCCTCTTCCCTTATCTCGCCTACAGGGTCATCTCAAGCTCAAGCCAATAAATCACAAGTTAAGCAGCTCAAGAAAGACCCACCCTCACCTACAAAAACTGCGCCTGCAGCCTCGCTTGACCTATGACTGGAAGAAATTAGGGCTCTTCACTCTTTTAATGATGACAATAATGTTAAACTGCAAACTCTAACTGACAGTTGGTCACTCATGGAAGAACGTATGTCTTCGGTGGAACAACAAATCCCACTGCTCAATTATACATCTCTTAAAGTAGACTCCTTGCAGGTACAAATCTCTTCACTTCAGAGACAAGTCAAAGACATTGAAAATTGAAACCGACGTAATAATCTATGCATTTATGGTCTTCCTGAAGGCTCGGAAGGGGCTTATGGTGTTTCTTTCTTCGAATCTTCTTTACCTCAGATCTTACAATTATCAGAGAACTTGCAACTTAACATCCAAAGAGCTCACAGATTAGGACACCCCCCTTTGGCAGCTTTACCTTCCAAGAGACCAAAAGGGGTCATTCTCTACTTCTTGGAGTATACAGAGTTAATGCGGGTTATCTCGGCTGCGCATCGCATTTGGAAAATCTCATGGTCTGGTAATGCCCTATATTTCTCCCAAGATTATGTCAAAGCCACAGCAGACAGAAGAGACTTTCTAAGCATGAAGACCTGCCCTACACTTGATAGGAGCTCAGTTGGGCCTTTTCCACCCATGTTTTTTCAAAGTTACCCATAATAATAAAACAATGACTTATGAGGATGCTTCTCATTTGCAGGACTTTCTTATGTCTTGTAGAGCTGATGTTATGGACGTCGTTCCCTCAGTATCTACAAAATGACAGCTTTTTGTTGTTAAGTTTTGTTGTTGCTAACATTGTTTTTCAGAAGTTACTACACTGTTTTTGATGCTAATGAGTTTTCTTGTTTCAGTAAAATTGCTTAATAGGCTGTTGTTTATCTATGTAACATTTTCAAATGTCCTTTTTATGCTACAGGTGGAGTCTATTTGTCGTGGATGTCTACGTTCCCCATTATTTGTCGCATTGTTTCCCTTCCAGCGCCATGTCACTCCTTCTGGATCGGACTGGATGTCTTCCTCATGTGGTGCCTCCCACACCTTCATAAGGTTTTTTTAGGTATGTTATTCTTATTGTTTGTTTGCTTACTCTGCTTGTCTTACATTAATGCCCGATGCATTCTCTCGCATATCTCTTGTTTCCTTTTTTCTCTTTTTTCCTCTTTTATATCTTTTAGTTTCTCTCTTATCTTAAATTGTCTAACTTATCGCATTCTTTGTAGAACATTCTCTTTCTCTTCTCAGACTTAGCTATGCTCTTTTTCAACCAAGCTCTGATTGTGTTCTGCATTTTGTCTGCTCACCATGGTCTTGACAATGGTTTCCTAGAATGTTGGGGGCTTAAATTCTCCAGTTAAAAGACAACATGTTCTTACTCACTTAGCAAAACTTAATGCACATATAGTTTTCCAGCAGGAGATTCATTTATCAGATATTGAAAGTGCAAAACTGAAGAGCAGATGGGTGGGCGAGGTTTTCTACTCACCTGCTCTGGGGAAAAAGCATGAGTTGCAGTACTTTGTCATAAGTCTTTGAAAATCCAATTGATTTCTCTGGAAAAGGTTGCAGAGGGTAGGTGGTTAATACTTAAAATGAAATGTGATAAAACACCAATCGTTTTATTTAATGTATATGAGTCAAATGCACCTGATTGTAAATGTTGGACTCTAAGCTCTCAGAAGCTCTTGCAGTACCCAGATGACAGTCTAGGACTTGCCGGATACTGCAATTTACCCTTTGATCCCTTTTTGGGCAGGCATTCAGCATTGCATTATGTTCCTAACAAATTACAGAAAACTTTTGGACAAGCTTTCTAGAGGCGTAAACTAACCGATGCATGGCGCCTATGTAACCCCACCATGAGGGAATACACATTTTTCTCTCCAGTACACCATACACAATCTCAAATTGACAACGTCTTTGTATCACATAACTTCACTCAATCCTTACATTCAAAGGATATTGGCTCCATTCTGATAACAGAATCAGGAAGAGAAGTGTAGGAGAGATGACAGGGGAGAGACGGCAGTCGTGCAGAGGTGTTATTTTTTTTTTCACACCGTTCCGTACCACCCACCACTGAGATTAGTGATAGAAGGGTTCAGTACACCCTTACATCAGAAGGTTGTTCCCAGAGTTGGTTGAAAGCCGCTTTGAAATAGCTAGCCTTTAACTCTTCTTGAGGAAAAAAAATCTATCCACTAGAGTTAAAGAAACAAATTCAAAATGGGTTGATGTGCCCAGAAATTAGCAACTAGCAATAATATTAATACTGCATTATAGAAGCCAGGAGATCAGTTCAGCCACATATGAAGGAATTTCTGTTTTAGAAGCATTTAATGTGAGCCACTCTCCATCAATTTATGAATTCGCTTTGGGAGAGGAGTGCCGTGGTTGTCTTATTAATAACATCGAGCCAAGCTATTATAAAAAAACAAAATGTAATACTCTGAAAGCCCCTTATGGGGTATGGAAGATAATCAAGCGTCAATTAGGGATTCAGAAAATCCTGTTATATACACCTTTATCATCATCAAGCATTTTTCCCCCAGTTTTTCAAGATTACGTCATGACCAGATGGCGTAACTGCGGAATTTATTCTGTGGGTGATCTGTGGCAGAACAATCAACTAATCACTTTTCTGGAGCTTATAGATAAGTATAATTTAACAACCCAGGATTACTTCAAGTACTTTCAGATTTATAGTTTCTTTAATACTTTACCACAGCAGACTCGCTCCGGGCTGTGCAGAATTCCTCTCATCGACAGCATGTTCTCCAAAAAATCTATAGGTTACTATTATAATCTGCTCATCGCTGCATGTTTAGATGATCTAGAGTTTCATTCTATGAGATGGACAGAAAAGTTGGGCAGCGATGATATCCAGATAGAGGAATCCATTGCATTGGCGAATTCCATTCTGATTACAGGCACTATATGACTCTATTCGATCTATATTATACGCCCTTAAAAAATTTCTAAATGGGGGTCGACTGCGGGTACATCGTGTAGCAGATATGGGCTATTTGCAGCTGATGCACTACATATGTTTTTTTCCTGCCCTCAGTTATCATCATTTTTGGCTGCAATTCAGTCATTTCTGGCACTCCTGTTTGGGTCCAGAGTCACTCTAACCGGGGAACTAGTCCTAATAGGGGTAACTGCTGATACATTATCGGTGGGGAAAAAAAATCTATTATTTATTTGTATGGCAATAATAAGGGCATGTATCTCCCAAGAATGGATTAACCCACTTCCCCCCTCTTTTGACGCTTGGAGAGCACGTCTTTTAGCTTCATATAATATAGAAGTTGCTATATATAGAACGAAGGGTAGGAAAATAAGAGCTATTGGAATGAAGATCTGGGCACCCGTTCGGCAGTGGATTCAGGGGGAGCTGGATTGATTCTATGTGTTTTCTTTGGGGTATTTGAAAATGTCTTCTGTTTGTACTAGCTGTGACCTTTTTTCCCTGTCTGTGTTCTTTTATGGTTATAGATTATTCCTGACAAATGCTGTATGATATTTGCTTTTGTTTGCGATCTACTGTTTTTCTTTCTTCTCTCTCATGTTGTAATATGCATTCTGTTTTGCTTGCATAAAAATGGGAATAAAATTCAATAAAAATATATATTTTTAAAAACATTTAATGTGACCAAACCAGTGCTCATCGGAGCTTAATTTGTAACAAAATAAGTGCCTGGGCTCTCCTTAGGAGCCATGCCACTGCTGCTGTTGCCAGTGACAGTACCCACCAAACTACTAACCAGCACACTGCTACAAGTGTGACAATTCAGACTATTCCAGGTCCCCAAAGCTATAAAAAAAAAAGCTTGGGTGCAAGTATTACTTGTTTTTACTATGTGCTGAATTAATAAACAAATGCAGTTTTGCGCATCTTTAAATTATATACATGCACCGGAAACCACCTGCTCAAATTAAGCACTGGTGCTTATTCTTTTTTCTCATATCATCTTAACAATGGTGAAGCCTCTCTGCAAACGATTCCAAATCTCCGATGAACTGCAGAACGATCTGGGCATCACATGCACATGAAAAAAATGAAACCTGAAAGATGCAATCGGGGGTGCAACAGGGTACGGATACAGAGTAAAAAGGCTGAGGTAAAGTTGGACCCGAGTGGGGTCATTTGCGATAAAACTGTAATGTCAGAAATTAACTATTGGAAGGAAATGACCTGAAAGGCTGGTTTGCTTCCTAGGGCATGAGCCGGATGCTTGTCCATTGCTTTGATGTTTTTAACCCCCTCCCCCCCCCCCGTCGATCGGTTGACTAATAATGAGTAAAAATACTGCTTTGTTGACCCAGTGACATTTGCAAATTAAATATATGCCTCATTGGGCAACAAAACTTTAACACAAGTTCCGAGGAAGTAAAAACTAGTTGATCAATGACAGTAAAAGTATATGCATCATTAGGTGGAGGTTAAGGGGCATTAGGCGGAAGAGGACTGTATTATCTTGATTGAGCTCCACCTGAAACTAGGTAAACCCATGGACAAGTCTGAACAGCATGACTTATCCTCATGCATGACCTCAAAGGACAATGGTTGTGCATGACAGCAGGACATGTATCAACATGAATAGCAACCAACGAAAGAGCACAGCTAACCACAGAAGGATATAAATGCAGCATGCTTGGTTTGTATCCCACAGAAAAAGCCTCCATCAGCCAAAATGTTACCAATCCCACATATTTTGAGATAACATTAGGTTTTCTTTCGCCGGTAATGAGGTTAAACATATTTGACAGGATGCTTACTGAGAGGTCATGGTGTAAATTGGTTTCTCTTTTCCAGAGGTATTTTTTATAATTTCTTTATTGCAAATCAATAACACTATAGTTAAGGTGGCTGACAATCTATTACTATTTATTTAAAGGAGATCAGCTTCAGCGGGCTCAGGGAGATTGTGTGCCTGATGCAGGGCTTTTTATAGGTGTGTTTTTCATCCCTTCCTATATTGTCGTGAGCAGTTTTCAGTTTGCTAGTGAATGGGGAGAATGAAATTGGAGTTATTAGGATATATTTTCTAAATTGTATTACTAGTAACACCAATCCCGTTTCTTCTTCAACTATGGACAACTGTAGTGCATTTGTAGCCAGAGGTCTTTAATTCCTACATTACAACATAGAAAGTATGGCCGCCGTATCAAACTTTTCATAAAACTGTATTGCCCAAGATGTAAAGGCCCATGTTAGAAAGGAACAATCCTTATACCGACATTTAATTCAACAAGTAGATCTAAAACCTTGATTAGGAGTACTCCAATGGGGATAATAAGTTAAAAACTGACATCCCAGGGATCAGAATATAATGATTGCAATAAATAGCACCAATTACATGTTTTGGGTGCTTTTCACAACAAAAGTCATGTGCCACGGAATTTACAAGGCCTTTTCCCACCGGTAAATTTTGACAGGTTTGACCTTCCTAAATGAATCAGGGAATGCAGACTCTCACACTCATTAATTACCAAGGTTTGTACATCCCAATCAATCTATAATTGGGAACCTTGCGCAAACAGATGTTCGTGGTGAGGTCATTAATTGCTGAGAGCCTCTATTTTCCATGACAAATGGGAAATGTATATTATTTATGGAATTGGAGGTGCTTTTATGTGACAGGTATGGCTGTCAAAGGCAGCAGATGCTTTACATATCAAAATTGTTGCTGTATGTGAGAATGTTAACATTACCATGCTAGATATAGTGAGTTCTATTTGTGTGAGGATAGGGGTGGGCAGAATTCTGCGGAGTTCCATAAAAACTCCATGAGATTCCGCAGAGTGCCGCGCTCTCAGAGTTGAAAACACAGCAGTGTCCCACAGCTTTGTGGGAGATCATGCAAAAATAAGGCATTTGCTTAAGGTTTACATTTTAAATAAAAGTAAACCATCCTCACTGCTTTCTTCTTCCAATGCAGTGCTCCAGCACCACCTACTTCTTCTACTTATTGGACCAGGAAAGTAATGTTAGGAAAAACATAGAATAAATATTATTAGGAGTTATTATTATTTTTATTATTACTATTGTCATTAACTCTGAAATACAGATAAATAATTATGTTTGAACAAAACAAATGGAAAGTATTTATTAAAAACTTTTATAGAGTGCAACGTTCATCTGGAAAGGTATCATGCCCCAATCCAAACCAGAGCTATAAGTGCAGCATTTTAGTGGACATGGTCGAATGGAAGAGGCTTTGAACAGGGCAGCAATTCCATATAATTGAAATAATGCTAGGTATAGGTTAGTAGCTTAATGGCTAATGTCACTGCTATAAAGATTCATCTAGACCTTGACTGCATCTTTTCAATGTAAAGTAATTGTATGTTAACAATAGTTTCCCTGGCAACAGAAATAGAATAGAAAGAGTGCGTTATTTAACTGAATGACTTGTTTGGTTCAGAGAAACTGTTTTGGCACCCAGTGACGTCACGCCAAGAGCTACTAATAATAAATGGGAGACATGCATACTCGCTCTAATAGAACACATCAGATAAGACTTTCAAGTAAATAATTACTAAAAAACAATGAAAATATTACTATGGGAAACAATAAAAAGCTCAATGGTTAGTTGAGCTTTTTTTAAGACCCTCAAATTAATTTTACTTAGTGTCCTCTGTGGTTCCTAATAGACCAAATTAGTCCTTTGGGAAACTTCTCGTCGAAGGCAATCCAGTGCCTTGTTTGGTAAACTACAGTTTTAGTAAGAAAACATGGTACCCAGGTAACAATGTCACAAAGCAGGAGGTTTTTTTCTTAGGTAAATGGGAGTAAAGTATTTAAAGAGGACCAAAAAAGCATTAAAATTACAAAGCCCGAATAAATCCCTACGCACTGAGGTAGGAAAAGTAGGTTTTAATGATTAAGCCAAGACCAAACAACAAAAATTGAACACGGAATCAGGAACTATGAAGTTTTAAAGGAAGTGTAAAGGAAACAAGACACAAAGGAGGTGTAAAGGCAATTATAGCATAGGCACATTACCAAAAGATGCAACAGTAGGCAAATGGTGCACTAAAACTTTAATTAAAAATGTTACCAACCATTTTTCTGCCTCACACAGGCCAGGCGCATGGTCACCTTCCAGGTTGGTACACTAAATGTTTCTCACACTTCTCAGACAGTTGAATTTGTTTTCCAGAAACATGAAAAGAAGAGCCGACGTTTGTGGCTGTCTTTTGTGAATGTGCTGATTAAAAAATTGAATGTTACTGTCTTGCTTTGGCAGCTTTTAACTTCTCTTCTATGCCTCAGTTAACCAAAGCCCAAGGATTGGGGATCACACACTATATCAACAGGGTCTTCTCAATCTCGAGTGGGTGCCATCTGTTGGCAAACTACAAACCTTAATAATAATGGAATACCTGGGAACACTGACAACTCATTCATTGCATCAGGCAGTTGAAACCCAGAAGTGGCGCAGGCCGAGTCCAGATCAGAGCAGGACACTTCTAGACTATGATGGGCCAAGTGCAAAAAATCAGCTAATAAAACACCAACTTAAGCAGAGATTAACAAAAAATTATGTTTTAAACTCAATTTGCTGTAGAACCTGAAATGTCATATTTCTACATCATACTCGTGCTGCTGGTTGAGATAAATTTGAGACACAAAGTATCACCTTTGTTTGAAATTCTGTTTGATAAATTCACTACTAAGGACTTGTTTCTATCTGCACTTAGTTTTAAGATTACACATTGTCTTTTCTGGGTTGTATGTCTACCTTGTAACACCCCTTCTTACCCTCCTGGTGTATTCGCGTCTTCTCATATTTTGACAGATCTTCATGTCATGGGGTTGATGTCACACATTAAGACATAATGATTACTCCTAAACCTGGCAATAGGGTGTCCAGGTGCTTTGAAATATTGCTTCGGTTGTGTACTTTTCTCTTAGCTGGGCAGACACCTTCGAGTGTTATTGACTAGCCCTGGCTTTCAAACAAATCAAGCTAACCTCTAGCTAATATCACCATTAAGGGTTATACTTTGATGGTGCCATGGATGTTGTTAATTAAAATGTTATTGTGATAATCAAATGTAGCTGCGCGTGGCTCATCTCATATTCTTCAATATCAGGAGAACGTTTGATTAAATGTAAAACACCAGTAAATACAACACCCAGTTGTTGCTTGTAGGAAAGCAGGTTGGCGAGGTCAACGTCAGCTATGTATTTTGTTACAGGTATTTATTTTTTAATTAAAATTCACGGTAGAAAATATTAACTTGCCATGAAATGTACACCCAGGCACTGGCTGATGTTGTGACAATTAAATATGTCTAGTTATTTTCCTAAGGTGATGGAGTCAATTGTATGAGTTAACCCTCTTTAGTTCATTCTGATTGCACTGTCCAATTTACTCTATGTCCTAGAATTCAATTTGCTGCAATATTTTTGGCTGTGTTGTTCAGCCAATATTTAATAAAGGTCCTTCACTGCTATGTTTCTCTTTCACACTAATGAGACTCATTTTCGTGTTATGAAATCATGTAAGCATACTTTTTCATTATCATGATTACAAAATATCTTCACCTACATATCACCTTCCAGTGCTCATTTTACACTCTTCCCAACACCTTTGAGCACGAGGCTTATGAATGGAAAAGCGATTTACTTGAAAAAATTAATCAATGCCCAGTTCACTCAGCATGACTCCTTACTAAGATATGCTATTACACCCGCATAATTGCTCCATGTGTTTCAAAGAGCGGAAGTACTGAATTATTTTATTGTGTGCTTTTTATGGCAGAATGGCAATCCAGCCTATGAATTACTGCCATCTTTTGAGGTAAATCTGTAGAAATTGTAGATTGAATAGTCATATTTCTCCAAGAAAAGCTTCAGGACGGTTCAATAAATAAACTACTTTTGATTAAAATTATAACTAAAAACAAGGAGTGTTCTGGGTAGCATGTGGCAACTGGACTATGACATTTAGAAAATTACGGGTGTGCAAAATTCACTGAATTTCCCTAATTATGGCAAATGTTTGGGAAATTACGCATAATTACACGAAATGCAAATCTATCATTTCATATTATATTTTAGAGCACAAGGTGTCCTCGCGTCAATTTTAGTGCAAGGACGCAGTTAAACAAAACCACAGATACCCTTGTTCTGTTGTTCAAGTGTCATCTTTGTAAATTTACTTCCCAAAAGGCATGTATGCAGAAAATGTTACTGTGAATGGAGAGTTATGGCTGAATGGTTTAATTTTGTGTAACAAGAATATCACCGAAATCCAAAAATTGGGCTAATTACATGGCATAATTTAAATTTAGCCCAGGCATTCACATAATATCTGATCAGCTTTACATCACAGTCAAGTCACTGATGAGACACCTCATCCTCTAAGTCTGATTTAGTATATAAAGTATGTCAAGATCGCAGTATTTTCATGGCATATTTATTCTCACAGCATGCAGATTTACAACTCTTTTCTTGCCTCCTCTACACCCTGAGTTTGTACACTTCTAACCGTCATGGCAGACGCCTAAAAGATGCCTATCAGCCATTGCATGAAGCGGCCGGTCTAATTTATTGCATGTTAACATGCCTCCACCACTGCTTTCGCATCTCCAGGGGTTTGACGGCCATGCCATTAATATTGTCTGCTCTGCAGGACATATGGGGGTCATCTCTCACTTGCACTTAACATTGGACCCTCTTCAGCAGCATGTTCTTGTTGTCAGCAGAGGAGCATGGATGGGCACTCCATCCTTTGTCAAAATTGCACCTGAAAGTTTTTGAACACCGGCATAAAATGAAGTTCAGACTATTTCAGTCATATTGCCTAATAACTCTGCTTCCTTTTGTGGGATCATTTCTTCATCCCTCCATTAGAATATCAAAACGTTGTGTGTGTGTGTGTGTGTGTGTGTTTATATATATATATATATATATATATTTGTTTTAATTTATTTATTTATATATATATATTTATATATATATATATATATATATATTCACAGAAAAAACCATAGGTTATAGACCATATATAGTTAGGAATTAGCATTTACAAAACCTTGAAAATTCACTGAAAAAACCATAGTTTATAGACCATATATAGTTAGGAATTAGCATTTACAAAACCTTATTTTACTCACACAAAACCATTGAAATTCGCATATATAGTTAATTGCACTAACTATATATCGCGCACCCGCAATCCACTGCTGATCATGTCACATATTACATCATTCATGACATGGTCAGTGACATCACTGATGACATCACTGATGACATCTCAAATGACATCACTGATGACATCACTGATGACATCACTGATGACATCTCAAATGACATCACTGATGACATCTCAAATGACATCACTGATGACATCACTGATGACATCACTGATGACATCTCAAAAGACATCACTGATGACATCACTGATGACATCTCATTTGACATTACTGATCACATCACTGATGACATCATTCATGTGATAATACGATGAACCTCTTCAGACTCTAATATAGCCTTAGATACACTCAGTGTAAACAGACACTCACAGACTGTCACTCATCCATGGAGTTACTCACACACCTAGTCAGTCATGCAAAGAATCTATCACACCTCCCTTTCCTCAACTATACAGTTATACACACCTTACTTATTCAAACATATACTAACACGTATTTACTCTCTTATACAATCCCTGATACAAGTTCACAATGATCCATACAGCCACTCACACATTCACTGGCTCTTATGCACAGTTATTTATATATGTCAACTCTCACATGTACTGTGTTTTACATATGTACTTACTTTGACATGTAGCACTGAGATATCCATTCACTCACCAATACACTCATGCACACAGTCAAACGCCCATACAGCTGTTTCCACATGCACTTTTGAACCCATACATCTAGTGAATCAACTGCTCACACATCTATGCACAGAGTCATACACCTCCCAGCCACCCACACACACACCCAGTCTCCCATACAAATACTTGGGCAACCAATCAATAACCCATATAGTTACTCATATAGCTACTGATCAACATATGCAGCAGTTTACAGAGCAACAGACATAATGATGCACAAATTAAGACAGTTTAGTCACTAACCCATGCACTCAGTGAGACACATTTAATCACTCACTCATACAGTCAGTCATGCACCTACTAAATCCTTCATCCAGACACTTATACATCCACTCATTCTTCAATATGTAAGACATATTTTAACTTTACAGAAACATACAGTCACTGGATGTTGTCATCAGTGATGTCATCAGTGATGTCATTTGAGATGTCAGTGATGTCATCAGTGATGTCACTGACCATGTCATGAATGATGTAATATGTGACATGATCAGCAGTGGATTGCGGGTGCGCGATATATAGTTAGTGCAACTAACTATATATGCGAATTTAAATGGTTTTGTGTGAGTAAAATAAGGTTTTGTAAATGCTAATTCTTAACTATGGGGTCGATTAGGATCGCGGACGGACTTGAGTCCGTCCGCGACCCCTGAGGAGGAGGGAACGTCCGCATGGGCTGCGGCGTTCCCTCCGATCTGATTAGGATGTGACCGCCAGGGTGGCGGTCACATCCTCTATCTCTAACATTGCGGCGGGTGCAGCTTCAAGCTGCACCCGCCCCAATATAAAAAATGCATGCACAGCATTTGCGTGCACAAAGCGGCAGGCACCCTATATGGGCCTCCTCAGCCACCCTCAGAAAACCTAGGGGGTCAGGATATGTCTCCCGTGCCCCCTTATACCCATTCCCAACATTGTTTATCCTCCATCTTGTGACTAAATCCGTCCGAAACACAAGATGGCGGACTCCCGTTACGCTACCGGTGAGCTACCCGGTTCGCGTACCGGGTAGCGCTTCCACCGCGAAAAATCGAAAAAAATTTATTTTATTTATTGGCCCTTTAATAGCCGCCACATCAATCCTAGGGGGTCAGGAGGGGTCTACCTTGCCCCCTTTCATTCATTTCCCCCTTCGTTTATTTCCACCTCTTGTCTCTCGATCCTACCGAGAGACAAGATGGCGGCCGCTCCGGACTGTTTAGAATGTTGACAGTCACCGGAGAGCCAATCCGCTTCTCCTCGCGAAGTTCCGTTACGCGTCTGGTACGCGAACCTGGGCGCTAACCGGGACGCTGTCACAGATATATATATTTTTTTGAACGTTAATTTCTCAAAATCCACTGGAGCACATATCTTGAGACCTAGCAAAGGCACATCGGGCAAACAGTCTCTACAATTTTGCCAAGTTTCATAGAAATCCATTCAGCCGATCAAAGCTAAAAGTGAGTCCAACCGCCCTACGGAAAACTCAATGTTAAAAACACGTTTTGGGACCCCCCTTTTTTCTCGGCCCCCGCTTGACGAAACCCCCCCCAAAACTTTCAGGGGACGCTCAGAAACAAAATGTGCCATTTTCCTGAAAATTTCAGCCAATTCCGTCCATCGACGCAAAAGTTATTCAACATAGAATTTTCAGAAATCCCTATTCAAAAAAATCCTAACTATATATACCTACTGGCGACCGCCAGTAGGTAATATATATATATATATATATATATATATATATATATAAAAAACATTTCTATGGCAAAATGAAACCCCTCATTTTATTCCTTTTCAAATTAAATGTATTAAGTGTTACCACTTTATTCCAATCAAGATGACTTCAGGCGTGCCATACTTTTGGCATAAGTAAGACTGTTAGCGTTCTAGTTGTTCTTTAGAACACTCTGGGACATTCTGTCACTGGGCTATAGTTGGGCTACATCTGGCTGATATTTGGGCTACATTTGTTTTTTTTGTCTCTGGTGGCCATCTTTGGGCTACATTGGGCTACATTGGGCTACATTGGGCTACATTTGGGCTCTAACATATATATAGCCCAATGTAGCCCAATATATAGTTTTCAAAGTTAATGTTCGTAAAAACCACTGGAGCATATATCTTGAGACATAGCAAAGGCACATCGGGCTACCAGTCCCTACAATTTTGCCAAGTTTTGTGGAAATCCATTCAGCCGTTCGAGCTAAAAGTGAGTCCAACCGCCCTATGGAAAACTCAATGTTAAAAACACGTTTTGGGACCCCCCTTTTTTCTCGGCCCTCGCTTGACGAAACCCAACCAAACTTTCAGGGGACGCTCGGAAACAAAATGTGCCATTTTCCTGAAAATTTCAGCCAATTCCGTCCATCAATGCCAAAGTTATTCAACATAGAATTTTCAGAAATCCCTATTCAAAAAAATCCTAACTATATATACCTACTGGCGACTGCCAGTAGGTAATACACACACACACATTTTGATAAATACATACTATTTATATTTATATATATATATATAAGTAGAACAAAGGAATGTTACACTCTAGAGATACTGATCAAGGGTTCTTTATTCTTTCACCAACACTACCACCAACGCATTTCACTACAAGGGCTTGTTCATATATAATATATATTTATACTTAGGTGCACACGCAGAGCACAATATTTTATTTATTATCACTGTTGAATGTGGAAAGGAGCCATGACTCATGGTAGAAGCCTCGATTGGGTCATGATGCTCCTCCGCTGCTACAACAGTGGCAATAAATAGCAGTATTAAGAATGGTTTTCATTTGTGAATTCTTTGGAATATAGATTCAGTACAGAGTATTTTCCTATGTCAGTAACTATGGCATTATATGGAATTTGGGCATCCCATTTTAGTGAACAAAATCTGCAAGTGTGGATTTATCAGCACACAGTAAGCTTCCTACAAATAATACATTATTGGTCCTTATTTCTTTTCAGTAGCATGGGAAACGTTTACATTGTGTGAGTGCGTGTGTGAATTACTGCATGTACATTACTAAACATTCCTTTGGGCAACTATGTGGCGTGCGAAGGTATAGTGTTATTGAGTGAGGTTCTTTTTTTTTTTGAAGGGCTGAAGACTAATAAAAAGCATTAAATATTTTCACTATCTTAGATTGCCATCTCTATTTGGCAGTTCATACATATGCCAAGTTTCCATCCTTTAACCCATTATCTTACATTTTTGTATGAAACCTCTGGGATACCGCTGGCTAGTAGGTAGGAAAATCACAATTCCTTAATTGAGAACGAAAGTTGGATGTTCAACAACAATCAGCTACTGTCATAGATGATGCAGTGTAGCAATCCCACAGCGTTATTCCCATGACCTGCTGAGCAGCAATAAGGAAAGCAACATTTTTGGGTTCCGGGAAGTGTGGTTGCAAAGCTGAAACTTAAAGGAATTGATGGAAGCACAACACCAGCCTGTGGTTTAATTTGACTTAACACGGACCAGACATAGAAAGGATTGACAGATTGATAGCTCTTTCTCCATTCTGTATGTGGGGGTGCAGGGCTGTTCTTAGCCAGACACACTTATGAAGAGCTTAGTGTATGGAATTTAGCGTATATTGACTGTTCTCAGACTGCAGACCTTTCACCCAGTTTGAAACGTTCCTAATCAAAGTCTGGACCTATAGTTTCTGCTCGGACTTTAAAATAATGCTACATATATTCCAGTTTCATTCACAGCCTGGCCATACCCTGCCCAGTCAAATTTAAAAATTGCTGCCGGATTGGTGGGGATTATTTTCCTGAAAGTGCTTTCACTGATATGGCGAGTGCACTTTGAAAAAAATAGTAATGCCAATGGGCCTCCGTTGAGGCAGGACACCTTGCTTCACCGACCCCTAAAGGACCCCCACAGTATAAATAAATCTAAGCAGGGTAAAAGTGGCACTATCTGAAGCCAGGGTGTTTCTTGTACAGTGTCTGAAAAAAAAAAGACGAACTCCAGGAATATACATATTAAAGATGATCCAATCTCACAATGCTCCATAACATAGAAGATCACAATACATTGGCTGGAAGAGAGGCACTGCAAAGTCACTAACTCTTGCCAAGCAATGAAAACTAAGGAAATGGCATACTACTATGGGTCCACGTTTAGATATCACTTGCATGAAAATCTGCAAATGACATCTTATAAAAGAACTATAAGCCAGATTTACAAAGGCTGTTTGTGGTTGCAGACCTTCCAATTCTGAAAATGGGTTTAAAAAACGTTACCAAATCACAGGTTAGAAGAGGAATGTTAGGAGTGTTGCTTCAAAATTTCAAGTCAGTTACCCTTGTATCAATGGCTTGAAACCATAATTCCTGTCACAAACCCATTGATCAGTTACTGTTTCCCAATCTGGGGGTGGTAACTGATTCCCAAAAGGGAACAAGTCCCCTTTGGCTTCCTTCCACTTTGGGAAATGGGGTGATTGCTGCGGGGGGAATAGACTGTGAATCTTTGAGGAACTAAGAGTGCTTTAAAGCAGAAAAAGAAGTTTCCCATTTTGGAATGGAATCAGACGGTTGTTCATCTGCTGTCCCTTGCATGCCACCATTCCCATGATTGTAGCCAATGACATGGGGTCACTAATTGTGACCTGCCAAATGAATATTAATAAAGCAGATCATTTTGCACCTACTGGGATTTGACATTTTGTGAATCATCCTATTAGTACATAAGTCAGTTTGCAAAAACAAAAATAGCAGTTGCAAAAAGTTGCTACACAATTGCTACAACGTTTTGCAACCACTTTCATAGGACATCTTGCAACAGATTACTAAACCTGTGGCCCCATCCGGAGACAGGAAAAAATCTGAAATAAGGAGAGATACAGATGTAGAGGAAACCCCACATAGCCTGAGCATTGCATAACTTAAGCCTCAGCTCAGATAATGCTGCAAAACCACAACATGGTAAAGGTATACTCTTCTTACCCTCATAGGAAACGTAAATGCCTGAGTCACAAAGATTTATCTGTGACTGACTATAGGTTATTAGTACTCAGTAGCAGGTCAGGAGTACTGTACGAGTGAGTAACACTTATTCACAGCAAAATCTATGTGCATCCGCCATTTGAATATAGTTCTACCACAGAGGCTGCAAGGTAGTTCCTGATTATCCCCAGACCCATACCAGCAGTTCAGGATTAATTCATAAAATACTCGTACATACAATTAATCTAAAGTGAACTCATTCACATTGTCTGTAGTTATCCTAAAAAAGCTAGCATGCATCTGCACCTCATGAATCTACTTTGGAAATCCCCGGTCTACCTTGCCTTATGATCTAAATCATTCCATCCACCTACTCCTGCTACTATTCCGAACTAAAGGTACACTATGTTCATTTTCAAATTCCAATTTTTATGAATCGGATAATACACATGAACAGATTTGATATTTATACACCCTCTTTTACAACCTAGGATCATCTTGCTTGAAGTTCTGCTTACTCTTCTACTCTGTAAATCTCTTAGTTAAAAATTATTAATAAATGTTCCACAACTTTAGGTCTACTTTTACCAGACAGCAACAATGCACTATAGCGACAACATTCTCTTCTTTCAGAAAGAGGCGTGGTGATCAACTAAACACTAAAATCCAGTCAGGTTTTTAGCATCTCCCCAATGAATATGCATAAGGAAATTTGCATAAAATAAATTTCAGTGGCAATATTATCTATAATTGTCAAATATTCTGAAAACCTGACTGGAGTTTGCTGTTCTAAGGCTATTCGAGCGTAGACCTACTTGACAAGCCCTATTTTGCAAACCTCATCGAAGTTCGTTACCCCTGGGGTTGAGTCGCACTGAAATGCAGTCACCTAAAAGACTGATGTTTTCGAAACAGAAATGGACAGGTAGAGTCATCACTGAAGCTGCGCTTATTCCTTGTCACCATGAAGCTCTGTGGCAAATTACTGATTGCAAAGTGACACGCTGTGAGCACCCCCGCGGTGCATGCAAGTGACGGTGCAAGACGAGGCCCTGCGGCAAATAGAGTGGGTGCTAAATACAACCCTTTACACTTCCTTTCCGCACACCCCCTGTAGTACGTTAATAATTTAATTTGCATAATTACTGGATGGAAACATGCTCGCTGTGTTAGTAGTGTCGAAATGTCAACGAACGAACAGGCGGTGACGATGGTTTATGGGAAAAATTGAACCTTCAGGAAATAAATGGCTGTGTTGCTAGCTTGCGGATTGTCCTACTGGAAAAGTGTGTACAGAAAAACCTTTATCCAACAGAGTCAATTCACAGATTCTGGTACGGTTTCAATTTGTACATGTAAATGAGACTTCGTACATGACATTTTTTACAGCATGAAAGAATTTTAGTGTGAGTAAATCTGCTCTTCCCTACTACGGCCAGAGCTAAGATACCAACCAGAATACAGCACTAGTAGTCTAAGGAACTCCCCTTTGAGCATGAAAGCCAACCCACTTGGTGTGTATGAGCAGAGTGTTCCACAGGCGGGAGAATCCTGATAGCAGACCGCAATGCTCATTAAATCCTGCCGTCTGTAAGAAATAGTAGGTTTAGCTAGGGAGTAGAGATAACTTACCACCAAATGGACCATCAGGTTTCAAATCCATCCAGAGTGACCTATTACAGCCACTGAAGAATAAGGATGTGTGAGGTCACTCTCTCCTGGAGTGTGGTAACTGAACAATAGCAGAGCAAAGCTAGGAAGACGGTAATGCAGACACATGATGCATTTACAAGTAGCGGATGTGGCGTATTTATAAGGAGGCTAAAAAAAATGTTCCTTTGCTAATAGCTTTGGTACCTTTTAACAAATTTGCTTGAAATTCTGCAGACAGTTACATGGATTTTCTGTGGATATGGCAATTCTTCCGCCAATAAATTGGAAGGGGCAAAAAAGTATAATTTGCTAATAACTTTGTCACTGTTTGATGAATACGCATGAAATGTCTGTAGGCTTCTTAACAACAGGAACCACATCCATCATTTTGGACAGAGCAAGAAGCTTTAGCCTTTGTGACTGAGAGGCACAGCTGTATTTCATAACTTAACTAAGCCAGAATTAGAGAGCGGGATCCGCACTGGTGTTTCTGCACCTCAAGAAGTGGAGGATAGAAAAATGTGCTTTGGAGACCATAGGACAAGAAAAAAACATGCACAGATTCCATGATTTTTGAGTTTCTTTCCCATCGCCCAGAAGAGAGAAAAACTCAGCAGCCCCTAAGGGGGGGGGGGGGGGGGGCAACAAATTCTGCAACCTGAAGTTGAGCATGGGAAAAAGAGGTCTGTTCACCTCTAATACTTTAATTACTAGAAGGCCCTAGCATAGGAAGCATGAAAAATATTTGAAAAACTTCTGCACAACTAATCAAAATAAAGAGGCAAACTAAAGTACTCCAAGACCTAGAAACACCAAATATTGACCATACACCATTGCTGCAGCAGACTGCGAACAAGTGATCACCTTTGCATTACACATCATGGAATGCAAAACTAATAAGTGGTGCAGCAAAGACTATCTTAAAATTGGGCAAGAAATGAAGGACCCTCACTGTCTGTAAAAAAGCATTGCTTACTATTTTAAAATGACCATTTGCCCAGTAAAGTTTGGGCACAGTTTATTGAAAAAACAAAAGTCTTATACAAACCAGGGAAGAAAAAAGCAAAATCAGAAAAGCATCAGAATTTTCTTTTGAGAACCAATATTGTTATTTCATAAAAGAGTTTGTCCCTTTCTTACTTCTAAGCCCTGTGGAAAACCCCTGGCTGTACATGGTCAATGCTCATTCTCAGAGTGGGATTGACATCTAGGAATTTTAAACTTTACTTCCTGGGTGCAGGCCAGGCCCTGCGGCCAACCCTTGAGACACATGGGCTTTCGCAGCAGAGGTTAGCTGGCTTGGGGCAGTTGGCTTTAGGGCCAGACCACAGTGCAGATTAGCTGCCCAACTTTGCACAGCTAAAGATTGTGTACATCAAGGAGGAAGTTGTGCTTTTATAGAAGGTGGACATGACATAACAAATCATTAGAAACTCTTTATTCAGTGACCAAAAATAGTTTAAGTGCCACATCAGCAGGGAATACCATAACTCCTATGCCAGCTGCAATGCTTATGACTACACAATATTTCTAACAATAAATAGATGGTCTACACACCATATGTGCCATTTTTTTTACTTTTATGGTGAGGCAATATACTATCTCATTACTAACACCATTTATACGACTTAAGAATTCTGTTACATCAAGGGTGATGTCATGAGCACCGCATTTGTCATGCAAGTTATAACTTGTGGAACGAACTGTAGCAGGTGAATTTTAGGGGAGTTTTAGATTTAGATTTTGGTGGATGGGTTACTCCGTCACATTGGTGGCAGATAACCCGTCAGCTGATATCTAAATCCCATTAGAAATAATGGCATTTAGATTTCAGCAGACGGGATATCCATCACTATTGTGATGGAGTGAACCGTCTGTCGAAACCTAAATCAGGCCCTAAATTTTTAACCATAAGTGTACTTCAAACATGTTTCATGAGAGTGTGAGAGATTTATTTTAAAATACATGCTAATGTGTTATGAACAAATCTGAACATAATTTTGCTTTAAGTGTGGTTTTATTTTTTTAATAAAATAAATATGTGTGTGTGTATACACACACACCCACACACACACACACACACACACACACAGTAACGTGCTATTGCTATTTATTACCATTATTACCGAGTGTGGGGAGAGGCCAAGGGTTACAAAAAGGTAAAACCTTTAGTGGCTTATCTTACCAAATAGATAATTTTTTGCATATATAGTTTAACCCTTTGGATGCGTCGGATGGCCCCCGGCTGTCCGACGTCCCAGGTGGCGTGTGCGTCGGACGGCTGGGAGCCGTCTGATTTGTGCATGCGTGAAATTTTCCCGCACTGCGGGAACATTTCACCCGCATTTAAAGGATTAAGGTACAATGTTCTTTAATGTGTTTTAATTATAAATATAGTTATTTAAGCTGAGACAAAACACAATCTCACTGCATAGGCCTATAGGATGAATCAGTGTTAACCTAGGTTATGATATCGGTCCAGTAGACTCATAAAATGCAGCTCTACAATGACAAAAACATGAGACATGACCTTTGCACTGTAGTACCAAAAGTCTGAATCTGGATTTATTACTACACCTGCTCCAGATAATTATTTTTGGGCCTCATTTATTTCCACTGTAGGGTATGAAAGTCATACTCCCTCTTCTGTATAGCTAGGACACAAATGTAGATCAGTGTCTTATTTAAAAAGAGTTATACAGAGGTCAGCTTGGATCTGGATAAATGCAGATTGTGAATACTACTGCGGTATTCCACTGTGGAGGTCCATATTGAGGTTATGATTGGAAAGGTTGTCTGCAGCACCACAAGAAACTAATGGATGGTTGTCACTGATGATCATAAATTATGACTCTAGGCATTTAACATTAATATAAATAAAAATTGATTTTGGCTGCTATTACAGGTCAGAATGACCTGAAATTAACATTTTATTGCTACCCTCCAGTACAATATCAGGAATAGAAAAATAAGAACAGAAGTATAGGCAGTCTTTAACAATTTGCCACTATTCTCTTGAGAGGTGGACTCTCGAAGTAATCATAGAAGGGATTGTATGCATTCCATTGGCTGATACCTTTCGAATGATTTATATTAGTCTTCCTGAATATCACTGTCTCATAAATCAAAACGTACAGAATAGTTTTCAGGTTATTTTAACACTACCAGGCAAATCCTTGGGGAATGGCGAAGAATGTACTTGATGCAGGTAATAGGAAATCCCCAGCAGTCGGCTCAACTCAAATTTAATCTCATCCAACAAGATTCACCCATTTTTGATTTAAAGCTTCTATGGTATAAAAAACTCATAATATGTAGGGTTTGTATATTTTTTGGACTTGTTAATAAACTCCACCAACTTAGATAAGAGGATTTGCAGTTTCCGCTGAAACCTTACTGCGCGCAGCCTTTATCTTCAAGACAGTTGTAGCTTTACCAAATAATATAATAGAATCAAAGGCCACGGACCACAACACTAAAATACATATATTTGAATAAAATGGAAACTGTAACACTATACCATATAAGAAGCCCAACCACTCACTAATAATGCGTAGACCATCATATCAAAAAAGTCAGCTATCTTAGATCTAGAGGATGTCATTCTTGAAACACAGTCACCATAATAGTTTGCATCTCCGGGAAAATGGCAGCTAGGTATTTGTTTGGTATATGAGACACTCAACATCCATGGTGTGAAGGAAATTGTCGTCTTAAACATGACCATCAGTTTACAGGTCTATTCCTTACCATTTTACCTTTGGGCAGGTTGGTAGTGTCTCATCTATGTCTATTACAGTTGATATTACACAAAGTAATGATTCAGATGGTACTAATAGTTCAGTTGGTAGCCATTTAACTGCCCTTATGATGTATAAATATGTCATAAAATGCTTAGGAAGGCATAGGAACCCGGGAAGTTAAAGTTCCGAGTATCTAAAAAGGTGTGAATTTAAGTGTGCATTATTATAGTACATTGAATGACAATTTTTCCAGTTTGTAATGTTGAATTTTCCCAGAGTGCGGACAGATGATAGGGAGTTTTATTCAGATAATGTCCAGCCAACAGTTGTAGGAGTGTGGTTAACAGTGTGCAGCATAGAGTAGTTGTTTTCTTCTCATAAATCAGGATATATGGCAGCCTGCCTCTTGTCAGTCTCTATTCCAAAGGCAAGCAAATTAAGTAAGTGATCATTTCAGTTGCACCTTAAAAATCTGCCTTGGGTTCACTGAAAATGAAAAATAAGTATATGGTACAGCAATCTTAAGTTCAAGGGGTGCTGGATCTTTCTAATTAAACCAGCAGGAATATGTAAGAAATAAAGTTTTGTAAATGTCTCTCTATAGGGAGCCAGTGCGAGTACATTGATGCGAGGGCACAGCGACTGTGAGTCCCAATTCTAATGTCACTCCTTTTCCTTCATAGGAGAATGGAAGGTGACATTATTCCACCCTAATATTTTGAATTGATTATCTCGGGCTTCTTAGAATGTGTGGGTGAAATGTCAAAGGTGTTCTGGTTGCAGCTTTATCAACTGTTTTAAAACGTTGAGAACCCATTGAGTTTCAAAGATTGTTCGATTTCTAAAAAGTAAAAAATGTAGTGGAGGAAATGGATTTTTCAATTAAGTTACGTATAGGATGTCCAGCTCATAGAAATGGTCATTGGAGCTAAAGAACGGGATGGGCAGGGGGAAGGTTGTTGCATGCTATTGAGCTGAAGATCCATAGAAGGTGCAAGTTGAGGTAGTAGGGAATCTTAACAAGCATTGGAAAAGCCAATAGGACATGTCTTTGGGACTTTTTGGCATTGTCAATGCCTTTTGGTGATGCTGTACAGATGCTGTTCAGCAGGGACAAAAATAAATAAAAAGAACCACAAAAAAAGGTGCAGTGAAGAGCCCAAAGCAGTCACATCACTCTTGCGTGATCCAAGATGGATCAGTAAACAAAAAAACGGAAACATTAGAAGCTTTTTTCATGGTAGGAGAGCTGGAAGCAATTTGCTGCCTTGTGCTCTCCAAAACAAAAACAACAAAAAAAGAAACTGGTGGGGAAAAGAGCAGTAGATGTGGAAGCCATGGTGAGTGGATGGGGAGAGTGAAAAGCAGCGCACAAGGGAGTACAACCAGGGGAGGTGTAGGAGCAGGACACGAGTGAGAAAACAACACAGACACAGGAAAGGCAGATAGTTTGGTGGGGAGAAGCGTGCAAGACCGCTTGCAGCAGGAAGACAGCAACACGGGCACATGTGGGAGGGTATTTGGCGTTGGGAGAAGCACACGAGGAAGAGAGCTGGAAAACATATGCACTCTCATGGCGTCACTAGGCAAAAAGAAACCACGTAGTTCCCTAAAAGTGGGCAGTGGAGAACAGATGCCTGCCATTCAGAGAGATGGTAAAGAGGCTATGCTCCAGGAGAGAGACAAGCACAAGGTGGATAATCTGGGGCAAGGAGTCATTGAATAGGAAATAAGCAAATGAGTGACATTAAAGCCAACCAATAGTAAGCAATTGGCAGTCTGTAAGCCCCTCTAAGTTCTTGGTAAGTCCACACAGCTTTCTTTCCCAATCAGATAACTTCGTTTTCTAGTAGACTCGACCCAAAAAGGACTTTGGGTGGGAGGAAGGGAATTCACTGATAGGGAACTGTTTGGGGGATTGGTAGATGAGGCAGTGGTTGTTGCTTCTCACTGCTAAGTGGTGTCAGTCCACCTCCTTTCCTTCACAGATATTTGAAGCTGGCAATGTTCCACTTTTCCTGAAAAGCTAAAAAGCCTGAAATTTTTTGTATTTTTTATTTCGCATGCTCAGTGATTTATGATGCTCCCAAAGTTCAGAAAATAAATTCAGGAAGTTGAGAGTCATTCATCTTTGCTGCTTTGCCGAGGACAATAATCTAAACTCTAAAGGCTTCTAACTAATTCTTCACCATAATGATATGTTGCAAGAAATTGCATGCATCTATTTTGAAACGCATTCTTTGGTAAATGTATTATGTATGTCAAGAAATAAAAAGAAAAAAATAATGAGGCAGATTTACGTTGCCTGACGCATCTCTGCAAATAGGCAGAGATGCGCCAGGAAAGATACGCACGCAAGTTCATCCTTGCGTCACCCATTGATGCGCCGCATTTACAATGCGGTGCACCATGGCGCAGGAATGAACAGATGCGTGTCGCATCTTGGGCGTAAAGTTGGCGCAGTGCTGAAGTTGTGTTGCGTGCGGCACGCAACTCCAGCACTTTTCCAACTTGCCCTATCTTTAATGTGGTGTGTCAAGCCTTAAGCCTGCTTCAAGCAGGCGCACGGTTTTGACGCATCAGCGTTGGGAAAGTGATTTCACTGAGTCACTTTTCAGGGGCGTTCCTGCGATGGAACGCCCCCCCCCCCCTGCACCGGAACGCCTACATGAAACCTGACGCAGGTTTCATGTGGCGCAGGGCCTTACACCATGACGCATCTCCATAGATGCGTCACGTTGTAAATGCCTCGTAGGGATGGGCCACGTTTACGCCGCCTTGCGTGACGCAACAGCGGCGTAAACGTGGCGCAAGGGGCTTGTAAATCTGCCCCAAAGTACTTATTAAAACCCACAAGAAATCTTACCTGACACTCTTGGTTCCCAAAAGAAGTGTTCAATTGGCATAATTTGTCAATGGTCATCACACCGGCTTTGGCGACCTTGCTAAACTGTATCACTGTTAGAAAACTCTCAGTGGTGAAAGAAACAATATACCGTTCAGTATTTTACACCTTCCCTAAACATCGAAGACAGCCCATTTTCTGTCCAATGGCTGCTAATTTCTCTCCATGGTTCATGGAGATGACTGTAAATGTGAATAAAGAGTACACAGTTCTTGGGAAATGACAAGCAAGATCTGGTAGCTGAACTCTCAACTCAACTGTGGAAAACTATTCTCATTGGCATGTTTGAAGATTATGATTTTCTCAAATTACAATTTTTGTGAACAGTCAGTACACACTGTAGACGTTCTTCGTTTGATAAGCCCCTTGAAAAGCTTAGAAGAAGAAAATGTTTACCAGGCGTCAATGTTTGCTATACATACAGCGGCAAAATAAATGTAAAATTAGCTGAATAAACTAATGACGAGGCAATGTTGGCTCTGTCCTGATAAGTACATATTATACTTATTTAATTAATCCGTTTTATACTTTGTAATTTAGATGATCATAAAATGCATTTTTCGCACTTGTTTAACACATACTTAGTTCTTTGGGAATAATTCATTTTCTAAATTTTGCTCTTTCTCCACAGCCTCGCTCCTCTTTCTCCTTTTACCAGCTAAGTAATTCATAGAAGCAGGGTATTTAATGCAGGACATAAAATGGTAATGTTAGCATTCTACCAGCTTTCTAATTGGAGGGAAATGCTTTCTTGTCAAGAGATGACCAAATCGTCCTGTTACGTGCATACCGGTCAATAGGTTTCGAGTGGGGTACACAAAATACACGCACTGCCTTGTTGGGGCATTGGGAGTCTGTCGAGGATAGCTCACTGGCAAGAAGAATTCAAGGACATGGCCTTGTGTGTCAACAGCAAACTCAATAATATGTCTTATGCTCACTCCACGAAAGCATAATCTAGTGTTTTCACAATGCAACAATAACAGGATCCCCGTGTTAGTTTGCACCCGACATTAAGAGCTGCCATTTCTTTCCGGCAGCTTATGTTTGTTTAAATCTCCAGATAAATGAGGATCCATTCACAGGCATGGGAGGAACAAAGGATCTTCCCTAATGGCTTGCCCAAGTGGAGATGGATAGCCCCGCAGAGTGAAATTTCTCTCTTCAACACTCATAGCTACCAAGTTTCCGAGCTCCATGAATCACTAGTTGGTCCAGTACCAGTTTTTCAGTAGAATTCTGAGACTTGTGGCATTGGTAGTATACTGAGTTAAATACCCCTACAAGTCCCAGAATTCTGAGAAAAAAACTGGGACTGGCCTCGCCACTTAAGCATGGCCCTGGGAAACTTGAAGGTTACGAGCTATTTAACCCCTCCCATGCTCATGACGAGAGCCACGGTGGCCGTGTGCTCATGATGAGCTGAGCTCGTCATAACAGTCAGAACGCTCGCACGCGGGGCTAATTCCCCTGCTGTGCTGAACGTTCTGAAGAAACGGGTGTGGCCGTGACGAGCTCAGCTCGTCATGAGCACACGGCCACTGTGGCTTATGACTAGCACGTCATGAGCACCGGGGCGCTGTGCGCGCCCCCAGCACAGCGGGGTAATTAGTCCGCAGGCAAGGGGTTAAAGCTGACAGCCTGCTCTCTACAAGTACCAAAGATACCCTAGAAGTTCAACCCGCAAGAAGTACCTAAGGGAGAAGATGATTGTTTGAGTCCGCATGGCCACAATTCAACTAACATGGCCTGCTCTAATTAAAGAGAGTTGCTGTTGCGGAATTTATCAATACATTGTATTGTTTCATATACAAAAACATGCCTTAAATTCTGCATACAAAAAAATGGTTTCGATTTTCTTCAATTTAAAATGTTTTACCATTAGGGTTTTGAGTAAATTATCATGACACCACTGCAATTTTTTTTTTCAAGAGCTCATTACTGTCTAACTGAGATCAAAAGAGAGATGGCCAACTCAGCGGGCTCTTCCCTAAGTAGCGGAATACTTGTTAACTACATATGAAAAGCAGCTTTAGATTGAGTACTCTATAATTTCAGCCAATACCCACAGAAACAGAGAACCAAATGTACTAAAGGGAAAAGAGGCTGTATAGCTGGAGGCAGTTTGCATAAACCGGAAGTACGTGAGAAACCAACAAAATTCATGTCTATATTAATCTGTCAATGAGCGCCAGTCTATGCGGTAATAAAGCGGTGTCCCTGGGATTTGCATCTTGAAATTGAAACAAGCAAGTAGCCAAAAAGTCATTTGATTTTTCATCCCTGATAGTGAAATATTCATCTTTTTGCTTTATATTATAATGATTAGATTGAGCAGTCGTTTCTCTTTAAGCGAAAAGTGGAAAGCAAGTCACATCGCCAATTACTTTTTTCAAGGGACACAGTGCGGTTGTAGCGTCAATTACTCAAACAATTTCAATCCATCTCGACACTAATGTCATTAGTCCACCGAAATCCTTTTGGAATAATTTACATAGAAACTGCCTTTACATACTAAATGAAAAATGTTCAGCCCGGGCAAATGGGATTTGAATTACAATCCAACCACATGTGGCTCGGCTTTGTTCCTGCTATTTATTAAACAGGGAAAAAGGTTATGTAGACAATTACAAAACAATTACCTGAACAGTTAGTGCAAACCTGCATAAGGCAATGATTATTATGCTGAACACAGAAACAGTTTTTTTTTGGTTGCGATATTGACATGCTGCATTTTTCCCGCCATAATGTCACCCACACAGGAACTCAATTCAAAGATGGCTGCTTTCAGCACAAAGGAACGTGTTCATTAAAGAATTGTGGAAGTGCAGACTCCATTGGCACAATCAGCACCCATGCCTGGTGGGAACATTTGTGGGAAAGGGTTTGAGGTCTGGGCCTCTGGGAGGGTGTGCCCAAGTCACAAAGGCATGTGATGTTAATGCTCAAATCAACACCCTAGACTCAAGTGTGCCAACATTATGTATGATGGCGCACTGTCCCTGATGCACTAGGGGCGTGCACTCAGCTGGGCCGCCTGAAGCAGGCAGGGAAAGACCACCATATTTCATTCAAAATGAGCAGTCACAAGACCAGTTGTGAACTTGTGCCGGCCCTGGGAACAGTGCAACATAGGAAGGTGAACTGGGCGTTTGAAGCCACGGGCCTATTTTTCAATGCAGGAAAAAAGCAGCATTTTGAGAAGGGAGAATTAACTCCCTGCAGGCAGGCCAGTGTTTCACTACCTCTGCCTATGGGGGGTGCCTGGGGTGGCTAGGACCCCTGTGTCCCCTTCCACAGGGCTCCTCTATGAACCACTTCATATGTGATACACTCTCAGTGTTGCTCAATCAATCAATCAATCACTGCATTTATAAAGCGCTCTACATACCCTTGAGGGTCCCAAGGCGTTGGGGTTGGGGCGCTACTGGTCAAAGAGCCAGGTTTGCAAAAGCGACTGGGTCAGCATTATGGTGCAGGATCAAGGGAAAATGTATTCTCTCATTTTTATGGGGTTATGCCCCCATGCAAATGAGAGAAGACCCCATTCGCATCAGGTGAGCGCTAAAGGAGCACTTGTTTCATTCGTTTTACAGAATGGCTTGCAGAACCGTCTTCTCCCATCTTCTATTGTAAGAAAATACCCAGAATCGTAAAAACATTTATTCAAACACCTGTTGCACCATCGGGGCACTTTCTGCAATGTGACCCAAGGTTTCAAAAAGATGCATACAGGAAGGGGGTAGATATAAAAAAAAAAGTGCCTTGATAGGGGGTTAGGAGTATTGCGTTAGACAAGAGGTGAACAAGATAGGCGTAGTGCCGGCCATTTCGAGGGTAAACATGGTTCCTACCACGGTGTTGGGTTCAACGATGACAAAGCTACATGAAAGGTCAAGGGATGTAAGTGTGGATGGGATTTGGTTATAGTGAACCACCTCTGGGAAGTTTAGGACATGCAAAGGGTTGTTTCATGGGTTTAATTCAACAGTGGCTGACCAGAAGGAGTCACGCCTATCACTACTATAGAGGGACTTGACAAGCCAGACAAAGAAGCAGCTCTTGAAAACTTTGAAGTAGTCAGAAAGGAGGGGGATGGAGAGTAGTTTTCGAGAAACGAGGTATCTATGGACAATTTCCCTAGCAAGAGGATGGTGATGGACTTTTAGAGCAGAGAGAGGTGAATTCTAGTGTGTGAGTGATAGCCTGAGTGATGTGGGGAAAGGAGCTTCCAGATTAATTGGACCTAGGATCCTGACATGGTGCAGGAATGGCTTCTAAGAAGCAGAATAGGCAGGAGTATGATTGGAGACTTGGGAAAGAAAGGCGCGAGAGTGGTATGGGGTAAAGGATGAGTGACAAGTGACAAGAAGGGGACGGGGAGATCAAGTAAGAATGAAAAGGAAGATTCGACGGGGTGGCGTTTAAAGCAAATTATGGCCAAAAACATGGATCCCATCACTGCTGGCCTTAAGGAGCAAAGAATTACTGACAGGTCCTCAGCAGAAGGTTGAAACTGCTGAAGGTTTGTGAGTATTTCTGTGTGTGTGTCTGTATATGTGTATATGTGTGCATGTGTGCTGGAGAAAGAGTTCAAGGGTGATACAGGGAGAGAGTTGAAATATTGGCAAGTAGGTCTTGACAAGTGAACATATTTATGTTGGAAATGGTAGGCTCAAGGTAGAATTACTACTGGAGTATCAGGGTGTGGCCATTTTCTTCAAATGTTCACTTTTTTGCAGAACCTATCAGCATACAAGGCAATTGCCAAAGTTTGAGTGAATCTGTCTCACTGTATTTTTTAATACTGCTCTGAGCTGTTTCCCATAAAAAAAATTAAAAAATACTGTTCATATTAACATGCTTGCACTGCAGTGCTTAATTTGAGCCAGTGGTTTATGGTGCTCAACGCCGATGCTTAATTGGTCAACACCTGCACTTAAACAGCCTGCCACATGGTGGCTCTCTTTGTCTAATTTAGAGATGAGTATAACAACAGTTGTTCATTAATTCAATATACATTAACAATGGCTAATCCTTGCTGTCTACGCCATTCTTATTGCTCTGGGGGCCTGGAATAGTCTGAATTGTCATTCTTGAGGAGTGTGACAATTAGTAGTGTTGGTTGTGCCATTGGCATCGTTGGCAGGGGCAATGGGTGCTGCAAGCTACAGCGGCCTCATGACGAGAGCTCTGGCACTTATATTTTTTTTTTTACAAATTAATCACTATAATGCATTGTCCTTATGTTTTATTATTTAAGAATCTTAAAACACTGGGAATGTCCTCACATTTCCAGCATCAAGTATCCATTGAAATGCACCATCAAATCCCACTCATCCAAACCCAGGGTCTCAGGTCTTGGCGGGAAAAGCGAATGTATTGTTTGATTTAAAGGAGCAAGTAAAGGCCATGAAAGACTGAATTAAGTTATATCCTCAAGTGTAGACTATCTGCAAGTGCTGGTGGACCTAGCGCAACGCTGGCTTTGATGAGAGGCGATATTGACAGGAAAGGTACTGGTGTGATTGAAAAAGCAGAGGTTCAGTGAAACCTTACAATAACACATAGCTCAGATGCAATGATGAATCAAACTGAGGGCTCCTAAGCATTATTTCAAACTGACTTGGATTAACTAATGATGCAGCTGCTGAACCTTTACTTTTCATTGCCCTGTATGGGCTGTTTAAATATGATTTAGCTTGACAGAAGGCACAAACTCAACACTTGCTAAGCAAGTTTGATATGGTTCCCATGGCGCAGGCGCAAAATGAGACAAGCTGTCATGCCCTGGGCACCCGGCGGCCTCTTTAGAACATAATCATTGTTCACATCTGTAGGTTGGACGGGGAGGCTGCTGGTACGGCGAGCCTCAGAGCATCTGCCGCCTTTCAGAGATTTCCCAAAAAAGCTTGGTCACACTCGTGTATAATAAAATTTAAAAACTGCTTAATAATATATTTTCTGTGTCAAAGAATTGCTTACCTATCGTCGTTTTGACAAAGTAAACTCTTTAATAAAATAGGCATAAAATAACTTTCAGTGTCATTGTGTTTTTATTAAAGGTGAGAAAAAATGCTTTCTTTTTTTTCCGTGACGTTTTGCAGAATAGCATTAAAAAAATCCCTTGAAATGGCACTTTTCAAGGCGAAATGTGGATAGGCTGTGTCTCGTTTGATTATTTCACGTGAGCACGCACTTCCGGTAAAATTGTTCGGCGAGATTCCCGTCGGACACTGTTACAAGCAAAAAATGTCTCCAGGGGAGATATTTTCCGCATACCGAGTGTCTAGCATGCAAAAATCGTGCAAAAGTGTGTAATGTGAAATTGTAAAAAAAATGCGAAATTTCGCCAGAGACAATAACATTTCTCCCAAGGAAAGATTTTATCTTGGACGAGCCTGAGAAAATCCTTATTTTACCTCGTGCTGCTTGAATATGTAATCTAACAGAATACAGCTGCCTTGATGCAATGAAAGTTGGTCTGAAGTAAACATGGTACACCAATCGCTCCTGGATAGAAAAAAACTCTATGCTGGAATATCATTTTAATGATATCTTGCAAATGCATGCTACCTCTTCCCCCATCTGCCACCCTACAAAGCCGTGATGTATCCTGGCATCCAAGCTAGAATCTTATCACTGCCCTTGCAGAATGCCGGTTGACTCCCTGAGGATGGGTTCAAAGTCTAGATTTGAAAATTTCAGAATTCAAGACGGAGGCCATCTTTAAAAGGCCAATTTGCTAGACCGAAGTCTTCTGATCATAGTGCGGACCAGACAGAAGCATTTACTTTTCCGGGAAAAGCCATGTCAATTTCACCATCCACCCCCAGAAAGAGACCCTTTAGCTAAATGAAGACAAGTAACATCTCTAGGGGATGTGTGTGTCCTTTATTGCTGGGACTCAGAGTAAAGGAATCCATTATCTGATTCAATTGAACAACCAAGTTAATGGATTACGACTGTTCCTGAATGAGACCGCAGAAGGGGCCTGTAATGAGAATGCTTCATGTTGCTGTTTTAGGAACCAATGCAATTAAACAGGTAAACTGCATAATGAGACTGCGGCTCTGCACGCGGGCTGCGGGTAGGAATGGGCCGGCTGATCTGTCAGTGACCTCAATGACAGCACACCGTGCTCTCAAGGGGTTCCTCTCTTCTTAAAGGAGTGCCTTCATTTTAATATTGTTACCTAGTGTGCTTTTGTTAAATCAGGGCACACAGTTTATGGTTTCATGCATCTCTTGATAGCGCCTGTTCGCGGTAGAATTTCCCAGAGTGCTCATCACACTCCGCACATCCCTTTTCTTGTAATTGGACAGGGTGACATAAAATAGGACGTTGCAAGTGGAAAGCCACTCTGAATAGAGTAGATGAAAGGGTGTACTTGAGGATATATCGCCGATCTGTGAACGTTGTGGTTCAGATGCCCGCGTGTGACACAGGACCCGGCCCCGCAACCTACATCTGGCCTCCCTGGTGCTTGGTTGCAACACGGTTTATACACAGACCATGCTGCAGAATTTAACAAACCATGACATCCTCTGAGTCCAAACATATGTTCAGTTTATGAAGAACAATCAATGTCGGCACTTCAATTTGCACATGCATATAGGCATTATTTTGCACCCTTGTCTGGTTTGTGTCTGACCGTGCTCACTCACAGCCACATGCAATGGCTAAGACTTCGGGAAAACACTTAGAAACCTTTTAATAGTTTTCATTATTTTTATATTGTTGCTCATTTTTGAAGTGACAACTATTCCCAAACATGATCAAGTGTGATATTTTCCCTTTTCCTGTATTAATTGAATCCCATTGCCATTTATTTTTGTATTTTTATTTAAACCTGGTGTAGAGATTTATCTTCTTTATTTCTTACCCGTGTTGCTGTTTTTGTTGTTTGTTAAAAACCAGATCTTTGTGGATTTTGCAGCTCAGGTAAGCAGTCAAATGTGAACCAAGGAGACACCCATTGATCCCTGTTTGCCTCTCGAGGTTCCTATGTTTGGACAGTGTGGGAGGGCTTCCACGGCTCGGCTCTCCTCAAATATGTGTTCTTTCTATCCCAGAGACCTCAGGCAAATTCGATGCAAATAAAAGCAGAGAGGGAAAAGGGGGGCTTGCAAGATGGATGTGTTCGCCTCCTGGTCAAATGCTGAGTTACCCCAGTCAGTGCAATGATTGAGAGGAGCTTAAAATTCATACATTTCAACAGGAATGGCCTCAAGAGGCACATTATGCCATTTCGCCTTTCATTTGGAGTCCACACGTTGTTGCGGGCTTGCAGACCTTCGGCTTCCCTATTATGGCAACATTGTTTTGGAAATCACAGATCTGGTTTCTCAAGCTCTTGGAAATCTCAGAATCTCTAATTCTGAATTATTTTCTTCTCTCCGTTCTAAATCTTGTTGCTCCACTTTTGCCTTCTTGTGGTCACAAAATCACTTTTTTTCACTTGCTAAGTTTTGGAGCATTTCTGTAGACTCTCAGACCTTTGATTGGAGGCTGTCTGACTCATGTAATACATGTGATACCTAGGATGTGTCTCAGAGGGTGTACCTACTCTTGCCGATTTGCAGACTGCTGGAACGCAAAGACCACGTGATGTACTGTGCTGTTCCTAAAGCCAAAGTACAGCAGCGGTGGACTTTCCCCATGTATTTTCTTTTCTTTTTTCTTTTGAAGGTTTCATAAAGCGCGAACATGACCCTTGTGGTTATCAGAGCGCTTTACAAGAGTCGTTCGTAGGGAACAAAAGGAACATATGAAAACATAGGTAGGAATTGAAATACAGGTCTTAGTTGTGTGGATGCAAATGTACAAGACTTGACATAGGTCTAGAGTACAAACAAAAGGAACATATGAATACATAGTTAAAAACTTAAGAGACAGTGCTCACTTACGTAGATACAAGTGTACAAGACTTGACATAAGGATTACAGTTGCGCAGATTCAAATGTACCAAGCTTCATGAGAATTTCTTTAAAAGTAGGGATTTTACTTCTTTTTTAAAAGAGATGAAAGAAGGGTTCCGTCTAGTTTCAGGAGGCAGTGTGTTCCAAATCCTAGGAGCGATTCCAGCGAAGGCACGGTTGTAAGTTTTCTTTTTGGTAAAGCATTGTGGTTTC
This sequence comes from Lissotriton helveticus, assembly GCF_964261635.1. NCBI lineage: Eukaryota > Metazoa > Chordata > Amphibia > Caudata > Salamandridae > Lissotriton > Lissotriton helveticus. The sequence continues at coordinate 613,629,234 of NC_136065.1, forward strand.
AGAAGATTGCTGATACTTCAAGAGGATCTGTTTCCACAAGATAGCACCATTTTTCGGGTCAGGTATCTCTGGGTATTGTGATGTATGGCTTTGTATGTCATGCAGGCAATTTTTAGTTGAATTCTGGCTTTGAAAGGAAGCCAGTTAAGAGTTTTGAGGTCAGGGATAATATGAGAATTTCTTTTTGAGCCCATGATTAGCCTAGCCACTGAGTTGAGCGAAGCTCTTAGAGGGGCCATTGATGATCTGGGTAGACCGCTTAGTGTTTCACTCACATAGTCAAGTCTTGGGATTACTAATGCTTGAACAGCCAGTTTGAAGTCATTTGCGGGAAGGAATGGTTTTAGTTTTCTAAGGCTGTTGATCTGGATATTTTCACCTTTTGTTGCAGCACTGATATGTTTCTGCATGTTAAGATTTCTATCCAGTATTAGACCTAGCGATTTTGCTGAGTCACCAATATGAGGTAGGCAATTGAGCGCTGTGAGTTCTTTAATCCATTCTTCGATACTGGTAGTTTTGTTGGGAGGGGCGATTCAGAGGAATTCAGTCTGAGGGTGTTTAGTTTCAAGTCGTTGTTCGCCAGCCAGGTCTGGGGTTTTCCAGAGTTGAATTGAGGGCTGTGATATCGTCCAGAGAGGTGATCTTTAAGTATACTTGTGTGTCATCAGCGTACATATGATAATGGATATTTGAGGAGCTGGGAATTTCAGTCAGGGGTCCCATGAAAAGGTTGAAGAGTGTAGGCAAGAGGGAAGATCCCTGCGGAACTCCTAGAGTGACTGGAGCAGCTGTAGATAGGGATTGATTAACCTTAAAACTTTGGGATCTATTTTGAAGGAAAGAGGTGAACCAATTTAGGATTGATCCTGATAGGCCCATTCTAAATCTTAGAAGGTCTAGAAGATTGTCATGTTTGACGGTGTTAAATGCTGAGGAGTGGTGTGGCTCACTGGTTAGAGGCGGCAGACCTGGAAGCAAAGGACGGCCTGGGACCAGGGTTCCATTCCCGACGCGGCAGGGTCGTGGACCAGGGTCAGTGGACTTGATAATTCTCGCCTCGCTGCCTACTCTAACCAGGGATCACACTCGGCAACTCTGGGCATTAGCTTGCCTCATCTCCACAACGGCCCCCCAGATACACTGGGGATCCCTGGTTTCACCTTGGAGATACCCAGTAGGGACCATCTCACAGGGAAAGCCAGGACGGGTTCCCCAGCGGTCTACAGCGCGGAGATACCCCATGTGGGGTGATTCAGGCGCTTTACAAGACATCATTACATTACATTACATATTAAGAAGGATTAGTAGACTGGCTTTGTTTTGGTCAAGGATTTTAAGTGCATCGTCTATTATATGAGTCATGACCGATTCCGTACTGTGCCCTGCACGAAAGCCGGATTGGAATTGGTTGAGCAGGTTGAAATGGTCAATGTGGTTACCCAGTTGGCTATTGGCACATTTTTTGAGGAGTTTGACCAGAATGTTAGAGATCAGGTGGTAGTTATTCAGGTCAGTGTGGTCTGCCGTTGGTTTCTTTAGGATGGGTGATACCTGCCCAGATTTAAGGCTTTCCGGAATGACATCTTGAAGCAGGGAAGTGTTGATAACCTTGTTCCATAGAGGCAGAATCAGCGGACTTAACTCTTTTAGATAATTGGCAGGAAGAGGACCGATGAAGTGGTTGGAGGGTTTGAGTGATGTGATTATTTTTAGTATTGCATCTTCTAAAACTAAACCATTTCAGATTCGATAAACTACTAAAATTAGAATAGTTTATTGGCACCATCACTTTGTAAAAAAAGAAAACCTCTCTGTACCATTTCATTTTTACCCTTTGTTAATCTCTTTTTTCCTATGGTGACAGTTCAAAGTCAGTGCCCTGAAGCCGATTAGGTTGCTGGCTTGGTTCACTAACAGCTGCATATTGGGAGAGTACTGCATCTCCCTTCAACACAATGTGCCGCAAATATGGAGAAACAAAAAACAGAAATAGAAATCAAAAACTCCCAAATGCTGTGTTCTTCCTGTTTGATTACCATTGGGTGTGGTGGGTGTAGATAAAGGGAAGCCAGATTGTAGAGAGAGGAGGCGCATGCAGAGAGAACAAGAAAAAGTGAGAGAGGGGCAGAGAAAGACAGAGTGAGAGAAACAAAGATAGAGGAGGAAAAGGGAGAAAATGAGAAATGGAGAAAAGAGGGTGAAAAAGAGAAAGTGAGAGTTAGAGAAAGAGACAGAATGAGAGAGAAATAAAATGAGAGTAATGGTGCATGAAGGGGAGGAAAAGAGAAAGACAGAGACCAGAGGTTAAGAGAGAGGAACATGAACTGTGGGGAGAGTAAGAATGAGCAGAGCTGCCACACAAATGGGGAGGGGGGAGCAAAATGTGAGGAGAGCGAGACAGCGGAGTATGAAATAGAGGTAGACAGAAGACAAGCAGCAAGATTGCGGGAGACCGTCAAACAAAGGAAAGAGTGTGCCTAGTAAAGAGAGTGACAAACGAGCAGCTAGATAGATAGTCACACAGAAATTAACAAATAGCTCGAAAGAGAAAGACATGTATGGCTAGCAGTAAACAAGTAGATGAAGAGAGTGGGATAAATATGAGAAGAAAGGGGCAAACGGTTATAGAAAAGCAGTTAGAAAGATAAGCAAAAAAAGAGATAAAAAGATGGCTGGATGGATAGAAGGATAGATGGATAGATAGATAGATATGCTCCCTGTCCCCATCAGGATTGTCACATAGATCGCCTTGCCAAACTGTCTAACTTTGCAGTCATAGAAACAAAAGTAAACACCAATCTCCACCTAAAAATAACAAGCAGCAATCTGTCAGAAGACACAACCCTTTGGCTTTGTCTTTGGGCACACAGTAAATTTACAAGACAAAAACAAAATTTGAAATCACCTTTCTTGACCATTCACCTTCTTACCTGCAGCATGATTATATCCTCGGCGTGTAACCCAACCCCTATTTCCAGAGCGCCTATCTTCATATATTTTAGGTATTTCATAACAAAGTGCTTGAAAATTCTTTATACGCGTCTTGTAATGTTATACCCAGATGGTTTTACAATCCGATTTAGGGAGTGGGGTTTTAGCAGTACCAGCACATGGAAATTCAGGGATCAAGGCAAATATAATTTTGACATTGGAGCGCTCCCTGACTTTTCCTAAGGCTTCTTACATACACCCAGAAGGACTAGTCCAGTGTACAAAGGAAACGTTCACAAAGGTACTTGGTAAAATTTGTAGCCCATGGCTTTTATAAACGTTTCCGAAGCTCATTTGGCCTGCACAGGAACATGCTCCTACAGAGTTAAACAGCTGCCTTCTTTGGAGCTGGGGAACCAGGTTTGAGTCTCAGCATCGGCTCGACATACTGTGATGCTGGGCAAATCACTTAGGGCCAGATGTAGGTAATTCCAGATGACCGATTCTTAAATACCGAATCATACCGATTCGGTATTTAAGAACTGGCAATCGGGATTTAGGTAATTTTACCAATTTCATTATAGAATCGGTATGATTCGGTAACCGAATCGGTATTTACGGATTCGGTAATTGCCATATACCGACCGCCATTCATTCCTATGGGCCTGTAGGCCCATAGGAATGAATGTCAATTACCGAATCGGTAAATACCGATTCGGTAATTGGGGGAAACATTGAAGGGTGGCAGGGTGTCACTTTGACACCCTGTTGCACCCCTCAATTGTGCATGGGTGCACATGTTGTAGACATGTCTGCAACATGGCACTGTTCAAAAAGAAGCAAAAAAAATGCTTTTTAAAGGGTTTTCATTATTTACCACCAACTTCTAGTTGGTGGTAAATAACGAATTCTTAGACCCCTGTAGCACTGATTGCAGTGCTACCTACATGTCAAAATACAGAATCGGTAATTTTACCGATTCAGTATTTAACAGACTCGGTAAAATTACTGATTCGGTAAAATTACTGAATCTGTATTTTAACATGCCCCTACATCTCCATCTTCAAATACCGGTCGGTAACGGCCGACATCGGCCGTTACCGACCGGTATTTGCCTTCCTACATCTGGCCCTTAATCTTGCCGTGCCTACAAAAAAAATCTATGTGGCCTTGTGTAACATGAAGCGCTCTAATACCTTCGGGTTGAGTTGGCGCTATATATAAATGTAATGAACAGTATATACACCACAAGCTCTTTCCTGGGTTTACGTTTTGTTGAATTTTATTTTGCTTCTCTGAACAAAAGTCAAACTTAATGCATCCTATTTATCACTGGGAAAGGGCAGGCTTCCCTTGGGCCTTTGCCAAAGAGTCACTCCTCCGGTAAATAAATGGGAACGAGGCGCACGGTAGGCGCTAAAACAAATTAGGCTGAGTGAACTGAGGGGGGGTGGGGAGATTTCCTCTCTCCTGGCATCCGCATGCCAGGGAAAATGCAAAAGCTTTATAAACAAGGATAATGAGTTGTATAATTTATGTAAATTACCTAATGTTGCAGCATTTTATACAAGTTACATAAAATGCATTATTTATTTTATGTGCCTTTTGGAATAAAAAATAATTGGTTATTTTACCTTTCTTCCGCTGTTTTATTAGATAAGGAATGGAAAATAGAGAGCACGGAAACGGGTTATATTTCTAAATGTGGGTGCCTCGTGTTTCACTTAGGAAATTAGATAGGCTCGGTTTCTCTCGAGAGGGTTATTTATAACACTGCAATTTGAAATTTGTGCTGTAGTAAGACTCCTACATTGCTCGACAGTGACGTAAGCGCCACTTCAAAGTGGTATTAAAAATATACCGACCTGGAGAGACAAAAGATGCTTTCCAAGAAAACATAATTTACGGTAATTGTCAAAGGAGGGACATTTACAGAGAATGTGTGGGCAAATATTAATCTATAGGTGAGCTATGCGAGTGGTCACAAGATTAGTGCAGCGCTGTGTCAAGGTTCCATAAAGGACACTGGGGCATATTATCAAGGGGGTTTATCTCCGCTTTTTTGGCTTTAAAAGCCAAGAAAACGGAGATAAAATTATCTCCCTATTACCTAGCTGTCGCTAACACCAGTTAGCGACAGCTAGTAGGAGATAGCGACCATCTTGGGTCCCACTTTGCATGTCAGTGATATTTATCACTAATGACATGCAAAGTGGGCGTGCCAAGGTGTTAGCGACTGGAAACAGTCGCTAACATCGCTATCTCCTATTACCAACTTTTGGATATCACCAAAAGCTAACACCTGCCCTGAGCAGTTCTTAGCCATGTTATCCAATGGGAGGTGGATAACATGGCTAAGAGCATTAGCTCGGTAATGCATGAATATCGCGGACTTTTCAGCGATATTCATGCATTGCGGCAGTTTTTTATCACATTTGCGATAAACCTTGGTAATACCAAGGTTTATCTGCGGTAAAAATCGCCGCAGCTTAGCGGTAAAATTTTCTCTCTAACCAAGCAATAGCGATAATTATCGCTATTGCTTGGTAATATGCCCCACTGTTCTCACAATGGGGTAGAGTAAGGGTGCCACCAGACTGGGGGGGACCACCTCCCTATAGATCATTTTGGACATTGGTTCAAGACATGGACTTGTGTGATAGCGTAAGGCATTCTGGATGCTTTAGTCGGTTGTGTGACGGAACCAAGCACGCCATTACCATGCATGCCAGTTCACTGCAGTCTTAACCACGAAAGTGTTAACCCTGGATCTGCCTTTACAATGAAATATGCGTTGTTAAGGCATGTTTTGCAAAGATATGCATGGTTAAAATGTACCTATGTGTGGTTAAAACTTAAGGCACGTGTGGCAAAGACACATATATATTTAAAACTTACCTATATGCCCTGACCCTGACATCCCGCCTAGGATGACCAGGCGTCCCGGATTTGGCAGGACGGTCCCCGTTTTTCACCAGCTGTCCGGGCAGATTTCGAGAAATTTAGCTCATGTCCCGGTTTTTGGAGAGGGTCGACTAAAAACGGGGGGAGGTGTTTTTTTATGTTTTACAAAGCAGGGATAGTTAGTAGTTGTTCCAAGAAAGCAATTTAATTTCCAGGCAAGCTACTGAGTTTAAAAATTGCATCTTTTGTGTGTTCTTACTGCCTGTTTTGTGATTCTCTGCCGAGGAGCGCTGTCATTCTGTGCGCTCGCTTGACGTAAAATTATAGTCCTTCTTCTACTTTAGTGAAATGTCCCGGTTTTTTGGTTTAAAGGTCTGGTCACCCTACCCCCACCCTGAGCCCTAAAATGCAGCAAGGCCAAAAAGCGACCTGACCCCAGCCCCCCAATCACCCCCACCCTGAGCCAAAATATATCCCAACCCTAGCCGCCAGCCCTGAGCCCTAAATCGGCACCCCAAGCCCAAAACACCAACCTGATCCCTAGCGCCTACCCTGAGCTCTAAAATGACCCCCCAAGCCCAAAAAACAAACTCGATCCCTGACCCCATACCTCTTCCTCCTCGGCCTGAGACCTAAAACCACCCCCCTCCCTCCTGAAAACTACCCTGCCTCGAGCCTAAAAACTTCCCTGACCCCCCCAGAGCCATAAAAACTTCCTTGACCCCTCCAGAGACCTACAAACCTCCCTACCACACCACCCCTGAGTCCTAAAAACTTCCCTTACTCCCCAGCCCTGAAAACTACCCTAACCCTTAAAAATGACCCCCACCCCCCAATTCCCAGTCCCACTTACCTCACCGGGTCCTCTCCTAATCCTTCCTCTTCCTGGGCCCACCCATTCTGGACATCTAGACCGCGCATATTCCTTAACCACTCATATGTGTGGTTAAGGCATGTGCGTGGTTAAGGCAAGCGCGTTTGTACTTGCGTCTTTTGGGCATGTGTAGCTGAGCCCCTGTTGTTCCGACAGTTTCCAGCTGTAGTCAAGTTTTGCTTTTAGAGAACTAATTAGACCAATACAGCAGAAAAAAAGTGTTTTTTAGTTTAAAAGCTCAGGAATAGAGACAATATCCATAAACACATGGTCAGGTGATCTCCCCTACCAGGCGCCCAGGTGATTATACTGACTACTTCCAACTCCTGTGGCACTATTTCAAAAGTATCTGGAATTCTTTACCCAGTGTTTATGTCCCAAGGAAGATCACTATCACAGAAGGAGCTGCAGATGCTAATACAGCCATCTCTGTAATATGCATTGCACAGATGTACATGTCACATCTGCGCACCCTATCTCTGATGTGGTCATAGAGACAACAAAGCTAGGGAGAGGGGGTAATACTAACTGGACACCACATAAGAAATGCCATTCAGAGTACCTCCACCCAAGGGTGACTTATGAGATGAGGTACAGGGGTCCCTGACATTCATGTGTCATAGGTAGGTCAAGTCACTTACTGCACCAGTGTCTCCCCTTCTTCAAAATGAGGCATGATCCTCCGCATTGATACTGTACCAGCAACTGGAAATTATCTGTCCCTCTTTCACTGCCCTACAGTCCCCCAGCACATGAAAGAGGGGTGTTTTGCCTTTAATAGCACCTACAGTCCTGCTCTGCAACAAATCTACCCAATGATGGTGCACCCTGGCACAGATTGGGACCTTGATCCTTTTGCATGAAATGGCACTTGGCTGCCAGAGGCAGCCAGCAACTGAGGTGGTAAGACATAATGGCGTCTAAGTAGGAGATGTATAAATGGTTGGATATAAGTAGGTAAAATATAAGCAAGATGACAATCAACATCAACTGACAAGGACACACTAGGAGAGAGCTAAAAGTTGGTGACTAATCACATTTTCAAGATGGACGATATTCTCTCAAAATTGTCTTGGCTGTTTACAAATTCTTGGTCATATTAGTAGGCATGCAGTAGGGCAAAGTGGAATCCATTACCACCTCAAAGGCCAGCAAACGATATTTAAATTTCTCGCAGGCAGAAACGGCCAGCTGGTAGTAATGGAAACCACGTACATTCAGTTATATTACGGGAACACGAGCAGGGGATATGTATGCATGATAATAATCGGATCCAGTAGGTAGGGAGACATTATGAGAACTGCCATAAGGGTATATACTGGAAACTGATTGGCTGAAATGCTCACCTTCTTACAAGAATGACTATCCTGTTTACAACACCGAAAGACTTCTTTAAAGTTTGGCGAATGGGATACCCATCACAAATGTGGCAGATATCGTGTCTGCTGTATTAAAAGTGCCTTGTAGCCTACAGCACTTGGAATATGGCCAATAGGATCCCTGCCAGATTTATGACAAAGTATTCCGCCTGCCAAACTCTAAATCAGGCCCTTGGGTGATCAGTAGGGAACAACAGCCAACTACCAACTCAGTACCTCATGGTACATAGGTCAATAGGTCAAAACTCCATCTCTTTTAAACTATTGTATTGCAAAGGTGGCCATAGAGTGATTTCCACCCTGCTTCTTAGCTGGCATCAGGCAGTTCTATGGCACTGCAAGGAGGAGGGTGTGTTGATGTGGATGAAATCTAACACCATACAACTTAGAGGGATATTTTCCTGTCCCCACCGTATTTTTTGTAAATATTTAATTTACATGTTGGGATGGTGAAATACAGGGGTCTCCAATGGGAAATACAGGAGCTGCTAACTCGTCAATACCCTGGAAGTAGCTCCCTGAAGTGAAGCATAGTAACCAATTCAAAGGGCCTACCAATTTCGAAGATGGTAGCACTACAAATATTGTCATTGTTAGAGAGGCCACAACCCAAACTATGGCTACACACTTTCTAACAAACACACACCGGGATAGTCGCGGTACCTGCAACATGCACACCTGTATACACTCTCTGTTTAGCAAAATCACATGGAGATTGATCACTTTGAAATCCCTACTCTCTCAATCATGTAGTACCTGTGAAGACTGGGTCAGAAAAGAAGTGCCAGCAAAAACCAGATTAAAGTAGCTAGAATGTGGAACTGGCGGAAATTATTGGAATTATGTGATAAATGTGCATTAGCAACCATGTATGCAAGGAGAGGAGAGGCTGTGTGGAGATAGGTATTGGCCTTGTTAGTTTCAGATGGTGGGTGTAGTGTGTGGGTGTATACATATTTGTTAAAATGTTTCTCTGTGTATCCGTACGCATATGTGGGTTATTGTTATGTGTTGCAGATATGGATGGTGATGTGTCCTTCCGTGAAAAATATTGCCTCACCTTTGAAACCATTCTAGGTGTGTTGCAAGACCAAATGTGTTTGGGGCTTCTATTATAAGGGGTTCACCTCTGGCACAATTGTCACTTTTGCTGACATAAAGTTAGCACCTGCATAATAATGGTAAATCTTGATATATGTAGGGCATCTTTGGACCAATCATGATATAAAAAGAGCTATCTTTACAATATTGTATGTGTGGCCTAACTGAGACCATCTGTCACATCATAGACATCTTTGGAACTATAATGTCTAAGTCTAAAATGATGTGGTGGTTCTTAGCATTATGTGGCAGCCATTGCACAACAGTATTACTGGCATAATGGTGGCATCCTTAGAACAATGTAGATATCTTAGGTATTATGGTGAGCCTTCTTTGCATGTGATGGTAATACTCTGGAAGGTGGAGGAGAAACTGTCAATATGATGCATTCGCACAATGGAAATCACAGGTGGACATTTGGGTATCATGCATGAAAACTGCTTTTCTTGGCAACAATTTTGTTTTGTTTCAGAAAAAGACATGGTTTTCGTCTACTGCATTAAATAACTATAGAAAGTAACATTAGATAGAAAAAAATGAATTTTTTGGAAACGAATATTAGGATGTTTGAAGACAGAATTATACAAAAAACGAAACATATTTAAAATTGCTCTTTGAATATTAGTTAAAACTGAGTTGATGAGATTTATAGATGTTAATATTTCCCTTGCTCTTTGGTACCAAGAAATCTCTGGACCCCAGCAACTGGTAGTCGATATAACTGGGTGCCCCCCTCATCCTGGCCCTACTGTTAGAAACCTTGGAGTGTAATTTGACTCTCAACTTTGATTTGAATTCCAAATCAAGGCAATCTCTGCCTCATGATTTGCCACATTGAAATCACGTAGGAGGACACTCTACTGTATCCAGGTGGACTCTTGTAAGACAACTGTCCATGCACTGTCCTGATCCTTGGAAAACAGCCCTTGATATGGTCTTTGGCCTGGTGGCCGGAGTCTCTGGGTCCCTTTGCTCAACCTAAACCTAAGGTTAAAAACGTTGGTGTCTGGGTTGATGATAAACTCACTTTCGATCGTCAAATCACAGCTGTAGCGGGCAAGTGTTTTGGCATTATTAAATCTCTTAAAAGCTTTATTAATCTTTTACCGATCCTGGCCCAGAAGACAGTGATCCAGGCTTTAGTGGTCTCTCGGTGGACTTTTGCAACATCTTATACCTGGGAGCTTCTCTGGCTAGGATCAAGAGACTTGCCCTCTGCTTAAACTCCCCAAGCATGGATCTATGAGTATGGCACTTCAGAAACTGCACTGGCTCCCGGTGGAGAAGCCCCTCTCTTTTAAAGCCCTATGCTACTGGTATAGGATTCATAAGAAGATTGGGCCAACTTATCTGCATCCTCTACTCCATTCTTATTCTTCTAGGAGGTGCCTCAGGTCCTCATGGGTACTATTAGAGCAGGTGCCCAAAGTCAAGAAAGTTCGCTGTGGAGGAAGATCTTTTTACTTTCTTGCATCTAAACTCTGGAATTCCCTTCCGTTGCAGCTGAGGCAATTTCCTTCAAAACTTCAGTTTTGCAAAAATCTGAAGACCTAGATTTTTTAGGCTTCTCTCCTTATCTGCTTTCTTCAGTTGCTTCTGACTTCTCAGCGCTGGGACATTTCTTATAGGAGTAGCTACACGCTTTATAAAACCCAAATTCATTCACTGGTTACAGCCAAATTTGATTATGCCAACAGTTTGCATTTAGGCTGCCCTGCTTACTTAATACAACATCTTCAAATGGTTCAGAACCCAGAAGGCTTAATCTTAAAGATTCCTTTGTGAGTTAGCTGTCTAACCATATTTGCCAACTCTATTGGCTTCCAGTCTCTAAAAGAGTCCAATTTAAGGCTCTTATTTTTGCTTTCAGGGTCTACGCGCAAAAGGGCACCATCTATCTTCAGATGAGGTTGAAGCCACACTGTCAAGTCAGAACCTTGAGATCATATAATCTCAACCTTTTTCTTTTCAGCTACCTCTCCTACAGAATGCTAGAAGAGGTGGTAGATCCCTGGCCTTCTTTGCCTCCAAGCTATGGAACTCTCTCCCCTCTACTTACGCTGTAGCCCTTCTGAACCTATTTTCAGAAAAAACCTTAAAACCTTGCTCTTTGATTCTTTCTTAAAAGGCACCTTGCTGATTGAAACCTCTCACATTTGTTTCCCTTACTGTGTCGCTATCACCGGGACGCCTCTTCAGAGGCAGCTGTGCACTCTACAAATTTCTTGTATTGTATTGTACTGTGTAGGTGTGTCATGGTGTAGCTAGCATCTTCTGATGAATTTGTAAAATCATTGTGCTAGAGTAGAAAGGTGTCCCGTTATAGCAGCAATTCTTATCCAACTGTTGGACCTCACCCTCTCTGCAGGGTAACCCCCAAACCTTTTGCCTTTGCCCTCCCCTTTTCCCTGCATTCATTTTTGTTAGCTTTAGGACTGCTAAATAGTGCTAAAGTGCTAGTGCTCTTTACTCTAAACATGGTGGAATTGGCTTATACCAATCGGCATATTTAATTTACTTGGAAGTCTCTGGTAAAGTGCCACTACATGTGCCCAGGGCCTGTAAATTAAAAATGCAAATAGTGGGAAATAGTGGGCCTGCAGCGTTGGTTGTACAATCACTAGACTAGACTTTAACCATGTCTCAGGCTTGCCATTGCAGAGCCTTTGTGCACAAATGTAAACTGCAATTTTGACCTGGAAAAATAAAGTTTTATCCAGGCCCAAACCATTCTTTTTAATACATATAAGTCATCTTTGGGGTAGGCCCTGGACAGTCCAGAGGGCAGGATGCCATGTATTTAAAGAGTTGGGCATGTAGTTTTACGTTTTACATGTCCTGGTAGTGAAAAACTCTTAAATGTGTTTTTCGTTACTGCAAAGCCCATCTCTCCCATAGGATAACATTGGAGTTGCCTCTTTACATTTTAAAGTGTAATTTACAAATGGGAAGACACAGCCAGTTCATGTTTCATGTCTTTGGAATTGGAGTGAAAAGCCTGATTTAGTGGAAAAGTCAGGTTTTTTATCACAATTTTAAAAATGACACTTTTAGAAAGCTGACATTTTTCTGTTTTTAGCCTTTTGTGTGTCTAGCCTGGCCCACATGACTGGGTGTAGCTGACAGTTGTACTTTGAGAATTCATCCCAGACAGTCACGCAATAGAGGGATTAGGTGTACCTGAGTGGGCCATCTGCTGACAGAATGGGGCTGCAGAGCTGAGCATAGCCCCACTTACATGAATAGCCGGTGTTCTGCCTTCACACAAGGGGCCTAACAACCCTGCATTGTTGTTTGGTCTTGTTTTATTTATTAAAAACAACTCTATTTTTCTAGCTCTGCTGCGGACTCTTTTTGTTGTGCCTTCACTGTGTTACTGTTTGAAGTGTTGCACAAATATTTTACACATTGTTTCTAAGTTAAGCCTGGCTGCTCTGTGCTAAACAACTAGGGGGTTGAGTATAGGTTAAGTTGGGGTTTGCTTGTGCCTTACACTGACAAGGATTGAGGTTACTGCTTGACCAGGGCTCACACCCCAGTCAACCAACAACCCAATTTATGGCACCAACTCTATGGGTTTGGTATGACGTTGTATTTAGGATGCAGAAAAATATGTTTTGTAGTAAATCCAATGGTAGGTGATGTGAGGAAGAGCTATGCTGTTTAAGCAGCAACTTTTGCCAGCCATATAGATGTGGAACTGCCTGGTGTGTATGACAGAGATGGCCTGTCCAATGAGTATCAAAATGTCTCTGGCCCAGACAAACTGAGATGTCCTGTTGGCTTGTAAGTGGAAAATTGCTATTCACCAATTATAGCCTAATATATGTTATCTGTGTGTTGCGTTGCGTATCTGTAATTTGTTCTCTCTAATATCTTCAAAGTATTGTGTTTGCATTTGTATGGACATCAAATTACTAGTGTACACGCAACATTATTCTAGGAGTGATTTATGCTGGACCCTGAGGTTTGTTAAGGGAGGACAAAGAGTACATTTGAACACCAACAATCACCTCGATCACTGCTCAACGTGACCCGTCTTAGTTCTCTGCATCAGTCTCTGGAGGTAATGAGCATTCCTCCCAAGCTTCAAGGTAATGTCATCGCTTTCGGACTCCTGGCCTTCAGGTACAATGGGAATCGACAATACCGTGGGATAAGAAACATAGTAGTGAATGAAATGAGAACGTACACAACAAGTGTAGCCTACAAGTGGAAAGTGTCTAGTAAAATTAATCCAACACAAGAAGGGACAAGTAGAGGAAATGTATTCAAGGGCTGGGTGGTCAGAATAACTAATACAACCACCAAACCCTCTTAAAGGAAATGTGTAAGCACCTAAAAAAAAGTAAAATATTTCATATAGAGGCTTTTCTTTATTTGGATTCTATAGCATAAAACTTCATCCATAAATTAACCTTTTATCGCCAGTATGTTCTGAAGCACCCACTGATCCCCACTGACCCTCGGCATCCCCGTAAACCTCCTTTAAACCCTTAAAGGGTAGGTGCCGGTAAGGTTTTCTAAGTCATGGTGCGGTATATTACCACAAGTGAACGCAAACAAACAAAAACACACAAACAAAAACAGCATGGAGCATTTTACCAAAGTGCTGTGTTCGCGTGAAAACCCAGGCTAAAAAAGAACTGGAAATAAAGTTCTACATTCTGGTTTGTGTCCAACACAATGTGTGGCTTAATTGAGTGTAAAAACTGCTGGTTTGCATTATATCAGCTCAAGTAAGTGTAACAATTGTTCCCTCTCCCCTGGAGCCCTGTTTCATTTCTGTTTGCTATGATTCAGTCCATTCACAATATGTCAATGGGAACACCATTTACAAGAGAAAGTAGAAAGAACAGATTCTTTATTTCCAGCAGAATGTATTTTTCTGTCTTTCCCCTCCAAGGCTCTTAACATTTACAATGTCACTCCATCTGGAAGCCTTGGAGTAACAGGGTTTTATAGAGGATAAGTTATTATCCATAAAATGAAACAAACTTTCATTGTCAATATTTAGTTGTTTTGAACTGGAAATTGTCGGCTTTTTAACAGGAGGACTTGAGACGCCATATGCACTTTTGAGGGCGGAATAAGGGTTCCGTTTCAATTGGCGAGGAGAGAGGAACCTCATATGGAGCCAGTAATTGGTAAGGTCAAACAAGGTCATGCAGCGAATTGACTCCTTCATTTTATGTGACTATAGGTACGCTAAAAAAAGTGAATTTCGTGCATTTCCATTTAGCTGTGACCCAAATGAACCTTCGGGTTACGAAATGTTTCAAGACCAGGCCTCACATTGTTGCAATATACTTTATACGACCCTTTAGAATGCTATATAGTTTTGAACCATAGGTGATAAAGGGGTAAAGCAGGATTTCAAAGTTTTGCCTTCTTGAAAACAACCTGAAAATGTACGTAAAGTGACATGGGATGATAGGTGCAAAATAAGCAAATAAAATGTAAACAGTTCCTGCACAGGCTTTCGGTTGCTAACAGGGCTGGGTTTATCACTGGTGGCACCCGGTGCAACAATAATTTTTGGCGCCACCACACCCGATGACCGCCTCTTTGGATTTTCTCAATACTTCAGGCAAAAGTGCCCCCTATCACTCCAATCATAAGTTATTGCTAAACACAGCGCCCACTTCACAGGTCAGTGCCCAGTGCAACCGTACCAGTCGCACTGCCCTAAAGCCGGCCCTGGTTGCAAAAATGCTAATTACTTATTACTCGATTTCAGTTCAAGTTTGGGAACCATTCAAATCTCGTACAATATAGAACAAATACATATGTCTGATAAAAGGAACTTATGAAACAATTATTCTTCATTATACCCATAGTTCATATAACCAACACACTGGCAAAAAGATACATATGACATATAATTGATACATACCAGACCACAATTCTTTGGTTTCAAAGTTCTGTAACTAACAGAATGAACTATTACCCAATTTATTGGTATTACATTAACCGCATGCGTGCGGCCGCTATTTTAGCGCTGTGCGGCTTTTTGCGTAAAGCCGCGTTACATGACGAGCTGAGCTCGTCATGAGCATGCGAGCGGCGCAACTCATGACGAGCTCAGCTCGTCATGCGCATGGAAGGGGTTAATGAACTCAAAATAAAAAAGAATAGAAGGTTGAGCCGGCTCTTATGGGATACATAACAGTGGTAAGCAAATTACTGAATTTTCTGAATAAGAATGAATCTCACGGAGTAATCCTGTCTGCTAACTGGATTACTTATATATGTGTTTTACATATGATCATTAAAATACATTTTAGGGAAATACTGTTAAGGAGAGTTTTACTCACTGTAAAGTTGTTATATAAATTAGAATTGAGCAATCAACATTGGTACAAATTGTCTATGGATGTGATGATTTATTTATTGAAGTGAGGACATAGACTTTTAGCAAGATAATGTAAATGTGTGACTGTACGCAAAAGTAAAGCAGTGCAGGGGGGGGTCCAAGCTCAATGGAGGGCCCCTAAGCAAAGTACTGTGGCCAGAGAGCACATGATGGAGTTCGGAATGAGCCCCTCCACATACCTTGCAGGGAGGGACCCCTCATGTTTCGTTACCCCAGTGCTTGGTTTGTCTGCTGTACAACTAACATGAAAAATCAATGATTGTGAGGGATGGAGTAATCATACACAGAATTGTGTAAAGAAATATGCTGACTAAGTGAACCAAAAGTGCACATACAAGGGAAACTTGTAAAGTATCAGTCAAGATAACAAGGCCTACTACAAAGAAAACATTAGAAATGTAGGAGCTCAATACATCCTTTCAACCAATGTCGTCCAAACAGATTCATTCACTCAGCAACTCCAGACTGCTGTCAGCTAATCACTATAATGACATTAATGTCCAAATCATGAAGGTAAGTGTTGGTAGATTGGAACTGCACTTTGCTCAAGTCTTCTTAGCAGAGAATGAGCCATTTTCTGAGTTTGTGATGTTGGTCCTTTTGAGTCAGACCACTGTTAGGAGAAAACTCGGTAGGTATTTCACCTTGTTTCAGCCATGACTTAAAAAAGGAAACAAAGGACTCTCGACTATAATTCCTACAATGGAAAGGAAAACTTGAAAATTCTACTTGGTTGGGCTGATTGAAATTAAATCGTATACAAACTAATGTTTGAATTATTCAATGGTGGATGACATCTTGGTATTACAATAACTTAACATTGTAACATATCAGCCCGGCTGCCAAGATTGTGTGCGTAAACTTCCAGAATTGACTACAGAGCTTGCAAAAGACTTTTGCGTGAACTACTGATTTAGGGAACTGACTGTTACGTGCACTTATTGTTACGAGTGGTTCTCTTGGTCACAATGAGATTAAGTAGCAGGAATACCCTAAACCTGGATATTAATGGATAAATGTGGGGTTGTCCGATGGAAGGTCTGTTTTTAAACATCTGCACTTCATGCATGCAGTGGATGTGTTGGAGAGACAAAGATCAGTATAGGATTGGCCCCCATACACTAACGAATGTTCGGATCATGAGCGAATGATCTTGTGCACCGTTCCTGCCCGGTGCTAGGTCTGCACTTTGTGTGCTGGTTATACAGTTCTTCAGGGAGGGGACTAAGTGCACTTAGAATGACTCAATTGCACAACATAAACATGCTGCTAATACTCAATGGTTCGCCATTCAAATTACTTTTAGTGCTTTTACTGTCTAAGTGTTGAAAGATAACGTTTTCAGATGTTTTAGGAAATTTAAATGGGGTTCAATCATTTATAGCTGACTGTGCTCATTGTTTATGTGTGATTTATTTTAATTAGTTGAGCAAATACATTTATTACTTAATTTATTCCAGGAATTTCAGAAAAAGCGACAATATGTCCATCCAGGTGATCGATTTATCTTATGGCTATTAAGGACTAGATCTTTTTTGACAGCACACTTATTGGCCTTCAAACACTAATAAATGGAAGAATATCCTACAATTGTGAAAACGTTTTGAAAGCTGGCCTTATTAAAACAAGAGTAGAATCTTTGGGGAACAAATACATTCCAAACTCGAATTAGTTCAAATAATCAAATCATGTAGCGGCAACCCTTGATCAATCATTTACATTTATCCCACACAAAAAGCCTTATGATCATAAAACTTTAACTACTGCTGAAACCCTCCAAGGATTAAACATTGCTTACACTCGATTTGCTGCTCTCCGCATGTTTAAAGTAATGCCACACAAATTGATTATAGTTCTCTCACATTGTACTCCTTGTAACTATATGTTTAGAAATACCAATCCTGGCTTTAGTTTGTCCAGCATGAATCTCCATTTTGTCAAGCAAAGCAGAAATTAGTACATTTTACAATGTGTCCATACCATCTTTTAAATTGGAGCTCTACTCCTACATTTCTTTAAATAACAGATAATATTCTCATTAGAAGTATCCCTTCAATAAAGTTTTTCAGTGATTTTTTTTTTAACGCCAGACTTTGATCCCCTGTCAAAGTAGAAACCTACTGTGTGCAGCCTTCGTGCATTAACAGAGGGCTATGGATATAGGGCATTTCTTCCTCTCAGCCCCCCCCCCATCATTGTCAACTATGAGTGACTTTTCCAACCCAGTGTGTTGTCCCCTGATCCCTGCTGAAGTTGAATTGTGCTCCCCATGCCTCAGCATGGAACTTTAATGCTGGAGGATTTGCAAACCATGCGTGAACCAATTTGTATTCCCTAATGGCATCCACAACAATAATTTTCAAGTTTTGGCAGTTAATGAGATTGCAGGGGTTCAAAAAAGGTTCACGAATGGTCTAATGTTTGGGATTAGCTTGTGAATCACAAAAAGAACAAGAAAAATAGTCTATGGGCAAATCAGTTACATTTTACATTTGAAATAAATTACTTGAAAGGTGTGTGAGTAGTTCATAAACCAAAGTTTTGCAGACTGTTCGAAAATCCCAAGAGTCCAAATATACATAAAATTGAGCCAGTTGTGACCAGTCACAGCCTCTTTGCAATGCAAATATCTCACATTTTTCAACACAACATTGAAAAAATACTTTTTTTCTGTATCCTCGTGTGAAATTGTGTATAATTCCTACGGAAATAGAAAATGCTACTATTGGAATGCTGCAAATAACTTATAACTTTGTCCTTCCTTACCAATCTGAAGTAGTTTGGTTAAGTTGGTTAAGCTAAGGGAAAAGAAGTTTTAGACCTCTAAAAGGGATGTCTCCCCTTTGCCAAAACCATGTGGAAAACGGCCTGGAAAAATATACACGCACCTCAGATTAAAATTTACGCACATTGATGAAGTGAGGATTGTTGTTATAGGGGTGCCAAAAGTTGACATCGGGTAACACATTACTAAAGCAGCTACTGGAAGTCTTCAATGATGTGTCAAAAACAGATGTGTCTATGGTATTTCCTATTTCCAACACATCCCAAGAAAGTTAAAGTCAAAACATTCAACATAGAAATTACTGAAAATGCAGGATTTATAATTTAAAGATTTAAACATTTGACCGCTATTTTGGTGCTCTTAAGAGTAATGTAAGAATTAAAGGGTTTCCCATTACCTGCATTCATCAATGGTAGAGAATTATAGCCTGCACCTAAATCACCTTCCAAAGGTATGCAAAGAATTTGGTATAAAGTTAACTTCTACAACTGATATGGGAAAGGGAGTCTGATATTGCGTTGGGAAACTCCATCACAAATATGACAGATTTCTGTCTGCCATATTACAAGTAGGCAGGGTGAAATGTAAATTACGCAGGCATAACTCACATCAATTTGGGTTATACTATTTACATAAGACTCTTGAAATTAATGCTGCTTCATGTAATTAGGCTCCATTCACAGTAAAAATGTTGCACACCCCAAATTACAAGTGCATTATCTCCTATGGCACTTGTAATAAAGGACAGGATTTGTAAAGTTTGTGACAAAGTATCTCATCCACCAAATTCTAAATCTGGCCAGGAGTTAGTTATTTGGTTTTCACCAGAATGTGACTTCCTCTTTATCGCATTTGCATGAAATTTGGGGGAGTGCTTGTAAGAGACTGAATTGTTTATTACCGCACTGTGTTTGAGATGTGACGCACCTATATAGGGGAGAATGTAAAGATAAGGGGCCATATCTATCAAAAGAGAGTTTTGCGATTCTCAAATTGCGATTTTCAGCTAATCACAATTTGAGAATCACAAAAAATGCAATGTATGTGGGATTTGCTAATAATTTTACGAATCCCACATATTCCTTATTTGCGAATCGCAAATTGAGATTTCAAAATAAGGAATACCTTCCCATTCATTCCTATGGGCTAGGATGCCCATAGGAATGAATGGGAAGGCATTCTCAATTTGCGATTACCAATTAGAGAATGGCAAATTGAGAATGCAATTTTAAGGGTGTCAGGGTGTCAAAAGGACACCCTGTTGCCCTAAAAGCATGTATGTGCGCCACATGGCACTTTAAAAAATGCAAAATAGTGCATTCTAAAGTGAAATCGCAATTTACCACCAACTTTAAGGTGGTAATTTGCGATTCCTTAAGGCCAAATCGCACTTTCTTTTGTGCTTCTTACATTGCATTTAAGCAATCACAATTTGCGATTCCTTTAATGCAATCGCAAAATATGGAATCGCAAAATTTGGGATTCCTTATTTTGCGAGGGGGTTTTGTGTATTACATTGAATTCTGTGAATTTTAGCGTTTGCGATCGCAAATTGGCTTCATACATAAGGCCCATAGTCAAAGCACCACTGCAAAGTCTCAGGATAACCAGCATGTAAAGATATTGCCAATGTGTCTGCACGTTTGTTGCTGCTTTTAACTGGGCCCTTGTTATTGCTACTGCATCCTCAGGAGGCGAAAGGGTTACATAAAAAATGGGATTGTTGCAAAAAACACAATTTTGCTTTGTTTTAAAATCCGATCAGGCTGAAGAAGAAAGAGGCTGTTGAAGCAGTTTCCCGCAAATAAGTGTGTGTGTGTGTATATATATATATATATATATTTATTTATATATATATATATATATATATTCACTATCGTTTGTCCAAAGGAACGAGGATGCACTCCATATATATATGGGTCGGGTGCCTTAATTACACAAAATGCAGTGAAATAACATCCATATTCTGCACCTGAAAGGTAACTAAACCTGAATAAAGCATCCATTCAAGCGCACACGCCTTGCTTAGAAAATAAAGATTCCTGTATATTACTACATAAGATGTAGCCAAGAAACACAGGCCTCTGCGTGAATTTATGCTCATATAAATGAATACATTAGGATCACTCTATAGAAAAGGAATTATTGATATCTGTGTTCCCTTCACAAACAATTCCCAGAGGACCCATTCCAATTTTAATAATAATCCCTGTCCCCCTTTAGAAACCGTAAAGCACTCTGATTTCGCATGCCCTGCCACATATTGCATGAATCATGAAGCGCGCGCGCGCAACAAGCACCAGTGCATTATATCACGGCCCATCCAGAATCTTTTAATAAAACAGATTTTAAATATTCAATTTGTAAAGGGTCCCCTTTTTCCGCTCACACTTTTGTAATAAATGTGTGTCTCTGGCATCAATCTTTAAACAGTACATAAGTTATGGCAACAAATATTAAAGCAGGAGTCAGTGGTTTTCATTCACTGTCATGTAAATACTTGAGCGGGCAGGGATAATGTATGCATGCTCTCCATCATAACTATCCCACGGGGATGCTATTAAACTACTTACAAGCTCCTCTCAGAGCAGTTCCAACTTTGAACAGGTTGTCTCGGTTAACCTCTTCCTTGCCAGATGTATGCTCAAAAAAGCATTTAGTTAGAGGAAAACAAGGCATACTGAAGGGGGAGCTTGCAGGAGTGCACTTCGCTGCCAGAGAAAATCCTGTTAATTCAGCTGAAATGCTGGCATTGAAAACAGAGAATTCTGGGCTTCCTGTAGATTTGTTTATTCCTGCTGTGTTTTTTTCTACTTTATTAATTGGGGGTAAGTATGCAGAGGTTAGGAAAAAGGGGGATACGTACAATAAAATGTCGGACCGCGGTGGGGATACGTACAATAAAATGTCGGACCGCGGTGTTACTTGGTAACGCCGTGCTCCGACATGTTTTAAACGCAGGTAAGTACCCTATTTACAAAAATACGGCGCACCCATGCGTTTCTCCTAGCGTTGGTGCCAAAAAAGCTGCCTAGCACCAGCGCAGGCACCCTTGCGCCATGTTGCAAGGGTGGCTGAGCTGCAGGGGGGATTGTTTATGTGCAGGAAGGAACACCTTCCTGCACATAATCAATCTTTAACCTCTAGGCTGCGGGCGGAATTCAGCTGGCACGCTGAGAATTTGTAAATCCCTTTATTCATGACGAGCTGGGCTCGTCATGAGCGTGCGAGGAGGCTACCTCATGACGAGCCCAGCTCGTCATGAGCGTCGAAGGGGTTAAAGGCGATTTGCTGTTTCTATGTGTGCTGCAGAATGCAGCATACATGGAAAGAGCAAAATTAAAGGAGACATTTGTGATTTCTCCTGGTATCGCCATCCTAAGACCAGGTTTTACCTGGTCTTAGTTTTTGGCGCTGCCCCATCCTTGTAAATATGGGTCAGCATCAGAAAGCAATGGGCGTTGCTGTGGAACACCGACTGAAACACCCAGTGCATGCCCCTTTCACGCTAAGTGAAGTGTGAAAAGAAGCATTATCTACAAATTGGCTTTAAGCCACATTAAGTGGCTTAACAACGTGGGTTAACACCACTTTGTAAATAAAGAGAAGGGGGGATATTGCCACCAGAATGTAACTAAAAGTGATGTTTTGGTGGCGATATCCCTGTGTAAATATGCCCCAAAATGTCCTCTTGCCTACAGCTATCAGATGTGGGTTAAAGGCATTTTCGCGAAGTATGAATTTTAT
The DNA here is from genome assembly GCF_964261635.1 of Lissotriton helveticus. NCBI lineage: Eukaryota > Metazoa > Chordata > Amphibia > Caudata > Salamandridae > Lissotriton > Lissotriton helveticus. The sequence continues at coordinate 613,651,334 of NC_136065.1, forward strand.
TTTATGGCTATTTTCCTGTAGGTGTAAGTTTTAGCGATTCTTGATGAAAAGGTTGGAACTATGGAATTACTTTCGAAAATACCAAGGAATGGAAGCTATACCTAAAACAGACCTGGCTACTCGCCTGTCAAGCAGTGGTTAAGAAAAGCAACTTCAGTAAGATTCACAATTACAAACTTGACATAAAGACCAAGCTTCATGGTAACGTTAAGTGTTGCATTCATTTTCTAAAGTTTGTGAGTGCCTAAAATCTGTGATATAGGTTTAAGACAAATTTGAATTGTTTGTATTTGACCCTCCCCCTCTGATAGCTCCCTGGATGTATTCCAGACCTGTCACCTCACACGCTGCCACTAGGTGTCACTCCAAGGTCCTGCCTCACTCCTCACATGGTGACAAAATAATATTTTAAGTTGACAAGTCTGCAATTCATAACTCATCACCTTAGCACTTGCTTGTTTTATAGTTCTCCTAGTTAAGTTCCTCAAAATAATGTTCACCCACCCAATTTCTCTTGGCCTAACTACAGGCTTTGGAAAAGGCTCAAATTTAGCTTTTGTTATATGGCACTGCGTTTACTGAGTAATAGCACAGTACCTACTGCCAAGAGAGCTTTAACATTTGCTTTAAGACACTAAACAGTTCAACAAAAGAGAAGAGGTAAGACAAAAATAAATGAATATTTATACAAAGAGCCATCATGGTAAGATAGAGCATCACAGCTCACTGCTGATGGCTATAATGGTTGTTAAAGGCCCTCTTTCATTGATACAGGCTCAAACCATAGGCGACAGCCTAGAACCCTACAGAGGGCCTTCAACAATCATTACAACCAGTGGAAAAGGGATATAAAGCTATTAAAACATTATATCCAATGATGGTAAAATGATCTAAAATAAATAGAGAAACAGAAAGACAAACATTGGAATGATGAAGCAGAAGTTTTTACCAACCATCATGAGCCACTCCATTGTTTTGTTTTCAATGGAGCTCCCAACATTTGCAGCATTGAGTGTCATGTCTGCAGTGATTGGCACCTCAAGTTAAAGTACATCGGGCTCCTTGGTGAGTTTCTCAGGGTTGCTATTGGATTTATATTATAAGTGATACACTTCAATTTCCACATATGTCTTGTTACAGTAATCTTTAATAATCTATTCGGACTAATGTCTGATTATTAAAGTACACATTTTACATACTAAAAGTACATTTTGTAATTTCATTTGCACTGCAGAGTTCCTCGCTCAACAAAACTTAAAGCAAATTTAGAAGTGACAAAAATATTCTGAATGTAATCAACTGTAGGCAAAAATACACATGAAACCTGTCATCCCTAGTAGTCTAACCCACTGGAATGATGAAACCTCAGTGCTAGACTGTATTATGGTATACCAGTGCATCAATACAAAATTAGTGTATTAACTTGGACACAGAACATACCATCCTACTGCCATTGACTCTTTCTCAACACATAAAACTGTGGCCTCATCTCTTCTCACTGCTACAGTAAACAATACAATAGAGGAAGGCAGCAGGGACATGAATAGAACAACTATGAAAGTAGTTGTTATGCTACGCCCCAAGACAACTACAAACATCTTGTTGTCCCACTGTTAAGAAGCAAGAGCTGGTCATGTTAGAGGAACAGTTGTGAGAGTGGCTGCAGGTGGGGGCAACTGACACTTATTTCAGTGTCCAGGACTCTTTTTCACCTGCTGCTTTGTCCCATTACTCATCTAAGCAATAGGAGGCAGCAGATTAGTCCTTATTTTAATTTCAATGAGGGTCGAAATAGAAGGATGGTCCATACAGTGATCCATCACCATGTCAGTGTATTCACAGCCCTCCCTCTCTTTCCTTGAATTACAATGAAAATGAAAGTAGGACTATTGCTATCCCTCTCTCTCCAGCTGGTGTGCATGTTGCAAGCCCATCGGGCTGACAGTACATCTATGGGTGGCCGCTGTCCACGATAGTGTAGTCTCCAGGTAGCAATGGCACGTCACATGAGGCCTGCCTCCCAGTCCTGGGACCCGGTGCTTATTTTGTTACACGTAAAGCAATGAAATGGTGAAGAAAGGATCTCATTGTTCTGGTGGCTGCCACAAATGTCTAGCTCACAGCTAGTAAGTCTCTGAAGGTAATATTTCTATAACGTATCCTTGTAAAATAAAAATGAGAGGACCCCATTCTCCTTCAGCCTTGAATATTACAATATCCATACTATATCAATAATATGAAAACTATAGAAGTAACAAAACAATAGTTCTATCTACTGATAATGATTCATAGAATAGCTATTTCACAGTGACGAGCTAACAGATACAAGTGCTATTTCCAATGCATGTGTATGAATTCAGGGGATGTTTTTCTTTCATTTAATCATTTGGAATCAAGGACCAGTTATAACAAACTTTGGCATTTTCCCTGTGCCAGATGTCACTTGTCGGCCATTGAAAATGATTTGCTTTGATTGAGTGGTACAAGGAGATGTGTCTTGTGAATCCTGATGGACGAGTTTGCAGCCAAGCCCTCCATTTGACCGGTTTAGACATAGGCTTGCACGGCACATCATGCCTCCATAAGGTAGCAGGAGTATTGCAACCCAATACCTCTCAGGAACAAAGCAACGAATGCTTCATCCCAGAACTTGTAGAAAAGTTCTATAGCCCCCCTCTGAGTTGCACGCGGAAGATACCATCCTGTATATAAGGGGACTTGCAAACAGTTGGAGAGGGGCTCTGCCAGGGTTGTGACTGCTAAATGGGTTAATAAATTTGGCCCATGCCAGATCATGAAGCGAGGGGAGTCTCTGCTCTGAAAGATTCAATGCAAATTTAAACCAGTAGCTTAGACCAAATTATTGCAGGGTTCAGAGTTCTAAATCCAGGAAGGGCATCTGGTTTGTACTCCTGCTAATTCATATGAATCTTAGGTAATGGCTCCTTTAATGACATTTCTTTCAAGACATCCTTTTAGTGATTCCAAGCAACCATCTAGTTTATGGACCTAATTGTGGACTTTCCACATCTGACTCTTTGCAATGCAGATGGCACACAAAATGGTGCTGTTCCCGTAGCACATAAAAAAGCCGACAAGATGTTTACCGGGGTTTCACTCTGCTTTTAGATTCATTCTAGATGGACAGCACTGCAGATCTCTAGGGTGACTAAAGCATTTGCAACCACAGTGTTAAGACAAAAATGGTGTTACATTAGAAATTGTTCGATGTCTGTGTGCACAACATTTAGCAAGGGTATTTGCTGGCATATGATCGATTGAGGACATCAGTGGGACTTGGTGGATTTCTATCATCACTCTGCTAATTGAGCATATAATTACATACACTGAGAATCATTGGGATCACTACTTCCTCACTAATTTGGTATATAATCCCGGGTGAACCTCTGGAGGCCTAGAAAGCAATGCCCTGTTCATTGTTGGGCCGCATATAGAGTTTGATGGTTAGGTTACTTCATTGCAAATGTGGTGGGTATCCATCCACCTTATTACAAGTGCATTATATCCTAGACCACTTGCAATATGGCGCAGAGGGTATCTGTCTTGTTTGTGATGGAGTAACTTGTCCGCCAAATTCTAAATCAGACCCTATGCTTTTACAAATGAGGTAAGCCACTTAATAGTTGCCCATATAATATGTTCTCCCATGTTTGCCCATGTTTTTGTCTACTTGGCATGGGCTTACCCTGGATTTCAAGACCCAAGCATACTTCTAGCACAGAGTGCTACACAAACATATACAGCTGTATATTTGTTAATATTAGAAATGTTGTCCAAGATGAGGTTGCCTCTCAGTGGGTAGATCACACATCAATTGCACTGTGGCATCAATGTACATTTATAGACTCTGAGTTCATAGGTGGAAGCAAATTCAGTGTGGTGACACAGGCCTGCTCTCAGGGGCCATTTTTACGGAATCCATATTTGTTCATGTTATCCCATCATAAACTCCTAGGAATGCTAAGCGTTAAATGTGAATTTCCTTTCATTAAGAAGAAAGTCTAATATAACAATATAACAATGAGGTTAAAAAAAATTATATATATATATATATATATATATATATATATATATATATATATATATATATATATACACACAAACACACACACACACACATATATAATTATATTTAAACATAAGGATGAATTAAATATGTAATTCTCCAGTCGGTAATACATTTCTAGGTATATGGTTATTTCCAATTATTTTGACTCTCTAAAGGGCTACAAAATATGTTGGAGTACTCTGAAGGCTCAAATCGAAGCAGGCAGCACTTCATCAAAACAATATTTAATCCATTTAATATGAAACTGGAAACCAGCTTCATTAGATGGCCACTAAAAGCATTTAGGTGTGTACCAGGTTTTTTGTATCCTAAATATAGTTTCGATAAGTAAAGACCACACACTTTAATTAAATATAGTTTGACAACCTACAGTGCATTGTTCTCTACTAATAAAACAGTTAAGATAAAAATTCAAAATCCTTAATAGAAATGTGGGCATTCCAGATAAAAATGAGGGATAAAATGTATTATGCGTCTAAATTTATATTGCTTTTTGTGTCTGTGTTTTTCACAGAGAAAACATCACATGAGAAAGAAATGGAATTGTGGAAAGGTGAAATAGTGGGAAAAAGTAATAACCTATTACAATATAAGTAAATACCAATGCACTATACTTGGCAAACAACTCAAAATAATACTAATCGAGAAAAAAATGGCAAACAACTGTAGGCTTCTTGCAAAATTGGAATGACTGTAGACCGAACTAAAAAAAAAATCCTTCTGGAAAAAACTCAGAAATTCAATAAAAGAACACAGGTATCAAAGACATGGTTTAGGTGGTAATAAAACACCTATACCTTAAAATGTAAAAAAAAATGAGGAACTCACATAAACAACCAGTTAAAGCTATTTTATGATTTCAAAGGAAAACTGAATAATCCTATTATTCGTCAATTATGGCTCTCTAAGCAAACCGCAATGTAAGTCCCTGCCACGCAATGCTCAGGCTCTCAAAGAACATCTTGAGTGACGCCATCAATGAAGCAATGATGACATCTCCGATGAAGTCACAAGTTGTACCATCAAGGTTGTACATTTTTTCGACTCTTGTGGCACCTTGGGGTAAGTTTAGAGTGTGGTAAAAGAAACAAAGCAATAAATCAATCATTCAAGTAGGGATTTAAAAAGCGCTGCCAATCACCCATTAGGTTCTCAAGGCACCGGAGTTGCTAGCTGTTTCGTGGTTATCCGGTCATTCAAACAGCCAGGTCTTGAAGCCTTTCCTGAATTCTTACAGTGATGAGGGTGTCCTGAGGCACAGGGGAAGGTCGTTCCAAGTTTTGGCTGGAAGGGATGAGAAGGAGCGTCTTCAGCTGTTGCTTCGGTGGACCTGAGGGGTGTCTGCAAGGGAGACGGATCGTGGGGGTCTGGTAGGTTGGTGGAATACCTCTGTATGGTCAGGGACTACCGACCATTCCCCTCCCCTGTCTTGTGCACCCCCACAATGATTAGAAATTGGACATGAGAGGAGTTTCTCACGACCCCCCGGCCGTATTTATTAAAACATGAAAACAAATTAAAAAATTTGAAATAAACAATATTTACACAATCATTTATGCAAAAAAAGCTATTGACATTAGATTACAATCCATGTAGACAGGTATCAAAGGGCTAACCTTAACAAATTTCTAATACAAAATATTTCCTAACCGAATCTAATATTTTGGATCATAATCACACATTATACATTTTTCTGCATATCCTATTTTTGGGCCTACGGCAAGGTCGCTAACCGGTGTCAGATCCTTATCAAACAACCACGCCCTCACATATGAGTACGCATGCGCATAGGGCCCGTTTACCGAGAGGGTACTTACCCCCTCCGGGTTACCCCCGTACGCTCCATGAACTCCATTAACCAAAGAGGGGCCCTTGCACTCTGCGCCGTTTAATGATGTCATAGTGCACGTGTGGGGTGGCTAACCAGCCTAAAGAAAGTGTGACTCCCCCCTCCCCCGCACCAATTCAACCAAGCGGATGTACCGCCCCTGGAGTTCTAGGAGAGACCACTTGTCCCTCCCCTGGGCGACCCCATTCAAGAATGGCGCCGCCCTCTAAGGACCTTCAATTGACTGCCCACCAATCATGGCCTTACCGCCTGACCAAGGAATATCAATAAATATGACAATTGTTGACCTGTAAACGGGAGAAAGGCCTAAGGAAAAAATTCACGCCAGAACACAGTTACTGTGAAAAAAGAGCATAAAACGATACAACAACATTATCATACAAGCACCAGAATCTGCTTTAGGGGATGGTGGGTGGGGAAAAATGTTGGCAGCCTCGAGAGGCTGGGGGCAAAGGGCAGACCTGGGGAGCGCGGGAACAAGAGGACGCCTCCCGTGCTCCCCCGGCCTTTTAACCCCTTCGCGGCAGACCAGTCACAACTGGACCGCCCCTTGGCTCGCCCCCTTTGACCCGGAAGCAAATCTATTGGTGCCGGCTCTCCAGTTGACCCGGAAGCAATTCTATTGCTTCCGAGTCAACTGGGGAGCCGGCACCAATCAGTGGTTGGGCGCCCTTGCCGCGTCATTATGGCACGGCGTGGGCAGCCCCACCATGATTGAGGTTAAGGGGAAGGGGGGGCCGGCACCCTGCCATATGTGCGGGGGGCCGATGCGGCCCCCCCTTTCCTAATTCCGCCCTCTAGAATATTGGTAACTATGAAGGGAGACGTCACCGGGCTAGTATGCAATGAGGTCATTGGTTAATATATAAGGTTTACCACAAATTAGACATTTCCTGAGAATCCAACTTTGCCGTGATTGAACAGAAAGGCACACTGCAAAATTTCAAGCCCTCTAATTTGAGCTCAGACTGACTCAGCTAAGAAGCTCCCTCTCCCACGAGGTGTAACGCCAAGCGCCACACGTGTCAGACAGGAGTTCAACATAATGAACTACATATGCCAGAGCTGTAAAGTTTGCCGTTGTGTAATAGTTTCCCGTGTAGTTTTTAATTTGGATCTCTTCTTAACATCATCGTTACAATTGGCTACGTGACCTTATCAGCGCGCACTTAGGCGGGTTTCAGTTTTGTAATTTCAGACGCACCCGCCGCATGCCGCCAGCCTCGAGCTGCTTGAAAAGGAGTCGGATGCTTTGCTGACATTCTCCACGTAACCGGATTTCGAGGCGCTGCTGCTGTGGTTTGTCAAGGACCGGCAGCCTGGGTAATTACCTGTTCATTTCTAGATTTCATCGCCCAGGTTAGAAAGGTCAAGTGGCCAGGCTAGCTTCTTGGGGCCGATACTGCCAGCCTGGAGTGTGCTTTGCAAAAGAAGGCACGTTATATCATTAAGATCTTATATTTCGGGACTCGATGAGCAACGAGTACATCAGGATGACTAATTTCCTGAAAGCGGTGAGAAAATTGGAAAAAACAAAAAGGATCACACTAGAGAACGCGTTTATTGTTGAGTTTCGTTTTCCTTCCACAAATTCCACAGGGTCCTTCCCAAGGGTCTCCAGTCCTGTGGTGGCTCGCAGAGGGAGTGCTGCAGGGTTGTGGGGCGGGGGAGGGGAATGTTGGGGAGGTAGTGGACTTGGACATACGACGGTCAGGAGTAAAGTAAGTAATTAAAATAAATAAAACTATTTACCTTGCGCTTGCTGCATCGCCAACTCGGTGATGCAGCAAGCACAAGGTAAATAGTTTTATTTATTTAATTACTTACTTTACTCCTGAAAGTCGTATGTCTGAGTCCACTACCCCCACACCCTACCCCCCCCTGCCCTGCCCACCGCCCCGCAGCACTCCCTCTGCGAGCTCCACTGGTCTCCACACTGTCTCACTACAATAGACTCAAGGGCACTGATTGGGGATACTGGTAAGTCATTGAAGTGGAGTGAATGGGCCCACGGGAGAGGCGTTTCAGGGCCTGTTACCACTAGACAGCCATATGAAATTGTCCTTAAATTAGTGGCACCCTGAGGCCAAAACATAATGCACGAATTTCACAATTTTGAAGTGATTCGTTTTTGTGGATTAGTGGGTAGCACGGGCTTCAAACACTGTACAAAGCAGTGCTTTAAATGGAAATACTGTATTGTATCCTAATTCCATTTATATAGCGCTTACTACCCCTGACAAGGCATCGAATCGCTTTTTCGGCGAGTAGCACGCTACTTCGGAACCCATAAAGGATTAGTGGTGAATTAGTATAGTGAAATATGAAAGTAATTTAAGTGGTGGATATGTTAGTGGGTTATTTGATTTGAGAAGGATAGTGGAGGGATAGAATAGAAGGGGGAAAAGGTTTCTATGTATTTAGCACTTGCTACTCCTGATGAGGTGTGATGAGGTGGCAAATAACACGCTACTCTGGAACTCATAAAGGATTAATGGTGAATTAGTATAGTGCAGGCACTATTTAAAGTATGTGTTTGCTCATGAGAAGTGCTGGTACTCTTCCATTAAATATATTGCAGAGGTTCTGAGAGGTGCAGGTACTCCCCCTTTCAAATTTAAGAAGGGCAGGTACTTCGTACCGGATGTATGACGTTACAACGCATACTTTTACAACGCCTACCTTTACAACGCATTTTTTACACCGCAACATCCATTACAACGCACACCATTACAACGCATGCCATTACAACGAATTCTTTGAAACTACCTTTACAACGCATTCCAGTACAACGCATACTACATTTACAACGCATACCATTACAACGCATTACAATACATTGCATGTAAGGTAAGTGTTGGATAGTGTAGGGGTAAAAATTACTATTCTAACTCCAGGGGGTGCAACAGTAGGGTAAGTGTTGGATGGTAAGTTATGCGTTGTAATGGTATGCGTTGTAATGACTGCATTGTAATGGCATGCGTTGTAGTGGTGTGCGTTGTAGTGTCATGCGTTGTAATGACTGCGTTGTAAATGCATGCGTTGTAATGGATTTCGCGTTGTAAAAGTTTTGTTGTAATGGTAGTGCGTTGTAAAAGTTGCGTTGTAAAGGTTGTATACCCTTCGTACCCAATAGTATCTGCCTTTTTAAAGCGCTGTTTCTTAGATCAAGTCAAAGCTGCAGCTCCTAAACATGGTTGTTTGATTTATTCTCATATAGAACTCTAATATATAAATAAACGCCACAATTTAGCAATTGAGAGCCAATTCACAATTTTTTTCCTCACTTATGTGCCTAAATATGCTTGCAAATGGCAGGAGCTCAATCACACAATCAGGCTGAGCAGCTGACCAGGTGTTCCTTAGTCAGTGTGGATTGAGAGGTGACAAATCTGTGTTGCTTTAAATGTTTTCAATTAAGTAAATTCAAATATAGGTGCAGTGGCCCAAAGTTTTTCTGAGGTGCCCATCACAGGTTCTATCTACCCAATTCTGGCTTTGCCAAAAATCAAGGTTGACAGTCTTTGATACTAGCGGCTCTTCCATTTGAGTGGAGGAGCATCGCCCCACAAGCCCAGAGCTGAAAAAGAAAACTGTTATATCATTACCGTTTTATTTTTCAGCAACCCTTCCTGAACTAAGTGTCAGGACGAGGCAGGGCCAGCGCTACCGAGTGGCAGCAGCCGGGAGATGTGCGTTCTAAAAATGTGCATATCTGTTTGGCCGGCCATCTTGGGATGGGCAGCCAGGAATGAGCATTTTGAAGTTTTCTAACCCAGCTGTCATAGATAGCTGGGTTAGAGAAAGCACAGACTTCCAGTGCTATTGAGAGCGCTGAGAGAGCCTGCTCTATCCAATTGCAGCATTGCTTTCTTGCTGTGAAAGCAGCGGCAGGATTGGGTAGTGCATCAGGAGCTTCCTGGAAGACACCTGAGGGAGGAGAAAGTCGCACTGCTTAGGTACGTGGATTTATTTATTGTGACAACTACCACCCACCCCGACTCACCACCCTCAGTAGAAATCCAGCTGCCACTGCCCATGCCTCTTTATACCATCTTAGACTTCTTGTTTACCTCACCTCTGCCTGTTCGTTTTCATCCCTACTTTCTGATTGTCACTGTTTTCTTACTTTTCTCTTCTTCCCTCTTTTAACCTGGGCCAAAGATTTCTGATGAAAAATAAATCCAGTCCCCAATAAAGAGTGCTGGCTCCCACCACCTACAACCGCAGTCACAAATTCAGCACTAATGCCAGCCGGAGGGTAACAAGGCAGTGTCCATTGCAAATGGGGTGTACACCCACAAAGTTAAGCTAAGATTTGCAATGGATTCTTAATCTAATTGCACACAAAAATGTTCATGTAAAAACGCAATAAGGGTGGGTAGATCGTGGGACACCATTCTGGGTGTAAAAGAAGACCTCTATCCACATGAATTTTGTTTACTATTGAAAATGTTTTTCAATGTAGAGAACAATGTGGCTTTAAATGTATTTTGGTTCCTTTAATTGTAGGTAAACAGTGCATGCTAGGAATGTTGACAGTCTAGGGAGGGAAGTTCTAAAGGGAGAGAGTTGGAGACTGGAAGCTGAGCTGGACTGCTGACATAGTTGATGGTGTTGCATTTATACAATAAACTTTTGAAAAATACTTCAGGCTCTGTATCTTAACAAAACAAAAAACAAAAATCAGAAAAACCTAATCCCCCAGTCTTCTGAAAAACAAAAAACCATGGAACTTATTTTCAGTATTGAATAAATCTTCATTTTTTAATTAAGTGAATGATAATATGTAGCCAGCCTGGAAAACAAAAGTGAAGCCTGAGGGTAAATATCCAGTCCTGTTCCTTGGAGGAGGTTCTAGCTTCCTGTGTTTTCCACGACAGGACCATGCGGCCAGGACCTTCAGAAGATTTGGTGGGGCCCAAGTAACATACTTCATCAGTGCCGCTCTATGGTTTTACAGCAGCATGAACACCCTACTTGAAACAGAGACAATGCCCAAGAAACAATTATGTGCAGGTCCTAAATATGGCCCCGCCTAGTGGTGGCAGACGGTACCTGCCTCGTCTGAATACATCACAAAAGGAAGTAGGCCTGATTTATTTATATACAAGTACATTTTGCAGTGCAGAGCAGGCACCTGAAAGTTAGGAGCCGTGGGCAAGTAGCTTGAGCTGCCCTGCTCTCCTTGCGTCAACCCTACCGGCCAGTCTTAATCAGCTAGTCACTCCACTGATGAAGAAAGGATGTTGGAGCAAAACTACAGTATCTATTACAACTCCTCTTATTAGGGCATAGATCTGAGAATGGTTCTTCTGAAAAAGTTCAACTTAAAAATGGTCAATATTAACGCTGCTTAAAGCCTCCAATCAATTTATCAGGATTCCAGCCGGAGGTGAAAGGCCTCGTCCAATCATATGCATTACACTGTGTTCGTTTCTATGTAGCGCGCCGCAGAATGCACTGCTGATGCCTTTCCCAGCAGAGATATTTCTCCAATGTCTACTGCTCTGATGGAATTGCCTCTTCAACTGAAGAAATCATTACAAGTTTTGAGACGTGCACATTTGCCTTTTTACCCAACCATGGGAAGTAACTCCCGCTTAGGCGCATAGCCAGAAGAACACAAATGCCTAGGGACATTTTGAGATTGTGTAGTTGTCACAAAGGCCTACTAAATTTAATGGGATATCAAGTCCATGGGACTTCTTAATCAATAATATACCGCCAAAGTGCAATGGAAATAGACACTTTTGGTGGGGAATATAATTGGTCACCAGGGAAAAGATGGAACAGCTTTGTGCTTTTAAGCAAAGTTAAACTGTTCTTTGATGGCTTGGAAGCACCAGGGAACTATTTGACGTTGTGGTAATTTCTCGCAGTTCAAACATCATGCTGTTTCCAAATAATATCAGTATTTCTTTTTTAAGAGCACCTCATAAGCACCATGGTTGCCATATCGGAGTTTTGTAAATAACAGGTATTTCTATTACCCATTTAATGTTACTGAATTTAACCCCTTCCATGCTGCCGTCGGCCATTGGCCGACGGCTGCACTACCTCGCTGGTGCTGCCGTCGGCCAATGGCCGACGCGGCCCCACCCGTTTTGCGGAAGTGCCGCACTTCCGCAAAATCGGCGGCTCAGCCGAGGGGTTAAGAGTCACATAATGATGACCAACTGAGGTCAAAAATCAAAGCAAACAGGTCAAGCCAGACTCCAGCCACAAGGATATGCAGAGGCGTAGGAAAGGGGGTGCGGTGGGTGCAGGCCGCCCGGGTGTCATCACTGAGGGAGGGGGGGGGATAAAATGGCAAAAAATAGTGTTTTAAACAAATATTTTTGCCATTTTGTCAAGCCGGGGGTGACAAGAAATTTTCCGCACTGGGTACCACCTGCCCTTGCTACGGCCCAGGCGCTGAGCCAGCCGCGAAGAAAAATGAAATATGGAAAAATATGTTGAAATAGAGAGTAGAATTGAACTAGCGCCTAAGTTGTTGCCTCTACAACTAGAAAGTATATTTTAATTTGAGCATGACCAACTTTCATTTAACTGACATTATGCTTATTTGTGAAATACACAAAATGAGTGGTCCTATAATTTCAAGGCCATTCGGGTAAAAATCCCATCACAAAGCGAATGAGCAGAAAGTGAGCAGCTGTTCGCAGTACTTGTGCCTATAGTGCTATTTTCTTAACACAAATGCAACACATTTTGTAGTAAAATATATTGTCAAACCCCAGATTTGCCTTTCCTATATTTTTGCATAATTTTGCATATGGTTTCCGAAATTCCACATAAATACACAGAAGGAAATTACCGAATTTCATACAAAACATACTTCTTTCTCTGACCAAATACTTTGAGGCTAGGTAAACCACTATGTTACTCACAGCCTCCTTTCCTAATTAGAAGAATGCTTAAATCAGAAAAACCCAAATATTATATCCTACATAATATCTAAGGGCCTGATTATGAGTGAGGCGGTCATAAAACCGCCGCACTCGCACTGGCGTTAATCCACCTGACGCATTATGACTTTAAAAGTCATTGCGACGGAGGACCACCAGCTGCACGGTGGCGTAGCTGCGCCACAATGTATGATGCTCAGTGGGACTGGTGCAGTCACGCTGAGCATATTACGAGTTCCTGCACCGCCATCCATTTCATGGCTGGAGCTGGGAAACAACCTTTACAACGCAACCATTACATCGCACTACACTTACAACGCAGGCATTACATCACAACATCCTTTACAACGCATGACACTACAACGCAGGCGTTGCAACGCATACCATTACAACGCATACCATTGGAGTTAGAACAGTAATTTTTACCCCTACACTATCCAACACTTACCTTAAATGCAATGTAATGGTATGCGTTGTAATGGTATCCGTTGTAAAGGTAGTATTCGATGTAATGGAATGCGTTGTAAAGGTAGTTTGTTAAAAATGCGATGTAGTGTCATGCGATGTAATGGAATGCGTTGTAGTAGATGTTGCGATGTAAAAACTGCATTGTAAACGTATGCGTTGTAAAGTCATACATTCCAGGAGCCCTACCACGAAAAGGCTGGTGTTGCAGGAACAAAAAGGGCCCTCCAGGGCCTCCATGCTCCCCCCATAGAGATACACTCAGGGGGGCACAATGTTTGCTCCCCTGTCTGTATCCCCCCCAAAGTTCTAGCACAGCATGACAGTCACCGTCCATGCCATGCTGGAACTTTTTTGGGCGTTCCCATGTCGGTGCCTGTTTTCCACGCACCGCTATGGGAAAGGTAAAGGACCGTCCACCCTATCGAGTTCTACTCGTAATAAGTCAGGCGGTCCTTGCGCGGCTTTGGCAGTGCGGTGTCAGCGGAGAGCCGACACAGCACTGCCAAGCTCGTAATTGGCCACTAAATGTTTAAAAATCAAGTTCATGTAGTACAATGAGACCCCTTTTAAACAGCGGTTTGAAGAGCATGTACTCACTATTGGGGTCTGTGTGAAACCAGAAAGCCATAGACTAGAATCCCAAAAGGCTGACTCCATCCTTCATCCTTCCAAGGTCACTAAATTAAGGGCCACTGAGATTGGCTGACAGCCACATCTGTTATTTAGACTGTTAGAAAATAGCCAATATGCCGTAGCGACGCAGGTCTAAAAAAGGCCCATGATACTGAATAGTGCAACATTTGGAACACGAAAATCATGTTTGCAAAACAGAAGTTTCTAGAATATTTGCGAACTCTTCTTCAGATTGACATCATGAAGCCACCCCTTTACAAAGGGGCTACTTTTTAGGCAGGCCTTCGATTTCGACAGTTGGCGAGATTAATGCACAGGGGGGAAAGCAAGTGCATTAAGAGAACCAGCCATCCGTAAATTCATGGTAATGTGGGCCTGGGAGTGCGTTCCTGCTACTGGAGCACACACGCAGCTCAATGTTATTTATTAGTTAAAATGTTTAATTATATGAATTGAGCGGGAACATTTCACCGGGGAGTCTAACTAATTAGAAGTTAGGGGAGGTCTGAGAATGGGAGGCTTCGAATTAATCCCAGAAATAGATACATCCATTCCCATAAAAGTAACAGCCTCGTATATTTTGCCCTGCTCCTGTAAGACTGGGTTACACTTAAATTACAATTTATAAAAAGTAAATGTCAAATTTATCAGGAACAGAAAAATAGACTATGATATTATTTCCGACCCTTCCTCGCTCTGATCTCTAATATAGCTACTAATGAGCAAAAAGTTGCACAAAGTTATGAATGATTATTATCTCAAGACTTCTGTGTAAAATGGTCCTGCTGGCACTCGCCCTGGGTTCCATTTTTTTCTGGATGATGGCAACCATATTTTTTATGCTGATTGATATTACATGTGGAGGTCGTTTGGTCAAGCTGCAAAAAATGTCACTTTTGGGAACTAAGATAAGATTCTATTCCCTCCCTCCCTTCAACAACGTGATCAAACTGTGTGATCCTGCGCAAGTCAGTTCATCACTATGTGCTAAATAAAAAATTGACAATTGTCTCCACTATATTCTTGCCTCCAGTCATAACTTTTCATTGGCATGGGTTTCTCAATCAGTTTACTGCTGAATGATAACTTCATTCTTAATTTGACAAGCTGCTCCTTTACCCCTTCTATGCTGGTGACGGAACCACTCAGTCACCAGCCACGGGTGGGCTGTGCTAATGACGGCCCGGCCGCCGTGCCTGTGCGGCATTGATTTCGCACCTGCGCGGCGCGTTCTGTTAGGCGAGCGGGGCCGTGACGGAACCACTCCGTCATTAGCACAGCCCACCCGTGGCTGGTGACAGAGTGGTTCCGTCACCAGCATGTCGGTGCCGCACGCCCCCCCATCGCTGCGGCGGAATCAACGCCACGGCCAAGGGGTTAAGCAGAGACCTTCTACTGTCTCTACTTTCCTTTTCATCTGCTTTGATTTCCTGTGTTGCCTCCATATTTTCTTCCCAAGACTGCAGTGTAAACAGAGCAGCCAATTTCTGGCACTGGAGGCCACAGGGCTTCAATTCCCAGACATGGGTCACACCTACCTTTAATGGTTTTGGACGTATAACATTCTCGTGTAGGCGTCATCAGAACTTCTCCAGTGTGACATTCAGACTAACTGCAGCCATCCATGCGTTCCTTGTGCCTCCCGCTTCAGCAAGTAACCATCCAGACATATGCAGGGCTTACTGCTTAGGTTTCTCTAGACCATGGGTACTTTTAAAAATGTGCCCAGGGCCACAAAGTATGGTCTGTGATGTGACCGAGGGCCACACTGTAGCGGTAGGGTGTCCTGGGAGGGTCAGGGCGTAACACAGGCTCCCGCAGCCCCGCGGTGCGGGGAGTTCCCGAGCTGCAAGGGGTCCCCTCTGCATAGTACCCTGGACCGAGAGCTCCTAAATAAATCCAGAGCCCCTCCATGTACCCTGCAGGGGGGCCCTCTCTAGTTTTGTTACGCTACTGACTCAGGGATTGTATAAGGAGGTCTACGAAAATGTTAAATAGATGAGCAAGCGTCTCTTTGCAGATTACCTAAAGTTAAATGGTGTAAGACACCTCAGAAGTTACTTCATTTAACCTGCAAATAAATGTTTGCCCATTTATTTAGCATTTGTTCTTAATATTAGTGGTCAGCAAGTAAACAGCAGCTCGTGCTAGTGTTTAACAGGGGGGGGGGCTGCATGTAAAGGTCAAGAGGGCCGCTAGCAGCCCCGGGCCATACTTTGAGTATCACTGCTCTAGACCTTCCCTTTATCGGAGCCTACTCCTCTTTCCACCCTACAACCTGAGGCCTCTTCCCATGTGTTTCTCTTAAGTCCAACCAGGAGGAAGCGAGGGGCAGCATTTGGCTTGCGTCTCAAGTTTAGAAACTGGTTTCAAAAACTGCAAGCTGCTAGTACTCTGGGAAGGCCATGTTTTGCTACTTCGCTCATCAGCATGTATATCTTCACTTTGTTCTCGTCCTCATCTAAGTTCCCTATAGACGTTACTTCCTAGAAGACATCTACATTGTTGATGGGTGACGGTTTGAATATGCTTTAAGGTTCTACATCACAAAGGGGATATTTTGAATAAGAAAGAGAAAAGATATAAAGTGTAACTGCGTAATATAGTCCAATAGGCGAAACAGGACCATGTCACATAGGTTGCCTGTTATGAATTTTTTTCTTATATGACTTGTTTGTTTTGGAGAAACTCTCTTCAAAAAGATATTTTTTCAAAGTGCAGCCAACAATGGGCACTGCTTTCAATTGGAATGTTTGCCTTGCATGAATATATTGATGATAAACACATATATATCATTTATACCAAGCTGTTTTTCATGTGCCTTCATTACAAGCTTAGGTATTTAGGCACACCCAAATCACAGTCTCACAGCAGAGGCCATAGAGCGCATGGCTACCCGAGTGCATCCCAGCGCTAAGCTGATATCATATTGCCCTGCATTACTTACATGGTGGGGAAAAGTTCAGAAAGCATTGCTATCTACATTTAGTGTGTGAAATACACAAGAATGCACTCTTAAAAATGTCCCCTAGCCGCAGGTAAATATTAAGTTTTTTTCTTGAATTCTACACTCTAAACTTAATATTGAAATATAATGTTCTTCATTTTACTGAAGACAACGAAGCATTATAGCCCAAAATGTCACATACTATTTTCCATAAATGTTTTCTTTTTTCGCATGTTTTCTTGTATGCCAACCACCCTAAAATAGACATAAATACGAACAAACAAAAATCGAACATGTAAAATGGCCCTACATTGCTATTTTAGGTTTCTGCTGATGTTTATAAACCACTCAAGATCGTGGTGAATTAATTGCACTGTTAACTATGCTTTCTCTTGAAGGGACCTGGGTCATATTTAGCCCTCCTCCTGGTCAGACCTTGGATAATGAGGGAGCAGAGAAGAGGTCCCTCTCTGGGGCGTTTGGATGTCAGCTTCAAGAACGACCTATTGCTACAGCACATATTAAAACCATTACATATTTCGAAAAAAATATTCAAATGTGCTTTTCGCGAGGAGCATCAAATGGTGTTGAATGGTGTTAACTTTGTTTTCCATGAGGAACTCGTGCTGTGAAGCAATCAATGCAATCTGACCATAAAAAAATACTGCATATGAACATGCTAACATTGATCAGTTGTGTGGCGCACCACTGTCAGTTGCCACATAAATGAGAGATGTTTCGTTCCTCATGTCTACGTCTCAGAAACGTAAACCGATTAATGTTCCCTGTCAGGTTTCGTATTTCTTTGTAAAATGGAGGTAGCACATAGATCAATGTAGCAGGTGATCAACCCTCTGAGTTTTCTTATTTGGTTATGAGCTTGAACACATTTTTCTGCCAAAATCAAATATTTAGGTGCCCCCTGTACCATTTTGTTTTCTTAACCGCTATGTATTTCTGGGGACTTTAACGTTCCTTCCTATTGTGTGTAAACCTTGCACTTTTACTATAATTTTTTAAAATCTAATTTGGTTGCAAATGGCATATAAGTTGATTTAATATGTTACTGAAGCAATGTGAACTTTTTTTTCTGCACAAGGTAAACTGAATTGCCTTTTGGGGTTTTAGATAGCAGATGTCTTCATTTATCCATCACAGTGGATATCACTGTATCTGTCTCAAAAGGATTAAGTCCTGAGTTATCTCCCAGGACTAGAACATGTGTTTTCTAGCTCGCATTCACATCTCTGCCACAGATACGCAACCCACTCACCTATCTAGTCAGTTAGTGGACCACACCAGCCAAAGTACTTAACAAAAATAAAAGGGGGAGGGCTTTTATACCATATCAGCAAGGCATGCATAAGTTGGCTCGGTCAAACCAAATGCATGCTGTTTGTATACCTGTCTACTTAAAAAAAAATGTCACCATGTGAGGAGGGGGCGTGACTTTGGATGGATGGGGCCTCATGGTGAGATCTACCCAAGGGGCACTTCTCCCACCACCCCAGCCTCTTCCCAAAAAACCCCAAAACAAACAGAGCCTTATTAAGGCTGCAGCCAGTGTCCTTCGATGTTTTCACACTCCTTAACCCCTTTTGTGCTTAGGACGGCCCCCGTCCGTCCTACGTCACCCTGGGCGTGTGCTCAGGACGGCCGGGACAGTCCGAATGCAGCCGTTTCAGCAGCCCGGCGCAAATTCCCCACCTGTGCAGAAGAATTAATTAGTGGGTAGAGTTCGGACAGCCCCCGGCCGTCCTGAGCACGCAAGGGGTTACACCCCCTAATTAAATCCCCGCACCGCGGCAGAATTCGCGCCGCAGGGAAGGGGTTAATGAACATCAGTCTTCAGAGCCTCCAAAGACAAGCTGAAAACCTACTCCGGGATGTCGTTTCCAACATATCTTCCCTGCCACCATATGATGTCGGCTTTTCCTCAGGAGACCGTGTGAAGAAAGCAGATAGTGCGCGATACACGGTGACACCATGTGATTTGGCAGGCCTGTATAAGTAACCGACAAACTACGGCCTTCCACAGCGCGCCATGGAGAAATCACGGACAGAGACGGTCAATGAACACATAAACAGGTATTGCGCACAATGATAGCAATCAATGCAAAATTGCACAGGATAAGGCAAAGGAAGTAATCACTCTGTAATGAGCCCACAGCATTTCAACATGTAACAAAGATAAATCAGTTCAGTATAATTAAGAAACCCGATATTACGCCTTTGGCATCGTTGTAGGTACAGGTTATCCCTCAATCAAAGAGAGGA
Organism: Lissotriton helveticus; assembly: GCF_964261635.1. Classification (NCBI taxonomy): domain Eukaryota; kingdom Metazoa; phylum Chordata; class Amphibia; order Caudata; family Salamandridae; genus Lissotriton; species Lissotriton helveticus. The sequence continues at coordinate 613,670,509 of NC_136065.1, forward strand.
GGCGAGCCTAAACATATAATCAAAGAAAGAAGAACTGGAGGGCACAATCAGCGGAAGTGCCGCTATTAATAATTACCCAGTCACTCAAAGGTTGAATCTAAATTTCCGAGTAAGCAGGCTAAGGGAAAAAAACAAGCAAAATAGTGAAGAATTAATTAATAAATGGCGTCAAAAAAATAACCTTATGGTCCCTGGGGTGGCCAGGAAGATCTGCCCAAAAGCCTATTATTCAAATTGAAATTGATGTTGTGTGTGTGAAAATTGTCAAGTAGCAAGAAATAAACGGAAGAGTGACTGAATCAATGAAAAAACAGAAAATTATGTTCTGTACACAGTGGGAGATTAAGCTCTTTGGCCCAGTCCACTGTACAGACGCCGATTCACCAAACTGACAGCGGTTGAAGAAGTGTATCCATGCATCCTTTGACCCTGATGGCAATGTAACTTTAGTCCTCGCCTGACTCTAAGTTGCCCGACAGCCCTGTGTTCACTTCTTAGGGGTTAGGGAAAGGGCAAGGAAGGGAAACTACATAAACTAAAGATGGCTTCTTTGACTCCCTTTTATTATTGTGAATGTCACCTACCTTTTGACTCCAAGATCAGCAGCGGAAACGCAAGTACCATAGGGGACAACAGTTAAGTAACTTATATACACCGGCGGCTCCTCGGCTAAAGCGTCGCCCCACTGCTCTAACCCTTTCATTGCTGCTGTCGGCCAACGGCCATCGCAAGCACTACCTTCGTAGTGATGCGCATGTCCTTTGGCCCAGCGCGGCTCCGCCCACATAATAAAACGCCCCGCACTGCAGCGAAATTATCGCCGTGGTAAATGGGTTAAAGCAGTGCAAAGAAAAAAACCAAAATGTTAATAATGGAACGTTATTATCATTTTATTTTTAGTATTGCAGTTGCAGCCAGGTTAGGTTAGGGCGGGGCGAGTCCGGGTTCCGGTGATGTTAAAGGGAGGAGGAGTGGTTGCTGCACCATCTCGGGCCAGCCAAACCGTCAGGCACACTTTGCATGTTCTCCACCACTGTATTGCATAGCATGTTTGGGAACATGCACATGCTTCCAGTCCCTCTATGAGCACTGCACCACGGTGCTCAGACCAATCACAACGCTGCTGTAAGGCAGCATCTTGATTGGTCAGGGGAGACTGGGTTCTTCCTGGTTACTGTGTCGGAGGAGAGGCGGTGGCTGGCAATGGTAACCAGAAGGTACGTTTTCTATTTTCTTTTCTCTTTCCTATCCCCCATTCCCCTGCGTGATTCTCCACCAACCGCCACTGCTTCTACATCTGGCTACTCATAATTGGCAATCAGCCTACTTAATAGAGTACCAACGTTGGGAGCAGGACAACTGAGTTCTGGCATCAACCCTCGCTCTCACCGGATCAACCAAAAACAAATGACTGTGGACAGGTGTCTCCTTCCCCTGGACCCTCGTCTCTCTTATCTGCCAGTAACAGAATAGATAAAAGCAAAGTGAATGACATTATCTAGCACTAAATAAACCCAACCATGCTGTCAGCCGGAAGCACACAAATAGGCAATTCAATTTGCTAAATTATACTAAACATGTCTACTCAACTGAAATTAATTGAAGAAGCTTCAGAGGATGCAGACATTAGTTTTTAGAGAAGACACAAAGAAGTTGAGAAATCCTGAGATTTCCACCTGTGATTGAGAGAGACTTTTTTTAATGGTTAAGAGCTACCTAAACATAAAGATACCAATGCACTAAAAACCACAAAAAAGTAGGATTTGAAAAAAGAGAAAACAAAAAGTTAGAAGTTAAGAGAAGAGGAAGGCCTACAGAGCCCGACGGAACTGAATATAAACCAATATGTTCTAAAGTTCTAGTGAATCGCCATTCTACGGACATTTCTTCGCAGGCAGCGTCAGAAAAGGATGTTGCATTATTCCATATCAAGATGTGTAAAAGATTATAAAGAGTGAACATTAAGCTCGGTCTAAGGGACACTAACCATAGCACATCTGATGAACTCGCTTTGCTGAAGAGAATGATCAAATGTGCTGCAATTTTCTCAAATGATGTCTCTTTGCTGGTTTCCACGTGCACCACATATTGGTTTGAAATTAGCCTGTTTCACCTAAATTTCTCGTTGCACCAGCAAATTGCCCAACAGTTTTTAAAAAGTAGAGACATTTGTAGTCCACATAGGTAAAAACTTGTCCAATGTGGAATCCCGCTAGTTAAACTAACAAAGCCAAAATTGAAGATTTTTCCATGATCTATTGCTAACTATTTGCAAGTGCTCAGTTGGACACTTTCTACCAGTTTCGACCAGATAAATGCAATGACCTCTTAACATCTGGAGCATACAAATGTAGCTATTCACTTGTAGAACTTTGAGCTTTTAATATTATCTTGTTTTTAAAATGGCCCTTCATGGCACACTTCAACCATTTCTAAGTATTGTAAATAAAAGGTGGTACATTTTCCCCATTTAAGAGATCTCAGTTTAAAAACCATGGAAGGTTGAGACAGCTTTAGTAGGATTCGAACCTGTGACCTGCAGATCTCAATGTACTTCCATGGTGCCATCCTGCCTTGACATAAAATCCCAGCTACACTTCTTCTAAAATGTTAAATATTCCTTTAAGTTTTAAAACACATAATGACACCTGAAACCATCTGGCCACAGTCAAACTGCTTACCTATAAAAAAACTAAACTACTTCTGAAAATACTATGGTTTTTCAAAATAGCATACTTGCATGTTGAGTTGCAGTGTTTTCCAATGAATGTATTTGAGCAGCTTAGTCTGACTTTAATAAAGAGACCCGCAGCCATTTTTATTAGGGATCACTGAACCAGTGTTTACTTGGCTCGGGCCCCGGATTTTGGCTTACCAGCCTGCTGGTATTTTCTAGGTTTAATTATGTTTTGAGAGTAAAGGGAATCCAGCAAAATCATAATAGAGACAAGGAACATTACCAGTGACTGATGCATCTTAAGTGCAGTCCTTACAGCTATTTTTAGAGGACTTTCCCACACTAAAGTGCAGCTCCAAACAGTTAAAGCTTTTGCCTTACGATTTGTGTGTGTGTGTGGGTGGGGGGTGTTTGTGCGTGTGTGTGTGCGTGTGTATGTTTTCCATTGAAATAAACTAATGTTAAAGGGATTTTATAGTTAGATGAAAAAGTCACTTAAATCATACCACTTTAAACTAACAAAGCCACTGAAATTCGGATGTATGTCGTTACTACGCATGCTTTTACAACGCATGCCTTTACCACACAACTTTTACAACGCAAGTCGTTGCAACGACTTGCGTTGGGGGGCGCTGGATAGTGAATAGTTTAATTTACTATTCCAACTCCAGTCCCCGTGGATAGTAGGGAAGGTTTTGGATAGTAAATTAAACTATTCCCTATCCTACAGCGCCCCCCAGCGCAAGTCGTTGTAACGACTTGCGTTGTAAAAGTTGCGTGGTAAAGGTAGTGCGTAGTAAAAGTTGCATTGTAAACGCTGTTCCCCCTGAAATTCATCTGTCATAGTCATCTCAAGTAGCTACAACTGCTGAATGTCTACGTTTTTCAGTGCAAAGAAAGATATTACTCCCATACCCAACTAAAAGTTAAGTGAATTCCTTTTATTTAAAAGTAAAGTAATATTTTATTGCCATACGTAATGCAAACACCATGCCCCCATCCCCTTTAAGTAGTGCTCAGGGGATGGAGTATGAGGGGCCAACATCTGCTGTAGGAGAGGGTCCCATGCCCCTTCCGAATGACAAGGTACCCAAGGCATAATCAGCTCAGAATGGAGGCCTAAGCCCTCTCTTTGATACTTTGATAAAATGTGCCAGGCCCCAGGGGATGGGTTTCCTGGATCCTAAATAGGCTCAAGGAGGGTGGCCAACAGGCACAGCGCCCTAAAAAATAATGTGTTTTGACCCTCGAGCCATGGCTCAACCCAGGGGTCACTTATCTTTTAAAATATGGACCCCATTTTTTTCTTTTTTACAGCAATCATGTAGGAGAAAATGCAGGATTGTGCCAAAAAAATAACTTTTAGCCACTGAGCGTGGGTTCATCTGGGACACCCCTTCAAGGGCTAGGAAGCAAAGAATCCCTACCCTGCCTCTATATATTCTTTTTTTTACTTTATTGGGACAGGGAACCAAGTCCTTGAGTCCTGTAATGCTGTCGCGACATTTTCTTTCATGTTACGGCTAACAAATCAGAGTGTGAGCTTCGGTGGAAGCCCTTACTCCCATGTGAGCTAGGCAGCCAATGGGGAAAAAAGACCCCTCGGCCAATAAGATCGCTCTAATTATTTTGAAGTTCCATGATTGAAGGACTCTTGCAAGACCTAACTGTCCTGATATACAAAGTTTTTTTAACCTTTCTCAAAAACTACGTAAAGGATTTCCAGGAATCCCAAACAGCACACTTTCTGAACCAAGATCTAACTTTCTGTCAAATTTGGTGTCATTCAGTGCAGCCATTTTCACTGTATCACTGTTTTATTTTCCTGCACTTACTCCCGCCTGACAGGTCACCCGGAACCTTTCAAGAGGGAGCTGAGGTCCATGAACTTTTACTTTTGAATGTTTTGTGAAGATTTGTCAAATGGCGCCAAAGCTATTAAGAAACCAATAAATGCTCTTCCTATGGTAACTAATCCCTAACTATAACAACACAGTGGCGGCTGCCATTGTGTAAATATATGTTTATATTCACTGAAAAAATAACTCAGTTCAAAAGACGTTATGATTACAAGCAATAAATTGTACCACCACCATGCACTGCTCATGACCTCATACATAACATCAATGCTGACATCGCAAATGGCATCTGAAATTATATCACAACCTGAGTTCATATAGTCTTCTCACACTTACAACTCTTCGGAGGTTAGCACCCATAAAGTATATCCCATTTCTAGATCTGTGGTGGCCATTTGCAGTGCAAGTGGAGAATCTGGACCCAGGCCTAAGGCAATGCTGCCAAGGATTGAAGGGATACAGTGAACCAGGTATAGAAATTGGCTCAATTTAACCGAGAGTCTTAATAATCTGAAAAGGAACTCCTGTAAACTGTTGATGGTATAGTAAGCTCAAGATTCTGCTGTGCTTCCCTGTGGCTTCACTGGAACCTTTAAAGGGACCTGAAACCCCATAATTAGCTGAAGTGTCTCTTCCTTGGGTATGCTCATCAGGAATCCCCCTAAGTATTACCTATTATGGGAAGAACAAATAGAATTTCACAAAAATGTGCCCCCCTTCTGGACAGTGGATTTACTCAGCAGAGCTCCAGCCTCTGGTGAAAGGCATAGTGGGATATGTATGCCTCGATTTTACCCACAACTAAAGGCCACAATATTTCATTAACACTTTATGGCTGGAATCAATCAATAGAATAAATATATTTGTGATCTATCTATCTACACAAACACATACACACACACACATATATATATATATATATATATATTGCGTTGAGTCCGGAACAACAAGGCACAGTGTAGCCACACCACGCCACGTAGTAAAACGGATTTAGAGTAAAGCCACAAACTCCGTGCTCTGTTGTCAGTGAGTTTTATTCGTGATGAATTAACAGCCCACCGGTCGCCATGACGCGTTTCACCTCAGCCGAGGCTTGATCACATGTCATGGTAAGAAGAAAGGAAGTAACTTAAATAGCTTAGTTGATCACATGGTTAGTCAACAATCCCATTCAGATTTTAAAGGGATATACATACATACATATATATATATATATATATATATATATATATATATATATACACACACAAAGTTGTAGATAGATAGATAGATAGATAGATAGATAGATAGATAGATAGATAGATAGATAGATAGATAGATAGATAGATAGATAGATAGATAGATAGATAGATAGATAGATAGATAGATAGATCCTAGTTTCCATAGGAAAAGTGTTTTTGCTTCGCAAATAACTTTGCCGCAAGTAGATGAATCTTCACAACATTTTCAAAACTAGTTACCCCTGCCAGAGTTGCCAATCAAAGTACCAACATAACTACTAATCTCCTTAAAGTGTGACTATTCAGACTTTTTCAGGCTCTTAAAGATACAAGAACGGCTTATGTGGCAGGTATCAGTCATTTTAATGTATGTTGAATTAATGAATAACTGTTTCTGCACTCATGTCTCAAATTAGACAAACAGTGCCACCATGTGGCAGACTGTCATAAGTGCCAGTGGTGGAAATTAAGTACCGGTATCTAGCTCTGGAAAACATTGGCTCAAATTAAACCCTGCTCTGGGGTGGTAAATACATGCTCCTTTATTTTTCCAGTTTAAGCATAAGATAGTATTGGTAGCTAGGTGATGTGATATTGCGCTCATGTTGGTATACTATGTTAAAGACTAACTTTGTGGTTTTACGTAGCCTAGACATTGACTCTGGGGGTTTGACACTTTCTAGTTTAAGGTTACTTTACAAACGATAAATGTTATGTGTATAATAGAATACATCCAGCATCACTCAATGAAATACATTTGTATAACAAGCAGAATGTTCAGATTTCATCACAAAAGTTGTGAAAATTCAAATATGGGCACCACAATAAGCACAAAATATAAATGTGCACTGCTGTGTGGAATGCATTTAAACTGTAAGTAAATAGAGTATGTCCAAGGCCGCTGGAATTACGTGGGAGGGGAGGGCCAAATTATGTGTCAGGGTTGAGTAAATTATGCGGCATGAAAAGGCAAATTATGTGGAGCAATACAGCACATTCTCTGATAGTATTACTTCATTCATTTTTAAACTTGTTAACATTGTCTGAACATTGGTTGCACCTCATTGGTACCAGTTTAACACCCAAATATAGCAATAAACACAGACAGGTGACCATTTAATAATTGCAAAGGGCCTTCCACTGTGCAGCAACATGTGTCGCTGCACTTTTAGTAACTTTTAAAGCTTTAAGCTTGAAACAAAACTTTGCTTGTTAAAATGCAAATGTGAGAAACCTATAACCATGGGGGAAATGTTGCACATCAAGCACATAATTTAGTGGCCATGTGTAAAGCAAAGGATCGGCTGGAGTATCTAGGAGTATCTGGATGCTACTAGGGTGTTAGATGGTGTGGTAAAGTGTTTAATGCTGCTCGGTTGGCATTGCTTTGCCAACACTCTGCCCACAGGAGCTAAGGACTCTTCTCTCCCTGAAAATATCTGCCCTTACCTGTCTCTCGACCTTGCACCTTACAAGGCAGCAACTCCATCAGATAGTGTGATATCGCATTCTCACTTACATTCTCTATCCCCTTTGGATGCTGCCCGATTCATGGGCTAATTACGGTCCATTAAATCTGGTTCCCCGCTGAACCTCCCCCTCCAAGCTGAGCTCCTTAAGTCTGCATATCCTTTCTCTACTTGTGGATCTTCTGAACTCCTCACTGCGAGAAGGCCACCCATACAAAACCTGGAAACACACCATAGTAATCCCTTTGCTGAAAAATCCCCATATAGACCCTGCTAACTGGGCAAACTACAGACCTATCCCCCTTCTGCCCATACTGTCTAAAATTTTAGAAGAACATGTAAACACTCAACTCTCCACCCATATAGAAACCCAAAATGCCCTTCACCCTACCCAGGCCGGATTTTGAGCAGATCACAGCACAGATGTTGCCCTGTTAGGAGTCACAGAACACCAGTGCCAACTGCTAGACAAGGGTGGTACTGCAGCACTGATCCTTCTAGACCTTAGTGCGGCCTTTGACACAGTGTCTCACCACAAGCTTATTGACAGACTGGCTCAACTGGGCCTAAAAAACGCAGCACTTGCTTGGTTTAAGTCCTTTCTCGCTGATCAAACTTTTCAGTTTTTTTTCCACTGATACTGTGTCAAGTTCACACTCACTTACCTAGGGAGTCCACAGGGTTCTGCTCTCAGCCCCTTGCTCTTTAACATATATATTTGCCCTTTAGTAGATCCAGTGGAAAGCCATGGCTTAACAATTTTTACCTATGCCGATGACACCCAGATCATTTTCCCTCTGTCATCGGAACAGGAAGCGGGAATCTCAAATCTTGCCTCAGCCATGTTGCCAACCGGGTGAACTCTAATTCCCTTAAAGTAAATGGGGATAAGACTGAGGTGCTACTACTGGACAAAAATCCTCAGCTCTGCGGACCGTAGATTTGGCCTGACACTCTAGGTTCCCACCCCAAACCAGCCAACAAGGTGAAAAGCCTGGGAATATGGCTGGACTCCACCTTGTCCATGAAACCTCAACTAGCCAAAATGACCTCTTCCTTTTTCGCCACTATGAAATGGTTAAAAAAGATTCTATGGATGCTCCCTTTTACAACCCAAAGAACGGTCATTCAGGCCCTGATCCTTTCCAGACTGGATTATTGCGACATCCTTTATTTGGGCGCTGATAAGGCAACAATCAGAAGCCTTCAGATTGTTCAAAACTCAGCTACAAGGCATCTTTTCCGGCTTCTCAAACATTCTTCAGTGTCGGTCCTCCTTCAAGATCTCCACTGACTTACCGTGGATAAACGGATCAACTTTAAGGCCCTCTGCTTTATGTACAAAACAAAGACCCACATAGACCCAGAATTTTTACAAATGCGGGCTGTGCTCTATTTTCCCTCTCGTACACTGCGTACTAGTAACCAGTCTCTTTTTAGAGTGCCTAAATTCCGACGCCTGTGAATAGGTGGCCCCGGATTCTCTTTCATTGGCCCCAAACGGTGGAACACACTTCCTGAGTCAACCAGAGGTTACAACTCCCTGATCTTGTTCCGCAAACAGTTAGAAATGTAGCTATTCTAGGTAATCCAAGCAGGTTATTAACCAATATCCTCCAGCGCTGGTAGACCTCACAGGTAGCTACGCGCTATACAAGAATTAACAATAATAATATGGAATTGGAGCGGTGTCGCGTGCATGAGTGCGTCACGTGGTCTGTCTACCATGTTAGTTTCAGATAAGCTGTGCTTCTGACATGGATGCCGCTGGTGTATAGGTTTTGTATTTTGTATCTTTCCATTAGCGACAAGTATGACACCTATTTATCTTCTGCCCGGGAGCAGAACTGAAATGATACGCCAGTGCCACAAGCAGACACTTATTTCATGCCCTGTTAAATCCTAATGCGGTAACTACAATATCATTCCAACTTCAGAAAGACTTTTTTTTTTAGAGAAGCTCTTTTGCCTAAGTGTCCAAGGAGAGAACATTACTTTCAATTAGACTGACAGAAAAAACATAGAACATCCTATCACCGTAATAATACCGCGTGGTAATGCGCGCCAAGCTAGTCGGATTCATCAACCTGTTTAGGACCCAAGTTAATTGTGTCTGGATAGGAAATGGGCCACCTAAAATAGTAATTTCTATGCTAGGGATGCGCGCTGGATGGTATTTCAAACAAATCAGCTGAGGCGACTGATGTGTAACTGATGTGTAAAAATCTGTGACTGCTTGATTTTATCTCCAGAAATGCATTTAATGCACAAATCTCGAAACTATTGCCTTTCGTTAAGACCATAGCAAATTAGTTGGTCAAAATTGAGGAAGATGACTTTGGAAATGAGACTCACAGTCGCACGATGGTCTCGTCATGCGCCACTAGCCAATCAGAAAACAGAATTCTCAAAGGCAGATGACATCACAACATACCATCTGTTTTTTTTTTTTATTACGGCTTGAATTTTAACTGCTACTGTAGCAGTGATCAGTGAAACGCTCTGTTGCTAAATTCCCCTAATGCCTTTTGTAATCTCTCGGAAACATTTACTTACCGACTTTAGAATTCATGTTAAGCAAATTAAAAGATACAGCCTATGAATCTACAGTTTCATAATTTAATACCGACACAGCTTGGAAATTGAATCAGCCTAGCGATCCTCGCCCATCCCTCGTCACACTGCTTCACCTTCGGTAATTCAGAAATGAATAGAAAGACGCTTGTCTTTTCTGTTGAAAAAAATCTACCTTTTTTACTCAATTTCCTACGGATTCGTGAACGATAAAAAACACAAGTTACATCAAATTCCACATCTGCGAGGATTCTCAATTTACATTTTAGATTGCAGATCTGGAGTGTTTGGAAGAAAAGCAATATATGACAAGCTCCTACAATATAGTGAGCGCCCACATCACGGCATGTAGATGGTATTAAAGGAACCAGTGGTTAAAGATGGTCCCCAAACTGTGCTGCTCCCATAAATGCCCTTGCCTCCCAGCCGCGGCCGGTAGTGGGAGTACCTGCCGGGCGGTGACGTGGGGAAGGGGGAGGGGCAGGGTGGGGGGTAGTAATGTATGGATTATGGACCTTAACAGGTAAGTAAACATATAAATAAATAAAACGAATTTCGTTGTGTGCACTGCATCACCAAATGTGATGCAGTGCGTGTAACGAAAATCGTTTTATTTATTTATATGTTTACTTACCTGTTAAGGTCCGTAATCCATACATTACTACCCCCCACCCTGCCCCTCTCCACGTCACCGCCCAGCAGGTACTCCCACTACCGGCCGCGGCTGTTGCCTCCTCTATCACAGTTCTGTGTCCTTGAGGGGATTAAATCAGTGTCTTTACTAGTGGTGTAACAAAACTTGAGGCCCCTCCTGCAAAGTACATGGAGCCCGCCCCCGAACCTGTCCTGTCAGGAGCTCTCAGTCCAGGGGCGTGCCGCCAACGCACAGTGCTGGAGGGGGCCCCTGGTGCTCTGGGGGGGGGCCACCAGGGCCGGACTGGCCTTAGCGGGCACCGGGCATTTCGCCGGTGAGCTGCCAGGGTGGGGGCCGGTTTTGGGCCCATGGGGCCCTTTTTTGTTACAGTGACGTTTTTGCAGCATAGCTGCAATATCGGCCCTGGAACAAAATCGGCCGAAACCAGCCCTGGCAAATAGCTCTGCTGTGCCCCCCAAACCCCTGGGGGGGGGGGGCGAGCACTTTGCCAGGGCCGTTTTTGGTTCCCAGTCTGGCCCTGGGGCCCACACCACATGGGATGCGAGGGTTAATGTTACATCACTGGTCTTTATTGGGTCTTGCTATCTCTCCTGTTATCCTGAAAGGCCCCTAGAACAAGATTTTGAACTAGAGAGATATCTTTGTGCAGTGCAAAAGAAGAATCTAAAGCCTGCTGCTCGATGGTCACATGCCGCCATGCCACAGACATGCTGTGTAAGCAATGTACATTTGGGCTATTGGCATAGCAGGGCTGCTATGAGCCCACATTCAAGAAAGAAAATGGCGTCCATGCTTCCAATTTGGGTAGTAAAAGAAAGTTCAAATGGAGGTGTGGTACCACTACACCTGCTACTGCTACATTAATGAATTGGCCTTCGTGGATCGTTTGTGTCATGTAACCCCCACGCTGTATGGTGTTCAGCTTTACCAATCATGAAAAGAATGCTACTGTGTGAAGGGGCGGTGGTCCAGAAAGGGAGCGGGGATTTCAGTCAAATACTATTTAAACACTGATCAATGGACTTAGAGGGAGTACCGCCAAGGTGACAGGCGAGAACCCCCACGCACAGTGCCAGAGGGGGCTCCTGGCGCTCGGGAGGGGGGCCGTACAACATGGGCTGCGAGGGCTAATGTTACATCACAGGTCTTGGCTGGGTCTTGCTATCTCCCATTTTGTCCTGCAAGGCCCCTAGACCAAGACTTTGAACTAGAGAGATATCTTTGTGCAGTGCCAATGTAGAATTTAAAGGCTGGTGCCAATGGTCACGTGCCGCCATGCCAGAGACATGCTGTGTCAGCAATGTGCATTGGGGCAAGTGGCATAGCAGGGCTGCTATGAGCCCACATTCAAGAAAGAAAATGGCGTCCCTGCTTCCAATTTGGGTTGTAAAAGAAAGTTAAAATGGAAGTGTGGTAGATCCCTCACATCTCGAGTTCACAGTACCACTACACCAGGTACAGTAATGAATTGGCCTTTGTGGATCGTGTGTGTCATGTAACCACCACGCTGTATGGTGTTCAGCTCTACCAATCCTAAAAAGAATGCTACAGTGCAAACGGAGCGGTGGCCCAGGTAGGGAGCGGGGATTACAGTCAATTACTATGTGAACAGCGAATAATGGACTCAGAGAGAGTACCGCCAAGGTGACGGGCGAGAATTGGAGCCCAACCCTACATGTACAGTTCTACTCTCCACCCTAAAGATAGCAAAGGTTTTAGACACCAGCCCCATGTCATGGGGGGTTGCAAAAGTCCAGATGGGCATCAGCTAGGCAGGGCTTTTATGCGTGAGCTAGAAAGACAGTCTGTAGCAGTTTCCAGCTCACCTTGACTGGGTTTCCAGCTCACCATTTCTTTTACTGAACGATATGGCTCTTCACCTGGAGATTGTGTGATGAGACATATTCAATATCATCTGACACACTATGGCACCATGGGAGTCGGCACATCTGGGTGTTCCCTCCCTGTGACCACATCGACTTCTAAGGTACCCACACCAGTAGCACAAAAAAATCCTAATTTCACAAAAAAATAGATAGGTTCTAGCACGGGTCCTTCACTTATTGACGACTTTCATGTTGGGCTGTTTTACAAATTCATGGTCTAAACGCATCTAGAATTTTACAGCGCTTACGTAACTGGTGACTGGTTTGCTCTTCAATTCTGTGTGATTAGAAATGACAAGGAATGCACTGGAGGTACTTTGCATACTGGAATAATTGACCATTTGGATCCAGAGAAATTTAAAACCATAAGGGATTCAGAAAGGTTGCCAACCCAATTCTCTTTTGCCTGAATTATCAATGGCTGTTTGCAATATGTAGAGGTATCTTAGCGCCGTGTAGCCATCCAAGCATCTGAGAGCTTTATAAATACATAATACTGTCCTAGTGAGCCCTCAGTAGTCCAGTTGTACTAACTTCATAATTTCACTTTTTTACTTATCGACAAATAATTTAAACACCTTGACCGTGGTCCCTCATCCCTTGTCCATGTCGCATTATGGGCAGACTCCGTCATGTGACTCACTAATTACATTTAATATCTCCTCTCACTCACATTTACTCATTCCAAACATCACGCTGTTTGACGCGCCAGCAAGAATAATATAGCGATGCAATCAGCGGCCATGGGACTGCAGGGGTGGGTTTCATCACCGACTGTGCGCAGTAATCTGCATTTTAATCTTTAATATAGTCAATCAAAATGATCTTTGCCAAGATTAAAAGTAGAAAAAAAAAAACGTCTAGGAAATTACGTGACTTGGAGTGCCTTTTAGATCAACAGATATTAAACTGCGCGACATGTTCCTGTATCTCCCACCTTCCCAGCCTGCCTCGCTTCTCCCCCACAGCCCCCAATCATTGTTCCCCCTTCCACTGCCTTCTTAGTTTCTCCACTAGCCGCCATGTTTATTAATATTGATGTTGTCCAGTCACATAAACGTGCCACAAACTGATTTGTCCTACGGGAACTGTATGTCAGAAGGCGTTATTACTACTCAAACAACTCAATTGTGTTTAGCTCTATGAAACTTTGATGCATGCCATGTCAAGATTTAAGCCTGTGGCCCCTGAGGAGGCACAATAAACTCTACAGGCATGATTCGACCCACCGAGCTATCAATCTGACTATATTATTTTTTATGCTGGTCAGTCTCTGCATGTCTCACCCCTCTATGTAGTGTCCTTTGTCTATTTCTCTTATCACTCAGCCTCCATCTTATCCTCGGCACTCTAGGGCGCCATTACATTTTTACTGCTTCTCAACCTGCAATTAATGTAAAAATCATCATAATTTCAAACTAGCCAAGATAAAAAGTAAATGCCTTTTCTGTACTTTGAGTAATTCATAGTGAACCAGACTGACAGACCAATCAAAATACATTAAAAAAACGCTTTCCACTTTTAATGTGGGACTTTATATTTTGACCTAAGGAACCTTTCAATCGTTTAAAGAGAAACGCCCTATAAGCAAAGCTGTTTATGCAGGGGTGTTCAGAGTAGATCTAAGAAGGCTGGAGATCTGGCATATTTTGAGGGCATCGAGGCGAAATAAACATGCATACAATTGATCTAAATTACGCTTATTTACATATTAGCTGGCTTGAAAATATGACAAGGGTCGTAAGCAGCAATGCAACAATTTGGTACCAATATTGTGCTGGCTCAGTTTTTTCAGGCATAACCAGGGCTATGGAACTGCACGGCTATAGAGAAGCAAATTATGCGGTAGGAGTGACTAAATTGTGTGACATAATGCGCCAAATTCTGTGGTAGAATTACTTAATTGCTGTGTCATTTTAACACAGATTAGAACATTGGAATGTTGGGAGCTCCATTGCAGACAATGGAGTGCTCCCTGCTTCTACGGACCGGTAAAGGCCCGCAGAGCAACATTCCAATGTTCTACAAAGGCTTCTCGAAGTTCGAGGGGATTTATATCCCCTCGAGCTTCGAGAACCCTTTGTTTAATTTGTTAGAACATTCTGCCCTCTAGTGGCAGAATGTTCTAATAGCCTTATAGCCCTTCGTAGCAGGGCTATACCGGCTATTAAAGTCCCGCTGTTTCGTTAAAGTCCCTCGCCTTCCGCTCGGGCCTTTAACGATTCAGCGGGCCTTTAATAGCTGGTATAGCCAGCTACGGCGGGCTATAAGGCTATATTAATACAGTTGAACCAAATTTTCACTGCTTTCAAATCGGTTACCAAATACATCAACAATCAACAACTGACAGGGGATCAGTTAACCTTTGAAGAGGGTTTGCCATAAAGCTCAACACATAAGGATCATTGTTGAGTCATTTTCGATCTGTTGGTTCTAGAAGCAAAACCTTTTTTTGTTGAAGTCTGCAACTTATTCACCAGATGGTGGAGTATGTGGCAGAATGTGGTAATTCCATAATTATAGGGATAATGCTGGAACCTCAATTTCAGTGCCTTTGGGCACAACACAGGAACTATGAGGGTAAATAATGTGTAAGGTGGATTTAATGCCATCAGCAGGGCCGGACTGGGAACCAAAACCGGTCCTAGCAAAGTGCTCGGCTGGCCTCCCCCTGGGGGGGTTGGGGGTGCGACCGAGCTCTTAACCCGGGCCGGTGTTCGGCCGTTTTTGTTACAGGGCCTATTTTGCAGCTATGCTGCAAAAACAGCCCTGTAACAAAAATGGCCCCCAGGGGCCCAAAACCGGACCCCACCCTTGCGGCCCACCGGGGGAATGCCCGGTGCCCGCAACGGCCAGTCCGGCCCTGGCCATCAGTAATGTTAGTAGCTTCAGGCCAATGCACCAGCAAGAAGCACACCATTTGAATACCTCTCAGAGTGCATTCATGCTCAGAGAGCATTACAGAGGCCAGAAATTGAATGTTGACAACTTCGAGAGAAGTTCAGTACAAATCTGATCCAAAGGGTAGAGCAGCCTGCAGGAGGCTCCCGGGTAACGGCATGACAGTGTTGCTCATTTTGCTGTTCAGATAAATATTGTAGCAGTTTGCTGTCGCGCTGCAGGGTGCTAGTCATTAACACTGCACTTAGGAACAGAATGGGAGGTGTGCCTATTTTATTGAATAAAATCAGCCTGTTTGAGGCTGATCTGTGTACGCTGCAGCTCACGCACTAGGTTGGCGAGTTTGACAGTTTCTGACTTAATGTATGCACTGTAGGCAGCACAATTGTGCTCAGAAGCGGTCATTCAAATGTGTTCTTTATCTGCAGACAACTAAAACTAGTGTGAATAGCGAGAGTTAAAAACGAAGGGGCATATTACCAACGATTAGCGACATTTATCGCTAACGAGGCTTAGCAACGAATTTTTTAACGCTAAGCATCGCCGAAAATTATCGCAGAGATAACTTGCTATTAGCAAGGTTTATCTCAAAAGTGATAAAAATCCTCGCGCTAACTGCCAAATGAGAGATTATCGCTGGAAAACCAACGATAATCTCTCGGAATTTGGCGTTAGCTTGATGATAGGGGCTCACAAACTTAGCCATGATATCCACCTTCCATAGGATATCATGGCTAAGTGAGGAAAATACCAGGTGTAAAAAAAGCAGCGCTAACCGCGGTTAGCGCTGTTTTTTTTATCACTAACAGGGTTAGCGAAATCCTTGATAATAGGAGAAATGTCGCTTAACAACATTTCTCCTATTATTTTTCTCTGGAACGCCCCCTTTGCATCTCATTAGAGATGCAAGGGGTAGCGTAGAGAAAATGGATGCTAATATGCGAATTTGCGTGTTAGCACCCTGTTGCTGATAGGGAGATAATTTTATCTCCGCTTTCTTGGCTTTTAAAGCCAAAAAAGCGGAGATAAATCCCACAATTCTCCATATTACCTCCTAAGTATCTTTTCTTGCTTTGTTCTTTCCCCCATTTCTTTCTCAACCTACATTTCATTCTCTTAACCGTTTCTCCTTTCTCTTTTACTTCTTATCATGCATTTTTTTCTCCTACTCTATTTTTTGTTGCAATTTCCTCCCCAACATTTCTCTCTTGCTATTAAAGGTACAAGACATGTTTTTTCCATGGACTTTGATTCACCAAAACGCATGGGGTAGTGGAAGTGACATACACTGTTTGACCTTAGTGTAATGGCATGTGAACCTGAATCTTTCCAGGAAGTGGTGTCACATGAACTAAATGATTGGGCAACGTTTATCATTTGTAAGGTTCCATAATAATTGCATGATTTAACAACACAGATCCATCTCTGTTTTTCTACCACCTATATATTAAGGTGCTGACATAGTACACCAATGGAATATAACTATTTTTTCTTTTCATTACATGAAAAATGATGTGCTTGTTTGAAGTGGGGGATACAGTGCCACAAAAAATGATACAATTCTAGGACCCCAAATTATTTAGATCACATACTAGCGTAATTTAATGGTCACCTTATGACAAATATAATACATTGCATAGAAAAGCAAAAAAAAAAATAATCAATAGTAGTTATGTCCACCTATGTTAATTCATAAGGAGCTTTGGGTCTATTACCAAAGATAAATTCAGTTGTAAACATAAGTTACTTAAGCATGCAAGGTATTTACCTAGGGATTCTTGGCAAACGTATGTTGTTTTACGTGTGCACAAGATCTCCACCATAAGAGCAGTGTTCTCTGCACCCGTAAATCCATCTCTGTGTGGGATTGAGGGCATTCCTTGGCGTTCCAATGTATTCTTTGCCTTAAAAGTATGTTTGGGGCATTCACAAACTCCTTTTATTCTCATTTCCAACTTTAAAAAAAGTAATTTTTACTCCAGTCAAATACTTGTGTAAATCTCTTTCCATGGTGGGAATAGGAATGGATCACTTCCAAATTTGATGGGGGTTTAGGGGAAGGAGTGTTTTCAACTTGAAAAATATGTTCCCAGGGAAGAAAAAAGAAACACAAAATGTGCATTTAGACAGGGTAATTCAATCCCCTGTACAGAGTTCTCTGCCAAGGAGACCTGTGTATGGTGAGAATTGAATACAAACTTGGAAATCAGGTCATTTCCCAAGGAATCTGATTGAAAACCTGAACCGTGTGCAGCTTTCCATGTGGAGTCCAGGCATAATTTGTGAACTCCAAAAGGTAGTAAAACTACATTTGGTAGTAGAAATCAAAATCATAGTGTAGTTTTACTACATTTTTCATAAATCAGGATGAATAAATAGAATATAAACGTTGCTGTTGGCTTAAATTATTCCTTATTGCCAATATATATTAATATAAGATTACCTGTAGCACACTAGTGAGAAATTCAGTGAAAGATTGTGTTCAAACATGATTTATCATGTAGTCACAATAATGAAATAGTAGTTTAAATTTAAAGGAAACACATAAAAATGTGAATAGTACTACCAGCTCCCAGCGGGTGCTGCAGAAAGCAGACAGTGCTCATCAGTAGACTGTTTCCAGTCTGCTCTTGGCACTGCCCCTGCTACTTCTGATGCCAGTGGTTGCGAATGCAGTGCCAGGCATCACAAGAGCAAAGCCATAGGTCACAGCTGCGACCCCTAAATGACCCCTGGGAGTTTTTTCTCGTTTAGATTGGTTGCGTAAAAAACGAGGAAATTCGTACAGATGGAGGTTGACATCTACAATTAGTGAGCAAATCCGGATTTTACGAGTTTCCGGGGAAAAAGTGCAACACATTCTCTGGGGAGCCCTTTGACTATTAAAAATGTACGGCTACATGGCTGTTTCAGCAAACTCTCTTTCTGAGGATTGGACTTTGAGGTGAAACTCCACATGGGTAGGATCAATTGTAATGTGAATTTTGATCCTTTTTTTTCCACATGAAAACATTTTCCCTGTGTTCCTCCGGAAATATAGGGGTGCCTAAACGGACACTACCTACAACCCTACTGCCTATTGTTTATGGAAGCGCATTTGAAATTGTAGCGTAGGGGAAGTTAGTGTAATTTGTAGTGCATTCCAAAAATGGGCTACTTGGCAGATGTATTTCACATTTGCATCCCTCATTTCCACGACTCTCCCCATTGCATCCGAATTTTCACCCCTACCGGACACATGTATGAGGGAAAATCTGCACATCTGACAAATTTTGATATTGACAGCATGAACAGTCCAAGAAACCCGAATTTGTGAATTAGGATGTGGGAATTTCATGCCCAGACACAGGAATTTCAGCTCACAAGAGACAATACATTTACGTTGAACAAATACCCTCTTTTAGTGTCCCCTTCTCTACTGGCAGCATTTATTCATCCCTCCCATCTCCTTCTATTTGTTGTCATTTTATTTTTATACCCATTCTCGCCATGTCTCCCTTTCCCTCCATTTCCCTCGTTGTGATCTTTGCGTGATTCATATATGCACTATACTCTTTCTTTGTCACTCTAACTTTTCGACTGTCCTCTGTTTGCCTGCTCTCTTTCCTCGTCTCCCTCATTCACTCTCACTATGCCTTCGTCCCTCGCTCTATTCCCCATCTGCCGCAACTGTGTCTATCTGTGTCAGGCTCTTATTCTCCTTTCATCTCCTCCTCGCTCAATACCACTCTTTTCCCTCTCATCTTGACTTTGTTTCTCTCTATGGAATCTTTTCCAGTTCCAAGCATGCGTCTATATCCAGGGGCAGCTTCCCAGCTAAGGCGCAGGAGCATCGTCCAACTGCTCTGCGAGCAGTGTAAAAAGGAAAACTACAACTATAATAACTAACGTTATTATCGTTTTCGTTTTCCTTCCTTCTCAGATGCAGGACGGGGCGGGTGGACCGGGCTGGCCAGTGCATTGGGCAGGGAAAGAGTGTAAAACATACTCTAAAGGGCCGATAAAACCGTCATGCGCACTTTGCATCTTCCCCACCAGGCTGCATTACACAGCCTGGTGGGGAACATACAAAGCCGCCAAGCCCCAGTTTGAGCGCCGATCCACAGAGCTTAGACCAATCACAACGCTGCTTAAGGCAGCGTTGTGACTGGACAGGGGATTCTGGGAGATTTACTGTAGCGGACTAAAAGAGACGGAGCAGAGGCAGCAGCAACCGGCGGCATCCAGGTAAGACAGTTTATTTTTGTTTTTTACCCCCTCCGCTCCCCCCCTAGCGCCTCCTCCCGTGCTTAGTAGCGGCCGCTACTGTCTATATCTAGTTCCATTCACCCATTTTCATGTCTCTGTCTCCTTTATCTCTCTTTCCATCTCTATTGTTTTCAGTGTTCATTCATTAGCTCTTCACTTTGTCCCTCTCAAATTTCTCCGTCATTCTCTCTCTTTATCGTGTTCAGTCTCTCTGCCTTTGCATTCTTGTATCCCACTCTCTTTCTCATGCCCTATCCCCTTCCTTGCTAGCTGTTTCTCCCTATCTTTTGCTCGCTTTCTCGATTGCATTATTTTCTCACTGCTTCTCTCCAGAACTTTCCTTTCTAGCTTCCTATGCCTGTTTCTTTATTTCTTCCACTCTTTCTGTGTCCCTCATCTCTCTCCCTCTGCATGTCTTTCATTTAAATTAAGACACTCCTCCTCCTCTTTCTCTCTCAACTGCTCTCACTCATTCTCTCATTTCCCTCTATCCTTCCCAGGCTTTGACTCTTTCTCTTACCATGTCTCTATATGCCACAAACCCTTTTCTTTCCTCCCATTGTCTTGCTCACTATCCTCTCTCCACTCTTTCATTCCATCCCTCTTTCTTTATCTGTATGTATGTCAAATATCATCTTCACTTTCTGTATTTATCTTTATGCTTTTCACTTTAAGTCTCTTCTTTTTATATCTCTAATACTTTCTATCTTTCTTACTGGCCATAACCTTCTCTTATTCCCTCGATATGCCTTTTCCTCGTTACTTCCAGCAAGCTCTCCTTCTGTACCATCCCTCCAACCTTGTTTCACTTCTTCCCTCCATGTTGTCCCTTCTCTCATGACCTAAGCCTTCTGCTTCTCTCGTCTTCCATCCTTCCTTCTCTGTTCTCTATGCCCGTCCTCACCGCACTTCTGAGGGGCGGAAATGCCGCGAAACCGTTCCACAGGACGCCATTTTGAAGACCTTCCTTTAGAAGACCTGGATGGTCTGTGGAAGAACCAGTCTCCTGAATGGCAATCAGCCTCACCTGCTCTGTATTCATGCAATCAGATGTAAATCTTTCTGCATATGAAGGCACTGCTCACTGGGCCGCCAATTACAAAGCGCCCTGTGATTGTGCTGCTCGAGTGTAATGCATATTAAAGCAGAATGCCTAATAATATATTAGTTTTAAGCATTTGATTGCATTTGTATTTGACTTGTTTTGGTGCGTGGGGGTGGCTGTGCTAATTTCTAATTATGATTGTTATGTGCAATATATCACATCAAATCCTAGACAGAGCGAAAACCAATTTGTGCTCGTTCTCTATCAGACATTCTAATATTCCGAGCCCCTCATTAATAGGTATTCAGCTGCTCATTCCTCATGTAATTTCTGAGTCTCTTCATTTCACAGAAAATTATCCTGCCAGAAAGGCAAACACAGGCGTTGTAGCTGCAGACCTTATAACAGAGAAGGTTCCGGCAATGTCACGCAACCTTATAGGTTATATAAGGCAACAATGTCTCAACCGGTAGTCACTTAAAAAGACAAATATCATATATAACAGGTCAGTGGCAAGCACATAGAAAAGGGAGACCACAAAGATTTTTGGGAAGACCAGGGAATTGGTCGGTATATATGGAGGTAACAGTAGTTGTATGAGCACTACATTACATTATTTATATGGTAACCCAAGGTACACTGTGCAAAAAGGTGCTCGTGGAAAGGTGAATGGCACAAGTGATAAGTGCAAAAGGTGAGATAACAGCAAATAACAGTGAAAAAGGGCAAGGATAACAGATTGTTACAAAAACAGTAGGTAGGACATTTTTACAGGATTTGCACAGTTTTTTGGAACCACAATGATGCCAAGAAAAGCACTGAACAGTCGATGGCGTTTCGACCCAAATGATTTCAGGTCATTATCAGGACTGGGGGGCATATTACCAACAACTAGCGATAATTTTTGTCTCTAACTTGTTTAGAGACAAACATTATCGCCGATTTTTATCGCAGATAAACCTTGCTATTAGCAAGGTTTATCGCAAATGCGATAAAAAACGGCCGCAATGCATGAATATCGCTGAAAAGTCAGCGATATTCATGCATTATCGAGCAAATGCTCTTAGCCATGTTATCCACCTCCCATTGGATAACATGGTGAAGAACTGCTCAGGGCAGGTGTTAGCTTTTGGAGATATTCGCGCTTAGCGCGAATATCTCCAAAAGTTGGTAATAGGAGATAGCGATGTTAGCGACTGTTTCCAGTCGCTAACATCTTGGCACGCCCACTTTGCATGTCATTAGTGATAAATATCACTGACATGCAAAGCGGGGCCCAAGATGGTCGCTATCTCCTATTAGCTGTCACTAACTGGTGTTAGCGACAGCTTGGTAATAGGGAGATAATTTTATCTCCGCTTTCTTGGCTTTTAAAGCCAAAAAAGCGGAGATAAACCCCCTTGATAATATGCCCCTGGGTTACTTAAAGTTGGATGGTGCTGTAGAACGGGTAGCCCGAATGACTTAGCACAAAGGTAATTCACGAATGGAAGGTGTCCAGATGGGTTCAGGTCAGCATGGTGTGTAGGATGCGATAATCAAGGATCCCGGTATCGTGTGAATCCTTGGATCGGGGAAGCAGTATAGCATCAGAATGGGGGAGGGAGAAAGTCAGTATGTTTGGATATCATTGTAATCAATGTTCATGGCGCACCTGGATTAATTCCGCCCCCAAAAATCCTGGAACTCACTTCAATTCAACTACGGATCGGTCTCACTCCATTTCCATTTACTGGGGATGATTGATACTCCCAGCCCATGGATTCCTATGATATCCGGACATGCGGAATTTCTCCCACACCCATTCTGATGCTATACTGCTTCCTCGAGCCCAAGGGTTCACTCAATACCATGCTCCTTTATTATAGCATCCTACACACCATGCTCACCCGTACCAATCTGTATACCTTCCATTTGTGAATTACCTTCATGCTGAGCCATTCGGGTTACCCGTTCTACAGCACCATCCAACCTTAAGTAACCCAGTTCTGATGATGACCTGAAATCATCCGGGTCAAAATGCCGTTGACTGTTCAGCGCTTCTCTAGGCGTCATTGTGGTTCCAAATAACAGTGCAAATCTTGAGCCCTTTCCTAGCTTCGGCCATCTCCGTTCATTACCCCCGGGGCACCTCCCCTCCCTTGGGTGCCGTTCTAGTCTTTTCCCCTTCACTCTCACATGACTACCCAGCGCGAATACTTAATACGCCCAGAGACCCTCCTTACCCTTAGGCAACCGTGTTCATGGTGCACCTGGATTCATTCTGCCCCAAGAAGCTTGGAACTCACTTCAATTGAGCTACGGATTGGCCTCACTCCGTTTCCGTTTACTGGGCATGGTTGATACTCCCAGCCCAAGGATTATGACGATATCCGAACATACTGAATTTCTCCCTCACACATTCTGATGCTATACTGCTTCCTCGAACCCAAGGATTCACTTGATACCGGGCTCCTTGATTATCACATCCTACACACCATGCTGGCCCAAACCCACCTGGATAGCTTCCAGTCATGAAATACCGTCGTGCTAAGTCATTCGGGTTACCTGTTCTACAGCACCAGCCAACTTTAAGTAACCCAGTCCTGATGATGACCTGAAATGATCCGAGTTGAAATGCCGTCGACTTTTCAGCGCTTTTTTAGGCGTCATCGTGGTTCCTGTGGAAAAGTAAATTTTGCCATGTTCTGTGTCCCTACGTGTCATCCATCATGTGTTATGTGTGCATGATTAAATATGCATATGCATTCCCCATGTTCGATTAATGACGCAATTATAGTTGTGTCCACCTCTAATATGCCAGTTTCCAGTCCTCGTGAATACTACGAATATCAGGCCTATGTAAAGCTACGTTGCCACGTTTCTCAGTGTGCACGTTATTCCATTGTAAAGTCCCCGTTTCTAGGCCTCAAAAGGGCCTGGACACCAGATTCAGCTCCTGTCTCCTGAACCTCGCTGAGGAGCGATACAGCCCCCACCTGTATCCTCGACCCTTCACTTACTTCCTGCCTCACAGTGCCCGGTTCAGCCTGGCTCTGCCTCTGAGTCTGCCAAAAGTATGTTATAGTTCCAGTTATCAGTCCAGTCCTCCTTCTCTGCATTCCTAAGCTACTGAACCGCATCAATAGTTTCCGTCATTGTCTAGCCTTCACGTCTCCACGTTAGAGAAATACTGCATTTAATGGTCATTTAATATTCTTCATCACGCACTACATGTAGAATAATGCATGGTCCAGTCTTAGAATCAAGTCAGCCTTTCCCCTCCTGACTTCTAGTTTATATCAACATGTTCTCTAAACATCAGATACTAGATACTGTTTAGGTACATGTCGCCCTGACTCTCCAGACTTCAGTCTCTGCTCCTAGCACAGAGTTCATAGCCCCCAGCTTCACCTAGTGATACGTCATTGCTAGTTTGCGCGCACCATCAGGTTAGAGGTCCCGGCTCCTTAGGTAGCCCCCTCCATGGTTTCCGCCCCATTCATGACATATTCTGTTACGTTTGCATCACATGTCTATGTATACGCCCTGTTACACCTCTTTTCACCCTTATCTTTCGCGACTGCTACGCGTCACACCTTCTGCTCCACCCACTGCTACGCCTATTGCAATGTAATGCTATGTGTTTGCGTTATGTATATATGCTCATGCACTGTTATTAAAAAAGTCATTCCTTTTCCTTGTCCCGATCCTGACACCAGCAGCGCTGCTGGGCCCTGCCATCCTATTCCTATGCAGGTTGTCCTGTTCCTGTCCTTTATGCTGTAATAAACCTGCGAAACTCCTACTACCTCGAATTTTGACTCTTATTTATTGAGCTATCTGTTATTTATTTATACATTCAAAAATAGGGTATTATTTATTTATTTACCACATAATGGCGCCCGAACAGGGACTTGCCCTTTCCCCACGCGTCGGTGAAGCCACGCCGGCCCCCTGACCCTCTGCAGTCGTGACGGAACTCTTCTGCGCACCGGCAGATATTTCTGCTTCAAGTATCCCTCAGGCCCACGGAGGAGACGGAGGAGGCGGTCCAGCATCCAAACGAGACGGTGGAGGAACGCGGCGAGTCCCGACCAGAGCCCAAGCCGAGAGTCCAAGGTCCGAGGTATCCGGAGGTCCACCCGTAACTGAAGTCCGAAGTTCGTCGTCCGTCGTCGTAGCAGTCCAGTCCAGTCCGAGGCCTTCCGTTCTTGCTGCCCGGTGAGTACCGTTACTGGGGTGGTATCTAGACAGGGTCAATTTAATTTACTCTGGTCCGTGGGTTGGTGGTACACAGACCCACAAACGAAGTGTCCACTTCGGTGGATGCGGGTCCTGACGTGTCTCTTTATGAGACCGGTAAGTTTCGTACTGTTTCAGCAGTGCATCTAGTTCCTGTTCTAGTCAGTTCTGTTCTCGAGAAAATTCATGTATTCTGTGTTCCGTATTCCAGGTAGTACTCTGTTCGAACTGTTATTTTTAAATGTTCTTCATGTATTTTAATGTCGTGGTATGAATGGGGAATAAGTATCGTGTTTATTGTGTATTGTATTGTGTCTAGATTATAGTTCAGTCATGCCGCTCTTTTCGAAATTACGTCAGTTAAAAACCAGAAAGGGTCTGCTGGAAGCAGCAGTTCCAGTTCCGCCTAGGGACAGTCCAGGTCATTTTATGTATCAGAAGCATGGCATAAGCGCCATATTGTATCTAGATTTATGGGTAGAGTATACCAAACAGTTAGAAGAAAAGTATAGATGGCCCGTATCGGGTACATGGGATGCCGAATGCATCATGCGAGTAGAAGAAGCATTATGGAAAAAGAAAGCCAGACAGTCACAGAAAGATGCCATCGAGTTATGGCGCAAAGAAGCTCATAAAAGAACTGAAAAGGAAATCAGAAAGTCAGAATTAAGTAGAGAATCCTTAGAACGAGCACAAGAAAAAGAACTAATCGAGATAGGTGAACAAGTCAAAGCCGAACAGTCAGACAGACAGAGGCATGCCCTTAATAGGGGTATGTATCCTCTCTTTGCCGAGGGCTTGCCAAAAGCGACCCCAGAGGCATCCAGTAATTTCCCGCCACCATTAGTTCCGACCAAGCTACGTCACAAACAGACCGCAGCTGATATTTTTATTTCGTCCTATTTGGACGACACAGTCCCAGAATATGCAAATCCTGTTCGCGCTCCGCCAGTCCCTGTAAATCAGGCACTTCCCGCTCCTCCAGACACCGGAGTACCTGTTACGGTACCCCCGGTCCAGCCCGTCATACAAGTCCAGCCTACATTTCCATTTCCCACTCTGCCAGGACGAAGAGCCTCAGTAGATGACTCTAGTTTAGGGGCCGCAGGGGGAGGTACTCCTCAAACCCCGCCGCCACACAAGCGTTTAACGACAGCCGAATTACATGCACAAGCGTCACAGCGTACGCCCAGACATCAGACTGTAGCAGAAATAGGAAAATCCCTTGCCGAATGCGGCTATGATCCAGTCCCAGGCGAGGATAATATGGTTTTATATTCATTCCGCGTAAGAAAGGTGGCCGAGTATCTAGTCACCTTACCGAATATGAAAGAAGATCTAGACAGAATATATTGTTTCATCCGTACAGGGGATGATCCAGAAAGTATTAGCGAGGCCATGTCTCAAAGGAAAGCCGAGATCCAGCTCATGATATTAAAGTTTCTGATCAATTGTCTAATAAGAGAACAAGATTACCCGTCTAAAGATCCGGCTGAAATGAAAATCCTGACAAGGTGGAGTGATAATATAGCCGAGGGTAAGCACAAGACCGTCGGTGCTATGGAGAGTATGTACAAGAAAATCCGTAGAGAAATAATAAAGTTACACGAACAGCGTAAAGCAGCACAAGTAAGCGAGAAAGAAAGTAACTCTGATCCGGAAGAGATAGACGACGAGAATCCCGCCAGAATAGCGTATGTAGGAAAATCTAGATTTCCAGATCGCCATTTACGCCTAGAACACAAGTCTATTTTTCATTCTCCAGCACCAGAACAAGGATCACTAGAACAAGTGTTTCAAGCTACCGATCACATTCTGAAATCACGAATCGGTTACAGTGAGTTAAGTACCATGCATGAACAAGAACTAGCCCGATCAGCAGTCCGATGGATTACTGATTCTATCACTTTTCCAGACGAAATAGTGGCACAAATGTTTCTGAAAATGCCCCCAGCCGAACAACGACTGGTGGGTATGTATATGATTCAGCACCTCATTACTTTGTATGAGGGTCAACACTCTGATCCAGGTCCGCTACATGATGTCCTGAACGAGTTACTCCAGTATAGATGGAAAGGTCTAGGTACCGATTTAATTAGTGTCATTCTAGAACAGCGCCACAAATATAGAACGTTTTTGAATCCGCATTTTGTTCATGTCTCACCCCCAGAAAGTAAACCATTTTACATGGAGAGACAGAATCCGTTACGAGAAGTCCACCCAGTCAGAGGAACGGGTGGCGAACTAGAACGAGTGTTCGTTTACACTCCGATTACAAAGATGGAACTCCTCGAGATGAAGAAATTAATTCCCTGTCATGATAAAGATCCAGCAGGGTTCCATAGAGAATTAAAAGACATGCTCCGTATGGGAGAATACACGTATCCAGATATAATTAAAATGTTAAAGGTTCTGCTGCCCGCAGGGGTGTATGAAAAGCTCAAGGAAAAAGAATGGGAGGTGGGAGAGAAAAAGATCGATTGGGCAGTTCTAGAAGCTGAAGATAAGGCACGAGTACCAGGTACCGGTCTTGGAGATAAATGTAAAGAATTACCTGAATTATTAATACAAGTTTTACCCAGATTATTGACAACTAGAAAAGAAGACTGGGATGCAATCTCAGCCTGTAAACAGAAACAAGACGAAGATATTAGTGATTTTTATTCTAGATTTGAAAAATGTTTTAGCATCAACAGTGGCCTCAAGACAAGTAGTGAGTCATACCCTCACCTTTTTGTTACTAAATTAGTCGAGAATTCAAGCCCACAAATTAAAAATCGAGTTTTGAAAGTCGAAAGTACCTGGCAAGCTAATACCCCGTCCCAGATGTTGCAGATGCTTCAATACCACCAGAATAGAATCAGAGAAGAACAAGAACACGAAAGAAAACGTATGAAAGACACGAAGATGAAAGTACTAGTTGCACAATCTGTTCCTCAAGACAGTCAGAAGAGGGGTCCGAATCAAGCCAGTCATCCTGCAGCTCCCGTTAAAGGGAACTGCAATTATTGTAAACAGCCAGGTCATTTTATAAATGAGTGTGCAGTTCTGAAACACAACATAGCTACTGGTAAGACTAAAGAAAGACCACGTCCGCCTAGACAAGAACAAGTTTCACAGATTCCTCAGCCACAGAATGCACAACAGACAGTTACCGCACCGCAGCCTATTGCTGCAACACAGCATGTTACATCGCAGATGTACCAGTATGCACAGTCTGAGTATCCAGAGTACCAGCAGTATTCATGAAACAGCCTAGAGAGGGAGGTAGGCTTGCCTCTCATCGAGATACCTGTAGATCAAGAAGGTCCCTATGTTCACAGTCAAGTATTAGGGAAAGACAGAAAGTTTTTGATTGATACAGGGGCAAGTAGGACCACAATTAGTCACGCCGAAGTTCCAGGGGCTCCGCTCTCAGGCTCAAGAAATGTTTCCCTTGGATTTTCAGGAAAACCTATCATAAATGAGATTTCAAAACCAGTTTCTCTAGAAGTAGGTCCATTGTCCCGCACTACTGATCTGTTACTTACTAAGTCATGTCCAGAAAATCTATTAGGCATTAAAACACTGAAAGAGTTAGGTGCAGTTATATGCTGTTCCCCAGAGGGAATACGATTGTTCCTACGTGACTTTAAGGGTCACTATGTATTACGAGATTTTGATTCAAGACTGTCTAATGTCCCGCAGCACTTATGGGCGCAAGGTCCAACTGATGTAGGTTACATGCAAATCACACCCTATCGTGTGACTCTCAAGCCAGGTGTAGTGTTACCACGAATCAGACAGTACAGATTGCCACCTGAGGCTGTAGCAGCCTTATCCAAAATTATTGACGAGCTCATGGCTCAAGGAGTGGTTGTAGAAACTGACTCCAATGTATGTAATTCTCCGATCATTCCAGTCATGAAACGTACTGATCCAAATGCACCCCCAGTATATCGATTAGTGATTGACCTACGAGAGCTTAATAAATGTATTATTCCGCAGTACCCAGTTGTCCCAGACATCTCTTCCCTATTGACGGCCATTGATTCCGAAGCCACGTTCTTCACTGTCATAGACCTCAAGAACGCATTTTTCAGTGTTCCTATTCATCCAGACAGCCAGTTCCTTTTCGGATTTTGTTTAAATGGAAGGAGCTATATGTTCACACGAGCTCCTCAAGGTTTCACAGAAAGTCCTAGTATTTACAGTCAAGCACTCAAGAGACAACTAGACAACATTCACATGCCAACTGACACTGCCCTGCTCCAGTATGTCGATGATCTACTGATCACAGCCCGTTCTGAACGTGCTTGCGAGCGAGCATCACTGACAGTTCTGTATTTCCTAGCCGAGATGGGGCACAAGGTGTCCCCTTCTAAGCTTCAATTCTGTGTCCAGCAAGTGGTCTACTTAGGACACTTACTGTCCAAGAGGGGTAGACAGTTGACACCAGACCGTATCCAGTTAATAGCGAGTCTTCCTCAGCCCAAGACCCAGAAGGAGGTACGTGCTTTTATTGGCCTTACTTCTTACTGCAGACAATGGATTCCTCAGTATGCATTTCTAGCCAAGCCACTGATACAGTTAACGACACAGGAGGCAGCCGTATCGACTGTCCTCCCTTGGACATCTGAACATACACTTAGTTTCAATGAGTTAAAGAAAGCTCTATGCCAAGCTCCAGTTCTAGCTACACCGAACTACAGTAAGCCTTTTACACTTTTCGTTACTGAACGCGAAGGTACAGCATTATCTGTTCTCACACAAGATCAGGCAGGACAATACAAGCCCTGTGCTTATTTTTCGAGCACATTAGATCCTGTAGCCCAGGCTCTGCCTGCGTGCCTCAAGTCAGTTGCAGCCACAGCACTAGCTATCAGACAAAGTGATTCCATAGTCTTAGGACACTCCTTGACAGTACAAGTTCCACATTCCGTGGAAGTTCTTTTAAACCGAACACAAACTCAGCACTTGACAATTGCACGTTTAACAGGTTATGAATTGACACTGTTCCAGCCACACATAGAAATCAGACGCTGCAACATTTTAAATCCTGCTACATTGTTACCATCAGTTACTTCGAATTCTGCCACACATGACTGTGTGGAAGTAGTTAACATTACGACAAAGCCAAGACAAGATCTGACAGATACTCCGTTACCAGATCCCGACCTGACACTTTATGTGGATGGTTCATGCCTGAGAACTAGTACAGGAGAACTAGTCGCCGCGTATGCAGTGACTACTGACACTGAAGTTATTGAAACACACCGTATTGATACCCTGTCCGCTCAAGCAGCAGAGCTAGTTGCTCTGACACAAGCCTGCATACACGCCAAGAACTTGAAAGTTAATGTTTACACAGATTCACGCTACGCATTTGGAGTTGTACACGACTTCGGAGTGCTCTGGCAGGAGAGAGGTTTCATGACTTCTCATGGAACCAAGATTCAGCATGGTCTCCTTATTCAAGCTCTGTTAGATGCCATACATTTACCGACATCTATCGCTATCATGAAATGTAAAGCACATACGAAAGTTACTGACATTATTTCTCAAGGTAACGATCTAGCAGATCGCACAGCCAAGCTCACAGCACAGACTCTAGACATTCCAGTTAACATGACACACACTCCAGATCCGATTACATGCATGACAGTTAAGGACCCTACACAAGATGTCATAGATATCCAGTTACATGCTACTCCCAAAGAAATCAAGAAATGGTCCGAACAAGGAGGGGTCCAGACAGATCAAGGATGGTTAACAAAGGGTAGAGCCACATGGTTTCTCCCCGACTCTATGGTTCAAGTCATTATTAATACCGCACATAGTCCAGCACATTTAGGAGAAAAAGCCATGTTAGACAGTATCCAGAACATTTGGTTCAACAAGCATTTACGAGCTGCAGCCAAGCAGAAAGTCCGTACCTGTATGATATGTTGTCAGTTTAATCCAGGTAAAAGTGTCCCGGTGGAACAAGGTGGATTCCAGCCCCCTGACCACCCTTTTGAAGTCCTCCAGATGGATTATATTCAGATGGAGCGATGTCGAGGTTTCAAGTATGTTCTTGTAGTTGTATGCGCTTTGTCCAGGTGGACAGAAGCATATCCAGTCCCAGATTACACAGCCGCGACCACTGCCAAGCAGTTGGTTCGTGAGTTCTTCCCCCGTTATGGACTCCCTAGAGTCGTATATTCTGATAACGGTCAGCCATTCTCATCTGAGTTGATGAAACATGTTTCCCTGTTGTTAGGGTACCAGTGGAAGTTTCATTGTGTACGCCATCCTGAAGCAGCCGGTCTTGTAGAGAGACATAACCAGACTCTGAAAATCCGAATTGCCAAAGTATGTAAAGAGAAAGGTGTGGACTGGCTGGTAGCTCTACCAGTTGCTTTATTTTATATGCGCATGGTCGCACATTCCAGATCAGGTCTGTCCCCGTACGAGGTCGTATTCGGCCGCCCCCCTAACATGTGGGGTACTCCTAGACCCCGAAGTATTACCGATGTTTCAAGTAATATGCTGACAGATTACCTAGCTTCCTTGATGTCTGTCCTCAACTCATGTCGTTCACAGGTTGCCGCCGCATTTCCAGACAACACCGAGGTGGCACCGCATGAAATCGTTCCAGGATCCATGGTGATGGTGAGGAATTTTGACAGATCAAGTCCGCTGGAGCCTCGCTGGAAAGAGCCCCGACAGGTCCTCCTCACCACCCGTACAGCCGTGAAGTTGGAAGGTCGCAAAGGCTGGGTGCACCTTTCTCATGTAAAACAATTTAATGGACTGAAACCCGTCTTAAAGAACATTTCCCAGGATTTGAAGGATTGCCAAAGCATTGTTCTCAAGGACTGTCCCGCAAAAGACATTGCTACAAACCCTCCCCTGTTAGAGAAAACTCCGCAACAGGAGTATAAGTTAAAACTCCGGTCTAGTAAAATAAGTCAGTCAGTTTGATTGTCTAAGTCCTCCCCTAGGTGAAACGGTTAGACTGTTTCTGACATGTATAAAATAGACCCCCATAGTGAGAGAGTTAGTCAAAACTCAATTCGATGTATCGTTTTTCTATGTTTCATATTGTTTCTCAGCATTATGATTTCCTGCACCAGTTATGCATTTTTCTTGTATTTCCCAGTTCTTCATGTAAATAAGTCTGCTAATGCTACAGTAGAGCACACGTTTAGTGATCTGCCTCCTCATGAACTCTCTTACCGCCTCGCTATGCGAAACAACTCATTCATCCGCATGTTACATTACTCACATCAGACCAGCAATGCCACTAATTGTTGGGTGTGTGGTCGACTCCCCCCTTTCCAGACACCGAAGGGAGTTCTGCCACTTTTTCCTTATCCATTCTCACATAATGGTTCGTGTGGAGCATGGTCCACGTTAACGTCATCCTCAACGGATATGTCTTTTCTTAACAGTACATGTTTTCCAGACAAGCAAGGTCATCCCCACAGAACAGGGTTAGATCTAGAAAATGAAGTGTATAATTTAGGTAATTATTCTTCGAATTTCATGGTCTTGAATGTTCAGTCTGATACTACTCCAGACTTACCTGCTATTTCAGTACTACCAGTCAAAGGCGAATTATGTGTCCGAAATTATGGTTCTGTACATGTAGGACATAGTGATTGTACTACTATTGTCAAGTATAGTGACAGTGGGAAATCTATCTTCAAAGCTTCACGTCATTCTTATTTTATTTGTGGTCAAACTGCATATGTTCGTCTGCCCCTCGATTGGGAGGGAACCTGTTACATTGCCTTCCTACTGCCACCTGTTTTTCTAGCCCCACCTGATTATCATAGAAACACACATCTAGTACACATTAGACATAGAAGGGAGTCCCCAATTGTCGATTATACTGAAACTACTCTAGAACAGTATACAGATTTCAACAGAGGTTTCTTTTTCTTTATAGGACCTATCCAGAATAGTAAGCTAATCCGTAGGTTAACCAGAACCCTCGAAGCTGTAGTAAATGAGACTGCCTCTGCTCTAGGTAACTTAACTGAAGAGCAATCTGCTATGAGATTTGTCGTTTTACAGAATCGTCTCGTCCTTGACGTCATACTGGCCGATAGGGGCGGGGCCTGTAGAGTCATCGGATCTAGTTGCTGCATTTTCATTCCAAATAACGCGCCGTCTGTTTATTCAGCTATAACCAGACTCCATAAAATTGCCCATCTGTTACACCAAGATCCAGGCACCTGGACATGGTCCGGTTGGTTCTGGAATATAATTTCCGCATGGGGATGGAAAATATTGTCCTTCCTAGGTATTGCAGTAGCGATCACATTCAGCTGCTGTCTCTGTATACAATGTGGCCCTGCGATTTGCGGCATTTGTGCTACCTCTTGTATTCCTAGTCCCAAGCCCCGTTCTAAATCCCGTTCCAAGATAATTCGAGACGAGCAAATGATACTGTATGAAATGATAGACGGTATCATGAAAATTGATGTTTCCTGATGGAAACGTAGTGACAAGGAGGGAATGTGGAAAAGTAAATTTTGCCATGTTCTGTGTCCCTACGTGTCATCCATCATGTGTTATGTGTGCATGATTAAATATGCATATGCATTCCCCATGTTCGATTAATGACGCAATTATAGTTGTGTCCACCTCTAATATGCCAGTTTCCAGTCCTCGTGAATACTACGAATATCAGGCCTATGTAAAGCTACGTTGCCACGTTTCTCAGTGTGCACGTTATTCCATTGTAAAGTCCCCGTTTCTAGGCCTCAAAAGGGCCTGGACACCAGATTCAGCTCCTGTCTCCTGAACCTCGCTGAGGAGCGATACAGCCCCCACCTGTATCCTCGACCCTTCACTTACTTCCTGCCTCACAGTGCCCGGTTCAGCCTGGCTCTGCCTCTGAGTCTGCCAAAAGTATGTTATAGTTCCAGTTATCAGTCCAGTCCTCCTTCTCTGCATTCCTAAGCTACTGAACCGCATCAATAGTTTCCGTCATTGTCTAGCCTTCACGTCTCCACGTTAGAGAAATACTGCATTTAATGGTCATTTAATATTCTTCATCACGCACTACATGTAGAATAATGCATGGTCCAGTCTTAGAATCAAGTCAGCCTTTCCCCTCCTGACTTCTAGTTTATATCAACATGTTCTCTAAACATCAGATACTAGATACTGTTTAGGTACATGTCGCCCTGACTCTCCAGACTTCAGTCTCTGCTCCTAGCACAGAGTTCATAGCCCCCAGCTTCACCTAGTGATACGTCATTGCTAGTTTGCGCGCACCATCAGGTTAGAGGTCCCGGCTCCTTAGGTAGCCCCCTCCATGGTTTCCGCCCCATTCATGACATATTCTGTTACGTTTGCATCACATGTCTATGTATACGCCCTGTTACACCTCTTTTCACCCTTATCTTTCGCGACTGCTACGCGTCACACCTTCTGCTCCACCCACTGCTACGCCTATTGCAATGTAATGCTATGTGTTTGCGTTATGTATATATGCTCATGCACTGTTATTAAAAAAGTCATTCCTTTTCCTTGTCCCGATCCTGACACCAGCAGCGCTGCTGGGCCCTGCCATCCTATTCCTATGCAGGTTGTCCTGTTCCTGTCCTTTATGCTGTAATAAACCTGCGAAACTCCTACTACCTCGAATTTTGACTCTTATTTATTGAGCTATCTGTTATTTATTTATACATTCAAAAATAGGGTATTATTTATTTATTTACCACATTCCAAAAAACAGTGCAAATCCTGTAAAAACGCGATTTCTACTGTTTTTGTAACTATCTATTATATTTGCCCTTTTGCGCCGTTGTTCGCTGGTATCTCACCTTTTGCACTTGTCACTTGCACTGTTCAACTTTCCACGAGCACCTTTGTGCACGGTGTACCTTGGGTTACCATATTAATAATGTACTGTAGTGCTGATACAACTACTGTTACCTCCAAATATACCAACCAATTCCCTGGTCTTCCAAAAAATCTTCGTGGTCTCCCTTTTCTATGTGCTTGACATTGACCTGTTATATCTGATATTTGTCTTTTTAAGTGACTACCAGTTGAGACATTGTTGCCTTATATAACGTATTTACCCGGCCTCAACTGGACTATCTGGTTTCCTTCTGTTGTGTACTTTTGTGACGTAACCTTATAGGACACCACCAACTGAGGGAGACAGACCTCACCCCCAGCAAAACTCAGCTGTGTTCCCATTTCCAGGGACCTAACACAGGCCTCTGTAGCCCATGCAGTGCATGGGCCCTCCACCCACCCGGGGAACCCCCCGTCAGACAAGACCTGTGAATATATGCGAGAAACAAGAGTTTCAGGGGCCACACCCACAACATACTGCATGGCGGGCTCATCATTTTGTGTTACATCACAGCCCATCTTCCAAGAAGGATGTTACAAAATTCCATATCACCAACATTTCTTCCCTGGACCAGGCTTAATCACAGTCCTTCGTGCCCATATAGTCACCAGCATTGTAACCGATGCTGGAATGTTAAGTATAGACTAAACATGGAACTCCAATGCCCCAAAATGCCAGGGGTAGCAGAAGTGACTTTAAGGACCGTATTGCCCATGATGACATCATAGAGTTAACCCCTTGTCTTACCCTTAGACCCTCGACAGTCCATTAGATGCTACTGAATATCTTGTGTAAGAGAAAAGAGTGAAAAATATAGGTACGTTTTTTATTTATTTCTTTTTAACCCCCCTGTCATTCCCATTGCTCCTCTTGCAAGCCCCGCACCCTTCCACATGCCCCATCGCTTTTTATTTGTGTTGGCCGCCACTGAGCTCTGTTTATTTTCTATTCCTATCACTGCCTTCCTGGCTTTTGAGATTGGAACAGAAAGGGCAGTGCCAGTGATAACCAAGGGAAATTCAGGTGTAGTAGCTACTAGTTATGTGTGTGACTTAAAATTTACATTAACTATGTACCTGAAACAGGATTATAATATTTAAGGGTAAGACAGTGTTTCCACATGGAGGGTGAACCTTCTGGCATGATTTGGTGCTAAACCTTAGAGAGTATGCAGTTCCCAATATCACATGAAGTAAAAAAAAAAAACATAGACTTTGAAAATATAGGTGACATCTCAGCAGGTAAACTGCATATCTTTCAGTAGAATACTCGGGGAAGGTGAGCCGCAGCACAATCCGAATTATGATTCAGTGACAGTGATTAGTGAAATACGATAACTTGAGATGGGGACCAGCCCTCACACAGCCACTTCACATTCGTGTGCACGCCTATTAGGGAAACGAAGCACACAATTTCTACGTCCTGGGGTTATCTGGGAAATCTCACGACGAGCAATTCTGCAGTTTTACCAGTGCTTAATTTGTTAAAAGAAAAATCAGTGCCAGGTTTTTATCTGGAGGCCACTACAGCTTGCACCACACATTGCCCCCGCCAGCCCTGCCAATAATAGAATCAGTGCAACTACTAACCATTACACTCCTACAAGTGTGACAATTCCGACTTTTTTAGGCCTCCATAGCTTTAAGAATTGCTTAGGCAGCAGGTAATAGTAATTTTTTAATGTATATTGAATTAATTATTACCAGTTGTAGTCATCTCTAAAGTAGCCAGACAGTGCCACCTTTTGGCAGATTGTCAAAGGCACCGGTGTTGACAAATAAGGCCGGTGTCGAGCACCGGAAACCACAGGCTCAAATTAAGCACTGACACATGCTTGGAGCAAAACATAACAGCAACTAGTTACACTAGCAAACGGTGTCAGTCACTAAGTTCAGAGCCACAGATAACAAGCATTACATGTTTGTCTAAATAACTGTCTCTACATACAACTGATTCCAAAATCACTTTTAACATATCAATTTTAACATACACAACAACGGCGCCATTGAGATACATTACAGCTTTATTTTCAGAAAAGAACAACATTATTTTAGAAAATATTCATGATCAGTAGTAAGCAGCAGCACTACCCTTGTTGACGACCCTTTCTGTTTGTGTTGATTCTTCCAGCCAATCTCATTGGGGTCTCCTTTTGGGACCCATTGCATCCAGGTGACAGTTTATGTCCATGAAATTCATGCGTCAGTATTATATTGACTACACAAAAGGAAAAATACTATTTAATGTTGGAGTGGCCCCACTACAGGGACAGAAGGCCCCAGGATAGGGGCCCCTTTACTTGTGAAAGACACTATCTTTTTGAGAGACAGAGCATTGCTGTGAACAGAAGGGGGAGACGAGCAAGCGAGAATAAGGGAGACAGACAATCAAGAATGGAAACATGAGCAAAAATAGAAGATGGCAAGAGTGTTTTCTTGAGATCTCACAAGATATACAGGTGTTCTTGGGACTTGTTTCTTTAGATTTACAGTGGACTAAATAAGTTGCACGTGGGATATATCTGCTATAAGTTTAAAGGAGGTCTGTCCTAATATATGGGCATAACTAGGCCTTTTATTAGGTTCTTACAGGAAGTTGACTTCTACACGCAGAAACTGTGACAGTGCGCATGCCCATGTGCTATGCTTTTTTTTAAGGTTCCAAAGATTGCCCATACATGGGCACCATGTTAAGGAAGTTAAACTCTTCCTGTTGTAGGGTGGTGATTACAGCATTTTATATAATTTAAAATACTATACAAGTATCTGCACCCATCAAGCACTGAATGAATTATCAGTACTTCTGGTCACTTAAAAGGGAATAGATGCATAAGGCATGGAGATGCTACTGAATTAACATTCTGCACCCCAGAAGCTTTGTTCAATAGCTTTACGTGAGCTTCACTGTACGTTTGACAGATAGGATTGCTTCATGCTATATGTCTGTCATGGCACTTTATCCCTAAGCAATTAGGAAGGGATTGTTCCTTGATACAGAAGCCTTTACGCAATACGTTTTGCTAATAGCAACTTTTTAGGACACAGGAGACTTTTTCTGGAGAACATCTGATGCCTTGATCTTTAATGTCAGGTTCTAGATGAGAAATCTTTTTTTTTAAATCAGGGTGTTTCTTAAATGTTATAAGGTCTCGTGGATAAGGACATACACCGGCATATTCCATATGTGGAAAGGATAATAGTGAAATACTACATTTATACTGCGGATAATCCTTAATAAAGTATAGTTTGTAGGTAATAGAAGTAGAGGAAGTGATTGTGAGGAACGACATGGGCTGTCGTGGGGGATAAAGACCACATCTCCTTTCTGATGAAATCTGGAATGCTTCTGAAAAATGTACTAGTGGTATATTTTTTTCACTTTGACATATTCGTTTGCTGTTCACAGGCAAATATTGGTGTCCTCAATTTGTGCAAGTCATCATAATTGTTCATGACATATTTATTGTAATATTCTATTATGGTTTGCTATGATTTACCTCAATTTGAAATTTGGCTTCGATAGAGATACTGAATTTAACCTCTATGAAACTGTGAAACTATATATCCGCAGTTGTATAAACAAAATACACATACTTTTTATTTTAGCATGAAAGGTCTAATTTGGTCCAGGATTTCGAATTAATCACATAGTACACATTTTGTCTCAGCTCTGTATGATGCATTGACAAATCATTAATACATTGTGAACCCAACAATCTGTTAGTCAACAAAGGAGGCATAACATTGTTTCCCAATAACATTTCCTAAATGAACAACCCAAAACATTCGTTTTACTCCCAGAGAAAATAGTTAATGTCGTTTTATTCATAGAGTGTTTATGCATTAAACCACTCAAATGATATTTATTAAAGTCACTCATCTCAACTAGTTTATCTTGTTGCAGCAAACATATCATTTCAATTAAAAATCTATTACATTTAGTTTAATTGATATTTCCTTATTTTTCTTTGCCAGCTTTGCAGAAATTGAAAAAGGTGTAACATAAATTGGTACAGAGAAGTATTTTGTAATGATGTCAATGCTGATAGTTTCAAAACCTGTTGAAGGCTGATAATATCAAAGGCCAAAACAGGTCAATATACACTTGTTGAATATGAACAAATCGATTCCAGGCTGACCTCATGTTTATTGGTTGGTCACCTAATATAATTCATATCAGATCCATAGATGAACTAGAATAGATGTTGCTTGTTCAGCATGCAACAATGTCATTTCAGTGTCATAAGGAGTGTAGCCAATTTAAGTAGCCTATTAATTTAGAGTCCATATTTCACCATATAGATGCATGGAATAACATAACTTGACACTGAAACATATTAAGCATACTAGATGGCCAACTCTTTTCAGACATAGTTTAATTTAATTAAATGTTATGTGCATTTCTTCTTTACATCTGTTTAATCAAATCTGGTTTGCAAATGCACAAGCTTCACACATTGATCAATTGTTTATCATTATTATACAAAAATGTAACAGAAATGTGTGATTTGTAAGAAAGCAGTTATTCAGAACACAACTTAGCTGTTTATAGTATGTGCTGGGAAAAATGTTTACTTGCAGTTTGCAGTTAAATAGGCTTATTGTAGAACATTCTATTTGCAGTGCAATTAAGGGGCCACTGCAAATTGTACATAACTTTATTCTCAAAAGGAGTACCAATCTTCCAACGGCCTTGTTTCCCCTAAGTAGTTCTTCCGAATGAGTACATCTAAGCAAAATTACACAGAACGTGTAATTGCATCACAATCATGTTTGGAATGTTTTTCTAAGCATACACAAGCCACATTCTGTTTACACTAAATTACAAAGAAATGTTAGCTCAAGCCATGGTATACGAAACAACAATCTAATATCAGAGGCTATCTATCTATGACTTTGTATGTGTTTGGTTTCTCGAAGTCTATCGATGCCCCTTGCATATTGTTTATAGCTTGATTTATCAGAAGTGAGAGAGATTAGGATCACATACATTCTAAGATGCACTATACAATAAAGCAGGTTCAACCATCTTTTGTTCTTTGAGGTATTTCTCTTCTCCAGTCATTTCAGATGGCAGAGAGTTTATTCTCTAACATGATTCTTCTGCCAAGTGGGGTACAAATAAACATTGGCGCGCTTTGGGATACATTCCAACATTCTTTTCATCCACTGGTTTGTGGATTCTGATCTCAAAATGTTATACATAATGACATGACTGATTTGCAGTGGCAACAGGAGAAAAGGTTTCCAAACAAAAAACAATATTGTCTTGTGTCGATAGTAAGAGAAAACTGTATTTTAAGGTTCATGGAGCCTTATAAATACACTATCAGGTGGATTTCCAACCCGGTATATTCCTCCAGTTTACGGTTAAATGTACACACATGAATCTAAAAATGTTCATACATTTATGCGTTTGGGATTTTTAAAAGTTTATTGCAAGTCATAAATATAATCGAATCATAGGAAGAAACATTTGAGGGGTAGTTTGACAGATTTTTAAAGTGTCTTAAAGCTTGATTATAATTTAAATTGAGGGAAAAAGAAGGCATTCAAAGACATGCATGATCATAAGGCATGAGCATAAGTCATGAGCATAAAGGCAAACATAGTAATAGTATTTAAGGTATGTGAGGGTCAGTGTACTATTTAAGAAATGAAGGGGCAGTGCTGCTGCTTTCTAATAAACAATCAATATAGACATATTTATAATGTTATTGATGTGATAATAGCAACAGTATACAGAAATCATATTCTGCATTACAAATTTATCGTCAAATGCGTTTAACGTTAAACTTAACATGTCATGTTATCTCTAAAAAGCAAACACAATCTTGTCCTACCTCTACTCCTTGCACCTTCAGCTTCATATGATCTTCTCTTGTTGTCTTTCCATCTTTCCGCTTTTTCCAGCAATATCCATCTTTCCTATATTTAACCTTCTTCCTATTGTACAGGATCATAGAACCATTCTGTGGCCTGAAAGCAAGACAGTTAAATCACCAGAGAGAAGACAATAAAAACATTTATGAAGAAAGATATGGAGGACCAGTAAAAGTTGCAACATAAAGCGCAATAAGCCTGTCTCCAATTGGCAGATCATCATTTTTCAGAGTTTATGGCCACTCACAGGCAATGGTTTATGGCGCGCACAAATGTACTTGTGTTTTTTGTACCTAATGAATTAAATGTGTCAGTGATAGACTTGGGATATCTTCTTCGCAATGCCTTGTGCATCAATGGTGCCCTGGATTTGCTGCTTAGTAGAGAAAGAGGAAGGCAAAGAGGAAAGATGATGTGCCTATATGTTTTTTTTCCTACGTATTATTAGATTTTAGAACTATCAGCAAAAACATAAAAGAGTGTGCTCAACTAATGGTCCGTTTTGATAACACACAAAACAATAAAAAAAAATCACATTCTAATGACAATATGAAAAACAATGAACAATGGGCTAATGGGTGAAAATACACATGATATAATAAGTACACCACAAAGGAGATCAACGGAGAAAAACCAAAAGAACAGAAAATATAAGGACAATTTTGGTCATACAGCTCTTCATGAGTGGAACAGTAGACAAACCCCCAACCTTACTGTTAACATTTTTTATAACTCTTTTAATCAGTTTTGAGGTCGAAAGAACAAAACGAATTGAAAATAGTGATACATTGTCCAGCAGCAATTTCATGAATTATGCAAACCTTAAGCATTCTGCGGTCACTCTCTTGCCCCTTGTATGTGCCTATTCCTATTTCCTGGAAGCGGTTCCACCATGGTCCCCAGATCCTTTCATGTTTCTTGAGGCACTCCCTGTTCTTGTGTACTAAGTCTGAGGAGACAGTATAACTGTACTCTGGCCCTTGGAGCACTGCCAACGCCAGACAGGTCTTTATTCCCTGGTAGGCTTTCGAGGCTGGCTTTGAAAGGCCAGGGCTGCTCCTGGTACCTCTCACACCTTCTCTAGTTTCAAGAAAGGGAAGGATGAGAAGGGCCTACAACCAGTGTACCGTTGACCTATAGATTCCAGAGAACCCTCTCTGGCCAGTGACTCCATGGTTAATTTGGGCTGCAGTGGATTAATTTCAGGAAAGAATGTGAGGTCTTTTTTGTGCGCGTCAAGTACATCTCGTAATTGCAACTAACATTAGACTTGGCACTAATTTAATGCAAAATCTTCTGCCACTCATATGACTTTCCTTATACACCTCTCCGAGTTTCAAAATCCCGATCAGATCTAAGGACCAGAATTGATCCAATCTTGCCATGCGTACAAGCCATGTTCTGAGCCTTAAAGAGGTTTTGCGTGCTCGTGTATTGCCCCACCCAGTCCACTTCAGGGTCTGCACCTGCACTCCAGTCAGATTCTACTGACTGACAGAAGTGAGTGTGGAGCATGCAGGCTGTAGAGCAGGTTGAGCATTCTGAACCCTTCAAAGAGGTTGTTTTCGAGTTAATGGACAGGATCCTCCCATCACCAATTAGCCAGTCATTTAAGGGGATCAGTTGAACTGCCTAGTAATAAAGTCAAATGTTCACTACTCCCAGGATATTGTCATGTAGTGACTGTAGACATTTAATGAGCAACCAGGAGCCGTCTGTGCAAATAAGAGCAGTGGGGCAGGGTCGGGGGGAGACTCAATAGATGATGATGAGGGAAAATGAAATAAATAATTTATTGTACTTTGTCATCTGT
Source organism: Lissotriton helveticus (assembly GCF_964261635.1). NCBI lineage: Eukaryota > Metazoa > Chordata > Amphibia > Caudata > Salamandridae > Lissotriton > Lissotriton helveticus. The sequence goes on from NC_136065.1 coordinate 613,712,806, forward strand.
CGAATTCCCCTACCTCGCCCCACCACTCTTACCTGCACGGGCCACTCCTGTGAACAACACCTTCAGCTTACCACTTTCATGTGGTGACTGTTCACATTTACTGTACATCATCACCAGATGACCACTGGGCAGGAAGTTTTGATGAGAGCCTTCCAGTTCTTTGAAGAAGTCTGGAAGAATCTAATATGAGTAAATTTGGAGTATATATAGTAGTCGGGAAGTGAGACCCTTGCGTCACATGCTTACTTGTCCTATATTCAAGTCCTAGCTTGGGGGTCAGTTGAAATAAACATGCATAAGTATTTAAAGCAGTCGCCAGCCATATGCAACTTAGCATGCCATCCAGTTAAACGGTGATCGGCACATATGTGGACTTATTTAACTTTGAGCCGGATGCATCTCTATGGATTTACAGTTTGCATAAGTCTCGGCCCTGACCACTCTGACTTCTGGATATAGAGGAGCACATCATCTGCATAGAAGGAGACCCAATCTTCAAAGCCCCATCACACGAAACCTCAAAGTTATTTTCTGCTTTGACTAGTCTAGCAGCCATTGGAATTATTGTGTTTCTGCAGCCATTAAGCCAAGTTATCCCTTGGTCAACACAGATTCCTGAATATACATACTCAGAGATCATTTCAAGGTTGTGCTTGTTACGAACCCAAGACCTGTTGAGATATACTAAAAGTCTTGCTTTAATTTCTCACAAGGTCCTTTTCACAACAATAAACTGATCAAACAACAAGGGAACATGGAAGACCAGTTGGAGAGCGGCAACATAGGGTTATGTCGCAAGACTCGTATATCTCAAAGTTGTGTACACATCCCAGCATAGGAAGAATGGTGCAGTGAGATAAGAATTCTTGAATAGATCCAAAATCAATATAACATACCCCAACTTTTATGTGGATATCCGGTCACACCACAGTCCAGTGCTAATGCCTGGTTCAATAAGGCACGAGGAATGCAGCGCAACATGACCTTGTCGAATGTTGGGTCCAAATTAATGAATACATAAAATATCAAAGGAGATTGTCTGATAGTCGAATGCTTGGCCATCACCGACAAAGCAAAAGTACCATGAGTAGTGGAGGATTTCCCATGAAAAACAGTTTTTGCTACATTTACTTACGTGTAACTTCAATTAGAACAGCGAGTTGCAAAGCATCTACTATCTCTATGTAAACTAATGCCACTATTGCACCTGTGCTGTAGTGATATTGGATCCAAGCTGCAGTTCAGTGATAATGCCCTTGTTTGCTGGCTCCCCAGTTCTAGATGCAAAGTTTCAGATGGTCTGGCAACTAGAGTCATCCCAGAACATTGCTACAAATGCAGACATCCTATTAATCCTATTAATGCGGCCAATGCTCACCCGTGCACATAAATTTGCAGCAAGTGCAGTGGCGGGGATTATATTTTTGTGACAATAAAAAATATCACCCAAACCTCCAGGGCAGACAGGAAGGAATAGGTTCACAAATTTACAGTGGTACATTAGTCGCAGTAATTTGGCTATGGAGTGTCAGGATAGAAAGAAATACAACAACATACAACTTTAGCTGAAGTCACACCTATAAACTAATCGCACCAAGTCCGGTCAACAAAATTTGATGTAGGAAGCTGAACAAAGCGGCAAAAGTTAAGCATATTATGTAAGCAAGTAATACAAAACCAGGGCTTCAATGTACAGACAGTGGTTGGGAAGTAAAGGGCAGGGAGTAGTGATGGTATTGTGCAGTGATGGTATTGTGTAGTGATAGTATTGTGCAGAGATGGTATTGTGTGCATTCTTTAATCGCATGAAAATTTGAGGTTTCCAAATATGAGTCGCATGTCTCCATGACCGCAAGTCAACCGGAATGGTTTTAAAGAGTTTGCTGTCTCGACTGACACCATTCCCAACCATGCACGGCCAGTGCAGATCAGTGCGGTGAGACGGGGAGGCACAATGGATGAGGAGTCTACAGACGACGAGGTAAACTTAAATAAAAAAAACAAAAAAACATTTACCGTGCACTCACCGCATTGCAGAGTCGGTGTTGCGGTGAGCTCAAGGTAAGTGGTTTTAATTTTTTTTAATATAAGTTTACCTCGTCGTCTGTCGACTCCCCCTCCCCGCCCCACTGATTCACCTGCATGGGCTGCACCTGTTCCCTAGGTCTTCTAATTTGTTAGGTTCTTTTATAACCAAAAATGCTACATTGCTCTAGTCCACTAGCTACTATAATTTTGATGTTTGCAGTTCGCATCTTTGGGTCACTATTGCTATTTACGAAAGGTCAGCTAGATAACATTGAGAAGGTACCTGTACATTATTAAACAGTAGGTAATTTGTCAAAAAATAAGCGTCAGGGCTCTCATCAGGAGCCAACTTGCACCAGCCCATTTCTCCTATAAGCGCTGCCTAAAACAAAGTGGGGAGAGGATGTGGCATAATTGCCAGAACTGCTGACTTCAGAGCTGGGGAACCAGGTTCGAGTCTAGGCGTCGGCTCAGCATCCTGTGATTCTGGGCAAATCACGTAATCTCCCCGTGCCTACCATAAGTGAATGTGAATGTGTCCTTAACTGGTGCTCATGAAAAGTGCCAGTGTTGATGATTAAGTGCTGGTGCTGAGTCCTGGAAACCACCTGCTCAAATTAAGCACTGTTATTAAACTAATTCTTTACAGTATAGTGTTTCCTTAAATGGATAACAATCCATTATTCTGAAGAAAAGTAGCATGAATTAGTCTTCAAGACTGAGATGTAGGATAGTTATACAGGCCTTGTAGAGTCAAAACTATTTTGTGTTGGACTCAGCCCCAGAAAAATGTACTCGCCACATGTTGCGGCAACAGGGCTGACTTCCCTGGGCCTTTTCACTACTAATAGAATGTTGTCACTTACTGCACTGAGCAGTTCAACACCCACTCCCTTTTGCACTGGTATAAAATGTTCTGAATATTTTGAGTACATTAGTTTTATATATTACTGTGGGCTTGAGCCCTTTCTGCCTGTTTAGCTGCATTCATTGAATTGCTACAATAATAAATCAATACATTTCCCTAAATGTGAGGGTCTGCTAAGAAGGTCTTAGATAAGTCCTTAAGGACGGTATACCAAGGTAATGAGGGATAGAGGGCTGCTTCCATCGATGAACAGAAAATAAAAACTGCACAGAGGATTCCTTCAAATAGTGAATCCTGAGATGTTTCTGGGGTACTCTGTTTCAATATTCAAGTGAAGAATATGTTTATTGTGTATTGATTTTTTCTTTTTTGATTTTAATTTACCATGTTGATCTCATTAACGGAGATATTGTTTTATGATATTGTTTGTCTATTTTTTGACCTTCTCGAAACTCATTCACACAGAGTAGGGTTTTAAAAAATATATATATTTAGAGCTTGTCTCTCAATGCCCTATCATATACACATTAGCTCAAAATGTTCTTCTTGTTTGGGAAAGCACAGAATATATGCCTTATCCGCTTTCTTGAACGAGTTCTTCACGTTGAATTTTCCTGGAAAAGATTGCAAATCCCTTCTCTTATGTGCATTGGGTAATGTAATTGCTCCCGGGTTTTTATTTGCAAAAGAGTGAAAGATGGTCAAACAAGATCAGGTGAGGCCTTTCGCAAAGCGTAAATCGAAATATCCCGTCTCATTAAGATGGCAGCGTATCAGGGCTGTTCGACGTGGAAAACAGCAGGTCTTATTTTGTATATCTTCATACAAAGGAAGGCAATTTGAACCCAATCTAAATTGGCCCAATCATTCATCCTCTCCTTGTTGGATAAAAAACTGTAGAAGGTATGTCATTGGTGCTTATCTCCCACACACACTGGCAGCGCGGTGAGGAATATATTGATGGTTACAGCAAAAGGGTATGTAGATCACCAAATCTGATAGAAGGCCTGAAAATGCGCAATTACAAGGCTCAACCTTATCGTTAAGGTTTCCATTCAAAACTTCTCTTCAGGCTTTTGTTTAGACTAAACTTGTCTTACTAAGTCGAGATGTTGGCCTGATCTGGGAGATCTTAATTTTTTAGGAAATGGAAAGCCTGTACCCAAGTGACACTTTTTATTTTTATTTTATTTATTTATTTTTATTTCAAAAAACAAAAGAAAGGGCACAGTCATCATTTCTGTTACATGTTACAAATGAATGTTATAGTCTACTTGTTTTTACTTAGATGGCAATCCTATATGCCCAGTGCCACTTTTAAGCATATTATGCATATTACAAAAATCACAACCTGGAAGGGATAGATTAAAAAATAAATCAGATTGTATTTTTTGTTTGATGTGCCTGTCATTGTAAACTTCTGCTTCTTAAAATGAGGCGTGTAGTAAATGTATTCAACAAAGTGGTATATTTTGTCAGGTCAAACAGCAGGTGGTAGATACCTGAATGGTGTGCGTGCAATTCTAAACATAAACATTTTAATGTGCATAAAAGGGAAACAGAGCACCAGCCAATGATAAGAGCTGACCAATCAAATTGATTGAGCTATTTACAAAGATGAGATTCTGCAGAGGTTGTCTGGGATAAGTCACACAAGTGCATCAATAACAAGGGGTACCTGTTAACCATGTGTAGAAGTATTTTAGTACTGAAAGGAACAATACAATGCTACCAAAATACATATCTATGGTGCATGTTTGGCTATCTTTATTCAGCAAACAATATTTTTTAAAAACCTCACAATTCACAAAAAATATGTACAACAATGAATTGTGTTTCAACACTCTGAAAAGGTAACTAGATTAGTTACGCAGGTTATCTATGGGACTAGGAAGCCTAGAAACAAGTACTTCTGTCCGATTTCTTGTTCACTACTTATAGCACTATGTATTCCCTCATTTTGAAAATCTCTTGGAATAATCCAAGCAAATGATAGGTTTTGACCAAACTCCCTAGAGTTCACCCTCATTCTACTCATGAATTTAAAAGAAACTAAAAAATGTGAGTAATCAGCTGTAAATTATTACCTGACCCTTGCCAATAGCAGTTTTTAAGTCTCACACTCTAAATAAATCATGCTTTTTTAAAGACAAAATTAATCAAGTCCCCACCTGCAGATTAACATATATTGCTTTGTTTACTAATGCGCTCAATATATTGCTCTTTATAAGCATTTCCCTGATTGCAAAAAGAACGTTTTAGGCTCTAGACTAACTCAAATAAAGCCTGGCAATTTAAAAAGGACATCATTTGCCCAATGGCCGGGTAAGGTCATATTGGCTTCTGGTGACATTTACAAGCTTGTTTGGATCAATTATAAGTTTAGTTACAATACTAATCTGTGCCCGCAACAGAAGGTTCCCGCCAAATCGGGATTAGAAGTAATGCTGGAACATCCTTTGCCAGATATTTCAACCTGCGCATTTCACCTGCTGAAATCCGGTGAATTGTGCAGTGGTGAGGCAGGAGAAAATGGCAAAACATGCAAAAGCCACTGCAGACCCACAGAATCTTGTCTGTAATTCTCCATTTCCCTGGGGGAAGCTCCTAATTTCTGATATTCATACAAGAAGCAATAAGAGCCTGCCTAAAGGCAGCTCTGGCTGGTTCTTAAAGATGTCTTTCATTCTAACGTTTTGAGCATTTTTTCCCAGGGCAAGGTGTATCAGAATGGGAAGCATTGTATTAAACAATTTAATCAAACAGTTGAAGCCCTGAGGCAGGGCCCTGTCTGTCCAGGCCTCAAGCTGTGAACCCAAGACTGAGGGCAAACCAAACCACATGCACTGCAGGACAAACCTTTAAATAGAATGGTTACAACTTGCCTGGATCTGAGATGCTTGCATATGGGGGCGCGATCGGTGCCAGCCTCAGGCATGGGCGAGCTGGGCCCAGGCCCGGGGCACTAATATTCCGAGGGGGCAAGCAGCTGCCTGATTTAATGTTATGCAAGCCGCAGTTTATCCATCCCACTCGGTCTCAATTGGGTCCCATTACAGACTTTTTAATTACCCGTTAATGTACCCCCAACGTAATTGTTAGCACCTACACCAACCCTCTGTTCTCCTCCCGTCCTCCACACACCTCCTGCCATCACACCGCAATGACCCACACAGCCCCCACAACAAACACCACATTTTCTTTTCGCCCATGTCGCTGTCCTGGTAAATCCAATTTACGGCCGGCCTTGGGTACACTTAAAGAATATCGGAATATTTTCCACAATTTAATATTCGCACCCCAACATCCCCCTCCACAGATTCTGGTGCTCATATAGTGCTCTGAAGTAAAAAATACAAAAAAACACAAAAATACTACTAAATAATATATGAATTAAGATCTGTAAGCTTGGAGTGTGTTGAAACTAAATATTTGCTGATTCAAATATAGACGGTGTCCAGTCATCTCTTCCAAAATGTATACGACCCCATGAGTGTTATTACCTACCACTCGAAGGTGCATATTCACTTTTAAAATCGCTTTACACTAAGGCTGCAAAATGAATGCCAATCTCTTATGGGCTAAAAACATTACTGAGGTATTAAGCATGAGACCAAACGTTAGGTATATAAAAAAAATCACCCCAACCCTCAGATAGAATTAAAGTCACTTGATAAACGTGTTACCTGTTATTACTTTTGACTGCAAACATCTACAAAAAATCCAAAATGCTGGTGTAAAACAAAGTGGCTACCTCATTTCCATGAACAAAGCCAATCCAAAGGGGATGATGGATGGAATGTTGAACATTGCAAACACTCACCCCCAGTCAACTGATCTGGGTTTAATCCATCATCATTCTTTAGCTCACTTTGCCACTCCAGTTCAGACATGGCCATATGCAAATTAGTCTTACCCTGTGCCCAGACGTGGGTCCCTTGCTCACTTTGCCCCTGGATTCAAGCTAGCCTGGCTGATGACGGCTGATTAGCCAGAAACCGGTCCCAGGATGCTTGTTTACGGTCCAGGAAAGACATGGCTTGGCAGTTCAGCTGGACTGTTCCCATGAGGCACAGGGTCACACTGATTTGCATATGGCCATGTCTGAACTGGGGTGGCGAAGTGAGCTAAAGGATGATGATGGATTAAACCCAGATCAGTTGACTGGGGGTGAGTGCTTGCAATGTTCAGCATTCCGGCCATCATCTCCTTTGGTTTTGCTTCATTTCCATGAACAACAGGCTCTGAAACTATTGCCAAATGAGAAATAAAAGACCCCGATTTCAAAGTGTATCGTTCACACTATCCATATCTTTTTGTGAAACTATTACAGGTTTTTTTGTTTTTTTACTCTGAAGGCAGCTGCTCCCATCAATGACATGGGAGAATGTACAACCAGCCTAAACTATCACACACAGAAACAGAGACTATTCTAAGTGCATATTGTATAAAAGGATAGATACCTTTATAAGCCACGACCCTAGTCCATAAAATGGAGAAGGTACTGAAATTGTGGATTTTCATCACTGGCTCAGATTGGTGTCCTGCACGAATATGAATATAATGTGCAAGACTGGAAACCTAACTTGTTTACAAACATTCTTCCAGAGGCTCTTTTCAGTCATGCTTAGACTTCTTTGTCTGCTGACATAAGAACAACCCCAACGGCTAGAAAACACCCAAAAACCAACCTCTGATGACTATTCATGAACTAATGTATCTCCCGTTGACCCTCAATCGGCTTTACTGATTGCTGCCGTTCGCTGTTCACCACTGCTGTGGTCATGACTATAATTTATTAGACATGTTTGCAGCAGTCCAGAGGTGTAACATAAGCCCCTGCAACCCCCGCATTGTGGGGCGGGTCCCTGAACTCCCAGGAGCCCCCTACAGCAGTGTGCACGGGTGGCAGGTTCTGGCCTAAGGGCTCCTGACTGGGTCCAGAGCGTGGGGGCCCCCCTCAATGTACTTTGCAGGGCCCCCCTCAAGTTTCGTTACGCCATTGCAGCAGTCAGTGCTCAATTTGTGCAGGTGGTGGGTACCAGCTATCACTTCGGGAGGGTGACCCTACCAGAGAACAAAATGGAGGGAAACCAAGGGAGAGAAAGGCGGGAAAACTGTGACAATGGGAGAATGCAGGGAGGCACAAAAGCATCAAGAGTTAGCTAAAGGGACAAGATAGAAGGGCAGATGTGAGAAAGAAGCATAAGGTGGAATCAACACTAGACAGTCATTCAGCAACCCAGACATTTGACAGAACTGATAGCAGGCATCTTCGAAAAATGTTGAGTCCCTCCACTTATTTTTTAAATTTTTGTGAATTTTTATTTTTATAGTTATCAAATCAAGCACTGCCTTTATTTAGCTCATGTACGTGAAGCCGAGCTCTATCAAAAGCACGCCAGTTAGCAGCAATACAATGTAAAACTGTTAAAAAAATCAATATCCTTTTATATAAAACAATGTTTCTCTCAATGACATCTTCTCCAAACCACCTATATTTTCTCCCTTGTTCACCAATTATTTTAGTTTCTAACTTAACAATTAGATGAAGTATTCTGAAAAATTATTACATATCAATCTGTAAGGACATGTGCAGCACAGACTAGCCTACGTATCCACATAGCAGAAAGGCAGGTAATATTTCCCTTGTAAATTACAACAGACAATAGAGTTAATGGACCCCCTTGCTCATGTTAATGAAGCGCTGCCCTTTCACTGACATCACTTAGCGCAAATATGAAAATCAGATGCGAGGGCAATGCATCAAGCTTTAAAATATGAAAGAAAAGTAATTAAGAACGAAAACGCACACACTAATGAATGAGCAAACCAGCTCCACAGCTAGCACAAAGCTGGCTTCTCCTCTGCAACTCTGTAGCTATTCACAAACCTTGTAAACTGTGCCGCCGTGATTATGAGGTCAACACAGCCCCTCTGTGATTTACACCCTGGCATTCCCTCCAGGGGTGCATCTATTATGCATAACGCAATCCTGTTGGTTTCAAATCAGGCGTCTGTAATACGATTTTTATGCACAGCAGGTTTACAAGAACTTTCTGGGTGGTAATGTATAGATGATCTGCCCCAGTCGGGATAGCAATGCAGTGCTTTTCTTCGCGCACAAAGGGAAGCCGTGCATACTTTACCTCATCTGTGACGATGTGTGTGCTGTTACTTTGCCTACTGCAAATGCTGCCTATGCATGAGTATCTTAATTCAAATGAATTCAATATATAAGAAATAAAGTACCCCCTGTTGTACATTATAAAGATATTGCAAGTCACAGAGCAGTTCCATAACCATAAAGAGGAACGAGGCCAAAGGTAAGATTCTTTGAGGTGACTTGCAATATCATTATAATGTATGCCATGGGGTACTTTATCCCATATAATACATGGTTACATCATCACCTTTCCCACAAACTACTTAAAACCTTGGTGCACAGATCTTACATATGAAAGAGCAAGCATGTTTGGAAACATGAAGAATAGAAATAAAATCTCTAGTGCAAATTTAAACACATCAAAAGACGGTTAGACATTTGTTGCAAACAGATATTAGAAACAGTTCAATAGAAGTCAGTTTAAAAAAAATGCTGCAGTAGCACAGAATGTGTAAAAACAAGCAGCAAGATTCTAGCTTTTCCCTTACTATCCAAGGATTGCCAAAAAATAAACTTGCTCCTGGCTTGACCTCCTAAGCTAGTAAAATAGAGCAGAAGAAAGAAAAGCAATGCTAATTGTTCATTGGTAAGAAGCTGCTTCAATTATGATCTGTGACCTGACCTGCCTTTCACCTCAGCTGCTGGATCTAGCAGAAGGCATTGTGATGTGTGAACAATTGTAATAAGTTATAATAGTCCAGTTCAGATGTCTTTTCTTTATAATTGATGACTGGGTTTGTCACAGGTTGGTGATTATAAAGAAATTAGAGACAGGCGAATATACAGGGGTTACAGAATTCCGCCTATTATAAAGCTAATAAACCCACAGAGGACAATAAAGTGCTAAAGCCGGAGTACCCTAAATAGTATGGTATGCTGTGGTACAGTTTGATATTTACACAGCACTTACTTCCCTTGATGAGGCGCAGTAGTACTTTAACTTAGTTATCTTTTGATAGCAAAGTCATTAAAGCTGAGTTTTTAACACCTTTGGGGACAATGGTTTAATGTCAGCGTTCACGCCCACCCGCCTTAGTGTTGAAGTTCATACATACAAAGCAGTGTTCTCTTTTCCGCTTAATCCTCCTAGATTGTTTGATTCTGTACCTACGGTAGATGGAGCTCTGCTGTGACTGAGTCTCACCAACCGAGTCACACCTACTGTAAGCTTCTGGCAAAAGGATTTTACGAGATAACCACCAGTGCCCATCTTTTGAAATAGGGCATGCGGATGTGCAGCTGTGGTGCAGCACTGTGCTATTAATATACGAACACGCATGGGCGAGCTGAGCAAGGAAGACTACTCCTTGACTCTCATTGGTGTCTGTGCAGAGGTGGTCACTGAAAATGGACTCTGAATTAATTGGTTATGGCCTGTGCAGGCCTTATAAGTACACCTGGGTGAAATGCAAATAAAGTTGGTATAATTCACGTAATTTCGGGAACTTAGAGGGTCTTTGCGATGGCGGACGGTCTTAAGTCCGTCCGCCAGCGATGTGGATACTGGGACCGCCCGCTTGAATTGTGGCAGTCCCGCACACAAGATTGCAATGTGACCGCCACCGTGGCAGTCGAATCGAGAATCTCTGACATTGCAGCCGGAGCTGCTGGCTGAAGCACCCACTGCAATGTCAGAAATACAGCGTTTGCATTTCCCTGCAATACATGGCAGGGACCACGCGGTGCCTGCCACCTGGTCCAGGGAAATGTAGGGGGCACCATAGGTACCCCCCAGTGCATACCCACCTATCCCAACACAAGGGGGGGCCTGCTACGGGCCCCCAAATGCAATCCCCGCCAGGTTGTGAATGGTGGTTTCACCGCCAACCAGCAGCTGGTGGGAGGCAGCATCATAATATGGTGGACAGAGTCTACTAGGCACTGCCACCATATTGTTGATGCAGGGTGGGTCCGCCAGGCAATCATAACGATTGCCTGTGGCAGACCCGTGGTGGACGGACTTTGCATTCGCCAGCACACCGCCCGCCATTGTAATTTGTGCTTTACAATGGCGGGGAAACTGCCATCGTAATGACCCCCTAAGTGTTATGCGTGTTATGTGAAATTACTAAAATAATGCCATCTTGCATAATTACACAACCATTTGCACTTAAACTATAGCACAGGAGCACAGAAACAACGCAAACAATCGGGAAAACAAGTGGCTGTGGTTTGCAGCATTTGTATTTTTCGCGCTAAAATATAGAGCTAAATGATGGAGTTACATTTTGCATAATTATGTGCAATTTCACGTAGCTGTCATAAATCTTTGAGTAATTACTTGAAAAGCCAATTAAGTGAATTTCGAGCCCTACTTCTAACTTGTAGAGCATCCAAAAAATACCCCTTTTCGATTTGATAAACGTGAAAGTCTATAGTGCTTCACTGTGATTACACTTTGGGCGTAAAGTATGCAGAATGCTAATTTTAGATCAGCTCAATTTAGAAAATATGATTAATGTGACTTTTTCTATGTTTAAAAGGGTCCTAAGCACAAATAAAAATATCCATTTGCACTCCTTCATTTACTTTGGTTTCTGCAATATTTCCCTAGGCCTGTCCTAATAAGATGTGGATTTTGAACTGCCCAGCTAGGCCAAGAACACTATACTGCTGGCCTGGTTTCATCCCGGGAAGCAATACCTTATGGATGTACAATTATACTTCATACCACAGAACAAAATAGAGAGGTGCACTCTCATTGCATTAGACCTCTTAAAGGCGTTTGACACTATGGAATTGGGGTAGATGTTGATGGTATTGGAGGGCATGTGATTCAGGCATTACTTCCTAAACTACTGTACACAGAACCCACAGCAAGAGCGAGAACCGGAGGCTTTGTCTGTGAAAAAGGTACTATAAAGGGAGCACCAGGGTGTCCTCTCTTCCCTCTACTATTTGCAATCAAGTGGTTTATGCATGAACTCATAGAGAGAAGTTACAAGGCTGGAGCAGAAAAGTGAGTACAAATAATCACACTATACTGATGTACGCTGATGAGATGCTGGTGTATTTTAGCCACCCTCGGGTGGAAGCCCCTCTGCTCTTACTCGAGCTAGACATATTTGGGCAGTGCCAAGTCTGCAAACTGAATGGGGTAAATCAATGATGTTTTATTGATGCTAGTGGGTCAGGCAGCAAAATCCCTTCCAGGCTTGGAGATTAAGGGGAAAACAAAAACAAGTTACTTAGGAATTTAGGTGGCCCACACAGCAGACATTCTATGGTTTCATAGTATAGGCTCGGTCAAAGAGGGACTGACCTCATAGATTCAATTTTGGAACTCCCTCCCATCATCAAGTGTAGGACGTATTCCCCAAGATAAGTTGGTTGACTACCTAGATACCTATCTGTTACAAAACACGTGTCCCATCCAGAGGGAGACATTCACAAATTTAAATGGCGATTAATGCCTCTTGTGTGAGCTGGGGAAAGAAGCAAAGTCAAAATAGAAACACTGAGGTTGAATTTGGAAGAACATGAAATAGTGACTTCATCTTATGGAAGGTAGGCTGCAAAGGTGGTCTACTCCCTTTCTGGTATAGGCCACCTAAGACAGTCAGTATGCCTACTAACTTTAATATTGTCCATGGCTGCCCTTATGAGTTATACCAAGGACATAGATTACATTTTTGTGACAAAAAAAACCATTGTTTTTTCTAAACCCTTCATCCCGACACTGCTCTAAAAATCAATCTTATGTTCAGGACTGTGGTTCTACGCTTCTATTCGGGTCCAGTTGGCTATTTCCCTAATACGTCACGGTGAATAGGAAGCCCAGCATTACTTTGATATCAGGTGGATTGGTTTTACCACGATGCCAACAGCATGCTGACACATTAACTCCGTTCCTCTAGACATTAAGTGGCTCAAGATCCCGGCACCTGGAATTATGTGGCAAGGGAGTGACAAATTATTGTCAGTTCAGTCAATTATGCAGGAAGAAAAGGCAATCTGTGTGTCACCATGGGGCACATTCTGTTGCAGTATTATTTCTCCAGTTTGTCATTTTCACACATTAATGCTGTCGGGCACACATTTTCACATCATTAGCTTCATTTTAATACCTCAACACAGCAACTGACAGGTGATACGTTAACCAGTGCAGAGGGGCTGCAACACTGCCTGTGCATAATGCAGCAGATGGTGGATCCTTCAACGAGAAAATCAATAAATACTTGGAAACAACGAGGCTGCTGAATCACATAATGCTACTAGCCCTACTCAAGAAACACATACACACGTGCTGACAGGCTGCAAGACTAAACATGTATACCATCAACCACACGGAGGTCAGCAAATCAAAGTTGAAACTGATCAACGATATTTAGATAGAAAAGTGAAAACATGATAATCTCTAAAAAAGCTGATTACTAGTTTGAACCACGTATAGTAGTATATTTGGCATGTCCATCTATGGAAGATCGCTCAATTGGTTCAGCACCTGATGCTGAGATCCCCACAGGGTGGAATGCTATCATTTACAGTGCTTTGAAGCTGCAAACATTCATAATCCTTTATTAAAAATGATCAACCTATATCTGCCAATGAGAATACTCATAGTATGGAACAGGCAAAGGCAAATAGTCTTATATTTTTACACGTTGCATATATAAGCTGCTGAGTTTAGTTTCATAACAAACACGTCGATAAAAAAAGGATGACCTATATTCATGGTTGATCTTTTATTGGATATAAGATTTATCTTTCCCCCAGCAAGGTTAAAAAAAGAAAGGATTTTAGAAGATCATTCTGGAGGGCATCATTAATCAAGGAGCGGGACAGGCCAATAGAGAACCGTGTTTTACCTGTGCATACCTCTATACAGTTCTTCCTTCCGAGCACATTCATCAACTAGGTCAGCGTAAGTAGGGGAGCAGAGGAAGCCATTAAGCGTTTACGCTGGCACATGATGTAGTCGAGGATTTATAAATGCATCTGCTCGGCACAAGCATCTTATGCTCTGCAGTGCTCAAGAAGTAGAGGTAAGGCAGAAGGTACTTGCTATCTTTGAAAATTTTCTCAGATGTAGGAAAAAGAAATGTAAAGGTTTCAGAGCTCTAAACTGTGCGCTTTTCATTACATCATCAATTTCTCTACAATTCCTTAAGGACCATCTTGTTTCAGGAAGCAAACATGGAAGTCGTCTTGTGAAAACTAAGAACCTTATTTGGGCCTAAAATAAAGTCAGCGGTTCCCAAATAAATAGTTGTAATGCATGGTCACAGTTATTTCAGAGATGAAATCTGGCCTTGACCGACACACTGAATCCTCATTCACATCCCATCTTTCAATTCTAGAAATCCTGAAAGTGCTTCTTGACTTAACAGTCTGTGATTCTCAATTTCAGGCCTTACTTTCTGGAATTCCTTAATAGTATAATTTAAGGTCATGTGCCAAAGTCCTTCAGTCCAGAAAGTTGCTTGCTCCAAACCATCATTTTCTAAGATACATACTGCTCACTAGGACTTTCACACCAGTTGCTTTCAGGAAGCTCAGTGTAAATACTTGGGTCGACAAATTGCATTCCATTTACTAGGATCCATTGTACAGTCACCTGGCCGATGCGACCTGTCCCCCATCAAAGCCCTGTATGGTACTTTCCATTATGGATACAAAACATGTGTGGAGGGTCGAGGGGAATATTTAACGACCTGTCTGCTCGCTCCCCTATTGTCAATGTAAAACACACAACAGAGCAGAACAGGTCTGAAGATAGTGTGTAACTATACATGTGACTATGAAACAGTAGGATGCGTATGCAAGCCAATGTTGTTGAGAGTTATCGGTAACCCAAGATAAAGTGCAGTGCTCAAGTGGTAGTGATAAATAAAATTGACTACACTGATTCTGAAAGAGCGTACATAGAGAAGTCTGTGTGTCAAGGGTTAAAAACACGCCGGTAGAAAGACTACCCAATGGCGCTATGTAGAACGGTCGACATGTTTCAGCCAACGGGAAATTGCCCCGGCTTTCTTCAGGACCTTGGATATGAATTAGCTACTGCAACCATAACTACAAGTGATGTGTGAAAAAAAAAATTATATAATAATAATAATAAGTTTACTAATAGACAAATATATATCTACCAGGAACTTTAACGCTTTAGACGTCCACTGGCGAGGGAGAAGCTTGTCTTCTTCCCAGCCTTGTGTGGGTGAAGACCTCACCTCACCCGGCAACCGCTCGGGAGTATGAGGCCCCGCTCTGTCCGTCGGTGCCTCTGTCCATGAGTAGAGCGGAAGTGGAAGCACTGCACTTTATCTAGTCCACTTCATGGTAAACATCATGGCTAGATTTCTGACATCCATTTTCCACACTGGCACTACATGGTCGGATGTGGTATGGATTGATCAGCAATTCCCACGTGACGTTAACTCCACCACGAGGGTGGGCTGATGGGAATTATTCTAGCTTTGGGTTACCGATATCTCTCAACAACATTGGCTTGCATACGCATCCTACTGTTTCATAGTCACATGTATAGTTACACACTATCTTCAGACCTGTTCTGCTCTGTTGTGTGTTTTACTTTCCATTATGGCCCTGCCAACACAACCACTCACAAGAATAAAAATGGTTAAAGGAAAATCAGTGTTAAACTCTGGTCTACATGAAGCCCATATGCTAGTGGGACCCCTGGGCACCTGCCCAGCCTGCCCCTGCGTTAAGACGGCTCTGGTTGGAGTTGCACATTACACCAAGAGAACACTTAAATTAATCAGGACTCAACCGATTGGACCATTCGGGACCCAAAACAGCCAGTGACAGATCTCAGAATGTAAAAAATAATTGCAGATGAAACTGAACGCAAACCTTGCTTGTATCCACCGTGGCTTGAAGGAGTCCTTTCATACATTCTGCAATGCAATAAGCTCCCAAGTTTGGAAACAGGACTGTCAAATTGAGTAAGGCTTTCAGAAAACCAGCACTGCCGGGAAGTCTGGGAATCCCTTAAGTAAATGCCTGGATCATATTTTACATTCATTAGCACAGAATGTAATTTAGCCTTGTCAGTAGGCTTTTATGAAGATTTCTTTTCACAGGCAACGTGGTTGAGTTGCTTTACACAATGTGTCAGGGTGGCTCTCTTTTAAAGAACAGCAGTGCTCCAGCACATTGACTTGTCACTTGTCACATTTAATCGGCAATATTTTGCTCGCTAATCTAATAGAAACGTACAGAAAATTAATGAAAATGTCACTTTTTTTTAACAAAGAACCAGGCATCTCAATGTGACGTTATACTATCACTGTCATTCATAATTAATCAGGTGTGAAGCGGCAGGAGAGTGTCCCATGCTCAACCACAGATGTCATGTAGAGGGTGGCGGCTGGTATCCATGACTTGCCCTTGGGTACCACTGTCACTGACCTTGCCACCTCTGGTCTCAGAGGTCATGAAGACAGCAGCAGCAGGGACAGAAACTGCACAGGGCCCCAACAGTCTTGCTTTCCAACCAAAGTTTTCACTTTTTCCCCAGCCTCTCAGCAATAATTGGGAGACTGTAGAGGGGGTAAGGATTGAACCTGGGTCATCAGCTGTCAGAGTGTCGTGTGTCAGTTTTGCCACCCCTGGCATGTGGATAAATTGACGTTCATGTCCCCAACAGGTCTTGGATTCATACACTCACTCATCCATTGATTTGCAAGTAACTATGCTAAATTTGGTTGGAATCTTTTTTCTTTTCTATTTTAGGGGCAAATTATCAAGAAACAGAGTTAAAATGATCGCTGCTTTAGCGGCAGGAAACAGCCGCTAAAGCGGCGATAATGGGCTTGATAATATGCCCTTGAGAATTCCAATAGAAACCCATGTTCACACAAGAAGATGGGCTTATATGGGAATTCACAAGGGCATAATATCAAGCCCATTATCAACGCTTTAGCAGCTGTTTCCTGCCGCTTTAGCGGCAATAATTTTAACTCTGTTTCTTGATAATATGCCCCTTAGTTTTTTTGCAGCTTTGTATAGTCCCTTCACATGGTCACCTAGTGAGGAGCCAAGATCACACGGTGGCAGGAAAATATGCTGAAAACCACTGTAAACAGTTGATTTCCACCTTGCTTTTGGACGCTGAAAGGAGCTGATGTCCACTAAGAGGTGTGAAAACACCCCAGAACATCAGCAACAGCCTCAATGACCGTTTGTTTTTATTTTTATGGAAGAGGCGCGGGTAGGCAGAATGCCTCTTAGGTAGCTCTCGGCAGGAGGCTCTGCCTCGTTCAATGCCCGACCCCTCCTCACACAGTGACATATAATTTGCAAGGTGGCAGGCATCTATTCATGTTTTCTAGGCACAGAAAGATTAAGTGATTTGTCGAGAATCACAGGATACTGAGTCGACGCCAAGACTCACACCTGGCTCCTGTTGTGACTTGGTTGTTGCCCACCAACAATCCACATCCACCTCACACACCAACATTCCACCACAACAGTCACACTGGCTGAGCAGCAGGTATAACAGTTCCCCAGTTACAAAGTCGGCATCTCTGGCCTCAACGCAACACCCTCTGTTATAGTTGTGGTGTACTCAACATATCAGAGGCTGTTCTCTTATTGGCAGGTTTTTCATTGTCCATTTACTAGCAGTTATTAAGTAGGGGTGTGGGAAATTCGCATACCTTGCTTTAGAGGGCTTATGTGAAATTTGGCAAAAGTATGTATAATTACATGAAATCAAAATCCGTCATTTTGCATGTTCTGTCTTTTTTGTACCCATTCGTGGCACCACTTTTTTTTTAACATGAATGGAGTATTTTGCTGTATATTTTTGCAGTGAATGGAGCATAAGAACATAAAGTGGCATAATTTCAGGAATTTCGTTTAAAAAGCATAAAGCAAAATTCCAGAAACGATGTGAATTACACTAGCTTCATTTAAATTCCACCCATGCTTACAATTAAGATTGGTTTCTTTATGCAAAGTAGTGTTTCCCCTATATTGTATACTTGCATGAATGCTTCTTTTCTTTTAAAACAAAATAAGCTAAAAAAAAATCACAACTGAAAAGAAAAAGCATGTTTTAAATATGTCACACGTATTTGATGTCACTGACCTTTTTTGCCAATGGGAAACCACTTAAGATTGAAGAACAGAGAAAACATAAGTACAATTCAGTCTAAAAGAAAGACAACACTCAAGTTGCTCAAGATGGAATAAAAGAAACACACAAAACAACCACGCCACTTTATAAACTCCTGTTCAATGAGTTTCTTATAGAGGGTACGGCCCTCCCCATGTACTCTTTTACTCACACATCCAACACTTGTGCTGCCTCGGATGTATGTCAGTACAACGCGATCTAAAAGATCGCGGGACTTGACAACGCAGGCATTACAACGCAAGTCGTTACAACGACTTGCGTTGGAGGGCGCCGATTTTGGAATATTATAATTTTATATTCCAACACCAACCACGTAACAGTAGGGAAGGTGTTGGAATATAAAATTACATCATTCCTTGCCCAACAGCGCCATCCAGCGCAAGTCGTAGTAACGACTTGCTTTGTAATGGCATCGTCGTAAAGGCACTGCGGTGTAAACACTGCGTTGTAAACGATGTTCCCCGTGCTGCCTCACCAGTTCGACTGCTAGGTAGACAGGCACCTAGGTTGACCGTCCGTTAAATCCGGGATTCATGTGATAGTACACAGGGCCAGACTGAGAATGTAAACCAGTTCTGGCAATTGCGTGGGACTGTCAGCGGCGGTGGGGGGGCGGCGGTGCTGGTGGGAAACACTGCTCCTGTTTTTCTTACAGGGAGCGCTGACATTGCAGTACTGCTGCAAAACCGGCCCCAAGTAACACAAAATGGCCCCCACCGGTCTAAAATCGGCTCCCACCCTTGAAAAGCCCAGTGCCCGCTACAGCCACTTTGGCCCTGATAGTACGCATGCCCATGACAGTGGCAGCCTGGCATGTCCAACAAGTGTTTTCAGCTGGTATAACAAAACAGCACTAAAATTCATGTACGCATGCTGATAACTTTTTTTAATGGCATCCATTTATGGGCAAACATTTACAACACTATGTGCCAAGTCTGATTTGCATGAAAAAAAATTAGGTGCAAGGGCTCAAACTTTTTTTTGTGTTGCCAATTTCCAAAGCTGCAGAGTCTTGATTGCACCTCCCGCTTTTTAATTTCACTACACACTACACTGCAATTCCTGACTTTTCATCCTACTCTTGCAGGTTGTTATTTAGAACTTGGCTACAAACCGATTTTGAAGTCTATTGGCCAGACCTTTTGTTAGCAACAAACATATAGTGGGCATTAGCTCAGCCCCTTGTTCTCCCTTCCCTTCTCTGATTCAATGGTTTTCCTGCTATTCACAAATGACCCACCCAGGAGCATTTCAATCTGGTTGATTTCTACCCTTACCCAC
The DNA here is from genome assembly GCF_964261635.1 of Lissotriton helveticus. Lineage (NCBI taxonomy): Eukaryota > Metazoa > Chordata > Amphibia > Caudata > Salamandridae > Lissotriton > Lissotriton helveticus. Next base: position 613,732,255 of record NC_136065.1, read on the forward strand.
CCCTTCATTCTCTATGTTTCTTCCACACCCACCACACTCAGCTTTTCAATACCCACCCATACAACTGTTCAATCACTCTTTGCACTCCTCCTTTCTGTGCTGTACAATGCTGGCTGCCTGTCCCATTTTCTAACCACTTCCCATGTGAATTTTTCAATATATTTTTTTCAAGACCGCCCAACAGCTGCAATGAACTGACGGTCTGCCAATTTGTCTCTTTTTAATATCTTAACTTACTGATCTAACATGGGTTTCTACACCACTAGAAGGGTAAATTAAGCATGGTCTCCTGCACCAAGACACATGCTTTTGGACACGTGTGTTAGCATGCTTTATGGCATCAGTTGCTATCTTGCTTTATTAGAAAACACATTCCAAAATTGCCATTGCATACCTGCTTAAGCATCTTTATAAATGCAATTACAAAAAGGATTGGTAAAAGGCATTAGCACCCCAGTTTACCCCATTTTAAAAGCCAATGCTTTCAACAAGCGTTGTCTTTGCCAAGGCTTGTTATTCCCTGATTTCTAACTTTTTCATAGTTTTTCTGTCTTTTTCTCACCCTACTTCTTTACCTTTTTTTCTGCCTTTGTCTGATTGTAAAAAATAAGTCCAATCTCCAAAAATGAGTTCTAGGACCTACCACCTGCAAACACCAGCAAAAATGAACCCCAGAGTATGTATCCAGAAGAAGCAGAACCTGTAATCTCATATTTCAGTTACAAGCAGCCCAGATATCAGCCAAGCTAAGCAATTGACAGAAAGAGATTATTGCACCAACTGTGCAAAACAAATACAAAATTCAGGCAGAGTATATTTTCTAGGCCTCGCCTTTCAGATAGCTCAAGGGGTCTGTTGGCGCAAATACCTTTTGTTTGCTATAGTGGGCTTCGAGTCCATCCATTGCTTACCATTAGTTGGCTTTTTTGCCATTCTCATTTGATTTGCTTTTTATTTATTAGCTTGTGTGAGCTTCACTTCACTTCACGTTTCTTTTGTTTGTTCCTTCCATGGAGCAGGGACACATTTCTTGTGTCCTTCCACTGCTTACTTTGAAATACTACTATTTTCTTTTTGGTTGAGCATTTCACAGGAGTGCATGTGTTTTCCAGCTGTTCCCCTCATATATTACCCCTTTCCTCTTCAGCCACTCTCCATGTAACTCTCTCTCACCCCGTGCTTCTCCTCTGCCCCCTGTGTTGCACTTGGCCTTGTGTGCTTCTACCAACTGCATTGTTTTCTGGCCCCTGTGCTTCACTCTCTCTAGTCCATATGCTTCTCTTCCCACACGTGCTTCACGTCCCTCTCTTGTCGGTGTTGCTATCTCCGTGCTCAATGTATTCCTTATCCCCATCCACGCCCTCTATGTTGATCCAGACCACCATCTTTGTTGCTTCTGCCCGAGCTGCTTTGTCACCCGTGCTGATTACCTCTGTATTACTTCCCTTACCACCAGTGTCTAAAAAAAAATGCTTTTGCACTTACTTAAAAAAAATTACCAATCCAACTCTGATCGGTAACAAAATAAGAAAAAAGAACCTGTGTTATTTTCAAGGCAGGCGGACATGTCCTCGCATCATTTTTTATTTGTTTACAGTTTAGCTATGCTACACAGTGTCTAGGCTACTGTAGAACATCACTAAAAACTTTGACAAAGCCAGTAGGTCCCTAAGGAATGACCTATTGGAGTTGCCAATGCTTGTTTTTACTGCGAGCTAGCCCGTTTATACTGCCAGATTAAACGCAGAATTTCACATTCCCACAGCTGCATACATTAAAAAATTGTTCAATACATTACAATTTCTGGAACCCAGTCTGCTCCTGGCCACTCCATTTCATAGGTTTTCGACCCAATGTCTTAAAACCAGACGAAATGTCCAATAAAAAGGTGCTACACAGAAAGGATTTTATCTACAGTGGTTCTTTCCCCCTAGAAACAATGATTTCTGCACACATCAATCACTGCACTACAGCTAGTCTTATCACGTTGTAGTCAGTAGGTCGCTACAGCACTTTGTGAAAAACTAAAACCATCATAAAACAAGGACAATTGTAAATCCTTCTTAAAGACAACATTGAAGCCATAACACTATGCACAGGGATTTTTTAATGTATACTTCTCCGCCTAATTTTGACATTCAGTTTAATGTATAAAAACACCAAGGCATGCTTTGTTTAATTGGAATGTATGACGTTACAACGAATTCCGTTGCAACGCATGCCTTTACCACGCATGCGTTTCAACGGAATTCGTTTAACACGCATAACCTTTAACTCCAATACATGCGTGGTGACGTCATACGTCGTTAAGAGAAAACGGAAGTTTATTTTCCGATTTCTCTTATACGACGCTGATTTTCTGCATATCGACGTGACTTCAGGTGAGTTTTTTTTTATTGGGGGGAGGCCCACCAAACCCCCCTTTTTTTAACATTTTTCCTTTACCACATATGCCTTTACTACAAAACTCATAGTAAGGGTATGCGTGGTAAAGGCTTTAGTGGTAACCACGCATGCGTTGTACTGCATGCGTGGTTAAAGATTTTGTGGAAACGCCTTTGTTGTAAAGGCCGTTTCCCGTTTAATTGTTGACAATGGTATTTAGCACTTTCTGGATTTTGCAGTTGCATTTCTGATGTCCACTAGCTTTAACCTGGACCTCAGCTTCGTCAGCTGCACCTCTGCGCTACATAACTTGGGTGCAGGCCATTTTTTTAGCGTATGCTAGCTGTCATGCTTGTTGGATGAGATGACTGCTATGGTGTGGTTCTGGTGTTCATTGGTGTTCACTGGCTACACCGTGGTTCTGGTTTTACTGGTTCACTTTTGCAATTCTATGACTCTGGTATGGGGATTGACAGCAACCCAACAAACGTCTTCGATGCGTTATAATGTTTGTTGATTTTTAGATCATTGCAAGCCTGCAAGGTGGTTTTAAGCATGCCCTAGCCATATAACATAACAAGTACGATCGAAACACTACAATTACCATAAAAATTATAAGGACCATGTCAAAGAGAGCACAGGTTGAGAAAGTAATTTGAGGAAAGATCAGTCACATTAGATTTCTGAAATTGTAAGAAATATTAGTACACTGGAAATAAGGGGATAGGAAATGGCAAGAAAGAGACACTTTGCTACCTTATGAAAGTGCCTGGAATGTGGAAGGAACCTAGGTACCCAGACAGCAGGCAAAAGTCAGAGTTAGACAACCTGCCTCTGAATAACGTGTCACGATATATAGGATATGAACCCCCAAAACCCAAAGAGATTCTAAAGTGTCACTGTCTATTGAGCAGAGTGCCATGGAAGTGTCACAAATGCTGGAGAACACGAAGACATTTTCTGAGACGAGCAGATCTGGAAACCTTTACACATGCTAGAACATTCGGATGAATATCCTTCCTTAGTAGGCTCAAGTGTATAACAGTCAACTACTTTAAGAGTGCAGTGGCCAAACACAAAGAAAATGTAGCTACATTGGTCAAATGATGAGTATTCAAAATGGTAGACCTTCTCATATGACCACTAATGGCTCTAAAGGCAGAACTTGATTACGGATCACAACGAGGACCTAAAGCTGACATTGGAACAAGTTAGTTTTTTTAAATGGGGGAGAGGATGTAGCCTTACGGCTAGAGCAATCGACCTTCGACCTGGGGAACCAGGTTCGAGTTTCAGCAACGACGCTCAATATCCTGTGATTCTGGGCAAATCACTGAATCTCCCCCTGTCTAACAAAAATGAATGTGTTTATCTGTAAAGAAACTGGTGCTCATGTAAACCGCTCTGATACCCAATGTCTCGGGTCTAGTTCATGCTATATAAAAAAAATACTAGAAAGTTGACATTTTCTTGCTTTAGCCATTTGTTGTCTGCAGCCTGCCTGGGTAGCATGACTGGGAGTAGTTGGCAGTTGGTCTTTATGAATTCCTCATAGACAACCACACACAATGGGAGATTGGATGTGACTGGATTGGCAATCACTGGCAGGATGAGAGGGAGGAGTATGGCACAGCTCCACTTACAGTTGAATAGGCGATGTCCTGCCTTTACACAATGGCCTAACAACCCTGCATTGTAACTGCACCCAGTTTGGAGCCAGGGCAGGGGAGGTAGGGAATTACATGCATTTCAAAGACACTCACTGTCTAGAAGCTTTTCCCACCTTCTAGAACCAAGGGACCAGGGTATATAAGAAGAACCTCAGACAACATCCTTTCAGTACACTTCTGGATCGGTGAATACACTGCCCGCAAGAAGGACTGCTGTGCTACTAAAGGAATCCTACTCTGCTGGACTGCACTCTTCTGGATGCCTGTTTGCCGTGCTAACCTGTAGCCCACTGCCTCTTTCCGGGGTGAGAAGGACTGGATCTGCATCATTTGAACCAGAATGACTCTAAGGGCCAGGTAACTCGCCTCCAGATCTGAAGCCTTAGGGAAATAACAGGCTTCCAACAACCTTGCATCTGCACCTAGACCCTCCCACCTGGAAGTCTACCCTGCCAAGTGGTGCCCCCGACATGGACCTTTGGATGTGGGCTTAAGGTGCGTTTTCAGCCTCTGTGGATTCAGCGAATGGATGCATCGCCTCTACCGTGCGTTGCAACCCAGAGCAGAACCAATGCATCCCGCTGCTGCATGATTTGGACCCATTGCATAGACTTGCATCACCGATGCTGCCCACATTGCCTTTGGAATCACCACTGTGCAACGCATTCGATGCGCAGCCCACGCATTTCTCGTCAACGGCAACCTTGACGACGCACTCCACATTGTTGCTTTGCAGCTCTCAGGAACCGACGCATCACCCCGACTTTGTGCTGCATCCTCGACACCAGACTTTGCACCTCAAGCCCCTTCCATGGGATACTTGACGTTGATGCAACAGGACCTGCACCGCAGCCTCACCACCATCTCAGAACCGACGCATCTCTTGGGTTGCATAATGCATCTTAGACGCAGATTGTGCAATGTTCCCAAACAAAACTGTTCAGCAGGCCTAACTGGGTGCCTGTAGTTGGTCCGCTCTCCATCACGGTCATCCTGAACTTGTGACTTTTTCCCAGTCCGGTGCAACCAGATAGCTGCAGTTGGAGCTTTACACCTTTTGACGCTATTTTCTCTAAAAACTTTCAAATTCAATATCCTCGGTTCTAGCAACTGGGTATTTGTTGAGTTGGGCTTGTTTAATTTATTTTAAAAAGTTCTATTTTTCTAGTACTGTTGTGGGCACCTTCTGTGGTGTATTTACACTGCGTTACTGTTTGAAGTGTTGCACAAATACTTTACACATTGCCTTTAAGTTAAGCCTGACTGCTCTGTGCCAAGGTACCAGAGGGTTGAGCACAGGTTAATCTGGGGTTTGCCTGTGTCTTACCCCGCCATGGGTTGTGGTTGCTGCTTAACCAGGGCTCACATCCCGGTCAATCAATAAACCAATTTCTTACAATCATCACCATAAATAAATCTGTGTGTCATCAGCATATGAAATCAGTAAGTATCACCCTCTGATATCGTAATGAGTTCATAATTGCAATGGGATAAATGTTAAGCAACAAGGGTGATAGGGATGACCTCTTAGTATACCACCATGAACAGATGAAAAATACACAATCAAGACTCAACTCTATTAAAGTCTATCAGAGTTGGCTCAAATACCCTACTACTGATATTAACCAATGGAGCAGAAGGGCATGATCCATGGTGAGAGGTCGACTATTGAGAAAGGGCAAAATTGCTCTTGTGAGCCAGCATTAAATAGTTGCCTTAAGTGCCACCCAATGCAGTTTCTATCATGCGCTGAAGATGAAATCCCAATTCACTATATAGCCAAGAGAACCATGGGGTTTATTTTGCATAATTCTACAGCATAAACAAGACCCACAGCTGTCAGAGCGTTTTACCTAAGAGCAACTACATACAACAGCAAAGCAGTGTACATAATATAATTTCCCATTCACATAAGAACAGTTGACAACTATAAAACAGCAGCTTACACAAGAACTTTTTGCAAGAAGTCACAAAATAGGATCATTACACATACATGTAATTTTAATGTGCCTGTTTCACTACAACACCCACGAGGATCAACCATATCCAAATAGCACAGTTCTTTATGGTAGTTGAGGGCATACTTAACTAAATATGGGCCTCAAGGATCGCTGTGCTCCAGGTGGGGATGTGATGATGAGCAGAATGTTGTTTTTCATTTGCGGGCTAATCTTTTAATGGTAAGATAGCCGTCACCATAGACCAACATGGCTGCCGCTATCACAAAAATGCAATAGTTTATGAAGCTTCCCATGTTTCGGCAAGGGACCATTATTCAGATGGGGGAGATCAAGTAGAGAGGCAGGCGTTCACTTTTGTGCGAGAGATCATCTGGTAAGCCCTCACCCATCTTTCCCCACCACAGTGCCTGTCGAGCTCTAACCGCCTCTTGGGCCTCGACTTGTAATGCTGTGGCTCTGGGTAGAATTTCACAGAGTTCTGGTAGGCAAGACTGTGACAAAGATGGGTTGCAAGCTATGTCACTTTCTGCCAACTTACACAACACATGAAAGATAGCGTCCAACTAGGAGCCACAGATCACAGCACCATAATGCAAGCGCCAGTGTGTGCTTCATGGTGACAGTTTGATGTAGCATGGTAGCCTACATAATCCTGGGACAAAGAGTATTGATGCAGGAGGTGGCTGGGGCCAGAAGCCCAGAGGAGTCCCATCACACTTGTGATGGGTGAGAGCAGTGACGAGCGCCATCCAGCAGCCCCAACCCACCAACCTTCCTGAGGGTCATCGAAATTACTCAGTTGATTAACCGCAACCTTCTTTTGTACCTTTGCTTTTTCTCAAGACATGTGTATCTAATAGCATTTTTAAAGAGAAGGTACAATTTAAAATCTAAACTTAGAGGGGACAATTCCAGAAAGAATTTAACATTTTTGTGACATTAGAATGTTCCTGGTCAGTGACACCTGCAGAGCTATTGCCAATTGCATTCTCTGTGCAATAAGTGCCTGACAGCCTTTATTGATCTTTCACATTGACTTGGGTACAGACACAAGCCTATACATATTCATAGCCAGTGAATGTGGCAGGGAAATAAGGTTCAGACTACGTGCATTAATATATGTAAGCACTCCATGTAATGCAACATGTAGTACTACACGCGTTATTCAACACCTAACTGTGCAAAGCTCACCGAAAGACTGTCTTTAGTTTCTTGACAACTGCCATTACCAAACTGACTTAAATGAAGGGAATGAAATTAATTCAAGGGCATGAAATTAATGAAGGTCAGGCAGATTGTAATATATGTATCTAGTAATAAAAAGTTACAAGCAAAGGCGAATACCATTTTGACAAAAGCATAGTTTTCACTAGGGAATGCATTCAACTATCATAAAATACCATTAAAATAAAGACTAGTTTGATAAGAAAGACTATCTAACCCCACACCTATAAATTGATAGAAAATGCATCCATCCAAAACAAAAATGAATTCCAATTATTATGCTAATGTGTGAAATTACGCAAATGGAGTAGTCTACCCTAAATATTGTAGATCTATAAATTATGGTTAGGGGTGGTCTTTTCCACATGTGAGACTTGATTGTCTCTCTTTTCAACACTAACTTTTACTTTGTTCTAGCTGGTATTTAAAGGTTCCACTAGGTTAAAATTCTATAACTCTAAACCAGTGGCAAATAAGTTGCCAAACAAGTTTCTTATGTACTATTGGGTACTAATAGAATGTTTCCCTTTAAATTTGAATAGAGGACTTTAGCATGAGAAAAGGTATTATTCCGGTTCTTCACAGTTGATTACTCAGAGGATAATGTGTTCTCTCCGAGTACATTTTTAGCTTCCAAACTTTTGAAAAAAAAAGAAAAATCTGTTTACTCTTCCACGGCTTCAAATATAAAACAAGCTGTCAGTGAAACACTTCAAAAACACTTATGTGAGAAAGGTACAAAATTCATACAGGTTCAAATTTTCCCATGATATGAAGGTGGTTTACGGATATCAGTAGCGGACTCCGCGGTCTGTTCCCCAGTGCTAACCCTCGGCTTCCGTTGAAGGGACGCGACTCATCGTAGGGCACATTGCTCATTATGGACTGTCAAGAAAGCCAGCTCAGACATACAGACCGTTTTGTTGGAAACCTGCCTATTACCCACAACTGTGACCTCAATATTAATAAGGTTGTTTAATGCTACCAGTCCATTTTCAATTGTCACATAAAATTTAGGGGAAATGTCAGTCACATCGTTCATCAAAAACCTCATCTCTGCTGCCTGGGGAGCTGGGACGAATGTTAAACTCTGGTAAATATTGATGAGCTGCATAGTGGCTCTGGGTACATGTAATGTGAGATATATGGAACAAAGATCAGTCTTAAGAATGCTAATATACTGTGGTCTGAATCTTTCCTATTTTGCACATGAAATGTAACTATACGTTAGGATACAAGAAAGGCAACTGAGAACTGGGCACTCCACTCTGAGCCAGATATGAGTGGGGAAATAATATGTCAATCTGTAAAAGAATACTCAGCAATTCCAGTTCTTTAAATCACAGACCATGAAATGACACCACCAAAACAGCTGCCGGCATCAAAGACACTTTTCCCCAAAAAGCACAATTTTCCAATAAATGTCTGAGGAAATGTGTGAATGCCTAATTGACTGATTTTAAAGGGGCAGGGGAGTCTTCAGCTGTTTAATTTCGAATTTCATTTAATTAATAAATGATTCATAAAAATGTTATCAATAGGATATAGTTCATCATACACATGATTCAAGAATATTCACATTACTGGAATTTACAATATTTGAATCATTATTTTATATATTTGTTTTACCTAAATCCTAAGCTTATAGAGACAGCCTTGCCTAATTCCCCAGGTGAGATGGATAAGAATTATCTAAGTCTTTTGGCAAATATCTTCAATATCACCAGTATTATTCAGGAAGCAACTGGCCCTGATAATGTTCAGAATTTGCTTACACCTCTGATTACAGTACACAGGGCAAAGACAGGAAAAAGGTTGCAGGGGACTGGGATGATCATAACTTGAACTCTGCTTTGACATCCTTAAAAGGGCAACAATGATGAAGGCTCCTTGCTGTGGTCCCGAGAGGTGGCATCTCTGCCCTACTTATGAGAGCTGGCCTGCCGCTACAAACCGGTGGACCACTTGCCATCCATTCAGCTCGCTGGATTCTGCTACCTGTTAAAAGATACTTCAATTCTTTAATTCAACTTTGCTGTAGGAACACTGGTTGTAAAGATCATCTCTTTCGAGGAGAATTTAAGATTTTCTAAATTTGCTATCCTCATCTTGGGGCTTACCACACGGAGAGAAGTTGAAATGAAGGTCCTCTCTACAATGCTTGATGCCATTTACTTTTAACATCCAGTCACTTAGTGGTGCTAGGTGCATCAAAGAGGGAGTACAAAAGTGGAAAGGATGTGGTTTAACGACCAGAACTGCCAACTTTGGAGCTGGGGAACCAGGGTCAAGTCTCGGGGTCAGCTCAAAATCCTGTGATTCTGGGCAAATCACTTCATCTCTCTGTGCCCACCTTAAAAGAAAGTGTCCTTGTTTAACTTAACTGGTGCACATGTAAAGCGCTCCAATACCTTTCGGTCAAGTTCATGCTATATAAAACTGCAACAACAAAAAAATAATAATCCTGCCATGTTCACTGGTACAGTAAACATGTACAGGTCTCTTTCTCCATGTTCCCAGTTATTTATTATTAATGGAACTAGAGGCCTTAGTGAAGGAACTATGTGGCCTTTATGGGAATGTTTTAGGGTCACAATGACTAGAATCATTTGCCAGCCTTCCCCATATAACAGGTTTGATGGGTCTATGTCGAATAGGACCGATTACAATGCAAACATTTACAATGCATGCCTTTACCACACAGCTTTTACATCGCAACATCCATTACAATGCATGATTTTACTACGCATGGCATCACAACGCATTTTTAGAGACTACATTTACAATGCATTCCATTACAACGCATACTATTACACCGCATAATATTTTTAGGGCAACCGTAGAGTAAGTGTTGGATAGTGTAGGAGTCTCAAATAAAGATCTTTTATTAGGTGTCTGAGATTGCAAACAGTATTGTATTGTTATATAATATATTGCTATTTACTTTATGCTGTATCATCAACTTTTGTATAGCGCAATTCCTTTGTTAGTATGGCTTGTAGGGCTCTCTGCAGTTTCATCTATGTCTGTTTGCAATATTCTGTGCTCTCACACTGAAAGGAGTCACAGGAGTTCAATATTTCTTTACCTAATTTTCCTAATGATGGCTTCTTTCTGTATGTTTCACAAGCAAAGTTCCAGTTTATCCCAGTTAGATCCTATTGTTCGGTTGTGCAGCAATGAAACAGGCATTGCTGATTCTCTCCACAAGGGTGAAATGTCGTCCTTTGCTCAGTGGGGATGCGTTGAGATGTACTGTTTTGGGGTTTAAATATTATATAGACACACATGGAAGGAATTGTTTCTCTGCTCAGTTGTAATTGTGATTGTTGGCTTTTACGAGATGTGTGGTATTGGGGGTCTGAGTACTGTAGTCATATGCGTGGATGAGGTGCAGTATTGTGTGTCGGGGGTGTTGGGTGATATTTTCTGTGGGCTCTCTTATCATTAGAGTCTGTGAATCATGTGTAGTGCTGTTGGGGAGCATCGCTTTCCCGCTTGTTGGCACTGGGGTAGATGTGGTAGTGGAGTGGTAAATCTACCATGATCTGTTTCCCCTTGGAACCATGGTGGTCGTTAGGGAGTGGCCTGCACAGTTTGGGGAGCATCACTTTGCCAACCACATGCTGGGAGCTATGGTGGCATGTGCATGAGGTTGTGATGAACATCTGTCTAAACTTGCACCTGTGACCATTGTTTAAGTTTTCAGACTGCTAGAGCACAGCCACTTTGTCAGATTGATGCATGACGCTCAATACATTTCACTTGAGATTGTTGCACCAAAGTATTGCATTTTTGTATTGATTGCTAATTATTCCAAATATTGCATTGCAACTGTCCCTCCAGTGTTTCTCAGCTCTAAAAAGACTTTCAAAAAATATTTTTGAGGGCACCCAGTTGTCTTAACTTGAGGCATAGCACTGTTCAATTTCAAAGAAGTCTTTATTCGATTATTACATCATAAAAGACATGCATCACAATTTACAATGGCTAAAATACATGTATTGTTTATAAAAATAATTTAAAGTAGTGTTAAAAACAATCTAAGACCATATTAAATCATTTATACAGAACTTCATTTGAAGGTTATTTTAAAAATTTACAGAGATCCTTAATTAAATAACCATAGTAAATTCGGGCCCAATAAGTAGTTACACATTAGCACATAGTCAATGGAGAGCCTATAATTTTTAGGCTAAGGCCTAAGTCGAGTGATGAACCTTGCTCTTAAGATCCAAGCCCAGCCTAAGTATTTCGCTACTCCAATCACAATCGCGGGTGACAAATCTGTCTTAAATATCCTACTGGCAGTTGCTGCTGAACGTGTTCCCAAGCTTCTACAAACTGGATTTAACCACTTTAATCTTGGGGCAACATACAGCGGGCAGACAAAAAGAAAATGATTTACAATTTCACCCTGTCCTGAGCTCATAGGACAGTGCCCAGACCCACCCTTACCCCGCGTTATAGTGAACTCCCTTAATGGCAATGAACCGCATCTATATTGGTGAAATAATTTACGGTCTAGGGGCTTGGTTATAACATCCCAGTATTTTTCAAAACAGGAGACATCTTTCATAACAACAAATGTACCAGTAAGGTTACTAACAGTCAATCCTGAATGTCTTTTTCCTACAACCCAATCCCAATATTGTAGCTTCAACTCCTTTTTGGAGGGGAAGGTTGCACTGTTTTTTAAGTTATTTCTTTCTTTGTTGAGCCCTCAGATGCTTGCTATATTACCTTGCATAAACATATTTTCCACTGTTTGTTAAGGTGCGCTTGAATTGTTTACATTGTACAATTCTTTCTGGAAACCTTCTTTACTTTCAGTACTTTATTGGTGCTGTGCAGCATTATAGGTAATTATGACTAAGCCACTGCTCTAGAATCTTTAAGAGAGTTGTTGGATCTGACCCCATTGGGGCGGACTGTCAAACTCATATAGTGTCTTCAATCTGATGCCTTTCAGAATATTTACACTTTACTGTGGGCGCTCATTTATTCCTACAAATTGGCATCAGGAACCCTGTTATTATCCAAGTAGATTGACTCAGACTTCCCAATTCCTTGGACAGAGGCTGCATTTTAACATGTGACCTGTCAAATGGGATGGGCTCCCTACCAGTTATTGGAAGTGAATTGATTCAAAGTTTCCCATATCTGTCATTACTCAAGTCTGGCCTTCTCAGTAAATCTGGAGATCAAAGATTATCAATTTTCTTAGATTCATGGATTAGTCGACCACCATATCTGCAAATCGATTGTGAAAGGTATTGTTGAATTGGGCATAAAAACTTTTGGATACGGAGTCTTGTATGCTGATGCGAGATCACACTTTATTTATACATACAAATAACTGTTTTATAAAGTGATATAGTAATTTACGGGTTTCTGAGCTTTTCCTTGTAATTTAAATGAGCCCCGTCTAACATCCCTTGTGAACGTTTGCCACTTTGCGCCTACAAGCTTGAAGTGTGAGAGTTTGGTATTGATCCACAGTCTTCGTTCAGACATATCTTCATAAAATAGAATTAGGCTTTCATTAGCTATAGGATTCCATAGGCCATGTTTCTGTGTAGTTGTCAAGTGGACGTTCAAACATGCAGCGGCGAATTGAAAAAAATTAAAAACTTTGTGTAACACGAAATTTAGGAATTTAAGAGGCTTTCTTTTTTCTTTGAGGAATGATTGCATTTTTTTAGCGTCAGAAATAAGCTACTGCTCACTAGTATGCCAACCCAATCACCTTCCTTCTCCTGACAGTTCTGTGTCATTATGTGCTGTCCTGGTCACTTCTGACGTGGTCCAATCCTCAAGCAGTGTTATGGTAACTTGACATGTTTTTCAGTGCATGAGTATTCCTAAATATTAAGCAGACCTGAAAACACAGGAATATTTTTTACTCTGTTAAGCTATGGGGGAAGCAAAGATGGAGGGCTTCTGTGGTAAGGTGAGGATTTTAAGATCCGGCACTGCCTGGGAAACTGAGTAATCACCAAAAGCACCCAAGGACACCTCAAATTTCTTGGGAAGGTTGCAAAACCTGAAATGCCTAAAATGGGCAATCACAGAGCGGAGCCTACTCACATAAACAGAAAACCTGCTGTCTAATGTTTTTCCAGATCATCATAGAGCTCAGTTTGTGACAAGTCTCTGCATCATGTGGCCACGTGAAGAGCTTTGATACTGTGATATACAGCAGAAACATATCACTCAGCATGTATAGTCAAGTCCTAAGGTCATGACGAGTATCTCTAAAGGATTCAAACGCATCTCTCATGAGGCTAGTTCAGTAGTTTACTGTCTCTGATGGTGGAAATGATTTTTATGACAACAATAATAAAAATGGGTTCCTAGTTCTAACTTATGTGCATTTGCACCACATTTGTCTCCGTGCTTTTTTTCCCCCTTGTGATTCCTTCAGCGTAAAACAGTGCCATGGATCATCCAGGGAAAATGAGAGAGAAAAGAATTTCATTAGAGATAAAGAATAGAACTATGTAGCAGGTGTATAGTGACTTATTTTAAAATCCATGTGTTTGGATAGAGCTGAATTGTCAAGAAACCCATATCAGTAATGGCTTATTTTCATTCTTTTTACTAAGCCAACTTAAAAGATTCATATACTGTTTCATGTTAATGCATCTTTTTATAGGCATTTATACAACAGAGAAGAAAACAACAAGACATCGAGAACATGAAATTCAAGGTAGCAATTATGTTGTTCTTAGGAAATCACCTTAAGGGCATAAACCATTGGAATGAGAAACAGCAGTGGGCGCCCACGGCCAACAACCTATACAGAGAAACATCTTCAAAGGATGGGCAAGCTCCCCCCACCCCCTTAGAAGCAGTGATATCTACCTGTGCAGATATACACCTACACATTTCCCTCCGGCACTCCAGGTCTACCCAAGGTAGGGGGCGATACGTATTGCAACCATGTGTATTTTCTCTGACAGCACTGTTCCTTCATCAAAGGGGTGTGCAAAATTTGCCTTTGTGTAATTACGTTAAATTTAGGGGAAATTTCCCGAAATGGAAATTCGGTATATCGCATTAAATGCTAGTGCTAAATGTGGCCTCTTATCCATATTGGAGCGAGTATGCATTCGATTCTAAAAAAAACACAAACAAAATTTCTATGAATAAGAATTGCTCGTTTTATGGTTGAAAATATTGTTCCCATGCTCCTGCAACTGGATTTTTGGGTGAAGGACCAGGCATCATTTCGAGAATTTTGCTTACCAAGTGTAACACGAAATGCCACAATTACACAAGATTGTGCCAGTAACACAAATTTAACCTGGGGCTATTCTTTATAGCACAGGTCAAACATGGGTCTTCAGCAGTGGTTAATTTGTTAAAAAAAAAAAAAAGTCCTGTTAGCGCTGCTCAAAACAGAACCAACAATTAAAGTGGGGAGAGGATGTAGTGTAATGGCGAACTTCGGCGCAGGTTCGAGTATCGGCCTTAGCTCAACAACCAGTGATTCTGGGCAAATCACCCCCAGATTCATCATTGTCCTGTTTTGTGAGTCCTTAATAGCGATTATTAAGGAATCGCTATTAAAGACTCGCAAAACGGGATTCATGTAGAAATCGCAATATTATTTGCGATTTCTACAGCTTCCTTATTTACGATTAGCAAATAAGGATGCGATTTAAAGGGTGCCAGGGGTGTCCAAAGGACACCCTGTAGCACCCCTGTCCAAAGGTCATGTGTGTGTGTAACATACAACTTAGAAAAATGCACTTGTGCATTTTTCTAAGTTTTCGCTATTTACCACAAAGTCAGACTTCGCGGTAAAAAGCGGCCAAAAATTGCGATTTCGCAATTCTAAAATGGTTCATGAATTGCATTTAAGGAATCTCAAATAGAGATTCCTTAAATGCAATTTCTCTCAACTTAGCGATTTCGCAATTTGCGATTTTTGCATTTGGGATGATGAATCCCAAATGCAAAAATTGCGCTCGCAAAAGGCCAGATTCTCAGAATCTGGCCCTTTGCGAGCCGATTTTCCGTTGATGAATCTGGCTGTTAATCTCCCTGTGCCTAGTATAAATTAATGTGTCCTTAACTGGTGCTCATGAGAAGTGACGGAGTTGATGATTAAGTGCCAGTGCTGAGCACCGGAAACCACCGGCTCAAATTAAGCACTGGCGTCCAGTCTTGGTGCCAATAAATTGTCATACGTCTCGATTCAAAATCTAGCATCCTATTGCAACCTGCCGGGCATGCAATTGGAATGTTCCCTTCACAAGTTCAGCATTAATTTTGTAAGTCTCTTCAGGATATACGCTTTTTAAACATGTTTCTCACGCTTGAGAGCTTCCACGCAATTCCATTTGGTTCCTAGTTAATTGAAACCATAATCCACTGAGACAGACTAAAATGAGTCAATTCTAATGTCGGGATTGTGGCTGAAATAAGAATAGCCTTTCTTCCAGCACCAGAACTGCTGGGTGGTATATTAAAGAGATTAAAAAATTTAACTAGTTCACCTAAAACCAGATGATGACGTTTTATATCAGATCTGCAAGCACACAGATGTATTCCTGCCAGTGCCATAGTGGCCCGGCCTCTAGCGGAGAGGGGGTAGTTTCCAAGGTCTGGGCTCATGCAGCGAGGAGAAAGCTGGAGAGCCCGGCCACACCTGTAAGGCCACTTACAAGGTTCGGGTGGCACAGGCATTAACGCAGGCTGCAAGTCCAGGATCTTGGCCGACACAGAGCCCCCAAGACCCACTCACCTGTAGCTACCACCCGGGAGCAGAACAACGCGGCACTCAGCAAACTCCTCAGTAGCCCACCGAAGCCATCACAAGTCAACGCCGTGGAGCAGGTGCCTACCCCAGGATGCAGCAAAAGGTGTGCCTCCTCTATGGTCAGTGGGGCCTCCGACACCGGGATCTCGGGTCCGCAATGGCAGGATAGGCTTCCAAGGGGATCAGCGTGAAGTCGCCACACTTGTTAGAGGGCCCAGGACAGCAATGCAGCTGTATGGCGGAGAAGGTCTGCGGAGTGTCTTCAAGATGCGTCCGCCAACTTGAGTGCTTTGACCACACCTCCGTCAATGGTCCATTTGTGAAGCTGATGTGCCTTACATAATGAGGGTGTGACTATGCCTGCAATACCAGGGTTACCTTGGCATTTCCTGTGTCCCCCAATGACTCTCTTGAGGAGCATAGGACAATGAGTTCTACCACTTAGTAGATTGGTAACAGCACTGGCCATTAGGTCCTGAAGGAAGAATTACAGGAGTGGTATAGTTGAGGAGTCCGCCTATATTATGCATAACGTCCTTGTTTATTGAATGTACTATCTGTTGTCCATTCCAGTCCGGGCAACTAAGGTCACTAATCATGCAACTTACAGTGGTGGAGACGGCGCCTTTATGTTGAAATAGTAAACAGGTCAACAGTTACTCTTCTCAGAAGAGACTGAGGCAACACTGCCTGCCCACCTCAAAACAATGGGGAAGCGATTGGGGATCACAAACCAAACTAGAGGCAATTTGACCTCGTGGATGGTCCTAATGTAGAAGCCTCTATCAATATCAATATCAATAAAAAACAAATTCACAATGAGGGTTCAAAGCACGATGTTTCCTTGTACATAGCAGTGTGGGGCCAGACTCAAACAGAGGCCAACCCGCCCAAATCAACTTTGCAAGGGCTTCTATACATTTTAGCACATCTTTCCATATTAACACAACCAATAGGGGCATATCCCCACGTGAGGTGATGGCAATTACAAAACATTTTATTCAGTCAGAATGATCTACAAATATCAAACTGTTTTGGATATGAGATTGCCCCAATGACATCATCTGCGGAGTGCCCCAAGGATCTTCAATAAGCCCGACACTCTACAACATCTACATGGCCCCCATCACCGCCATCATCAGACAGCACGGGCTCAGCATCAAATCCTACGCTGACGACACCCAGCTCATCCTCTCCCTCACCAAAAGCCCAGAAAACACCAGACTCAGCTTCCAGGAAGGAATGAGAATTGTGGCGGCCTGGATGAAGGATAGCTGCCTTAAGCTCAACTCCTAGAAGACCGAGGTCCTCATCCTTGGACCCTGCCCCTCCGCCTGGGACAACAACTGGTGGTCCACCACCCTCGGGACCCCACCCACCCCCACAGACCACGCTCGGAACCTCAGCATAATCCTTGACTCCTACCTCTCCATGACCTACCAAATCAACGCTGTCTCCTCTGCCTGTTTTAACTGCCTCCGGATCCTCTGAAAGACCTTCAAATGGACCCCCCCCCAACTGTAGAAAGACCGTCACCCACGCACTCATCACCAGCAGACTTGACTATGGCAACGCCCTCTATGCCGGAATCAACAAAACCCTTCTACACAAACTCCAAATGATCCAAAACGCGGCCGCTAGGCCCATCTTAGGGACACCACGCCGCAAACATATGACCCAACACCTGCAAGAACTCCACTGGCTCCCCATCGAGAAGAGGGTCACCTACAAACTCCTCACCCACGCCTACAAATCCCTCAACATAGGACCCAAATACCTCAATGACCGAGTATGTTTCCACGCACCCAAGAGGAACCTCTGCCCCGCCGACCTCGCCCTGGCAGAGGTCCCCCGCATCAACAGAAGCAGAGCGGGCAGAAGGGCCTTCTCCTTCACTGCAGCCATAACATGGAACGCACTCCCTGTAAACATCAGACAATCTCCATCCTTGCACACGTTCAGGAGGGTTCTCAAGACCTGGCTCTTCGACTGACCTGAGCAGCCTTTGCCCCACCCCCAGCACCTTGAGACCCTCGCGGGTGAGTAGAGCGCTTTACAAACCATTGATTGATTGATTGATTGCAAAATTTGCAACAGTATGAAATCATCAGAATGACAAGTAAGCATAGAACTTATGATTTCTGTTATTTCTCAAACCTTAAAATTTCAGCAAAACAGATCAACCGGCCTGTGGGGGGTTTGCAAGCTCCTTTTATTAAGTGTCACAGAATAGGCCCAAAGGAACATGGCGCCTGCACTACCTGGTCCTCTATTCTAGGTAGGATGGCCTTGGCAAGGCATCTATCAGTAAGGTGCTATGGCTCTATACCAATTGGACAGCTGTGTCAACTGTGGAGGTTTTTAGTTCCAGGAGATAGCCGGAAGGGATCCCCCGTCACCTTTGTTATTTCTTTTAGCGTTCGAACCATTGGCGATAGCCATTAGGAAAGAATCGAGGATATCTGGGGTGCCCTCCATAGTAGGAGGACACAAAGCATTGAACTATGCTGACGATATCCTGGTGAGTGTCTCATATCCAGCATGGTCAATGCAGACACTCATGACCCTTATAAAATGCTTTTCTGTCAATTCTGGGCGTAAAGTGAACTGGTCCAAATGTGAGGCATTACCCATGAGTTTTAATATGTGCTGCAGTATGGTGGGCAATACCCGCCTTCAATGTAAATCTACTAACCTGAGATACTTAGGTATTTGCATTAACACTGCCCTCGTCAACATGGTGAACAATAACAAAAAGCCCATTCTTGACAAAATTACAATAAATGTTATGCCTTGGTCCTCCCTACAGCTGTCCATGTGGGAATGGATGCAGGTTATTAAAATGAATATAGCACCCCATATTAATTATGTGTTGGGGGCGCTTCACTATGTATGGCCCATGGAGTGCTCGCCACATTAGACCCTCCCATCAGTTCCTTTGTGGGGGCTGTGCACAGACCGCGACTCAAGGTGGCAAAACTGCATGCATTCGTAGTAAAAAGAGACTAAAGTTGCCTCATATGGGAAAATTCTAGCTTGCACATCAATGAGCACCTGCTGTTTATATTGGGTTAACATAGAGAGGCAGCTCACCAATCCACTAGTCACATACTACATGGCATAGTGGAGCGGAGGTCTTGACTGGAACCCTATACTTTCTGCCTGCCGCTACACCTGGAAGAGAGTTCATTCCCTGTTCAAATCCTCTGCTCATATACATAGGGCAGCGCCTATTTGGTATAATAGTGAATTACAGCTAGGCGATGTGGAACTCCACTGGCCAATATGGTTTGCCAAGGGGCATCTTACTCTTGAATTCCCTTATAGGTCCAGGCTCCCTTGAACCCTTCCACATGCTGCAACAAGAATATGCATTGCCGAACTCCCAATAGTGGCGTTGGCTACAACTGGCTCATTGTCTCCGTTTGATACTCATACCACTTCAGAAGTTACCAATAGTGCACTATTTTACAGACCCATAAAGAATCTCAGGGTTATATTCCATTACCACTGATGCTCTTTTCCCCACCTTGACCTCCTTGGCACTTAAGCAGTTTGGGATGGGAGGTTTGGGACCCAATTTGATGACGAAGACTGGTCCGAGTTAATGGGGGAACACAACACACTGTCGGAAGAGGCTCCATTTAATTTTTTTCTATTACAAAATGAAACACAGATAGCATTGGACACAGCACAAATTACACAACGCAAAGATGTGCATGCTGGAGATGTGGGAAGGGTAGAGGGGACATTGTTTACATATTATGGAACTGTTCTAGGACACAAAGATATCGGTATGAGCTCACGCTAGAGGAGTAGGCCATGTACTTATGCCACTGATTTGCAAGAGAACAACTTTATATGACATTACGGAATTTCTGCCTATGCCAATCTATATTCACCTATGGGTGGCCATGAATATCCATGTAACTACAATGGGTATTTTATGCCTCTGGAAATCTACTATCCTCCCAATATTTAGTGCCTGGTTGGAAGAAATACATACCTTTGCAACCTTTGGAACATTCCATATATAAACTGAATGAAAAAATGTCACGGTTTGAAGAGGTGTGGGTTAAATTATTGAAACAGCCATGAGCTGCCCAGCCACCTTTGAGAAGATTTGGGAAGTACCATACGTTTGTTTTCTTGTCTCTTTTGATGATTAAGAAACATACTGTCATCTGATGCACAACCCGGTACTAGATCTGGGAAGTCATGGTTTGGGCTGATGAGGGTTGCACTGAGACGGTGGGGGGTTTGTGATTGGCTGGGAGGGAGACGGGGGAGTCATGTGACTTCCGTTGATGTGATCAGTGTTGTGGGAGCCTTGAGGTGCTTTGTTCTATGTTGCAGACACAATTCCAGATCAAAATATTGTACTAAACGCAACTGGTTTCCTCTGTCAGTGAATGCAGTCAATTTCGTTTTTTGTAATTCCTTACTTTTGTTCAATAAACGGTGTTTACTAAAAATATATATATAAGAAAGAGTAGGACTCCAGCTCTTTTTATTTTATCCTTCCCAAACGAAAATAAGAGTTGCTGACTGATCAGATGCTTGCAGCACTTCTGGTTGCACTTCTGAAGTTCACTACAGGAGGATAGCAACTTAATAGTAAACCCAGGTCTTCACCATAAAACTTGAAAAGAGTTTGCAGCAAATTGTAAGTCACATTTATGTACTGATTTTTATAATGTATATTGTGCTAGAATCCTCCATATCTACATCCAGAAGAAGTAAGAGACTAAATATTTAACAGGGTGTTGGGGAGGACTATCTTTTATAAAGAATAAAAGGCCCCTTACCACATGAATAATGAAGATTGCAAATCTGTTCAGAGTTGATGTCCCGATAAAGAAATAATGTGCTCAGCCTCCTTCCTTTATATGGACAGGAACTTCCTCTACCACTTCCAATACTATTATTTTGTGCAACAGAGGATCCTTTATCCTGTATATTATGAGACATTAAAAGTCAATTCATTCACAGGCTTAACTGGTTCTATAGAAAGAAGATGGATGCCCAGTTGAGCACCTCACCACTATTACAACGTTGCAGCCTGAAGAACAAACACTTCACTGGTTTTCTCCGCTCATTGACGCAAACCCCCTCATCTCTGGGGTGAGGGGGGAGGAGTGTTTACAATATCAAGAAAAGGCTTGAGTTCAGGCGACATGCGCAATAGATTCCGCATGAGTAGATGAGGATTTAGGATTCCAAAGCCGCAACTCTTCTTTGCTATAGAACACATAAATTGTGTTGAGATGCAAATCTGCACACCTCTTTGTCCCAGATCTTAAGTGAAATTTGCATTTTAGAAGCAGGCCCTGGCAGGCGCTATCTGCATGCTAACGACAAGCAGGCCCATTCCGCTCCAGCAATATTTTAAAAGTTGGGCCCGAAATCACAGACTTAGCACTTTTCTGGAGAGTTGCAGTTAGCACAGTGACTAATCCCATCAAGGAAACATTAATTGGTGCCTGGCCGCTCTCCTTCATAGCTGCAGCAGGCCATAAAACTTAATCCTCCCCTTCTCTTTACAGCATGTAGCCCCCGTGTTCATCAATAAAACTAATGCTATTCATTAAGCATGGCTGTAATTACCTACAGCCCGAACAAAAATATGTCCAAACAGGCGGGCATCCGGACGAGTTTACGATTCATACCATGTCACAGGAGTGTTTGCGCAGCGCAAAATTGGCGCGCAGTGCCCTGCAGAACGGTGGGCCCTTAAATATTTTACATACAGCTCAGCCCGCGCTGACGGTTCTCTTCAACGCGCTGTTAATGCACTCGCTGCAGAAAGGGAAGTTGAGAGGCATGGCCCAGTTAATTAGCAAGGGGATGACAAGCAGGGCGCCATTAAAGCGTAATGCGTTTCATTCCTCAATGGCTTCCTCGCGTGCTGCTCCGTCATCGCGTTAGCAGCACGTTTTTTTCAGCGCAGACTCACGTCCCGGTGATTGAGCTGACAAGGGTGTGTGATTTCTGAGGAGGTTAAGATCTGTGTCCGTGCCTGGTAAAATCGAAATTGACTGTTTACAGGTGTCGCTGTAGATCAGTGATGGCCCTTTCGCGCCTTTATTTGTATTAACCTTTTCGTCGTGGCGCGAATTCAGCCGTGGCGGGGCTAGGGGGTGGGCGTGGCGCTCCCTTACTTATGACAGCTCCACGCCGTCATGAGTCGCAGGCGGCGTGTGCACACGCCGTCATGACCCCGCCCACTCACTAATACGCCCGCACAGGTGGAGAATTAGTACCGCGTAGGCGGAGCGGCAGTTGCATGACGCCTCCTCGCCGTGAGCACACGCCGCCCGTGACTCATGACGGTCAGGAGCATGGAAAGGGTTAAAAAAAAAAGTACAGGTTCCAGAGGCGTTTCTTAGGAGCCCAAGTCTGCCTAGCGTTGATTTCACCTCATGACTTTTTCTTAAATCACTTTACATTTTCTGTCTTTATCGCACTCTGACCAATTTTTATTAATCCCTTCTTTATACCTTTGCTGTTGTTTCCCTATCTTTTTTCTACTTCTTTCATCCTTTCTGCTTTGCTTTCTTGCAACGGATAAAAGTCTCATAATGAAATGTAAAATAAGTCCTGGTCCCGAAAATGTTTGCCGGTGCTCAGCACGTGCAAACACAACCACAAGTTAAGCACTATGTACAAACTCTACCGCCACTGGAGTATCACTTTTGTTATGCTCCTGTGGTGTAGCGCCATTTCCCATATTTACAAGGTGGCGCTAAACCACTTAACGCCACCTTGTACTTTATGCACCTTTCTGCAGCAGTCCTCTACAGCAAACTGGCATGCAATGGGTGCTGCTGTGGGCATTCCACTGCCACACCCAGTGCTTTTTGATGTTGCCCCAGATTTACAAGGCTGAGACAGTGCCAAAAACCATGCCATTCCCACGCCATGGAATACCAAGCGTTAGAATGGCGATACGAGGATACATTATTATTTTCTCCTTGTTTTTGCACTTTTGAAGAGAAAATCAGCATTATTTGGCCTCTGCAGCCCTAGCGCTAGGTGAAACACATGGGGTGAGCCTCCCTGCATTTTAAAAATGTTGGAGAGCGGCGCTGATGAATTTGGCGCAGCTCCAGGCTCCAACATTATTTTTATAATATGCCCCTAGGTCCTTGAGGACTGAGATTGTACCTGCCATCATTAGGAATATGTGATGGTTGCAAAAGCACCATTCATGCCAGCCACCAGTCAACATTCCACCACACTCAGATCTGGTGTTCACAAAGGGATGGGGCGGATTTTCACAACTTTAAAAAAGTTTGTTTGCTTTCCCCTGCAGGACAGGCGAATGTGACTAACATCACAACCTCAAACTTGCCATTAATTAGTTGGTTGTTTTAGATATTTCATATTGCAAAAACAAGTTGCCATGTGATCAGGTGCTTTTTAAACTTGATCAAAACATTGGCCTATGGTGGTGGAAGTAGACTGTCTAAGTGGGTTTGATGGGTCTACAATATAATAATGGTAGTAATGGACATGCGAGAAGGGGTACATTGGTTAGCAGGGGTTTAGAATGTCAGCCTTGGAATACGGATAGTTGACGTGGAGCCAGTATGAGAATCATGGCCTCTTCTCTCTACAGCGCTTGGTCGCAGATGTTGCTTGAAAATGTGTTTGAGAAATGCGATTTTCAGCATTTTCTAGAAGCTCCACTTCTACTATCACCACTACTCCCAAAAATATGTGCTGAGGTTATTCCAGAGACCAGAGCCACACATACCAAGGGTCCTGTTTGGATAACTGAAACTTCTGTTGACAAATGAACTACATATTTGCTGATCTGAAATTTCTCCTAACAACTAACTCACTTAACAATATTGCCGTTGCCTAATTCCTTTACCCTAGAGTTTCATAAAAGACCTCCTTTGTTTATGAGATATTTCTCAATAGTATATTTTCACACCACTACAGTTGATATCTTAACTTTCAAACAGATTTCCATGGAAAGTTGTGTTCTGTTTCATACCTCTCTGGAAAAAAAACATTCCACATTTTTCTTTGTTTTTGACATTACTGCTCAGTCTTTTCTAGGCCCTATTCAGAAACTCAAAAAAAGTTATTGACAAAAATTCCAGATTAACACTGTTCCTATCTTGCAAATGTCACTAAGGAGTATGGAGTAGTTCAGTGATATAGGCCACTTGACAGGTTCATACGTGCGTTGACAGATGTACATAATTAAATAGTTGTTGATGGCTTTGTTCCATTGAAATAAGAATGAAAAAAAATACAAAGGCTCAAATTTAATTGGTTACACAATTTCTGCCCTAGGAAGTGCTGGGGAAACACAATCACTCTTTGCTGCCCCTATAACAGCTTGAGGGCTTTAAAGAGTGGCTGCAATGTCTGAGACATATAACCACTATGTTGCAGCGTTTGATCTTTTCTTAAGAAGTCCTGCACAATCCTATTTAGGTAATGTGTAAAACAGGGCATGCTGAGATACTGGCATCTGTCTGCACACACTATACGACTGCAATTCTCAGACACAACACACCCAAAATACAAAGCCTTTGATGTTAGCCACAAATGTCAAAAGCATGTTCACTAGAGCAAGATCCGTGTTAGAGTTTCATAATAACCATTGTTATGTTATTTATTCCCATTAAGATACATTATATTATATTTATAATTTATGTGGACAGCCTACATATATAGCATAGATCTACCCCACATACCACCTATGTTAAACACCCCTGGAGAATGCCTTAGAAAAATGTATGGCTTGAACACTGTCAGGACGTTGATAGCTGTGAGAGACAGTATGCATGCTCTCAAATATATAAAAGGTGGGGGATTCCTTGGAAAAAAAGTTCTTCTAAGTTACCCAATACTTTAGATATTCACCTTATGCCTGTAGCTTGCTCACTGATCTACAATTAAATTCTCATGGCGAAGGTGTGCATTCGCAACACAATCATGGCATTTCAAACAGTTAATAATATCCTTCTGTGAAGCCGTGGCACAATGACCTGGTAGTGTGGCTTGGTACTGGACATTTTTGACGAAAATTCCCACAAATTCATAAAATTCCTCACAAAAGGGCCAACATTTTGAAAACGCTATGCGTTGTATAAATGGGTCAAATTGTGGTTTTAGTGAAACCTTAATTAGCTTCTGAAAAGAACCACAACCTTGGTTTGGATTTAGACCTTTTTCATAAAAGAGGGCTGTGAATGTGTGGTGGCCGCAGGGGTGACCCATCTAATACTTCCATAACCGTTAAAGCGTTGGGGGGGGCATGGGACTCTTTGGTCATGCAGACATACTAGGGCTTGCAGCTTGGACATCAGCAGTAGGCCTACAGATTGGGTATCACCACCTTCTTTACCGTTGATAAACACTACAGATGTATGCCAATCCGCCGCTGAGCTCCTCCCTCAGTTTCCATGTCATTGATCTTCATGATTGTTGGCCAACTACCTGCAGGGTCCCACTGCCATAACTGAATTCCGGCTTCCCATTGATACCGTTTTTATGTGTTCAAAATGCAATATTTTAATTATTATTAAAAATGAGAAAATCCAAATCTGCTGGTGTGCTCTTTCGGATAACTGCAAAGCAGTGTTTTGTAGTTCACACTGCTGGGTTCTGTATGCATGGATCTCCTAGACACTATAATTGTTCTACTGCTGTCTTTTGGTCATGTTTGTCAAAATACAGTTGTTCGAATGCGTTGTCGCTGCACTACAGTTGTTATGATTCTCGTAGATGAACTATGACTCCTTTACCTTTGGAGTGAAACTTAAATTATAGATACTTGCCAGAAGTTCTAACTTTTTCCAGGTGTATTCCTATATGAAACCAGCTAGTGACTAGGTGATTTAAAGCATGCAAAGTCCATACATTCAAACAGAGGCGGCTCTTCCGTTGGAGCGGAGGAGCATCGCCTCACCTAAATTCCCACTCCAAAGCCCCAGAGGTAAAAAATAAAATGGTAATTTATTAACATTATGTTTTTCATCCCCCGTCCCGAACAGAGCACCAGAACGGGGACGGGGACGCTGTTGACTGACAGCAGCAGGGAGGAGGGTGGGCTGGCTATGCACATTTGCGCTTTTTAGGTCTCGGCTAGCCGCGCGGAAGCGCGTCTCCGCCGAGAACCTATTGCTGCCGTGTCTGCTTCCCAGGAGACAATCCTGGCCACGCGCATGGTGATTTGAAACTGCCACGCACACGCGAACGCGTGCTGTGGCCAGGCGCTGTCTCCTGGGAAGCTCGAAATACCACACACGCATGCGCATACACACAGACACACACACAAGCGCCCATGCACGCACGCACATACATACAGAGACATACCCCCCCACACATACACACACAGACACAAGCGCACCAAGGCCCCCCTCCCCTCCCCTCCCCCTCCCCGCCGCCGTCACCGTCGCACACATACATACACACACGAGCATACACACACACACACACACACACACACACAAGTGCACCAAGCCCCCCCAGCCCTTTTGAACTTACCTGGCCAATCTCGGGGGACTCTGCTCTCGACACGCGGCGCGCAACCTCCTGCTGGCGCGGCCCCGGGGCTCTCCACCGCTCACAGGAGCCCCGGGCCGCAAGACGCATTGACTCCGCCTGCCTCCTCTTCCGGTCCGGACGCGGCCCCGCCCCCGTCACAGGCGACCTTGCCTGACTTCCGGTGCGGCCGCGACGGGATTCCGGGGGCATTTTCTGTTGCTCCCTCTCCCCCCTTTTGCTCCTGCTGCTTGTTTTCTATTCCCTTCGTCCATTCTGTTAATTTTCCCTCCTTAACAATTTGGCCCTTCTCTTAATCTCTGATCGGTTGCTCCCGTCTTTTTATTTCCTTTTTATTTTCGTTCCGTTTCACAAGAGCACGCTTCCGTTGTTTGCCCTCAGCAGTTGTCCAACTCTTTGTGAATCTTTTGAAATGCAGCCAGCTATTAAAGCCTCCACCCCCCTCTGCGCTGCATTGTGCGCGTACCTGCCCCCGCCTGGCCCCCACCCGTGGGTGCTGTGAACAGACAGCGCCGCGGACCCCGCTTTGGCGTTCATTCCGTGCGGGTCAATAGTGAAACACTCAGATTGGTGCACCAGCGTTCACACTCATTCTACCTGAATTGTGTTTTTTCAGCCGCGACAGGGTTGGGTTGGGGGGTTGGGGGTGGGGGGAGGGTGTCTACGTGTAAAGCATTCGCTTACAAGCTGCAGACGGAAATTAAACATGTTAAAACAAAAACGGCCCATACTTTATTTATACTACTCCATTGTTCATTTTTTAAATGTTTTTAATTTTTTTAAATTTATTTATTTCAGTTATCGGCTGTTTTACCAAGTTGTGGTCAGGAATGAATGGCGATAAATGGTGTTTTATATGGAAAGTGGTGACTTTTGTAAACTTCCTTCCATGCCACGAGTGAGCATTGATATAAATAGTTATAAACTTGCGCTTTATGCGTTCTTTAAAAACTTCAGCAGGTAATTCCAGATTTTAGCGCCACAATCTACCACCCGATTCGTGCTACGAAAACGCAAATTCGGCAAAGAAACTGCTTGTGGGGTAATCTGTCCTTTTTATGCAAATTGGGGGGTTTTGATTAGGAAGAGTGGATGATATCAGGCAGCGCTTCGGGCACACGTTGTCCCTGTTAGCATTTTCTATTCTTTTTCTGTCTATATTTCTTGAGTTTATTCTGTTATTTCCTCACCCTGCAAGCCATTTGTGGAATTTTCCTTAAATTGAATTTTTCGTTAATTGACCTTTATTTTAAATATATTCCAACGAGACAGCTCAGTGACCTGGGCAGTGGTTGCAGTGACTATCATAGAAACTGCCTGTCGAGCCTTTTCGTCCCGTCTTGGCCGGGCCAGCTCAGCCGTTTATCCTTCTGAGGTTTAGTTCCTTAGTCCCGTTGGTTCTATTATTCTTAAAATTCACAGTTAAATTGTTTAGAGGCAACTCGTTTAAAAACGCAGAGCGCTTCGCTTTGGCAACGTTATTATGCGTTTTTAGCTGCATATTTTGAAAAAATGTAAAATGCTTGTTCTGTTGAAAGTCACAGGTTCACGCTTTCATTTGCCAATGTGCGGTTTATTTCCTCTTTTTCGTTTATTTCTTCTTCTTGTTTCCGCTGCCTCATTTCTGTTTTCTTTACTCTTCCCTACTGCTTATTTCTCCCTCCCCTCTTTACTTCACTTTTAATTATTATCTTCCCACCGCCTGTTTACTCTTTCCTGCTTTGTGTTTCTTGTATTTAGTGGCCTTTTGTTAATTTTCTCCTGTCTTCTGTTTATTTTAATTTCTCTTTTTTTCTTCTCTTGTATTTATCCTGCCCTTTTTTGCTTATTTTACATTATTTTCTGTGCCTTTATTGTCACGCTTACTCTTGTATTTCTTTTTTCGTTTGTTTACTTTCCACACATATTTATATTTAGTATAAACTCACGGGGCCCCATTCACAAAAAATTGGCAGAGGGCAGCACCACAAGTCTTCTTGCTGCCCTGCCCCATGCCAATTTGAAAGGGCAGGAATGCACTGTATTTACAAGATAGACAGACTCCTGTCCTTTCAGCCAGCGCAGGCACGAGGAAGAGTCAGTCACCTTCCCGCACAAAAACAATCCATGGAGGATGAGGCACTCATGGAAAGAGGAGAAAACAAGGAGAAATGAAAACATTTCTCCTCGTTACGCCAGCTCTGGGGAGGCGTTAGGTTTTGGCACTGCACTACTAGGTTTACGTGACTTTGTAAATCTGAGGCAACATGAAAAACCATGGGTGTTGTAACTTCCACATCAAAGCCCGAAAGAACACCTCCTTGACACAGAGTAAGGCAACACACCGCAGGGTGGCCTGCCTTCACCTCATAGGAATGATTGAGAGGCCAGCGCCACCACAGCGTAAAAAAAAAGTAATGCTCTGGCGGCACAGGCCTCTTGTAAATAAGCCCCATGGTGTGCCTCTGAGCACATATCGTATATGGGACAGCTTGAACCACATACTTTGGCCGCAGCACTTTACAGACATGTGTAATCCTGGATATATTGTGCCTGTCCAGATGCGTGTGTGTTTGCTCCACGCAGCCCGGGTGCGTGTGCGGTGCAGTTGCTCCCGCAGACTATTTTAATAGTAAATCATTTGCCCTCATGCTTTGCGCCTCTTTGCACCAGGGGTACATCCATCCCAAATTGCGAATCAGTATCATGTAAAAATGTCCAAACAAAGCCCGAAGAGTGCTGTTTAGTGTCGGTCCAGTCCCCAGTGACACATGCTCCCCCCATCATCCCCTGGTTCTGTAATCCAATCTTAGCCGGTTTCTGGCCCCCACTGCTCTGTGTCTAACTTCTGGTGATTGACTCCTGCTGCAATAAAATTTGCCCTGTACAGTGTTTTGCTGCTTCTAGAAAAATAATATTATGAGCAATGCCAATAGCTCTAACTTTAACAATGCCGAGACCATTGCATTGTAAATGCTTGTTCCTTTTGCCAGCCGTCTTGCGAAGACCAGCCGGACTTGTGCAATTTGAGACCTCTAACTCAGCTGTCTAAGATAGTTGGGTTAGAGTAAGTGCAGGCCTCCAGGGGGCCGTGGAGCACCCAGTGAAGCCGCTCCCTCCAATCAGGGCGTTGCTCTCACAGCATGACAGCAACACCAGGATGGGTTAAGGAAATTGCAGAATCCAATTCCTGTGGGCGTTGGCAAAAGAAGAGCTCTGGAGCTCAGGACGTTGTTCGATAAGTATTTTTTATTTAATTTTGCACGCATGTCCGCCCGCCCCAACACTCCCAACCCGGTAGATGCCAGCCGACACTGCATTCAAACCGGACTTGTTTAGAAGGCTCACCCTGGTTTTAAATAAAATCAGTGAAAGCAATCAATTATCACAGAATGATGTCAATTATCTATGGATTTCTTATGATATTTGAAGCAAATTGACAAACAAAATTCCAGCAAAAAATTTCTCCAATCCTCTGCGCCAAGAGAATCCTCTGACGAAGCACGCAATCCTTTTATCACGAAGAGTAGCCACTGTTTCAGAGAGAACAATATAAGGTACAATGTAACCCTGGAAACAAACAGCATGTACAAAGGCCTTCTTTCATATGATCCAGTTTCCAAGGGATAACAAAGCCAGCATCAATAAAGACCAATGAGCAGGGCTATGCAGCGCGGATGTTCTATAGGTGCCTCGTCACATGATTTTCCTGGAAGTGATTTTATAGACATTAGGACAGATCCCTGGTTAGCTTCCCAAAAAATGTAAATGTAAATGTCAAGGTATTTGTAGAGCGCACTGCCACCAAGCGGTTTCCTGGCACTATTACTCATACCGCTGTGGAACCCTTCCTGGCTTTTCCTGTGAAGTGTCCACTCCTGGGCACCCCCAGGGTGAAACCAGGCATCCCAGCGCTGTTGGGGCCGGTGTGGAGATTAAGCAAGCTATTGCCCAGAGTTGCAGCGTGGGGCCCATGATTAGAATAGGCACCGAGGCGAGAATTGTCAGGTGCGAGGAAATTGAGCCCAAGACCCATTGAGGTGGGACTTGAACCCTGGTCCCAGGCCAGAACTCTGCATCAGGGTCTGCCGCTCTAACCATTGAGCCACACTCCTCCACAAAAGCCATAGGCAACGGCTTGAAGAATGGGAGGTATGTACTATTGCGGCTTTGTATGGCTATTCCTAACACTGCTGTTTCAACTGGAAAACGTGTACCCACGTCAGGACACAAAACCTATAAATACAGTCATCAATCCCGTACCAAAGTAATTAGTTTACTCTGATAGAGTGCATGTTCACGCCTATTTATGTTTATTATTGAAAGTAATATGGACTATGCAGTCACGGTTCAGACCATTAGTGAAATTTTTTTTTGTTACTAGTAACTTTGGAACCACTTGATGAATCTACAGGAACGTTTTGAAATTAAAAAAAACACGTATGCAAATAAGATTTATTTATAGAAAGTTTTGTGCCGATTGGCCAAGTGCGCAAAAGTTATGGGGTTTCAAAATGGGTTTTAGATTCAGTGTGTCACAGGAGAATTTTGTAGATGATAACTCAAAACAGGCTTCCTATATTTCCACAAAATTAGGCATAGAGACAAATAGTCATTTGTGTGGTTTTTGTGAGCTCAGCTGTGTAATCGCCATATCAGGGTACCACAACCCAGCCACTCCACAAGGCATGCAAGCAAGAGTGGATCTCAGGATATAATTTTAACAAAACAGTGACCATGGATGAGATAGGTGGAAGGAAGTGAGAACGTGTAGCCTTCCGTTAAGTCCTAATGACAGCAACTCCTGCATGCTCCAAAGAAACACATGTGCCAGGCAGCGGAATGCTTCAGGACAACCTCCTTAATCCCTCGTATACCAAAGCCAACTCCAGGTATTTATTTCAATCTACGTACTCCAGTAGAAGAGCATCTTTCTACATGGAATGAGGCACCAGAAGAATAGATCCACAGTCTCATGACTAAAAGAGCAAGCTCTACAAGAACTGGACCTCAATGTGCACATCTCAAAACTCCCAGGAGTAAAGTACTATAAGGAGAGGATAAAAGATTCCTCTCCTTCCTCTAAAATTGATCCAAGGTACTTCCGAGAAATGCTTTTGAGCTCTTTGGTCAACTCAACCCATGAACCATCAGTCACAGCCAATCAAAGCCACTACAGTACCTGCCCTAAGAGGCTGCGGCCACTAAACCAGAAAGTGGTTGGAGCAAAAGAGCCTTTAGTAGGAAGCTGCTGCCAAATATCCCATTAGCCATTGTACAGGGTAGGACTGGCCGTAGCGGGCATCAGGCATTTACTCGGTAGGCTGCAAGGAGAGTGGCTGGCTTTGAGGGCCAGTTTTGCAGCAGTGCTGAAATA
Source organism: Lissotriton helveticus (assembly GCF_964261635.1). NCBI lineage: Eukaryota > Metazoa > Chordata > Amphibia > Caudata > Salamandridae > Lissotriton > Lissotriton helveticus. The sequence continues at coordinate 613,764,151 of NC_136065.1, forward strand.
CTGGCCCCCAGTACCAAAGCAGCATGCTTCCTCTACCAACCCGCTCCCCCCACCCGCAGGGGTGATCCTACAAAATTGCTTTGGGTTCACAGTCCGGCCCTGAGACAAGGGGCAGGCAGAAAAGCAGAACAGACTTCAGACACATGCTAAAGTATATGAAAGTAGGGTTGAAAAGTTTGGTTATGCATGAAAAAAGAGGGCACTGTGAAAAAGACAAACTTTAGGAGAGCTACAGGGACCTATACCACTCGGTTGTCAAGAAAATGATTAAGAAATGTGGTAAAAATATAGTGCACAAGGATCTAACTGAACAAATAAAGGACATTTGAACCGCAGTACACCCTAGAAAACAAGGCACATCACTGAAGCTCATACCCAAAATATTAACCATTAACCTCCTGAGTGTGCCCGATACTGCCCTGATTGAGACTTATTGGGTGCGGGCCATGATCATAAGGATCAAAACCTAGTCACCTCAAGCTCAACGGTGCCACACTAAAGGAGCACTGCATTTTTAACACAACAAACAAAGAACCAGTAATGTGATGGGGAAACAGGCATATAGTCAAAGCAACACCAGATATTGCATTGAAAATTATTATTTTGCAAATGTTTACATACACACCAATGCACTGAAAAAAAATATCACATTGGTTGGAGCCTGGCCTACCATTACTTAACAAACTTGGAGCAGCCCTTTGGAGTATTTAAGTCCTGAATGCCAAGCTTTAGTTAAGTGATGGCTCGGGTGACTTTCCCTCTGTGCCGGCTTTGGGGCAACCATCTACCCTTTGTGTGGTACTAACTAGTGTGGAGGTAAAATCTGGTTGACACACTCCTCTAACTACAAATGCTGACCTATGCAACAAAGACTGCACTCCACCAACCTCAAGTCTGGAAGTGGCTGCCACATTTGGGGCTCCAGAACAGAAGTAACCTCGCATGGTGTGGATAAAACCCCTGATTCAAAGGAAAATGAGATAGGCCTGACATCCGGATAGTCTGAATATCACAGCTCTGCGATTGGCAGACAATTCAAATAACACACACGTATGTTTTCCCTGACATCTGAAACCATAGGTTTCTCATGCTGCTGAATCAGACAGTTCCAGCCATTCACAGAATACCCTGTTGCCCCCTGTGAGGAACCTCACTTCCAGTACCTCTTAACATCACAGTCATTCCACAGAACTCATAAAAATGGGACTAACCAAGTAGCATTTCCATCTGAATGAAGATCCTGAAGCTTTGCTACGATTGCTAAACACACGCTGCAGCACCTAATAAATGCGACTGAAAACCACTATCCATTGACAGACATCAGAAGGTGAAAATTATGCATTGCACAAATTAGTGTCATTTTGAGGCTAATATTGTATCCAGTCCCAGCACGATCAATGGGCTTCTGGTCAATCACCCATTCACGCTTCCCTTGCTATCAAGAGGTCAGCAGGGAGGGAGGTCACTATATGTGGCAATGAAGACCGTTTTCATTCATGTACCGCCAGCACCTATATTGTAATTGTAATTGCATTTATATAGCTCACACAAGCTTGAGTACAGCTCTGGTGTATGAGTTTGACTGCATCATGTAGTCACATATGCTGGGCGTGAAGATTGAAGGCTACATTGCATTTTTTTATGAATTAAATAGTCGTAGAGTGCAGTTACACACACAGGGTGTCCTGGCACTAGACCCGTAGATCACCAACGCATGGCACATAAATTAATCAGAATTGAAAAGCTAGATGTTCCTTTTTTTCCCTGAATGTAGTTTCAGATGTCAATAATCGAATATCCAGGGAAAACGCATTCAAGTGCATGGCCACCAGACTGGCTAAAGAATGGCCACCCATCCAGTTCTCAAGGATCCACTGTATCTTGAGGAGATTGGCCCCTGAGGATTTGAGAGGACACAAAGGATTGTACAGCTGAAAAAGATTTTGATGATCAGTTGGGGCTTGAGCGACAAGGATCTGTAGTCTAAAGCAGTGGCATAGATAGACCTTTTGCTGCCGGTGGCGTTCCCTACGCTTGCCGCACCGCGACGGCCGCAGGTAAGAGCGAAGATACAACTAGGGTAAAAGTGCCGCTGCCCCAAAACTTGTGTCACCCGTGGTGGACCGCACCCCCCCTTACTACCTGATTGGTTTAATGGGCTCTGATCAGAACCCTTTTATGAATGCAGAGTCAATGAAGGTCTTTTAGATGGGGTGAGACGGATTGAGCTGTAGGAAACTTCAAGCTAAGACATGCCATGGAGTGGTGTTCCATCCAGAATATGCAAAAGCAGCCCACTGGTGCAGAGCTGACTTCATCCACAATGATCAAGTACAAAACACCACCACACAATGTCTGCTGAACATCTAAATGAATGCTTTGAAGTCCACACAACAGCCAAGACTCATGGGAGATGCTGAATGAAACAGCCATTCTGAGTACAGAAAGGCAACACTCTTGCCAATCAATTTGTAAAATATAAATTTCCAGCGAGGGCAGATGAAAAGAAGAATTAATAGTTCATAAGAAAGTTATTTTCGACTGGTTCACTAATAAGGGCAAGTGAATCGCCAGTCTTACGGGATGGAAGCTCGCCTTCATTTCGTAAGAAGTTTGATGAAGAAAAAGAGAGCAGGCGGTAATCTCTTCTTTCCTCCTGTGCATTCAGGTGGATGTTTTTCCCCATTTTATTTAGTCACCGTACCATTACGATTGTTTGATTTCATTGAAAACACAGGTTGTCATAGCAACTGAAACACCTCATTGGTTTCTGTGTGCTATCTGTGTAATACAGAAAATCTCTTTCAAGAAACTCACAACGAATGCTAAATTTTCGACTGGTCACACAATACAATTGACATCGACAAACAGTGCACGAATTTTCCTGGTACCAACCAATTTCGATTTTTGATTACTTTTTAGATTACTTCTGAAAGAGATCAGAAGCTAAAGGGCACCACGCGTTGAAATGTGTTTATAACAAATCCATACCAAGTTTATTTAGAAAATCGTGTTGGCATCCTACCTCATCACCAACAAATTCCAAATGGAGAAATATTACAAGTTAAAAAAGACAGTTTCTGCAAAAGTTTGCATATCAAGGGAATTGTGTGGGCTGAATTTATCTTAGTCTGATGGGATCTGTTGTCAGTGGAATTTAAAGAAAGGCCCAAAAATGTCAAATGGTAAGAACTTTGGGCCACATGTAGGTAGCCAAATACCGGTCGGTAACGGCCGAAAATCGGTAAATTTGCTGTTACTGACCGGTATTTTGCTTTTTCCAATGTAGGTGTGTATAAATAAGGATTCGGTAATTTACCGATTCGGTAATTTAAGGAATCGGTAAATTGATGATGAGAGGATTCGTTATTTACCACCAACTACAAGTTGGTGGTAAATATCGAAAACCATTCAAAAAGCAAATTTGTGCTTTTTAAAAAGTGCAATGTTTCAGACATATATGCCCTTAGGGCATGTATGTGTGCCACATGTGCACACATGCACGATTCAGGGGTTCAACAGGGTGTCAATGTGATACCCTGCCACCCTTGAATATGTTCCCCCTATTACCGATTTCGTATTTACCAAATCGGTAATAGTGAATGGCTTCCCATTCATTCCTATGGGCCCGGAGGCCCATAGGAATGAATGGGAATTACAGATTCGGTATTTACCAAATAGGTAATACTGAATATTACCGATTCGGTAAAATGTACGAATTTTTATCTACATACTATTTACCGATTCTGAAATACCGAATTGGTAAAATTCTGTATTTTAGAATCGGTAAATAGACATAACCTACATATGGCCCTTTGTGTTAACTTACCTACTATGAAGGTTTTACTGTATTCCTAGTCCTAGTTATTTTCTAATGGAACTGCAATAGCTCTTAAATGTTACCAGCTGGTCATTTCAAAGCCTTTTGCATACATTGTATGACTACAGAATACATAGGAAGAGAGTTTGTAAGTAGGAATGATTAGGAGGGATGCGGGGGTTGGTGTGTAAAGGCTTGAAGAAGGTTAGGGGTGGGGGTCAGACTATGTCAGTAAAAAACAACTATGGATCCAAGAGGGAACATCTGATGAAAGAGTAATGTTCCGGAAACGACCAATTAAAGAGAGGGGTGGGACGAAATTAGAAAAAGGTACCAGCCATGGTTGGAGTCCTGCAGTGGCTTTGTCCATGGCCCACAAACTGTGTCAGAGAATAATCAAAATTTTCCTTTATAGTTCAGTTTTCAACAGTTTCTATAAAGTTTAGTATCGTCAAATTCAGCCACAGCCCATCCATACGGGTGAAGGGGCTACGCCCCTCACTTTTTTTCAGAAAAGAAGAGTGTCTGTAAGGCTGTACAAAGGTCAGCTTGACACACTCTCCTTGTTGGGGTCAGGCAGCCAGGAGCTAGACATACGCTGAATGTGCAGCCTCCTGGCTGCCTGAGCTGGACTTTGCCAGGCTCAGAATTTAATAGCACTGTGGGTGTGACCTCAACCTGGCAAAAGTGCCTCAAGGCCCTCCCGCTCATCACTGAGAGCCTTGGACTATCAGTTTTAAGCCCTGAAGGGCCCAGGGTCGAGTGTCAATTAGTGACACCCCATCACAGAGTGGAGTGGGATGGGGTGGGGTCAGCAGTCTCACTGACACCATCCTACTCTGTGATGAGCGAGGGAATGCTGCCTTCCCTCACCGACCTAAGGTAGGCCAGTGATGGAAGGCAGCAGCCTCAACCCTCCTGGGACCATTGAGGCTTTTTTCTCCAGAAGCTGCAGGCCAGGTACGTTTTGTGTTTTTGTAATGTTTGGTGTGTGCTTGCGTGTATGTATAAATGTATTTATTTTTTGTGAATTTGTGTGTGCATGTTTGTGAATGCATGGGCGTGAGTGAGTGATAGTATATGTAGGCATGTGTGGACCGCCCGTCCGCCTCATCCTCCATGTCAAAATTACCATCCCCTCCTGTTCAAATTGCACCAATATGACCAATGATTATAGAGACGACCCATATTTCTACATCAATTTGCTCCTGTCCCTCCATACCCATCGCATTGTTTATCCCTTCTTCTGTGCCTGCTGACCTTGCATGCAGTTTCCTCGATGACTCGCTCAGTGGATCCACAGACACTCACACAAGAAGGTCATTACTGCCACAATTTGTAGGGGAATATATCCTTCAAAAGCCAGTTCTTATTATACTGTCCCTCCAAAAGCCCTAGTTAGATTCAAGAACTCTCATGTGATATTGATCATTATGAACATCCCGTAATTGATGGAATTATCTCATAAATATGTGCAGCAGAAAATTGAAGTTTGAGCCATTGAAAATGATAGTCTGCTGTATGCTTTCTGATCTTCCTTCATAGACCACTATAGATGAGAGGGAAACGTCGTTTACAACGCGGTCGTTACATCGCGATGCCATTACATCGCGGTTTTTGGAACGCAAGCCGTTACACGGACTTACGCTGGATGGTGCTCTAGGACAAGGAATAGTATAATTTACTATCCATCACCTTCCCTACTGTATGTAGACTGGAGTTGGAATAGTAAATTATACTACTACTAACTCCAGCGCCCTCCAATGCAAGTCGTTGTAACGTCTTGCGTTGTAAAAACCGCGATGTAATGGCATGCGATGTATTAGCATGCGTTGTAATGTCATACAACCAGATGAGACAGCCTTGTTAGGTATCTTGGTTGGCTCGTGTCATAAGGTGTACTTCCAGTAGCTACAAGTCGTATTCCTTCTTAGCTCATCGCCTGTTTTTGATGTTCTAACCACCAAACCATACTTGCAACTCCCAGAAGCTGCCAGAAAAGAATAGGATGAACGCTAAAATGGTTATTTTGGTCCCCCGTGTATACCTGATGAGAGGACTAATATACAGGATCATTGGATACACTGATAGCACGGCCCTTGTCTCTTCCACTTCATACACCCTATAAAGCCTCACTCTACCGGCTTCAATGAAAAAGCTTCTCATCACAAGGCGAATCCTCCTGAGCACCTTTCCTCAATGATGGGCAAAGCAAGAAAACTTAATTTAACAGCAAAGCAGGTAAGAGCCTCATGTGCCATATTAATAATACAAATAATAAAAATGTCTGTCATAATATAAATATGTATGCATTACGTGTAGCCAGTGCTGCCACATCAAATTCAATATCATTCTTTGATTTCAAGTTCACATGTATTAAACCTTTACCAAAAATATAGGAACTAAATGATAACCAGCATGGCACACATTTTGGATTAAGTAGAGTTTCAGAAATGGATGGGTATTGGTGCAAATCCATTCTTAAGCCCCTCCTCCTCTCCCCATCTCCCCTTCCCATTGTCACATATTCCATATAAATCATGAAAGTAACCTGTGCCTTTCACTATAATCTACTGCAATTTGGCACAAACGCAATACGCATAGGTAGACAAAATAATATAAAATCAATTCTTGCCAGTGAATGAGAGCAGTTGCAAGACATACCTAGTTAAGAATTCGCCATCAACAAGCAGTTGAAAAGAGGTGTGGTATTACTCTATTCAATGTTGCTAGTGCATACTACTGCATATGTACACATGTGCAAGGTATGGGTCTGATATGGATGCCATGTCTCAACATTCTTAACATAGTTCCTGTGCAGTTATTGACTAACTATCCACATCGTTAGGTGCACTGAGGATTTCAGGCCTAGTATCTCTCGAGCCAGCGACGTCAGCCTCATTAATGTGAATCAGGCTTCAGAATCAATGCCTGATATTTAGGATATCCACAGAGACAGATTTAATTAGAATTAATGTGAACGATAATCAATTTTAGTAACTTGATAAGAACAGATTCTACACTTGATCTTAGTCAAAAGCCAGATAAAAGACAAAACGGGTATCATTTCTAGAGTTAGTGAAAACTTAGGCCTTCCGCATTTTTTCAGTTTTCAGTAGGTGGTGGCAGTAAGTTTCATGAAGCAGTGTCTCAGAGGGATGCCATCAGAATAGGTCTGGTCATATCTAGGGATTGACAGCAGAAGAGCTGTCACAGGTCACCTTTATTCAGAGCGAGTTGGCACGCTTCCCTACCCAAGTGAATTAAATTCCCACAAGAGAAGGACCATATTTCCATCTTCCATCACTGCCTTGAAAGATTTCTTTAAACCTCCTACATAGCCCTTCTCTGTTCACCGAGCAGCTGTAACCTCTTCAATCCAATCCAGGGCTAGGCTGGAATATTAAAACTGCCATTAAGTGGAATGCGCATGAAATATTAAAAGTCTTCTGGCGAATAATTTCTGGTTATAATGACACGCCATCGACTTAAATCTTAGCACTCGACATGAGAAAAAGGCTGTTAAATCAACTTTGTCCATTTAAATATAATTTTAGGCCGAACGAAGATCCATCGCCTTCTTTCTCAACAACCTTTATCAATTTCGCCTGCCTTCATTTATGCCGCGTTTCTTTGGGGACGCGGCGTTGATTTATTGGAAATTAGTTTATCCTGTGAATGAGCACTTTAAACTGTTTCTGTATAAATCACTCAATTGCCTGAGGGCCTCGCGTGTTGCTGTTGTTTGATCCCCTTTTACTGAAGGAGTCAGGCTGGTTTATGGAATGGGACCCATTGACACCCACTTATTTCAATGTATGGATTGCTCTCCAAGTGGATGCAAAGCGTTACTGTAAAGAGCGCGAGTGTTGCTTAATCGATCCAATATTGCCTCTACGAGTGCCCCAAGGCTTTAACGCATTGTCAAACCTGCTGAAATTTAACGGGTGAAAAAACACAGGGATATACCAAGACCTGTGGATTTTGGTGCAGGAATAGCAAAATCAAGTTATGCCCCAATTTAGGCAAACCTTGTAATAGACCATATTTATCACACCTCTTAAATTCTGAACCGCAAGGTATTGGATTTCAGCAGGTGACATGAATGGTTACATGACGCTAACCTGCATGCATTTAGCACACATGCCTTTACGATGCTGGCATTAGAACAAACGTGTCGTTACAAGGCATTCCGTTAACACACAAGTTGTTACAACGACTTGCCTTAGAGGGGCGCTGAACTTTGGAATAGTATAATTTACTATTCCAATTCCAGTCTGCACAACAGTAGGGAAGGTGTTGGACTAAAAATCCAACAACACTCCATCTATGCGCCCCTTAAAACATGTCGTTGTTACGACTTGTGTGCTAAAAGAATGTGTGCTAACGATGCATTTGTTCTATTGCAGGCTTTGTGAAGGTACACTGTGATTCCGGCTAAAGGATGTTTACTGACATCAATATCGCATTGCCCACTTCAGCACTCATAAATGTCACTGAGTTCCATCTCAGTCAAACTCACACATTTGGAAATGGTGCTAACATTTGGTCACCTTTTCTAAGTAGAACATATATACATTTATTATCAGCAGCTTAAATAAAAATATAAACCTCTCTTTCTTTTACCTGCATCTGCACATGTCCCACCCCCTTGCAGGTATCCCTGTGGGTAAACCGGATTGATGTAGGAAGACAGTAGATTCCATTCCTGCTTTGATACAGTATTTTTTGCACTAGTTCTGTATATCATGCAGCACTTGATTTGTGCAGGTAGTGGGCGTAAGGACACATCTTTGTGCAACAGCACTTATTTTTCATCATAAGACTTTAACCCAGAACAAAAAAGGTCAAGCCAGGAAGTAGAGAAAGGAGGGGGATAAGAAAGAAAAGAGAACGGCAACAGTAGGAGAAAGCAAGGATGAAATATAGCCCGCAAGAGTGCGATAAGGAGAGAAAGTGCTGGGAGGTGGAAGAAAGAGGCTTGAGATGGAATCAAGACTAGGGAGTCTTGGTATTCTGCAAATGGCTTGGTAATCACTAAGTGGTAACTGTTTCTAAAAACAGAGGGAAAGACAACCTATTCTGGTTGAGAAAAAATGTCGGAGTGGTTTCTCAGAACGGTTGGGTTCAGATGAAGGTGGGGGAATTTCTCCTTTTGAATATAGTGCCCTCACACACCCTTGCAAGTGTCATGCTTCATCATCAGGCGGGGGTGGCGCTGCTGTCCAAAATGGGCCCCGAGAGAAGGCTCTTTATCGGAGATCTTCTAAAGAGATGCTGCAGTTGTGCATGTGGGTATGTGGGCCTAAACAGAGTGAGTGAGTGAGTGAGTTAAAATACCTTTGTGGTACCCAGAACCAATTTTTATTCAGAGGTCCGGAAGATATGGTATAAAAACAAGAGATGGGGAGCACCTCCTTAAAGCAAATGTGTCGGAGGGACGAGTGTCTTCCTGCTGCTCTCAATATCCGTGGAAGTGTGTGATAGGTGAAGATAGGTCTGCAAATGGCTCCCCAGAAAAACTTTGTGCTGCTGCTCTTTTGTATTTTTTCAATATGTGTATGCATTCCAATCATTAATCCTCCTCCCTGCCTGCTTTTCCCACTCTCCTTCTTGATCTCATTGTTTCAGATATGTTAGGATTTTACTTGCATGATATATGTTCTTCTCTATGTTACATGCACTGAAAATCACAACATGGTTTTATTGGTAAACATCACTTACAACGAAACTTTTACAACGCACTACCATTACAACGCGGTCATTACAACGCAAACTATTACAACGCATTGCGCTGGGGGGCGCTCTAGGATAGGGAATAGGTTAATTTACTATCCAATAACCTTCCCTAATGTCCACGGGGACTGGAGTTGGAATAGTAAATTAAACTATTCACTATCCAACACCCAAAAGCGCTATGCGTTGTAATGGTATGCGATGTAAAAACCGCATTGTAAAGGCAGGCGTTGTAATAGCCGGCGTTGTAACATCATACATCCGGTTTTATTTTATTTTTGTTTGCGCTTTCCTGCAAAGCACACCCAACCCTAGGATATCAGTGCTGGACATATAACTGTTGAGCTCGAGACTTCAGAATTACAAAGAACAAGGGGACTCATATGAGGCATTACACATAAAACCTATGTATGATTGGTTGAGAGGAGGAGACCAAGGGAGGCAAGGAGAGAAAACACATTAAGAGGGGTGATGGGCAGATCAGAAAAGAGTAGTGCAAGTGAAGAGTGGTTTATTATTGTGAATGGGGCCAAAGGTAGCAGCTAAGGACTGAGCAGAGTAGACAGTCATATGCTTCTTTAGGCTGATAATTAAATAGAATAATTAAGTTAGTGCCAGCTCCAAGTTACTTCCTTCTATTCTTTGGTTTTAGAGTAAATATCTTTGAACATGTGACTGTGACTGGTTACATGCGGGTGATGTTTACCCTCTATAGAGTGCGTTGTAACAAGCAAGCTTTTGTGTGCTCCTGTTAATAATGCAGCATTGCAAAATCCTTGCCTATGGCAGGATAAACCTTTATCCTTTCATGGCCTAACCTTCTGCATCCAAATTACTAAATGAGGTCACCTACATGAAATGGGTTTGCCTGCTTGACCTCTGTGTAGCTATCTACAACCACAATGGTGAAAGGGGGTTGGGGGTGATTCCATCAGTTTTCACATGCAAATAATGGGTAGTTATAGTTAGGATTGTGTTATCATAGGGAAAGCATTTTTTGTTTTTCAAAGAACTTTGATGTGTTTGATGAATCTTCACAAAATCTGTTTTTTAAATGTTCTTCCACCCCAGCTCCTTCCTGGAAAGTTTCAGGGTGATTTGTCAAGTGGCGTACGAGAAAAAGGGGGGTGATCTCAAAACACGTATTCACCATTAAATTATATACACAGCTAAACCCAAAGGGCTAAACAGGTCTTCACAAAATTTGGCAGAAATCTAATCTTAGTCCTGAAAGTTTGCTCTTTGTAACTTAGTGTAAATCCATTCAGTAGTTTTAGAGTTATTAAGCCTAAAAAACTTTTTACATTTCGTGCCGCAGAACCAACAGATCTATAGATATTTTCTAATTACCTGCCATTCACATCAAGATGCAGTGGCAGTCATTTCAAGACTAAGGACTTTGTTTGTTCCAAGTTCTGAAAAAAAGTAAAGAAAGATACAAGGGGGCAGGGTTGGAATTCCCTGCCCTGCTGGGCCTGGTGGCGGTGTCCCAGAGGGACACCTGTCACCTGCCAGGATGAAAATAATTTTTTTAACATTTTGCTGCAAATTTACAAAGGATCCACATATCTGTGGCAACTTATTTTTTTTAAAGCATCGGCTCCTACACTATAACAAAAAACCTCCCTGGGGTGGACCAGGGGTGTTGGCCTTATAAATATTTAGCGGATAGAGGCATATATCCCACCTCGCCTAGCCTCTGGGAGGCCTCAAGGATCCCATCCCCAGGACCAACATAATAAAGAAAAAGTGGCCCGCTGCCCACTATTTGAATCTGAAAAGGACCCAGGGACCCCAGGGCAGAATACAAAATAAATGGGGAGGAAGTGCACAGCCCCCATCGCCGAGTCTTAAAAGATCCTGGGGGCCCATACCCTGTGGCTGGCTCACTCACTATGTCCCGGGAAGCATACCCAGAGCAAGGAAAACTTGTCTGCTCCGTCCCAGCAGAAGTTTAACAAATGCTCCCACCAGGTAGGTGCAGACATTTGTTTCCCTACCCGCACTCTTCCAGGAAGGAAATACAGATTACTCCTGCTTTGGGGGAGCAGTGAAAAACACCTGCTCCCTCCAATTTAAAGCAATGCCAGCTACTGATGCACCAGGAAGGGGGCATGCGGGGAGTCACCAGGGCTGTGGGTGCCCTGGGGCTCCCCCCATGCCCATACCATACACTGCCAACTATGCCAAATATTACAGCACTCATCACATTTTGTATGACATCATTGATAATAGGGCTATGCAAAACAAGGGAGCCCAATTACAATCAGCCAGGAACATTGGGTAATTAACTTTTTCTAAAGACAATTGTCCCTAGACAAGAATGAATGAAAACAAACATTAAATATAGACCCAATCAGTACTATATTTGAAAGCTGTCCAGCCAGACAGGTTTTTAATATTCAATGAGTTATACATACAAAAAAATGGGCAAAGAACAATTTAAGTGGGACACAAGCCTGCATCCAACTTAGTGAGGAGGACGTACAACATGAAGCAAGAAAGGCTCAGGCAAAGTAAATTGTTTGTATGAGACACGTTTTGTTATAACAAACAAATCACAGAAGAGACACCATTACACACAAATGGAAAATAACGAAGTGTATATGGTGTACATCAAGTTGAGGGTGTTTCGATCCATAGAGAACATATTAGGATCATCATCAGAACATTAAAAATGACATGCCTGTATACATATGCCTGTAATGATATGTAATTGTCGAAATGACATGGAGGAGGTACGTCCTAGGTGGAAGCCGATAGGGAGTGCCGGCCAAGGAAGAATCAAAATTGAGGAGGAGGAGCCACGTGTGCGGGTTCCTATGTGCACAATAGCAGGGTCAGAAACGACATATCAACTGGCGCTGTGATAGCCTATATATGTAATCGGACAGCATCTAGTGGGGGCAAGGGTGTGCCGGAAAGTTGGAGCCGCGTGTATGGTCTCAAGATTGGGGCGTATATATATATATATACACAAATATATTTGTCTTTTGAGACTGCCAATTGCACATGAATGGAGCACTGTCGATATTATCTATGGGTGATCTCAGTAGACAAGTGCAAATCTAAACAAGGACATGTAAACCTTTTTTCCTTTTAGTTCAATAAATATAGAGTTATGGTGTGTTTTGTAGAAATAGTCAATATAATACAGATTTTGACCTACAATAGCGCAATCAGATTACGGAGGTTTGAAAGTTGATCAGCTTCTTGGAAGGTCAATGGGCACATCCACTAATTAAGTTTTTCTCAACTTCGATTCTTATTTAGCCCTTGGCCAGCGTCCCGCCAGCTCGGCGGAGAGATGCTGTGAAGGGATCTGCCACTGCAGCATCTCCCTTTGCAGACGGATGACCTCCACTGTGACCCAGCTGTACTGTGGCAGAGGGATTGCTGAGTCAGGTAACCTCAGACAGAGTCAGCTGAGGTTCTGCCAATGGTAGCCATTTCTGTAGCTAAATAGAGCAGGGGCACCCCAAATGTAGGGTGGTGGGATGACCGCCGGCTTATGGAGTGTCTCTGGCTCTACCAAACCCTAAAGAAGCCCCTTATTTCTCCAGCGCCTCTTTGTGTACTTCCCTAACTAACAACTCTCTGGACTATCACCTGAGTAACAAATTGAATCCCACTTAAGATCATTTTTGAGTAATAGTTGTTGGTGAATCTTCACAAGTGCTAACCTTGCTGGAAAAGAAGGAAGCAGAAAGAGCTAAGGTGTGAATGGTCTGACTTCTTATCTTAGTCCCCACGTCCCAAACGCCTTCATCAGAAAAGGTAAAGTGTGTGGATGACATCTCCAGTGCCCAGAATCTGTTTCATAAAGTGTTAATAGGCCACCCACCCTCAATCCCCATCCGGGCATCTCTGTAGTGTATCTTTGCAGGAGATGTTGTAAAATCTCGGGTCTCGTGAATAAATCTTGAGAAAAAGAGATGCAATAGGTAAGATTTTACTGCAGTTGGTGTGATTGTATTCTCCTCCTCTGCATAAAACATTTATGTGCTGTAGCAACCCCAAATATCCAGCATGATAAAGCAGCAGGGACAACACCTGCTGCAGCATATACCCATAGCAAGGAAAAGAGAGGTCCTGTCAAAATCTCAGCTAAATTTCTTACCTAAGGTGCACACTGGAGGATGTATGTCATCATAACGCATGCTTTTACTACGCATGCCTTTACAACGCAGGTTTTACCACGCAAGTCGTTACTTGTGTTGGGGGGGCGCTGGATAGTGGAATAGTTTAATTTACTATTCCAACTCCAGTCCCCCTGGATAGTAGGGAAGGTTTTGGATAGTAAATTAAATTATTCCCTATCCTGCAGCGCCCCCCAGCGCAATTCGTTGTATTGACTTTCGTTGTAAAACCTGCGTTGTAAAGGTACTGCGTAGTGAAAGTTGCGTCGTAAAGGATGTTTCCCACACTGGGAGATACTGTTCACTACTAGGGTGTTATATTGAGGATTTGGAAGCAGCATTTTCTTTTTGATCTCCCATACCATACTGCAATTTCATCTGCATCTAAAACATCTGAACTTTCTTTTAAAGCACAATGCTATATTGGGTAGGAAGGTGGTTCAAGCCAAGCCTAGGCAGCATTTACTATACAATTTGTGCACCTAAGTTGGACTTACATCAGCAGTCATCTTGTGTTAAAAACGTAAATTCATATTTTGCATTCACAAGCTTGCAATGTGATGTACTCCCAGGTAATATCACATCACAATATTAAATGGGAGTAAACCTGCTCCCAGGTTGGGGAGTGGGCATTCCAGGGCAGGAAAGCATTGGAAAGTTGGTCAACACCCTCAAGGCTGTTTTTATTCCCAAACATTTGCAAGGTACTTTCCCATGCTAAATATAGTTGAAGGTAGTAGGGAGTCTCTATCAAGGGCGGAAATGATAAGAACATAGAGAAAGGGCAAAAATGCACAGGAAAAATATGTTCTCTTTAAAGAAAGAAACGTTTTAAAGAGCAAATGCACTTACAGGTTTCTGTTATGTATATGTAAATGTGTACTGTGTATATTTACAGAAATTTAGATGATAATCCCTCTAGATTTCAAGAGATCCACAAAATAATTTTACATCTACTTCCAGAAATATGCAAATATTTTAGACTCCCAAGGGGAGCTGTGAAATCATTTGCGAATTCCAAGGAATTCAATAGTTAATTCAAAATTTTGTAGGGAGCATATTAGAGTAAATGCTAGCCATTTGGGCCAACCATATTAATTAAAACAGAACACAGTCTATATATATTTTCCTTTGACCTTAGATTTAATTCTTGGACTTGAAAGGTAATTCCAATCATTACCAGCCGTGCCAACATTCCTCTCTCAGAATGTGGTAAGGCAAGCGTGCCGTGGGCACCGCTCGTAAAGTGCACAACGCACTGTTAAGACTTGCCCCACAGCCCGACGCCGCACCATATCAACTCAGACACCGTCACTGACGCCACTGACTTTTTTTGCCTTGATTGTGCAGCTAGAATTCTAAGCTATACTATTCTCCTCTCTTGTGCTCTCCATACCGGAAATGTCACCCATCCTTTCCTACCCTTAAACCCAGTGCTGAAAGGGGAACCCATTTACCCCAGGAACTCGTGAATTGGGGGTCAAGGTGTGGCAGAGGAAAGGGGGTGGAGTACTGAGGGGCGGAGTTATAAAAACATTTTTTATCTGCTGCAAAGAAATTTGTACCCAGGACAAATGTGACAGTATATCTTTTCTAGCTTATTTAATTGGTCACACAGTGGCTACATATTAAAATATCTATTAGCCTTAACTGCGGCAGTGATCTTTGTGTGGCCAGCCATTTTGAGGCCATTATAATTTTGGTAAGGTAATTTGGGTGGTTAATGCAGTTCTGGGAGAGTTCTGTTCTTTGTCCAGTCACATTTATTTCTCATAAAAAGGGTAGAGGGTTGTTGTGCCTGCTGCAACGCACATTGTGTACATGCAGATCACAGATTTGTATTTTGTGCAGATATGTAGTGGGCTTCTGCTTTGGACCCTGAGATCATTGTGTTACTTCCAGTTTAAAAGCTGAAATCCTTCAAATACAGGTCCGAAGCGTTTACTTTGAAAAAATTAGAGTGTTCAAAGCAGGCCGGTCGCCTGAATACTTCAGCTAGGAATAATGGAATAGGACTCCGGTTCTATTTTGTTGGTTCAGTGATCTCTTTACTGGCTTCAAGGTGCTGCATTCAAACTTAGTCACAGGCTTAGATACTTATTGTTTTTTTTTTCAATTGGTTATTATCCTAACATTCAAAACTAGGGTTATTTTGGGAGGCAATAAAGTCCTGTTAGAGCAGAAAATCCCAATCACTGCATTACATTTTATATCCAGACTGTAAATGTTATGAGTGAATGATCGGTAGAAACACAAAGTCCATAAGTAGGCACAATATGCGATTCCTAAACCTTATAGCCCATATTGTCTTATGACACATTTCTTGTACATAGATTTACATACTTGTATGAATTTGTGTGTCTGTGTGATGTAAAGTGCTCCGACACCCGCTATTGGGATGAGTAGCACTTTAGAAGAATTAAATAAAAAAATTAACAGGTGCCATTGATATCATTATTTTATTCACACAGCTTAATCTTGCATTATTACTCTGCAAGCATATCTCTTACATAGAGGGCTGAACAAAGTCAAACAACTGCCTTCAAGTCATAGTTTCTCAAACGTACCAGTGAAGTGATAAGCTATGTGCTTTTTTATTTCAATCCATTGCATTGACATCTAGGTATTAGGTTCGAGATGGCTCCCAGGCAAAATGATACTTCAATTAAAGACGGGCTGATGGCCCTTTAAGTTGGGCCTTTGCTTTGGGCTCATCTGGGATTGAAAAGAAAAAAGTCAGCTGCAGCTTGCTGCTCTGAGAACAAAGGGAAAACTGACAATGTGCAGGCACTGCTGAATTGTGTCCAGGTGTTGGAATCTTACACCAGGACAAATTCAGCACATTTCCCTGAGTTAGATGGATCCTAGACCCAGTCCAGAAATAGCGGCCAGAACCGGGATCCGACGGGAGACCCCTACGTTGCTGCACTGCTTAACCCTATTGAAAGATAACTGTGATACTGCTACAGAACAGCTGTCGAGTTTGTGAGGTCTCATGCTGCCCACTAGTTTTTTAGGATCCCCATTGCATCCACAAAGACTAAGAGGGTGATCAGAATTAGTGTATATGGTATCCGCCACTAAACTCCAACCTCTGATTGTCCAAGATAGAAAGCAACGGATAAGGGTCCTATTATGAGCATCTAGTTATTATTGGGTGATGACCCTGAACCCATTCGAATATACAAGACATTGGCAATTCCGTGCCCGGTATTACCAAAATATCACAAGATCAGCCCCTGTAACATAGAACACTGCATGGAGAAGTTGGTTCTACTGCATTGATTTCCACGCGCAAACACAAATATAGGCATTTTACAAAAGACATACGCCTTCTCGTATGGCGTGAAGGATTCGTCCCTCGCAAATGATGCAGTATTACGACACTGAGGGATAGCAGATATGGTCAAAACGCATCAATTGTAATACTGTATTCAACTGAAAACATATGTTTTTGACCAGCATGGCAATGTCGGGCCACTCATATCATGTTAGCAGGATTTGTACAGTGGCGGCTCCTCCAGTATGGCGTTGGAGCCTTGCCCCCCTGCGTGAGTGCCAGGCAGCACACCGAAATGAAAAAAAAAGAAATGATAACAAACCCATTTTACTATCATTTTATTTGTATTTGTGCTGCAGGCAGCCAAGTCTGGGCGGGGCCATGAGGAGTTCAGGGGGAGGAGTAGTGCACACTGTAAAGTGGGCATGGCAGTTTGGCCAACTGTTTAATGCCATCCAAACTGTCATGCGCACTTTGATCTCTCTCCACCCGAGCTGTGTTGTACAGCTGGGTGGAGTAGAAGCACAGGCTCCTAGTGAGCGTTAAACAAGCCCACTCAGGCCAAACACGGCGCTGCTGTCTTGAGAGCAGCGTCTTGATTGGCGTCTAGGAGCCTGCACAGTGTGCAGGGACTCAGAGGAGAAAACTTCCGAGACATCGGCCAGCGGCACAGCAGCAGGTAAGTATTGTTTAACATATTTATTATTTTCACCCTACCCCCACACCTCATCCCCTTCCTTCCGCCCCATCACTTCTTAAGAAAGTGAGCCGCTACTGGATTTGTAGAGCATGGCTTATCACCTTGCGGGTATCCAGGCCCTGAAAACGCGTAACTAGGGGCAATATCAAATACATCACACACCTGACCGATAGTACAACCAAGATCTGCCCTATGTATGCACATTGGTGTCCCTTGCAGGACAACAGGTGCGAGTTGGTTACTCCATTTATCCATGTGCCCCATTGTAGTGTCTGCTGCTTAGCGTTGGAATGGAAGGTAGATTTTAGTTGTGTAATTGTGGCTATAAGTACAACTATGTGTGGCATATGACCGCCTATGACAGAGACAATTAAGAGAACATATGTGTTTGGATTTTGTCTCACTAGGCAGGGTTCCATCCTCTGCTTCCTATCTAAATACTGTGGATACTTACACATTTACGGGATGGGTTATTCTACGCGCCCTCTATAGATTCCACGGCATTTTACACTCTCATGCTGTTGTCTCAGTGGTTCATCATTTAACACCTTCGACGCTCATGACGAGCTAAGCTCGTCATGAGCCACGGCGCTCCGGTGCTCATGACGAGCTCAGCTCGTCATGGCCCGTGGAACGCTCAGGTGCGGGGAGAATTCCCCTGCTGTGCTGAGCGTTCCACGGGAGTCAATACACCTGTGACGAGCTCAGCTCGTCATGAGCACCGGAGCGCCGGAGCTCATGACGAGCTGAGCTCGTCATGAGCATGGGGGCGCTGTGCGCGCGCCCCTCCCCCCCCCCCCAGCACAGCGGGGGAATAACCCCCGCAGCGAAGGGGTTAAGGCCAATAAGTTATCATTAGACAGGTTGTCAATAATGCTCATGTTGGAGTATGTGATCTGTATTTGGTATTAAATACAGTTAAAATACACACCTTAAACTGGTCTAAGCTCTGGTTAGGTGCATCAGATATGCAAATGAATCAATCAGTTTCAATGCCCAGCCGGATACTAAGAAATACATTTTGGTGATAGCATTTTAATGTGATAATTATTATTCTTTGAAGAAGATATCTGACGTTGGCGCCAAGCGGCTTGAAGTAAACTGGAACTTAAGCTGTAATCATGATGACAGGCTGACATCAGCGTGCTGCATAGGAGACAGAAACAACCGGAAATTGCACTGTGCCTGCCATGTAAAATGTGACACTTTAACAGCATGCTTTACTGAAGTGCCTTGAATATTTTACATGAGCTGTTCGGAAATGAGTAGAACGTTTATGACATCCCCCCAAGGGAGATTTACAACAAAAAATGTTGGGTTTTCTTTGAGGACGGTTCAGCGTGAGTTTAAGGCAATAGTTGAGACCGTAAATAAACACCCCTCAAAGCTGTGTTTTTTAGGTCCCTCCTCAGTTATCTCCCGGATGCTTGGTGTGTGACGTGAAAACGACAATACTGTTAATAGGTCTGCTTATGATGGTGATACCAGTATTTGTAAAGCGCGAACAATTACCCGAGGGTGTCTAGGCGCTGGGGGCCGTCGGGAAGATTAAGCGAGCTGTTGCCCAGAGTCGCATGGTGCTGGACTAACCTGCCGCCGGGGATCGAACCGTGAGCCCCCGTGTTCCGGAGACAGCCGCCCTGGCCGCTATGCCACACCTCTTCCATTGCCTAGAATCCATGAATTCCTCAAAGTATATTCTAACTTGATACAAGTCCACAATATAAGCCTACAGTATCCTTGGCCTTCATCTGGTCATGGAATAGTGGACAAGGGGCATTTGTAATGCGGTCAACAAAACATTCTGGTCAAAGAAGAAAAAAACAAATTTCCTGGATTTGCTCCACCCACCCTCAGTGGAATATAGCTTAGTCTGTCATTGGCATACTGTTAGAAATGGGATCTCTGGTTGGCTAAGGCTTGCGCCAAAGCCAGGCAGAGACCACCACTCTAGTCACGGCAAGGGAGTTACATGCCAAAGATAACCCCTGCTCACCCCCTTGGTAGCTTGGCACGAGCAGTCAGGCTTATCCCGGTGGCGATGTGTAAAGCATTTGCGCACGCACACAGCAACAACATCCCAGGCACACTACAAAAGGAACTCCACACAAGGTTATATCAAAAATAGCCTTTGTATTCTCAGAACACATTATAATAGTAAACACATAATATACATGGTGCCACCTGGCACTAGGTCCTATCTACAAGGGATTATATACATCTGACAGGGCCCACTGGACCACTGTCAGAACCATCACAAAGCGAACTTAGTAAAAGTAAAACAGATCATAAACGTACAACCTGTACCCACTGGTAATCACTGTACTTAGAATCAGCCTGTAACATAAACTACATTATGCATGGTATCACATCCGTCGCAAAATTACATTCTGTGCCAACCTCACCAGCATAAACACATTATGCAATCATCTCACAAATCTAAATGCATTAGATCCTAACCTCCTAAGCATAACTGACATTAGGGGCATAAATCACACAGTGAAACATAATCTCACTAGCATAAACCATAATGTGCAAAACAACCTCTTAATCATAAAAACCACATTTAGAGGTATCACACAGGGTGCATAAAACATAGTACATACGTTACATTTCCTAGCACCACATAATCATATTAGGGCCTGGCGCCCTATAATCTAAACAGTCCCCTTGGCCAACTGGCCATCTCAAAAAGGGGCTCAAATGCCCTATGTCCCAAGAGTCAGGGCGCGCTGCCAAGGCAGCGGAAGTCCAGGTGCGACATTGCGCAAACCTAAACGTTGCAGCTGGCACTAAGTGCTGCGCAGCTGTGAATACCAAATGCGGGGCACTGGCACAGACTGTGCCCTGCCAACAAATATGCCCTGCACCAGCGGCGGTGAGCCGGACTTCCCTCGAGAAACCGGAAGTCCCACCTGCCGTCAGGCACTTCGTTGCCTGACCTCCTCCGGCCGCGGAGGTGTGCTTTTCTCTGGCACAGATGTGGGGTGGGCACCTGAAAAGGCATTAAAACGCGGGGTGGGCACCCACAGTTGAAATAAGATCAGAAGCGGGATGGGCACCCGCTAAGTAACAGGCAATTTACGGCATCCATGCGGGGTGGGCACCCGCTTCCCTCTCCTCCAGCGGGGGGAATCCCCACGTCAGGATTCCCGTAGAAAGATTGCAGCCCAGCGATGGGAAGCCCTCGTGCTCCTGCTTGAAAGAATAATTAAAATAAAGCGCTCGAAGACGCTAGACGCACAGTCCTGCAGAAAGAAGCATCAGCAGAAAGTTCCTGTAGCGATTAAGGGCAATGCAGGACCCAGGGAGGCATGCCCTCCTGGCAGCCCCCTCCTTGGTTCCCAGCAGCAGCATGCCCCAGCAGGAACAGCACCAGCACTGACCAACCTTATGGGGTCACAGCTCCTACTTTTATACATCATTTCCCTTTGTGTCACAGTACAGGGTTTAGGGATACCAGTTAAAACTGGCATTGGGGAGCTTTGGAGCACTTTGTTTTGCTCAGCTCCTCTCTCCTTTGTCAGGTGGGGGCTCAGGGATCAGACGTACCACAAGGGGTGGTGCCAGCATTTTTTGGAGGGAAGGCACAGTCCTATTCAGGTCCCAGGTGCAACTCCTCCCTCCCATCTGCATGCAGATCTTTCTATTCACCACTGGGCATACTCCCCCTGGCTCCTGGAGCCACCCACACTGCTCATCTCCTGTCAATCACAAGCCAGACACGCAATTCACATCAGGCAGGCAGACACACAGTACACAGAAATGCCAACTTCTAAAAGTCCATCAACTCCAAGAAAACCTACAGTTTCCTCAGCAATATTTATTCATATTTGGTTAATATTTGCTTATCATTTTTTAGGAGCTGATGCAGGTTACGACATATATGTTTAAATTCATTTGTGTATATGTCTATAACGTTATTTGCTGATATCTAGTATGTTCAATTGTACCCTGCTTAAAACTATTATGCTCAAATCATATAAATTCATTTTATACGAATAGGATCTTCCGTGTGCCTTGCTTTTTGTACGTGTAAAATTGAATCTATTGTGGTTTCCTGTGGGACACTTCAGAGTCAGATTGTATATAACTGACTCAAATTCAATTGTAACATAAGAAACTATGTAGTATAAGTAAAACCCCTTGTAGACATTCTTTACCTTGATTAACTTCTAAAAGTGGCATTTCTCCACCAGTCTCCATAAATCTGCGCACACCATAGCGCAGCATTTATCCTCGCAAGCTCATACATACTAAACTCGCCCCTGCACCCCTCTCATACTAGAAATTACTATGGACACACATATCCCCCATGCATTCCTGTGGGCGGGCAGGCCCACCTCACCACACATACACAGAGAGTGCATGAACTTTACACTGGATCACAGTGCTAAAGTGCTCAGAGGCCTGAAATCACCAACACCAGGTTACAGAAAAAGACTAAGAGAACGCAAATTGTTTCGGGGTGAACCTGACAAAAGGGCCAAGTCCAACACATACTGTGACTGCAAAGCTCAGCATGGCGTTGGGATTGGAACGTCTGTACTCTGCAGCCGCGGCCCGTGCCGGTGAGAGTGGTGGGGCCGGGTGTGGTGAGGGGGTATTTCGACAGACGGGGATGAGAGAAAGTTAATTATTTATTTTATTTCCCCTCATAGTCATCTATCAAATGCCCCTCAACCTGGCTCCGCTGCATTTACCTACTCGGGCTGCAGCTGGTACTCTGAGTGCCCGACAGCTTGTGAATCTGGTGTCCTGTCTTTTTGTTTGGCTCTGGCCTCATGCTAATCTAGCATGTGTGCAGAGGCCAGTCCTTGGTAATACAAGATCCATAACTATTTATGTGATCTAGAGGGGCCCTCAAAGGGTCCCTGCAGCGCATATAGGACTACTGTTCTTGCCCTGAGTGAATCATATAAAACAGTGGTAGCAATGTATGGAGGTTTTTGTGCATCATTTGCGTGACAAGACTGTTTTTGTCTGTAACAGGAAAAGCATAGTCTCTGACCCCTCTCACAGTTCTGCTGTTATGTGAAACCCAGATCCTTGCTATGAAATTCTGTATGTCTGTCGAATGTGTGTATGTGCGGTGAATGCGTAGCACATGTATGGCAAAAGGATTGTCTTGAAGATAGGGAGTATTGGGATTAGTGGAATCCATTTTGATGTCCTCTGGTTTAACATAGAAAAAACTGGTAGGTCCATCCGGTTTCCTCAGATAGTGGAATAGTATTAACTGCATTCCTGTGACTGGAGGTGCAGACCTAAACTCTGAAGTGACGGAGGATGGATACAGGGCTCCCCTTAGAAATTCAAAGAGAGCCTTTCAGCAAAAGGCTGCTGATTAGCTTTTAGAGAGCACAGTTGTGCTTGGTGGTTGGCATGGGTGATGGATAGGACTGCAACTTCTGTTTCAGGAGGTGAGGAAGTGTCTAAGCAGGGCCTGGCCTTGTGTCTGTCCCCAATTACTGCTCAGGAAGGCTGATGACATCCAGGCGCGAAG
Source organism: Lissotriton helveticus (assembly GCF_964261635.1). Classification (NCBI taxonomy): domain Eukaryota; kingdom Metazoa; phylum Chordata; class Amphibia; order Caudata; family Salamandridae; genus Lissotriton; species Lissotriton helveticus. Next base: position 613,787,332 of record NC_136065.1, read on the forward strand.
ATACCACACTTCATTGTGTCCTTGTTTTTGAAACTTCTGCCTCAGAGTTAGGCTCATCGATGCATTCTGCGAGAAAGATCACATACCACAAAGGCTGTGTCCAAGGAACAGCCAGAGAATGAAGTTCAAAAGAGAATCACCCCGGACTGTGACAGAAAACTTAGACTGTGAATCCACATCCTTTGGCTGCAAAATATAAGTACAAGTGGGACCCAAACCACCACACTTTGTCCCGGTTCCAAGTTCTTCATGAGAAATGAAGGCAGAGTACTTGAAGGACTGCTTTGTAACTAGGACGGGTGTCTGGATGGCAGCCAGTCTCAGCTGTGAGGGGGCATCATGTTACGTCTGCCGTTTCCCCCAGAGTCTGTCTAGAGCCTAGAATACCACCTGCTTCCTGAGAGAGGGAAGAAGTGTGCCTGGCCCTACAGGAGGAGAAAGGCTGTCAAGAAAGAGAAGCTGAGCATGTTCCCTGGGTCCGCAATAGCCAGAGAGAGAGCAAGAGAGTGCAAGGAAGAGAAGCCAGGAGTGGCCCATGTGTGGAAGAGATCACCCAACCTAGGGAGCTCCTAACTGTCAAACATGAGAGCTGCAGCAGGAGCTGCCACACTAATATTGCCAAGTTGTCAACTACCCACATGGTCCCAACAGCTCAAGAGCATCGGGACTTAACCACTTCCATGCGTAGGACGGCCCTCGACGGTCCGACGTCACGGTGGGCATGTGCGTAGGACAGCCCGGGGCCATCCGATTTGCGCACGCGTCAAATTCAGCCGCACTGCGGCTAAATGTGTGCCATGGCGAAGCGGTTCAGAACCATGAGAAACCAATAGACTGAGCCACAATCGAGATCTGCAGAATGAACTTGAGACATGCAGTGAGTAATCGCCAAGTTGTGAACACGAATTGCACTGTTAGGTGCATTTACATCTTGAAGGGGATTAGACCATACTATAGCTGTTACTAATCAATGCCTTTTCCGAATTTCAAAATAAGGACTGAAGACACTGGGAACTCCACCAGCAGGCCGGGGGCAGAGGGGGAGCAATTGAAGGGAGCAGTCACTCTGGCAGGATTTCTAACAGGGTTGGAGTCCTGAGTCTGAATCCCATAATATGCTTTGTAGTATTACGTATGCGGCATGATTAACGTAATTTATTTTAATTGAAACGTTAAGCACTGGGCAGGATAACACGTCATTGTGTCCATTGGTTGACAGTTGAGTTCTGAGCTCTTATCCCCTACATCCGGGAGAAGCCCTTGACTGCTCACCCTCGTTAGCATAAGAGTCAAGTGCAAAAAGGGTGTACTTGGCAGAGTTTGCAGAGCAATAGTAGAACATACCACAGGGCACTAGTGGCAAACTACTTCAACAACCAAGGTTGGGGCCCATAGCTCCTTGTCTGGTTGGTCCTTTTTGATCTAAGTTATTTGGTGAAACCTCAAACATTGGAGTTGCTAAAACAGAGAACAGCAGGAAATGGCAGGTGATGTGAATTTATTTACCTCTCATTGTCAAAAGCATGGCCATTCCTCACTGGGCCAACCAGATCTCATCAGGTTGAGCATATTAGTAAATAAGAACTAAGGGGCTCCATTTTTCTGGCCCCATTTTATATACTTACATTTTCACACCTCAAATTAAATTAGAGACCTATAGTGTGTGTACTCCACCTTAATGTTGTTCCCTGCAATAGAACTGGTTTGTGTTCCTAGAAAGAATATTTGGATTTATGAGGTAAAGAAACAGGTGGAGTGAGGTCTGTTGGAAGATTGTGGTGTTACAAGTCCGGTGCTACGGGTCATTGCGACAAGCCCACTGCCCTGGCCCAGGTCAGAGGATATGTAGGGACCCTTTAACTTTGCCACTCTCTTTCTTTATGTATTGCGTTCCGGCAGCCCATTCTTATACAGTGATCACTCCGTAAAGTCACGTCTCCTATCTTGCTTGAGAAACATCCTCTCCTGCATTGTCTTTTTCTCTCCCACCAGCTATAGCCATAAGCCATGACCAGCAATGTTGGCCTCAGGCAGACAGTTTTTGCTTCTGCCTGCTAGAATATATTCGGGTCGGATCCACTTAACAGTTCATGGTCCAGTCACCTCCATGCTCTCCATCTAAGATCAAGCTTGGATTACCCCATAATAACTCATGTTATGTAGGACCCTGGAAACAGTGGCGTAACGAACCTTGAGGGGGCCCCCCTGCAGGGGGAGGGACCCCATCCGGACTCTATCTGGAGCTCTCCGATTGAAGTGCGGTGCTAAGGGGGCCACCCCCCCACACCATGGGGACAGCGGGGGCCTGTGTTACGCCCCTGCCTGGAAGACATGGAAAAGCAAGGAGCAAAAATGCAGGTATGAGCATGACAAATTTAGGATATTGTGGCTATATTCACATTAAGAACTGAGTCAGAGAGTGGACGTTTGGTTGTGAGATAGAAAAGGGACAGATATCTGAGAATAGTGACTTTTGAAGGATAGAAGTTTTGCCAAAAGGTATATTCTTGCATGGACACGTTTATTTTGTTAAATAAAGAATTTTCAAAGGAGTGTTACCTAATTTTAGTATTAGACTCGAGTTTCTCAAATTGCATTATTACTAACTAAAACATGGCTTTATTAACAAGAGAACATGTTAAATGCACATGGCCCATATTTCCCTGTTTTTCTTTGTGGGTTAGGTAGATTTTGTCTTGTTCTCCCCTCTGCAGCATTGCATCTTAATAAAGATGTCCAAGATGGCCGTCCTGTCTACAGTAAATAACATAAAAAAACAGACTAAAGTGGCCCATGCCCTCTGACCACGCCTTGCATTGAACTGACAGAGAAGAGCTTGTGGTGACTCCCAAATGCGAAGTCAGCCAATCTTTAGCTTTAAATTGATGTTCCCAATTATCTTTGTGATGTGATTACAAATAGGCACAGTAACATAGCAAGTACACCAAATGACAGCACTTCTTTGCAAAAGGGGCATTCTTGAAACAGGTTAATTTGTTACCACCCAGAAACTCTGCACCAACCCTTCTTCACCTTCAACATAGTCATAGATTTACCCCATTCAGAGGCTATAATTTAACTTCCTTACCAAGGTTGAATAGTGAAAGTAGCATTCTAAACTTTCCGGAAGAGTAGGGGAAAGGGTTTCTCCACAGATAAACAATATTTTTCCTCAGGAGACAAAAAACTTGAAGTTAAAATTGTGCCTAGGCACAATAGGAGCTATCATTCAAAAGAAGTACTGTACAAGGCACAAACATGTGCATTATAAAAAGGAATTGTGATAGCTTTCCCATGATTATTCCTGGAGTGCTGTGAGTGACTGGCTCAGCTTTCCAACTGCAACCTGGGAAGGTTTTCTGAATTCCAAACAAAAGAGTGTTCAAGAACACCCAGGGGGGAGCAAATAATCTCCGGGCAAGGTTTTACTCATGTCTTTAATATGAAACAGGGCTTCGGGTTCAGTAAAACAAACGTAAAAGGATTTGTTATACCACAGAGTGACCCAATACCCTGAAGCTAGGTTGGTTACAGACAGGTGGCCTCTGTGAGAAAGTGCCATCTTTCTTGCATTGGTATACCCCCACTTTTTGCACCTGCTGATGTGCTTTGACTGAGTGTGCCCTGTGTTCCTGCCAACCAGGTACCCATGGCCTGTGTTCCTTCCCTAAAGCTATATTGATACAAAACCCAATTGGCATCTCTGGCCACCTATCAGCCCCTAGTAAATGGTACCTTAGGTTCCCAGGGCCTGGTGACCAGAGAAGACCCATAAGGGCTGCAGCACTTATTGTGCCACCCTTAGAGGCCCTGTACCCTGACACCCACACACTGTCTTTGCAGGCTGAGTGTCTAAGTACAGAACTAAACAGAGAGTCGACATGGCACACATCCCTGTGTGCCATGCCCACAGAACCCGCTGCCCTGGCATACTTCAGTCACCCCTCTAGCTGGGTGCCCTATGCAGCATGAGCCCTGTGCCCCTACAGTACCCAGAGCCATTCCTGGGCGCTGTAAGTGCAGTGATGCCATTAAGAGTATATGGTGCTGGGAGGTCGTCATTACGAACTCCACAGCACCATAATGGCTACACTGAAGCCTTACAAGTTTGGTACCAAACTTCTCAGCACATTAAACCCCCATTGATGCCAGACTGGGATTTAATGTAAAATGCACCAGAGAGCATCTTAGAGATGCCCCCTGAAAACCTAACCTACAATCCACATCTGGTCTGAGTGGCTGCCGAGGCTACCACACAGCAGACATGTTGCTGGACCCCTGGGTGGAGAGCCCCCTGCTCTCCTGGGCCTGCAACAATGCACATCTTGGGCGAGGTGCTAGGTCTCCTCCCCCAGGATGGGCAGGGGGAAGCTTCAAAGGCATGCCACCTCTGTGAGCTTCTCCAGACCATTTGTTGTACTCAGCAACTGGCCCCCACCAGTTCCAACCCCCACTCTGGCGGGAAGACTGGTGGGAAACCCTATGTCAGGAAGGGGGGTTTGCCAGCCTGTGCCAACCCACCCCCTCAGGTGGGAGAGGCGAGGTGAAGCACGACCCCGGGCTCCGGTCATCTTGAAGATGGGGAACCCTGCCCAATCACAGCTAGGCTCCTGCCCCCCTCCCACAGGAGAGGAACAGGCTAGGGGGTGTACCCACCCCAGGACAGGGACCTATTGATCCGCGCCCTTGCCCTACCTGTAACGCACCTAAATTTAGTATTTTGGGCACCCTGAACCTTCCTTCCTTAGATCCCGATAAGAAAAGAAGAAAGAAGATCAAGAAGAAGAAGACACGCCGTGCAGCTGCTAACAACAGGACGACACCCACTGACTTTGCCCCAGCCCTACCGGCCTGTCGATCCTGGAACCTGCTCCTGCTAACCCCGGTGACTCCTGCGGACAGCAACCTTGAGACACTCGGAGGACCTGCCTGCCTTGACCCTCTTAAAGACTGGGACTTCCATAACCAGAGGCTCTGCTTCAACAACCACCCCCTCGTGCCAGCCAGGAAGCTCAATATCTGCCCACTCTGCACCCGCCAAGCCCGGCCCGTGCCAGAGAGATCCAAGACCACAAGGACGTTCCCCCCGGCGACTGGGACCAGAAGTCCAGTGCCCAAAGACCCTCCACAACGAACCAGACGACGCCTGTAGCCTCAGAACCAGGGACCCCACCAACCGCGACCTGCCGAGGGTAAGATTCCCGACACCAAAAGACACTCCTGCACCTGGCTCCCTGCAGCCCCCTGTGCCTGCGTTTGGGGTACCTACCTCTTCTCCAAGATCCCAACTTACCTCTCGAAGTGGTGGTCGCACCTGAAGAATCACCGTCCCCGAGTCTGCAGCCTTTGTTACCTTTTTACTTTCCCTATTGAATAACATTGAGCGCCTGACGGCTCAAAAGCACCCTGCATCCAGCCGCCCGAGTGCCTCTGGCCGTGCACCCTGTGTCCTATCCTACTTCCCCATTTGCCCTGAGCAAGTGGCCAGGAGCCCAGCTCCCACAGCCGCGTGGCCTGCTATTCAGCAGCCACCAACCGGAGGCAACCTGCCCCTCATTGGATAACATTGTGCCTAACTACCTCTGCACCCGGCCGCCCCTGTGCCGCTGAGGGTGAACCAACTGTACCTACCTGACCCTGGGGGACCCCTGAATCTATGTGCAGAACCCTAACTTCCCCAGTCGAGTACTCACCTGGAAACCGGTAACTCACTTACCTGCCATTGGATAACATTGACTGGTTTGACCCGAACAATCTTCTAAGTGTGGAGTTTTGAAAACTTAAAATATTCCCATAAAATCAACTGAATTCTGAAGTACTCACCTGTGATCATGAGAGAAGCCAGTACTTCATCTTGTAGCCCAGTACTGAATCGCAAAAGTAATCCTAGTCGGGTTTACTAGTAACTTGAATTTTCTCCATAGGACTCCATTGTGTGCTTTTCTGTGAAATTTCTTCCAAGTGTCTACTTTTGAAAACTTGAACTATTCTTTAAAAATCATATCAAATACCGAAACGTAATTACTTACCTGTTTTAAGTTGAGACCCCAGTTGTGGACCTAGGAGCCCAGTTCTGGATTACAAAAGTAACAAGATCGTACTTTAACTGCAACCTGAACTTTCTCCCATTGGATAACATTGCCAGTTTTTCATTCAAAAGTTTTTAAGTGTGAACTTTTAAAATAGCTTTATATTCCTTAAAAATCACTGCAATAACAAAAACGTTTTTACTAAACTGTTTTCAGCTTAGATCCCAGGACTGAATCTAGGATCCAGTCCTGGAACTACCAGAATAATCTACAAAGTAATCAGCTGTATTTATATAGAAAACCCCATTGAGCTCAATGCTAAATTGTGTTTAGAATTGTGTTGCCTACTGCAACCCCTGTACCAATTGTGTTTACAAAATGTATTGCCTTTCTGCAAAGTAATCATCTGAGACCTCTCATATTGAGAACAGTATATTTTGATACCTGTGGTTCTAAAAATAAAACAACTATATCTTTGATATAAAAACAATTGGCCTGGAGTTCAGTCTTTGAGTGTGTGAAACCTTTTGCTGACTGAGTGGGTACAACATATGCTTTGCACTGACCTCTGGTACTGCCTTACTGCTCGACCAAGCTACCACTTTAGAGAGTAAGGTCACACCTGGCTTTAACCTCTGTTATACCTCTGGAGTTTGTGGACTCTATACACGCTGTACCTTATCTTGGTCCAGTATATATAGAGCACTTTCTCACAGCCTCCAATCAACATTTAATGGTTTGCAAAAATAAATATACATATACATTTGGACTTTATAGTAAAAGTTTAAATTACGCAAAAAGCTGTCACAAAATAGTGATGTAAAACGATTATGATAGAAGGTTTTACACGCCATTGGTACTGAAATATACTGAAATATGAAATACCCGAATTATGCATTCAGCATGCCACGCTCGCATGACTCACGGCTGACAGACGCTAACACCTGTCAGAAGCAGACTGCGCTCATTTGACCTGATGCTGTTTACAAAACACTGAGCCAATGAGGTTAAATTGTTTCGATAACAAGTGCCGTCGTGTGTTTTCAAGCCTGTTTTATGCAGAAAACGTGTTTTGCGTGAATATGGTAATTTCACTGTACTCTGCTGGGGAAAACTGCTCCTGGGAGTGATCTTTAAAGAAAGACCGCACCAAAATAATCGAGTTCGGTCAATGCGCAGGCCATGAGGAATGAAGACGAACTGTGTTTGGAAATACTAAAAACTCCCACATAAAAATCATCCTTTGTCTTTGGTGGGACCACAAAGGGCTTGTAAAACAAGCTATAGACTAATTACAATTAGCACTTACTAATCAGAAAAAATAAAGGTTGCTAACTGTCATGCATCAGGCAGCAGAAATCAGGGTGACAAGCACAAAGCTGTTTTATGGGAATGATCAACAGTCACATATTGAAAAAAAGCACATTTTCTTCTAACAGACAGTGTTAGTGGTATGATTCCAGAAATATATGCTGCCATAGGATGTATGACATTACAACGCATGCTTTTACATCGCATGCCTTTACAACGCTGTATTTACAACGAATACCTTTACAACACATAATGCTTTTGGGCGCTGGATAGTGAATAGGTTAATTTACTGTTCCAACTCCAGTCCCCGTGGATAGTAGGGAAGGTGTTGGATAGTACATTAAACCTATTCCCTATCCTAGAGCGCCCCCCAGCGCAATGCGTTGTAATGGTTTGCGTTGTAAAAGTTGCGTCGTAAAGGCACTGCGTGGTAAAAGTTGCTTTGTAAAGGTTGTTCACCGCTGCCATAGGATGTCCTAGATGCTGGCAATCTGTTTCACTGCCCACTAGGCTATTCTTCCATGCTGTGTAAAGGAAAGAACTGTAGTGTCAACAAAGAAAGGGCTTATTAGATGTTTCATTTGTAGAAGGTGTGGAATGATGACCCTCCAAAACCAAAAAGGTCAGTGCTAAAATGTTATGTTATGATGTTATGTTATGACGTTTTGTAGAGCGCACAGCTGCCCCAGCGAAGGGGCGTCCCAGCGCTAAGCAACAGAAAGAGAGGCTGCTTCTTACAACTCCATAAACAGCACACATAAGGTTCAGGGGGTGAGTGGTCCTATTCTGTGTGGTATTTCTCTTTCCACTGTCCAAATAGCAATAGGTTCAGCTCCTAAGAGAACAAGGAGGGGGAGCATTCCTAATTTTAATTCTGACTCCCCCAAACATAGGACGCATTGTGGTGCAGGCGGAAACCTGGGTGGGGTATCGACCAACCCATTTTCACCACTAATATACAAGAATATAGGTTACTAACATGCATGAAACACCGATCGCAATCTCCCTTGCAAGACTTTGCATATCGCTACAAAATATTTACGCACATACAAAATGTACCACTACCACGCGGATCACAACATGGCATTGCAATATCATTGCATTACATTTGCCCAATACATTGATACACACACATAAATATTTATAGAATGTTTACTGTCCCTAACACTACCCACCTCCAAACCCTAACAAATCCTCACTACCCCTCCTAACACCCATCTCTGAATCCTAACAACTCCTTATTACCTCTATACACCACCCATCTTTGAACTTTAAAACCTCCTTCCTATCTCTATACATACTCTTCCATGAACCCTAAAAACTCCTTTCTACACTATACACCACCCCCGCCAAACCCATTAAAGTCCTTCCTACTCCTATACAGGATCCTTCCTTAGACACTGAAAACCACTTACTACCTTCTATACCATCCATTCCTAAGCCTTAAAAACGCCTCACTGCCCCTATGGACAACTCTTTCCTGAACCCTTCAAAAGCCTGACTACTCTCATACACCACCCTTACTTGAACGCTAAAATCTCCTTACTAACCCTATACACCATCAATACATAGGTCCTAAAAACTCCTAAAACTCCTATACACCACCCTTCCCTGAACCCTAAAAAAACCCTAACTGCCCCCCGCATAACACCTATCACAATCTTTAAATGTGTCGTAACGTTCCTAATTGTAATTGTAAGTGCGTTGTTGTAAATGTGTTGTAGTTGTCCTTCGTTATAGTGGATAAATTGTAATGGCATAATAGCTTTCAGAACTCTCAACTGTATACTGAGACTTTTGTTTAATGGATGAAAGATATTATGTGGTATTAGAAAGCATCAGCCTTTTCTGATGAAGACATATAGGTTGTAGATTGTACTCCAGGCAAAGCACGTTTTGTGTTGTTATACATGACAAATTCTCAGGAAATTTGATAAATTTCACAAGATTTCAGAAACAAATTTCCAAACGAATTTGGCAAGAAGAAAATGTGTCAGAGGAGCAGTAAAATAACGGCTGAGACACATTTTCTCCTCAAACCAGTTTCCTACCACTATCTTTTGTGACTGGATTGCAAGGTATGCCCCTCAAGTTAAATTTTTATTCGAGGTACCAACAAGTCTAAAAGAAACACCATAAGAAGAGCCCACTTTCATTGTGTTCATTGGCTTCTTTCGGAGCTAGAAAAATATTCTAAGTAGCAAGTCTGGAGTAAAAATCCATACACCTGAAAAAACATCCCATTTGCCTGGCCTACGAAACATACCTGGAGTATAAATAAGCCTGAAAAGTATACGATCACTTTGTCTTGTAACCCTGAGATCAGCACCAATGGGGCCCATGTACAGACCTCCTCAGAATCAGTAGTCTCAGTCTGGAGTTCTCTTTGCATTGAATTGTAAACTTAACCATCGCAGATGTCCTTACAAAAAGGACGGAAAACCTTCACCAGCCAGTTTATGCAAGTCTCTCAGTCATAGAAATCTCACAGATTTTCAAATTGTTCAAATCTGCGCCACTCCTCTGTTTCCCAAATTTCACGTTTCTCCTTATATTTTTTACATCAACATACCCTGTACGGATTACGGATTACTCATCTTCTGCCATTATGCATGGCTTATGTAAATACTCTTCTACAAATGTAGTTCATTGCTCCTACATCAAGTGATTATACTTTGTAAAGTATGTCAACACCTACAGTGTGGAGAGCCACAAAAGAAGATAATATGTATACTAGTGAGAAGAAGGGGGTGTAAAGTAGGCAGCTTAACCTCCAACCTACTTTATAATGGTCACAAATGTTCTGAAATGTGAGTGAAGTCCCAGAAGCAATTATGGTTTGAGTGAAGAAAGGACCAACACAACTTAGAGCCTAAATGTGTGGTTGGCAGCCTGTCAAGTCAGAAACCTGGCCTCTGCTCTCCTGATGATGGGCTGCATGTCATATTTGCTGATCATTGACTTCCTGTTGGGGATCTCTGTGCCCTTAGTTCCCAAAGATGGAATTTGTTAGTGTACGTGCCTGGTGTGTGGGGAACTTTCTTCCTGCACTTGGAGTCCACCGTATGTTTTGCCTGCCTGGGTCTATCATTCCTTGCATGTCAGACTAGGGCATAGAAAATCAGTGAAACCTATAAAAAGGGACTGGGGAACAGCGAGGTTGTCAGATGCCTGGCATATGCCAAGCTCTAAATAAAGACCCTACTTTTTATGGGAGAATTGTTAATAAAAAAAAGGTTTTGTGGGGAAAATCTCTCCCAAATAGCTTTGTGCAGGAACTTTCCCCTGCCAGAGAAGTTATGCAAATGTCTCAAACTTTGTAACTAACTGAAGTTGCAAACTCCGAATAACTTTGCAAGCAAAGCTTAAACAAAGCGATTGTTAGAACTTGACAGAAATATACTGAATATAGGGCTGTTGTTTTACCTTCTCTTTTTACCTTCTCTTTTACATGTAATTTGTGAGCAGGCCTAAAGGATATAGGAAACCAAAGATGGATATCCGCTGCACCGAGAAGAAACATTCCCCTGAAGACAGAGTTGAGAGTAAGAACATGTAGCAAGTAACTTATCTAGTGAATTCCATGAAAAAACGAAGTAGTTATTTAATGGTTGCCCTAATGAAAGTCTATTAATAATATCTTTACACAGTTTACAACAGAAACCCTCTATTAAATGGTCCTCTATATCACAGGAAGCCAGTGATGAAGACAAGGAAGTAATAGCATCACTTTGTGAAAATAGGATCCTTGTGGACTGGTGCCTTGGACAACTTAGAAATCGAACATTGCCATATCAACGTCATAGGTATTTACAACAATGAAGAAAACAAGGAGAACAAGGGAGAATTATCTTCATTGTTTTAGGTGGCTTAAAATAAAGCCCTGAAAATGAACTGAATAGGACAGACATAAATATAGCAAATTCTACATTTTCCCCAGTACCAGTGGGTGGAATAGTAATGTGTTGTCCACTAGGTAGGAAACTGAAACTTGCTTATCAATTAGCTAAATCTTACCCTGTCCATGTTAGATGGAGATAGTAAATTTGTTGTGACTGCCAACATTGCAGTATGAGGATTTCAATGTATTCATATGTTTGATTTATGGCTATATAATCACGCTATGTTAAACGGATAATGCCCTCTCTGTGCATACAGGCAAGAACTGTATATTTTTATACATTTAGTGCGATGAAATTTATACATTCTAAGATTTCTACAGTTTTCTCTATAACCATGAACTGTCTAATTGTATGTGTTTTTTTCCTATCTTTAAAAATACTCAGTCACTGGATGATGTCATCAGTGATGTCACTGACCAGGTGATAAACAATGTAATATGTAAGGTCATGAGCAGTGCATTGCAGGGGGTGCGAGTTATAGTTAGCTCAGCTACCTATAACTGCTGAATTTCTCTGGTTTTGTACGAGTGAAATGTCAGCCTAAATATAATGTTTCTGTAACCATTGTTTTTTTCAGTGAATTTATATATATATATATATATATATATATTTTTTTATATATATATCCACACATGTATATTTAAATATAAATATATGAATGGGTTTACACTTACCTGTTAATTTTTTACCACGCATATGCCTTTACCATGCATGATTTTACAACAGAAATGCAAGTATTGTATTAGTAAGCATAAACCTATTACACGCACAACACTGTTGTTGTTAAAGTATGGCTGTAAAGGCCGTTGTCGTCCCAGTTCTGGAGGCCTGCCCACTGGTGTGCATGGATGGCAGGTAGCAGGGGACACTGGTGGGACTTGTTGGCTGGTTGGTGGGCAGTGGCAGGGCTTTAAGTGGGCCGGGTCTCACCGGGTCTGAGCACCGGTGGTTTTTTAAAGGGGGCCTCAAAACGGGTCCATATCGGGCTCTGTTTTGTGCACTGCCACAGGCGGTCCGTTTTTTCCCAGACTGCAGTGACAGCAGGCACAAGATGTGCGCTGCTCACAATGCTCACGTCTCACTATTGGAGAAGTGACGCATGACGTAATGCCAGGTGAGCGTAGCAGGGGAAGGGAAATCTTTTAAAGAGAGCCATTTTCTCTCAGGATTTCCCTTCTCTTTTTGAAACTGAGGAGCAGCAAAGTTGTTGTGGTGTCACATGCAACTAACAACCACTGACAAAGCCAATAGTCCTGACTTGTTGTAGGTATGATGTTACTTGTTATATCATATATCTAGATGCAATGACAGAAACAGCAAAACACAAGTCAGGCAGCACACTATGCTAAGCACAGGTCTTTAGCAGATGCGTTTTAAGCCACGCCCTAATTACATTGGCCACGCCCCTTTCAGAGACCCTCCAGGTTTTTCATCCCACTTAAACCCCTGGGCAGTGGGGTAAGACTGGTACGTCCTTGCGCTGATATTTTTGAGTAAACACTGAAAATGACCACACACACAGCACATTACTTTCAGCTCATTGTTGCAGTCGCGGAAGGGGTGTGCGCAGGGTTTATGGCGTAGCAGTGAAAACCATGCATCTGGGAAAAACAAGGAACCCTTGTAAAAAGCCTCTCCCGAGCTAAATCACACTCAAGCCAGCCTCAGAGACAGTTGCTTGGTATTTATCGCACTGCTTTGTGGAAAGTGGTCTTTGCATCTTGCCCTGATTGCCACTGCGTTCCCGCACGTGCCTACATAAGCCCCCCAAATTGCAGATTCCATCTATGCCGTTACCTGGAGGACACATAAACCCTGATATTTCCACGCTTCCCGCTCCACAATGAAGGGCACTGGGACAAACAGAGGCGCAAAATGCGCCTTCGGAGTGCAGATAAGATGACAAATGGCGCCGTCGGAGCGCTTTCGGCGCGAGGCAGCTTCCAAATTGATTTCCGTGGCTCTTATTTCATTTGTTTCCATAATAAATGTATGTTTTTCGAAGTTTTTATGTTTATGGAAGATAAAACGGTACACATATTCCTCTGTTACAGAATTACTAGCATCATTCAACTTCGCGGTTAAGGACGTTTTTATATCTGTGAACTTTTGTAATGGCGGCGAATGGATGGTGGGCGGACGGTTTAGCATATCTGCAAGATGGAACCGAATGCCAGTCTGACAACGGGAGATAAAACCCTTCCATCTGCTTCTTGCTAAATATATCTGTTTAGGGTTTCCTGCTTTACACCCTCGCTGTGTTCTGCTCGAAAAGAATCGCCTTTTAAAGGAACAGTTGAAATCAAAATGTCGAGGGATTGTGGGAGAGGAAGTGGGTGTGAGGGAGAGGTGAGTGAGTGAGTTTTAGGGAAGGTGAGTGAGTATGAGGAAGGGCAGAGAGTGTGCAAACTGATTATATGTGCCAAGCACCATTCGCAGCTCAGACTGAACAGTCGGAATTTGCAAACTAGGCCAACAGAAGCATAAACTTCAAACAAAATACCAGGGGCCTCATTTATGAGGCCTTGCGTCAGTTTTGCGCTTCCGATGCGTCACTTTTTGTGACGCATCGGCGGCGTAAAACATGCCTCCTGTTACGCACTATTTACAAAGTGACGCAGATGCATCACTTTGTAAACCTCTGCGCTACATTATACCTGCGTCAGGTATAATGTATGCAGAGGGGGCGTTCCCCCGCAAAAAGCCTTGTAATAGTGACGCAGTGAAATTTATGAGATTTCACTGCATCACTTTTAGGACGCTGTTGCGTCAAAACCTTGCGCCTGCCTCACAGCAGGCGTAAGACTGACGCAAGCCCTTTCCCCATGTGAAAGGACGCATTGCTGGAGCTGCGTCATTTTTGTGACACACTCCAGCAATGCGTGACTTTTGCGCTTACAGATACGTCAGAAATACTGACGTATCTGTAACTCCTTGCGCCATGATGCGTCATAGTGTAAATATGACGCATCATTGATCTTGCAAGGAGGGCGCAGTGAAAAGTGACGCATCACTGTTTTCACGCAGCGATGCGTCACTTTTCATAAATGAGGCCCCAGGTTGGACAGCTCAGTGCGGTATCCAGCTAAGCAGACTACAATAATAAGCAATACCATAAAAGGAGTTGTTGAAAGATGCCAGCTTACTGAAAACCATAAACAGAGTATCACTCACCTCTCTTCATCCCCGACACAGCTAAGCGCTGCACCCCTTAACAAGAACACCGCTCCTCCTTGGTCATCACAGACGAGATGGAAACTCTTCCGATAGAGGATCAAAAAGAAATAACCCATCCAGCTGGTCACCCTACATCCTATGTAGGCAAGCACGACGGTGCCCTATGTATGTGTGGTAGGTGCTATATAAATGTCGCTGAACCATAAAAGTATTGAGTTTTCTTTGATTGGCTTGTCACTTGCTTGTTAACTTCTCATTAGGATTGGAACTCTTCCGCTGGCATGTACAGTAATACTTTTTCAGTTACGGGTTGAGAGGTTCTCTGCAGATGAAAGACATGCACACTCCTTCCCACAGCCAGATGGGACCACTCTTGATCTTCCAACCTAGAGGCAGCTAAAAGGTCCTGTTGCATCATGGGAGTTCGATGGATCATAGGGAGGAGGTGAAGGGCATACCTCTGGCTCTTGAAGAAAAATAACTTTAATTGGTTTGGGAAATGGTCTTCTATCCTTTGAGAGCCAAAGTCATAAAATGGTCAACATTGGGCATTGAGTTATTGACAGAGAGAATGCTATAGCCCTCCCTTCAATAGGGGACCACTGATTTCTCTTCTGATCGATACTGCCAGAGAATCACCTCATATTGAGTCAGTATTATTCAAGAACAGTTCCATTGGTGTAGACTAGGGATACGCAAAGTCAACGTTGCTGATTTTTTTTTCACATTTTCAGAAGAATTGTGTGAAATTACCAGAAAGTATACAAATGCAAATCGGGCATTTAACTGTATGTTTTTCTGCAAAATGCACTCTTGCATTCATTTTGGACGCAAGGACACATTTCACACTAAAAGATAGCACAAAACACAAAATTACCATAAACAACAGTCACCCACATTCTTGTAGTACACATTGTTCCAAAGCTCCTATGATAGGATTCTTACTTGAATGCACTTGAAATTATATTACTTAGCATAATGGCTTAATTTTGTGAATTTTGCAAAACACAAAATATCAGCAATTACACTAGCGTAAGGAAAATTTTGCCAGGGTTTAGAGTAGGCTCGACATTTCAGACACTGCAGGAAGAGTGACCGAGCTGCACAAAAAACGTCAAAATAACCAGATACATTTAGTACCAGTTTCAACAGAAGAGGTGTACAGATGTCTATGAGTGCATCTTGTGATGACAAGCTCATTAGATGTGGAAATATATTTCCTATTGCAAAATCAATAAGGGTGATAGAAACGTAAGGCACAGCTGAGTCCTCAGCAAAATAAGACCAGAGATTTTGAGACAAGCTCTGTAAAATTAATCAAATGCTGAAACGGGAAACATCCTTTACCACGCGGATTTTACTCTGCGTGGCTTTTAGAACGCGTCTGTTACAACGCAAGTCGTAACCACGACTTGCGCTGGAGGGCGCTACAGGATTAAGAATAGTATATTTACTATTCCAACACCTTCCCTAGTGTCCACGGGGACTGGTGTTAGAATAGTAAATTATACTATTCTAAATCCGCGCCCCCAACGCAAGTCGTTGTAACGACTTGAGTTGTAAGGGACGCGGTGTAAAGGAACGCGTTGTGACGGTACGCGTCGTACCATCATACATCCTGCTGAAACACGACATGTCAGTGAAAATGGGTAACTTAGAAACTGGCAGAATCAGACCCTGCTCTGTTGCTGTCAGTCAGTGCAGTAATTGTAATTGCATTTATATAGCACTTACTTCCCCTGATGAGGCGTCAAAGCGCTTTTTCGGTGAGTAGTACGGTTACTCCGGAACACAAAATGGATTAGTGGTGAATTAGTCTGGTGAAATATGAAATTCATTGAGTGGTGGATATGTTGGTTCGTTCTATGACTGGAACAATGTTGGTAAATTCAGATTTTGGGAAGGTAGTAATTTTAACAGCAAATGTTGGTCTTAATTGCTTAAAAAATTTGCAGCAAACACGCTGAGTAAAATTGAAAACGTTTTAGATCTCTTGCACGACTGTTAATCTCATAGAAGTGAATCTGAGGGATCAACACTTTTTGGAAACTCCCTCCTCAACATTTCAGGAAAGATTCTCTTGATTCAAGAAAGATTCAAGTGTTTTTTCCTACTAATTATACTAATTATATTGCATGACATTATATTCGATCGTATTGCAATATATTGTTTAATTTATGGCCTGTTGATTTTATTGCACAACATGCAATGGTATAAAAACCCATATTTCACAAAGTCCTGTGAACTGCTTTTTATATTTCATGAAAACACCATCAACATGGCGGCCTCTGCTTCACCATTGCCTATTGTTCAACTAGCACAAATTAAAACCACTCCCCAATTTCAGCTGAATTGTGCAAGTGAAGCTTCAAATATCTCTCAGCGTAGACACTGCTTATTGTTTACTCGATAGTCTCTTTGGAAAAGCTGCCCAAAATCTAAACAATCTAAATGCAATCAAGGCGTCCTCTGTTATCTACACCTTGCTGGCAGTATTTTCAACAAACTGTGAGCAGAGCCACTGGCTATTGTTTAATTGACAATTTATTCATGAAAGCTGAACATTTTAATTGCAACTGGGGCCGATGTTTGCCCTGCCTTGCTGCCACTGCCCTCAGCAATCTGATTTATATTGCCGGAATGTGTCCTTAAAGAAAGCAAACCTGTTTTCTGTGAATCCCTGGATTCTTAACAGACAGTACATTTTTTTTTTTTTACGACAGTATTGATGGTGGGATACTTCCAGAAGGGGCAGGTATATGACTAACACCCTTACTTAGGACTATTCTTAAACCAGGGTTGTGGGAAGTCGGTGGGACGGTGTTGGCCGACTCAACCAACCCTTGGTCACCACCCTGCATTGGTGTCGGTTGGGAATTCTCCAAGTTGTGTGGGGTAGTTGACTCTGGAACGCCGCTACAGCCTACAGTAAGAAGTGAATCTGCCTCGGTTAAAGCGGATAATGGTGCAAAGTGGTTAAAGGTTACAAGCTCCAATAGCAGGTTCTCTCTAGGTAGCCCAGGCCTTGGCAGCAGGGCCACCGTGCTATGAAAAAAACAATGTGGCAAAAGTTGACTTGGTTGCGGCTCAAACAGGCCCCTGCGGGCCTGGGATATCAAGACGCTCACTATTTGACGACACTGAAAGATGGCAACAACACAACCCCTATCAAAACATTTTGCCGTGGCCCCCTCTTACCACCCGCGGGCCGTGGAGGGTGTTACGGTGGGGCAGGGAGGCGGGGAGAGGGAGGGGCAGGGTGGAGAGGGCTAAAAACCGGCACATGGATAATTACAGGTAAGTAAACAATTTAATTAATAAAACGAATTTCGTAGCGCGCACTGCATCGCATTTTGCGATGCAGTGCGCGCTAGGAAATTCGTTTTATTATTTAAATTGTTTACTTACCTGTAATTATCCATGTGCCGGTTTTTAGCCCTCTCCACCCTGGCCCTCCCACTCCCGGCCTCCCTGCCCCACCGTAACTCCCTCCACGGCCCGCGGCTGCCTCTTACCCACCCTAAGGACCATCAAAATATCATTAACAGGACAAATAGAGCGTGTTGGTATTTTCACTACAGTAACTAAAACAGTATTGCTCAGTATTTCACTTGCTGCTTTCAAAAACATTCTGGATGACAAAAACATTATTTTCGTGCGAACTGAAGCAAAGTAAACATGTAATATAAAAAGCAACAACTGATATAGGAATTTAGAACTATGTTTTCATTTTGCCATCTTAAGGTTTTGGTGGCATTTAATTGCTACTCAGCTCCATTAGTCTTGCTAGTGATGTCACCAGAACCCTTGGATTGCAATATAGGGCCATATCACATGGAGACCTGTTATGTATCCTCTTTATATTATATTATAGTATTTTTGTGAATCACTTGCTCACAAAACCTGAAAACCTGAAAGACATCTTAAACTTCAATAATACACTGATGTTCATGGTTAGGATTGAAAAAACGCTGATTACATTTCTCCTCTATGATAATCTGCAACAATATTATCTACTGAATCACGTTTTATCTAGACCCTAGTGTTCAACCGAAAGCTAGAATTTTCTCATGCTTTGGTATATTGTTTGACAGTTCCCTGACCTGGAGACCCTTATTGAGTAGGTGAAAACAGAATTCAGATGTGCCAATGCAACAGTTTTGAACTTTGCCATACAATTAGGTAAATGCCCTATTAGGGCTATGATACAATTGTTAAGAGTCATATGTTTTTCCATGGTGATCTATGGGAGTGAGGTGTGGGGTTACACCAAGCAAACTTGGCTAAGATCTGGAACTCCCTCCCCCTCCCAATCAGATCAGAACCCAACCTGCTTACCTTTCGGAAGCTGTTGAAAACTTGGCTCTTCAATAAAACCCCCACTTAATCCCTTCTGCTCCCCATGCTCCCCACACTCCCTCCTCCTCTGCTCAATTAACCAGTTTTCTATAGCGCCGGGACGCCCTTGGGTAGCCATCGCGCTCTACAAATCCTCATTCCATTCCATTCCATTCCTTTCTGTGACACCTTCTATGTGTCCCTCGGTGTGCCCATACCTTCTCAGTTCATGAAGAATTAGGAGTTGGTTATATAGAAGACATTATGGCATTCCATTAACTTTTCCTCTGGCTAACTATTTGGATTAGGACAGAGACAAAGCTGTACAGAGAGATCCTAAAGGATTGTCTGTCACTTGACCATGCTTATCATATCCCTTGGCTTACATATATCAAGGAATCTTTGCATAATTTAGGTGGGGCGGAGCTCTTTAACTCACCAGAGCGCATAGTCAAAGCTGATCGGATACAGCTTAAAAGTTCAGTCCATGAGACATATAGCTTTAGACAGAGAACACATGTCTTTAACAATAACTTATCCACATAATCACTCCTTGCTGCAGTATGGAACCTTACGTATCAGGAGTACCTAGTGTGAATAACCAATTACTACTCACTGGGTTCTGGATAGATTTGTTGCATTATCTATTAGAATCTCCTCAGGGTAGATCACTGGGCCACGTTCCTGGGCCCGCGACAATAGAACACTTCACATTTTACCATGTTTTAGAATTTTATCTGTTCCCCAGAATTTTATCTGTTTTATCTGTTCCCCAGAAAGACTTTTATTGAAGGGGCGAACTTTACTCCAGTTTGACCAGCCCTTTTGTACCTTCAAATTGTTTCGGATGACATCGTTTTGAATGTAGTCAGCTTTCTGAAAGCCGCTGTGAGTCTGAGAAGTACCTGTGGACACGAGCTTGATATGCCTAGAAATTATTTTATCTAAACTTGTTTTTGTGTATTTTTATCACGATTTGTCTCCAGATTTCTGGAGTTTTTAACCTTTAACGTACACATATATTTTTATGTATTTATCATCAAATTTAAAAGATCTTTTTTGTAAAAGCCCTGTATATTGTTCCTACGTCTTGATATCTGTATATGATTAGATGTTATAATGTTGCTTTTATGGTTTGTTCAAAAACCGAATGAAGTCAATTTTGATGGATATAATCAAGTAATTAAAAAAAATGGTGACCAAGATGTATGATCATAAAATAATACAATTTGAAAATAGGTTATGTGATCCTCTGCATATCCTATTAATATTAAAAATCACTCGAATAGGGTAACCCATTGTGTAACATTTGTATATATTGGTTACAGTCCACATCGTTTTTTCCAAGATGTAGCATAAATTGTATTTTTTTAGGGAAACTAATGACTTGATACCTTAGACTAACAAAAACATTTTTTGAAATATTTGTGCCTCCCTTTCAATCTCCCCAAACTGAATGAAGCAATTGAAAACTATTATATTTTTTGCAATCCTAAGTGATTGCCTAGAGAACTGTTTCCTGGAGAAGTGCAGGCCTCTCACTCAACTTCGCTTTTCAAATCCTGCATGCCTGCTTCGAGAAACAGAGACAGCCAAGCCACAGTGACGAATTGATGATCATGTTTTGCTATCGCCCACTCAATCCAGAGTACATTTGTAAGCTTTCTACAGTGTATGACATTTATGGTTCTTTAAATGTCATGCACAGTTCTGGGCATCCAGCAAAGGATATTGCCTTAGTCAGCACCTTAAGTGTCCAGGGTTTCTTAGTCCACACAGTCAGAAAAATGATATACTGGAAGGTCACAGAATCATTAGACCGCATTCCATAAAAAAGACTCTTACGTCACTCTTATAAGAGAAATGATGGCCTTGCAAACACGTCCTTTAATCTATCAATGACAAAATTAGGTCAACGTTTGTTTATTTTAAGAAAGAAAACTGTGACTTTACAGTGGAGAAGTGTGGCTCAATGGTTAGAGCGGCAGACCCTGATGCAGAGGTCTGGCCCGGGACCAGGGACCAGGGTTCAATTCCCGCCTCGGCGGGTCTTGGGCTCAAAAGTTCCACGGACCTGATAATTCTCGCCTTGGTGCCTATTCCATTCATGGAGTCCCACTCTGCAACTCTGGGCAATAGCTTGCTTAATCTCCACAACAGCCCCCACAACGCTAAGGATGCCTGGCCTCCACCTTGGGGGTGCCCAGGAGTGGACACCTCACAGGGAAAGCCAGGATGGGTTCCACAGTGGTATTTGTACAAGTGCCTTGAGACCCTTGCGGGTGAGTAGTGCGCTATACAAGTATCAATTTTACAGTGCAGTACTTGTGATCCTGTTCAGTCCTTCAACAACATTCACTTCTGTCCAGTTAATGAAAATGTTTGCATCTTAGAATTAGGGCTTTTGTGTGGTGCCGGCTTATGGGACTGAACATCACAAGACCATCTGCTAGGAGAAAATGCAACGGGTGCCTCAGGGATCACCAGTGCTACTAATACCCCTCATGGCCACCCCATTCCTACAATCACCACTCTGGACCTATGAGCAAATTCATTTAAACACTTTAGTGATGTGCTGTAGAACTTCTTCAGTAAGAATCCATTTAAAGGCCACCTCAACATTCAACAACAAAGCACCTTTAAAAATGGCCATTCCACCAATCCAGACACAAGAGACTAGCCGTCAATGTACAAGTCACTCAAAACCAGTTTCATAAGCCATCACCACCGAATCACATACAAGTCGAAAACTCTTGCAGTCTGTTCAAGTTAGTCCAAGAGCTGTATAAAGCACAGTTCGGAAACTCAGTGGGACAATCACAGCTCAGAGTTTGAAAGTTGTGCCGGGTACCATTTTATGCATTAACTTGCAGAGTTCATGAGTCAGTGCATGCCACACAGACAGCACATCTGTAAGTCAACGCTGAATCTGGGCTCATGATACAGGCCTCATTGTTTTTGTGCTAGATCATCTGGTGCCTGTGGGTTAACTCATGGAGATACTGCAGGCAGCCAATTTCCTTTTGGAGTGACTAAACAGCAAAACCCCTGTGCTGTGCTTGCTATACAAGCAACCAGTAGACTATTGTAAATGTAAATGTAAATGTAGTTGAGCTTATATAGCGCACAGCTACCCGCAGTGGGTTTCCCGGCGCTTGCTTAGGGAACCCTTCCTGGTATTCCCCTGTGAGATAGCAGGGTATCCACAAGGTGAAAGTCAGGCATCCCGCCGCGAGGGGCCGTTGTGGAGATTAAGCAAGCTATTGCCCAGAGTCGCAGAGTGTGAACCCGTGAGTTGGGGAGGCACCGGGGCGAGAATTATCGAGTTCGTGGAATTTTTAGCCCAAGACCCCGCCGAGGCGGGGAATTGAACCCTGGTCCAGGACCGATCTCAGCTTCTGGGTCTGCTGCCTCTAACCCCTGAGCCACACTTCTCCACTCTATTCGTACAACAATGTTGCATGACGACAAAAAAATCCTTTTCTCTGCATAACACTTTTACAGAGCTGGTTCTGTTCTATAATCATGTTTCCACAAAGGGCCTTGGTATGGACAGAAGTCATGACTTGAGAGCCTACTCTTGAAGACGGCACAATCACTAGTCGGAAGGCTTTGCTTCATGCGGGCAGGACTCTTGCTGTACAGATTCGCCAAGACAGACCTGCTTGCGGATCAGCACGAGCAAACGCAGTCTCACCAGAGTACTCCTCTCTCTTTTAATCATGTCCGCAAAGTGCTCGTGAATAACCAAAGGGAAGATACGGAGAAAGTTCAAGAGTTATATCCCTTTTGCGTGAGCAGATGGTGTAGCCTGACTAGAGGCTACGAATGAGATCACTACACAACTTATTTATGGAACCCAATAAAGATCTTCCATTTAGGGGTCAAACCAGATTTATGGACGCAATTAGTATTCATTAACTATAGGAAGTCATTAGTTAATCAGCCTTTTTAATTAGATTCTGAATAATAAGTTCAAGAGTAGGCAAGAAGAAGACAAAGGCTTGGATAACAAAGCTGCTGCGAAGAGGAAAAATCATGATTTAGGCACAAAACGAGTTTTTTCATTTTGATGAACTCGTGGAGAAGTAGTCCTTCACGCTTGTTGCTGGCGGCATTGTCTTGTGTGTATCGGAGATGCCATTCTCATTGTAAGTCTATTACATTCTCTTAATTTGTCGATAAAGTACCGGGAGACCTTGAGAGCGAACAGCGTCCTCTAAAACATGAGCATATCAAAACATTCATGTTCATTTGATGGAGCTCTTGATTGTCCAGGTCTTCCGCTGTCAGAGTCAATGTCCCAAATGAATGACCGGCTGCGTAGCACAAGTGATATGAGCCCCAGTACAAGCAGGGAGTTCAGGCCCCTCATTTCTTGGGTTGGCAATAACAGCCACTAATTAGGGTGAAGTGCCAATGTACCTGCTGCACCATTGACAGCTACACCTCTGTGGATTACTCTCTCTCTCGAAAATCAGGATCAATCTCACTTAGCTATATGTGGAAATGTTGTTACTAGATGAGTCTCATTTTTTTTAAATTTAAGCCTCTTCTCTAAAACTGCGAATTCAATTTGTGCTGCTTTTTGTGTCTGGTGATCAAAGAACGATGGAAGGAAGATCATTTGATCAGTTTGCAGCAATGTCTTCTTACAGTTCCACCACATGACAGTGCAATTTAAGGCTTGGTAATCAACACATTGGAAGGAGGGTTAGAATGTGGAAAAGGAATATATTGAAATTGTGAAGACCCTTGAATTTTTCACATTGGGAATTTTTGTTCAGATGACTGAGGGGAATCGTAGGCCCCTGTAGCCCCAGTTGGGAAGAGGGCCAGCGCCTCTCACAGACCCCATGCATGGCCAGGTAGTCAGTCTAAATTAAATTTAGAGAGCGCCTACTATATTTTGCTTAGGGCAGCTGCTATTTTCTATTGTGCATCTGCCTGGAGAACTACTATGCCATCCATGAAAGCTGGTTGAAGGATAGTACATGGGAAATAGTTGCATGGGGCATTGAACTGGTCAAAGAGTACTTTACAAATATTTTCAATAAACAAACAATGGTGGCTCTTTGCAAACCATGTACTTGTTGTCTCAAAATTGAGGTTTAGGGGTTTGAGGGGTTTGATATACAGAGCAATTTGCACACCTAAGTTGAGCTGAACTGCACAAATGGCTGGATTATATGTCCAAATTCACACTTGGTATTCACAAAATTTACATTTGTTCTTGCAAATGGATTGACTCACATGTGAAATAAACGTGTTGTGTTATATTACATGTAAGTCATTTTAGCCACAAGGGAGGGGAGCGTGAATTCCAGCATGGAGATGCCTTGAAAAGTAGGCTAACATCCACAAACCAGTACGTTTGAGAGTATTTGCAAACATTTGTGCCAGACATCGCCACCCTATAAATAGTCACAACTGTACTCCTGGGAAAGGAATGAGTAAGCCCTGATCCAGGGTGGATAGTTGTTTCTCTGGATGGAGGATGAATATTTTACCTGATGAGAATAAAATAGAAGAAAGGCAGTAAAGTGCAAATTATCTTCCTCAAGTATTTACACATGCAAAAATGTAGAACTGCCACATTACTCATCCCTAAATGCCTATGCATTTAAGTAGTCTAAAGTGTCGAGTGTCACATCTTTCCAGGGATACTCCTTGAATTTTTAGGAATTCAAAAAATCTTAAATTTACTCCAAGCGAAGGAGTAAACCTACGTGATACATTTTAGACGTTTTATTTTCAAAGATGCTAATTGTGTATCAGGTGAGGAATGTACTGTATGACTCCTTAGATTGCAGTACCATTAACCCCTTCCACGCTCATGACGAGCTGGGCTCGTCATGAGGTAGCCTCCTCGCACGCTCATGACGAGCCCAGCTCGTCACGTAACATGCGAATCCGCAAAAGTCAGCGCAGAGCGGTAAATCTGCTCAGCGTTGATGCGGTTAACAATGTCCAGCATGCTATACTATAGCTATATCCAGGGCACAAGTCCTAAAAAAAGAAGTGGGGGGACTAACCTAGTTAGGCACTATGCAAGTGATATAACGGCATGCAACATCACGGCACGCCATATCACGGCTCATGACCTCACGGCGCATGACATCATGGCGCATGACATCATGGCACATGGCATCAAGGCGCATGACATCACACATGGCATCAAAGGCATTGACATCATAGAAAGTGGCATCACAAGCCACGAGTTTACAGTAAGTGGCATCACAAGAAGTAACATCAGATCTAAAGCCCTCACACATATGTTTAGCAGGTCTAATATGTGTACGTTTGAGCGCTTTGCGAGGATAATAACACAGTGAGCTATAGAAGATGATATGTGACTTCTACACCTTGCAATCCCCCATTTTTATGTAACACATCCTGTACATTCATTTACAAACGTTTACAATTTATTGTACATGTCATATGCACGTGTTGATGTAAAGCAGTCTGACACCCTGCATTGGAATGAGTAGGGCTATACATAAAAAATAGTGGTACTTAAATTATTTCAATGCGTCCTCAGGGGAAGTAAGCTCTATATAAATGCAATTTGCTTTGTGTAAATACTGGGAAAGGCTAACACATCTGATATTCTTACAGTGCATGCATATCTCCTAAACATGGACCGAACAAAGTGAAAAGCTGCCTCTCTTAAGTAAGTGTGAAGTGCTAACAAAGTGTGAGGCTCCTGAAAGCTCCCAGCCCAGAGACTTGAACAAAAGGAAGCCTGATGAACCCTCACAATTGGACTTTGTTATAGGCCCAGCAGGAGTCTTAACTAAGAAAGCCCGTACCACCCTGCACATTGTTGCTTGCCGCATATGGAAAGCAGCCAATGTGCAGGCGCTGCTGAAAGTGTCCCGGTGTTTGGAAATTACACCGGGACAAGTTCAGCACATTATTCAGTGGGGCCCAAATTCTTGGCAGGGTGGACGGCGTTCACCCTGTGAAAAAAGTGCGTGGATGCCATCCACCTGCGTGTAATGCCAACCCGTGCCCTAGCTATATCACTAATAAACAGCCACCTAAAACGTATAGCCTGTCCTTGGCCCCAGTTGGGTTTGCTAGTGTATGTCGTCCTAAGTGCCTCTAGAACGCATGCGCAAAACTCCGACAGCGGCTTCTGAGGCGATTTCACATTCCAATCATGGCGGCTCGGCATCCAGACAAGGTTCTGAATAAAATATATCCTCAATCACAGATTCCTGGGCGCAGTGTCGCTCATTATGTTTACACACTCAGAGGATTCTGCATATAAAACAGGGCTTTGAAACACTCTGTATTCAACAATTGTATTACGATTAGAGTTTAATACAAAACATATCCCGCTTGGCGTGTCATCTGTCTGCGGAATGCCGGGATATCTTAATAGAATTGCGTTATCATAGAACCGTGGCCAACTGTGCAAACACGATACTGTATCTGAAGGGCAACTTCCGGTATTTGCTTATGCAGATAATGCTGCCATTGCTGGACTTTTAAGCATAAGTATAAGTAAGGGTGCAACCAAGTGTGCGCATGTGACTGACCATGAATCATTTTTTACATTTTAAACATAATTCTCTCAGTCTGGTTTGAAATGTTTACCATGACGATGTTTTTATATGTATCGAAAACTAAATACAAAAATGCATAATTTTTTTATTTTTTATTTTTTGATTTATTGGTGATTTTTAAGGCTCCACTTGAGGTCAATTCACCATGCCTGGGAAGGAAATTACGAAAGTAGAAATTATAAAGGACTGAGGGGGCTATATCAAGGAAGACAAACATTGACGTCTGTGCATGTCCACGTGAGCCAATGTTTAAAACTGAGAATAAAAATTCCCCTATATACCATCAACACTGAAACTTGCCATTTAGAATAAAGGAGGCAACCATAAAAATGGAATGCAGTGTTGATTTCTTTACACATGATGTCATTAATATGGTTCATATTGGCCTTGTAAGTGATGTCATCGACGGGGCCTTTCTGATGCAATAATCATTGCAGCGTCTAGTATCACTACCACACAGCAGGCATCATAGCAATGGATAAATCTAGAGACAAACTATAGTACAAATGTCCGCTAACTGCTGTGGCACAGTAATGGTTTATTGCTCTGGAAATGTCACAGATGATGTGTTATAGATGTTACCAGTGACATCAATAATGATGTCATTTCTGATGTCAGGTATGTATATAGACTCACTGGCGAGGTTAGTTGTGCAGTTTGTGTGCTTCAGGGGGCTCTATGCCCCCTTTTACCTTCCTTCGTTGTCCACCCCCTGGTCACCTATTGGGCGGTTCTCTCTTTTGAATAATGCACCCAATAGCAGCTTGGCATTATCACAGGCTTTTCGCCTCGCGACCTTGGTCACGCTCCCGCTGCCGTGAGGGGTTCCCCGTTGGCCCTGATTTGCCCAACTTTGTTTCCCCGGCCCACGCTCCCACCGCTGCATAAAGGAGCCCATACCATGTATAGGGATCAAAACAAGGCTAAATTTACACTGACAGCAAATAATAGCTGTGGAAAAGGGCTGTCATTGACAGATACAGTGATGTCATCAATGGTGTTAGCAATGAAGTGAAGACTTACGTCACCAGTGATGCTACTGATGTTATTGGCGATGTCCTCTAGGACACTGTGTGATGAGGGCGTTAGCAGTCTCATGAGGGGAACTATGGGGCATATTATCAATGACAGGCGATACATTATCGCCGCTTTTATCGGCAGGAAAATGCCGATAAAGCGGCGATAATGGCCTTGATAATATGCTCTATGAATTCCAATCGAAGCCTATGTTAGATGTGAACACATCTAACATGGGCTTCGATTGGAATTCATAGAGCATATTATCCAGCCCATTATCGCCGCTTTATCGGCAGTTTCCTGCCGATAAAAGTGGCGATAATGTATCACCTGTCCTTGATAATATGCCCCTATGTTTGTTAAGCTCACTCTAAAGACTCATGAGTTTTGAGGTTGCAGGTTAATTTGGACCAGTGGTTTCAGACAATGGCCACCAATATTCATTTGTATGGGCCAGTACGTACATTTCATCATCAGACTTTGACTCAGAGCAAGGGAGTAAAAAAAGAAGAGAAAGGAGAAGAATGAGGAAGAGAAAGAAAGGAACATTTTGACAAATGGAGAAATATGGGATGAAAAAGAACCTGAAAGAGTGAGAGACAAAGTGTAGTGTCCGGTGGCTGAAGAAAGAGACATAAGGTGACCTCAAGATTACACAAAAGGGGGGAGTTAGATGATATGGGCTTGGGCCACCCTCCAAGGCCAAACTCATGCAAACAAAACCAAGGGACCCAGCCTTACTTGTGCGGAGAATTTTTGTTCCTTCACTTGGAAAAAACAAAGGTATTCGTAAAACCCTCACCCACCAGGGTTACCCCTTGGTGGTATGATTCATCATAGGGTCCTTCCCATTCCGCTGAGGAACAGCGCATGCTGAGACCTGACGAACTACGTGGGAATGTTATGACTGTGTGAGGCAGGTGATTCTGCTGGGGAGGAGTGAGGTAAAGGAAAGTTTATGTTAAAAATACCAGGCTAGCGGGTGATGCTACTTTATACTGACCCCTAGTCGGTATGATCAAAAACAGGGGAAAAAATTAGGAATCCTGGGATTAATATTCCCAAAGCCTAATGGTCGCAATGTTTCTAGTCTACCCTTTTCGGCTATTCTTCAGGAACTAATTGTCAAATTACTGCATAGACGTGGTTCCCGAGCATATTGGAAATAGGTAGAGTACCAAAGTTCTGCCTTTGACAAGTGTCTGACTACAAGCTGAACTTCCCGCCGGCAGAACCATGAAGCTTTGGCTTCAGTATAAACAAATAGTTTGATAATAGAAGTACCAGGTGGTATTCATTCTTATTGCACTTGTGTAAGCGTGTGCGATTGTTTCTATACAGTGCAACTTTAAAACTCTCATGCTTTGAACTGACGTTCATTTGTTTCTCTGAATGTGAGAGAGTTACTTTCTGGTGGAAGCAATGACAATCTTATCTACTTATAAAACAAGGAAAACTATATAGATTGTGCATAAAGAGCCATCATTTCTGAATTTACACTATTAAT
Organism: Lissotriton helveticus; assembly: GCF_964261635.1. Taxonomy (NCBI): domain Eukaryota; kingdom Metazoa; phylum Chordata; class Amphibia; order Caudata; family Salamandridae; genus Lissotriton; species Lissotriton helveticus. The sequence continues at coordinate 613,816,187 of NC_136065.1, forward strand.
CTAGGATTCAAGATGGCAGTGCATATACTCTTTATAACATCATGACTTCTAAATGATTGTTGTTTTCTATATAATGCTCCATGTTTATTACTACATATCATTTATTTCTCAAAATCTCTAACTGTTAATTACTGCCCCAATATTTAGTCCTTTTTCTCTTTCTATTTCTTCTCTTTTCTTTCTACTTTCTTTTTCTAAATTCCTTATTGATCCTACATGGATTTTGTATGCATTCCTTTTCTTACTGCTCTGAATCATTCATAGGTCTACAAGTATTATTCTAGATATGATGTTCTATATTACACTATCTCTTATATTAAAGCGTAATTCTGTTGTTCATTCCAGAATGTTTATTATCTTATATTCCACAGAACTAAGAGCAATAAAGTCTTTCTAAACCTTAAAAAAAAAGATGGCAGTGCAAATGGGCTACATACCACTGTGTCCTTCTGGAGTGGATACAGAGCAGGGGGTCAGCGGAACTTCGCAGAATCCCGCTGAGTTTATAGGTAATTCTGTGGTATTCCGCAGAGTTAAACTCCGTGACTTCTGCCCACTCCTAATATATTGCAATGTAACCTACTGGAGTGGAGGAAGCAAAGAGGCTGGCAGCACATACATATTTCCTAGGGAAAGAGACAGGTAGACTTCAAGTGAGAGTTCAGACAGAGAAAGTTACATGGCTCAATACGTTTAGAGTGCAGCAGGTAGTAGGAGTGAGCAATAACAAAGAAAATGAGTGGCCAGGGATAGTAAGAAAGGAATGAATGGAAGACACTGCAATGTTGGGAAAACTGGAAAAGGTGTTATGTGCAATGTCAACCTGCTAAATGAGCACCAGTCGATGGCAAGGGCCATACGATTGTGTTGGGGCCACAGTGAAATAAGCATTGCAGGAGAAAGTGCCAAATTGCAATAATCCAGTGTGGCTGCACTGTTGATAATTGAAGAATACGTAGGGAGTGCATTGCAACTCAAAGACACTTGCCCTGATTAAAACAAAGTCCCATAGCAAACAGATCAGTAAAACCTTCTTGAGTAGGACATTTGGGTTAGTCAACCTACCAACATTCTGAATGAAAAGACGCTACATTTAGTCTTTGGCTCGCCCACAAAAAGTAATGAGATATAGAAGATGCATTGATGAGTGATACGAATGTATGAAAATATATTTAGAAAGCATAAGGAGAAGAACACGAGGACTGAGATATAGCGGGATAGGTCAATCCAGCCCTTTTGGGGAAGCCTTTATGTAGTGGGTGGATTCACAGTGGAAAAAGAAAGAGGTAACCTGAAATACAGATTTATGCAGCAATGTAATTCCAATTGGGCAAATCCCACTTAGGACAGGTTGCAGATTCAGCATCAATGCAGTGGTTGCAGGGAGCACAGGTAGGTTAGCTAAGCTTTTACAATCAGAGGGAAGGCTCTACACATATAATTCTGCTGAGTCTGGGAAACCAGAGTGACAAAATACTAATAAATGAGATGGGGTTGGCAGTTCAATCACACTGAGGAAGAGCTTACTACTGTGTAGTTAGTAGGGAGAAGACTGGAAAACAGCTCAGAAGATTTTGTGGATAAGAGGGAGCACAACATTTTATAGCTACAAATATCTATGATAATTACAACCCTAAAGGGTGCTTTGTAGATGAGTGTAGAAACACACTTGTAGCCCGCCAGGGAACACTCTGGTATGCTGGTTGTTGGACCTGGCCCTCTCTGTTTCGTTTGCCTCAAATGTTTTGCCTTCACCCCTCCTGTTTTGCTCAAATTGTTTGTTGTCTTTATGATGCCCATACTTTACCACTAGTAGCCAGTGCTAAAGTGCATGTGCTCTCTCCTTTAAATGTGGTAAAATTGGCTTACAACCAATTGGCACATTCAATGTACCTATAAGTCCCTGATAAAGCGGCACTGCAGTTACACAGGGCATGTCAATTAAATACTACCAGTGGGCCTGCAGCACTGATCATGGCACCCTCTTAAGTAACCTTTTGAAACATGTCTCAGGCCTGTCATTGCATCCCATGTGTGCAGTTTTCCACTACAATTTAAACCTAGCAAAACATACCTTTTTCCAGGCCTAAACTTTCCTCTTTAATATGTATGTCACCCCTACAGAAGCCCCTAAACAGCCCATATGGGAGGGTGCGTTGAATTAAAAAAGTTGGACATGTACTTTTAAGTTGCACATGTTCTGATAGTGAAAAACTCTCATATTTGCTTTCACTATTGCAAGACCTACCTTTCCCATAGGGTAACATTGGGTTACCTTGCTACATTTAATAAATGAAGACATTTGGATGGGACCAGGTTGGTATGTCATGGTTGGTGTCTGAACAATTGCTATTTAAACCCCTCTTTGAAAGTTAGATTTTAAGGCACAATTCTGAAAACACCAATTTTAGAAATGTGACTTTTTCTTGCCTTAACAATTTGGTGCCCACAGGCAGTTCCTAGGCTATGTGACAAGGCGTAGTTGGCAGTTGGTCTTTTTGTATTTCCCCCAAACAAGCACAAAACTGAGGGCCTGGGTGTTGGTGGGATGGGCAATCCCCCTGGCTTGTCGAAGAGAGCAGAGCTGGCACCAGTCACACTTGCAGTTCAAAGACATTAACTCAGATCATGCAGAAAGGACTTCACCCAGCCTATTGTGCCTCCAGACAACCTGGGCCCAGAGCAAGGAGGCAGGAAATTCCAGAGACATCTGTGCAAAGAAAACTGCAGAAGTGTCTTCCACTTCAAAGTGGGCAACAGGTACAAAAGGGGACACTCAGATCCCACTCTTCAGTACACTCATAGACCTGTTAATACTACAGAAGATGGATTGCCCTGCTGCCAAAGTATTACCCTGCTGCTTGAGGTCTGCACTGCTGCCTGAGAGGGCGGAATGGAACTTTACCCTTCATCTCAGGCTGAAGTGACTCCATAGGTCAGCTAACTAACCTCATGTTTTGAGTTACAGGCACACAATAAGCCCCAGAGGGCTCCCTGCAATTGCAAATCTGACCTGCTGGTCTGGACCTTCCTAGACCTGCAACTGGTATAAACTACAAGGAGTTCTGTCGGGTCGCACTAGTCTTTGAGAATTGTGAAGAATGTTGAACATTCAACATCAGTTAAGAAACAATCCCTTTAGAAAAAAGAACGAGAGGGATGTTGGTTTAAAAAGCAAATGTTTCCCCTATCAACAAATGAGAAAACACAAGTATCAACTTGTTGTGAAAACAAATAAAAAAACATACGAATGAAAACCCAGTCACGACACACAACAGAGGTTTTTTATCACATTGCGCAGGGCACAAGTCCTAAAAAAAGAAGTGGGGGGACGCTGACGTCATGACAAGAAGTGACTTCACGAAAGGTGGCTTGCACCATCAGACTCATTGCCTCCCCTCGCTCACCCCTTAGATGCGATTGCATCAGAGAAGCCAGCGCGTGAGCAGCGTTCTGAACGGGCTCCGATCTCGCCCCAGAGAGGCCAAAGGGTGAATGTGTGGCTCCATTTGCTCCAGTTATCGAGCTCCCGGTAAAATAAGTGGGGGGACGCCGTCCACCCGCGTGGTACCCCGACTCGAGCCCTGACTTTGCGACGTTCCAAATTGAGGAACTCTGTGAACTCCATCCAGGCCTAGTGTACAGTTGCTTTAAATAAATGTATTAAGCACAAAAGCAAGATCAGGGTTTTCACGCTATGGACGGGAAAGTTGGTACTCAGCAGCAGTGACTGCACATGTCAGGAAGGATTCTATGCATATTGTAAAGTTGAAGTGAACATCAAGGTTTCTTGCTGTTAGTGTTGGGATAAGAGTGTCACAGTGAAAAAACACAAAGACTGGAAGAGATGCAGGGTTCAGTTTGCAAGGAACAGATACTGTGACTCCTCGACGACCAGCGCAAGCCTACAGATTGCAATGTCGAATTGCAGTGAAGCACTTAGAAACTTTACGTTTAAGCTAGGAGTGAATGTTCAAAATGAAAAGATGATTTGGATATCATCAAATTGGAAAAATTCTAGTAGAAGCCAGAAGATAAGATGATGAGGAGGTGAACACCATGGTATTGAGTAGGATCAATGAGAGAGATATTAAGAAAAACAGTCAAGTGCTTTATCAGTGATACAGAGGGTGATTAACGTGGACAGCACGGGGAGTTATCGATGATGTCAAAGGTTAAAGAAAGGTCAAGGAGAATACGGAAAGATGAGAAGTGGGGACATTGACAAAATGAGAGAGGGTTGCTGCTTGAGAATCCAGAGCTCAGATGCAAAATTGAATGGGATGCAGCAAGATGTGAATGATTATTTAAAAAAATAATAATAATAAGATGGAACAGTAGACTATAGGTCAAAAACAAGAGAGATGGCAGGATAATTAGCCTGGGAGGACAGTCAGGGGTTGCATTTTTAAGTAGTTTAACAACCGTTCTGCATATGAAGCTTTGGGGGTCAGTACCTGAGCTGATACGGTGGTAAAAGCTCTCAGCAAGGAAGTTGTTGGAAATGTTCTATAATAGTTTTCTCTAGAATGACACAGATTCCCATAACCATCCCGTAGTAACTTAAAATGGCAATGCCTAATAGCCAAACTGATATCTCTTTTTTTGTATTTTTTAAATGAATGTATTTTGTTAAAACCTTTCACATTCATAGACATTTTAAGGCTTTTTTGAAATTGGTATTTTTGGGGGTTTTAGCAACGTTAGGAAATGTTTAAAAAATACTTCCTTTGTGTGATAAGTAATGGTAATTTTAAATAGCTATGTCAATAATGCAATAAAAAAGCTCCAGATCCTAAAAGGAAGTAAACACATAAGGGTTCCACCTGCAAGTGTCGAGCATTAGCGCGTGGCACCACACCTCAGAATAAGAGTGCTGCTCTATTCCCCTTTTCCCCTACCGCACACTCTAAATGCTCTTTAGGTGCAAGTTGAAGGAATTTTGATTGGCTTAGCCGACAAATTGATGGTCCTGCGTTTTACTGTGAGTGTGGAGGGTTGAACTTTGGGCAAGCGTGGAGACCTTATGTGGGCAGAGGTTTAATTGCACAGAGACTGGTTGTGAAGCTCCAGCTCAGCAATTGACTTCGCTCAATGGTAATGCTGCAGCAAACCATAGCCTGACTTTTGAAGGCCTGGCATCACCCCTTAAAAAGAAGCTATATTGCGACTGCACTCTCCCTTCTCCCAGCCTGAACCATACAACATGCAAACTTTTCTTCAGTACTGGCTTATGGGTGGATGAAATTGTTTTCCTTGTACAATTTTTTTTGTAAATTGGATGTACTATGTGAAATACCTTTAGCCAGGATGTATGACATTACAACGCATGCTTTTACATCGCGTGCCTTTACAATGCAAGTATTACAACGCAATGCCTTTACAGCGCATAGCGCTTTGGGTGCAGGATAGTGAATAGTTTAATTCACTATTCCAACTCCAGTCCCCGTGGACACTAGGGAAGGTGTTGGATAGTAAATTAAACCTATTCACTACCCATTCCCTATGTTAGAGCGCCCCCCCAGAGCAATGCGTTGTAATAGCATGCGTTGTAATAGTTGCGTTGTAAATGCACTGCGTGGTAAAAGTTGCGTTGTAAGTGTTGTTCACCCTTTTACCTATGTCTATGTAAAAACTGTATGCAAGGGAATAACTTTTATATATAAGTCACAAAATACTGGTGGGAGCAAAAAATGCCTGGCAGCCGTGGCAGATATCAGTTTCATAGTATATAAGAGACATTTCCTGCTCAAACTTCAGGTGAAAATTACACAAGCAAGCTTAACTGGGGAAGAGAAAAAATGTGTGTAGCCGGGCAAACGGGGAATATGTAAGATTTTGTTGGCATAGCCAACATTTGGACCAGGCCTATCTAGGTTTACCGATTATGCTTCCACACAGCTCATAATGTGGCAGCTGTAGGTCTGACCAAGTGACTATCTACACCGAGCACGGTTTATTAAAGATTATAGTTTGAAATGTAGATACCCTCAAACCTCATCGTTGGCAAACCTTTAGTTCTGGAGTAATGAAAGAATTAAGAGTAAGCCGAATGAAATTTTAGTTCTGCTGGTAAAACTTGCAAAATTTCAGAATGTCATGAATGTGAAATTCACGAAATTTCTTGAATTTTCGCATTAAGCAGCTTTGTGTAATTGTTGACCAAGGGAACCTGCTTTGTGCAGAAAACCATGCGTTGTGGTAATTGCATCTCAAACCAGTTTCCTGGCAATGTCTCATAGGACCTTTTTTTTTTACAGAAGGTCTACATTCGAGATATCGACAACTACATTTCAGTCTGAAAGGTAAATTTCATAAAATGTTCATGGAATTTTATTAAATATTGTGAGAAAATAGACAATTTCACACACTCATAACTAAATATTGGGCTTGATCCCAGTGCTAGCACCCAGGAAAAATGCAGTTTATTGATTTGGGTAAACTGGGACGAGAACACCATTGTCCTAGTTACAAAATTGGCAAATTGGCCAGTGGACTATTGGAATGTTCTATACACAGTCTCAATAGGGATACATCACAGGACGCCAACTAGTAAATTACTAATGAGAAATGATAGTATTGCAGGAGACATTCACAGTCATTCCCTTTCAAAAGTGCCAACCCTTGCTTGACAAGGGAATGCCCCTCCTTAGATCACAGGTAGACTTCAGAATGGAGGCATGATATACTGGCTAAATAAATATAGTAGAAATGCATAAAACGGTGGTTGGGTTTGGCTTTACTAATATGAATTAATTTCTACCCAAGCAAACCCATTTTACCAACATTGAGATAATGAACAACTGGGTGGAGGGACATAACGCTCTAGCCTATACCTTGTAATTTGCATGCAGCTCTTTGATGACAGTTCATTGCTCACTGTGGTATATTAGGATTGTAACTTATGAACTGCAAGCAACTAAAGAATCTCTGAGACAAAAGCAGAAAACCACTGTGCTATCTTCATAAAATACAATTTTGTGAGCTGCATGGCACACATGCTTTGCAGCAGGCACATTAACCCTCTATGCTACTTTATTATGAGTCAAAAATGCCACTGGACAAAACTCAGATCGCTCTCCAGCAGGTACATTAATAACCAGATTTACCTTGACATTGTTGTTGTTGCTTGAAAATTGCTGGACACATAAGGAACTCTCTCCAGAGCTTGGCGCCTGGTGTGGTGGAACCAATCGCACCGCCCTAAAGTAGGCCTTGGTCATTAATGACCATTACAGGTCAAAGCCCTTCGCCAATAAAGCCTTTTTCATTGCATTCAAAATGACAACTGCTATGAGGCCACATCATTGGCTGAACATTGTTTCATGCATGTATGTCTCAGGAAAGGGCAAGAAAAAGTGATAAGATGGACAGTGTCCGGGAAAGGAGAAGCAACAGAATATGTAGCAGATCATGTGGCCTGACACAAAGAGGAGCGAGTCAGTGAAATACGCTCAGAGCCCACTAGAGACTTAAGGTATGAATTAAGCCAGCCAAGAAAAGAGGCAGAACATAACTGAATAAAGAAGTGAGCAGAGAGGCAGGGAAAACTTGAAACAAGTCTGATGGGAAGATGGAATGAGAATGGAGGATTTGGAAAGAAGCAGAGGAAGTAGCAGAGTGGGCAGAAGTACCTAGAACGTGTCTCTATTCACATCACTTTTTCTAAAATGAGGAAAAGGCAGTTTTCACCTAGGCCAGTTTGGATGACGGAACATCATCAATGGGAAAATGAAAGGGTTAACCCTGTGCATTCAACCTAACTGGAAGTGATTGTAAAGATGGGTGCAGTTAAGGCTTTTATTGAACATAAACCAGGTTGATACCTCAAGGATCCAATTAAAAGCAAATAATCGTTTGAGTCCGAATCAATAGTCCATGGCGAATCACTTCAGTGGTCCACCAATCCCAACTAGTAAATTCAAAGACTTTGTACACTGATGTCACTTGCTCACTTTAGAATGGTTCGTATGACTGGCCCTGCTTTCATAAACCCTACTTCAGAAGCAGGACATTTGTTATTCTGGCACCCACCCTATGGAGTTCTCTGACTGGTGCCACTGGAGAAGCTACAGAAACTTGACCACTTCCAAAGAACTTCAGGCTTTTCTTTTCTTCCTGTTACTACAGAGCAATGTACCAAACCTGTTTAGCGTCTATACTACTGGAGTTTGGAACCATTCTAAAGGCATGGGTTATGGTGAATAAACCAGAACATGTTTCTTTCAGACTACAGAAATTTGGGTTATAGGACTTTTTTTCTACATACATCATTGTCCAAGTTTCCTGTAAAGAAATTCATTTGCAATCCAAAAAAATGTACATTGTTATGGGTTACAGCCATCACCAGCACCCAAGGGGTTAACATATAACAGAGGCAAACATCCATTCTCAAAGCTATCGCAGCTTAATTTTAGAAGGCTTTTAGTACCAGCAAGAACTATTTTATATGCAAGTCGATGGCAAAGACTGAATTTACGAACAAGAGCCTAGTGTATTTTTATGTACACAAGATTTATGGAAATCATTAAGAAATTTGATTACAATTCCATGGTGTCTGTTTACATTGAGAATAAACCTTTCCTGAGATACTTATTTATATCAGCAATGCAATGCAGATTCTGTCCGTGTAGTAAATGTGTATATTAATTGATGTAGATTCACGTGCAATGTTACAAATACGGATTCAAGTACAGGTTCAAATACAAAAGTAAATAGATTATTTGTATAAAGGTTCACTTTCAGGACCTTTTAACGAGAAAAAATACATTATAATCATTGTTTTCAAATGTTATGACTGGATACTGTTGTGCAGCATGAGCTTATAGTTTCTATCCAATCTAGAATTTTAAAAAAAGTTCACTCTGCCAGGATTTGCAGCAGCAAACTACAGGTTAGCCAAAAGGTCTAGAGTAGGATCACTGGGTGCCAGATCACAAGTTTGGCGGTCCTCTGACCGTTAGACACGTGGTGGCATGGCACCGCCCGATTAGGATTCGGGCATTCGGGCTGCACTAGGACCACCTGCTCTGCCAGGGAACTGCCCTTCCCTAGCATTGGAGTGGCGGGCAGAGGCCGAATTATGCTTGGTGGGACCGCCACCGTTCCCCCAAGTATATAACGAGTTTTCGTTCAGCCAGGCTCTTCATGGTGGTTCAACTACCATGAAAAGGCTGGTGGAGAGAAGACAAAGGGGGCCCTACAGTGCCCTCCTGTGCATCCGACATATGTGGATGCCCACAGGGGGGGAATACATGTTCCCCCCTTTGTGCTTGCATATAGTTTCCTGCACTGCAAAGACTTATAGGTCCATGCTGTGTAGGAACCTTGTCAGGCGTTCCCTTTGCGTTGCCTTTTAAAACGGCACCACCACCTTTTAACCCCTTCGCCGCAGGGCTAATTCCCCAGCGGCGCTGGGGGGAGGGGGCGCACGCAGCGCCACGGTGCTTGTGACGAGCTTGGCTCATCACGCTGCATGGTGGCGCTGTGCCTCGTCATGACCACGCCCGTTTTTCAGAACGCTCAGCACCGCGAGGGAATTAGCCCCGCGTGTGAGCACTGCGCGTGTCGTGACGAGCTCAGCTCGTCATCAGCACACGGCCACCGTGCCTTATGATGAGCTGAGCTTGTCATGAGCACGCAAGGAGTTAAAGGGCATCGCTGGGGTAACTACCATGCCGCCCACAATCTAGACTACAAACAAGTCATAAACTGGCAAGCGGGCAGCGTGAGTTTTGGCGGAGCAGTGGCACAGTGGTTTGCACCACTGTTCTGCCAAAATCTCATAATAGGGCCCTAAATGTGCACTAGTGCCTCATAATTGTGCACTGCTGTGGAAAACTCATCTGTCCCAGTCAGTTCTGCATTCAAGTTCGCACAGATGACTTGTGCAAAAACAACTCCTGTTCTGTTTTATCCTTCAGTCGTTTTAAAAGTTGGTGAAAATTGTCTTTCATCTGTGTAAAATTTCCCAACACTAATGCAAAACTGCCCGTCACTGCTACAATGTATGTGATGTAGTCTCTGGTGTGAGTGCTTATGCATAGTGAACATAGCAAGGAAGTAATAAAGAGCTGTACATAATATGGGGGCCTTGAAACAATTTGGAACTTGTGTATGTAAGTGGGCTCTGCTCCTCACCTCACAGTCATTTTATCTAAATATCTTAGTACTAATCCTATTCAACAACCTGTGTGCTAGCAGAAAACAGTTGCATGGCACAAAAATCGCACTATACACAATGGCAATATATGCTCGGTTCGAACTAAGTGTTGGTATAATGTGTTAGCTTACGTTTGTGATGTATGGTGAAATTTACCCAAATCTAGGCTGCACTATGGTAAATTCATGATTTGACTTGAAAAGTTGGGTGCACTGATATTAACGAGAGAAGTGAGGTGCATTCACAAACATTTACAGACACACTTGGTTTAAATAGCCAAACACCCACATTAACACTAAATGGATACAGAATACATTGCTCAGAAGGTAGCATTTAGTGCTCCGATCATTATATTTACAGGATGTGTGAGTGTGTAGGAGGGTGACATGAGTGGGAAATAAATGTGTACATTCCAGAATAATGCCGTAAGCATGTAAAATCCAGGTATTGTGGTAATTATGTAACAAAGAGTTAGTTACTTGCATAAACATTACCTTTCTACCTAAATACTCTCTCTCTTCATTAAATATATATATATATATATATATATATATATATATATATATATATATATATATATATTACCTACTGGCGGTCGCCAGTAGGTATATATAGTTAGGATTTTTTCTCTATGGGATTTTTGAAAATTCTATGTCTAATAACTTTGCCGTTTGTGGACGGAATTGGCTGAAATTTTCAGGAAAATGGCACATTTTGTTTCTGAGCAGCCTTTGAAAATTTGGGGGGGGTTCGTCAAGGGGGGGCCGAGAAAAAAGGGGGGTCCCAAAACGCGTTTTTCCCATGTTAATTTCCATAGGGCGGTTGGCCTCACTTTTAGACCGAACGGCTGAATGGATTTGCACGAAACTTGGCAAAATTGTAGGGACTGGTAGCCCGATGTGCCTTTTGTAGGTCTCAATATATGTGCTCCAGTGGATTTTGAGAAATTAACGTTTAAAAAAAGATATATATCTGTAAGCGCGGACCGGGCAGCGGCCTAGGACGCGTACTTTTCGCGCAACGGAGCTTTGTGAAGCGAAGCTGATTGGTTCTCCGGCGTCTGTCAACATTCCAAACAGTCCGTAGTGGCCGCAAACAGTCCGTAGTGGCCGCCATCTTGTCTCTCGGTAGGATCGAGAGACAAGAGGAGGCCAAAGCGAAGGGGTAAATGACCATAAGGGGGAATAGTAGATCCTCGCTGACCCCCTAGGTTTGATGTGGAGGTTTTAAAAGGGCCCCGCGGGGCAAAAAAAATAAATAATAATAATAATCGAACGGCTGAATGGATTTGCACGAAACTTGGTAAAATATTAGGGACTGGTAGCCCGATGTGCCTTTGCTAGGTCTCAATATATGTGCTTCAGTGCATTTTGAGAAATTAACGTTCAAAAACAAGATATATATCTGTAACAGCGCTCCGCTTCGCGGAGATAAAATTATATCTGTATTACCTAGCTGTTGCTAACACCAGTTAGCGACGGCTAGTAGGAGATAGCGACCATCTTGGGCCCCACTTTGCATGTGAGTGATATTTATCACTAATGACATGCAAAGTGGGCATGCCAAGATGTTAGCGACTGGAAACAGTCGCTAACATCGCTATCTCCTATTATCAACTTTTGGAAATATTCGAGATAAGCGCGAATATCTCCAAAAAGTAACAGCTGCCCTGAGCAGTTCTTAGCCATGTTATCCTATGGGAGGTGGATAACATGGCTAAGAGGATTAGCTCGGTAATGCATGAATATCGCTGAGTTTTCAGCGATATTAATGCATTGCGGTCGGTTTTTATCGTATTTGCGATAAACTTTGATAATAGCAAGGTTTATCTGCGATAATTTCTGACGGTAAAAAAATCTTTGCAATGCATCGTTAGGGATAAATATCGCTTAACTTTGGTAATATGCCCCAACGTCTGTTAACGTTCGATTCGAAGGAAATCAGGAAGTGTTGAAAAACATTGTCTGCGCCATCTTGTCTTTTTTCAAATGCCACACTTTTGTCGTGCACGGCAGCCATTTTAGATGCCTTGACCAGACCCACTCTGTGCACGCTGTCGATCCTTAGCATGGCTCCCCACCCTCGCAAGCATCTCCCCCAGGCAGTGGTCACCCCCGCTCTCTGTCTTATGCATGGGTAATAAACCTCCCCCCATCTGCGCTGCTCTTTCCTGAGAATCACACCCTGTGCCCGCCCGACACCTCCCTTTCGCCCTATTCACTACTGCACCCTCTGACACTCCTTTTCCTCTGTGTCCGATTGTCCAGGCTGGTCCTAGGGTATCAGCTAGCCCTGCAGATGTAGTTTATGGCCACAGCTGTAAAGATTCACCCCTCTTCAAAGGAGTTATAGTAGATCAAGGCCCACACTCGATGAGATCCGTCACAGCAGAAGCGTTGCTATTATCTGAAAACCATCCTGTATTGTGATTGGGGAGGGGACCGAGCGTGAAGCGGAAGATTCCAGGGATGACTCTTTGTACATCAAAGTTTTTACAATTATGTGTCACATTAAAAATATATAGCACTCCGACAAAGTAGTAAGATTATAAAACTTTAATAATTTATAAATATATACAAGAAAACAAAAATAGTAATAACATATAAACATTTTTAGGGAAAAACAACGAAGTAGCGGTCGGCTGTGCGAATAGTCCCAACGCAGCACAACGTCCAGATTTCCGGCGTGGGGCGGGTCATCAGTAGCAAACTGTTGTGCGAATAGTTCCAAGGCAGCAGAACGCGCTGAAATCTAGATGACACGAAAGTGATGTCTAGTAAGTTGCCACCCAGCAAATAACGGCGTGGGGCGTCGCGGGGGGTGGGTCTTCAGTAGCAAACTGTTGTGCGAATAGTTCCAAGGCAGCAGAACGATGGCACCAAGGTGATGTCCAGTAAGTTGCCGCACTGGTTTTGGTATCCTACAATGCTGCTCCGAATAACGGCGTGGGGCGCCCCGGGGGAGGCGGCGTGAACGGGCCTCTCCAGGTGGAGTGTCATCTGTTGTAGTGGGGCGCCCCTTTACCGTTTCAGTTGCCATTCCGTCCGTTTTTGGTCCACTGTGTCAAAAGCCGCAATTCAGCTGAGTTGCGCCCACTCTTGCGGTGCAGCGATAGGCGGCTGTCACAGGACTCTCAAAATGGCGGCAGGCTCTTTCCTTTTTGGGCCTGGTCCACTGAAATGGCCCTGGGACACCTTGGAAATCGGACGCTTGTCTGCTAGGTCTTGGACCCCATTCTCGAAAGCGTCCCCTCCGCCTTGAGAATTCATCAAAAGTTTTGGGGGTCCCGACTCCTGCAGGCTTCTGGTGGGGAGCGGCTGCCATGATTGCTCGCGGAATGACTACGACGGAGCTACGAGATGGTGGTGCTCTCATGCTGACGCCAGCTTCAGTCTGAAACATCCAGAAACAAGGTGGGGCTTTCATCGTTTGGAAAAAAAAAAAGTTTTCATCCAATGAAAAGTGTTGTTTTTAGGTCATATGATCAAGCCTTCCATCATTAGGAAACCAAAAGTAAAATGAACCAATGAAAAGTTTTATAAACAAGTTACATGACCTGTTATGCGGCATAGGGTATAAAATGCGGAGAAAATACGTTGGCACGTGAGGCGGCGTCAGTAGCGGACCGATGTGCGAATAGGCCGAAGGCAGCACAACGCGCCAAGATCCGGATGGCACCGAGGTGGTGTCCAGCAAGTTGCAGCACTGGTGTGGCCATCCTACAATGTTGAAAGTCGGCGTGGGGCGCCCCGTTGGCCTGTGAGTTTGCGTCAGTAGCGGACCGATGTGCGAATAGGCCGAAGGCAGCACAACGCGCCAAGATCCGGATGGCACCGAGGTGGTGTCTAGTAAGTTGCCGCACTGGTGTGGCCATCCTACAATGCTGAAAGTCGGCGTGGGGCGCCCTGTTGGCCTGTGAGATGGTGTCAGTAGCGGACTGATGTGCGAATGGGGCCAAAGGCAGCGCAACAATATTTTCTGACGAGAAGACACCACAAGGCGCTGAGATGCCAAGATCCGGATGGCACCGAGGTGATGTCTAAGTTGCGGACTGATGTGCGAATGGGGCCAAAGGTAGCGTAACAATATTTTCTGTATGGAAGATACCACTAGGCGTTGAGATGCCAAGATTCGGATGGCACCGAGGTGATGTCTAGCAAGTTGGTGTGGTCATCCTACAATGCTGAAACTCGGCGTGGGTCGCCCCATTAGCCTGTGAGATGGCGTCAGTAGCGGACCGATGTGCGAATAGGCCGAAGGCAGCACAACGCGCCAAGATCCGGATGTCACAGTGGTGGTTTCATAGTTGAGAGGCACTTCATCTGCAGTGGGGCGCCGAGATCCGGATGGCACCGAGGTGATGTCTAGCAAGTTGCTGTACTGGTGTGGTCATCCTACAATGCTGAAAGTCGGCGTGGGGCGCCCCATTAGCCTGTGAGATGGCGTCAGTAGCGGACTGATGTGCGAATAGGCCGAAGGCAGCACAACGCGCCAAGATCCGGATGGCACCGAGGTGGTGTCCAGCAACTTGCCGCACTGGTGTGGCCATCCTACAATGCTGCGCCGAAAGTCGGCGTGGGGCGCCCCGTTGGCCTGTGAGTTCGCGTCAGTCAGTGGGGGCTGTTTGAGGATCTGACTGCATTGGAAAGCAATGTGATGCTGTGCGTCGCCCCCAAGATGGAGGTTCCTCGGCTGCAGTGGGGCGCCCCTTGGTGTTTCACTCGCTATGCAGCTGAGTTGCGTGCGCACTTGTGGCGAATAGGCCGAAGGCAGCACAACGCGCCGAGATCTGGATGGCACCGAGGTGGTGTCCAGCAATTTGCCGCACTGGTGTGGCCATCCTACAATGCTGCGCCGAAAGTCGGCGTGGGGTGCCCCGTTGGCCTGTGAGGTGGCGTCAGTAGCGGACCGATGTGTGAATAGGCCGGAACCAGCACAAGGCGCCAAGATCCGGATGGCACCGAGGTGGTGTCATAGTTGAGAGTTCTGAGCAGCGCTTGTAACACTGTCTGAAGCTTATTTGCACCTGCTGCAGCTTCACTATTGCCCTGGTGTGGCCTAAGATCGCCCATGACATAGGCGGCCACCTCCCGGGGTCCGGCGGAACTTTTTTCCTTTTCCTTTCTGCATCTTGTCCCAAATTCGTTTGACCTGAAGACACGACCAGGTCCCTGAATGTGTGCAGGGGGACGCTATTGATTGAATCAAAATGGCGGCTTCACACAAAGCTGACTCAAGCGTTTTCTGGTGGTTTCATAGTTGAGAGGCACTTCATCTGCAGTGGGGCGCCGAGATCCGGATGGCACCGAGGTGATGTCTAGCAAGTTGCTGTACTTGTGTGGTCATCCTACAATGCTGAAACTCGGCGTGGGTCGCCCCATTAGCCTGTGAGATAGCTGTTCTTTGGATTTGGGCCTGGTCCACTAAAATGGCCCTGGGACACCTAAGAACTCGAACGCTCGATTTTTTTTTCCTTTCCTGTACATGCAAAAAAAGGTAAATGCCCGGTATGTTACACGCTTCATCTGCCACGATGAACTCTCCAGAGGAAACGAAAAAATATATAGTTGTGGTAACTATACCATGCATCGTCATATGGAGAGGTGGCACCAATTAATTATAGTGCTGCATAAAAGAGAGATTTGGAGGAGAACCCCTGACCTGCTAGTACATTCATCAAAGAAGTGGCACTGAGAGCTTCAGAGGCAAGGGAAACGGTCCCAAATATTTAGAAGAACTTTGGAAAGATTAAAATGACATGTTTAGATTGTGGTAAATTAATTTCATGTGGGCAGATGAGTGTTACTCTAATAAATACAGCATATGAACATCATCATAGTCGATGGTTGGTAGAGACATTTTGACTATATCCTGGACCTGCCCGTCCTCGCCCAAAATGGCGCCGGAATAAATGGGACTCGTAACTCCTTGTTGTGTACTGGTTGCAGAACCTTGAAATCACGAGATACGTATGCAGTTTTGAAGCACATGGCGGGCGGGGACGAGAATTGATTGAATATTTCGACATCCCTATTGATATTAAGTTCTGATGTGTTATTGATTACTGTACTGTTGAAAGTTCGAATTAACGTCACCCATGGTACTTGCCCGCAAATGTATATCTAGATAATTTTATTGTAACTGGCCCTGTCGTATTTTAATTATAAAATGTACGTCCACCGATTCCATAACTGTTAGACACCTTAGTTCTTGCAACCTAATGGCCCGCCCGTTACGTTCCTCTACAGTGTAAATGTCTACTCATCACATACGATTACAGTTTGCTCCGTGGCCGGCCCACGTGGTTATAGGCTCGTATTTGTATAATGAAATTTTCACAATAAAGGTTTTTAAAAGAAAACATGGTAGTAGTATATACATTGGTAAAGTTTGTAATAATAGTCACTGTTTTAGAATCATTAAAAGGCAAGTGAAATAAAGCAGACCAATTACATGAAGGGTAAAAGGTATAATACGAAGGAACGCAGTAAAGATAAATGGTCAAGGGCTGTTGTGTTTTCTATTCCTGCAACATAAAGTGATCGATAAGAATCTCATATTCAGGCGTATCGGCGACTAAGACAGCAGGTCGACCCTCTTTTGCTCAACGGCTCCATCATGGGACGAAGAAACGCTCTTTTTCTCGAAAAAAGAATATATTTTACTTGCAGGACAGTTGTAAAATTTCCGGGAAAGTACATTAGCCTGGAACATTATAACATATATTTAAGAAAAAATAATGTTCGGAAGTAATGAAAAGCGTAATTTTTAGGTCATATGAGCAAGCCTTTCATCATTACAATAAGAAAAGTAAAATGAACCAATGAAAAGTTTTATTAACAAGTCACATGACTTGTTATGCTTACGTTACGCGCTGCGCGCCCCGGATGACTTCCGGATGCGCTAACGCGGCGCGTCATATGACGCATTACGCGACAACGCAGGTCCAGAATATAGTCAAAATGTCTCCACCAACCAGCGGTCGGAACACAACCCCTTTCAGCAGGCTAAATAGTTCTGTTAAATGAGAACAGAAGGGACAGGCAACAAGAACCATCAGTGAAAGAGGGGAGGGCTAGTTCTTCTCTACCGGGTTACATTGGGGCGCTACCGGAACTGATCGAATTGGTAGTCTACAGTGTTTCTGGATGTTTCAGACTGAAGCTGGGGTTAGCATGAGAGCAGCATCATTTCGTAGCTCCGTCGTGGCCATTCCGCAACCAATCATGGCAGCCGCTCTTTATCGTTATTTTGGGCGGGGTGGGTGGCGGAGCCGAGCTGTTTTGCAGCCATCATTGTGTGGAGTTCAGTTCATCTCACTAGTTTTGTATTTGTCATGAGGGGTTGTTCCTAATGTTTCTATTTTAGCGAGGTCAAAAAGAGATCCCATTAGTGGCCTACTGATTTTGCTCGATTCCTTTTCTTTTTTTTTACACGATTTTTCGTTATCTGCAAAGACTAAACAGAGTATTGCGACTCTGTGTTTGTTTGTAAATAGAGAATGAACCAAAGAGAACTAATTCTAAAACAGTAAATACTTGGATAACAATCAATCAAATGGAGAGAGAAGCAGGCACGACGGATTACAACGGGGGCAAAGGCCTGCGTTAACTACCTTTCACTATCTGCAAAGAGAGAGTACTCCTAATAGAAATGAGGGGGGGGGGCACCATTCAAAGCAGATCAGTGTGCATAAACACGAAAATGTTTTCACTTACCACGTACTTGACATTCGACAGCTTATGATATTTGCTATTAAAAAACCATTGAAATTCACTGAAAAAACCATAGGTTATAGACCATATATAGTTAGGAATTAGCATTTACAAAACCTTGAAAATTCACTGAAAAAACCATAGGTTATAGACCATATATAGTTAGGAATTAGCATTTAAAAAACCTTATTTTACTCACACAAAACCATTGAAATTACATATATAGTTAGTTGCACTAACTATATATCGCGCACCTGCAATCCACTGCTGATGATGTCACATATTACATCATTCATGACATGGTCAGTGACATCACTGATGACATCACTGATGACATCTCAAATGACATCACTGATGACATCACTGATGACAACATCCAGTGACTGTATGTTTCTGTAAAGTTAAAATGTGTCTTACATATTGAAGAATGAGTGGAAGTATAAGTGTCTGGACAAAGGATTTAGTAGGTGCATGACTGAATGCATGAGTGAGTGATTAAATGTGTCTCACTGAGTGCATGGGTTAGTGACTAAAGTGTCTTAATTTGTGCATCATTATGTCTGTTGTTCTGTAAACTGCTGCATGTTTTGATCAGTAGCTATATAATTAACTATATGGGTTACTGATTGATTGTCCAAGTATTTGTATGGGAGACTGAGTGTGTGTGTGGCTGGCTGGGAGGTGTGTGACTCTGTGCAGATCAATGTGTACTTGTATCAATGATTGTATAACAAGGTAAGTATGTGTTAGTATATGTTTGAAAATGTAAGGTGCTCTATGTTTAACTGTATAGACAAGAAAATGGAAGTGTCATTGATTCTTTACAGGACTGACTAGGTGTGTGAGTAACTCCATGGATGAGTGGCAGACTGTGAGTGTCTGTATAGGTGTATGAGTGCATATGATAGTGTTGTAAAGATGAGTGATTGTATGTATGAATGATAGTATGGGTGAATGAGTGAAGGTGTGTGTAGACGTAGGAATCAGTGAGTGCGTATGTAGTAACTTGTATTGGTGTGTCAATGGTTTCAAAAATTATATTCTGTATTTAACACTGGGTGAAACAGAGGTTATATTAAAATGTGAGGAGATGCATTGTATTGTCATATGAATGATATCATCAGTGATGTGGTCATTGATGTCAAATGAGATGTCATCAGTGATGTCATCAGTGATGTCATTTGAGATGTCATCAGTGATGTCATCAGTGATGTCACTGACCATGTCATGAATGATGTAATATGTGACATCATCAGCAGTGGATTGCAGGTGCGCGATATATAGTTAGTGCAACTAACTATATATGTAATTTCAATGGTTTTGTGTGAGTAAAATAAGGTTTTTTAAATGCTAATTCCTAACTATATATGGTCTATAACCTATGGTTTTTTCAGTGAATATATATATATATATATATATATATATATATATATATATATATATATATATATATATATTTATATATATATATATATATATTTTTTTACAAAGGTTAAAGGGACGTCTTACTTAGGTTAAAATGTCAGTTGCAGCATACCATTTTAAACAATGAAAAACACTGAAATGCAGAGTTGTTATCATTGCGTCAGTTCAGATGCTACAGTGATGCTATCAATGATGTCAAAGAATTTCATTAGTGATGTAATATGTAAGGTAATTAGCAGTGCATGGTTAGGAACGGCCCAGGGAGATGGGGTCTCCAGGGCTTGAAAAAGTCTCTGGATGGGGGCCTCATGCCTCCCTCCCCATAAATAATCTAACTGCTAACCCCACTACCCGGCCCCTGCTGCACCCAAGGGGACTTATTTTGAAAACAGGCAGATCACATTTTTTTTTTTACTTCAGTGACAATCAAAAAATAAGTTTTCGGCTCTACGGGGTATCCCTCTGGGCCTGGAAGAGGATCGGTATATCTTCCTACCCACCATATGTTTTTTCTCTTTTTCATTAAAGACAGGGCACTGAGTCCCCAAGTCCTCAAATGACTGCTGCTGCATCTTTTTTGAAAAGGAGGCAGCCAATCAGATCTTATCTCAAGATCTCTTGGCTTTGCTGTGTGAATTATCTGTTTTTTAGCCTTCATTTCTCAAAAACTACTCAGCAGATCTAAACCAAATCACAAAAGAAAACACGTTTGGGCCAAGATCGAATTTTCTACCAAATCTGCTGTAATTCCATTCAGACTTTTTGGCTGTAGCTGTATCTAATTTTCAGGGACTCCCCCATTTTTCTTGCCCCCGCTTGATGGATCACCCCAAAACTTTCCAGGGAGGAGCTGAGGTCGATAAGACTTGTCTTTTGGAAAGTTGAGCAAATTCGTGAAATGTTGGCAAAGTTAATAGCAAACTCAAAAATCAATTTTCAATGGAAATGTCGTCCTAACTTTAACTACTCCCGCCTATGAGTTTGACGGAAGGCTTCTGCAGACACAGAGTCTCCTGCAGGGGCGTAACACAGGCCCACGCAGCCCACGCAGCCCACGCAGCCCCCTTGGTGCGGGGGGGGGGCCTCTAGCTCCAAGGGGCCCCCACGGCACTGCACTGTGGCCAGAGAGCTCCTGATTGAGCCTGGAGGGGCCCCTCTAAGTACAGTGCAGGGAGGACCCCTCACTTTTCGTTACGCCAGTGGTCTCCTGGAGGTAAGTGGGGTAAAGAATTAGGAATTGCACTGCAGCACCGGTTTTGCATTGCAATACAATTAAACTTACTCAAGTTTGTAGATTGATAAAAGCAATGGGAATTTATTGATCAGTAAATAAGTGTATCAATATTATAACATGTCAGCAACAAAAGCAGGACAGTCACAAGCAGCGATTGAACTCTTTGATGAAAAGAATTTAACAGAGGGCACAAAAAGTAAGTATTAAAAAAATAGGAATGTGATGCAAAAAATGTGGCAATAAATTAAAGCATTATTAGAAAAATTGAAAACTAATGAAAAAAATAAATGGTGGAAAATTACCTCATTGAGGAAGTACCTCGAAGTCTATAGAGTGCCAAGAGGCTTACAGAGTTGTTTGATGCCAAACCATAGTAGTGCATGGCTAGAGATCTTACAAAAATGAAGCGATGGTAATATGGCATGTTTTAAGCACAAAATGGAAATAGTGCTTTAAATGAGATGCGCCTATTAGCTTTGGAGGAGAAACCCGACAAAGAAAGAGGACAGGGGCGCAAAACAGGCAAAATCTAAGGTGTAAGGTGAAAAATTAGAAGAGGGAGGAAAACCAAGAAGAGGCTAAGGTATGGAGACTTGATATGGAAACACAGAGTCGCAAGAGGAATCTGAAATGGTGGTCATCAATTTCTCCCAATGACATCTGACACAAGATGATGGAAACTTCATTAAAAAAAGCGCTGAACTTCTGTCCAGACACACACTTCAACCCAGTGGAAACAAAAACTGACATTTACAAGTTTATTTACAAACGTAAACTTGTGAGGTACCAGGCAATGAAAGAAATTACCCACAAACCACAGAACATACCAATTGAAGTGACAAAGTAAAAAGATTTGACAGTTGAGAATTTCTGTTTCATCTTGTAAGTTTCTCAAAATCACAACAGACTGAAATAACCCAAAAAGTCATACTACAGGAAATAGATATAATGCAAATTGGGGCTAACCTAAGTAATCTACAAGAAAAATCGAGGTCCTGCCCAATTTTACCACCTGGGAATAAAATTGATACATTTCAAGAGAGTGTCATGAGGGATCTCGGGAAAGTGAAATATGGAAGAAGCGGGAAAACTGAAAACATCAGTGAATGGGAACAACTGAAAAGAGATGACACTATCACAATACAACAGGGTGACAAGTACAGTGACATAGTGATCCAATCGAAATATGCTATATCAAGGAAGCCTACAGCCAGTTGAATGCTATAGAAAGTAACTGTAAATGTACTCAAGCATCTTGCAGAACTGTATTGGGAAAAATAGTGCATTGGAAGGATTCAAGTATCCAAAGTGCGGAGGAAGCAAAATTTCTAATGTTAGTGTATCCAGTTATGCCCACAGTATATCTTCTGCCCAAGGTTCATAAGGATGCCATCAATCTACCAGGAAGATATATTGTCTCGAGCATCAGATCCTTGTTTGAAAAATATCAAATGTTATTGATCTATTCATGACACCCAAAATCAAACAACTAAGCTCATACCTGCTCAACATGAATGATATTCTTTGCCAAATACAAAATATACCATGGTAAGAAGGTTACAATATAATGACCACTGATGTCACCTTGTTACATATAAGTATATATCATGATTTGGGTCTCGAAGCCTGCAAATACTTCTTAAGGAAAGAAAATATGTTTAAAATGTAACATGTGGAGTTGTTGGTTGACAGTATAGAAGGCATACTGACAAATAATATTTTCTGTTTGGCAGTGAAGCATATCAAAACATTTGCGATACTACGATGGGCAGTTTGTTTGCTCCGAGCTACGCAAACCTCAAAATGGGCTGGTGGGAGACAAGATTTGCGAGGGCTGGCAAACATGAACAATACCTGGAGAAACTCATTATATGGTTACGTTATATTGAAGATCTTTTTTCGGTATCGTATGGAGCCCGAATGAAATCTGAGGGATACATTGCCAGTTTGAATGAGAACCTGTGTAACATATGTCATACCATTGCATCAGAACAACAATTTATGGAAAAAGCACAGCCACCAATAATGACTTGCATACATCAAGTAATCATGCTTTGAAATTGAAGTGGAGTATTCCGTATGGAGAGATGCTCTGGTTAAAAGGACAAGATACAAGTTAGGGCAGATTACTCTTAGGTAAGAAACACGAACAACCAGGGCCGGACTGGCTACCGGGCAGTTAGGAATGCTGCTGAGCTGGGGGCTGATTTCGTTAATGGGGACCTGCGTGAGCTAATCGAAATTCGTTTTGCTTTCCGTATTTCGAAGCTCACGCAGGTCTCCATGGACGAAATCAGCCCCCACTGCAGTAAAATCAGGCAGCAGCTCTGCAGCATCCCTAACTGCCCGGTAGCCAGTCCGGCCCTGCGAACAACCAAATTTCACCGACAGAAAGGGAAAGATTGGTATTCTCTTTAGGGAAACCTCCATCTGTTTTGGAGCTTTTCAGATGTATCCACTGGTTAATGGTTGAAGTCTGAGTGCACGTTTTTAAAAGTGTCCTTTATTTTTCAAGGACCAATTGGAATTGGACCAGGGACTGTGTAGGAGTGATCACATTAGCAAACGAGTGCTGAAGACGACTGAAAAGTGCATTGAAAATTCAGTCAACAATAAAAAAAATCCTAAATGGTAAATCCAAAAACGGCAAGGAAACATTTTTCTTGTGATGCTCAGGCCCTTGCTGGAAGCCTTCGAACATTTGTTAGCCACTCTCCCTTATTAGTCTGTCATGAGCATTTATTGGTAAAAACATTATGATTGGGATAGGCTATTAAAAGGCTGAGCAGCAATGTTAACAGTAAAAAATATGTCACACGGGTATCATGAACGTTTGTTTTAAATGTATTGGTTTACAAATTATAATTGTTTCTTTCGAAAAACAAGCTCTCCGATGGTCCAAAGCTTATTGAGTTGACACTCTCCTCCTGTTCATTCTTTTTTTCAGTATTTCTCATCCCATTCGCTCATCTGGGATTCTTTAATTAGGAACACTTTTTCCTTCCTTTCCCTTCCTCACTGTCTGAAACATAAGACATCCAACTTTTTTAGTTCCAAGTTTGAACTAACTTCTATTCAACTATGTATCATAAAATGCATGGTGATAGGCTTGCTGAATGCTTTCCATGAGGATAGTTGGCCTTGTCTCGGTTACATAATTGTTTATTTGGATTATTTAAACACAGGTCCTACCTGTGATTGGTTTAGGCCGAAAATGAAGAACATTGGATACTTGGATGGATGACAATGTATTTTGAAAGCTCTTCTCAGGAGGGTTCATTAGTGCTTCATAATACTTTAATTACCGGGCTAGCCATAGGCTCCGATTTTGCAAATGTGATTTAGATGGACAGATTGCAGTTTAATATAGCATCGTTGGTTCAGCGAAGGTAAATGTGAGCAAATTCTCTAACTCTAGACGCTGCTTGCGGATGGAGAGAAAGCCCTTGCATTACCTTACTATCACTAAGAAATTGATAGTCATTTTTAAATCAAGTGAACAAAAGCTTGTGAATTACCCACTAAAGTGTTAACTTGCGTTAGTTGGATAATGAATTGCCATGCACGGGTGAAGCATCTCAGAATTCTATAATCCCCATTCCAAAATGGATTTAAATTACAACCAATGTTTATTATGTAGATCAATTCTCACATCAAGGTATTTTGTCAATTATATTTTTGCATTGGATGATGGCCTTGACCAAAAAAACAGTAACATCTACATCTCTGCCAAGTGAAGACTTCACCCAAAGAGTGATATCTTAGGGACGATCTGTATTCTGCTTAAAATATTTTTGAAATACATCAGAAACCTTCCACCGTGGTGCAGTCATATATGTGTAACATGAGTGAATTCCTGAACATTTATATGGCAAACATTTTTTGACTTGAGTAGGAAGAAATAGGGGAGGCCTTCAGTCAGTAATGCTGACAAAGTTTTCTGTGTCTGTACTCTAGCGCCTTTAAAAGTCTATTGAACAACAAGCACATGCATTTGTGTGTGAACACAACCTTGTTTCATCAGTGTCCCAAGGAACATTTTAATACACTTTCAGTTTCACAATACAATGAGGAACAATCTCTTGGTAGACAGGGATATATTTTGTCTGTGATCATCAGCTAAACTTGTACCTGTCCCTAATTCTGCTTTATGTATTGTACTTTAAATTAAAGTTTTGTAGGGTGTGTCACTGCCCCTATCACTCCATAGCATGCAGGTCACAAATGTAAAGTCTGGTATGGCATATTGCACTTTTCATTCTTCCAAGGTCACGAAAGTAAGCAGCATTGGGTTTGATAATGGAAACTCTAATTATGCAAGCTGCAGTAGACAATTTGACATGTAATGTGTGCCATACAGAAAGCGCAAAATTAATTGGCTGTCAATTAAGCAAAGTGTTCCATTTTGGCAGCAGCGCAAAGACTCCAGGACCTATCATAGATCATCAAACAATAACAATTTCAAAATTGGAATGATGGCCCTCTCTGCTTGATCATATATTAAAGCAAGCTGTGTTCTATTTCCCTGGTCTGAGCAGAATAGGTCTTTTAATAATACCCTTAATAGTGTTGAATTACGTCATATGTTTGGGAACCAGGGACACAATTTTCCACAGCAGCAGTCAACATTTACCAACTGTTTTTACACAATATACACAAAAACAAATAAGGATAGATTAAATTGAGATTTGTTTTTATGGACTTCTTCGCTCAAGCCAAGATCTGTGATACTACATTCTGGGCGCCCAAGGGCCAATTCTAGTAAAACATTTTGCGTGCATTAAGTCAAAGATGTGTGCACAAAAGATGTCTCTACTAACAAATATTACTGATCCTAATTCAAGAATCACGAAGGAGCTGGGCGTTTCCAATCTCACAGTCAGCATTCAGTGATGTGGAAAATGTAATTACATGCATTCATTTTCTGAAGTAGTAAGTGTGGATTGAGGGTTGGATAATGGATGTATATTTTTATGTATTTATTAGTAGTCTTATAGTGCAGACTAAACTAAACCTCATGGAGGTGATCAATTTACAAAGGGCTACATTGCTTTATGCTGTAGAAGCCAGATACAAAGAAAAAGGTAGAAAAACAGGAAATATTTGCAGCGAGAGGTATCTCAGGATAAGCAGATGCACAAAACAGTTTCAAACGAGATGTACAGTAATACAATTCAAAAGATGGTATCTGTGAATCTAAGAAAAATAGATGCACCTGACAAAGGATTACGTTTTCAGAGGAAGTGTTGCTAGAACAACACAATTTAGTTTTTTTTAAAAGCCTTCATTTTGCAACATTACCACTTCAAGAAACCTTACTTCCCAAAAGTAGGTGATTGTTCTGAAGTCTAATGGAATTAATTAAAAAAATGTGGGTCAGTTCTAGAGAAAGACTGTTGTAGCTCTTCCAATGGTAGATGGTTCCATTGGGTACACCAAGGGAGTTAGCATTGTCTGTGTGAAGAACCACGCAAGACAAAAGGGGATGATGGACGGAGTGTTGAACATTGCAAGCACTCACCCCCAGTCAACTGATCTTGGTTTTATCCATCATCATTCTTTAGATCACTCCGCCACCCCAGTTCAGACATGGCCGTATGCAAATCAGTTTGACCCTGTGCCTCATGGGAACAGTCCAGCCCGTACTGCCAAGCCATGTCTTCCCTGGACCGGAAACAAGCATCCTGGGACCGGTTTCGGGTTCGTAACCCTCTTCAGCCAGTCTATCTTGAATCCAGTGGCAAAGTGAGCAAGGGACCCACGTCTGGGCATACCCTTCCAACTTAGGGCGAACTTAGCAAAACCAAAGGGGATGATGGACGGAGTGTTGAACATTGCAAGCACTCACCCTCAGTCAACTGATCTGGGTTTAATCCATCATCATTCTTTAGTGAAGAACCACTACAAAGTCATAACTGTGGATACTCACAAACTCGGCAATGCCTTTTCCCCTATTCAGTGTACTCAAACATATATCTCCTTACAGTAGATGTTAGGTGCAATGACCTGGATAATTCTTCAAAACATACTTCATTTTCCAAGGACTGTTGAGAAATGCATTTCTTCACATGTTGCAACTTATTCAATAAATAAAAAAGGGGTAAATATGAGATTGCAAATCTTCAATCTGCAATTAATTAACAATTGTTAAGTTAGGGCTGCCAGACATGCCAGGAAAACTGTGAAAGTCATAGTTTCATCTACTGTATACCTGTCACTGTTGGGAATCACAAAATTGAGAACAGATATACAAATTGTGTCTACTAAAGTGTGTTTGACTATTCTTGTGAATTATTCATGAAATATTTATCTTGATCAGAAATAATTATTGCCCATATCTCAATCAAGACGTTATATTTCATTATACTATTAGAAGATAAGAAGCCTGTGGGAAATTCTATGTAACTTTCTTCCTAGCAGTAAGGATGACTGCAATTGATTAAAAGTTGGGGCTCAGCTAAATAAAATGATGCATATTGTTCTTGTACTACATGTTAAATTTAGGATTAGAGGTGAACAGATTTATTCTATGGATGTAAACGAAGTAATAAAGATGTAGAGCGACTTTACCTAAAAGAATGCACTCTCCTTTGTAAAGTCTCTTGATTACTGTGCCCTCGCCATCTTGTGTTCTTTCTTTTCATTTAACATTAGAATGATTAACTTCCAAGCCCTGCTTTTATTGCCTGTAAGTTGAAGGTATATTTCACTAACCAACGTTTTCATTTAGAATTTGGTTGATGTCTCCTCTGCATTATGTAGAGTCTGTACCCATTTATAGGACACCCACCAATTTTTGGCAGATGCTCTGCATCTGCCAAATGCTAAATGAGCTCCTTGGTCTAAACTGAATAACAAGTACTAGTTTTATTAGAATATACAATTGTTTTGGATTTGTAATATTGCCCTTTGCGAATTTTGTATGGGAAATTTGGAAGTAAAATGTATCGAAACTAATAAAAGAACCGATAAAAAACAGTACTTATTCTGTGAACAAATATATCCTATTAATTTACCTTCAGATTTGCAGAACAACTTTTCTATTCACAAGGCTTTACATAAATTAAAAGTGGGTGATTTTTTGAGGTTGCAGAGGTGTCAGAATTGTTTATCCTTCTTTGGCAAAACCTTCATCTTGCATGCTGAGGAGCGTGGAATAATCTAGTTCAAACTTATAATTAACTGCAGGATTTCCATCATAAGAACAACGTTAAAAATAGAGAAGAATATTGGACAAAAATGTCTATTTAAAAAAAATGTTATTTCCTTCCACTTTAAAACAAGCACAACTTTTTGAAACTTGTTTTGCAAGTTTCTGAAATATTAAAAACTGTTTTTAGGATCAAAAGTTACATTCTAGTGAAATTAAGTAAATATTTCTGTAGAACAAGTCTACAAATTCTGATTCAACAAGACATTTTTTCAATGTATTTTGAAAATGGCATTCTGTGTCAATTGTGCTAACAACAATCAGAGTACGCCGTAACAACAACACAAGCTCTGGATATTTTGACAATTGTGGTGCCCTTTTATAAATTATATTTTAATATCTCAATTCCTATTATGTTTTGCTACACAACATAAAAGTGAAGGGAGAAAATTGCTCTATTATTTCAGGAACATTATGATAAGTAAAGAAACCATTACAAAAATCTGTTTCGTTCTATGCCCTACTTAGAAAGTCAGTGTTATTCTTATTGTTATTTTATATTGTTTCATTTATTATGTAGGCCTCTTAACATAGGAGCATCTGTGTAGTAAAAAAGTAAAACACGAGTTTAAGTGTTTCTGGCATGCTTTCAAAGTGACATTTAAGAGAAGACAATAAAGATTGGGATAAACAAAAATAGTAAATTTATGGTTGTTTAGGGGGTGATTACATTTTTTGTGACATAATGTTCAGGAACTCAATAAACAAAAATGAATCAGAAGCTCAACAAATCATGTCCTGCATGTCATAATGTCTAGGTAGTCACGAAAATGACTTCAGAAAATGCTCATCTCCAATTATGTTTGCTCTTCTGCTTCTGGGGGTCAAAATAAACCTTTACTGGCATCAATTGTAAGAGTTCTGTGTAAATCACAGGTTTAATCAAGGATTGAAATTGTCCTTTGTCCTTTAGGACTATTTTCTAATCATATCTACAGAGAAAGACCAAATTTCATTAGGAAAATATAAAACTATGATGCCTCACCCAAAAGACCCACTGCTTGATGGCCTCAGGGCACATTTCCGATAGAGCAACTTGCTTGTTCCCCTTACTAAAATAATGCCGGATATCTGGACAGGGGGCAGCTGACATGTTTTCTGACACACAACATTTATTTTCATATACTGACTAGGGAATACTGTACTGGGGAAGGTGAGAGATACAGCCTCCAACTTGAAGGGAATACAATGCATTGACCAGCATGAGTTCATAATGTTAACACATAATAAGATAATTAACTTAGACTAGGTACAGTGACATGTTTTCCACTCTGATATCTAAGCTATATTTGGAACTTGTATTGGATAGACTATAGTATCTGTTAACGGTATTCATTAGATATGTCATTTCCAAGTAAGAAATATGTTTAATTGATCATCACATATTGGAAGCACTTTTAGGGAGCGGATACCATCTACACATGGTATAGGAATTGATGTTGACGATACCTGTGGTTTCTACATACCAATAGATATTGCACCCTCAAATGTAGCGTATGGATGAACAGTAATCAAAATAGGTCTTTTTGTTGTGCAGCAACAGAATAGAGTACTGGTATTTCAAGTGCAGGAAAGTTTTAAGGTTAATCAGGTGGACAGAAGGGATTTATAGTCCGTTACAATTCCCAGGAAATTATTTTGTTTCTTTGACATCAGGATCTAAGGGCACGGAGGGGCAGGAGGAGATCCAAATCGAGTTTCTAAATCCAATATAGGTTTCTTTGACAAGTGGTCTTCAAAGACTCAAGACCATATAAAAGCTGCTTAATGGAGGCCCAATAGATCTCAAATATCAGAAGTGTAATAATACAAACACCCTAGCAAACTTCTGCTGTAAACCTTCTATAATGCACCACCGTTGTCAAATTCAATTACTGAGAAATGTCGGGAGTTAACCTCATTTGGCCCTGCCTAATGTATGCCATTGCGCTCCTAGCTACCAAAGAGTAATCTGCTGTCTGGTCTATATTTCTGCACTTTGCCGTGAAGCAGCTATCTCTTGTGTAAGGCAGAGTGAAGTTTTTGCTCTTGAATACCTTGACATAAACTGTCAAGAATCTAGGGAGTGCCTGCACTGAAAGAACATGTGTTGAAAGGCAAACATGAAAGAAATACCTTTCAAAGTGAGTGCTCCAGGGAACATTTGAAGGTCAATGATAGAAAAATCAATATGAATTCCGAGGTAGTCTGTCAGCTGCCATTGCAAACATGTGCTTACCATCAGTCATAGCCTGACACTTGGGATGGTCCCTTCTGGGACTTTCCAGGCAGAAATTGGTGTGGGGTACATATTTATTTAGGTGTTCTTTGTAGAACCAATCTGTGACTGTCCTCCTGCTTCGCACCACTGGCGATAACATAATTTGTTGTGGCTTTATGAAATACCGTACTCCTGTTGATCTAAGAGGAATTCAGTTGAGTATTTGTGTGCAGACAAACACAGTGAGGAAGTGACACAAAATGGAAAAGTTACATTTTACAGACTGCTGTTCTTGGGATTGCTGAGGTCAATATAGGTAATCTTATTTTCTTTCAAGCACACTAGTTCCACACATAGCTGACACACATAAGAACCATGTTTAAACTTGTGTCTTTGCCATGCACTGCTAATTACTTCCCATATTACATCACTTATGACATGTTCTATTACATCATTGATAACATCCATGCAATATCTGAGATTACATTATTAATGACAACACTGTGATTGGTGGGTGCAAGTTATCATTACTTTTAGATAACTATAACATGTTCATTTCAGTAGTTTTGTTTAAAATTATATGATTTAACTGCCAATTTCACCTAACTATAACATACCCATAACCCTTGTTTTTCAGTGAATTTCTAGCGTTTTTTTCAATACACAGGAACATATTGCACCTAATTAAAATATCACTTTAGCCTTTGCTTCTGTTTAATATATATATATATATATATATATATATATATATATATATATATATATATATATATATATATATATATAGTTGGATAAAATGGCAGAAATGGTTTGAGGTACTATACATGACATAAAGCCACTTGTCAGCTATGCTTTGCAGTCTCCTACTCCATTTCAAAAACTGCTTGTTTCATACCTAAAACTAAAAGTACATTCTGCTTACATATTTTATGGTCACTCTTTCATGCACGTGCTCTATGCATTAAAAGAAGCATTGACAATGTGGATATATTTTTCTTATGTGCAGTGTAAAAATACATACCAGGCATCACAACTTAATAATGGTACAAGATGGACAGCAGCACAACCTTCCCTAACACAAAAAAGAAGTAAAGGACAGGTGGCAGTTGCAGAAGAAACATCACACAATTCTCTCACATAGGCTGATAAAGTATCACTCAGGTAGCGAATGCACTAAATAGGGAGTGAATGGAGGTAAAGTACTGATGTACTTAATACAGGCATAAATATAAAAGAAGTGCAAAACTCAAACATCTAATGGAATCACCAAACGTTCAAATAGTCACATGGGATGATGAACCCTCACCTGCCTAGTGTGATATGCTTCATCAGTCGGTTCCACATCTAGCACTGGGAAGCATCTGAAAGTACCATTCCTCATTGGTTGTGCCGTCTCATAATTATAGGATCCTTAGTTTGGGTGAGATTATGTTACTTATGTTGACATTTATGTTCTCCCTTTGTTAAACTCAGACCTATATTAAAGTTGTATGTGGGAGAGTTAAAAAATGTCTTAACTGGTGTCTCCCTGTCACATAATTAAAAACTGAAGTGCCCAGCAACTGGCTCAAATGTTTCATATGGCAAGTCCTTGTAATCATAGCCTGCGCTATTAAACAAGACATGCTCAAGCAGCCAAGTCACACTGGCAGCTGACTGGGGTGGCCAATGGGATGCACAGGCCTTAGGACCATGCACCACATGCCAAATGCCAAGGCGTCTCCTGTCTCACGACCAGTGTCAGTAGGGCAGTGGTAGTAAGGCGGTGACGACTGGGTCCCATACTTCTCCGCGGCATCCTGTCTGGAAAAGCCCTGCTGTGAAGACTGAGGCAAACAGCTGTTAGCGCAGGTATACACTTTTTCACCAAGAGTGTATTTTTGATTGTTTCACTTTAGTATATTAGATGATTTCACTGCACTGTGTGGCATTTATTAGAATTAGTAAACCACATCCATCTGACAATGTTATTGCTAACTCAAGTCACTTGTCTTGTTTCTCCCATATAAGTGTTTGTTTTTATAGCTGAAGCAATCTTATGTCCTTTCAAACCACAAACAAAAGAAACTGTTTTACAGCGTGCATCCCAAACTGGATTGTTTCAAGGTGCTGTCAAATATGATGATCATTGAAAAGGAGGCAGAGGGAAGAAAAGTTACAGTCCAGGGTGACACAGATTGGTCAATCTAGGAAGCAGTGATTAAAACCAGAGTTTCTGGATCAGGGCCCTACAACTAGTGTTTGCCCTGGGCCCAACTAAACTTTCTAACTGGGCTAAGCATATTGTGCATGTACATTCAAAATATCCTTTGCTTTTCTATAAGATGGGGCAGCAGCAGTGGAAAAATGTCTCTTCAGAGACCAGCTACACATTGGGCAGACACAGTGCAAGCTTCTCTCCTTCAGAGCACAAGCTTTTCCCATCACAGGCAGTGTTTAACCTGAGCCGATGGTTGTCAGTGGGAGAAACCGGCACATATTTTTGGGGCCCGGCATTTATTTTTCCTCAACAGACATTTCCTGAGTGAAAGAGAGAAAAACATGAAAACAGAAATGAAGGAGGAAGAGAAAGACAGAACAACCTTCATGAAATGAAAAAGCAGGAACCTGCAAAAAGTGAGATAAATGGGTAGAGAGAGTCGAATTAATAGGCCTGAGGTGGTTTCCAGGCCACTCAGAATTGGTGTTCACTGTGCTGACATTTAATAGCACCAGTAGTGGGCTTCTGCACAGATCTTTGGACACAGGCACTCATTATTTTACAAATTAAAGCAGTGATCACAGGACAGGTACGAATTGGGCAGCAGCAGTGCAAGCTTTCTTTTCTCACAGTACAGGTGCAGCATGGCAATAGCCAACAAGGGTTCCTTCTCTCACAGATGGCAACAAGTGCAGCCTTCCATTTCTCACTGAACAAATCCAACTGGCATACTAGTAGAAGCTTTTCTCACTCACAGAACCTGCACAGTTAAGGCATGAAAGACATGTAGGTAACAGACAGATCTCTGAAGCCGGTGCATCCCTCAATGACAGGAATGTATTGATGGATGAATGAATGAATGGACGGTTTCTGACACTATGCTCACTTATGTTATATTCCACGTGAACCTCCTGAAAGTGCTGCTGCTGACACTTGCAGGCCTGCATGTAGTGTTGCTTGTTTGGTGGTCCATGCATTGAGAAGTAGCCCTTACTTATTACGCGATTGTTATTCAGAGCAGCATGGCCAGCATTTCTGTTCTCATCATCTTAGTCTCTTCTGGCAATTTCCTGGCTAGCCCATATTGTTATCGTCTCCTCATGTGATAGCCCCGGGACGCCCCTTAGCTGGGGCAGCTGTGCGCTTAATAAACCGGATAACATAACATAACATAGCCTAAGTAACTATACTCTAGACAGGCACACAGGCACCAACCTCCTTGAAAGGGTTTTGAATACCCGTGCACTAGGCACTGTAGAATCCAGCCTCAGCGCTTCAGCTATTCAAAATGTTGAGGGCCGCTAATGAGTATCATGTAATACACTTGGTGATATATCTAATAAAGTATTTTGACAAAGTTATACGCCTTTCATTCATTCAGCAGGAACGTTAAAAAACATGCAAAGCCCATCTTCTCTGCTTCTGCCATTACCCTTCCTTATAGCCAAGCAAAAGCTGATTTTTTTAAGATGACCTCCTGCTTGGAGTTTATGATATTCGATGTCGTGTGACGTGTCTCACCAGCCACCGGAAGCGGAACTCTAAACAGTGTTAAAGCCAAGAAGTGATGCAAATAAATGGGTGGCAATTTGATGGAAAAGTCACATCAAGTAAATACTCGACCTCAAGAAAAAATTAGGCGAAAGGAGATTACACTCATTGCACCCCTTCAAGCATACTCCGCGGAGGCTAGGAGGGAATGGGTGTGGTGGGCAGGGATGGAGACGAGGGGGTTGAAAATATTTAGATTTTTTAAATACACTTACCTTTACTGCCAGCCGCATCTCTCCTTCGCTTTACTGCATTGTTATGTTGTGTTAGTCGCACTTATAGACCGCACGGTTACCCTGGGGTGTCCTGGCGCTAAGCACTGCCTGCTGGGGAACATGAAGAGGTGTACTGCGGGGAAAAAAGCCATGTCTTCAATCCTTTTCTAAAGGAGAGGAGATCTGGGGCATTCCTGAGTTGAAAAGGGAGCTCATTTCATGCCCTAGACGTACAAGTGATTAAGTTCCTGCCTCCCCAATTGACTCTTTTAAATGAGGGGACTAGAACCTGTTTAGCTCGAGTGGAGCGTAGCATTCTTCCAGGGACGTACCATTGAACTGTACGCCTAAGGAAATAGGGTCCTGCTCCATTGATGGCCTTGAAGACAGTAGAAAGTGCCTTAAGGCGTACTCTTTGTTTCACTGGGAGCCAATGAAGTTGCCTAAGTTCCTCTTTTACGGAGACAAATTTCGAAGTTCCTGACAACAATCTGGCCGCTGCATTTTGGGCAAGTGATTGGTTTGAGCGCCGTGGATCGGGACAGGGAGCCTGTGCATATCCCCACCAGGATGTCCATTACACCCTGGTGGGGAATATGCAAAGTATGCATGACTGCTTGGCTGGCTAAAACGGCCGGCCAAGCAGTCGTGTGCACTTAGTGTGCATAGGCCACTCCTCCCTGAGCCACCAGCCCTGCCCTAACCCAGCCCCACAGCAACCAAAAATAAAATGTTAAATAATGTTCAGTTATTATATTATTTTTCTGTCTTACACTGCTCTAAGAGCAGTGGGACTACGCTCCTCCGCCTTATTGGAGGACCCGCCCCTGAGCACACTGGCAACTAAAACGCTCAATATATTCCACATTGCCTGCCCTGGTTTACCAAAAACGTAAATACTTCCTTCAGCATGGATTAGTAGGCTCTGGGCGAATAAAGCTCGGAAACAGGCGCCATTTTTTCCATTCCCCAAACAGCGCTTTGATTTATCGTAAACAGCATAAGTACTTTCAAATGCTCAAGATGCTGCTTCGTCCCAAGTGGGCTGTCATCTTCTGTCAGGGAATCTGGGGAAACAGACCTGCCTTTTAATCTAGGATAGAGGTTACCGAAAAATGTGCAAATTGCCTTCATTTTGCTTTACAATGAACAAGACTGTGCTGTCGTTTGTTAACTGATTTCACTTTTTTTTATTCAATTGGAATCAAGCTTACTGTGATACAAAAACAAGATGAAATAGGAGGTTTCTTGGTGCGCTGTGCTGCCCTGGGGATGGTGTGCAATGTTATTTGTTCTGGATGTTTTTTTCTTCCTTTTAAACCTGTTTCCTCTCCCAGGTGGCTTCTTACTCTGACTTTATGGGAATCACTGCGTGGCTTATGGCTTCCTGAGGTCTCTGGTGTGCGGGTTCCTGCTCACTTTACACCACGAGCCTCACTCTCGGAGGCTGTCACCGCTGGCTACGTCTTCTGTAAATCCATTTTCCAAACTGGGTTTTAAGACAGCTCTCTGGAGCTTCCATACACAAGTGAAACTAAGCTTTCATACTTTTCAACTTTTTTAAATGTGCATGGTTCTCTGATACCTGCCAAAAGTCAAGGCTAGCAGGGAGCAAGACACCATGGCAAAAAGTGAAATATGGATATTTCATTGGCTTTTGCTCCTTCCACCAATCTGTGGATGATGCTGTATTCAGGCTAGTAACTCCTGCAACAGAAGATGTTGGGCCAGCAAGAAAAGTTACGGTCAACATTGTAGGTTATCCAAATTTAAGCTGATTGGGTTGGCCAAAACCCAGGATTGGCCCAAACAGGACAGTTTGGAGAATAGGCAGCTAACTCCCTGGGGTTTATCCCATTAGCAGAGGGATGGATGCAGCTGATCCTGGCCCTTAAAAAATGAGAGGGTGACAACGTTTAATCATGATTTCTCCACTCTTTATTTCTCAGGATCTAGGGGACATCCTTCCCCATTCATTCTTCTCTCAGTGTTTCCCTCGCTCTCGCTGTCTATGATGAGTTCTCACTCAAGAGTTTTATTTTTCGCGGTCTCTCTCATTTTGTCGGCCGATCTCTCAGTCTCACTCTTGAGCTCCCTAGTCAACTGCTCTCCCACTTTTACTCTCTCTCTGTTCTGTACAGTCCACGAAGGGGCAGTGGCGTAACGAAACGGGAGCCCCCCCCCCCTGCAAAGTACATGAAGGGGCTCCCCTCCGGACTCATTCACTAAGAGCTCTCAGGCCAGGTTATTGTGCTGAGGTGGACCTCCTGGAGCTTGCTGCCACCTGGCACTGCGAGGGCTGTGGGGGCCTTTGATATGCCACTGGGAGGGTGGGCAATCTGCCTGCTGTATCTACCAGTACCGGTTTCCACTGGTGCCACGTACCCACTCCCTCCACCCAATGTCTACGGTGCCTTCTCCCTTCAGCATTCACTGCCTTCCTTTTTGTTTTTAGGCCTCACCTCTCTTGTGCATCTGCCTACTATTGCTGCTTTTTTCACCTATGTATTTCTGCTTTTAGGGGATCCAGTCTAATCTGAAGAGGACCAAAGTTTGAATGTAAAAGTATGTCAAGGGTCATCCTCCTCCCTGCTTGCTTGCAGGGCACATGCACTGATAAGAAATGTTGCCACAATTTTCCGACTAAACATAGGTGTGATATTGGATACAATATTACAGTCTAACACACGGTTATTGTGAAAGAGAGTTCCTACAGCCTGTTTAGAGATTGGCTGGCCTAGATCAGAAGGGGAAGGAATGGGGTTTGGACGGCAGTAGCGAAATAACACAGTTAAAAATGTATTAATTGACTGGTACTGAGCAAAACCAAAGGGGATGATGGACGGAGTGTTGAACAATGCAAGCACTCACTCCCAGTCAACTGATCTGGGCTTAATCCATCGTCATTCTTTAGCTCACTCCATCCCACCCCAGTTCAGATCTGAAAGTACCTTGGAATTTCATTGCTTCATCTACAATAGCGATGTAGATGATCGCTTCATTACACGTTAGGAACACAAAGATTGTGAAATTAAGCCTTTTTACTGCTTAAAACTAAAATGATTATTTACAACAAGGGGTGGTGATGGACAGAGTCTCTGAATTAAGCAGAATACTCTCACCCAGTCAAGAGATCAGGGCTAGATCCAACACCGTTTTTTAGCTCATTGCACCATCCCAGTTTCAGAACCTGGCTGTATGCAAATTAGTCTGTCCCTGGCCCAGTGCATCATGGGAACAGGGCAGACCAGACTACAAAAGCCAATTCTTACACTGGGAAGGAAACAAGCTTCCGGGGACCGGTTTCTGGCATTTCAGCCGTCTTCGGACCGGCTTGCTTGAATCCTGATGGTGCAATGAGCAAGGGACTCACATCTGAGTATACCCTTCCACGCTTAGGGTGGACAAAAATATTTACAACAAGGGGTGGTGATGGACAGAGTCTCTGAATTAAGCAGAATACTCTCACCCAGTCAAGAGATCAGGGCTAGATCCAACACCGTTTTTTAGCTCATTGCACCATCCCAGTTTCAGAACCTGGCTGTATGCAAATTAGTCTGT
This sequence comes from Lissotriton helveticus, assembly GCF_964261635.1. Classification (NCBI taxonomy): domain Eukaryota; kingdom Metazoa; phylum Chordata; class Amphibia; order Caudata; family Salamandridae; genus Lissotriton; species Lissotriton helveticus. Next base: position 613,853,660 of record NC_136065.1, read on the forward strand.
CCCTGGCCCAGTGCATCATGGGAACAGGGCAGACCGGTATACACCCGTTACAACGGATCTTTTACTCCGCACTACCATTACAACGCGACCATTACTCCGCATACCATTACAACGCATTGCGCTGGGGGGCGCTCTAGGATAGGGAATAAGTATAATTTACTATCCAACACCTTCCCTAGGGTCCACGGGGACTGGAGTTAGAATAGTAAATTATACTTACCACTATCCAGCGCCCCAAGGCGCTATGCGTTGTAACGGTATGCGGAGTAAAAGTCGCGTTGTAATGGTCTGCGGAGTAAAAGTATGCGTTATAACGTCATACATCCAGGCAGACCAGACTACAAAAGCCAATTCTTACACTGGGAAGGAAAAAAGCTTCTGGGGACCGGTTTCTGGCATTTCAGCCGTCTTCGGCCCGGCTTGCTTGAATCCTGATGGTGCAATGAGCAAGGGACTCACATCTGAGTATACCCTTCCACGCTTAGGGTGGACAAAAATATTTACAACAAGGGGTGGTGATGGACAGAGTCTCTGAATTAAGCAGAATACTCTCACCCAGTCAAGAGATCAGGGCTAGATCCAACACCGTTTTTTAGCTCATTGCACCATCCCAGTTTCAGAACCTGGCTGTATGCAAATTAGTCTGTCCCTGGCCCAGTGCATCATGGGAACAGGGCAGACCAGACTACAAAAGCCAATTCTTACACTGGGAAGGAAACAAGCTTCCGGGGACCGGTTTCTGGCATTTCAGCCGTCTTCGGCCCGGCTTGCTTGAATCCTGATGGTGCAATGAGCAAGGGACTCACATCTGAGTATACCCTTCCACGCTTAGGGTGGACAAAAATATTTACAACAAGGGGTGGTGATGGACAGAGTCTCTGAATTAAGCAGAATACTCTCACCCAGTCAAGAGATCAGGGCTAGATCCAACACCGTTTTTTAGCTCATTGCACCATCCCAGTTTCAGAACCTGGCTGTATGCAAATTAGTCTGTCCCTGGCCCAGTGCATCATGGGAACAGGGCAGACCAGACTACAAAAGCCAATTCTTACACTGGGAAGGAAACAAGCTTCCGGGGACCGGTTTCTGGCATTTCAGCCGTCTTCGGCCCGGCTTGCTTGAATCCTGATGGTGCAATGAGCAAGGGACTCACATCTGAGTATACCCTTCCACGCTTAGGGTGGACCAAAATATTTACAACAAGGGGTGGTGATGGACAGAGTCTCCACCCCTTGTTGTAAACATTTTTGTCCATCCTAAGCGTGGAAGGGTATACTCAGACATGAGTCCCTTGCTCATTGCACCTTCAGGATTCAAGCAAGCCGGGCCGAAGACGGCTGTAATGCCAGAAACCGGTCCCCGGAAGCTTGTTTCCTTCCCAGTGTAAGAATTGGATTTTGTAGTTTGGTTTGCCCTGTTCCCATCATGCACTGGGACAGGAACAGACTAATTTGCATACAGCCAGGTTCTGAAACTGGGATGGTGCAATGAGCTAAAAAACGGTGTTGGATCTAGCCCTGATCTTTTGACTGGGTGAGAGTATTCTGCTTAATTCAGAGACTCTGTCCCTCACCACCCCTTGTTGTAAACATTTTTGTCCACCCTAAGCGTGGAAGGGTATACTCAGACATGAGTCCCTTGCTCATTGCACCATCAGGATTCAAGCAAGCCGGGCCGAAGACGGCTGTAATGCCAGAAACCGGTCCCCGGAAGCTTGTTTCCTTCCCAGTGTAAGAATTGGCTTTTGTAGTTTGGTTTGCCCTGTTCCCATCATGCACTGGGACAGGAACAGACTAATTTGCATACAGCCAGGTTCTGAAACTGGGATGGTGCAATGAGCTAAAAAACGGTGTTGGATCTAGCCCTGATCGTTTGACTGGGTGAGAGTATTCTGCTTAATTCAGAGACTCTGTCCCTCACCACCCCTTGTTGTAAACATTTTTGTTCACCCTAAGCGTGGAAGGGTATACTCAGACATGTGTCCCGTGCTCATTGCACCATCAGGATTCAAGCAAGCCGGGCCGAAGACGGCTGTAATGCCAGAAACCGGTCCCCGGAAGCTTGTTTCCTTCCCAGTGTAAGAATTGGCTTTTGTAGTTTGGTTTGCCCTGTTCCCATCATGCACTGGGACAGGAACAGACTAATTTGCATACAGCCAGGTTCTGAAACTGGGATGGTGCAATGAGCTAAAAAACGGTGTTGGATCTAGCCCTGATCTTTTGACTGGGTGAGAGTATTCTGCTTAATTCAGAGACTCTGTCCCTCACCACCCCTTGTTGTAAACATAAAACTAAAATGAGGCATCATTGTGTACTCCTGCCGCTGCCCCAATGCAGATTGCGAATACCAGAACGTACAGAATTCTCCACAGAAATGATGGGCGACGTACAGAAGTACACCATTTTTTTACCAAGATCTTGACCAACCGAGAGCTTGTAAACCCTTGTTTACTCCTCCACTGGCCACGATGATGAGCCTGCCCCTTGCAGCTATGAAAGGAGGACCGAGTCCCGACTGGGGAGACTGCAAAATCTGCAGAACCGGAGACCGCCAAAGGGGAACCGAGACCGCCAAAGGGGAACCGGAGACTTCTAAAACACCAAGGAGGGGGAGCTAAGTGGGCTTGGACATATACCTGCCCTCCTGCAGCCCACCACACCCCAAAAGCAACCTAGGGTGATGTCACTGGGGTGTGAGAACCCAAAACATCCCTCACCCAGGTATGGTATAAGGGGAGGTGGAGTGGAAGAAGGGAGAGAGAGGAGCGAATGGTATACAACCTTTACCACGCAACTTTTACCACGACCTACCTTTACCACGCAACTTTTACAACGCAGGACCCTTTACCACGCATACCATTACAACGCAGGTATTTACAACGCAGATACCTTTACAACGCATACCATTACAACGTAAGTATTGGTAAGTATATTATTTTATTTAAAATATTTTAGGTTTGGGTTTTGGGTAAATGGGTATTTTTAGGGTTCAGGGTCAGTTTTCAGTTTTTTGGTAAAGGGGTATTTTTAGGGTTCAGGGTCAGTTTTCAGTTTTGGGTAAAGGGGTATTTTTAGGGTTCAGGGTCAGTTTTCAGTTTTTGGGTAAAGGGGTATTTTTAGGGTTCAGGGTCAGTTTTCAGTTTTTGGGGTACAGGGGTATTTTTAGGGTTCAGGGTCAGTTTTCAGTTTTTGGGTAAAGGGGTATTTTTAGGGTTCAGGGTCAGTTTTCAGTTTTGGGTAAAGGGGTATTTTTAGGGTTCAGGGTCAGTTTTCAGTTTTTGGGTAAAGGGGTATTTTTAGGGTTCAGGGTCAGTTTTCAGTTTTTGGGGTACAGGGGTATTTTTAGGGTTCAGGGCTGGGTTTGGGTTTTGGGGTACAGGGGTATTTTTAAGTTTCAGGGTTGGGTTTGGGTTTTGGGGTACAGGGGTATTTTTAGGTTTCAGGGCTGGGTTTGGGTTTTGGGGTACAGGGGTATTTTTAACATATGTATTTAAAAATTAATAAATAAATAATAATATAAATAATTAAAATATTAAATATTAAAATAATAATTTATTAATTAAAAAAAATATTATTAATAATTACGTTATGTTACCATATTATTTACTTACCTATACTTACGTTGTAATGGTATGCGTTGTAATAGTACCTGCGTTTGTAGTGTATTGCGTTCCTCAGACTCCCCCCACCAGAACATCACTACGATGACATGACCCCTTGTCCTGCAAAAGCCTTCTATTCTCTCCTAAGGAGGTAGGTGAAGGGCTAGGAGCGCAAACAGCAGAAAGTCAATACGGTCCTCCTGCTGGTTACACAATACTTTAGACAAGAGGTGGCAGAGACATTGCAAGTGACATCAAGGATCAAGCCACAGACATCCACTGCTCCTCCAATTGACTGTCATGCCCTTGTTTCAATCAATTAAAATTTAGCCTTCAAGATACACAAAGGTATGATGAGGCCGCCGGACTATCTTAATTGCTTAATGCACCTAGCATGTAGTGGGAAAGAACTAGGAAGCTGATAGATGATGCAGATTATTTCCATAACAATATGGTGTCATTTGGTGGGGGTTGTCACAGCAGCGTAAAACGTTATCAAGCTACGGAGTCTGCACTTCTTCTAGTTTCTTGTTACACGAGTAATAGGTTTTCCCAGCATGGCTCGCATACATCTCTCCTCCCCAAGGTCAGTGGACCTTCGTCACTCTGCACCACTTGAAACATACTCATTCGTCTTGTAGGTGCCTCTGGATCTGAGCTGCCAACCCTCTTTGAGAATTCTCCCAGCGTTCTCCACGAGGACCATTATTTTCATGCCACTGGTCCCACCAGTCCACCAGTCCACCACACCTGTCATACTATACATAAAGTGAGATTCAAGAAAAGCTTCCAATGCCTTCTCCTCCTTGCCTACCTCTTGGCAGTGTCAAAAAACAGACTTCGCTTAATTCATTTGTTATGAAGGATAAAACCATGACTGGCATGCCATGTTACAGCGTGCACTATATGTCGCATATGTGTGTTCTTGTTACTATTTAGAAGGTTTGAGGTGGTTATAAAATATGCTATCTAAATACAAAGGCACATTGGTCTTAGCAAAGATTTCCTTGCATTCCTCTCAGCCAAAACAAAAAAAAAACTGTGCATACTGGAATAGGCAGTTGATTTTAAGTATTGCGGGCGTAATAGAAATCTGCCCTTGGAATCATCCTGCATACCCTTTTCTTGTCTTTTGCAGTAATTTTGCTCTGCCACTATGTGGCACCCTAAGACTACCACACCTAGCCTTAGTAAAGTGTTGGCCCTGACTACACACTGTTTGGGAAATGTGCTTATGATTTAATATATACAGCCATTGTATATTGTGTCACTATGTCACTTTTTGGCTCATTAAGAATGCCATAAGAGGCAATGAATATAAAGAAGTGCAAAAATAATGATAGTTGAATTCAGAAAATGTAAACAGTCACAACAAGCAGACAGGCTAGGGCTGCGCAAATATTTCTAGCATCCTAAGTAAAGTAAAATGTTGCTGTTACCCTCTTCTGCCAATGGTGCCAATGTTGCTGCTTTGAGATGTATACCGGACGCCCCTTGCTAGTGGCATAATTAATGATTGACTATTATCACCTCAATGCAGTCTGCATCACATAAGGAATTAAGGCAGGCAAGATACTTGGATACACTTCCAATCTATATGGGTTTGGGCAGAATCACTTTCCTCAAGCTCATCCAATCTTCTTCCTTCCCCTCTGGATTCAGATCCTTAAAATACAACCCAATATTCTACCTCTGGTTCTCACTACCCTTTGTGGCTGTAAAGACACACATATGTCCTAGTGCAGTTCCTCCCAATGTCCGACCAATGTGAGGGGAAGCTTGTTGTAGAATTTGATTCCTGCTCCACAGGGACCCCTTCTTTTTTGCGAATAGGTTACCACTGATTTGGAATTGGTGCTAAAGTATTACTGCTTTGCATCTGGAATTCAGTTGCCAAATATTGACACATACCTCAACAATTGGAGTGGAGTGGTGTGGCTCACTGGTTAGAGGCGGCAGACCCGTAAGCAGAGAACGGCCCGGGACCAGGGTTCAATTCCTGACGCGGCAGGGTCGTGGACCAGGGTCAAAACGGACTTGATAATTCTCGCCTCAGTGCCTACTCTAACCAGGGAACACACTCGGCAACTCTGGGCATTAAGCTTGCCTCATCTCTACAACGGCCCCCCACAGACGCCGGGGATGCCTGGTTTCACCTTGGAGATACCCAGAAAGGGACCATCTCACAGGGAAAACCAGGACGGGTTCCCCAGCGGTCTTCAGCGCCAGGATACTCCTTGGAGTCACAGTGCGCTTTACAAGTACACCCACACATTGGATGGGACACCATAAACCCGCGCCTTCCAAAAACCAAATCGCAAATGCAAATTGTGTTTCAGTAACAAGTTACCAAATCGCAATTTGGTATTACACATTTTAAAAAGCATTTCTGCTCTCACAAATGATGCGATTCTACAAATCGGGCTGTTTACAATCTCAAAATTGCTTTGTACATCTGGCCCTTAGTACCCTTGAACATCAGGGTCTTGGACGTCGACTTTTCCTTCAGACAGGCACTGAGAACATTCCTATTTTGCTAAACCTCAGGTCGATCTACCACTATTTCTTTTTGTTTAGCATCGGGAAACGTTTGGGTGTTAATTCCACTATAAACATTAAAGATATAAGGCTAAGCTGCAAAGCCTAGAATAGGGTGTGCAAAATGATGCACGTTTTCAGGAAATATTGTAAAATTCAATTAAAAAAGTACCAAATTCTGTGAAAATAAGCAAAGTGGTTTGCTTGTATCTCACAATAATTGTTTCACATAAAAGGTCACTTTGCATTAAAAAAAGAGTTGATAATACTGGCAGCAGACTGATTAGTGAACAAACTATCTGCTGGTGGGACATTTTCTAATGAACGAGACTCCCGTTTGTAGAAATTGACCAAAATTACGAAATGCTAAATTTTCTGAACTTTTGTGAATTTCGTGTAACCTGACATTTGGCATTGTGCAGATTTTAATTATATATTATAAACTTCCTCCAGGGCTGGGCTGTATACATCTCGTAGCTCCCTTTTGTGCAAAAGACACAATTGAAAATAAGGAACAGAATGTTCTGGACACACAAACTGAAGAACTCCATAACATCAACTGGTGTAGTATTGGCATCATTCAGTTTAATCAAAAAAGTCTAACCATCACATACTGCTTATTTAAGTATTAAGGACTTGATTAATTGAAAAATGATTTTCATAAACATTATTTCCTTTGTTTACTTTATTATTTGATATAATACCATAAATATAATTATGATATAATATAATATATAATATGATATCATTCTAATTCTATTTCTATATTAGTGATAAACATACCTAGCTTATTTATAAACAATTGAGCAGTCAAGTCACAGCAGCAAAATTCTATAAATCAGTAAAAATATATTATATTTCATCTATTATAGTCAACTTTTTGTCATCATCAAATGAGCCATAGAATGCAGCATTTCCCAAAATGTGAGTGGGCCACAAGCTGATATTTGGTGGGTTGGAAAGTCCTAGCAATAAATAAGGATGTCTTTAAGTTCTGTGTTTATATTGTCACCTTTGCCTGCACTTCAAAGACAGTGCTCAAATATTAGGCTCTGTCTTCTAACAAATTGCTGCTTATTCTTTTAACATCTGGATGGGTGTTTACTTTTCCTTCTCTGACTATAAATTGAGAGGAGATTTTTAAGTGAATTATGTAACAATCTTGTTGCAGTACAGGGAGTGTGAAAGGAAAGGCTGTGCGATTTTTTTGCAATGCACAACATTTAAATATCTGCAAATGAACTATACGCATTCTGCAGTTAGAAAAAATAAACCAATGGTAATTCTGAAGTTCACAGGAAACAGACATTTTAAAAGGATCAAAAAAATCAAGACACTTTACTTGATAATGCACAAATTATAAGTATTCACAGAATCCCGATTTCCACAGATAATCATGTATGTGCTATATAGTTTTATCTGTGAAACTGTATATCTGTGCCGATTTAGTAGCCATGTCAATGAAAAATATGCGCTACCACACAATGCCTCATGCCATTAAAGGTTGGCAGGTCTTGAAAGTTTGTTGGTCTAAAAATTGAGTGTTGGTTCTAAAAAGTTTGAGAATCACTAATCGAAAGTGTAAGGTATAAATGAAACAAAACACAGGGATGTAGTACTGAATACATGTATTCAGTTAGGCAATGTACACTAAGAGCAGGCTCAATGACTAAAACATAATAAATAGATAAACAGCAAATTAATCACACCCTCAACCAGGTCTAAAGGCATTGACTGAAAAGAAATGTAAGTGCGAGAAGGACATCTAATCGCACACAGCATTCATACAATAAACAACTCTAATCAAATTCTTTTGGCCCATAAGTAATAGGTGTTTTAATCACCCAAAAGCGTAGTACCCACTTTTTCCAACACAGAATAATGGTATCAAGATGCAAACCAATTCTATAAAAACTGGTATTCAAAACACAAGATTCTCATTTAGAGTCTGGCGAAAACAGAACACTTTTCAATTTTTGGAAGAAACTCAGACAGAGTACAATCCACATGGTGAATTGTCTGTCTCACAAGATCAAATTCAAAAGGTGCCAGTTCACAAACATGAACCAAAAAGCTCTACCACAAATTACTCTTTCAATTAAAATAATGTTGTTCAGCACTGGCACTCTCAATTTAATCCACCCATCTTTAACACAACTGTGGCACCTTGACTGGTGCTTTCAGTAGATCTGTCCTCCTCACTATTGTAAAGGTCATTGTCCATGCTTTGCCAGGGAGATGTAAATCGGTTTATTACCTCAACTGGTACATGAGCATTCTTTCAGATATATCTTGTATACACACTCAGGGGCATATTACTAACAACTAGCGATCATTATCGCTATGTTGGCTTAGCGGCTATAATTTTATCGGCGTGTAGCGACGATTTTTATCGCTTAGGAGCCTTGATATTATCAAGGTTTATCTCCTAAGCGATAAAAATCGGCCGAAATGCAGACAGCGATATTCATGCATTACCGAGCAAATGTTCTTAGCCATGTTATCCACCTCCCATTGGGTAACATGGCTAAGAACTGCTCAGGGCAGGTGTTAGCACTTGGAGATATTCGCGCTTAGCGTGAATATCTCCAAAAGTTGGTAATAGGAGATAGCGATGTTAGCGACTGTTTCCAGTCGCTGACATCTTGGCACGCCCACTTTGCATGTCATTAGTGATACATTTCTCTGACATGCAAAGCGGGGCCCAAGATGGTCGCGATCTCCTACTAGCTGTCGCTAACTGGTGTTAGCGACAGTTAGGTAATAGGGAGATCATTTTATCTCCGCTTTCTTGGCTTTTAAAGCCAAAAAAGCGGAGATAAATCCCTTGATAATATGCCCCTTAATCCCTAGGGAAATGCCCTTAGCTAGCCCTATGCCTACTGAGCACTCCAAATTCTCCAATTTGCCCATGGTGCAACCCTCACTCTATCTAAACACTTTCATCATTCAGCAGGAAGCTCACAGATACCAATCACCCCAAGATGCCATCGCAACTATCATCAACATTCAACTGCTTTACTCATCAGGCTGCTACCCGCATAGCCCCATCCACCATTTCACTTCGCCCCTTCCATGCATCACTTGTTACATCAGCCAATACCTCGGCATTGACCAGGCCGTCCCATTTTGACTTCACGTCTCTCCCTTCTCCACATCCTAATTCAGGCCTCTTGGGGGCTCTTGAAATCCTTAAACTACGATAACCCTAAGGGCATCCAATGTTACCTTTCTTTCCATCCCTCATCCCCACACACAGTTATGCTTGTTATCTTTCAGCCGGCCACTCACTCAAAGCATCTGCCAACATCTTGCATGTTACATATGCACCCTTCCCTAAAGTAAAAGTAAAACATGTTTTCAGTTTCTTTTTTGGGTTCACAGAGGACAAGGAGAAATGAAAGACCTCACTGACACCAGTGCTTAATTTGAGGTGGTGGGGGCCACCGGCACTTATTTTTGGGAACCAGCACGTGTTGTGCCTCATCAGACAATTCCCGTGAGCAAGAAACGGAAACACTCTCAAACCAGAAAGAAGGAGGAAGTGAAAGCCAGAAAATCTGTCACTAAGGAAGAAAGAAGAAACCTGCAAAAGTGATATAATGGGGCATGGCGTGCATTGCAGCAAATTAATGAGGTCTGAGGTAGATTCAGGACTATGCACCCTTGGTATTTGTCATGATGTCATTAAATTGCACCTGCCACAGCTTCTGAGCAGAGCTTTGGGCACTGGCACTCATTCTTTTACAAATTAAGAACTGACCAACACCCTCCCCTAATATCCACAATGTTTTGCACTATTTAGTCCAATTGCTGCATATTTCACTAGAAAAATTCCTCTGCGACTGAAGTAGACATTCTCTACTCTAACAGGCAGTGCTACCTTGCCATCTGCTTTCCATGTTAAATGTATGTACATACAGGTATCTTTTTAACCCGTTGCATGCTTCTGTCGTCCAACGGCCATCGCGCCCACTACCTTGGTAGTGCTGACGCGGCCCCGCCCACTCATTAAACCCGTCGCACCGCAGCGGAATTGCCGCCACGGTAAACGGGTTAAAATAGAAACTAGCAGATGTTGCAAAGGGCAAAAATCTATTTAGTAAGAGTGATATTGGAACGCTCTCTTTCTCCACCCAACAGTTCAGAACAGAACTAAAACCTATCCTCTCTCTACGACATTTCCAGCCATGCTCCTATAGCGGCAAAGGGGGAATCATCCCCTCTTCTCTATGCTCACTTGCGAATGGCTGTCACCTTCTCGTAGAAATCTGAGGCATGGTCTTGTGTGTGTTATAATAAATGTATGCACGTGGGTGGCCACTCTTTCACTGCACTGAGTCCCAGGCTGTGGAACACTCTTCCAGGGTCTTTGAGAAACGGTGCCTTGCTTCTTGCATTTCCTAACGTTCTGAAGACTTAGTTATTTTAAACTGCGGCTAGGCCAACTTACCCTCTTGATTAACACCGGGAAACCCTTTGTGGGTAGCTGTAGCGCTTTATAAGATCTTAAACATTAAACATACTCCTCTGTGCAAAGTCTGGCACAATATTATCACTTAACCCGTTTACTGCGCCCGCGATTTTGCGGAAGTGCGGCACTTGGCCGACGGCAGCACTGGGGAGGTAGTGCTGCCGTCGGCCATTGGCCGACGGCAGCATGGAAGTGGTTAAACAACCATCTATCAGCTTGGCTGCAAGAGTTCCTAAAATAAACAAACAGAGATCCCAAACTGAAGCACATTTAACAGCCCACAGAGCAATATTTGATTCTGAAATTCACAACTTCAATATTCTGGAAACCATATCTCTGTTTTTCCATCACTGCTCAGGCACGCGGAACCCATGATGAGAGGCACTGGGGATTTTAAACTCAGCCGTGGCCTACATTCTGCCGCCTTTGACTCTTTGAAAGCTGGGGTTTTCAGATCACATCTAGTCAAATGCTGCAGTTCACTCAAACTCTCTACTTAGGTCCTGCATGCATCATTTCTCTGTAAGAGTAGGAGGCAACAGTGGACTGTTCCAACCATAAACTGCAGACCTAGAATACCCAATGCATCAATTGACCTGGGTATTCATCAGTGTTCTATTTATCGCTGAAAAAAACAGCATGCTTATCATAGTATACACACACCGCATGGTAGTGTTTTTATTTTAGAAATGCAGGGCATACTTTAATACTTTGTGGTGTTAAATGAAGTAATGATGTTTCCCTAACTGGAATCTTTTAACCTGTATCTTCCTAGGTCAAGCATGCAGACAGCTTTAGTTGTTTCACCAGCCTTGTGTAATCAAAAACACAATCATCAATAAAAATACATACATTTATATATACACAGAGAAGGCCTTTGGACGACACATCTTCATCAAGTGGTCTCTTCGTCTGCCATTCACAATTTGTGTCCCACCACCACACCACACCTTTCTTTCTGCACAGAGTGTGGGACAATGAATGATCCTAAGTCAGCTATTGGCCCTCTTGCTTTGTCAAGGATAGCTGTTTACCAGATCATGTGCATATATGTCTAAAACATGCACTTCAGTGCCATGGCTGAAAGGACAACCCTTCCCCAATAACCATTCTATATCATTTTAAGGTCTCTGCTGCAGACTGTTGGCCAGACCTGTTATTTACAATATACATGGAGAGGCTTTTTCGTAGGTACCTCACTTATGATTGGAGAGATTAGCTGCCCATCTCCCTTCCCACTTCCTAATTCGATGGTTTCCTCCATATACTTGTAATTTAAAATGTGTGGATAGTTATGCTTTTTAGAAGTTCATTTGAAAAGTCTTGGAAGAGTTGTCTTGAAATAATTTGTAACCCATGCTCATTGGGTCCTTGAATCCTCGATTGCAGTTCTGAATTAATTAATTTTAAGACAGTTGAACTGAGTGAAGTTAAGGTTGCTTGCCTCTAAATGGTTCAGCAACAGGCAAATGTACTATTCTTTTTTCCAGGGTAGAATATAAAACAGAGATGACATGTCATTAAATATTATGCTTGACATAACCTTTATTTAATGCAGAAAAGTGTGTGGTTGAATTGGAAAGAAAGTCCTCTCTACAATAAACATGACGGGTACTTCTGAACATTCCAGAAAATGTTCATCATTTGAAAGATGTGTTTTGAAACTAATTGTTATGACTAGATAGAAGCTTGATTAGGACTTTCGTCAGTGCTTAATTTGAGCCGGTGGTTTCCGCTGCTCGGCACCAGAACTTATTTGCCAGAACCTGCACTTATGACAGTTGCCATCTGGTGGCGCTGTTTGGGTAATTCAAAGAGAAGCAGAAAAACAGTTGTTTGTTAATTAAATATAAATTAAAACCTAATACCTGCCACCAAAACCATTCTTATAGCTTTAGGGGTCTCGAACAGTTTGAATTGGAACACTTATACCAGTTTGATGGTTAGCAGTTGTGTGAGTACAGTGGCAATGTGTGGTGCAAACTGTGGTGGCCTCCTGACGAGGGCCCCTGCACTTCTTTTTTTTTTACAAATTAAGCACTAACTTTCTGTACTCCTATCATTGTTCTTATTGAGTAATCCACAGAGCTCACCATCATGAACTGATTCTGTGAGCTTCTACAATAGCTTTTAGTTTTACACACCTCAATACAAGTCCCTTGATCTTCCTCAGAACAGCTCAGGGACTGAGTGTGCCCTGCCCAGACCTGCAGCAGTGAGCTGCAGATTGAAGACACCCAAATTAAACTACTGAAGCAAAATGTAAAGAACTGTGTAACTACAACAATCCTAGAGAATGTAAACGTTGAGGCATCGCGGCAAAGGAATGGATGCAGTTTTGGCAAGAAGATGAACTACAAAACATACATGCTGAACCTATCGCTCTCTGCAGTAAGCATTAAAATCTGCATGTTATTCCCCAAAAACTTGTAATCAGGTGGCATTTATCTCACCCGATATATTTTGTATCAGCGGAGTACAATTTCGTTAGGTGTAATAAATACCACACCATTTACCTGAGATTATTATGGGCGTGACTTTCTTCTTGTGGCCTTGGTGAACACCCTCTGCAGGCTTTGAGGTATTTGGAGTGATTAATGGTCTGGATACCACCTTTCCCAACAACCTGCTTAACAATGGAAATACAATGGGGGATATTACCAACAAATAGCGATATTTATCGCTAAATATGGTTAGCGGCAATATTTTATCGCCACGCATCACCGGTTTTTATCGCTGAGATAACTTGCTATCAGCAAGGTTTATCTCAAAAGCGATAAAAATCTGTCGAAATGCGTGAATATCACTGAGAATACAGCGATATTCACGCATTAGCGACAACATGCTCTTAGCCATGTTATCCACCTCTCATTGGATAACATGGCTAAGAACTGGTCTGAGCAGGCGTTGGTTTTTGGCAATAGCGGGAATATTTCCATCGCTATGCCTGCCTTGCTAATAGGCGATACCGACGTTAGCGACTGCTTTCAGTCGCTAACAGGTTGGGTACGCCCACTTTGCATGTCATTAGCGATAAATATCGCTGACTTGCAAAGCGGGCCCCAAACCACTCGCTATCGCCTAAAAGCTGTCGTTAACATCAGTTAACGCCACACAGGCAAGGTGAGATGAAGAGGGTGACAGAGGGAGGTAGAGTGAGGGAGACAGAGGGAGGGAGGGAAAGGGAAGGCGAGGGAGGGAGGGAGGCAAAGGGAGGGAGAGCAAGGGAGAGCGAGGGAGGGAGGGAAAGGGAGGCATACAGAGGGAGAGGGAGGGAGGGAGAGGGAGGGAGAGCGAGGGAGGGAGGGAAAGGGAGACAGAGAGAGGGAGAGTGAGGGAGGGAGGGAAAGGGAGGCAGACGGAGGGAGAGCGAGGGAGGGAGAGAAAGGGAGGGAGAGGAAGAGCGGGAGACCGAGAGAGGGAGGGAAAGGGAGGCAGACAGAGGGAGAGCGAGGGAGGGGCGGAAAGGGAGGCAGACAGAGGGAGAGCGAGGGAGGGAGTGAAAGGAGGGAGGGAAAGGGAGGCAGACAGAGGGAGAGCGAGGGAGGGAGGTGGAAGGAAGGAGACAGGGAGGGAGGGAAAGGGAGGGGGAGGGAGAGCGAGGGAGGGAGAGGGAGGGAGGGAGGGAGGGAAGGAAAGGGAGTGAAAGGGAAGGAGAGAGAGGGAGGGAGGGAAAGGGAGGCAGACAGAGGGAGAGGGAGGGAAAGGACGGAGGGAAAGGGAGGCAGACAGAGGGAAAGCGAGGGAGGGAATGAAAGGAGGGAGGGAAAGGGAGGCAGACAGAGGGAGAACGAGGGAGGGAGGGAAAGGGAGGCAGAGGGAGAGCAAGAGAGGGAAAGGGAGGCAGACAGGGGGAGAGCGAGGGAGGGAGGGAGGGAAAGGGAGACAGAGAGAGGGAGACAGATAAAGGGAGAGCGAAGGAGGGAGAGAGAGGGAGACAGAGAGAGGGAGACAGAGAAAGGGAGAGGGAGGGAGACAGAGGGAGGGAGACAGACGGAGACAGACAGAGGGAGGGAGACAGACAGAGAGACAGACAGAGGGAGGGAGACAGACAGTGGGAGTCAAACAGAGGGAGGGAGACGACAGATGGGACAGAGAGAGGGCGACACACAGAGGGAGGAGGGAGGCAGAGGGAGGAGGGAGACAGAGGAAGGGAGACAAAGGAGGGCGACAGAGAGAGGAGGGTGACAGAGAGAGGAGGGTGACAGAGTGAGGAGGGAAACGAAGTGAGGAGGGAGACAGAGTGAGGGAGACAGAGTGAGGGAGACAGAGAGGGAGAGGGAAGGAGAGAGAGGGGGACAGAGAGGGAGAGGAAGACAGAGAGAGAGAGAGACAGAGAGAGAGGAGACAGAGAGAGAGGGAGTGAGACAGTCAGAGTGTGTGAGACGAAGGGAGTCAGGGAGAGAGAGAGGGAGAGAGAGGGAGTGAGAGGGAATGAGAAAGACTGAGTGAGACAGAGGGAGAAATAGGGAGAGATGGATGGAGAGAGGGAGGGAGAGTGAGAGAGAGAGAGAGAGAGAGAGAGGGAGAGAGAGAGAGAGAGAGAGAGAGAGGGAGAGAGAGAGAGGGAGAGAGAGAGAGAGGGAGAGAGAGAGAGAGAGAGAGAGAGGGAGAGAGAGGGAGTGAGAGGGAATGAGAAAGACTGAGTGAGACAGAGGGAGAAATAGGGAGAGATGGATGGAGAGAGGGAGGGAGAGTGAGAGAGAGAGAGAGAGAGAGAGCGAGAGAGGGAGAGAGAGAGAGAGGGAGAGAGAGAGAGGGAGAGAGAGAGAGAGAGGGAGAGAGAGAGAGAGACAGAGAGACAGAGAGAGAGAGAGAGAGAGAGAGATGTGTGTATGTCGGGTGTGGTTGCTCCAATGCCTCCACCCGCACAGAAATAGAAGGAGGGCTGAGCAGCCGAGCTAACGCCGCTCCTGCGCGCCGAGAGCGAATTATTTGCAAGAATTGGGATACATTTTTGGGGACACCCTGCTAATTTGTCAACCCAGAGCAGACTCAATCGAAGACCCTGGCAGGAACATAATGAGCTCTATTTTCGTAACTTTTTTTGCTACGAGCAACAATAAAAAGTTTGCTTTTATGTGTGTTTATTTTCATCATTTCTCGTTCATCTGGCCCAGTGCTTATTCTGGACGGAAGTGGCCCACATTGTTAAAATACGTTTTGCCGAAGGCCTTCTGTGGTACAATTAGAAGCCGCAGGCTGGACGGGATTCCTGAAAAAATGTAACGACTTTGACAACAGTTGACAAGCCTGGTGTAATCCATGACAGAATGTTGTGTGTGTTTTTTAGACAAAAGAAGCAAATATATAAACAGCTTTTATTTATAAGCGCCGAAAAAAAGTAGTGGGCGTATCCAAGCACTGTAATGGCACAGTTTTGCTGTTTATTCAACAAAATGGTGTTCACTATAGCCACCATAGAAACACGACTGATTGAAGAGCGTCTGCATCTGCAAGTTACACACGTTAATTAACCTTCTTAGCTATTTCACCAGCAACTATTCCGATATAACGAAGACGGTGTATGAGAGGGAATCTTGTAATATGGGAAATTTAGGGGCAGATTTATGAGGCCCTTGCGCCTCCTTGCGCCGCAATTGCGTCACTTAATGTGACGCAACGGCTGCGCAAACAATGCGCCCTATTTACAACGTGACGCATCTAGGAGATGCGTCACGTTGGAAACCCCTGCGCCATAAGGAGGGGTTCCTGCGCAGGGGGGGGGGCGTTCCTGCGCAGGAACGCCTCCTAAAAGTGGCTGAGTGAAATCTATGAGATTTCACTCCGTCACTTTCTACGTCAATTCCTTACGCCTGCCTCAAGCAGGCGTAAGGGTGACGCACCATGCATTGAAGAGGTGGCCCCTGTGCATTGCAGGAGTCGCGACATGACTCCTGCAATGCGCCGCCCGTACGCCGAGAGATGTGTCACGCATCTTCACTACCTTGCACCATGGTGCGTCGCATTGTAAATGCGGCGCACCATGGGTGGCGGAGCAGTGGCGCACTGTGGTGCACATTAACTGGCGCATCCCTGGGGAGGCGCTAGTTAACATAAATCTGCCCCTAAGTGTCTTGATACATTTTATTCCTATTAAAATATTTGTGTCCATCACACGTCAGAATTACAAAAGAAGGGGCTTCGTTTGCGCTTTCCTAACTGCTGATCTATTTTGAAATATTTTTACAGTTCAAGTTTTATCATGTGTTAGGAAAAAAAGTGAATACCCTCAGGGTCGGATTGGGATCACATTTCGGCCCGGGCACCCCTTAAAATAGTGGCCCACATTCGCGAATTTCACCCTTTTATAAAACAGCATTTGGCTGGTCTCATTGGGCTTATTTTTATGGAATGTTTGTAAGATTACATATTTTAAAGCTCGGAGCCATACACATGGGTGAAAGCTAGAAGCACTACCTTTTGGCTGGTAGAGTGAGTTGAAATAAAATGGCCGAAACGACAACTCCTGATGCAGACTCTTAAAACTGGGCAAACAGAAGATTCTTTTTTTATTGTAGTTTTAGAGTAAAATTAGCCAGAGGGCAGTGATTATATGAGCACCAGTCATATTAAAAAAGATCAAATTAATGTTTGTTTTAGGCCTTAAGCAATTAAGAATCCCAGCATGTTGCGCTGAGGCTCGGATTGGAACCCATTTCCAAATTCAGCAGCGCTGACCCTTACATTACATCCACTTAATTTTTCTCGCTGAAAGATGCCTCCCAGCAAGGCCTATCCAAACATACACCCGGCTGTCTACCAAGACCTGAAAGACTTTGGCACTAAGGTGCCAACAACAGGCCCCCAGCGGTGCCCCTTCACTTACCCTTCAGCCTCCCCAGCCAAGTATAGCCTCAGGGCGATGACATAGCAGGGGAGGGATAAAGTACAAAGCTGCTGCTGCTCCAGGGAGCGGAGGTGATAATGGCCCACCGGCTGCATAACCTGCTCTCAGCCAGGTGCCTCAGTTTAACATCACAGCAGGGAAGTGAGCTTCTGTGCCTGCCCCACGGGGGCCAAGCTAAAGTCTGCAGGGGCGAGAATACTGACCGAGCCAAATTGCTGCAAGCTACCCCCTAGGATGCTTGCTCCACATTGGCTGGGCTGGGAAGAGGCAGTAAGGATTGAGCTAACAAAAAAAAAATAAACGGCCCACAGGTGACCCTAGGCACCGGCCCATCGGCCGATGCCCGACTGCCCGCCTTCCCAATCCGATGCTGAATACCCTACAGCCTTTCCTTTCACACTTTTTCACAAGATTGCCACTATTTCTCATTACAAAATCCTCCCACTCAGCAGGGAGGAAAAAAGCAAGCACCAGTCTCTATGCTAAATTTTTCTGAAGATAGACCCAAACAGTTGACTCTAAGACAAAATATAATTTAAAGGCATCTTCATTGCTCATTTACCTGTTGAACTCTATCATAGTTATTTTAGGGTGCTGCGGCACCAGTACCCCTAATTCCAGCCTATGCATATAACCATATGCTATGTTTCTAACAGGTTTTGTCAGCAAGAGAATGGACTAACATATTTCTATCTGGGGAACAGAGAGAAAGTTACATCGACAACCTGCCCAGGGAAACTAAATCAGTCGGCAGTTGATCACCAGTGAAATGCTGAGACATCCGATTCGAACAGATGCGCTCTAAACACAGACATGAGATCATCAGAGACATGTATGGAAACAACCAAAATGGCTGCCGTGCAATTTCCCGAGAAAGAACGCAACTGTTCTCCCATTCGCAGGAGATGATTGAATATTACATTCCCTTACACCCTCTAACTGATGAAATCAGATAGCATCATCCATTCCTAAATTTAAAGGAGCAGCCTTATCAAAAATCATCTGCTTCTTAAATGGGTCATCCAGTGAAGAGCGAAGAAACACAGATCTTTGTCCAGTCCCGCATCTGCACCAATCACCTACAGCAGGCACTCCAGGATGTTCCTTTGTTTTTTGACGTCTGGGTTTTAGGAGCTGCTAACGCATTATTCTACCACTTCAAAGATTAGCTTTGTGAAAAAGATTTGCCCTTGGTCCAACAAGGAGAGCGGCATGTTGAGCTACCACCATTCTTTTAAAGCTTTGACTTCATGGTTTTATAAAGGGTTCCACGGTCCATTGGATGATGAAAGAGGAAAGAAGGCTCTGGTAGGCCATACGCAAGACCCAGGTCTTTAGGTCTCTGGAGAATTAGAAAGAATTACATTCTAGGATAGATTGATCGAGAAGATGCGCATAACTGGAATGTTCTTGTAGATCATTCTAACGCATATGCACCTTTGCTTTCATTAGTGGTTGATTAAACAATGGGAGACTGGTACCGTTCCCAACTGGAAGGCACTCATCAAAGCTTGGCGTAGATAAGGTAGAATAAGGAACATCATAGGCTGCCACATGCCCTTTTTAGCTTTTAGTGGCACCATCCTGTAAACAGATATGTAATTCCCTGCTTCCCTGAAGGAGAGCCCAACGTAGACATCCCGGTCCAGATCATGCTCACGTAAGTGCTTCAAGCAGCTCTCCCTCTCTAGCAATGAGTTGTCAGCCAGCAGCGTCTGCAAAGAGAGCCACCGTCATTCATGGTCACCTGCAGATGGTGATCTCTCTTTGGGTACAAAATATTGATACTTGCTCCGTTAACACATAGTGACCAGCTCAGCAACAACAAATGACATTCACACCCATTGGACAGGTGGGGAAATATATAATCCAACACACAAATACATCACGCAGTCACAGAGCTGGCAGCTAGGAATATAGGACAGGTCTGTTCTTACTAGTTTCAACAGGTGTACTTTCAGAAAATAGAGGGCATGCAGGAAGCTACCTATACTGCTCAGCTTATGCTCACAATTTGGGGCATGTAAAATGCAATTGACTCTTTTCTTAATATTTTCCCTATTTCAACTGATACAAGTCCTTTATTGAAGAACAAAAAATGCAGTAGACTCATTCATACTGAACTAGAACAGTTATATGATGCAACCAATTCTAACTACTCTGCAAGGCCAGACTATTTATTTAAAAGAAATGGAGGCAATGTGACCGAAACCTCTGCACTTCAAAGTTGTATGGGGCTACCTGAGTCCAGATCTCCGCCTATTCCCAGTAGAAAGTACTCAACTGTAATACGCCTGTCAAACACTGACAAATCAGCATTCTATCACTAGCATCTGCTTCACTAAACTCTGCCACTCCTCCATCTCTATCACATAACTTCCCTAGTCCTTACTCGTGTATTTCCTATCAGGATTACTCCAATAACCTCCATGTTGGACTCCAAAACATTTGATTAAAAAAACTCAAGGGTCAAAATTTAGGCATCACGCCTCCTGCTAGGACTGAAAAAAACAAGTACATGAACTCTGAAATCCTCCATTGGCTCCCAAATAAACAATGATCCTATTTTCAAAGCCGCTGTCTCTATCCTATAACCACTCTTCAGTCCATCTTACCAAGTTTATCTCCCGCAGCTTCAACTGGAGCTCTAATATCATCCAAGCATAATCTACTGCTCCTGGGTCCAACACAATGCAAGACATCTGGTGTAAGACACCTCACATTCAGGACTCATCTCTTTGGAAGTCCCTCCCACCAGAGTTGAGATGAAGTGCGGACATCCACAATTTTGGTCACCAAATTGGCACCTTTTCAAGATGACCATTTGGTTAGTCTATGACATTTGTGCCCTTCTCTTACTTTGATCCGCTGTTAAGCTGGTCCCACGCCCTTTATATACTAGCTCTCAACCCAAGATTTATACTTAGACCAAAGAGCACTCTTACTCAGTCATGGAAGCCGCTATTAGTGCTACACAGTTATTGTAATGTAGCTAATTCGCCATCCATACATCCCTCACCTCTCTCCACAGACAGAAGTACAGCAAACAAATACTGACATATTACTCAAGGGGTGTGTTCACCTGCACAAGAAAAAAAGGTCACACTGTGTGTCAAGTAGAGAAATCAAAATATAGATCAGGCTTCCTAGTTCCAGACCCTAGCAATCAACCATTGGGCCACCCCGTAAACAAACCAAACTCTGTTGCAAGGAGGATGTTTTTTTCTCGACTTAGGTGACTACTTATATCATATGTTTTCTACATGGGGTTCCATAGAAGAGGATCAATGACTACATCATAGACGCTCAGCGCACTCGAATTTAGCTTCAGGCACTACATCACAAATAATCCTCCCCAGTGCTATAAAGTGCGATATGTGGTAGATAGAGATGCTACACACAAGAATGCACAGAAAATCTTGAAGTTATGCCTCGTTTCTAATAGTGAACTGTGCTTTCATGTCAAACAGGTCTGTAAATGAGAGAATTTTTCAACTGCTTTGGATACAGAATTTCAAGTAATTAATTCCTCTTGTAGACTAACATACAATTGCTCAACTTTTAGTTGTATGTAAAATTTGTATTTAGGAGGTGGGTGATTGTGTGTTGCGTATCCCCACGTTTAATTTCTATTAGAACATTGGAATGCTGGGCGCTCCATTCAAGCAAGACAATGTAGTGCTTCCTGCTTTTACGGGCCGGTAAAGGCCCGCATAGCAACATTCAAATGTTTTACAAAGGCCTCTTGGAGCTCAAGTGGATTTAAATCCCCTCGAGCTTCGAGAAGCCTTTGTTTTATTTGTTAGAACATTCTGCCCTCAGTGGCAGAATGTTCTAATAGCCATATAGCCCTTCGTAGCAGGCCTATACCGGCTATTAAAGGCCCGCTCCCTTGTTAAAGTCCCTCCCCTGAGGCTCGGGCCTTTAACGCGGGAGCGGACCTTTAATGGCCGGTATAAACCGCTACGGCGCGCTATCAGAATATAATGTAAAACGTTTTGATCCTATATTACCAGCTAACCAGGCCTTCAACTGGATTCCCATTCACTCCAGAACTCCTATACCCTATACAATTTACTGTGGAGGCCAAGTGTATCCAACAAAAGGTAATTCATTGAAATACCGGTTTCTCTAGAAGAATGAAGTCTTCAGTTTTAAAGTACCAAAATCTGTCAAAGTTCATACAAAGGTCTATTACTTCTCTGAAGATGCAACTACTATATGGATGTGCGTGCCACGATAATTGTTTGCCAATGTTATTACAATTTATGAAAAAACTAAAAACAGCCGTTTTTCAAAAGATATGTGAGTGATGTTCATATCATGTGTAGTGTACATTGTTTCCATTGTTTACAGCACCGAATATCTATCTCATAAAGTATTCCGACACCTAGGAGTAGTTCATACAGTTGAAAAACTGACAAACCTAAGGACCACCAAGGGCCACACATAAAACAGCTCTTTCTTGTAACAAACGACAATACCACCCTTAGGGTAGAGTTATTTGTAGTTGGGGGGGGGGGGTCTTTCTGATGCATTTAAAATTCATGGTTTAGTGGTTCTTTATAGCTTAAGACTATCACAGATGCCTTTTATTTCGCTTTCTATAGTGGCGCATCTTTCAGGGACGTGTGCCCACGGCTGTCTTTTTTTCATGAATATAAAAGATTTCGATTAAAACCAAGTGTTTTTATATTCCTAAAATAGAGCACGGAGTTCTGAGCATTCATTACCTATCCATCACAGCAGCAACAAATACCGGTAACACGATAGAGCATTATTATTCAATACTCACACATCCCTCCAAAGTTGTTTCAAGTGTATATGAAATGACCTTCGAGTTCACACGGTTTTTGCTGCTGGTGCATTATGTAGATTCGGCAAACAAGGTTTTGGAGCCCGGCCTCTCTTCAGAACAGTTTAAAATCAGAAATGCATAATGTGAAACCACACAAACACGTTTTTTATCAAAATGTCAACATCTATTCCGCTGCTAATCTCGGTATGAAATATATCGGCATGATGTGCTTTCAGCAGCATACTGTGACTTCCGGTGCAGGAAGCAGGCTGGATACAGAGTGGATTTAGACACCGTCTCTAAACCCCAAGCTGTACTATTCAGCTGGCTAATCAGGGATTATATTTTTACAGAGCTTTAATAGGCTACAAGAGGGCACAGTTATTTTTTCTCTATACAGGTTTGTGTCTTTCAATGCTAATGTAGTATTACTGAGCATTGAGCGGGGCAATAATTTATATTATTGGCCCTTGAGCAGGTTAGAAGTGCATATTGTTGGCCCTTGTGTAATTTATAAGTGCAGCACACAAGTGAGGGCACACAGGGAGGGTAAGTGACAATACCTAGTGGCATTAACCAGTGCAAATGTCAATGATGCTACTAGAACAATTTAAATGTGGCAGAAAATTCACCCGTCTGACAGTCCTATTCCTGAATAAAAATCAATCACCAGCGGTAGGAAAAGTAGAGCTTATGGACTGCACTAACATGATTACTTAATGCACTCTGAAAGACTGGGCTGATGCAGCACCGATGTATGATACAAAGAACATTCCTAGCAATAGGAAGGAGTGCATAAGGAAACTGAAGAATTATGTTATGATTATGCCCTCAGGAACATTCGATAATCATTGTTCTGCTGCTGGTTTGTTGGGACCAGAAAAGGTGTGGACAATGTCTTTTGAGGGTCAAGTTTAAAAATGCATTGGATACTATATGCTACTGCTGAACACACTTTCTAACTGAAGATGAGCAGCTTTGCCATGGAGCATCATTCTGATTGGCAGGTGGAACATTATTACATCACATGATTGACAGTTGCAGGAAGCAGGCTTTCTGACTCAACTAATGCCTTCTTCCTGAGGAAACGCAGTGGTCAGACCAACCTGAACATTCTATTGCATGTTCTAATATAGGCTTAGAGTCCATCATAGTGGACTCTACCGGCCATTAAATGCCCGCTCCAGCGTTGAAGGCCTAAGGGGAGGGCCTTCACTAAGTTAGCGGGCCTTTAATGGCTGGTAGAGCCCGCTATGAAGGGCTTTAAAACTATTAGAACATTCTGCCCCTACAGGGCAGAACGTTCTAATATATAAAACAAAGGCCTCACAGAGCTTGAGGGAGTTGAAATCTGTCAGGCTACGTGAGGCCTTTGTACACAGCAAGAGCTGTGAATAAACATTGGAATGTTGATGTTCCGGGCTTCTACGAGTCATTAGAAGCCCAGAGCACTCCGTTGGCTTCAATGGAACGATCAACATTCCAATGTTCTAATTCTGGGTAATGTATTAATTTTAAGTCTTGCAGCCTTAGCCATGAGTAGTGTGGTGTGGAGTTAACTCATGTTTTTCTGCAAATAATGAACTCCATACAATTACAGGTTTATTGTGTTTTTTCTGCATGTGGCTATACTAGGTGCACCCAGATATTTTGCCCCCAGAGATACCAGGTGTGGAAATTTCTCACCTGGAAGTACAGGTGAGGAAAATGAAAATGCCAATACAGCTGAGGCTACCTAAAAATCCTTCAAGGCACTACTGTTGGTAAATTAGAACAAATAGCCCCAGTTGAAATCCAAATGAAAAACTAAAACAAAAACAGCAACATTGTCATAAAGTGTATAGTCTTTGAAAAGATATGCATCTTGCATTAAACCCACAAAACATTATCCCATGTAAATAAAATTACAATGCCTACAGGACAGAAATAATAATCAGAGTATGTGAACCCAATTGTCAAATCTGATCAATATATAAGTGCAGCCTACATGTTTTCCGCACACACTGACAAACATCACACTTTTCCAGGCCCTACAATTCCGGAAACTGTTGTCTGATGTCGTTTTCAGTGTCAGGCTGCTTCACACATTCCTCCTGCAGCACACTTCAACTGAATGATGTTTGGGAACTCAACTTTCTGTTTTGATATATAGGAATGATGTATTTCCTGTGTCTCAAATCTTGATTTCTGGGTTTTATCACATCTTGTACATGTGCAGTAATTTCAGGTGCTAATTTTTTGCATGCAAAAATAACAGCACACATAACATAACGTGTATTTGTAAAGCGCACATTCACCCAAGGGTATCTTGGCACTGAAAAACAAATTTTATTGTTACCCAACTCAATGGTACTCATTTTATCGACTTCATGAGGATGAATGGCTGAGTGGACCCATGACCCTGTGACCATGAGGTCAAACACAGGCCTCTACAGTGGATGCACTAGTCCACTAAGCCACCGGACCCGGCTGAAAAATACAGGGTGCAATTCTACACCCAGTGATTCTGAGGAAACAAGAACACCACAATCTCAGTTCCTATCCAGATTTTGGATAAATACAGCCTTATAGCCCGCCGTAGAGGGCTATACCGGCTATTAAAAGCCCATTCCAGCGTTAAAGGCCAAGGGAGAGGGACTTTAATAGCCAGTATAGCCCAGCTACGAAGGGCTGTAAGGCTAGTGGAACATTCTGCCACAAGAGGGCAGAATGTTCTAACAAAAAAGAACAAAGCCTTATGGGAGCGTGAGGGGATTGCAGTCCCCTCAGGCTCCCTGAAGCCTTTGTTCACAGCCAGAGCTGTGAACAAAGAAACATTGGAATGTTGGAGCTCCAGGCTTATACCAGCCATTATAAGCCTGGAGCACTCCATTGTTTTCAATGGAGCTCCCAACATTCCAATGTTCTAATATAGCCTTATAGCCCGCTGTAGAGGGCTATACCGGCTATTAAAGGCCCTCTCCAGCGTTAAAGGCCCCGAGCCGAAGGCGAGGGCCTTTAACAAGGGAGAGGGACTTTGATAGCGGTATAGCCCATCTACGAAGGGCTATAAGGCTATTAGAACATTCTGTCACAAGAGGACAGAATGTTCTAACAAAAAAAACAAAGCCTTTTGGGAGCGCGAGGGGATTGGAATCCCCTCAGGCTCCCGGAAGCCTTTGTTCACAGCCAGAGCTGTGAACAAAGAAACATTGGAATGTTGGAGCTCCAGGCTTATACCAGCCATTATAAGCCCAGAGCACTGCATTGTTTTCAGTGGAGCTCCCAACATTCCAATATTCTAATAATTGTTATTACTGGGCGTGGGATAACGATTTAAGTGTTTTCTTGTACATTACAAAATGTAACATTTATTTTCCCAAAAAAATTGAAATATTAATATTTCTTGTTGATTGCTTACATTGAGCATCACTGAAGCAGGACAGATTTGGTATTTCTATGCAGATGCCAATAAGTGCTACATCATTTCAAAGATTGTAGGCAGCAATCATAAATCAAATTATCAATTGCTGCTTGCTTGTGGACAGCGGAAAGCTGAACCTGTAATATTCCCTAAAAAAGGAAAAGCCAAATAACTTCCAAAATTCTCACTGCCCATTCATCAAGACGGTCAAGGTTTACTAATAGAATTTAAGGGCATCCAAGGCACAAATCACTAATGTTTTTGTAAAAGTCACTATGTCTTAGTCCGTCTCAAATATGAATTACACCTACATATGCATTCCTGTTTCAGTTTCAGAGTTTTCTATAAGTACTTGTGTTTTGAGCCGGGCTTGGGCGAGACTTACTCAAGTATTTCTAGAATTTCTTACTTATGGAAAATTCTGTGTCAATCACATGATTGGCCCATTGTGGAAAGAAGGGAAAACGCTGTGTCCCCAACGTTGATGACTCATTAAAAAAAAAACATAGGCTTAAGCATGGGGAGCAGGGGAAAGCCATGAAGCAGGGAATTCACCACAGGACAAACTTGGACAGGCATCAACTATTGTCCAGTGGTGAAAAGCGCTAGATCCTTTACCATTCATGTTCCCAAGTGGAACCGAAGGTAATGTTTTAGTGGAAAGATTTGATTTGCATCCGCCCATCCCTTAGAAATTAACTCCCAAATAAAACGTTTCCTTGGGGCTGTATTGATTTAGGTGTGGGTGAGGTGAGAAAACTGTCCACAGAGTCCCCGTGCCTTCTTTTTGGCCCTTCACTCTTGGTTCCCCTCCTATTCCCTCTTCTACGGTCAAGACTCTGGGCATAAAAATTAACAATCAGCTCACTCTCCACTCACAAATCAGCTCTGTCGTCTCTTCTTGCTTTCTGATGCTCCGCACTATCCGCACTGTCTCCCGGTTTTTCTCCCCTCTGGCTCTTAAACTTATCATGTCTGCCCTGGTGATCTCCCGGCTAGACTATGCCAATGCCCTGTACAACGGCATCCCGGCATACAGCCTACGTAAACTCCAGCTTGTGCAGAACCAGGCAGCTCGGCTGGTGTATGGCCTCCCCCGTTTCCACCACTCTACACCTCTGCTGAAAGCGCTGCACTGGTTGCCTGTTCTGCAACGGTCTCTCTTCAAGACTGGGTGCATGGTTTTCCAGGCACGGCAGGGAACGGCCCCTGCCTTCATTTCCTCCCTTTTAAAAGATTATGTCCCCACTAGACAGCTTCGATCATCATCTCAGTCCCTTTTACAGGTTCCTCGCTATACCAGGAAAAAATGGGGAGGCTCCAATTTCTCAGTTTTGGCCCCCGTATTTTGGAACTCCCTTCCTGACCATCTACGAGCGATTAAACAATACTCCCTCTTTCGCAAGGGCCTGAACACTTTCTTGTTTGTTCAGGCCTTCCCACACTAACGGTCCCTTCTTCCTTTTGCTCTTCATGCCTCCAAAAGCGCCAAGAAACCGTTATGGTGTATGTTGCGCTATACAAGCTTTTTAAATTCAAATTCAATTTTCTGATAGTCACTGAAGCTAACGCTCAATATTTTGTGTTGCAACTCGGACCCCAGAAGATGTTAATCTAGCACAGTAAACTTCTTATTTATTGAAACAAAATGGGCCATTGAATCACCTGTCCTGTATTTGTGTGTTAAGGGAGAGGTACTTCTATACTGGGTGGTAAGCGCAGGGTATGACATGTCGGGAAGGATGTCCTCACCGTATCTTGCTTGTAAGTGCCAAAGGTTTTGGTGCATCATTAAGCGAAAATAATGCCTTCTATGTTGTCTCAGTCTGAGAACTGAAAGGGTAGAAAAGCAGGAGAACATGTAAACTTTGCTAAAGGAAGGGTATTTATATACATGTGAACAATGTGCTATTCACATGGATCCTTTACAACAATGTGAGAAGTATGCATGTCGCTATGTACATGTAAATCTGTGCCGTATTCTCAATGCAATCGTGACCAATGCCAATTTCCCAAAAAATGGTACTTACACAATGTTTATAGAACATAAGTCTTGGGTTGTGAACACTATAGCAATTTTATTTCAACCAGTTTCTCCGGTGCTGAAATCAGTTTCTATATATTACCTGATAAAAACTACACAGATGGGGGTAATTTTCCCCAGTTTCTGTACCACGCACGATTAATTTATTCTGACATAAGTACTGTGCAAAGAAAGATTGCTGGGTGCACTTCAAATCTCACTCTTGTAATGGATCATCAAGCATTGCTTGCCATCTTTGGCAACCCAAACACCAAGATGCCTCCTAGAATTGAACATTGGGGTTTGGGACTATAAGAATATGACTACACTATCGTGCACCGACCAGGGAAAGATCAAAACCCTGCTGACTACTTTTCATGAGTGCCAATACAGTGTCCTGGTAACCCTTGCAAAGTGGTGGAGCCTACATTGACTTCATTGTAATGTCCAATACACCTGCCGCTATTTCATTAGTGGCAGGTAAGTGCGCCTACAAGGGATTTACTGAACTTTATATTTGCATTAATTGGTATATTCAATTTTGGCAAGCTGTATTACGTAGCTCGTGATTCAATTTCTTTTAAGGGCAGTTCAAATTGTTTACTTATGAACAGATCTTTCAAACAAGATTTGAGACACAGGTATATGTATTAAAAAAATGATTTTATGTTGAACAAAATTTCTAAATTGTAGGGGGTACAAAATCATAAAACAGTGGCAAAGCAGTAACAAAGGGTGAACACTGAGATGAAAAAGAACCTGTAAGAGTGAGACAGAGACAGAAGTGGATAGTGGTCGAAAGACAGGGTCGGACTGGTTGTTGCGGACATCAGGCGTTTCCCCGTGACTGTTGAAAGGTGGTGGCCAATTTTGCAGTGGTGGGAGCCGTTTATGTTATTGGGGTCCGGTTTTGCAGTGGTCCTGCAATATCGATCCCCAGTTACTGAAGCAGCAAGGGGGCTGGTCCGTCAACATTGCCAGGGATGCTTTGGGTTTTTCAGTCCAGGCCCTGTTGAAGAAGTCGGCATGAGGTGGAATTAAGAATAGGCAGCGTTAGTATTCAGAAACCCAGGCTTCCCGCTGCGTTGGTGGCCGGCTGCTAAAGAAAACATTAAGGCTATTATTTATTTATTCATTTCTTTGTTTATTTATTTATTTATTGCAAATAGTTAATGTAAATATCAGTCTCTGGCAGTGGGCCCGCACAGATCAGTCGATAGAGTACTATGGTCCAACTTGTCTTTCGTGGGTTCATATAGCCCGGCTCCCGGCAGTCATGATTCACGGTGGGCGTGTGCTGATGACGGCCTGGAGCCGTTATGATCACGCCCGCGATCGGAATGTTCAGCACTGAGGCGGAATTTGCGCCGCAGTGATGAGGTTAACAGAGTGTATTCTCTCATTAATAGACACATGAACATACTATTGCACAAGTGCTTAGCACCATGGTCTTTTGATCCAGAATTATTGTGCAATGGGTGTGAGACAGCAGAAGACAAGTATGTATGGTGGATATGAATAGGAATGATGGGACTCGTGCTTGCACCACAGGGAGATGGGAACATCTCGCGTGCTGTTGATCATTTATGCAAATATCATGCAAGCCTTCTGGGGCATTTTATTTACTTCCTGTGCATGTTCAACAAACACACCAGTTTTGATTCCCTTTGAGAACTGGTCATTTGCATAGTATTTAACCACCATTATTTATTTTAGTGTTTTCCATTATGTTAGATGAGATCACACGTTAAGACTAAACAGTTTTTTTTTTTTAAATAAGCTCACGAATCGATAGTATTTCTAATTTCTCTAAGCTTTTTTTTTTAGTCAGGCGTAGCAGTTGCTGCTCTTCCCAGTAACTGACAAGATCGAAAGCAGTTTTGCGAAATTAATTGTAAATAATTAATTTCAAATATGTTGTGGTTTATCAAAAGCACACTCGGGCTTCTTTCTCTTGTTAGTTCTACATTAGAGAATGTCTGAGTTAAAAACAGCATGCGTTGCAGTGTCTGTTAACAAAGCAAAGCAGACTTTGAGGCAATCACCGCTTAACGGTGGTGGGCCTGCTAAATCCTGGAGGTCTGGGTTTTACTGTAATTATATATAATGATGCTTGCTTTTCCTTTGAATCACTCTGTAATCCTATTTGCTGTACTATAATTTCAAGTGCTAAATATTGTTTGACAAGTGTGGTTCATAAATTTACGTAAAACATACACTGCAGCAGTAATGAAATGCGATATTTTGATTTGTTATAAGAAGGCACACAAGGCAGCTGTCTTTTTCATAGCTGTGTTTTGATTATTAATGCTACTGCAAGTGAGTACAATACGGAAACTAGAATACATTTTAATCTTAAATCCACTCTAAGAAAATGTAGTATTAGTTGAAGAAGGTGGGGACCTACCTCAAATAATAATCACAATGCTTGTCAGGGTGAACCACAAAAGTCTCTAAATAAAACCTGTGCTTAACTCTCTAGTAGCTTGACACAAAGCAGTTATGGTTAACTTAGTGGCAATGTGTAAATTGTGTATGCAGTACTTAAACAGCAATCAAGTGAAAACACAAATCTCAAAATAATTTAGAAAAACAGAATACATTTTAGTCAATAAAATGACACCAAAATGACAACAATCCGATAAGTACAACGGAACTATGAATTTTTAAAGTTTGAACTTAAAAAAGCATCAGAAAGCACTAAGGGCCTCATTTATGAAAAGTGACGCATCGCTGCGTCAAAACAGCGTTGCGTCACTTTTCATTGCACCCTCCTTGCGACACCAATGATGCGTCATATTTACAATTTGACGCATCATTGCGCATGGGGTTACAGATACGTCAGTATATCTGACGTATCTGCATGGCGCAAAAGTGACGCATTGCTGGAGAGTGTCACAAAAGTGACGCAACTCCAGCAATGTGGGCCTCATTTAGGAAAAGTGACGCTTCGCTGCGTGAAAACAGCGATGCGTCACTTTTCACTGCGCCCTCCTTGCGACACCAATGATGCGTCATATTTACAGTATGATGCATCATGGCGCAAGGAGTTACAGATACGTCAGTATTTCTGACGTATCTGTATGACGCAAAAGTGACGCATTGCTGGAGTGTGTCACAAAAGTGACGCAACTCCAGCAATGTGTCCTTTCCCATGGACCATGTGAAAGGGCCTGCGTCAGTCTTACGCCTGCTGTGAGGCAGGCGTAAGGAATTGACGCATTTGAGTCCTAGAAGTGGCGCAGTGAAATCCTATAGATTTCACTGCATCACTTCTACGACCCTTTCTTGCGTCAGAACGCACCCCCCCTGTATACATTATACCTGGCGTAGGTATAATGTAGCTCAGGGGTTTACAAAGTAACGCATCTACATAGATGCGTCACTTTGAAAATATGGTGCAACAAGGCACATTTTTTACTCTGCTGGTGCGTCACAAAAAGTGATGCACCGGTGGCGTAAAAGTGACGCACTGCCTCATAAATGAGGCCCTCAGTCCTTTCACATGGGGCAAGCCCCATGTGAAAGGGCCTGCACCAGTCTTACGCATTTGCGTCCTAGAAGTGACGCAGTGAAATCTTACAGATTTCACTGCGTCACTTCTATGACCTTTTCTTGCGTCAGAACGCCCTCTTGCATACATTATACCTGGTGCAGGTATAATGTAGCATAGGAGTTTACAAAGTGACGCATCTACCTAGATGCGTCACTTTGTAAATTTGGTGCGACAAGGCACATTTTTTACGCTACTGGTGCATCACAAAAAGTGAGGCACCAGCGGCGTAAAAGTCACGCACGGCCTCATAAATGAGGCCCTAAGTGCCAACTGTTATTATCTATTTGTGCTAGACTGGGTCAAAATAAAACGTTTAGGTCGACCACGATGAAACGTGAGTCACATACAGAGACTAGGTTAGTCCCAGTGGAAAGTTTACCTTCTGACTTAGAACGTTTTTGGGAGAAAAAGTTTTCAGCAATGAGTTGTCAGCAGGGCAAGCTGGATTAGAAGCGGAGTCAATGACGATAGGTTGTAGAAGAGCGGGGTTCCAGTGGGTTCGTTGATGAAGGTGGGAAAAGTCTGGATGGCAGACTGGAGTCTATGCCCAGGAAGGCCTTGACTTCAATGAGTTGCTGTTTGGAGTAGGTCTTGATATAGCCCTATACGTTTGGACTTAGAAGCCTTTCTGGAAGTCATCTCTCCTTCAGTGGGGGGAAACCAGCAAGCTGAGGCTGATCACAGGTTCAATGTCAATGACTGCAGCTTCAACAGTGGTCCTAGACTCTGTAGCATCCTCCCCAGCCTGGGAACTCGGGGACCCGTCAGAAATGCCCATCTGGAAGTGCCAGATTGCCCTGTCAGCCAGTCCAGTCCTGCCTGAACAAATTAAGCAATGATACAGATGAAGAACACACCAACTTTCGAGTGTGATCGATACACTTTTTGCCAGATGTGTTTTATAAGGGCTTTTAAGCTTTCCCTTAACCCCCCAAACTCTCTCACTCTATATGTCATCTCTGTCTATTCCTCATCTCAACTTCCCTCCCTCTCCAGGTCTCTCTCACTCTATATGTCATGTCTGTCTATTCCTCATCTCAACTTCCCTCCCTCTCCAGTGTAATATTAAGGATTCTTGCTGCCAGGGCAGGATATATATCAGCTATGTGTGTGGGCTTCAGTTTCTGAAAGTTTAACACTGTTCATTATTTTGGGTATTATGCTAGCTTCAATTACCACAACATGAGTAATAACATTCACTCTCTAAAAGTTACAATATAACCTTAAGTAAATATTCCATTTCATTTTTGTTATACAATCTTTTTGAAACTATTCATAATTACAAGGATAAAAGAAAAGCAGTATCACCATTAAACAAGTGCCCTCAATTTTATTGCTTCTGTTTCTGACAATATAAAAATTTGAATTTACAAATCTTAAAATCCTATTTCTCTCTTGAACGTTGATGTAGAGTACATTCAAGAAGATTAATTATTTAGCATTGATTACCCTTAAGGTTTGAAACATTTGGTTGGCAATCTCTTTGATATGCTTACATAAAAAATTGAATCACTAAAAATAAAAACAATCCATCCTAACAATTTAAAACACTATTAAAAATACAATCCGATCTTCTTGCATGTTAGTCTGACTGCAGTACCTACTGAGAGCAAAAACTATACATAATTCATTTAATGATTTTCATCCTTTCAGAGTTTTGCTCCCATCTTCTTATGTACAAATCCAACTGCAAGTAGTTAGCTGCTGAGAGCAAACATTATACAGGGTGAAGTATCAGCTTTTAACACCCTTAGGGCTTCCTCATAACTTCTGAAGCCCAGGTTCTTGCAAAGTGTGGTACCCATGTTTTTCTATTCCTTTTGTGAGCAGTGCAAAAGAACAGGATGTGTGCAGCATTTTCTACCTGACCTAAAGAGCATAAAGTGCAAATCTCGTTCCCAATTACGTCGTACATTTTTCACTTAGAAGTATATTTTATAATTTAGAACATTTTCAAAGCGGAATTTAATATACAAATAATTTGGCATATCAACATTCAACATTTTTCCAAATGATGGACCCCAAAATATTTGTTGTCCAACGCACCGAAAATCCTTAAGAGGACACTAAGGAAATGGCACTTGAACAGAAAAAATATACATTAACTGGTGCCTCTGACGCTTGATTGGTGGCAGCAGAGAGAAAGCGGATTGTATGATTAAAGAAATGACACAAAAAGTAAAAAAAAAAAAATAGCTTAACAATGTTACAGAAAAAGAAAAGGCAGGTACAGAAGCTGCAAAGGAGGACACAAAGATTTCAGCAACAATAGTTCGAGACTTACAGAGGGTGCCCCCTTCAGTTGAGTTGCTGGTCCACATTATGAATTCCTGCTTCCTTTTGGGGGGATTTGGGAGGAGGGAACAATCCACACAACACCCTGTACCCGACTCTGCAAACTTGGATGTCTCAGTGTCATAACATGCCCAGTCTGAAATACTTAGGATTGTCAAATTAACCAACATGCATACAGACGTAGATTATCTTTCTTTTCCGACAAATAGGCGCCGTGCAATGCTTATCCAAGCACTAGTGACCAATTAAAGATAGACTCCTGCAGCTATTGATGCACTGGCCTATGACACCAACATACTTAATTTTGGCGCTCAGGGGGTTTGCATACTCAGTGAGACAAACAAGTAAATACAAATGTTCTACAAAGGAAAATCCAACTATGGTTCATCGTTATGTCCAGTTAAGTTTCATGCTAATAAAAAAAAAGTGGATTGTAGTTAAAGAAAAGCTGCACAAATATTTTTTAAGTCTCTTCAGATTTTAGCTCTGCATTATCATGGAAAACAAATTTGGGGAGACAACCCATCTCAAGCTATGTGTGTGAATAATTACCATTTTAAGTAGACCTTGGCAACATTTTAATTACTCTGGAGTACTCTGAATAATTTTGTGTTACTCTTATGGTGTAAAATTACAGTGAATTATATGACTATGCTGATCATATAATTGTGAGTAATTTCGCACAAAAATCCTCCCGCAGGAGCACAGGAACAACAAACTTAGCAAGCACAAGTGACTGCTGTCATTCTTTTTCATTTATTGCTATTTCTTTAATGCATAATGCAACCTTGGTTCCATTTTAAACATGAGGGTGCATTTTACCCTAAGAAAATAGTGCTAAATTCTAGGTCACACTTCTCACATAATTCAGCATAGTCTCGCATGGTTTTTCTTTAATTTTGTGTAATTAAGCTACAGCAAATAAAGCGTAAAGCGAGTGACGCCTTCCCCTAATTTTAAGTCAATAAAAAGACAGAATCTGTAAATTTTGGCATACAAAAATGTAGTGTTAAAGTTTTCAAAATCCTAATTGCTCAAGGAGAATTTTCAATACTTTGGATATTTCTTTTCAAAAATTGAAAGAAAAAGGAGACTTCTGTGTGCATCTTTTTGTAGTGTACTATCCAGCAAGAATTAATAAGGATGTGCAAAATTGCCTAGGTAAGTGACTCGCATGCTCACAATTTAAAAAAACAAATGAAAAAAACGTTCTGATGTACATGAATTGCGTAGCAAATAAATATATATATATATTTGAGTGTCATCTTCAGCTCCCCCATGTCATTGGGAAACTATTCCTACTCTGCAAAGATTTGTGGGTCAGAAGGCAAAGCTCGGCTGCTATCCCCTATGAAAGCCCCACTATGGCATATACCTACCCAACAACCCTCTTATTATGCTCTGAAATTTATATTACAACTTAATCCGAATAAGATATGGTGAGTGAGTCCTACGCTTACCCCAAACACCATTTTGAATCTTTACCAAAGCCTCAAACACCCCCAACCAACACCCACATCTTGTCCCCACCCAATTCCCTGCCAAAAAATATAGTTCTCTTTTGACCACTTGCAGTATGTTCCATAATTCATGGAAGTACAACGTAAGGCCAGAAAACATACCTGTGGCGAGTGCCGCAAGTATGAACATTTCACTTTAGCAGACAAGCAAACTCTGAAAACTTCACTCTGCTTTGCCAATACAAAGTTCCCCAAATCATTCAACTTTGCAGGAAGATTTACTTTCACCCACTTTAATATTACTACGAATATACATCATGAGCAGATAATCTTGAATACTGAAAGAAATAGTATTTTTTAAAGCCAATATTCAAAACCAAAATTACATTTCTAAATAAGAATTCTATGTCACCATGTAGAATGTGCAGTTCGCCAAGTAGCAACTAATTGAGCATATATATAATACATGGATACTGGAAAGGAATACAGGTTTGTACTGGACATAAACCTGATTAAATTCAATTGGCCTTCACAATTGAACAGATTTGTGTAGGCATCATGCACATCCACCATATTGAGGACAGTATATTAGTGTGTGATTTGTGCTGAATTGTTCATTTGTTCAGCGGGTGGTCTGAGGCAGGCTTATAATGTTAGGGATTTATCTTTAAACTCCTATTTTCTTGACATTAACAGATATGATTTAGGGCAGTCTTCATATATGGCTGTAGGATGTCAGTAGTAGGATAGGAAATTGTGTTGCTGGTTGACTAGGGTGTGAGCTCTGCTCAAGCAGCAACCACAATCCTTATCAGGGTATGGCACAAGCAAACCTTAAAGTGACCTATACTCAACCCTCTAATAGCTTGCCACAGAACAGTCACGCTTAACATAGAGGCAATGTGTAGAGAATTTGGGAAACACTTCAAACAGTAAAGTAGTGAAAACATTACACAAAAAGAATCCCACAGTAAGTTAGAAAGATGGATCTTAATAAATATAAAAGGACCAAAATGAGAAAACTCCAATTAGTAGAACCAGAGATATTGAATGTTAACGTTTTTAAAGAAAATATAGTAAAAAGGCATAAAGCAGCAACTGTGGATATCTGGTCGCACTGGACCAGGACAAAGTCAAGAGATCAGGCTGTACACGATAGAGGTGAGCTGGCTACAATGACTCACTTAGGCCTACTGAACAAGAGTATCTTCAATCCTAGTTTGCAGAGAGTTGCGTGGATTCGCATTGAAGATACATTGCGCAACTGAGGCAATGCATCGGTTCCGAGATGCGGAGAAGCTGCTGTGTGAGGTCCTCTTGATGTATAGAAGATGTGTCGGTTCTGCTGGATCCATAGGCTGGCTTAGCACATGTGCTCCCCTGTATGCATGCACCCCAGTATCTGCACGGCATGGACTACAGCAGTCCATGCCATGCAGGTATTGATTTAGACATTCCAATTGCGTTGCCTATTTCATGGGCACCGCCGTGAGAACGCCAAAGAATGGCCCTACAGAGAGGAGAAAACTCCTAATCTGGCAGGTGGTTTAACCATGGGTTTAGCGGTGCGGGAGCAGGGTGGTCCTGCACCACCAAACCCGTAATGAGGCACTAAGGCAAGAAAATTCTAACTTTCTAAAAAGTGCGTTTTCAGAATTGCAATTCTAAATCTGTCTTCACCATGAATTAGGATTTTAAATTGTGATTACATAGACACCAAACCTGAACCAGTTACATCTTCCCATTTGGAAATTACACTTCTAAAATGTAATCAGGCAACTCCCTAATTACCCTATGGGAGAGCTAGTCCTTGCAGTAATGGAAAACAAATGTAAGAGTTTTTCACTACCAGGACATGTAAAACTTAAATGTACAAGTCCTACTTTTTAAATACATTGTCCTCAGCCTTCTGGCCTGTCCAGGGCTTTCCCTAGGGGTGACATATGTATTAAAACAGAAAGTTTTGACCTGGCAAAAGATGTATTTCCCCAGGTCGAAAAGGCAGTTTAAAACTGCACAGGCAGGTTCTGCAATTGAAGGCCTTAGACATGGTTAAAGGCCTACTTAAGTATGTGGCACAATCAGTGCTGCAGGCCCACAAGTAGCATTTAATTTACACGTCCTGGGCACATGTAGTGTCACATCACTAGGGACTAAGAAGTAAATTAATTATGACAATTGGGTGTAAACCGTTGGTACCATGTTTATAGGAGAGAGCACACGCAATATAGCACTGGTTAGCAGTGGTAAAGTGCACAGAGTCCTTAGGCCAGCAAAAACAAATTCACCCAAAAAATAGGAGGGAGGCAAAAAGTATGGGGGTGACCCTGCAGAAAGGGCTAAGTCCAGCATGTGGCAACTAAGTAGAGATTCTGGTCATTGAATGGATATCAAGGACCCTGCCCTATACATTCTAGTCAAGTAAAGATGAGTTAACACTTTGAGAGTATGTGCTCACATGCACCACTCTGCTGAGGCTTTTTTATTAAGTGGACATGGGTCACTGATAATTGTGAAGCAAGTCAACTTCCTGCAAACAACAAGAAGAACAGGTATGAAAGCTAGTACTTCACTTCACCCCAGCTTATTAACACTGTTCAATTTTACAGAAAATCTTGTTAGGGGAATGCAATATACCTATGTTGGAAAGCATGCAATACTTCACAAACACACGTAGTGATTTGTTTTCAAATATTAAATGTTTTGCATTAATAAGTCATTAACACATAAGCATGCAAATGTTTTGTATAGAAATGTGGATTTATGTTTAGGTTGACCATAGCTAATGTAGACCTGCATTTTATAATGGCTAACGTTGGTTGCCGTCTTGCTTTCTGACACATAAACATTTTATTTCAAGGTGAAGGTGGAGTCCTGATTATCAAATGCAATGTTCTTTTGCTTTTTTCCAATGAGAATAAATGTTTTCTTTTCTTTGTGATAATCATGGAATGCTTTGATGGAATGCTTTAATGAGTAGTGCTTCCATGACGACACCTGCAGAGTACAGGTGGGTCCTTATATCTCCTCTCGCTATAGATAGTGTACGTTTGAAGGACACTGAGTGAAGCTGCATTGCGAGGCTCCTTAAAAGCTAATGAGCATATAATTCTATCATCTTGCTTTAACCTGATTGGACAACCTCATAAGAACAGTGAGTAAATTTATCAAACGTTAGAATTGTGTAATTTAAGCTAGTGCAAAGCAGATTTGAACCAGAGTGAGAGTGAGTTAGACTGGGTTTCGAATCAGTTTAAAGCAGAGCCGAGTAGGACATTTAGAATACTGTCTTAAAGAGAAATGTTACTTTCCTTTACCCTTTCCTTTGGAATGATTCCATGCTAGTTTGTCCTACTTCTTATATGACTTTGATTTGAACTTCATAATAATTGATGCAGTCATATTTTGATTATTGATTGATCCTACAATTCACCCATTAACAAATTATGGGCCCTAAAATGAGCACAAAGAAAAGCTCTAACACAGGCATGTTCCATTGTCCAGATGAAGAAAACCAATGTGATCAAGTGGTTTGTGGACATTATCATCCATCTCACTTAGTGTCTTTTACATTTTCTTTTTATGGCTGTTATTTCATGCCAAGATCTTCTCTGGTGATGGTGGTGGAGTACTGTTCACAGAAAGGACAGAGGGACTGCAAAAGAAAACCTATTTTTGGCTTGCTTGCAATTCAATCAGCAAGATGCTTAAAGATGCACATAGAAATTCACTATCAAGCTGCATGCATTATCGAATCTTCCTGTGAGAACCATAGGAGAAATACTGATCTTTCTGAGAAATATATCATCTCTGGCTGCCACCTTTCCCACAGAGGGGAAGCCATTTTCGTTCTTTTTCATTTCACTAATGATATCTATGCAGACCAATATGTGTACCGTGCTCCATTGCTTTGTAGCTAGGATCACTCTATATAATTCACATAGATACATACAATTTATGATATATGTGCCTTCTTTTCCTTCCTTTTATTGATTATTTCTTTCTTGGTACCTTCTTTCCTCAAATCTTTTACTCTTATCTTTTCTTTTACTGTGTATTATTCCTTCTTTTCGTCCTTCTAGCCAGTTTCCTCCCTCCCTTTCATCCATCAATTATTTCAAAATCCCTCCCTTTCCATCCATTATACTTTATTCATTTACTTCCAGAGTACATTATTCCTCTAACAATGTTGGTTATGACATGATGTTGAATAGAGGTCCCCAACATCCATTGAAGTAAAAACATATAGACTATGTAACATCTTTGTAGCTACAAACCACATAAAGTATTCTAGAAGCAACCAATAAATAACTATTTCTATATTAAAAATTAAACAATAAACAACTTTTCATCATATGAATCTCAAACCATTTATCAGTGT
Organism: Lissotriton helveticus; assembly: GCF_964261635.1. NCBI lineage: Eukaryota > Metazoa > Chordata > Amphibia > Caudata > Salamandridae > Lissotriton > Lissotriton helveticus. The sequence goes on from NC_136065.1 coordinate 613,893,039, forward strand.
TCTTGATACCACGGGAAACGCAAAGGCGAACAACTTTGGACACATTGGACTCCAATGATATGTCCCCAATAAAGGTCAATTAGATCAACATTTCCTAAAATGTTTAGGGTTACCATTTACAATGTATGGATTGATTAAACCTTGTCCAATGGAAATCGTACCCAGATATGTAAATATCCGGCTATAGGATCTGCAAAGCTAGTTGGAATGCTGATCTACAGACATGGTAGGTCATTTTGCAGCGTCATCAAGACTTTAGAGTTTTCGCATTGTAAACAGAATAAAATATAAATGATATTGATGCTTGAACATTCAAAGGACGAGCTCCTTCGCATCGCCTGCGGCGTTATTGACTTCTGATGCTGCGCGTATGTTGTTATTCTGATACGCAGTGTTCAGTCTATGGAATCATAGCTTCGATCCCGCAGCTATCTTGAGGCTCATATCCCTCTCAGTTTGAATAACAGTAGTAATTATAATTTAGTAAAAGTTCAGTTTGTGGCCAGTTTTGATGGATAAGCACATAGAAATGTAGTTTATATTACGCCACTAGAATTAAGTGGTCTGCACCCGCAGCGACTTTCCATGATTGAAAATAGCTCATAGTCGCCCTGACGAGGCATTGAATTATGCATTTATCACCACATGATCCACCATCTGCTGCATAGCTTTCGGATATCACACAAAAATTTATTCTGGATCAAACTGACCTAAAGTTACTTTAAAAAGAAGTACGTACACGCAATGCTGCACAGCGGCTGAACCCTTGCAAAGGTCAGCTGGTTACCTTTCAGTTTCCAATTGCTGCATTTGCACTGCCAGGGTTTCTGTGTACTGCAATGCATTCTAGGAGGTACATAGGCATTACAAAAAGGCAGAGAAATTGGTAAACTGGTACTATTGAGGTGAAACATTTGCCCACATTGTATTGATATATTTTACAATGATAAAAAGCTGAAACAATACTACTGCAGAATGTACTGCTTGTTGATGTAAAACATAGTCAACTCTGCCAAATTATTTGGTCTTCCGTTGCTGCATACTCACCGCTTCGCAATATCAGGTTTGGGACACGAGCAGCCAGTTTCTGAGCTCCCAATTTTGACAGATAAAATAACAAAGTCAAAGGCAAATAAAATTATATTACACGGCACCCGCTTTGGTCAATAATGGTGTGGACTCAAATAGAACAGGGGTATCTTATTTCCACTGTGAACTGCTTATCCATCCCATATTTAACTGCCACTCGCCTGCAGACTACCACCTTAGAAGACTTGTCAGCCACTACAAAATGTCCCCACCGCACTTCCGGCTCTCCCACTTTGGCTTGCTGTCACAATGTAAATGCTTTCGCGTGACGCAGGGGTCTAGGCCTATCAGAATTCACAGTGTAGAACAGTGGGCGTGACGCTTACCATCCCAAGTACTAGTACCTCAACGCATATCCATTAGGTGCGTAGGAGCCTTTAAACAACCCCCAAAATATATATCTGATTGGGTGCACTTGATTGCTACCCTTTTTTTTTGCAGATAAAAAACAAAATGGCGGCAGTTATGAGTTTCATCCAATCTGGTTTACCATTATGACCCCCTCCTTGCTCAAAAAGGCAATCTCTGGTGCTCAAGAAAGCTTCCCTCATGGATATGTATTTTGTGTCTCGTGCCCTAACGACTACATCACACTACACATCTGAAGACAGAGGCAAGGCATGGAGTGAGACATTCAGACAAATTCCATACACACCTTTGTGCAGTGGTTGAATACTTACAACCTGCTACTACTGCCAAAGGGTTGGTGAGCGTGCGCGCGATGCCGTGCCACAAAAGTGGAAAACCTCCCTCAATCCACAGCAAGACCCATTGCCCTACTTTCCATCATAGCAGGCTCCAGAAGGAGGCGCACAGAGCAGTCAATCATGGCTCCTAACCCAGTTTAATTATTGATTGTTTGCAATTATCTACCCGCCTGCTCTGAGAGTCTATGAATTAAATTATACAAGTGTTCGTAATACATTTAAGGTTGTGCACTTGGTTAATGAGGGAATGTGACAAGGTAATTAACAAAATGGAAAGCTGGGCTGATGTTCTCAGGTGCTGTGTCTTGAAAACCACTTCTTGGAGGTAATTCCCTGCCAGTTAGTAGACTATCAGTTTTAATCTGAACTAGCATTTGAATTATAGGTCTAAATCAAAGAACATTATTAAACAATTTAGCATGCAATTCAAAGGTTTCTCCTGGACCGAACATGTTCTTCTAACATTTTTCCCCCTGCTCTGGCAGTGGAGTGCACAGCCACTCTTATAGCCTTGCTCCTTATATTGCAGAAAAGGCAAGTATGCATTTTACTCTTCCCTAAGGGCCTCAATGCCCACTTGTCTCACTCTCAAGCTCAAGGACGTCCCTTAGGGGTCGCCAGGGGTGAACTCCTCGCATGCCCCTTGTGACCTCTGGCACTGCCTTTGGGGCCCCCAGCATCTGCAGTGGTAAAATCAGGGGCAGGAACAGAAGCTGCTTGTCCTTATGGATGTCGGTGGGGGCTTCACTCACCTCAGTTTTTGTCATTTTTTTTATTTATTATACCAGTAGTGAATAATATTACACTATTAATAAAATGACTACAAATAGCTGGAATATGACTTTCCCTGACAGCTGAGGTAAGTACGAAAAAAATATATTTTCATAATATATGCATGTTGTGTGCGTGCTTGCAGTTTTGAGTGTGTTTATATAAGAGAGAGTGTGTGGATGTGTAGGCAGAGTGTGTGTATGTGTGAGTGTGTGTGAATGCGTGTGTCTGTAAGCATATGTATGAATGAGTGAAAGTGAAGGTCAAAGGGCGCGTGAAGTCAATTCCGCAATCCCTGGCATTTTGGTGACTGGACGTCCATGCTTAAGCTTTCTAGGCCCTGGTTTCAAAACAACCGAAAGCCCCACCAGACAATGAGGGCACCATTCACAAAGACCTCTTCTTTTTTTGTGGCACTCCTGCTTTACTCTTGAGCCGAGAGAGTATGACAGGATTGCTCCTGGCTTGCTCCAGGAATTCAAGAGTAAGGAATTCAGATGCACTACAAGAATATGCCCCAGCAAAATGTTTGTGAATCAGGCCCATTATTTCTACTTGTTAACCACATCAGCACGGCGCAGATTCCTGCGCTGTGCTGAACGTTCTAATGAGCCAACGGGCTCATGACGGAACGGTTCCGTCATGAGCACAGCTCAACCGACGCTCATGACGGAACCGTTCCGTCATGAGCGTCGAAGGGGTTAAGAATGTCAGTTTGCACTAACCATGTCATGCATGTTGTGGCAAGCCTGTGCAATGCACACAGTGTAGGAACACTCACTGGGACCCTTTAGCTGGTAAGCTGGCATTCCTGCACAGTCACATGCATTCACAGATCACATTTAAAGCTTTGAGCTGTTGACGCGTGTGGTAAATAAGTTACTTATCACCCAATGTAGGTCTGGGAGAACTCAGCCCATCATGGTATCACTTCCTAGTCCTCTGTTTTTAACCACCACTCATGCTCTTGGCCTAGACTATGAAGGACTCATGAGCTGACCTTTGTATTAAAAGGTAAAGCCATTGTGGGGTTACATCATAGGCAGGACACGGGCTGGGCGTGACAAAGTAAAAAATGACCTGGAAGTTGTGCTCATAATGCCCTCTGGAAGTTGGACAACTAAGACTCCACATTTAATAGACCAACATATGACAGATCACTGGCAAAACAAAGGTATAGACTGGACATGTCCAAGTCTAATGAGTGGAGCAGCAAGGGTGTCCCGGCCCGAATGCAAATGGAATGGACCCCATATCCAGGATAGGGACCAAAATATACCCGTAATTGAGGTGCAAATGCCCATTAAAATCACTGGGCCCGGGTGCCATTGTACTTTCTACGCTATGGAGAGCGACGACCTGGTTGGTCCAGGGGGTACATTATTAAAGATTAGTTATAATACACCTATAAATGAATACAGAGCACAACGCAATACAGAACTGAAGACCAATCAATCACAGAGTAAAAAACTACAATTAGTGAATTCGCTGACGCACTGATACAGGACACAAGCATATACTCAAAGCTCCATATAAGAGACACTTCACTCTATAGAATCACTTTTTAGGCTGGGGCTGAGTTTTAGGGCTTGGGGCGGGGAAAAACTGGCAGTTTCCTGGGCTGTGGTCGTGGTATTTGTTTGGGCTGGGAGCCGGGTTTTAGGGCCCAGGGTGGGCGGGCCTGGGGTGTTATTTTTACCATGCATACACCATTACCAAGCATACCTTAACAACAAAAATCATTGTAAAGGCATGCGTGGTAAAGGAATTCATGGTAAAGACGTGGTTGTTAAGACCGTATTGTTTAGGCATGCGTGGTTTAGGGAGTCACGGGTCCGTCATACAACCTCGGCCATGCAATGCCATTAGTCACAAGTCCCATGATTTTCAGAATCCTAGCCACCACCATGATGGCAGGATTGACACTGTGACTTAAGGATTCTAAACTACTATGAAACAGTATAGTCAACTAATGAAAGCTTAGAAATGTTTTCAATTTTTGTTATTCATTTGTTTGCTAAGGTTCATTGTATTTAAATCACATTTTTTGTTACTTTTGTGCTTATCGGGTTAGTTTGGTGGCCTAAAAGGCCTGGCACATACGCTTTTCAGCTTTTTGTATACCCTACACTACTTATATATTTGGAATAAGGCAAACTCCCTGCATTTCGTATTTTGAATTTTTTTTAAAATCACTCAATCTATTCCAGGCAGAATTGGAACATGATTTTTGGGCTTCTAAAAAATTAGCAGACGCGCCACTTTACTTCTCGTGCTCTTAGAAGGAATCACTTGCGTTTCCTTATAAATTATAAATTTCCTTTTTATTATGCATAGCACGATCACCAGAACCTGGAAACAAACTAAGAGTCTCATATCGCTTTGTTGTGATCATGCAAGTCAGAGCAACCAGGAGTGAGCAGTCAACCTCAAGACTTGTCAGCATTCGAGATGTTCGTCAAATGTAGCAAATCGTATCCTGGAGGTCAGCAGAGTGATCCCCGGGGATAAGTGCTTCCAATTCAATCAGCTTAGCAAGGTCCAGTTTGTCAGATACCAGGAGAATGCCGAGCGTGGTGCTGAATATGTAAGGCTGTCCCCGTGGTCGCGACAAGTGACCATGGTAACAGACAGCGTGAAACACCATACCCCCTCCCCACCATCAACCCCACCGTAAAGACTGCTGCACTTTCTAGAGCTAAAAACAGTACAAACTTTATATGGAACAGTGTGCTACTGCCACAAGTGCCAATATGTTTTTTTTTATTCTTTTTATTTTTGAGGGGGTAAGAGATGTTCTAAATTTGGTTCGAGTGTTTTTAACTTGTTTGTTTTTGTACCTCCTGCCATCACCCATTTAGGTGCCTTACATTTTAGACTTGCCTCCTTTCCCTGACTTTTGGACATCCCAGTGCCCTCACCTCAATCTTCCTCAGTTGGTCTCTTGATGACATGGCTGGTACCAAACCTAAAACCAGCATACCATTTTCACAGTTGACTTACAGTTCTTTGTTATTTTCTGGCTTTGTCGTCTTTTGTGGCCAATGGATGGCAGCGCCCTCACTGTGCCCCACTGTGATAGAATAGGCAACCTGGTTCATCATCACCGGGCCTGGAACACACTAGCCTAGAGCTCACCATCCTTTTATGGACCCGCAACTCATAGTTCTCAAAGGTGAATAATGGCTGGCTAGTGGGCCTTTACAAAAACACTACAATAAACATGTTTTTCTTTTTTTACCATCCTTGTGTGGGTTCTATAACTGTCTGCCCTGTCACATTTTTAAATTGACTTTTTTTCTCTTCTAGTGATGCTTACCTTGTTTTCCTCGATTTCCACCTCCAATGTATTGCTTGGCATTTAGAAAACATGTAATTATATCTTGATGCTCAGTTGTGGCACTGTTTAAGCAGCATTAAAATATCTAAGTCAAAAAACGACGCTGTTTTAATTTTTTTTTTTGCAATCTTCATTATTTTAACGTGGTCCTTACCAAATAAGTCATTGAACGTCACACATAAGTATACCCCTATTCATTCATTCATTTATATCACAACAATCAAGAAAGTAGGAGCGTTATGGTCATCAAAGGAAAACAAACATATATCTTTAGCGGTGACAGGATCACTGTACTTCACGACCTCTTTTTGAAGGAAATTGCGCTTTTTAGGTTTCGCCTAAGTGAAAGCTGTGCACTGCGCAGCTTTTCGCGCAGGCGAAAACCTAATGAGAATACTATGTGGCTTGGGAATCCGCCCTCTGTTCCATTGGCTAGCTCCATAAATGGAGGCTAGCCATTGGAACAGAGATCTGTCCGTCATGGCTGGACCAGATTCGTGGGCGTTCCCGCGATTTCTTCCCTCTCCACCCTTTTCTGATCGTCATGCGGCGGTGGGCGGGTTTATTTTTTTTGTAGTGTTTCGTTTGGCCATTCTGCGGCCGACCGCCGCCGGAGGAAGTCCAGGTCCAGGTGAGTGCTTTGATCGTTCCAGCCACCCCCTTCCCACTGTCCGTGCCTTTCCCGCCCCCCCTCCCGCTGTCCGTGCCTTTCCCGCTCGTCTTTTACTCGTCTCGTGTATCCTGTCTTATGGTGCCTGCCCGCCCCCCCTCCCGCTGTCCGTGTGCCCGCCCGCCCCCCCTCCCGCTGTCCGTGTGCCTGCCCCCCCTCCCGCTGTCCGTGTGCCCGCCCGTCCCCCCCTCCCGCTGTCCGTGAGAATCTCTGGGTGCCGGCGTGTGTTTGGCCACGCGGAGCTTGTTTCTCGAATGGTAACTGTCAATGAGATTTTAACTGAAGAATGGGAAACTGGTAATGCTATTAGTGCATATAAAAAGTGGTAACAAGGCTTAATAGAGACTGTCCTGTAGGAGGTAACTGTCCTAATGGAACTTCAATTATGTGCTAAGGCAGATGTATTGTTTATGACACACAACTTTTGCCTTATACGATACCTCATGTGGGGCACAGATGTACATGCAGCACCTTGATGAAGACCACGCCCTGTATTTATAGCACAAAGGGCATTATTGCAAACTGCTTCCTGTATGCAGTAGATGTATTGCAAGTCTACAGGTCATTCGTGGATGTGATATGCCTCAAGCAACACGTGTGCCACAGCAGAGTGTGTGGAAACAGGCAATGTCCACTGCACAGTTTGTATAGCTAATGGCTTCCGCCCGCATCCTGTGCACGGTACGTACAGTTCAAGATTGCAGGTAATGCCCAGAGTGTTATATAAATAGGACATAGCTACAGGCCGCATTCTGCTGTAAACCATGCCCTGTGCATATCATCGTGGGTACAATGCACAGGACATAGACATAAACTGCATATTGGACTGACGACACTGCCACAATCACAAGCACAGATGGAGAGAAATAGTTTCCGTTTGGTGTCCTATACATGATTCAATTAAATTCATATCAGTCACGCACTGTTTGTGCTATGCACAGGGCACCGTTTCATACGATGCTGTGCGCATTGTGCAGATGACTGCATCAGGTCATTCCACGTGTGTGCTTGTAGAGGGCATTGCCCGAGGATACATCCCGTGCGTTAGATGTATAGATCACGAGCACAGGCACAAGTGTTTCTGGTTATGCACACAATGAATGGTCCCAGGCAATGCACTGCCAGCATTGTGCATCTGAATGAGGCACAAAGGGCGTGGCCACAGCCTGTGCAGCGTGCCTCTCACTCACTGGCAGCACTGCAGGTACCGCATAAAGCTGCAGGCTGCGGCCGAGGGCTCAGGGCTGCAGGCGTTGTGTAATGCATGTGTGGGTCATGCCTGGAGCACAGCCACAGTCTGCACAGTTTGCACCCTTTCCACTAAGCTTGGATTGAAGCCAAATGTTGCTGATGTTATTTGCAATTGAGTGAAATATGCGACTTTGTGTCTGATGCAGCAAAAATTATCAAATTACAAGAGGTTGTAAAAAGTGACTGTAATAGATGAATAGCACACAGCACACAGGTGATCCATAAGGTCCCTTCCTTAAGGTACTGCAGTCAAATGCTGGCAAAGTATACCATTGTAAAACTCACGACCGATACAGAGTTGTATTATGTGTGGCTCACCAATAGTAATACTGATCCTGATAAAAGGAGCATCCGTCTACCTGATCTGTATGTAAAATGGCTGACGCAAGCAACATTTCTTATAAGAAGGGTCACCTAAGGCTAGCCCTCACCTCAATACATTCCTAAGCAGTTATGGCCAAATAAGTAAGCAAACTTGTCTACAGGAAACCAAATTGGCCCACAAATATATGTTGATATCAAACATACTATAGTACCCTACATGATCTATGAGGATTTAGCCAGACACAAAAACACTTGCCACGCACTGCGCAGCTTTTCGCGCAGGCGAAAACCTAATGAGAATACTATGTGGCTTGGGAATCCGCCCTCTGTTCCATTGGCTAGCTCCATAAATGGAGGCTAGCCATTGGAACAGAGATCTGTCTGTCATGGCCGGACCAGATTCGTGGGCGTTCCCGCGATTTCTTCCCTCTCCACCCTTTTCTGATCGTCATGCGGCGGTGTGTGAATCTAAGCGACAAAAAACGTGGTTACTCGAATTTCCCGCAGGCAGTGGACGTGTGCTGGATTGAGGGTGGAGGGGTAGTGGGAAGAGAGGGACTCTCTGAGGAAGGATTTCATATTATGGTGGTGATTCTGAACGAGTGAGCTGACATTCTATTTCAGTGGTTTGACCCGAGGGTCACCCGTGCCCCTTTGGAACAGAGATCTGTCCGTCATGGCCGGACCAGGTTCGTGGGCGTTCCCGCGATTTCTTCCCTCTCCACCCTTTTATGATCGTCATCGCGGCGGTGGGTGTGTGCTATTTTTTTTTTTCGTGTCGGCCTGTTTTGTTCTTTTTAGAAGAGTCTGTTGCTGGAGTTGGCTGCAAGATTTAAGTTCCCACTAAGCGATTAACTTCTATATCTATCACTTCTTCTCTTGCACTCAGTCTCCATCTCTCTCCCTCTTGCCCTATCTCTTTATCTTACACTCTCTCCTTCTTGCCCTCTCTCTCCTGTCTTCTCTCACACTCCTGGCTTCACTAACATGCTAACATGCTTTATGAAATAACGTGTATTCTAATTCACTGTGCATCTGCAACTATTTGCATTATAAATGCAATCCATATTTCTCTGTAAAGTAAAACACATCAACGTTTTACACATAATTCAAAGAAGTTAGAAAAGACCATTTGTCAAAAGCAATACCAAAAGCTCAAACTTTAACAAAGGCGAAACCATTGCATTGTAAATGCTTGTTCAATACTCTTTCTAATTTGACCACAACACGGATCCCTTGCCCTTGTAGGTGTTTTCCGTCTGTCGATCGTATGACTGACTCCAACGACCCACATATCTAACAGTGTTGTAGAACGTACTTAGGCCCCATGAATGTGAAGTGGGGGGCTCTGAAAGCAAGGCCTCATTGGGTGACCCTCCAAGGCCAGGGGCGGGACACCTATTGCGTTACCCAATCAAAGAGTCGTGCAGAGTGCTCGACTTTTACTTCCACATTATTGATGGAAACAACTCCCTGCTCGGCTGTTCAGCCCAGAGAGAAGCTTTCACCCCTGACGACTTGGGGGAGGGGTAAACGCTAACGCCCCACCATGTTTTCACCAACATGCGGTAGACGTGGACACCATTCTTACTGACTGCCCACAAACAGATTCTGCGAGTAATTCCACTTGCAATCGAGTAACGGCCGGGACTCGTTCAGTTAACCCATCGAATTAATATCTCCCACTGTGGTCAAATCACTAATAAAAACGGGATCTTTAGGCCCAAATTTTGAAGAAAGCAAAGCCCGTTGTTTCTGGAAATGTCCTGGGTCATGCATTTTTCATTAGTTACGTTGTTTGATCGATCACGTCAAGAGTGCACAATCCGGTTACAATGCCATTTTATCCCTACCTATTACCTTCGTTGATGTCATTATATATATAGACTCAATGTATTATTCTGTATATTATATACAATTTACTACACAAATGAATATCACTCATGATGAAGAACATACATATGGGTACTTCACCTCAGACTGTGATAGAATATGAATTGATTCTTTTAGCTCACATGAACATTATAATGGTAGTTTCAATGTATACTACATAAACTGGGAAACATCAAGATAAACATATATTAATTTAATGTATAGGTTCCTTTAAATCATGCTATTAATGGATTTGTGAGGGACCAGTGAAGTCCCTATTTATTGGCACTCTGTATAGCACAACTCCATGACCCCGAAGAAGGCCTCAGGCCGAAATGCCATGGTCTTTCTTTTCTACCTGCACTTGCACTTTGCTTATATTCAGAAAAATGAAAAAAAAGAATAAAATTGTTTCCCGAAATGAAGAACGGACCCCGATGCTTCTTTTACCTGAGTAGTGCTGTCTTCCTGTGCCTACGGAATATGTTGAATAAGGTGAAGGAGGGCCAACGTGGGAAAACAAGTGTATATATATATATATATATATACATATATATTCAAGTTCACATCCTCCGCAACGCCAGGACACAGAGACAGCGGTGCAGATCAGGGGCAAAGGTAACCCTGTGTCAATATTTCACTTCCCAAAACGTAGCAGAAAGCCACGTCAACTGCACTCGCCTCGAGAGAACAAGGGATCAAATTTCAAATCATGTTGCGCTTTTCCAAAAGGGTTTATTCATTATAATGATATATATCATTGTTTCTTTTGTATATTGCATATCTGATTGAATTTGAGAGACAACTAATTATGTTGCTTACAAACAGCTGAGTTTTACATTTTTCCTTTATTGTACAACAGTTGATATTTAGAAAAAAAGCCGATTAATCAGCGTTTCCTTATTTAGCTCTAGTGTCCAGGGATAAGAGTTCCAAGTTTGTCCCTCTCAGGCACCAGTATTTCTTACAGCACACACAGCCCCCTGCAAAGTCTATTTGTGTCTTTCACGCTGCATGGTTATTGGTGCTAGCGTTTACATAAACATGGCCCCGGGCAAGAGCGTCATTTCCCACATCAAAAAAAATCTAATTCTAACCCAGCGCGTAGAATTCACTAATGAGCCTATATGTATCTGCGAGGCCATGCGGCATCTCAGAGTGTTATGTCAACCATTGTGTCGAACAGGTAGTACCAGAGGCGATAGATGAATCAAGGCGATTCCAGGCAGTTGCCTACGACACTGCACCATAATGCTCCTCAAATACACAAATACGGCCCTATTCCAGGGGAGGTGATGGGAAAATATTGTGACACGTTCACGTCAAATATCCTAGCGCCAGCCTGTCTTTAGATGGCATTTTGGGGGAAACATCCTTTACCACGCGGATTTTACTCCGCAGGCTTTAACAATGCGTCCATTACAACGCAAGTCATAACCACGACTTGCGCTGGAGGGCGCTAGAGGATTAAGAATAGTATATTTACTATTCCAACACCTTCCTTAGTGTCCACGGGGACTGGTGTTAGAATAGTAAATTATACTATTCTCAATCCACGCCCCCACGACTTGCGTTGTAAGGGACGCATTGTTAAAGCACGCGTTGTGACGGTACGCGTCGTACCGTCATACATCCGGCATTTTGGAGCTGTAGCCAAGTATCTTTGTCTGCCAGTCAAGGATGTTACTCCACAATTTTGATTGTGTTTAGCCCTCCCGGTTTTATGGTGTTTATTTGTTTTATCATTTCCGTCTGTATTTATCCATATTTATTTTGTGGCCATCTTATTGGTATTTATCCATATTTATTTTGTGTTTCGAGACTAAATGGAGTCGGAAAGTAGAATATTTCTGCATTTATTTAACTGATAAACATGCATTCATACTTTGCTATCCGTTGCATTTTAGCAAACTGAGCAGCCAAATATAGCGAAGCATTACACCCACTGGTAAATATCAGTATTATAATACACATATATCTTAACATATGCCTATATTTGGGGAAATCTGAACCTGTTTTTTTACTTCTCATGTTGTCTATCTGCTCAGCTGATGTCCTGGAAAGCACGAAAAACAGCATGGAGAGTCACCCACAAGAAGCATAATTTTCTGTATTTTTCTTTTTTTTAAAATAAATACAGACAGAGAACACATTGTTTTCTCTGACTGTATTCATCTGTAAAAATCGGTAAAAACGGAAAACTGGGACCCTAAATTATGTTGTACGGCACCAGAAAGAAAAAAAAGGAATCTATGCTGTATGTAGTGGTGTTGGCATATGTTGAGTGACAAATTGACCACTAAGATATCAGATGACAACATTTCTAAATATGTTGTCTACATCCCTCCTTGTAAACAAGACACCTGTGCTGTGAGCTCACAAATCATGGATTAATTAGCCAATAGTGTGTTCTAACTGGAAGATGATTGTTATTGTCCGTAAGCGCACCCCACTTGAATTATGTTGATTATTGTAGTGACAAGACTAAGGAAGAAAAGAGATTTCTTACTTTTAAGTGGATGTATTTTAACAATATTGAAGTTGTAATTCTTGTTTTTTCTTTTTTTTTTGTACATTGACTTGTATGAAATTATGTTTTATTTTTTATTTTATGTGGATTTCTTCGGAATTCCAAATCATAATAAAATAAACTTGAAACTTGAAACATTAGTCTTACTGGCAGAATTGAAATTTACAAAGACTACAGGGCCCAGAAGGCATTAGGGTATCAAATAAAAAGCCAGCTCTCACGCTGGAACAGAGTACTCTGGCAGCCCTCACTCGAAGTGTAAAGAAAAGTTGACTGCCATGTTACTGGAGCATAAAAATCATCCATACCGTGTAGGCTCACCTAATTGTAATGCTCTGTCTGAAGATAAACAGTGAAGGTAGTACAAAACATTTAAAATTCACATATGGATGCATTTTTTTGAGATCTGAAACCTGTAACAAAGTTACTCAAACTGGCCTAATTTTTATTTTCACCAGACCCTTGCTTACAATTTGATGATCGTACCTTCGTGAAGGTCAGTTTAAGCACCCAGTAGTCTGTTTGTAGCGTTTTTGGATTGTTAAAATACTAATGTCCTTGCCTACAATATGCAGAATTTCTCTAGATAAAAAAGCATGGAACTGTAGCGAATGATCTTCATTGATGAGGCAAAGATAAAAGCTAAAACAAAAATGGGGATTGGTCAAGAGCCACTGTACCAACATACTCAACATTGTATGCGAGTAGTTAATATATCAAACAGTGGCTTAATGAGTTGACCACATGTGTGTGTTTATTTCTGGAGGTGGTGTGTGAATAATTAAAGGCGGTGTAAAGGGAAAAGCACCAAACGAAAAAGACTATGCAGACACTTGCACATCTCATTTTAGAGCAAAATTTTGTTAAAAAAATTCATTAGGCCTGTTTAGAGTGTGCTTTCACTTCATCTTCTCTATTTATAAGGTAAGAACAAAGGGGCATATTATCAAGGGATTTATCTCCGCTTTTTTGGCTTTAAAAGCCAAGAAAGCAGAGATAAAATGATCTCCCTATCAGCAACAGGGTGCTAACACGCAAATTTGCATGTTAGCACCCTTTTTCTCTACGCTTCCCCTTGCAAAGGGGGCTTTCCAGAGAAAAATAATAGGAGAAATGTTGTTAAGCGACATTTCTCCTATTATCAAGGATTTCGCTAACCCTGTTAGTGATAAAAAAAAGCAGCGCTAACTGCGGTTAGCACTGCTTTTTTTACACCTGGTATTTTCCTGACTTAGCCATGATATCCTATGGAAGGTGGATATCATGGCTAAGTTTGTGAGCCCCTATCATCAAGCTAACGCCAAACTTCGAGAGATTATCGTTGGTTTTCCAGCAATAATCTCTAATTTGGCAGTTAGCGCGAGGATTTTTATCACTTCTGAGATAAACCTTGCTAATAGCAAGTTATCTCTGCGATAATTTCCGGCGATGCTTAGCGTTAAAAAATGTGTTGCTAAGCATCGTTAGCGATAAATATCGCTAATCGTTGGTAATATGCCCCAAAGAGGCTTAACCCCTTCGATGCTGCAGACGGCCCGCAGCCGTCCCACGTGACAGGGGGAGTGTGTGGAGGACGGGCGTGTGCCGTCCGAACTCGCCCACTCATTAGAATGCCAGCACCACAGTGGAATTCGTGCCGCGGTCAAGGTGTTAAAAAGGGCACTCTGTCACATGACCACTGTAACACACGTAATTATTTCATATCAAAGGAAATCTGTGGTCGTGGCCTGTGTGTCTATCTACACTGAGCACAATACAAATATTGTTACATGCACTGTCGACTTGGCTGTACTAAGAAAATGATACAGTATCATGCTTATAACAAGCATTTGCAATGAGTTCAGTCTCGCCTTCGGGACCTTATATGTATTTAGCTATGCAGCTCATTAGCCTGGGAGCTGAAACATCTACTGTTCTTTAACATGGAGGGAAAGTAAGCACCAAACTGTGTGACATGCCACGTATGGGAGCACATGGAGAGAAATATTGCCTTTCAGCGGAAAATGGTATAGTCCAAAGCTCTGTTTTTAATATAAAATCAGGGCCTTCAGTGGTCATATCACTGAAAATACAAGATTGAAAAAAAGATTATTTTCTACGGGTGCTTGTGAAAGACAATTTCTATGGACTGGAATCTAGAGAAAGCTAAAGTGATTCTGGTATTTTACTGACCTCTGCTGGTCGTTTTCTGTCAAGAAAGTTAAATAGAGGCAGTTACCAGAAATATAAAAATAATAAAGTCCCTTGGCAGAAAGCAATTCTGGTATTTTACTGACCTCTGCTGGTTGTTTTCTATCAAGAAAGTTAAACAGAGGCGGTTGGCAGAAAAATAAAAAAAATAAAGTCTCTCAGCAGAAAGCAATTCTGGTATTTTACTTACCTCTGCTGATCGTTTTCTATCAAGACAGTTAAATAGAGGCAATAGAACAGAAAAAAGACCCTAAGCGGAAGCAGACAAGTCCTAGGGCTGATCTCCAGAGCCCACATAGTACATACAAATATAAGTATATAATAAGTATATACTAAAGTATATTCAAGAATGCTCGACCTTCAAAGGACCCAAAAATAGACCTCTTGGCCTTGACAAGTTAGTTTTTACTTGCTTCTTCCAATTGACTAGGTTGGCAATTTGTTTTAAGGACAGCTGACTAGAAAATTGTAAGTATGAGAACTTAAAGTTAAAATGTGTCTGAGCCATACCTATTGTTGTCAGTGGTGACTACTCTACTATGGCGTAGGGGCACAGCCCCACCTGTCAGCAGCCATATAAATGAAAAATAAAATAACCACCTAGGCATGGACAGGAGGATAATGTAAGGTAAAATGCTTTTCATACCACCTTAGGGGACTGAAGTGTGGATTTACGACAAAGGTGTTCTTGGGTCGTCATAGTTAATATTTCTTCAGAATATTTTTATTATATGGTCACACTGCCCTTAAAGCATATGTCGTAACGTTATTTTTCAAACAGGCAAAATTAAATGAAAGTATTTTTAACCCATGTTATGAAAAACCGTGATAACATACGTATTTATTCACACAGAAAGTGACTGTAAAAGTTTACAAAAGCAAAGGACTTCAAATATTCGAAACCTCTCGAAAATAAGACCAAGAAAAGTGTTGCAAATTCCCAAGGCATATTGGTACTAAAGCTAGTGCCCAAGCTCTCGTCTGGAGCAAAATTCAGCACTATGCCTGGATGTGCCCCTTAGTACAATTCATGTAACTGGAGGGATATCCTTTAACGGAGCAGTCACCATTAAACTGTGCATAGATACATTGGAACTATTGTATTATCTCTTTATTAGCTCATTCACCCTAAACCACAACAGCCATAAGTGATGAATTTATGATAATTTTATGATAATTTTAGATCTGAAAATGTTACTCCCATTTTCCCATTATATTACATTTAAATGGCACTGCCTTACTGGTGCAAAAACAATGTTTGTACTCACTAACCAGGGCACAACGTTTTTCACTGGGCAATTGGTCCAAATGTCAGTAGGAATATTGTTCCAAAACTGCTCCATTACAATCTACGCAATCCAGAAATGCTGGTGCAAAACTGCACTGGTATTGGAGTTATTCGTGTAATCTGGCCTCTATCTTTGGGTCTTCCGGTGATTACTTCATTCGACCAGGCAGCCTCTCTATCCTTTAAACCTGGCTGCCTGCAATTGACTTTTGAATTGATTCCCCATGACCATAAAACATGTTTTTGTGTCCAGATGGTGTCTTGGATTATAGACCAAGTTCCAGTCTGCTGCTCAGAGATAAGGCTGAGAAAAGCCTTCCTTCGACCATCAGCATTACCATCTCAATAGCAAATCCATGAATTGCAAATGTCAATCAATGGAGGCCGCGGCGCACTCTGCGGATGATCATCAATAGGGATCTTCAGGAACGTCATCGCTCCCGTGATCGAAGACCGTTCAGGGTTGCCTCATTGATGATGTTACACGCCTTGACTATAGTATTATTGTGTTACGTAGGCGAAAGATGTTTCATTTGGCTCTGTCTTGCTGATCAGAGCTATCAGGCATCGCTTCATGGATGAGGTTACATCGTTCAACAATAGTTCCACTGAATTATTTATGTTTTTGTTGACACTGTGGATCTTTAGCCCTATGCGTGCCCTGTGGCTCTCGTCACACACGTTGCCAGGACGCTTATCAGACAGGAGATTTAAAAAAAGAAAAAAAAAGGCAACAGGACATCTCCATCTATGAACCCAGGATCTGGAATGGCATCCCTTTATCCATAAGGACCGCCCACAGCTGCTCCAATTTAGGAGAAAGCTTAAGACACCCCGCTTTAAATTAAACCACCACACAGCGCTGTAAACCCGTATTTGTAAAGCGCAAACTACTCACCCATACGGGTCTCAAGGTGCTGGGGGCCGTCGTGGAAATTAAGTGAGCTATTGCCTAGAGTCAAATGGTGCTGAGCTGCCACCGGAGCCGGAGATCGAACCGTGAACCCTGTGCTCCGAAGTCAGCTGCCCTGGCCGCTGCGCCACACCTCTCCACTCCAGTATTAGCACTCTTCCCCCTCGCCGGCTGTATTTTTGCCCCTGCACAGCACTTTGCTGCTTTTGTCTAGGTACAGTTTCTACAAATATAATTAATATACATAGCTGCATACAAACGCAAGCCTTATAAAGGTGTGAGTGCAATGAAAGGCACTCACCATAAAAGGAGTGCACCAAACATACTGCGGAAGCTCATATGGTAGTGTTAATGTTTTTAAAAACCATTATGTAAACATGGCCTTTTGGCAAGACCAACTCATCCACTACGAGCTAAAGGAACAAATCAGTTATTGACCCACACACCTAACTCAACTTACCCGAGGATAATGCATACGAGGCACCACTGGTTAATGTGTAAAAAAATAAGTTTTGAGGATCTCGTCAGGAGGCAGTTTGCACCAGCCCATGCCTCCTGCTAGCGCCGCCTAAAACAGAACCAACTTCTAACCATGAAAGTGGGGGGAGGATGTGGTGTAATGGCAGGAGCTGCATATTTTGGAGCTAGAGAACAGCCACAGCCGGTGGTAGGTGTAACTGCAGGGCGGTGACGTAGGGAGGGGGAGGGGCAGGGTGGGGGGTTGTAATGTATGGATTACGGACTTTAACAGGTAAGTAAACATATAAATTAATAAAACGAATTTCGTTGTGTGCACTGCATCACCAAATGCGATGCAGTGCGCGCAACGAAATTCGTTTTATTAATGTATGTTTACTTACCTGTTAAAGTCCGTAATCCATACATTACAACCCCCCACCCTGCCCCTCCCCCTCCCTACGTCACGGCCCTGCAGTTACACCTACCACCGTACGTGGCTGCTAGATAACTAGGTTTGAGTCTAAGTATTGGCTCAACATTCTGTGATTCTGGGCAAATCACTTAATCTCTCCGTAAATTAATGTGTCCGTAACTGGTGCTCTTGAAAAGCGAAGTGTTGATGATGAAGTGCTGGTGCTGAGCACCGGAAACCACCGGCTCAAATTAAGGCACACAAAGATGTCTGATGCATATTTATTAAATGCTGTGAGTTCTGGCAACCTTTCTCCACAAGGGCGCACGCACACAAAAGAATCCACTCTGATATTTCAAGATTTTATTATGAGCCAATTTTAGGGCAAAATAAATTATACAAAATAATTGAAATAATCATTGATATCGTAGCAAAAGCGCAAGCACAGAATTGGAATATTACGAAAACAGGAAATATATCATATGCGGTGCACTTTCAAGAATCTCTAAATGCCTAATCTGTAAGCATCAAAGGTATTGCTATAATGAACTTTTACGTATTTTGGCCAATTTGTAGGCCCGTCTGCGAAATAAGGTTCAGATATGCCTGTAGTGGGAAAGATCTTATGAGCCAAACAGCCCCAGCTTGCCTTGTGTGGCTCTGTTCAGAGTAGCACTGCACTGCTCTGGGGTCTGAAAGGTGGTCAAGTCCTCATCCCTCTCACTGAGGGAGCTGTGAACAAAGATTACCTACTCTTGAAGCTGTTTAATAAACATCTGTTATTCAGTACCTAGAGGCCCTTCAGGGTGAACTTGCGCCTTACAAATACACATGTTATGTTATGTTATTTTAAAAACAAAAAATCTTGTGATCATAATGTAAAGTGAGAGAAATAACCTTGGACACTCAAATGATATTATGCTTTTTTCCTAAGCACATCTAGTCAAATGAATACCCTAATAGATGAACTAGAAGCAAATTACGTCATACATGTAATACATGTTATGTTCATTGTTGCACAATAATCAAAAGGAAAGCATCAGCTTTTTCGAATGAATACCAGCTTATAAGGCCTAAGTACACCAGCAAATGCATTATTTGGGGTGCCAAGGGCTTCTCAATTACATTTAAGGCAAGCCCTACGACAGCAGCGGTGGCTCCTCAGTAATGGCGGAGGTGCGTCGCCCCACTGCCTCAGCCAGCAGATAAAAACATGTAAAATAAAAGGATGATAAAGCAGTTTTATTATTATTTTATTTTTCATGACAGAGCCAGAGCTGAGTCTGGAGGGCGGGGCCATCTTCTGACAGCAGCAAGGAGGAGGAGTGTTGGGCACTGCTAGTGCGCATGGCGGTTTGACCAGCTGTCTTAGGACGGCCAGACCGCCACGCGCACTTAGATATCTCCAGGCTATTGCATAGAGACAGCAGGCAGAGGCCCCCAGTCCCTCTGGGAACGTAAAACCAACCTGCTCTGCCCATTCCCAGCACTTCTCTCATGCTGGGAATGCAGTACCAGCACGAGAGCTGCATCTGGATTGGTGCAGGGGTGTCTGGGAGCCCGTGATCAGGAGCAGAAGAGCACAGAAGCAGCACGTAAGTTTTCATTTTAATTTATTTATTACTGTTTCCCACACAGCCCTACCACTGTTCCCTGACAGCAGCCACCACTGTTAGACAGATGCAATGCTAAATCTCAAGAGCAACCAACATTTGAACACTAAGAACAGGTGCTTTCCTGAAAAAATGTGTTGCATTCACGGGTCCTCGGATCAAATCAACACATCATGAGTGAAAAGGGACATTCAAGAATGGAGCAAGTTTCCCCCTCAATGTTGCCATGCACTTTACTGTACCTCCATGGGTCAAGTTGGACGTTACTAGTGCATTTCAAGCAGAAACTGACAACACCTCAAAACACACAAGCACTGTAGAGGTGGGCTGTCCTAGGCCCATCAAAAAATTTAAAACTGATGTGGCAAGCAGTGTTATCTCTGGCCAGCACAGTGGATCAAGTGCCTGCTGCACACTTATGTACAATATACAACTTGTAGGTCACAGGATGAAATCCTGGCTAAAGTGATTTTTTATGTATTCATTGGTGATCCTAAGAGTGCTATACTGGGGAGCAAAAGATAGTGGAACATAGGGTAAGAGGACATAAGAACTATTCAAACAGATTGGATATACCAAATTAAGACCGGTTAGAACAATAAATTAACGTTTGATCCTTTTGAAATTGATAAAAGCTAATTGGTTATTCCAACTGTTATCCGCACTGTACAAGTAGGTAACATCATACAATCACTTTGGCATTGAAACATCTTGAGTCAGTTAGGACATTTAATTTTTTCCTTAATGGGGAATTCCAGATAAATACTGTTTAAGCTCCTGTCCTGGAGTTCCTCTAGGAAAATGTATTGCATTTTTTTTTTATACTAAAGTATATCAAATACGATTACATGGGTCGAGTGTTTCCCAGCTTGGAGTCAATCATTGCCATACATGCTGACAAAGGAGCCACCTATCAAGATTTTCAGGGTGTGCTTGAAAAAAGGAGTCGCAGTGTTACATATAAAGCACATCGCTATGTTGATCATTTCTGAATGTACAAGTCTGTTACGGTCCCTTAAATCATGCATGACACCTTTATCCTCTTCTGACCCTCCATCCAATTGCAAATCCTCAGCTCCAACTGAAAAGCTCATATTAATAATGAACAAGCAAAACTATAAGTCCCAGAATGCAAAGTATTGCCGGCTGGATAGCCTCTACGGGCCCCGGAGTAGCGCGCCACTCGCCGAAAAAGCACTTTGACGCCTCGTATGGTGTAGTAAGCGCTATACAAATGCAATTACAATACAATACAATACAATAGTAGTGTTAGACTTGACATAGAGCCACTTTGTGGCAAGATAGTCATTGAAAAATAAAATGAAAAGGCTTGGTTCCTGGCAAAGAGAAGAAAACGGTCTGCCATCATGGTGTGCAACTGCATTATTTGTATAGTGTTCCAGTGGAACACATTCCTTTGTGAGGCCATTTCACGTCATTCTCTCCTCTAGGTAACATAAGAGTATCAGTTCCTATGGAATAAAAATGTTGAGTATTGGTTTATCCTGGTATGCTTAATGCATATTGAACAGCCTTTATACGTCTTCGCATGTATCGCAATAAAAATATATTTAAAAAAAAAAAAGAGTATCAGTTCCTATGAAAACGCAAGATAGTCTCCTGTATGTACGCACTCTAGTACTACTGCGTATGCACATAGTAAACCTTCACCGTTTCCGTACTGCTGAGTTCAATACAACACTTCACTGACTGTAAATTTCCCATTTAAAACAAAAGGAGAAAAGATAGCATTTTGATATAGCATAGAAATGGCCATTCAGACGCGGAGGAAGGCTGCGATGCCAAACAGCGCCAGTTTACGCATGCACCATGCACCGCACAGCTGCTTGTGGACTGCTGGGGAAAGGCATCTCTGTGCTCAAGCTTCAATCTGCCATTGCCTGGTGGAGGAAGAGGGAAGGTTCTAAAGGTATAAGCTGGTGGACACAAATTTCCACATTTCCATTCACCCTATCAGGTCGACTGCTGGTAAATTTGCAAATCCCTGGAATGCGCTGAAACTTAAATCAGTGAAGCTGCAAACAAAACTGATTGAGAAGAAATTGAAAAAGGACGAGGCACAAATGACCTTTAGAGCTCAACAAAGCATAGCAAAACCTGTTTGCAGGAAGCCAGCTACAAACTGCCATCCGCACAGGTAGTCCCGCAAGAAATATTTCCAATTGCAGCACATTATAATCTCCAAACCGCTGCTCTTCTTTTATTGTATGTTTCCCAAACTCTCTATGATGATGAAACCAAAAAGGTTATCACCATATAGAAGGACGGGAAGATATATCCATACCTTGTATCTTCCCATTTCTCTCCCCCTTGTCCTTACGCTAAAATCATGGAGAGCATCTCACAAAGTGGGAAGCCACCAAACACTGGATCGTTCTAGGTGTGTTGGATTGGCCTCGTGCCATTTTCAGGCCAAGCCATGGCTGCCTTTGACGAGCTGTATGGCACGTTAGACCAGGAGCAACAGGCAGGACTAATTTTTTTGGGTCTGTTGGTGGCATCAATACGGTTTACCACTCCACCCACATCAACCCCTCAATCAATGCTACAATGTTCAAGTCCTTCCTCAGACGGCACACTTGTGCTTCTCCACTTCCCCCTTTCCAGATGCTGCGTTCCTCATGGATAGATGCGTTCCACCGGCCATGATCTCTCA
Source organism: Lissotriton helveticus (assembly GCF_964261635.1). Lineage (NCBI taxonomy): Eukaryota > Metazoa > Chordata > Amphibia > Caudata > Salamandridae > Lissotriton > Lissotriton helveticus. Next base: position 613,915,145 of record NC_136065.1, read on the forward strand.
CCTATCCTATTTAACATTTTGTCAAACCTTTAAGTGAGTTTTATATACAGCTTTGGTTTTTTTGTACATCAATGGAAGTCAATTGTACCTGAAAGTTGATCAATCACAGGAACAATTTGCCATCTCAGCAACTTTTTGACAGCACACCAGACTTGGAATAGCTGACAACTCTTATATGTTAGATGACAGTGAGACAGTGATCATGGACTCTGGAAGAGACCTACTGGTCTTTGCATAAGAGCTCTGGCCTGCTCCCTTGGGAAGTACGCCCTCCCTCGGTTGACATGGCAAGCAACTGAGGAGTTGGATTGCTATTTGAAATTTGACTTTCATATCAAAAAGGTCTGAGTACCATGTTAAAATACATGTCCTTCATCATACATGAGAAACAAGCCCATATTGCATGTGACTTGATATTATCATGACTAGACCATAGAAATGCATTGTATATCGGGCAGCCACATGACAACCGAAGAAGCTGCAATGTATCGAAAACATAGTGGTGAGAATCAGCTTTCACCTATCAAGAATGAGGTTGAGTATTTACTTAAGATAATGTGCGTTATACAGCACCGGTGGCATAGTTTTGTGAGATCTTATCTTCCGCTAGGCTTCGACTCAGCCGTTGACATCGGGCATATGCTTTCTACCTACTGTGGCATGTTTTGGAGCAATGGAGGAGGCTGTAGGGACCTCTACACCCAGTTGTGGAACAGACCGTATACTGATAGAGAAACACTCCTTATTGTCTTAAGCTGATCATTCTTGGTGGTTATTGGTCCTTGAAGGTCTCAGGATGGCGATTTTTTGTTCTTCTTTCTTTCTCCTTACTTCTCCTTCCAGGATGTGCATTGGCCTGGTCCCAGCTCCATAAAGCAGTTGGCATTGGTGCACTTTATAAATCAACAAATCAGGGTCACTCCCCTTGCTTCTGACATTGAATGGGGGGACATTCACTGTGGGGCACTTTCATGGCGAAACAACCTCTCATCACTCAAATATGGGTGTAGTGTAACGATCAGAGCTGTCGATTTTGGAATTGGGGAACAAGGTTCCAGTCTTGGCGTCGGCTCAACATCCTGTGATTCTGGGCAAGTTTTGTAATCTCCTGGTGCCTACCAAAAAAAAATGTATCCTTGTGTAACACTGGTGCTCATTTAAAGCGCTCCAATACCTTCGGGTCGAGTTAACACTATATAAAACTTGAGCATAAAAAAAAGAAATCCTCTAGTTGTCAAGCTCTGGTGAATGCTCTGCCAGGGCGTGACATTTCTATATTTATACATCGCCCAGGGGCCCAACACCTCCAATCCAAGAAAAAAGCGAATGCTCAGTTGTGTTTTTAGCCTAACAGCAAGATCTGACGCACTGAAGCATGGCTTTCACCTGCAAAGATTGTACACCTATCAGAACAAATGTAAAACCTACTGTATCACTCGTTTGCAGACAATATTATTAACATTTTATAAAGTATACATCTTCTTACCTGTTTTAATATGTGTATCCATTCTCCTGACTTTTATTTTACAAGAACTGTAGTTCATTGTACCTCAGAAGCACTGTATGTGTGTTTTTTGTATGTCACCAAACTGCTGTGCCTGGCATAAAACCGAACTGATGATAAATCAGTTTCTTGCTGAGTGAACCACCACACTGCACATGAAGACATGCTGGTGATTTAATGCGTTTTGTTCTGGCCGGATAGAGACAATTTAAGAACACTTTGCTTTAGAGTTTGAACTAAAGGCAGCATTTTTTGTAAATCGCAGGACCCCATATTTCGGTGGTTTATTTTTGTGCAGCTGAGCAACTGTGGTTCCGAGCAAGGAAGCTTCAATACAGTGGACAACAAACTTTAAAAGGAGGTTTTTAAACAGTATGATCGAAAAGCAGCAGCAAGGCTATGAATCGCTTCCCCTGACTGCCCAAGGGTGTATGATCTGCAAGAAGCACACATCACAGGCCTGCATGTTTCTAGCAGTACACAGTACCAGGCGGGATTTCAGTCCCAGTGACAGAAACTAGAGTGAGCTATAGGTCATGACCTTGACTTTGCTATGCAGGACTTATATAAAAAAGAATGAACCATTTCGCGAAGAAGAACATGGATGCAGGTTTCACTGCTAACACAGGGGCAAATTACCAAGGCAGGCGAAATGAAATTATCGCCGCTTTTGCGGCCGTTTCCGGCCGCAAAGCGGCGATAATTCATCGCCCTATTAGCAAGCCGTCGCTAACATCAGTTAGCGACATCTTTTAGGTGATAGCGAGCGGTTTGGGGCCCGCTTTTCATGTCAGCAATATTTATCGCCAATGACATGCAAAGTGTGCGTACCCAACCTGTTAGCGACTGAAAGCAGTCGCTAACATCGCTATCGCCTATTATCAACGCAGGCGTAGCGATTAAAATATTCGCACGAATATCGCCAAATCCTAACGCCTGCTCAGACCACTTCTTAGCCTGTATATCCAATGGGAGGTGAATATTCAGGTTAAGTCCCTATTAGCGATACTGCCTGAATATCGCTGAATTACCAGCGATATTCATGCATTTCGCCGCTAATCGTTGGATATTTTATTGCTTTGGAGATAAACGTTGCTAATAGCACGTTATCTCTGCGATAAAATCCGGCGATGCGCGGCAATAAAAAAAAATTTGCTAAGCTTATTTAGCGATAAATATCGCTAGTTGTTGATAATATGCCCCACAGTGCTTAATTTGTGCCGGTGTTTGCCATGCTGACACCAGCACTTCTTGATGAAAACCAGCACTTGTCCATGACATGGTGGTGTGGTGTCTCTATTTTCGAACAAAACTCATTAACAACGTGTTCAACAAACTTTAAAAACAAAATAATAAAACTAGAGGGTCCAGGCCATATTTATTGCTTGAGGTGACTGGGAATAGTTCAAAAAGTCACACTTGTATTGTGTGATTGATAGTGGTTGGCCATTCTGGCAGGGACAGTGGGTAGTACCAGCCACAGTGGCTCTCTGAGAAATAACTTAAGGACTGGCACTTACATTTATTTTTACAAATTAAGCTCTTAAACTGAAACTATGGCTACTTAGGCATCAACATGTTTGCTTAGATGATCTTTTCCGACCGTAGGGGGCAACGTATTTGACCGGTATGTAAAGACAAAAACTCAAGCAGCCTATGTATAACCAGCTCACATGCGCCATAACAAGCCCTTATGTATTATTACCGATCAGTATGTAGACACCGAATAATGTTGCCTTCGATCGGCTTACTCTGTACTGTCTTTGTAAAAAACTTCTTCTAATAAAATCTTTTGAAATAAAAAAAAAAAAAAACAACAAAAAAAAAACGAAAATCACATTAAGGGATTTTAAATCACTAACAAAAAAACCTTTTTTTATTGAGTAGAAACATTTGCCCAATTAGTAAGCATGGGTATTATTTCCACAAATCTCTCATTCTGAATTCTCCATAACGGCAGAAAATGTGTCGAAGCTCATATCAAAATGTATATCCGGTGGTAATGGAGGACAAGACGTTATTTGTAGCATGCACCTCCAGTTACTGGAATTGAATGCCGATTTCGGATCTGAAAACCATTCCTTCAATTTGGTAGGCTGACGTCAGCCACTGCTGCCTTTTTCTTTTAATTATTTTTATAATCAATGTTCTGGGGCGAGGTTGGCGTTATGTGTGTTTTTTCAATGTCTATTTAAAATGATCTCTGCGGAGGAGGGTCTGTGTGTTCCTTTATATACATATTAGATTGACTGCTATGTCTACAAGAGACTACAGTATGTCTAGGAAGGAGAGGCTCGGGACACAGTTTTCTTGATTAATAAATTAACGGGGAGAGCCGAGCCAGAGCCGAGTCCTGAAAATGTTTGAAATGTGGCTCATAAATCATTGACCAAACATCATGTAAAATATGATAAAGTCTCTTCAAATTAAAATTTTTTTATTTCTTTAGCATGTGGAAGTTTTGGCATTAACATGTCACATACATTATACCACTACACTGAGAAGTACTTTATTAAGAGTGATCATTTTTAAACAAGAACCTTTCGTGAACTAAGAGGCAAGAGAACTGCCATGTAAACCTTGTTCTGGCTAGCTTATTATAGAGTAATATTACTCCTCTTTAAGACTTTGGGGCATATTACCAAGGGCCTTATCGCCGCTTTAGCAGGAATTTTTCCCGCTAAAGCGGCGATAATTGTATCGCCCTATTACCTAGCTGTCGCTAACACCAGTTAGCGACAGCTAGTAGGAGATAGCGGGCATTTAGGTGCCCACTTTGCATGTCAGCGATAATTATCGCTAATGACATGCAAAGTGGGCGTGCCAAGATGTTAGCGACTGGAAACAGTCGCTAACATCCCTATCTCCTATTACCAACTTTTGGAAATAATCACGCTAAGCACGATTATCTCCAAAAGCTAACGCCTGCCCAGAGCTGTTCTTAGCCATGTTATCCAATGGTAGGTGGATAACATGGCTAAGAGCATTTGCTCGGTAATGCATGAATATCGCTGACTTTACAGCGATATTCATGCATTTCGGCCGATTTTTATCGCTTAGGACAGTGGTTCCCAAACTTTTTGGGCCGATGGCTCCCTTGACCGGGTTGGCGGTTGGTCGTGGCTCCCCACCATTTTTTTGCCGGTGGGTCAGGCAGCGCACTGTGCTAGGCACGGATTTTTGGCTAGAGTGTTTTAGGCCACGCCCTTTGTTGCATCGGTCACGCCCCTTTTAGACCCCCCCCCGTTTTTTTTTATCCAACTTGGGGCCCTGCATTTGAATGGATGTAGGAGTACTTCACCTGTCCTGCTATTAGCTGCATGGGTTTTTCCTCCAGGCCTCCAAGATCCACTCAGTCATAAAAAATAAATGCACAGGGCACATGGGGAGCATACTCAAAAGCTGAGAGGGAGGAATGAGGAAGGAGTACAGTTTATGGCAAAATTGCGAGTTCCAAGCCCTGCATAATGAGTAAGCAAGTCCTGCAACACTATATTAACAGGAATAACACAAACTGCTTGATCTGCTTACAAACAACTTTTAGGTTTAATCAAATGCCGAACAAGAAAGTGAAACTATGTCTCTGACACATGATGAGTCGTTCCATAGGACCGTTCTTTCCGCAGCCTTAGGGCAGCCAGACCCATACTCAGTCCCTGGCTCGTCTGTGTGTGTGACTTTGGTAGCTTGCCCACCCCTAGATCAGCTGCTTGCAGTGACTTCCAGTGCCTCTGCTGTAGTGAACGGTTCTGTGGGTCCATTGCCAGGGACGCCGTTGACAGGCTGCAGGTGTTGTGTTCTCTTTCAGCCTGGCCCCGCTTCTCTCGCATCCTGGAGCAGCCCACGGGCCTAGCCGCCTCTGCTCCTGCAGTCAGCGGGTGTCTGGGGAACGCTGCTCTCCTCTGATCCAAGCCCGGCAGGCAGATAAAACTCGCCTCTGAGCACCCAAAACAAGAATCTCAACTTTTAAAATGTTTTGGGTTTCCGTGAGTAACTCATGTATTTTCCTTGGATCATACAGGCGACGTGACTGACAGGCCTCGGTTCAGGAAAGGGCAAGTGCTGAGAAGAGTGTGTGTGGTGGGGATGAGCTTGTCGCAGCCTGTGATTGCAGGAATGGGGGCGGGAGGTGGAGAGAGGGCGCTCTGCGCCAATGTCTCGAAGCAATTGCGATGCGTGTGGAAGGTGGCATTTCTTTGAAGCCCCACATCCTGCGTGGTGCCGCGGCGCCCCTGGCTTCTAATCACGGCGCACCAGGGCGCCGCGGCGCACACTTTGGGAACCACTGGCTTAGGAGATAAACCTTGATAATAGCAAGGCTCCTAAGCGATACAAATCAGCGGAGCTTGGCGATATTAATATTGCCGCTAAACCAACATAGCGATAATCATCGCTAGTTGTTGGTAATATGCCCCTTTGTTTTTTTACTTTGTGCACCTTTTGGTAGTTTCTTTATAGAGCAAACTTGCCCCGAAGGTTATGGAGGGATGTATGACATTACAACGCATGCTTTCCCATCGCATGCCTTTACAACGCTGTTTTTACAACGCATGCCTTTACAACGCATAGTGCTTTGGGGCGCTGGATAGTGAATAGTTTAATTTACTATTCCAACTCCAGTCCCCGTGGATAGTAGGGAAGATGTTGGATAGTAAATTAAACCTATTCCCTATCCTAGAGCGCCCCCCAGCGCAATGCGTTGTAATGGTTTGCGTTGTAAAAGTTGCGTCGTAAAGGCACTGTGTGGTAAAAGTTGCGTTGTAAAGGATGTTTACCGTTATGGAGTGCTTTACATAAGCACACTTTGCATTACACAAGGTCCCCAGTCATTGTTTATAGGGATGGAGAAATGAACTGATTTTCCCAACCTCACAGGATGGTGAGCCAACGCCAAGACTCGTATCGGGTTCTCCAGGTCCAAAGCCAACAGCTCCAGCACTACATCCAGGGAATGGGGATGGAGGTAGGAAGAAGCCACATGAAAGCTCAGCTCATTTTGGGGTCAAGGTTCCAACAGGACTTCGAGCTCAGCCAGAACCAGGCTTCAGGCTGGTGCCTGGCTTGAGCTTTCAATAGCTTGCCCACCTCTATTCTTGATTCATGGAAATAAAAGACAGACTACTGAAGGCCTAGGATGGACAAGACATTATAAATAATTGGGTTGTGCAGTGAGGAGCTCTTGCCCTCACTCCATATTCGTAAGCATAATAGGCACACTGCAATATCTATGTCATTTGCTGGTAGATTCATCATTTAATATGTCAACTATTCAGCACAAATTGGCAAATAATTGCTCCAAAAGTTGTCTAATCTAATCGAATTTCAATTCTTCTTTTTAGAGCTCTCGTTTTCATATACTAGTTTCCTTCTTCTATGCCGGAATGAAGGAATGAAAACATATGTTTAGGGAAGCAAAAGGGTGGCAGGTGGCATTTGAGAGGTGGTGACAGCATAGCAGGTGTCTATGCATTTTTCTTTGTCCCTATTAACGGAGGATGGATGGATGAGGGTAAATGCATCCAAAAATATTTTAGGTATGTTAATAGTTTTGTGAACTTGACAAACTAATACATAATTTAAGTAACAGACAATTGAAATCACTAACAAAAGGACCCTGTTTCTGTAAGTGTACAGTTTGAGGAAGCATCTCAAACTGCATCTACCTGATAATTTAATATTGTCTGGTGTTATAGTGAACGGTGATGGGTACATGTAGGCGGTGTCTTGAAAACTCCATTATGTTTTTGCTTGGCTGTTATTTGCAAAGTTTATTTCTGCTTTAATAACACTATAATAAAAAAAACACTATCAGCTCTTTCGTTTCTGGTCTACTTACTAAATATTGACGGACAGTCAAGACAGGGGAGGCTAGGAGTTGAAAGCATAACTGCATTGGGAGCAGCTGTTACTTCAAGTTATCACTGAATGGCAGTCACGTCATGCATGCTTCTGACCCCTGCCCTAACAAATAATTTTCAAATAAGCATTGGCAAAGCCAATAGGTTGCGCCTAAGCACGAGCTATGTAGCACACCAGCGTGGCTGCTGTTCAGCATTGCTAAAATTTAGTGGGGTAAAGGAGAGGGGAGTGACTTAAAGTGGAGCCTTATCGAGTGGCCTTGAGTGTTATAGAGTTGAGAGGCGTGGAGTGAAGTGGAGTGGCATGTGGTGGTGTCGAGTGAGGTGGTGTAGAGTTTTGTGGAGTGTAGTAGAGGGAATAGAGTGTCGTACAGTGAAAGAGCAAAGAGTGGAGTAGATTTGAGTGGTGCAGAGTTGAGTAGAGTGTCAGAGTGGAGTAGAGTGTTGTGGAGTAGCATGGAGTGCCGGGGAGTGGTGTAGAGCAGAGGGGAGTGGTGTATAGTGTGTTGCTTAGAGTGGAGTAGAGTGTTGTAGGGTAGAGTGGTGTAGCGTGAAGTAGATTGTCGTAAAGTGGAGTGCCATAAAGTGGAGTAGTGTAGGAGACTAGAATGGCATTGATAAGAGTGTTGTAGAGTCGAGGAGCGTAGAGTAGACTGGAGTGGCATAGAGTGTCAGAATGGAGGGGCGTGGAGTTTCAGAGTCATAGAGTGGAGTATAGTTTAATGGAATATAGAGTTGTAGAGTGGGGTATCAGAGTGTAGTGCCACAGAGTAGAGTGTTGTGGAGTAGAGTTTAATGAAGTGCTGTAAAGTACAGTGGAGGAGAGTAAATCAGAGTAGAGAGCATTGGTATTGAGTAAAGTGGTGTAGTCAATTGGCATGTAGTGCCGTGACATTGAGTGACGTGTTGTAGACTGGAGTGGTGCAAGGTAGATTGCAGGGGTGCAAAAGAGAGTGTCATAGAGTGCAGAGGCCCACAGTAGAGTGGTGTGGAGTGCAGTGGTGCAGAATAGGTTAGAGAAGCATAGATTGGAGTGATGTAGAGTAGTGTGGTATAGAATGTAGTGGTGTAGAGTGCACTGGCATAGAGAGCAGTAGAGTGGTGTAGAGTTAAGTGTTGCATCAAAGAGTCCAGTGGCATAGAGTGCAGTGGCATATAGTGCATTGTGTAGAGTGGAGTTGTGCAGAGTACAGTGGTACATAACAGAGTGGGGTAGAGTCCACTGACAGAGTAGAGTGGTGCATAGTAGATTAGAATGGTGTAGAATGGATTGGCATAGAGTGGCTTGGCATGCTGTGCAGTAGAGAGGAGTAGAGTGGTGCAGAGTACTGTGTATTGGCATAGAGTGCAGTGGTGTAGATCTCAGCGGTGTAGAGTTCATTGGCAGAGAATGCAATGTTGCAGAGTAGAGTATCGTAGAGTGTAGTGGTATAGAGCAGAGTGGCATAGAGTGGTGTAGAGTGCAGTGGCATAAAGTTGTGCTGTGTAAAGTGAAGTTGAGTGCAATGGTGTACAGTCGAGTGGCATAGACAGCTGTGGCGTTACATAACGTGTATTTGTAAAGCTCACATTCATCTAAGCGTATCTTGGTGCTGAATAATAGATGTTTATTTTTACCCAACTCAATGGTACCCATTTTATCAACCTCAAAAGGCTGAAAGGCTGAGTAGACCCGCCGGGATTTGAACCTGTGACAATATGAATAAACACAGACCCCTTAGTCCACTAAGCCACCAGATCAGGCCCGAGTAGAGTAGAGTGTTGCAGAATAGAGTATTGTGGCATAGAGTGCAGTCACACAGAGTAGATTGGTGTGAAGTGCAGTGGCATAGAGTGTATTGGTTTTGAGTAAAGTGGTGTAGAATGCATTAGTGTAGAGTGCAGTGGCATATAGTGCAGCGGTGTAGAGTAGAGTGGAGTAGAGAGCAGTGTAGTGGTGCAGAGTAGAGTGGAATAGCGCAGAGTAGAATAGAGTGGCGTAGAATGCAGTGGCGCAGAGTAGATTGTTTCAGAGTAGAGTGGGGTGGCAGAGTGCAGTGGCATAGAGTGGACTGTTGTAGAGTGCAGTGTCGTGGACTGCATTTGTGCAGAGTAGATCAGAGTGGCTCAGAGTGGATTGACATAGATTGCAGTGGCGAAGTGTGCAGTGGAGAATAATAGAGTAGTGTGGGGTACAGTGCATTGGCATTGAGTAGAGTGGTGGAGAGCAGAAAGGGGTCGAATTTAGTGGTGTAGAGTGGAGTGGTGCAGAATATAGTGTAGTAATGCAGTGTGGAGTGGAGAGGCATAGTATACGGTGGTGCAGAGTAGAGTGTAGTGGCACAGAGTGGTTCACAGTGGAGTGGAATGGGGTAAAGTGGAGTATTCACTGTATGGTAGAGCACTGCCTTTACAAACAACACATCTTCACTTTAAATGACCATTACATTTGCATAGGTATACAGTTTTACTGGTAAAAGTATGCAGAATACAAAAGATAATGTGTGAAAATTTCATCACCTAACGTATTGATCTGTATAAAACTATTTGTTTCAACCACACTTCAGAATTACCCAAAAATTTGCTTCAGTTGTTCTTTCCTTATTCTGGTATATTATGAAATATCTGCACAGTTCATTTACAGACATATAAATTGTGTTTTGTGTTAGGAAAAAAAATAAAAATGTACAGCCCACCCGAGTAACCAGCATGATTGTCACATACACCCTCTGAATTTAAAGTGAGAGAAGGAAAAGTAAACACCAACCTCCCTGAGAGAGACAGCCTGACATTTGACTGCTGTCTCTGAATGTACAGCAAATGTGACAAGATAAGAACAAGATTTAAATGCCTGTTTACAGAAATTCAGTACTGGTGGAAGAATACAGTAAATTGAATTTGGGCAAGGCAAGGGACAAACTCAACCTGGACAGCTTAGAACAAATAAAAGCAGCAAATAGAAAGGAAGCAAATGTGTGTTACAAATCACAAAGCCAATGGCAAGCAATGGGCAGAACACATTTCCAGGGAAGCATTCTGAACGTCACCAATATGTCGTTAGCAAACCAGACAGCTGCACTGTCTTGTAGGCTTTGACCTAAACAGCCCTTGTACGCTGAAAGCACGCATCTTTCTCGACAGAGCATTTAAAAACATTAATAATGTCATAATGCTACACGGGCCCATACCTCCATCACAAACGCCTTCAAAAAACCTAATGCACGTCTCAATCATTTAGCCAAGGTTTCTTCTGAACAAAGGTCATCTTCCATAGAAAATTCTTATGTGAAAAGCTATCATAGCTAATTACAGCCTCAACTGCACTGGGCAGTGCACCCCAAAACAGAGCGATGACACATCAGGGTACCAGATTCTGCACTGTAGGTGAAAACCACATGGCTTTGCACCACAGTAAAGAGAAACTGTCTGTACGCTGGCAGTGACTTTTAACATGGACATATTAAAATCGCTCCTAGAATCGCCAACAATATGCCCCTACAATTATGAACAGGGGTGTCCAACGTTGGCCCAGGAGAGACAGCTCTAACTCAGAATTTTAGTAGAATATTTTTTAATTAAGTTCCAGTTACATTCCTTGCATGTAAAGGTCGTTTATGAGAATAGCCTGAAACTCTAGAATGGACTCGACCCTCTTCTACCTATCAAGGGTTTCATTTGTGTACGGTGATATTGTACATGCTGTTCTAAGTAATCAATAGCTAAGATGCCATTGGCTCTTAAAGATGCACTGTTTAAGATAATGTGATAGATGTTGGATTGTTAAGCCCTCATAGCCATTTCCAATGACTGACCGCTATATAAAACCTCAAAATAAGTATGTTGTACACCTCTGGAAAAGCACAGCAGGCTCACATGGGCAGGTACACTATTTACACCCTCTGCCCATTGGCATAGGAATCAGCATGGGCTGACGGGGGGAGAGGAGTTTATTCCACCTCAGATTTTGGATTTAGGGGACGGAGGAGACAACACCCACCACCCCAGAGTTTGGAGCGCACTTTGAATGAAAGATTATACTGTGGCAGAATAATGTCTTTCTGAGGCTATGCTGCACACCACATCAGTCTCCTTGAGACAATGTAGGATCTGTATCAAACTCTGTTTCGGGGTGGGGGGAGCTCCATGGCCTCTTTGTTTTCTTTAATTGTGGTCATTGAGGTATTGATCCTCTCTTAACCCCTCCCATGCTGGTGACGGAACCGCTCCGTCACCAGCTACGGACGCGCTGTGCTGATGACGGAGCAATTCCGTCACGGCCCGCTCGGCGCGCCTGCGTGGCGCAGATTCCGCGCCTGCGCTGGACGTTCCATTGAGCGGGCGGGGTCGTGACGGAACCGCTCCGTCATAAGCACAGTGCACCCGAGGCTCGTGACAGAGTGGTTCCGTCACGAGCATGGGAGCGCCGCGCGGCCGCCCCAACCCCCTAGCGCTGCGGCAGAATTGCTGCTGCAGCGAGGGGTTAAAATTAATCTCTCTCTCTCTCTCTCTCGAAGCCCCCTGTGTCTGCTGCAGTTTAACTTCAGAGAGCTGGAGAAAGTGACAGAGGCACCCGCAGTGGACTTTCCAAACCGGCCTCCAGCCCACATGGGGAAATGGCCAGTGGAATAAAAGGCCTGTCCATCCCAGAGTTTACTACTTGGGATACAGCTGTACAAAGGACATATGAGACACGATTCATGGCTTCAGACAGACTTTATGTCACTGTTTGAACTGGAGTTTCTGTGAATACAGTGAAAACAGAAAAGCACAACTTTAAATCTCGTGACTACGGACTTATATATTGTGCCAGTTTGATTTAAGGTGTGGTAAGGACATTTATTGAACTTCATGCACTAATAATCATTCATGAAATAATTGAACACAGATCGAGGCCTTTGAGTGCTAACAGAAGAGAGATGCATGTACCCTTACAACGGATGAACTGCACAATTTACAACAAGAAACCTGGGCTCAAATCCCAGCTTCCCCAGTTGATTAAATTGTGTGCTCCACAGCACATCACTTTACTTCACTGTGTATCATTTTCCTTAACCAGCAAAAATCTGAGAGTACGCTGAAGTAATACAGTTCAGTAAATGTGATATACAAGTACCTCACTTGTATATGCTTTATATGAAACAATCTTGCTTCACATTTAGAAAAATATGCCCATATATAAGAGATCATAACAAACTGAAGCGTCTTGGGCCCTCATAGCTACATCTTTAGGCATGGACGTATTCTTAAACATCTGGGGCCAGATGTTGGTCGCCAAATACCTGTCGGTAACGCCGATTTCGGCCGTTACGCCAAATACCTGTCGGTAACGGCCGATTTCGGCCGTTACCGACCGGTATTTGGGATTTGACATGTAGGTGGCCTGAATTGTACCGATTCGGTAAATTTACCGATTCGGTAAATACCGAATCGGTAAAGTTACCGAATCGGTAAATCCAGATGTAGATGGCACTTTAAACAGTGCCACAGGCCATTACCGATTCATAATTTACCACCAAATAATATTTGGTGGTAAATTATGAATTACTGTGTACATGCACATCTGAGCATGTACACCGGTGCCATGTGGCACACATACATGCCCTAAGGGCATGTATGTGTGTCACATTGTACACAAGCCAGAATCTGGGATGCAACAGGGTGTCAAAGTGACACCCTGTCCCCCTTGTAAATTTCTGTCATTTTACCGAATCGGTATTTACGGATTCGGTAATTGCCATTGATTCCAATGGGCCTCAAGGCCCATAGGAATCAATGGAAATTACCGAATCTGTAAATACCGATTCGGTAATTACCGATTTTTACCGATTCGGTAATTGAATCGGTAAAAATACCTACATCCCGGTTGCCAGTTCTTAAATACCGAATCGGTATGATTCGGTATTTAAGAATCGGTAATCTGGGATTACCTACATCGGGCCCTTAATGTTTACCAAACTGTGGTATCTATGCTTTCCATGTTCCCAGGTGGTATATTCCATCCTCACCTGCCTGCTCTGTGAAGTCTGTTCTTCTGTTCCAGGTTCTAATGCTGGAGGTTTTTGTAAGGGTGGTTGACAGCTGGAACCTGAGCTGGGGACTACTGGTACCTGTGGCTGGGGCCTCTTCTATAATAAACTACTGAGTGTTTCTTCTACACCTCGTGACTGCTGTTCCTGATTTCCATCTTACTTGGAGGAATACCACACAAACTATTTTCAGTAACTGTCACTCAACTCAGAGATATAATCATTTGTACTTAAATGAGTCACTCAGAAATTGAGAAAATCTATATTTTTTTCCTTTTACAGAGCCTTGATCATTGTTTTTCATGACATTTGTTTCCTGATTTTCATCTTTTTAATTCTTGGATCGTGCTGTGGCTTCCAGAGCTAAGCTGGCCCTTTGGTTTGGCTGTCCCCAGGGCTACCCATGTCCCCCTCCAGAAATGTAGTGTCTTCAACACCTTTGACTCCACCCTGTATTGGTACTCATGTAGCTATATCCCTGTTCAATGTTTTCATGACTGAAACACCCCAGCAGGGGGCGCAATAGGCAGCCAAACACTTTTGTAAACTATGGGCCTTATTTACAGCAAAAAGATGCAGCGCGGTGCCGCAAGCCAATTTGCTGCGCCGAGCTGCGTCATTTTAAAAGCACAGGGATGCGTCATACAACTAAAATAATATGACCTATCCTTCTGCTTTCCCCGTGCTGGTGCACAATTGGCTGCAATGTGCCAATTCAGGCACCCTTGCACCATGGTGCAAGGACGCCTGCGTTGATTGGATGATTGTTTTTGTGCAGGAACAGAAAACTTTCTGCACAAAAACAATCACAAGAGGCTTTTTCCTCTTTCTATGTGTGTTGCTGAAATCAGAACGCATAGAAAGGAAAAAACGAGGAGAAAATAAGTATTTCTCCTCGTTGCCCCTACTTACGCCTCCCCTGGAGAGACATAGAATTCTGATGCGTTCCCAGGTTTGCGAAATGTTGTAAATCTGGGAATGCGTCAGAATCTATGGATGTAGCGTGGGAACACCCACAGCAACACCCATGGCACGCGCCTTTCACGCAAAGTGATACTTGAAAATGGGTTGTATTTACAAGGCCATGAAAAGCCACGCAGAATGGCTTTGAGTGGCCTTCTAGACATGGGCAACACACTGCACCGCTGGTGCGTCAAAAGAAGTGGTGCACCAGAGGCGCCAGGGGCTTGTAAAAAAGTCCTTTTGTGTGGAGACCACCCTGATCATGCCAATACACCACAGTATACATGAAAATGAGTAACTAACAGTGTTTGATTACTAAGATTCTGTCAGATTCTGATATTTTAACTCAATCAAAAAAACTATTTATGATTATTGTCGACAGCTAAGTGAAATTATTTCTCAGAAGAATGGCAGCACATATTTTCATGGAGGAGTTTGCCCACGAATAACAGGGAGAGGGTCAGGAAATAAATTGCCTCCAACAAATTTTAGAAACCTGTAGATTGTGTGTGCACCAGATACTAAGGTGGGATTGAGATTCTCTTTGTTGTGGCATCCGAGTGTGCCCTGAGAGTCAAGTGATGGAAGTCAGGGCAGCTTGAGGCTTCCCGCCCGAGCATGGAGGGCGTGACTTGCATTTCCTGAAAAGGTTAAGCTGCTTTTTCAACACCTCTTCTGAAAGGACTTAATTCACACAGGGCGCAGGTTTTCCTTCTCAAACCTAGCAATTCTGCCACATTTTATGTATCCAAAATGTTTCTGCTGTGGTGATTGTTATCACTCACTTTTGTTTTCTCACTTTAGGATGTGCGGATATAGTGGAAATAATGATAACATCCTCTTTCCTCTGCCTCTAGAAAAAATGATTTTTGAATGTTACTAAATGTGTACCATTCGGAGCGCTTGCCTCATTTTTCCAAACATCGTAAGGAAGAATACGACAACTAACACGATCAAGGCAATCCTTACCAAATGCTTCTGCGGCTAAGGTTGCGTAAAAACATCAACGCTTTCGCTTGTTATGTTATGTCAATCTGTATGGTGCAACTTATCACCTGTGAAGGTATTCAGGCACTGGAGCAGGGACGTAAAAAATGTAAATGTCGGAATTTGTAAAGCGCACAGCTACCTCCACCGGAGGTGTCCCGGCGCTGTCCGTATACCGCTTAGGAACCCTTCCTGGCTTTCCTGGGAAATGTCCACTCCTGGGCACCCCCCAGGTGCAGCCAGGCATCCCAGCGCTTTTGGGGCCGTTGTGGAGACTAAGCAAGCTATTGCCCAGAGTTGCAGGATGGGACCCATGATCAGAACAGGCACTGAGGCGAGAATATCCAGTCAGGGGAATTAATGAGCCGGAGACCCACCGAGGCAGGAATCGAACCCTGGTCCCTGGCCAGAGCTCTGCATCAAGATCTGCCTGCTCTAACCATTGAGCCACACTTCTCCACTAGGCCGGGCAGAGCTCCTAGATAGACAGCCAGGTCTTCAGTTTCTTGCAGAAGTTAAGAAGTGAAGGCGCTGTCCTGATGTGTTGAGGAAGTTCATTACAGTTCTTGTTGGTGATCAAGGAGATTGCGTGCTCTCCTGACTTGCTTTTGTAGATGCGGGGTACCCATGCAAGGATGAGAGATGTAGAGTTTAACTCTCTAGATGGTTGGTAGAGTTGAAGTTGATCATTGAGGTATGCTGGTTCAGTGTTGTGCAGGACTGTGTAGGCATGGGCGAACGGCTCAAACTGACAACATTTCTGGTTGGGTAGCCAGTGTTGTTCCGTGAGGAGAGAGTGACGTGGGTGCCCCTGGGGACATCTAGGATGAGTTTGGTGGTGGTGGTTTGGCTGGTCTCGAGTCTTTGCATGAGCCGGGTGGAGATGCCAAATGTAGAGTGTGTTGCCGTAGTCAAGTCTGCTTGTTATGACGACCTGGGTGACAGTACATATTGTATGTGTGAGGAGCCATTTGAAAATCTTGCGAAGCATTCTGCGAATGGAGCGGCAGAATGCGGTCACTGTGTTTCTTCATCGAGAGTTTTTCATCTAGGATGATGCTGAGATTTCTGGCGTGGTCGTGTTGTGTTTAAGGTAGTTATCCCTCATCCAGTTAGTCAGTTTGGTCATGCAGGTAGTGATGTTGGCCCTGCTGGTGTTGTTTGCGCCAGTGATGGAGAGGATGAGCTGTGTGTTAGCAGAAATACACAAAATTACCTATAAAATGCACATGGACATCGATTGACAAAAATGCCAGGGGTAGTGGAAACGACATCTTGTGGCCTTTGACCCTCCATGACAGAATAGGAAGTGACATCACTTATGAATCTGACAAACTGGCCCTAATGGCAGTATTCACTTATATTAAAGTGTCAAAATGGAGTACTAACTCTACTCCAGAACATGCACACATGATAATGCATAATTTGTCTTTACTTGACACATAATTTAGTCAACCACATTGCATAATTGGGTCTTCCATGCCACATAATGTCAATGACCCCGCATAGAAGGCATTAAAACCTCTCACATAAGCAAACAGATAATTAGTAAAAAGTGCAAGTATAATAATAATAATAGTAAGTATAAGTACTAGACAACCAGGAAAGCCTGCTGAAAAAAATGAGTCCTTCTAATTCCTACCTTTTCCACTAGAGCACAGTGAATGAATATATCAAAATGGCCAGGGAAAATGTTCACTGTGCTTAGGGGAGCAGGGGGCCTGCATGGCGTTGAAGGGCATGTTGCTAGATGGCATGTTGCCGACTGACCTGTTGAAACAGATTTTAACTGTTTCCTGCCCCCAGCCAGCAGCTGCACCAACTTTTTTTGTTTGTTTGTTTGTTTTTAACAGAAATGAGAAAGAAAGAAATACATCCGAATTTTATTTTTCAGATATTTTCTTCTACCAAAGTGTCCAAATCCCCTGTGACTGAGTCTGCCTTTGTGACCTCTGAAGGTCGCAAGATCAGTGCCAGTTGAAGCAATGGGCACGACAGGGTTCTCAGCTGCGACCCCTGGCGACTCAAATGATTTCCATGTAAATGCAATTGGAAAGTATCCCCCATGAAAAATTAACTTGATGGTATTTCACGCCTATAAAATGAACATAAGATACCACGGAGGACTCATTCAGAAAGTTCCTGCGTGCCATTTTCAACCCTTGCCAAGGTCCTGCATGAGAAAGTTACTTGCAAAAGTGTAAACATGAACACAAAAAATTCATGTAATATGCAAAACCCAATAATCGTGAATTATGCAATAATACATTCATTTAACAAAAAGTTTGACATGGTCTATTTGCAATCATGACACTAGGACATCAGTGAGTGTGCAAGTTATATTTCTCAATGATAGACCACAGGTGATGTCACTAATCACACGGAGCTGGAGAAGTGAGGGAACGTTATCCAACTGTTTGCTTCTGGGAAGTGCTGGTGCTCTCCTATTCAAGCAAAAATAAATATTACCTTACCTCCTATTAAATGTATTGCAGCAATGCTGAGAAGTGCAGGTACTCTCCCTTTCAAATAAAAGAAGTGCAGGTACTCCATACCGGACAGACCCTGCCTATTTAAAGCTCTGCTTCTATTAACTGGTTCCGTGCTCAGGACGGCTCCCGGCCGTCATGAGTCATGGTAGTCATGTGCTCATGATGGCCGGGAGCCGTCCGAACGTTGCTGCTATGCCCACGCGCGATTAATGCCCTGCCTGTGCGGGCTAATTAATCAGTGGGTGGAGTTCGGACGACTCCCGGCCGTCATGAGCACATGACGGCCGGGAGCCGTCCTGAGCACCGCAGCACTGCACCCACACACACCCCTCGCACCGTGGAAAAATTAACCCCGCAGCCAAGGGGTTAAGATACTGTGTGTTGTTTGCTTTATCAAAAACAATAAATACATTTAAAAAAAGGATACAAGACATGTCCTTCAAGTTCCTTGAGAGCAGGGTTAACAGGGACAATGTAGAAGAGCCAAACAGGGAAAGCGGTTGCTACCCGTCTACCCCGGTTGCGACCCATCTACAACCAATCAAGTCTTTGGGGTGCTCTGCATTGAAACTCCATGCACCCCACCAGACGAGCAATAACTCATGTTTCTAACTGAGATCTCTTGGCACGTGTAAATCAGCTACTCTCACTCTTTTCAATAGTTCTGGGAAGAAAATCCAATTAACGTCAAAGCATTAACATCATCATAATTATTAAACTAAACAAGGTCTGGAAATGGGGACGTTTCTAATTATGGAGCCATCAGGACGAGCAGCATCAGATAGGTCATATTTGCCCCTTTTTTGCGGCTTGTGAATCGCACTACAAATATTCCCCAATCAAAGCATTCTGAGAAATGTAGCCATAGCCTGCAATTTGCTATTTCAGATAGCAGTGAACCGTGGTGGCAGCCAAATCAGGAATAATGCCGACACCAGAAGTGCAGTGCATTTCTAATCATTTTATTTTGTTTGTTCAGGCGTCAGGGGCTGGGGACCCTCACACGTGTAGAAATGCAATTTCCTCGCGCGCGCACTTTCCCGCTCGCTCTCTCTCGTTGAGCAAATACATATGGAAATTCGCCAGCCTATCTCGCTTGGATAAAGAAAGACGCCACGTTGTGTGTATCTAATGAGCTGCTTAAATAATGCAGGGGTGGCCAGTGAATGAACGGAATGGAGAAAGTGAGCTACAATACAGTGACGTATGAACTCGTCACCGTGGTTTTATCGTGACAAAAGTGTGTCCCAAGTGACAGGGGCTGTGAATAGCCAACCACATGCTGTAGCTCTTTCTTCACCTGCCTATTTTTCAATGTTATTTTACTAAAAGGCATTGCAGGCGGAGAATTAAATTTAATATGGCAAGTGGTGGTGTCGACCAACAGGAACACAAACAGGGACACTATGGGAATCACAGAAATTGAGTATACGTGTTTAAGCCATGCCCTTAATTAGATAGGTGAAACCAATTTTACAGAACCTCACCTTTTCCCCGCCCACTTACAGTCCTGCTTGTGATTCGTTCTTCTCTGGCTCTGACACTTTTGAAGGCACCAATCTGTCGGATTTTGCCAGTTTTCCCATTGTTTTGGGTTCCTCTCAGAGCTTTCTGCTTTTTCAACCAGTTATATAACATAGCAACCAACATAAACCTAAAACCAGTGAGGACTGGTTTTGTCAATGATTGTTAGCTGTTTAAGATAAATGAGTAACAACAATTATTGTGTTGTAAATAATTAGTATTGAAAATGTTTTAATTTTGAAATCGTGAGTATGTGAATGAAACATTACTGAGGCTGTGGACGGGTTAGGGGTCTTCAGAGTGTCTCACTCTCTCCCTTTATGTTCCCTCTACTAGGCATATGTGCCCTTTTTTTCTCCACCTCTCATCTATCTGTATGTCTTACAACTAATCTCCTTCCTCTTCAGCACCCTCTTTTCACTCTCTCCTGCATACACACTTCCTTGCGTCTCCTTCACTTCACCCACCAGAAACACACACTACACGCCCACTGACCTTTAGGCATTGCTTTTTCTTTTATGATCACCTTGTCAATATTTTTATAACTCTGCACCACCACCACACACATTTGCACAGATTCACAACTTCAACTGAAATATTTGGTCATTGGTCTGTGCCCTCTGAAAAGTGGCCACATTAATTCTGAACTCCTTTTTGACCCACAGACCAACTGTTGGACTTGGCCCTTTTTGCAGGGTTATCCCCAAACTTTTTGCTTCTTCCTCCTATTTTTTCCTGACCTGTTGTTGTTGGCTATAGGACTCTCGGCGGTTTACCACTGATAATCAGTGCCAAAGAGATATATTGTGAATATGATTGGTTATCCATGATTGGCATATGTGATTTACTGATAAGCCCCTACTAAAGTGTACTGTGTGTGCCAGGGCCTCTACATCAAATGCTACTAGTGGGCCTGCAACAATTATTGTGCCACCCATATGAGTAGCCCCGAAAATGTATCTCAGACCTGCCACTGCAGTGTCTGTGTGCAGTTTGTTAACTGTCATGTCGACCTGACAAGTGCACCCACTTGCCAGGTCCTAACCTTCCCAATTCTTACATGTAAGGCACCACTCGGGTAGGCCCAAGGTACCCCCATGGGCAGGGTGCAGTGTATCTGAAAGGTAGGACATGAACTGGGGTGTGTGACATGTCCTGATATTGAAATACTGCCACTTTCCCCCATTAAAAGGCTATCTTGCCTCATAGGATAACATGGGAGTTAGTTTGTAACAGTTTATATATATAACACCCCAGTGGGACAAGATAGGAAGATAACGTTTAGTATGCCTGAACTCAAAATATAAAGATGCATCTTTTAGTAAAGATGATTTTTAGGTCTCGCCTGTCAATGCGCTTGTGCATTGAGCTTGCGAGAATATAGGGGCTTATCCAGAGCTTAACCAAACTGGTGATTTCATGCAGTGCCCGTGAAAAGCAAGCTCAATGCGCAAGCGCATGGACATAAAACGCGTGTGCACATCAAAGCCAGCCATCTGTTCCCCAGCTTGGTGCCTCCAGCAGCTCTTCAAAGGTATCCGCTCCGCCCCTTGCTGCATCAAAGGCTTTCATTTCGCGGGCCCTTTTTTTTTACTTTCATTTCGCGACCGTGGGTTTTTTTTCTGCCCCTGTTGTGCCGCCCGACTTGTTCCAACTGTCTCCCTCGTGTACTTCTTTTCCGAGGTGCTCCGTGTTAACTCTGTCATTATGTGCTTTTCCCCTCCCTCTCGATGTAGCATTTGTCCTTTTGTACTTTCGGCCACGTTTTTGTGCCGCCCGACTTGTTCCAACTGTCTCCCTCGTGTACTTCTTTTCCGAGGTGCTCAGTGTTAACTCTGTCATTATGTGCTTTTCCCCTCCCTCTCGATGTAGCATTTGTCCTTTTGTACTCTCGGCCGCGTTTTTTTGCCGCCCGACTTGTTCCAACTGTCTCCCTCGTGTACTTCTTTTCCGAGGTGCTCCGTGTTAACTCTGTCATTATGTGCTTTTCCCCTCCCTCTCGATGTAGCTTTTGTCCTTTTGTACTTTCCGCCGCGTTTTTGTCCTGCCCGACCTCTTCCAACTGTCTCCCTCGTGTACTTCTTTTCCGAGGTGCTCCGTGTTAACTCTGTCATTATGTGCTTTTCCCCTCCCTCTCAATGTAGCATTTGTCCTTTTGTACTCTCGGCCGCGTTTTTGTGCTGCCCGACTTGTTCCAACTGTCTCCCTCGTGTACTTCTTTTCCGAGGTGCTCCGTGTTAACTCTGTCATTATGTGCTTTCCCCTTCCCTCTCGATGTAGCATTTTTCCTTTAGTACTTCCCACCCATGCGTTCACACCTGTGCACTTCTCCCTGCCCGCTTGAAGTTAATTTTTCACACAGTTCTCCTCCTAACCCGCATTCAATATCACCTTGGCCGGATGTTGCCTCTGTTTTATGCAAACTGCTATCTGGAGGCAATTATCTACAAAAAACAATTTTTGGGGGGCAAAAGCCTAATTACGTAAAGGGTATTTAGACATTGCACACCGCACAACCAAAGCTCTAATTATTGCATTTCTATGTGATGATCTTGTTTCTGTATGTGCCCTTTCACATACCTTTTATCTATATTTTTGAATTACCACTCCAAGCACATACACCATCTTGGTAACCCATTCACACCTATAGGTCACCATGCTGGGACCACCATAGTAAGTGAGCTGACTGCCCGCTCACTCCGGTGCACTTCACTGCACCATGGACCAGCACTCTCCAGTTCCCCCCATGCTCGGGACCAAGTTGTAATTTTGGGCTAGTCGCGCCTTGCCAGTACACACCACCCTCACCCCCCTCACGTCCGTTTCCCCTGCACTCCTCCACCCCTCCCTTTTCGCCTCCTCCCGAGCCATGCGACCCCACCTCCCTCACCCATCCAAACTGCGAGCCCAACTCCGCCCCACTGAAACCTCAGGCCCTTTCCCCACTCTCCCCAATTAGCCCCTCACAATGCCGAAAGCTTGTTTTTAGTGGGTAGCAAAAATGCAGCTCGTCCCCTGCTGCTTTGACTGTTGTCACACAGCTCTTCTCTCTTAGCATGGCGGCTCCTTAACTCAGTTCCTTGGCTGCTCCACCTTTACAGACACCCACCCTGCCTGCCATTGTACCTCTCGGCAAATGACGAGCGCTGTCAAAGGCAGTAGGGTCTGGATTGTATGTATCGTTGACATTACAAATGCTATAGGTGTCACATTTGAAAAAGTATTAAGTATTGCCATTGTAAATGACAAAGCTATTACTTTTGCAAGTTTCAAGACCCACACATTAAAAGAAATTTGTCAATTACAAAACCAATAGCTCCAACTTTTCTATTGCGAGACCTATTGCATTTCCAATGCTTGTTATATTGTGTGTTTGAAAATACCACTTTTAGAAAGTGGGTATTTTCTTGCTTAGCCATTCTGTGTACCTCCAAATTTGGGCTATATAAAGTTGGGCCCAGACCCCTCAACTTTAGATTACTGCTGAACAAAGGAATAGGTATCACTGCATCACCAAATGTGATGCAGTGCGCGCAACGAAATTCGTTTTATTTAATTTAAATGTTTACTTACCTGTTAAACTCCGTAATCCATACATTACTACCCCCCACCCTGCCCCTCCCCCTGCCCACGTCACCTCCCTGCAGTAACTCCTACTGCCGACCGCTACTGATGTTTACTTCTCTGGTTAATCCAACAGCTCTACTGCTAGTTCCTGATGTGTGCTGATGATAACCAGTCCACTGCTTCCTGAAATGGAACTTGAAAACAATTCTACTATGGAACAAAAGAAATTCCTGTCCTAATGATTGTACATGGAGGCCTTGGTACCTGAGACTTTGATGACCAAGCAGTAGCCATTCATTTGTCAACCAAACTTGCAATAGTGCCAGAAGGTCTGACACATTAAGGAAAAGAATAGGCGTACCCCCTGGCTTCAAATTTAACCGTCCCATCTCAATAAATACTGTGGTAAATGATAACAGTTCCAAATATACAAGTTTTGATAGATCCTAAACCTTCTAAAGAGGAATCATCAAATCTCTTTTCATCACTTGAGTGAACTACCATGACATAACACTTGCCTTCTCAAAAGCAGCAGGTGTAAGCTGAAGTGACTATACTGGCCTTTTTGTTGAAAGAGCCAAAGAACACCAAACTTTCCTTAACTTAAAGGTACTAAATTGGCTCACAGTGAACTTCAGAATTACATGCCAATTCTTCTGCACCAGAAGTAAGGCTCTCTGGAACAAATACCCAAAATACTTGTGGTAGCTGTCATCCCATAGTGCCCCAACCAGGAATGTCTAATTAAGCATCACGTAGACAACTACCTACTGATTTTAAAGTAACACCACTACTGGGTCCCCTCAATTTATAATGATACACTCTAATGTATTAGAGCAAAGCCAAACCAAAACATATTGAACAAATTCCTGGAAAAATAATGCATTTAAGCTTGGGTTGAATTGGTAAATTTTCCGTAAGATATAGTGAATGATAACATAGCAAATGGCTTACCTCTTATTGCGGAATGCCTCTGACTCAGGCAGATGTCTTTAATTCTATTCCCTTCTAACTATGGGGCATATTATCAAGGGGGTTTATCTCTGCTTTTTTGGCTTTAAAAGCCAAGAAAGCGGAGACAAAATTATCTCCCTATTACCTAGCGGTCACTAACACCAGTTAGCGACAGCTAGTAGGAGATAGCGACCATCTTGGGCCCCGATTTGCATGTCAGTGATATTTATCACTAATGACATGCAAAGTGGGCGTGCCAAGATGTTAGCGACTGGAAACAGTCGCTAACATCGCTATCTCCTATTACCAACTTTTGGAGATATTCGCCCTAAGCGCGAATATCTCCAAAAGCTAACACCTGCCCCTGAGATGGTCTTAGCCATGTTATCCAATGGTAGGTGGATAACATGGCTAAGAGCATTAGCTCGGTAATGCATGAATATCGCGGACTTTTCAGCGATATTCATGCATTTCGGCCGATTTTTATCGCTTAGGAGATAAACCTTGATAATAGCAAGGTTCCTAAGCGATAAAAATCGCCGCAGCTCGGCGATAACAATATCGCCGCTAAACCAACATAGCGATAATTATCGCTAGTTGTTGGTAATATGCCCCCATGTCCCTTGACACTTTGGGGTAACAGAGAGCTAACTTGGTCCCAAAAGAACTACTTCAGCAAGAGGTGCAAGTGGTCTATTTTCTCCAAAACATGTACTCAACTACCAGACATCTAAGCCCTAACCTCGGTCTGTTGCATCTGATTCTCTAGCCACATGTAGTCATTAAATCATTATACCAATATTTATGTCTAAGTACTGGAGTGAGCGAAGTTTAAAGCGCCACCAAGCCTAAATGTTTTGGTGCTTTAAAACTGAAATTATTATTTCTTTTTTTACAGCAATGCATTTTGGAGTGAACTATTACAACAGGGTAGTTAAAAGACTGTGTGTGTATTATTTTACTTAAAATATTTTATTAGCTACGAAAACAAAGACTAAATAGCATATACACAATAAAAAGAGAAAATAAGACGTGAAAGAGTAAATATAAACTTGTGGACACCTGAATAATGGAGAATATAATGTATTTATTTATTTGAGATAGCTTTAATGCTAAAAGTAGCCAGAAGGGTAATGGACCACTTTGAATGAAACCAGGATGTGTAGTTTAATACTCAGAGATTTTCATTACATTGAGCTAGACACAGATTTATTGTTTCAAGGAGACCCTGATATGAGACACCTTAGTTGAGTGTTTCTGACTTTTTCACATTTTGGATTTAAGGGAAGGTGTTTGATCATAGTGTGTCTCCCCCTTCTTTCAAATGAGAAGCTAAAGAAGACAACTGTTGTAGGTGATACCATTTTGAATCAGAGTTTATATCGTTACTAATGGGGCTAATATGATCCCCTTTCCTTGCTCTTTCGTCCAGGCGAATTGTAGCCTGGAGATGGCCGAATGCAATTATGAAATCTAAATTGGTTTATTTGGTAGCAACGTAGTTTTATTCAAGGATCAATATATTGCCAGTTTTGTGATTGAAATATGCTTCAGTATTATTATTACTGGAATTCTGCAGTTGATAAGGACAATAAATTTAATGGGAAATACATTTTCTATATCCCTTGGATGCTCAAGGTCCTGTTTAATTAAATACTTTCACGGTAAGCACCGTTCATGACCTAAATTAAAGAATGAAGGTATACTGTGATAAATTAGACTGTTGTCCAATCAACATTGATAGCGAGACAGGAGCGGCAAGGGAAACCTCACAGAAAGTGCAAGCAGATACTGTGAAAAAGGCACCTGAAATGTGCACAAGATTAAGTAAATAATTCGCATGAAATAGGCAAAATAAAGAAAATAATTAAAGAAAAAATAACAGATTAAAAAATGGTGGTAAAACTGCATTCTTTTAAAAAATAGTTCCTTGGTGGAATAACTATCCCTCAACCGGTGTGGCTACAAATGGGTTGCATATAAAAATGTCAACAATTCAAAAGGCACAGAAAACATATTTAACATTAATCAGTTACTTAATTGTGTAACACGAAGGTGAAAGTACTAAATAGGAACAATCAGTGCTAAGAAATATTTGAATCAAAAGGGTAACTCAAGAACAGTAGTGCACTAAATATGCATGAGAGAATCAGCTGGTGCATGTCTCAAAAGAGAATCCCAGTGTACACATGACAAGTTTACTCCTCACAATTGGTTTGACTTCACTTCAGGATTCAGGGGTTTCAATTAACTGGGAATTACACATAGTATGCTCTAGAGTCACAATGTGCTCTCTAGGTCACTGCCTCTAGGAGCAAAAGGCTCCAGCATATAAACTAAAATTTCACTGAAAAAACAGGCCCTGAAATTTCTAGTAACAAAGTTTAGGGTAGGACTAGTTACAAACCTAGTCCTAATACTTTTCGATTAAATCAAGTGGATAAGACTCGGTGAAACTAGAGTATTTTCTCCAGGATTTTATCCACAGGTGTTCAGGAACCTCATTTAACTATTAAAGTATTTGTAACTGGAAGGTTGGCTGTAAGGAGGTTTCTATCGTAAATGAATATTTACAGAAACCTATCATTTCCCTCCAAAGAATAAAGGCATTTCTGTGGTTGCGTGTTACAAAATGTCACATGGCCAGGCCCCCTGTGGGTTTCTGCTGCCTTTAGAAGCATCTAATAGGCATTTAACGTGCCCATGACAAGAGAACCAATCCAGGCAGGAAAAACTGAAAACTGCTACACTTTCCTATTCTTTGACTAAAAAAACCTTTGATCTGCTAGCTCGGCTTAGTTCTATTTAACAAAAGAACCATACCTTATCTATGGACTTCATCACTGGCAGAAACATATATGAAATGGTTAGTCTCCATGTGTCAAAAAAATATATATAATGCAAACCTATTGGGAGAATTGTTT
Source organism: Lissotriton helveticus (assembly GCF_964261635.1). Lineage (NCBI taxonomy): Eukaryota > Metazoa > Chordata > Amphibia > Caudata > Salamandridae > Lissotriton > Lissotriton helveticus. The sequence goes on from NC_136065.1 coordinate 613,941,923, forward strand.
GTTGGAGATAGAACTTTTTAATGAAAATAAAACCAGTTGTAGCCATCTTTACAAACGTTATTCAGTTAGGTGTTCGATTAACTGTAAAATGTGGAAGTGCAATCTGACAGTTTGTCCAGTGACTTAATAAATCACAAAGGCACATCATGATTTATTAACAGTTAAAGTAAATATTATCGATCAGTACACATCCATCCATAGAAGTATCCTAACAGCATGTACAAACTGCAGTTAACATACTGGAGGATAGATATTAAAAATGATAGACCTTTCAAAGACAGTATAGTGCTCAGATCTTCCGCAGCAGCAAGACTTGTAACTGAAGTGAAGAAAAAGTCAATGTACACTGAGTATACCGATGCAGAATTCTTTTCAGCAGGCATCAGGCCTCTAACAATGGTAAAAAACTAAGAGGGATAAAATCAGAAACTGTGGAAATTTATAACAGGCCAGGAGGAATTTCTCAAATATCATCAGCTGATCTCCTGATAAAGTTAAGTGAAGAGAAAAAGTGCATGATCTATTTATTTGAGACGTTGAAAAATATTACCACAAGTATCACAAAATTAAAACAAGGTTAAATTTAAATCTCATAATACAGAATTCTGTATATTATTCACCTTGAGGTTTTTCTAGTACATTTATATTGATCAGGGAGATGTTTTTAAAGTCTATCAAGGTGCATTAATTAACACTGACAACTAGGGAGCGGCCTTATCCCTCATACTAAGCCATATAGCAATGGAAATGGAGATACTATGTTAATGCATTTTTAATCTGGTCATAATAACATCTTCGATGTCATCATAGAAGCAATATGAACTTGTTTGGTGGGAAATGATAAAACCACATCCAATTTAATCCATGAAAATAGTTCAACGTTGCAAAGCAATAATTTACTTTAAAACTATGTATCTTACAGAACATACAACTACATTGATGGTGCCATATTTCCAGAAAGATCCAGAGTTGAAATTTAGTTTGGTTGTATCTGCATCTTGAAGAATTTTAAGATGTTTTGACTATTTGCAATTGCTGTAAAAACATGTGTGCTTTAAGAAAATCTGGGATTAATTTACATAAATATTACGTATTGCCACCCATTACACATTTTAAGAGAAACAAAAAATATTACTATTTTATTGTGTACTGTTGGTCTCCAATTCAAATAGTGCTTTTTTGATGGCACCTACCAAAACCATTGATAATTTTGTTGTGGTTTAGACAGGCATCTATAATTCAGGCGTGGCTCCTCCATTAGAGCGGAGGAGCGTTGCCCCACTGCTTTCTCGTGCAAGAAGCAGAAACATAAAATGGTATTTTAAATACGATTTTATGTTTCTGCTTCTCGCGCTGCAAGAAAGCAGAAGGCAGGGTATGCCTGGTTGGGGGTGGGCGGGACTGGGAGGAGTGACTTGCCCACTGTTGTGGGCGCTGATTGTTTGGTCGCCCTCTGTGGCCGACCAAACCAGTCATACGGTCTCTACATTTTCTCTATGTAGGCTGCTTGCAGCCTACATTGAGAAAATGGCCTTCCTACAGGCGCCCGGCTGGGAGCTGTCCGCACCAATCACAACGCTGCCATCACAGCGTTGTGATTGACTTTGGGGAGGATAGGGAGGATGCATGCTTCCTGTTACTGGTGAACGTGGGACCCGGCCAGGAGTTGAGGCGGCGCAGCAGCCGGTCAGGTAATTCTTATTTTAACTGCCCCCCGCGCGATCCCCGCTCGAACCCCCCACCCGCGAGCCGCAACTACTATAAATTCACCTTTCCCTTTTCATTAGCATTATGTCAGTTTTAGCGGTCTCTGTGTTGTCTCTAATTGCTGTAATCTCCAACATAAAACACTTAAAGTTTGAATCTATAGAATCAACATGTTTGGATTTAGCCGAGGGTGTGGTGCTATCGTATGTCTATTTATGAGCCTGCTGTATTTACTCATACCATGCTGGTAGTGATATATTTTTTATGATGTGATTGCTAAAATTTGATGTGAAAAACTATGGCAAGAAAATGTCTCAGGAACATTCACAGATGCTAGACAGCTCATTCATAAAATGGCAAATATTACTAGCAAATAATTAAATAGTGAAGCCAAAATAGTTTTGCTTATACTCAGCCAGTAAATAGCAGATGGGAGCTATTGGACTTTAGCTTCACATTCAGTAAAGAGGACACAAGAGCTGAGGAATCACGTACTATCTTACGCCCACACACCACCTCAGGGACCAGGAAAAAGCCCAGGGGCATTGCCATGTGAACAACCTGTTCCATTCCTGAAAATATTTTCTGCAGAAGTGCGAAGGAACTGGGCCCAAGCAAACATCAAGAAATCAACCTGTATGCCAGCTCTTTTTAGTTGCTGAAAAAATATAAACGTAAGTGCCGTGTTACAACATTGGGGTACACAAGAGGGGGGTTTAAACCCAGATCTGTTGACTGGGTGTGAGTGTTTGATTGGTTCAGATTCTCCGTCCATCACCACCCCCTTTTGTACCGCTGTGTTGCAACATTGGAGCATGCACTTCTGATTGATAAAATGGGAAATGTGTCAAGAAAATGGGCTTCAGATATGAGGTATGCGATCAGCAGGCATAGGTAGATAAGACCAATTCGAAGGTCATGGGGAATGAATTAAGCATCAACAGATTTCACACAATGCAGCATGTATTTGCCACTTTACACATTTGATATACACTTTGTTGACTATAGTGGCCCGCCATGTTGTGCCACATGGTGCAGGCAAGCACCAGAGAGTCTTTGTATAGGGCGACATTTTGTGAGCAAGCTTTGGAAACATGTGCCTGCAATGTAATTCAGTTAGGGTGAACATTTTATTTCAATCACTTAAACTTAATGCACAATTTGGGACTGACCAAAACGAATAATATGCAAGTACTTTCTCTTTAAAATGTTTTTTTTAAAGTGCCTGTAAATTGTATTTTTGTTATTAGTCGAACGCATAACTACTGAGTAAATCTCTGTTTTCTTTGCTGTTTCAAATCATTGTCTAATTAAATGCAAGCTGTGTCTCGATATCACTGCAATATTGTGAACACTATTTTCAAGCACAATGTGAGGCCAATACATTAGATTAGCCCAACTCACTCATAAAGTAACTGTTTTTTTCCTATCTGATAAATATTCTACAAAGCATAGGTTAGCATAGGCATAGGTTAGCATAGGTTAGTTAGGGATTGTCACTGAGATACATGGAGACAAATCAAGCAACCTGAAAAGAAAGTCACACAACAAATGAACACGTACTTCCACAAACATTAAAACCTCCACTTATTTACATGTTTCGGTTTATAAAGGCTACTCTAAGTTTTGTCGAACTTAACTCAATGCTTACTTTTTGAACATTCGATTGTACTAAAGAGACAGGCACTCACTTCTACTGCCACCTGTCGTTTGTGTCAGGTGTATGGTTGGAAGTTATTTTAAGAGAAATATGTTTTAGCAGTTGGAAGAGTGTATTGGAAAACATATTTCAATGTTTTCTGCACTAGCCTCCTTTTATTAAATAACCTCTACGTTATGGAGGCATTTGCCTTATACCCCCACATTTGCAACAAAAATCAAAGAACCGTAACAACCATTGGAGTTGGGGGTCACTACATTAGCAGTTGCATTATTTTTTATTCGGTTTAAAATAAACCATAAAAAAGCACACATAATTCCATAATATGCAAATAGTGAGAAGACTTCAAGGTAGAAGTTCATAGGAAGACAATTCAAAGGTGATTCTTAAGATCATAAAAAGTGCTTTAGTGTTATTGTACATACACATGGGGTCAGTTGGAGCTTGGCATACCCTAGGAGTACTTATCATGATAAGTAGCCCATACATTTCTTGAGTATAAAAAAAAATAAGAGGCAAGCAGGTAAAGCTCTATATTCTACACAACAAAAACCTCTAACTAAGGTCCACTATGTTGATGTAAAATAAGTTGATTAGCCTGCTATTACTAGTTTAAAAAATAAACACAAAAAACTTTGAAAGGAATTCGCAAGCCAGTGCTCTCAAAAGATTCGTTTTTCTTGATATAATGGCACATTTTAGTTGGTGTTAGTTTAATTGATAGTATATAACATATGATGTCATTGTCCATTGGGATATCCAGTATTTCTGCCCATTTAGTTTTCATATCAGAAGGTATTTTTCTAAGAAACAGAATGATTTATACATTTGAGAGGTAGACATCAGGGTTGCCCTCTTTCCCCTTTTTTGTTCAATCTCGCCCTAGAACCCTTTCTATTGAGAATCCGCCAAAACAATGAAATACATGGTTTCACCTTCCAGCAGTCCTCCATTAAGATGGCTGCCTATGCCGATGATGTCTTACTATTTCTTTCCCAACCTAACTCATCCCTTCCTTCGTTCTTAGCTGAAGTCGACTCATTCGCATTTGTTTCAGGCTATAAGCTGAACGAAGATAAATGTGAAATCTTACCCCTCACCAAATTCACTTATAAGAATGATTTCTCTGATTCGGGTTTTATGTGGAGTGCTAATTACAGTAAATACTTGGGTCTTCATTTCTCCTCTTCTCTTGCGGGTACGGTTTCCCGTTGTATGGAAGATTGTATACAAAAATTACCCATTCTTACTTCACAATGGCTTCCATTCTGTCTGCCTTTCTGTGGGGAAATAAGAAATCTCGTATGTCCTTATCCAGGCTGTCACGCCCAAAATTGGAAGGTGGGTTAAACTTTCCCAATTTTTCCCTCTATCATAGATCCTTTCTACTACATCAGGCTTTGAAATGGATTTTGGATTCCACTTCGTCATCTCCTCTTTGGTTAGATTTAGAACGCTCTTTCATTTCTCCCTTCTCTTTTAGGGAATATCTTTTGTTTTCTCGCAAACCACAATTTGTATCTGCCCCCATTCTCAAACATACCTCTAAGATTCTCCCCAGTCTTTCTACCTCATCCTTCTTTGAACAACCTATATGGCATAACGTCTCTATCTTAATCCATAATAGACCAATTTTTTGGAGGTCATGGAGATCTCGTGGCCTTATTTAGGTTCATCAACTATATCATCAGGATCAAATTCTCTCTTTTTCATCCGCTCTTTCTTTGTTCCATTTTCCTCTTTCCTTCTGCTCCAAATATTCCCTACTGACCAATGCAATTCAAGATGCCTACCATGTACACCTCACTTCTCCTGCGCCCACATTCCAGGAGTCCTCTAGCATACTTCTATTAAGATCACTACTCCTTAAAGAGGTCAAAGTTTCAAAAATGTATGCTCTTCTTATAAAACCTTGCCCATCTCGCATTAAAACCAAAACAGAAGAGGCCTGGGAATCAGATCTTGACACCTTATGGCCCATAGAATTATGGGATAAACTTTGGTTGAAACTTCGTAAATCATCCAGAGCTGCTAACACCACTCAGACACTCTTTTTTATCTATAATCGCCTACTACTTCCACCACTTTTCCTTAGCAAACAGTTCTCAGACTCCACAGATACATGTTGGTCTTGCTCTTCACCACGTGCAGACCTATATCACATGCTTTTTATGTGCCCATTAGTACATAGTTTTTGGGTGAAAGTATGGTCCCAAATTAACATGATTTTCTCTTCTACTCATCCCTTTTCCATTTCTCATAATTTTCTGGGGAGCGTCTCACCTATTTGGGGTCATTACACTTCTAATATAAGAATAATTGATTTATTGTTAGCAGTAGCCTTCCAACTAATTACCAAAAATTGGAAAGATTTCTCTAAAATATCGTATCAGGCTTGGTGGTACGCTGTGTGCTACAATCACAGATTAGACACAACATTTGTTTATCCATTGGTCCTGGCTGTAAAGAGAAGACAATTTTGGGAACCGGTTACATCCTTTTTTGATAAATGTGCTCGACGCTCTCTGCCCTTATCACCATTACAGCAAGAAGTTCCTAAACCTCCGTAATTCCATTCTAATCATTATATATGCTCCTCTTTTATCTTTATTGTATATCTTAAGTTTCTATTTTATATTTCCTGTATATTTTATTGCTACATATTTTATTACTTGCCGGTCATGTTAATAGCCATTCCCTGTATTAAATTCATTACTATTGTTACTATTGCTTTCTTATCTGTATTGTTGTTTGATTCTTATGTTGTATTTCTATTGATTTATTTAGCATATTTTTGTCTTTTTTGCTTCAATATAAATATTTGAACTGAGAGGTAGTCATCATTCCGTCCTTCAGGCATGGTATAGGTTTGGTTAATTAATGTATCAAGAACAATTTCCTCCAAAGAAAGGTTTTCAACCATAACAAGAATATTTGTAGACACTATATTTAACAATGACATCATCATACAAGAGAACTCTATCAGCAGTCCATCCAACCTAAGAGACATACCAACCACAAGAGGACAGACACCCATTTTGGGACTGGAAAGAACTGAAAAATCCCAGTTTCTAGAAGAGTAATACAGAGTCGAGCCTGTCGGCTGAATGTCCTCTGTCATAGAAATTGAAAACCAATGGTGGAGAAAATTCACAGATAAATTCTACTCCATAGTTAGAGGTTTTTATTTTAAATGCATTTCTTGCATACGTTAATTAAAACCATTGCTATACAAAAAATCCAATAGCCATAGTGCAAAATCAGCCCAGGCAAGAGGATCAAAAGTTCTAGTAGAGTACAACTTACTAAGTTCTAGTAGAGTACAACTTACAACTTACTAAGGTCTTTCCTTTCACTCAAAGCTTATTTTCGTGTTTAATTTAGATTTGCACTCTACGCCCGGGCCCAATCGCCCAGCGGCCCCTCAATGGATATTGTGCTACTGCCCTCCCGATCTCCTATGCTTCCTCGGTGCTCCATTCATGAGATGATAAACCAGGTAGAGAGCCTGTGCACTGCAATTTAGTTCACATTGAAGGGGTCAGTTGATGTGGACTATTTGTTGAGGGGTTCCAGTCTCTGATCATTCCTCAGACCTTCCTCTTTTAGTGAGTGGTGTTTTTGTGCTCGGTCAAAAGCGCTGGGATGCCCCCGGGTAGCCATTCGCTATAAAAGCGCGTAATCATTCATTCATTCATTCATTCCTCCAAAGTTGGGACAACAGACTGTTGTTGAACAGAGTGTTCACACTTGAAGGGAATCAAAAAGTGTTCCTTTGGTTTGGTCTTATCTGAGGGTCATTCTGGCTGCCCTTTGAAATAATCAGAGATCACCTTTTGGACTATCCGAAGGCCAGGTCGGGGCCAGGGCAGGGCTGGAGAGCATCCCTGATAATTTGTATGAAACGTCCGCAGCGAGCCAGGATGTGTGGACCTTTTTGAATAAAACATATGTCCGAAGCCTCCAGGTAGGTACTTGCTTTTTCACTCAAGCATAATTCCCTAAGAAAGATTCTTCTCTCGTTGGCGATGGTTGGGCAACAACACAGAAGATGCAGCCATGATTCACGTTTATAAGCGCCCAGGCCTTTCTAAATTCCCCTATCGGCAGGGCCAGCAGTCGCATATATAGAATGTCTCTTCAGGTATTAGGGTTGAGCGCCGCTGAGAGGTAAGGCTGTGGTTTAGATACCAGGTATGATGCGTTGAGCTGGGCCATCAGATGAGATGCTTTAATTGGTATTTTCTGTTCTCTCCGAACTTTAAGGGAGGCCCATAATCCCTTTCAGACAGTGCATTAAATGGGTCAGGTACTGATAGTTTCTCAATATTTGCAGGTCTCTAATTTGAAAGGGATAGTACCAACACTTCTCAGCACTGCTCCAATACAAATGGCAAGGGAACAACAGAGAAAGACAGGTAGAGACAGTGGAGGGCATGGAGAAGGTGGGAGAGAGAATCAGGGAGAGACAGATGGGGGAGAAAGAGAGTGGGACAGTTAATGAGAACGTGAGAACACACAAGGAAAGAGAGAGACCAAGAAAGCTAGAGAGCGAGTGAAACAGAGGGAGGCTTAGAAAGAGAAGTACACAGAGAGAAGGACAAGACAGAGAGGGCTCAAAGACAGAGAAAGGCACAGAAAGTGGGCAAGTTGGATAAGCATGAAGAAAGAAAAAGAGAAAGCCATAGATATACAATGAAAGGCAGAAAAAAAACATGGCCAGAGACCAAAAAAAGAACTGGAGAATAAGAAAGTCAGGGAGACGTAGGAAGACATGAATAGCAGGAGATTGGTAGGGACGGAGAGAGATAAAAAGAGATGATTAGAGAGAAACAAAGACAGAGATAGCTAGAGAAAGGACAGGGATAAAATGAAAAAGAAAAAAAGACCGGGTAGACAGACAGACACATTGAAATCCAGAGAGAAAGTTTGAGAAAGAAAGAGGCAGGAAGACACAAGTGAAGAAAGATGAAGATTGGGAGAAGAGAAACAAAAACAAAGAAAGCCAGAAATAGTCACAGAAAGACAGGGAGAGACATAGACAGACAAAGAGAGGTTGTGAGAAAGATGAATAGAGTCAGGAAAAGAAAGAGAGAGATAAAGAAGGAGTGACTGATGCAGAGACAGGGAGCAAGAAAACAAAAGAAAGAGAAAAAGCAAGACAAAGAGAGTGAACATGAAATATAGGGAGACATAAAGCAAAAGATTGAGAAACAGGAGAGACGGGGAAATAGAAACAGGAAGTACATCAAGGAGAGGATGAACAAGACTGATAGAAAGACAAGGAGAGAATTAGAAGACAGAATGCAATAGAGACACAGAAAAAAGAAAGTGGCATTTTCAGACCTGCAATTTAAAAACCAACTTCACTAAAGATGTATGTTTAAATTGTGAGTCCAGGTACACCAAACTCCAATGTTCTATCAGCTCCGAATTGAAGATACACTTGTAAAATGTTACATGGCAACTCCAATGCGAACCTATGGGAGACATTGGACTTTCTGTATAGAATAACAAATTTAGCAGTTTTTCACTACCAGGACACGTGAAACATAGTAGTACATGTTCTACCTGTGAAATACACTGCACCCTGCCCAGGAGGCTACCTTGGGCCTTTTTTAGGGGTGCCTATGTGATAAAAAGGTTTGGGCCTGGCAAATGAGTGCACTTGCCAAGCTGACATGGCCGTTTAGATACTGCACACACAGACACTGCAGTGGCAGGTCTGAGACATGTTTGCAAGGCTACTCATGTGGGTGGCACAATCAGTGATGCACGCCCACTAGTAGCATTTTATTTACTGGCCCTGGCACAAGTAGTGCACTTTACTAGGAACTTATTAGTAAATCAAATATGCCAATTATGGGGAAAACAATTACCATTACATTTTAGGGAGAGAGCATATGCACTTTAGCACTGGTCAGCAGTGGTAAAGTGCCCAGAGTCCTAAAGCCAACAAGCAGAAGGTCAGGAAAATAGGACGAAAAGGGAAAATGGTTTGGGGATGACCCTGCAAAAATGGCCAGGTCCTACAGTGTGTATTTAGGGTGGGCTGTTCGACTGTGTCGAAGGCAGCTGAGAGGTCCAACAGTATCAAGCGGCAGGGGTCATCTTCATCTAGGTTTATCCATCAACCCATCTCTAGTTTAAATGTATATTATATCTGTCTCTCTAGATCTCTACTATCTACTGACCTATCCGTATAGCTACCTATGTTTATGTCTGTATCCATATATCAAACAGAAATAGCGCCCCTGGCCCTAGTGAAAGAAAGAAAATATAATGCTACAACACAGTTGGACAATGACACAACTCTATTTGGGGTGCAGTGATCTTCTCCTATTCCCTCATCATCAATATGACTGCACATAATGCACTATTCGTCAGTATGTGTCTACCTCAAAGTATCTACCTCTTTATTTCTCTATTGCTCTAGCTGTCTGTTTTGCTCTGCCCCTTTGAAGCCCTGCAGCACTCTGCCAGTGCACACTCTGCTACCACATCTGCTTGGACCGAAGCCCCTTTTGGGCACATTCTGACCCCCAGGGCCGTTTCTAGGTGTTTTGCCGCCCTAGGCGAGAATTGAAAAATGCCTCCCCCCTCCCTTTTACTTTCTTTGCAATTTGGACCAGTGTGCCTGTCAGTGTGTTGTGTGTGTGCGCGCATGTGGGCAGTGTCTGGAAAAGTGTTTGTGTATGTGTGGGGGTGCGTGCGTATTTGTGGGTGTGTCTGCATGAGTGTGTGCTTAGGTGTCTACAGAAAGGTTGTGTGCGTGTGGTTTGCTTAGGTGTCTCTGGGGAGTCATATGTGTTGTGTTTGGATGTCTATAGGGAGTTTGTGTATATGTGTTTGAATGCATGTGTCTAGATAGGGAGATAGTCTGTGTGTGTTTGGGTGTCTTTATAGGCCCTCTGAACCCCGGCGCCAATGCTCCTGCTGCACTAATGGAGGCTACGGCTCTGGTTGGTGCATCCGATTAATGAACGAACTGAGATTAGAGAAGGTTTAAACCTGGATCATAGCTCTGGGCCCACAGCTATGGAGTACAGTTGCTGCAGCACCTGGCCTCGCGCAGGCTACATTAGGGACAAGCGTATGTTTTGCGGTCGAAGGTGCACGAATGTGCAGAAATGGAATTGAGTGAGCATGAACCTCTGCTGCTTCTCTAGCTGCCACAATCTGATCTGGGGATGCATGTCCATTTTTCTGTACTACACCGCGCACTCAACACTCCTCACTGGAAAGCACAGGGAGCACGTTTCCCTAAACAATGTAAGTTCAGAAAGGTATTCTATCATCACAAGGGCACCATTAAAGACCCTTCCATGATGTTAGCGTTTCTGAATCCCCTCGCTCCTATACCCCTGTGTCACATCCTGTTCGGTGACACACTTGCTCCTCTGACAAGAAAGGATTTTCCGGGAAGTATTGGGGAATATCTAGATCTAGACAAGGAAATATACAAAGGTACCATGCGCAGCACACAGCCGCCTTGTGCCCTACAGCACATTTCAGTCAATGACGCAATGCAAAATGGTGGGGCCAACAGGCAGAATTTGAAGAGGGCCCCTGAGTCTCCCATAGCTCACAGATTGAGGGACGGTCTCGACCTCCTTGGGCTCCAACAGACAACACCAATGAATATGGGAATCTCAGTGCAGTGGCCCCTCACCACATTCTGCAGGGGAAGGCATTGTTTTGCGTTACACCACGGGGCTAAATCTAAGCATATATCCTCCAGCCAAGGTTTATTCTGATCAAGTGTCATTTATATTAAGCAAAGTTTTGACTAGTGCCCCCACCTACCCACAAGCACAGACGGGCTAAGTATTCCTAAACAAAGGCATAAGTCTGGGCGCGTGTCTATGGACACAGACTTAGAATCTGCTTGTAGAAGCCAAAACAAGCTAAGTAAAGTAGACACCACCAACCACAGAAAACTAATGAATTATCCCACACCAAAGGCGAAGTACAGGTATTTATTACTCTCTACAGGAAACTCTAGCCACACACCCCTAAGTTTGAATTTGTATCATTCACACTATGAACTTTTTATAAACGATGGGCAGCACCATCATCCAGGCTGCATTTCCTCTCCTCTTTATGCTATTCAAATGTTACATTAAGTCACGTCTTTGCTGTACAGAGATAATATAACATCTCTTCGCATCCACTGAGTGCTTATGCACCAACGTTTTGCACAGCCACTAGTTTTTTTCATGAGCTGCACTTCCTCTATGTAATTCATTAGTCATCGCCTTCCCGCGGAGCATGCTATGCACGTAACATCCCTCGCGTCCCATGGATGCCGTTCATGAGCTGGGTGCCACAGAAGTTGGTGGAGAACAAGACAGGCAGCAGTCTCCAAATGCAGAGTCCCCAATCTAACCTCCACCCAGCGCTAGATCATGTCCCTTGCCTCACACCACCTCCACGCGAGACGCTTAGTTTGTGCATCTCCTCCTGCTGGTCAGCACCGCAATTGCTTTACCGGAGCCTGAAAGATTCTCAAACACCTTCTTGTCTGGCTGCGCCATTATCATTGCGGGTATTCCCGTAACAATGGTAGTTAGTCAAAAAATACAATTGTAAACTACCTGGCTCTTGGCCGACCCGGATCCCACCATGGCCTCACTCAGTACCTGCTGGGCCTCAGACGGGAACTCTCTGCCTCCACCGGCCGAGCACGCACGGCCCCTGCCTGTGGCGCAGAACATGACTTCAAGTCACGTCGAATGGTAGAAGGCGCAAGGCACTACTCAATGTGCTTTCGAGGTCGAAGGCCGTTCCAATTCCCAAAATCATGTTTTTGCCGCCCTCCCCCTTTTGCCGCCCTAGGCGGCTGCCTAGTCCTGCCTAATGGTAGAAACGGCCCTGCTGACCCCACAGGGGCAGCTATCTCAGCTTCATCTGAATGGGTGAGGGGGAAACCAGGTGACGGTACTTTCCTGTTGGCAGGCAGACATCCAATGAATGCCTTAAGGATAGTAAAACAGGAGGACTTCGAATGGAGATGGGCATTTCACAGTAAACTCTGAAGTGATTTGCTAACAAATATGCAAGAAATTGCACTAGTTTCGAACCTAACACAAATGGCCCTGGAATATTAAAGCCTCTGTAAGAGGGCATAGTTGAGAAGCAGTTAAAGAAACGTTTTCCAGCTTAAAAGACGGATAAAGGTAGTACTTGTGGTGTGATGCTAATATGCTAAGGAATGTTTGAACCAATGTTTTGATGGACATGCACAGTGCAACATTTGGTCTTTTTTTTATATTCTTTTGTCTTCTCAATGAAGGGCAGTAGATTCGAGAGTGGGAAGTCATGGAAAGCATACAATTATAGAACGTTTTTATTATCACAAAACCTGGAATACCTTAGATCATTTCAGTGCCAGGTGCCATTTTAAAATACAACTAATGAATAGGTCACTAAGTGACGTGCGCCAGAAATACAATTTGAATTAGCTCTTTTGTGGCAAATCAAAATCAAATTGAGTAGCCCCATAAACTCTTTTGAATGAGATATTCATTTCCTGGTTCTGAAAGGTCAATTTCAAAAGTCTGACAATTACAATATATTAAAATGGCACTTACATAGGAAGCAACAATATTTTCCAGCTTTCTTTGAGAAGCAGTTTACAATATAAGAATTTGTATCTTGGCAGAAAAAACATTAGACTGTCTAATGTAGCCTCTGCAAATAGGGTGGCTATTACGGTCATTTGTTTAGTTTTCATGGAGGAAAAAAACGCTGTTAAGGCAAAAATAAACTCTCACTTAACCAAGAGAGCGCCATTTTTAGCAGACTTTTCTTCAGCAGAATGCAATTTGAAGAAAACAATTATCTCAAAAACGGCACCATGAAAGAGGAAATGATTCTGTAAAACGAGGGCCAATAATGTGGACAGAGATACTCATCCATAAAGTGGAGATATTGTAGACCATCATTTGCTGATGCTTTATTTCAGCACACTGCAATTTCAGATCCAAATGTTTTCGCTGAGAAGAAAAAGTTGGCAAACTGACATCTAGTTGAGGAAACTTTTTTTTGTTTTACGGATCACATCAATTTTGGAGTCATGTTTTTGTTTGTGGAAGTGTGAAAATGGCAAAATTAAATATTTAAAAAGACGAAGGGGGCCGCCCACTGATGAGAAAAGGGGTCAAGTGGTGCAAAGGAGACTCAGGTTCCACTTAAAGTCCTACGGAAGCGTAGGTAGTCAAACGTCACTGAGATACCCAGCTTTGGCATGGCTGAGGCTTTTAAGGAGAGGTCTGATCTAAATTCCACTGATGTTTTTTTGTTCAATGGATTTCTTCTTCCACTGGCAAGCAGGCCAGGACTCGACATTCTTCTCTTGGACAGGTTATTCAGGTCTATGAAAAAACTCAACACTAGATTAATTCTGATAGGCTGGCATCTGGTCACTTTGGATGCCTCAGTTTGTATTGCAGTACGAGGAGGTGAATAGATCATGAATCATAGCACACTTGGAGGGCACCCCAAAAGAACCATGAAAATGGACTAGTTTGTGTGAATCCACTCTGTTAACAAGCTCCGCAAGAGCACATGAGAGCCAAAAGTGTCCATACCTACTGTGGATTGGACCCTTCTTACTGATAGAGGAAAAAAGAAGAAACATGTTTTGAAGTTTGACTAATTAAAATCATTAAATCACAGGATATATGAAAAAATTTTAAACCATTATATCGAACAAGATCTAAACTTCACAATAAATACATTCATTTACCCTCCCCAGATCCCCAAAACCTCATTTAGTATGTGGTGACCTCATACTGATTTGTTCCCTTCCCAACGCCCAATCAAATATTTCCATGTCCCCAAGTTAAAAATCACTGTAAAAAGATCATGTGGTCTACTTCTTATCTGTACTAGCTGACCACATCCGCTTTAGCCCTTCGTATAATTTCCAATGTCCCATCTTAGTACATTGTCATCACCGCGACTTTATCATCGTATCATTACAAATGTTACATGATAGTCCATCAACCAGGCCCAGGTGAGACACAGTTCATCTACAAGCCACAAGAGCCAAAATTGTCTGTGAATAAAATGATTGAGGCGAGGAGTCTATACATCTAGTTCTAACCTGATCTACATTGGGCCATCCACTATGAGGACCAACTTTATACCTAACCCCATTTTTCACTCAGAACCTCTGCTCTAGAGAAGAAAAACACCAATGTGCTCAGTGCAAAAAGGTGTTCCAGACAAGAAAGGATATATGTATAGTTATTTCTTCATTCATGCCAAAAAGACCCCGCTACTATGACAGATGGAAGACCTTCTGCAGTTCAGAAAGAAAATAAAGACCTGGCTCTATCCTAGAGTATAACACCAGTCTTCCTCCTGCCCCTAGTGCACCACGGTTTTCTTTTGTATTTTATATTGACAGGTCTCACGTCACTCAGCGCCAGGATACCTGTCGGGTCACAGTGTGCTTTATAAGTAGCGATAACATTAACATTAACGTTCCCCTGCAGGGTCAAAATACTCAAAGTGCTTTGGGCCAAGGCGGTACTATTCTCCTGAGAGGCTGGATGCATGGCTTTGCTCCATTTACCACTGAGTTCTTAATGTTCATTCCCCTACAAAGCCAAGTTCCCATTTTTTCTGATTAGTGGTAGACAATACACACCTTGGGGCTGCAGCTGGTACCATGTCCTTACTAGCTGCAAACTGAAACAATGGGATTCCATGGATACAGAGTAGTTCTCGATACTGTAAATCTTTTGCATAGACTGGATCAGGCCCATGAAAACAAATTCAGTGATGCGAAATCACTAATGCCTGCCTCTTGTAGGAACTTCACATTTAAATACCAGTTATTCGCAGGAGCTAAGGTACTGTGGTAATGCAATAAACGCTTCTGTGGTGAAAACAAATGTTTAAAAGTGAGACACTTTAACCCCTTTGGTGCTGATGACGGCTCCCGGTCGTCATCAGTTACGGTGGGCGTGTGCTGATGACGGCCGGGAGCCGTCATGACCACGCCCGCGATCGGAATGTGCTGCACAGGTGCAGAATTCCGGCCGCAGCCAGGGGGTTAATATAAGCTTTGCGGAAGGAATATTACAGAGCTGTGAAGCATGAGGGAACACACACACACACAAGTCTAGTTACAGCATACAAGAGAATGTGTATGGGCCTTTGGCCTCTCTACATGTAGCTATATCATCATCGTTTCCAAGACTGTCCACAAGGTTGCACAATAGAAACAGATTGCATTTGCAAATTGCTGGGATTAGGAGCCTGATAATAAAGAATTGGTTTAATTACAGCTTCAAGGTATGCCACATTTTGAGAGTTGGTAGCTAGTGCGAGGTGGGGCTGGTAAAATTGGCATATTGCTTCTCAGTGGAAAGGATGCAAACAAGACAGCAAGTTGTTTTCTGGGATGAAGATGGCGAAAGAGCTCTGGAATACTTAGGACCTCATTACTAGTATGGTGAAAGAATGTCTCCTATGGGATGGTTCTTCACCTCACCAATGGTTCAGTGTTTCTGGACCTGAAGTTACAGGGTGTGGAAACAGCAGACATGGAGTCACATTACCAGTTATTGGTCCCGAAATGGTGTTTGCCATGTGGAAATGGACCAAAAAGAACTGGATTGACATGCTACTCCCCATCTTGGAGTTGACAACGGCGGCTCCTCGGCTAAGGTGGAGGAGCGTTGCCCTACTGCGTTGCGAGCAGTTTAAAAAAGAAAACTACAATAATAACAACAAATGCTATAATCATTTTCATTTTCTGTTTCATTTTCTGTTTTAGCTTAGGTGGGGGGCGGGATGCAGGCCCGGACTGGCCGTTGCAGGCACCGGGCAATCCCCCGGTGCACCGCACCGGTGCTGCAAACACGGCCCTGTAACAAAATCGGTCGAAAACCGGACCTGGCAACGAGCGCGGTCCCACCCCCAACCCCCCGCGGGGGGTGGGGAGGGCCGGCCGAGCACTTTGCCAGGGCCGGTTTTGGTTCTCAGTCCGTCCCTGGTGGGATGGGCTGGGCTGGCCAGAGCACAGGCCAGCGGGAGGAGTGAAGAGCACACTCTAAAGTGCGCATGACGGTTTGGCCAGCCGTCTTGGGCCGGCCAAAAAATAACGCGCAGTTTGCATTTTCTCCACTGGCTGTAATGCACAGCCTGGGTGGAGGACATGCACAGCCTCCCAATCCCTTGCTGAGTGCTGAACTAAGGAGCTCAGACCAATCACAACGCTGGTGTGAGGCAGCATTGTAATTGGCTAGGGGAGTCTGGGAGACTGTGAGCTTCACGGTTTCTGCTGTTGGGAAGCAGAAGAAGACGAGAGGCGGCGGCCAAACTGCAAATACTTTGTTTTTTCATTTAACACCCCACACACCCGCCTCGCGCCTCGCCACCCCTGTTAAGTAGCGGCTGCCACTGGGAATTTATAATTGTTTATTGGGGTGGTGCCCCCCACAAAACTGAAGATTCGCAAACCCACATCCCTCCCATTGGTATCCCTGCATCAAATTACAGACAGCTCGTGGAGAGGCCCTTAGTGAGGCTAACTGATCGATAGGGAATGGCAGGGTGACTTAACTCCATGCGTGCGGCGTATTTTCCCGCTGTGCGCTGACTTTTTTAAAAACCCGCGGTTCATGACGAGCTCAGCTCGTTATGAGCGTACGAGAGGCGTACCTCATGACGAGCTGAGCTCGTCATGAACCGCGGGTTTTTAAAAAAGTCAGCGCACAGCGGGAAAATACGCCATGCAATGTTAACACAGTTTCAAGCACGTTGCCTTGCAATCAGTACACAAAGAAATCAGATTTCGTGTCTATTTTCGAACTACGATTAGAAAAAAAGTAACATTCGTCTTGCACACTGTGGCTCAAAATAGATTTGCCATTAACAAAAAGCAGACTCTATGTAATCCTTCCCGAAAACCTACAAAAAGCTGGAACAAACTGTGGGCTCTGCATGTGAACAAGAAAAAAAAACTGACAACATAAAGTAGATTGTTTAAATAGGTTATACTTTGAGGTACATTTTTAATTAAAAAAAAAAATACCAGTGCTGTGATGCAGCTTCATAAAGCAGATAATTTTACAGCTGGATGGTCTCCCTCTGATGTACTTGAAAACCATTTTCAAGCGACATAAAGTTTAACATACCGGTACATCTGCCTACCCACAAGATTCTGCATGGAGTTTAAAATTTAATTATATTAAAAGTATTGTTACAGAGCACATTGGAAGAATGTTAGCCGAGGGAAGCCTTAACCATTTCATTGCCAGGAGTTATCTTCCCTATCTCCCTTCCTTTCAATTAAACCAGTTTTTTTTCACTGTACAGTGGGCTTACAATCTGTTTTCATTTTGTAGTGGGGAATGCAGGAAAGTATTAAGAGGCATTTTGACTTTTTTTTCTTTTCTTTTTTCTTTTTTTTCTGTGTGCTGCAGCACAGAGCCCAGTGGCTGGCGCGCCTGCTTTGCCCACTTTTGTCAAAAACATGGCAGTGCTCTAAAGGATGGTAATAGTCGCCAGGCTAGAGTTCTATAAATATTTACAGATTTCTGATGGGCTCCTGCCCTTCGCCTTTCGAAATTCAGAGTCCATCAGGCATATGTTAGTACCTTTGCCATTTATGAATAATTTCTGAGGGAATCTGGAAAAGCCTGGTACTGTCCTATTTTGTCTTGTCTCTTAACAGTTGTAAAACAATTTTACTGCAACAATGGACTACTTTTTTTCCCTTTTTTTTATCGTACATTTGCAGCGAAAAGTTAAGAATCTTCATTTGCTTCTGCAGTTTGGTAACTGATGAAGGTTTTTTTTAAAGCTGTGTGAAATTGACCTAATTTGCTTTTGAGTACGCAAAATATCTAAAAAAAATTATACAAAATGCAAAGATGGATATTGGCGCTATAATAGAGCAAAATGCAAGTTTGTTTGCATTTTTGGATGGGAAAATGCATTTGGTGGTAAAAGTAAATAGCACTAAAAACACAAATGTCCCAAATAGCAGCCACTCACGTTCTAGTCGCTTCAGATGAACGCGTAATTGCGTGCCACAAATGGCACGCAATTACGTGATATGGCATAGTAGCGTCATTTTGGGAATTTTGTGTAAAACGTGTACGTGAAATCAAACCAGTTTAACAGTAAATTCACTGAGACCTATTATTATTGAGGTAACATATTGGTTGTTTGGAAGTAAAAAACACTTTAGGATCTGTTAGAGCAGTGGGTTGCACTAATGGTGCAGGGACATTAGAAGTTTGAATAGTAGCAAGGTCGAATTAACCTTTGTAATGATAAATGTTGATAAAATGAGCATTGGTTACTTGACTATTGAGAAAATAATCAGTTATGTGCTTAGGGGGAGTTTGGATAGCAGCAAGAAGTTTCATACAAACTAGCAAAATTACAATTACAAAAAAAGAAAAATACTTAAGTATAGCATTTGGAAAGAAATGGCTATTCCTGGAGATCTACTCTAAAATAAGTTAGAAATTTCAATCTAAGTGGCATGAGTCAAGCAGATATAAGGAAAAACGTACTACTATGATTTGCCCATTAAGTAATTATATTACAGAGGACAACTGGTCTCACAGGGCCAAACACCTGCATATTAAAGACAACCTCACCACAAGATATAATGAAATAGTATAGGCGGGCTGACTATATGCTACCTGTACTGCACAAAAACATTGAACTATTCTTCGCCATTTGATGATTGGAGGGTTTGTTTGTGCTGGCTGTTGGTGGCACTCCACAAGCCAGCATATTACACCACTCGGTGAACAGGTTAGTGGGAGGTACTGGCCATAATGCATCATGCCTGCCTCTTTGGGAAATATTGGTCTAGCATAATATAGGATTTCATAAGTATATAAGGGTTGGATGCTGTTTAGCACTTGATGGCCTAGACGGTGCTAGTCTGGTTACTTTACTAAAGTGGTCTGGTTGGTGCTAGTTATGTGATGGCATGCACTGTGTTAGCCTGGTGTCTTTGATGAAGGTGGGTTTTTGATTGGTATAGTCACATGGTAGCTTACGGTATGCTAGCCAGGTGAATTTATTGAATGGGCAGTGGATGGTGCTGGTTATAATAATTACCACAATGTGTTAGCCTGGTGTATTTACTTGATGATGGGATGGTTAACTGGTGCTAACTAGTGTGATGGTTGAACCTCTACTAGCTTGGTTGTATTTATTGATTAGGGTAGTTGGTGGAGTTTGTCGCTTGATGGCTTACATTGTACTAGTTGATGTATTTACTGACTAGAGGAGTTGGAAGATGCTAGCAATGTAGTGCCCCCTACTTCATGCTAGACGTCTTTATTTACTATTAAGTGGAGTTTGAGGGTGTTAGCTATACTTTTGCTCCAATTGTGCTGGGTTCAAGTATTTAAAACATTGGGCATATGGAGAGTTCTGGCCATGTTTTGTCAAGTGTGACATGTTTACCAAAAAAAAAAAAGATAAAAATGCTGGTCATGCTGTGGCACATATTGCTCAACCTTCATGTGTTTAATAGGGCATAAGGCCCACTAGTCTTACCACACACTGGGAGTGATAGCACAAGGAGCAACACATTTGTTGTGAGAATCATTGCAAGCCCAATCTGGTATAAATGTGAATTTGTGACGGCAATCAAAGAGGAAGAATCAGATCCTTATAGCGGCATCTGTGCCGCATTCCATGGACTGTGATGAATGCCACTCTCAGAACAATTCTAATCGTGGATAGTGGACTGTGATGTAGATGATGCGGGCACCTGAATATCTTTGGCGATTTCTTGTGAAGGTACAGGGAAAACTTTGAGCAAAGTGAATCAAGAGCACAGATAGTAGTATTTTAAAAAAAGGCGGGCAGTTATTTTTATATAAAGAAACTTTCTATATAACACTCAGACCAAAAAATGGTATACAGGCGACTGTGCGTGTATGCTGCGGGCTCAGCTGCACCAGTCACCGCCCATTATGCAGGAAAGTAGAATCATGACGGTTCCTTTACCAATTGCGTTTGCAATTACCTGGAACAAAAGGAGATTCCATAACCCAGGAACAATTTATTTAACCACATGCACTTCCGCTATGGAGGTCACAGACACCTGTCCAGATGCTGTCTTGGTTCTTCTGTCCCTGAAGCACTCTTTTATGGCTCAGTAAGAACACAGAACGTCCCATTGCCCTCCCGCGTCTACCTATAAACAACGATCCATCGCTGCCAATTGGACATGGCCCAATTGTGAGTGTAGCGCTTCGCGTCCCTGCGTTATCGATGAGACAGAAGAAAGGCTGTTAGCCGAGGTGCAGACTGGTGAAGTGAAACCACTCTATGGAGACTGCCTCATTGAGCACATTGGACAGACAGCCACTTCAGTGGAGACAGGACTGATGGCTAGCAGAGCCTTTCTGTCCAGCAATTAAAAAGCAAGAGGAGAATGAAATGCCCAGCCTACCTGTCAGAGTAACCAATGAGGTGACATACCCAAGCCACCTGCACTGTTTGACAGCAAGAGCTAAAGAAGCCACAGTGCTTTAATAATACAAATTCATGTTAGCACTACCCATGGAATGTCAAGATTGGCCCATTTCTGATTGCCTCTCATCTGTAATTGCCTTGTACCCTCGTTGTGCAGTCTGGCCTTTGGCTCTGGCTCATAAATATGGGGTGGGCAATTAACAGTTGTCAAGAACCTCAGTAGTGTGCAACAATTCCTAAATATTAATCGTACCCATGCTTAACGAATAACAGCTGTCACAGTTGCCTTCAATGTACCATGGCAGATGTGTTATCTGGGGCAGCTTGGGTCATCATTTATTTTGTGGCTCACGCGCTGTGATGTGAAGTCAACGAAGAGTATTACTACTCAGTTAGGGTTCTAAGGGCTGTTGTTCACTTAAATTCATATTCTGACTTGGGTATCTTAAGCATCTGAAGCTTTACCGGTGGAATCTTTATATTGTCTCACTTACCTCTGCAATAATCCTGTTCGCTTTTCTACAAAAACAAAAATGTTGAGATCAAAATAGAACTTCACGGTGTGCAAAACATATAGAACCTAGGGTCAGATGAACCAACATTAGGAATACCCATTTCATAATTGTGATGATCTCCGAATTGCAATTATGAAATTGGTATTCCTAATTTATGAACCTGGTTTATTTCCAAATAGTGATTCGTAGTAGGTCGCAAATAAACCTACTTCATGAATATTAATGAGTAGGTTGCAAGTTGAAACCCATTACGAATCGCAACCATCACAAGGATGGTGGCCTGCTGGGTTCAGCAATCCAACATGTCTGTGATTGCTTTTAAGTTAAAAAAAAAATCCTTTTGAAAAGCAGCCTTTTTTCCTCACAGGAAAACAGGATGCGTTTCAAAAAAAGAAAAAGAAACGTTTAACTTTCATTTTCATAATACCAGGTATTTAAAAATATTTTTTAACATTCTCGAAGGGGAAGGACCCCTTCCCATTTGTGAATGGGTTACCACTAATTTGGAATTGGTGGTGAGGTATTACTGTTTTGCATCCGGAATTGGCGCGCCAAACAATAATACATGCCACTCCAATTCTGTGTTCGGAAGGAACTAGACACTCCCCTTTCAAACACCAAATCAGTATGCATTTGCAATCCCAAATAGCGATTTGATTACATGTTACAGCATCGCAATTTGGGATTCATACATACCAAAATCCCTTTTTGCATTCGCAAACGGCCTGATTCTGGGAACTAGGCCGTTTGTGAATGAAAATAGGCTTGATACATCTGGCCCCAAATCTCTTTGTTGCCCAAACCCAAGATCTCTGTGAAATGTAAACAGTTTCAGGTTCCGGTCATTTCAAGCAATATATTTATTATTATGACTACTAATTGAAAACAAATAAATGAAACCTGCAAGTGGTTAGATTGATTTTGATGTGCATCGTGAGGGCCCGGGGCCAGTGAGGAGCATTCCTGTCCTAGAAGGGTTTGGGTAAAATGGCTGCTCTAGCAGTTTTTGAAAAGTAGGCAGGAATGGCATTCCACTTACACAATCAACATTTTGCTCCTTGATTAAGGAAGCAAACCTCTCCAACATCCTGATGTCAAGGAGCAGCAGCAGCAGGTGGGCCACAAGGCAGATGGAAACGTTACCTCAAGGATCCCGGCTCCTGGATCACAGCCCAGCAGGATAAGGCATGCGATGTAACCATCACAAATCATAACTGCAGATTTTCTCATCAAGATATTAATTGATCGTACCATTGGGATTTCCTCATCAAGCTGTTCAAACAGGCATGTTTGTGGGCGAGGAGTTTTCTCTTATTGCTTTCATTAGCTACTACAAATATGGCATGGAAAGGTTTTCAATCAAACAATATTCTGTAATTCAACTTGCAATATGTACAATATGAACCTAATCTTTCATAAATTAGTAGTTGGTCGACCTGGTCCTTTTTTCAGGGTTATCCCAAAATGCTTTACCCCCTCCTTTATTTTGTCTGACATGTTTTTTTGGTTTTAGGACTCTGCATACTTTACCACTGCTGATCAGTGCTAAAGTGCATCTGCTCTCTCTTGTAAACTTGGTAAGATTGGTCTACACATGTTTGGCATATTTAACTTACCTATAAGTCCCTTGTACAGTGATATGCTATATACCCAGGGCCTGTAAATGAAATGCTTCTTGTGGGCCTGCATGCTGCTTGCGCCGCCCACAGAAGTAGCCTTTTAAACCTCTCTCAGGCCTCTGCCACTGCAGGACCTGTGTGAACAGCTTACTGCCATGGTGACTTGGCATTTAAGGTGCTTGCCAAGTCTGAAACTCCGCTTTAACTACATATAGGTCACCCCTAAGGTAGGCCGTAGGTATCCCTATGGGCAGGATGCTGTGTAGATAAAAGGTAGGCCATGTGCCATTGTTATGTGGCATGTCCTGGTAGTGACAAACAGCCTATTTGGTTTCTCACTGCTGTGAGGCTGTTACTCTCATAGGTTTGCATTGGGAATTCCCTGATATGTGTTTCTGTTGTAATTTCCAATCTGGAAGGAGTAGCATTACCATGTTTGGTATGTTTGGAATAGTGGTGATAAATCCTGCTTATTGTTGAAAGCGGAGTTATTATTATTTTTACAAATACCACTTTTAGATGTGGGCATTTCTGTGACCTTATGACTCTTTGTGCTTTGCAGCCTGGCTCCAATCAATTTCTGGTTTTGACTGACAGGGGCCTGTTTTGTGCATTCACTCCAGAAAGTCACAAAGGGAGCTGAGGTGTGCCCCACATACCCTGATCGGTCTTCCTGGGCTAGAGTGGTGGGAGGAGTTGTCACCTGCACCTGAATAGAGCTGTGCCTGCCTTTCACAATGCTGTCTCTGCCCCCCCCCCCTCTTTTGTGTGTATGAAACCAGGGCTGGGAATTGAAAATGTTGTGCACTTCTAATGTTGTTTTGAAGTTACCTCCACATCAAAGACATTGTGAGTACAAGTACAGGGGCTCTACCCTATGATTTTAGACACTGTGGGACTTGTAACCAGATGTTTCTGGCTACATGCTGCCCCTTGAGAGAGGACTGCCAGGGGGAACCACAGTTGGACTAAACTGCTTAGAAGTGCTGACCTGCTGGGCTGAGAGAAGGACTGCCACTTTACTACAAGGACCCTTGTGCTGGTGTGCCTGCCTGAGCCCTGCTTTTGGTGCCCTCGGTGTGCTCCAGAGGCCTCCTCTCCCCCTGTTCATGTTGTGGGGTTCTAGGGCTGCCAGAACTAAACTCTCAAAATAATTAATGGAGAACGCTTTATAGCCTCTTAGATTGTGTGGCTCACTTGGTTAAAGTCAGTGTGTTTCTGTCTGTTTCACCACATCTAGCACGTGGTGAGTGGTGAGTGCATGTACTAGTGGAGTGAGCCCAGCTCCACTTAGTGTGAGGGGAACAAGAGCGCTTGAGAGATGCAGCGCTCTGTGATTCAACCCTCAACATGGAGAGAAGCAATACCTTTCCCAGCAGTCCCAAGGGCCGCGGCAGCAGCGAGGGGAACCCCAGTAGGAGGGGCACGAGCAAGGAGGAGGAACTCCGCTTATGTTGTGGCTGCATAAGAGGGACTCTGCAGGACTGACTGGTACCTTGCCCATCAATCTGGCCGCTGCATCGCTAGCTTTTGTTGGAGGGGAGGACTCAGCGAGGTCTCCCCGTGGTATGCTTAGTGTGGGCCCTCCTCCCCAGGGAGTCCACCGTAACCGAAGGAAACCTTGTGACACCAGAATAGGTGGATCCAAATGTCATGTATTTCTGTGGCAAAATGCAGGCTGGCGATTTCATTGCCAATTTTGTAAACCAGGAAAGTCCATTTTTCTGCTTCATAATGTGACCTACTTGGTGTGATCTTTTACAAATCGACTTGGATCTGGAGAAAAGGAGCTGTTTGGGTAATTTCACATTCAATCTGCACGCAGACAACCTGAGTGCAAAAATGCACTTGAAAGATTTGGGTTAACCTACCAAATTTCAGTAATGTGGTTGGTAATTACCTTCTTAAAAGCCACAACCATGCCCCTCCCTTGGTGCCACCCATGTCCCAATCAGTAGTCCTAACCTTAGTATTGTGTAAAGTGTGATGGACTGGTAGATTTTCTATGGTATACATTTCTTCTGTGGGTTTGAATGTCTGCAGATCCAAGGCCGGTGAATCAGGATGAGGAAATGATACCAGCAAATGGCTTCTTGAACCTCAACGTTGAAGTACGATGTGCAAAACATTTTACGCAGAGTGCTTTATTTTTTCGTTGCCTTATTTTCCAAAAATGGAAACACATAGCTAAAAATTAGACATTTAACCCCTTCGATGCTGATGACGGAACCGTTCCGTCATCAGTCACGGCTGAGCTGTGCTGATGACGGAACGGTTCCGTCACGACCGCGCCCTGTTCTGGAATGTCCAGCACAGGGCGCGGCTTCGGCGCCGCGGTCAAGGTGTTAAAGTGTTTTCATTTACAACACAAAACATAAATCATTCGGTAAATGTACCTCCAAATGATAGAGTGACAAGTTGAATAGGGACTGGCTCACGATTCACAATGTCAAAAGCAATCAGGAAAGAGAATCAAAAACATTCCATGCAACACTCCCTAAATTTTTTTTAAATATACGTTTCAACACATAACCTTGGTTAAGGGCGTAATGCACCAGAAGTGTTCTATCGAAAGCACAAATCAAGTGATCGATGACAGAAAATGGATATTGGGGTTAGTGTATAGTTTTCCCCCGTATCCAGTGATGGACCTTAGTTGCGTTGAGTTCTCCTTCTGTAGACCCATTGATAGGCTCATTCTTCTTGCATGGGCACTTTCAGAGGCTTTTTCATGTAAAGTTTTGTTTGAATGGGTCACCTCTTATTTGAACAATGATACAGCACTTAGTGAACATGAAATTAAATCAATGCATTTGTACATTTCTCAATTCTTGTTGAGGCTGCAAATTTGTTTGTGCTTTAGGCAGAAGCAGAGCTAAGCGCAGTGGACCCTTCTGAAGCTGTCGCATTGATGCAGGAGAATTTGTGGATGTCAAAACTTTGCCTTCTCCATGAGGACTAGAATCACTCTAGGTTATCATGATAATCACTGCCTTTGCATTGTATTGTATTGCTTAAACACAGTAGAGGCCGTTACTTGTTACTTGGAGTACTCTCTGACACGGAATGCTTTGGACTGGATATAATTTGAGAACTGGAGCTGGTACATTTGTTACTATTATATGGCTAAGAGCTGTTATGCACACTGATGAAGACTGTAGGAAAAGACTGGTGATTACAATTACGATTGGCATTACTGGCCTCTCTTGAATTTACTCCACGCAGTACGAATTTGCAGCCCTGAGGAAGTCGAAGGCATTTACGCTGTACGATGAAAAACATGTTGGCTGTTCTGTTCTTTAACGCTTTGCCTTGCATCTACGTTTGATGAACAACGGGATGAAAATGGAATAAAGAAAACTTCTCATACTTCAGAAATTTGATGACTGACTTTTTGAGCGCTCAGGACTATTCTTTTGTTTGTAATGTATTGCAACATTTAGATAATACTTATTTCCTGTATGTGGTACCCGGAAGCACTTGCCTACATGTGTAGCATGCTATGACTTTTGTATTGATCCTGTTGGGCACTGTTTTGATGTCAGACATGAAGACCACTGAGGTGCAGTTATCGTGTTATAGGAGGCAGTGCTTAGCAGTGTGATGGATGAAGTAGGGTGAGAAACAGCCACAAAGTTTATGGTTTACAGTGAGCTGGTGAGTTTGATCAGCTCTGCAGGTCCCATTTTGGTATTTCTTATGTTCCTAGTCCATTTAGCTGGTTACTGCACTGGGTTGTCCAGTCTGAGATATTTTGTTTAAAGTTTATGGTCTTGAGCGTTCCTAGGTTTAAGGGAAAATGGTGGAGAGATCTGCTGGGAGATGGGCTTTGTTAATAACATCTCATAGCTGATTTTCGCTGAGTGATGCAACATAATATGTAAATTATTGGGTCCAACAGTGTTGGACTAAATTTAAATTCTACATCGGCCAGTGGCATATGGCAGATCATTCAGCTTTTCCATGCCTGTTCAGTTGTGAAGGGTGATTTATGTGTTGTGGACTGGTACAGTGCTAGATGATGGATATTTCACTTAGCAGGTTTTTCTTATGAGTTTAAGAGGGTCAAGCAGTAAAAGGGAATTATTATGCATCCAGTATGAACTAGAATTGACTGTACAACTGATTAGTGTTATGGTTTTAGTGGGGGAATATATTGTATTGTATTGTAATTGCATTTAAATACCACTTACCACCCCTGATGAGATGTTGTAACGCTTAACGCCTGGCAGCATGTGTTTCGGAACACAGAGGTAGTAGTTGGCATTGTTAGGTTGCAGGGTTATGACTTTTAAAGGAGAAGTTGTGATCTTTAAAATGAGGAGTGGGTAATTTGCGGGTATAGAGTAATCGGGATGAAAGCAAACATGCATATGACTTAGAGTAAGATGTCTGAAGAGAGGAGGCATGCAGAGGATAGAAAGAAAGAAAAGAGTAATTTAAAAGAAAAAGAAGAGCTAACGATTGGTTGTTTTAAGTCAAAGTCAGTTATTTATGCAGGGTTTTTACGAATATTGTTCAGGCTTTTGAGACAGCATGCGAAACTGCAGAAAGAAACAATATTATTTAAATTTGTTGCAATATCACTGTAGATCATGAGAACAATGACAAAAGCACACACCACCATCACCCACTGGTAAATAGAATTAAAATAAATATGGTTTCATTTTCCCATAAAAATTCAATGGAAGGGAAATGCAAAACAGGAATGTTGTATTTTAAATGTTGATGCAGAGATGCGCCTCTTCTTTTCTTCTGATGAACAGGGCAAAATGAACTAGGACACAGTCTGTTTTAGTGAGTTTGTTTAAGGTTATGCTTCTCACAGCAGGTAACACCGGGGCACTCTCCAATCTGGAGGGATGTATGACATTACAACGCATGCTTTTACCATGCATGCTGTTACGATGCAGTTTTTACAACGCATGCTGTTACAACGCATTGCGCTTTGGGGTGCTGGATGGTGAATAGTTTAATTTACTATTCCAACTCCAGTCCCCGTGGATAGTAGGGAAGGTGTTGGATAGTAAATTAAATCTATTCCCTATCCTAGAGCACCCCCCAGCGCAATGCGTTGTAATGACATGCGTTGTAATGGTTGCGTCGTAAAGGCACTGCGTGGTAAAAGTTGCGTTGTAAAGGATGTTTCCCATCTGGAGCACCCACACAATATGCAGATTGAAGTGTAAAATGTTGCATCTGGCGGTCATTCATTCTTCTGTGGCAGTAATCAGACATACAAAACAAAACCCCCTGCCTACAAACTTTATCACCTGAACAATAGAAACTGCATCCCCACCCCTCACACTTACCATCTACCAAACTTGCAGTGCTCAGGAAAAAAGTAACACGTAACAAAAAGGTAGAAAAACATGTTGTCCTCTAAATATTTACATCAGTCGCTTCTTTTCTATATAGTTTTTGTGACAACAGTTGTGCAGCTCCCCAGTGCTATGACAAGTTTCAAACAAATCAAAGGGATGCAAAGGTATTGTCCAAAACAGAAAAGGCGACAGCACGAACGAAATAATCCAGCCTAGTTATAGTGCACTGTGAAGACAACTAGCAATGAACAATATATAAAATGCATAACTTGGGTGACTGCTCTTTCAACAATAAAAATCATTTTTAATTTTAATTTTTGGATCCATAAAGCAGACAAGGAGGCTGGAATTTGGACATTAGAGCAAGAAAATATGAGGTTGACCGTCAGACAAGCTCTGTAAATAGTGGGCTTAATATGGCCCTAACACATGGATAATCCTTAAATAAAGGTTGCCGGTGCCCATGGGATTCGCCAGTGAAATAGATAAGCAAGAGCTCATTTCCAAGAGAGGTGTGTGGTACTTAGGTGTCTGGTTCAATCGCACACGGGGCAAATGCAGCCTTTAATATCTCAGATGCCGATCCGCCAGGTACAGATATAGGCACTGTTACAAGTCATTAAAAGGGCAACTAGATGAAGGCAGAAATGCGCTTATGGTGCTGCCAGGGACTATAGTTACAAACTGAACAGTGACACTAGAGTTCTCCTCACTCATATTTAAAGTGCCCATACTGCCACCCCTCTTCACGGCTTCCTGCGCAACAATGTTTCTCCCTTCTCCAGTGCCCAATGTTCTTCGATTAGAACCACAAATAAATTTAGGTGGGCCTGATATACCTTGTAGGGTAGAGGCCATAGGCTGCAGTTTTCGGATGACGGAGGACTCAAGGATTAACAAACTAGGTCACTTCATATGGTCTATAAACTGGGAATGACGTTCTATAGTCAACACAGTAGGAGTATCGAAGGAATGAGATTAGGTAAACACAAATAAAAAGTATTCTGATTTAGATTCTCAGTATGTAAATTTATCATGTGTGGAGATCCTAGAATAATAAAAAAAAATTGCTGTCCAGGATGACCAGGTGGATCCTGCCAGTGGCACATGTAACATGCTATATTGTTGGTCATTTTTCACTCATTGGGGAAAAGCTGCATCTTTCCAGGAAAGGCCATTTGTTTACATTCTTACTTCCTTTCTGATGTGTCTAATTAAGTAGCTTATTGTAACTAAAGACATCTGCATACATAGCAATCGTGTTAGTTGTTCCATAGTGTGACTTCCTGACATGCGCTGTATTGCAAGACCTAAGGGTTTATTTATTTTTTATATCATCTTTATTCGATTCACAGAATCATCAAAGCAATAAAAACTCTTCAGTTACATTAAAAAGTTATATAAATTAGCTAAAAACAGTCTATATAAAGTGCAATTTTTAACAGCAAATTCACTAATTTATACAGTGCAGATTTCTTAAAATCTCAACATAAAGTACATTTCCAATTCATTATAAATTTTAGCAGCTTTTGAAAAATATTTGTATGAATCTATAAACTAACAACACTAGCACTATAAGGTCGTAGTTGCTAGATACACTACTGACCACAAGGATTATAAACTAAGGGTTTATGCACATTAGACATTTCATAATCAAAATTCAATCGACCACTCCTGGTGCCAGCCAACCACACCAAGCACTGTGGGGCATATTATCAAGAACGGGCATTACATTATCGACGCTTTTATCGCCGCTTTATCGGCAGTTTCCTGATAGAAAATATAACAACATCTCAGACATCAGGAATCTTTCATGCTGCCAGGAATCTTGAGCACTGGGCCCTCTAAAGGCCGCTGCTGGTTCAAAGCCAATGGCCAGAGCAGGAACCATCTTGTAAATATGTAAATTCTTGTTGCTTGGTGTGGAACTGTGAAGCAAGCTGCAACGCTGCCTAATTCCTTCGAACTTGCTTTGCCCTTGACTTGTCAGATTTCGAGCTCGGCCGAAGCAAAGCAAAAGGGAATCCTGAAATGTGAAATATTTATCCAGCACCTCATCACGAAAATGTTGCTCTCTGATTTTAAGGGGAGCCCTGCTGGCACCAAAGATATAAGAGGCAATCACACTGGATCACTCGTGAAGTCTTCAATTAGGTTAAACACATCTCACCGACTTGGCACCGAGAGGAGAGAGGACTGTGGCTGTCACAACTCCCAGCAGATCAAGGGAGAGTTCAATTAAAACCGGGCAGGCTTCTCTGCAATTTAAAGAGCAGAGTCATGCCCAAGGAATCCGGGGCTGCTTGTTTAAAGCTAACGAGAAAAGCACTGCTTTGAAATGACCAAGTAGGTGGCATCTTTCTGCCTGAGCGTGATGACAATCAATTGTGCTTCTCCCAATGCTGGGTGTTTTAAATTGTCCTAGAGTGAGGTTCACCAGTGCTGTCATGGAATGCTGGTGGTTAGAGAGAAAGAAAAGTGAAGAAGAAAAACACTCAAGAATAATGCCACACCTGAACATATGGACATTTCATGAGCACCACAAATGTTCTATGCATTACCTCATTCAAGAATTTGTGCAAAATTGGCGATATTAAAAAAATTACTCGACCATTAGAAGTTTTTTTTTATTGTCTTTTAAAATATATTTTTTAAAAGGGTGGAATAAGAAGACCCATTCGATCTTAATTCAATTATGATAGAATTAACTGACTTGTATTTGAGGGGTTATCAAAATGGCAAAGTAGGTGGTCAGAACGTCCATAAGCTCTTCGCTGTCTCTGCCATCGAACTGAAAATCATGACTTCATGCCAGCCAACTTGAAGTTCACTCTCACCGTGTGAGGAGGGGTGGGGATCAGTGAAGGGGGCTGTGCCATGGGCCGAGAAGTACCTGCGAGGCATTTTTGAACCCCACCCCCGCTCCCAAGCACCCTCCTCCCAAAAAAACATAAAAGTGTGCGGAGGCTGGTGTCATGACCTGAGGCGTTTTCACATCCCTAAATGGACATCAGTAGTTCAAAGCCACAGAAATACAGCTGGAAAAACACTATCTGCAGTGGTTTTTAGCTCATTTTCCCTGCCTCCCTGTGATATCAGCTCCTCACTGGGAGACCGTGTGATGGGAGGTGATATCGTGTGTCACACTGTGGCATTGTGTGAGTTGGCAGGTATGTGACTACCTCGAACAGGACAATATCTATCCCGAGTAACCATGTACTGCAAGAAAGATGTATCATTTTATTGAGATCCCTCTGCTCATATCAACAAGTAGCTAGCTAGCTATAAAGTCATAGGTTCAAATCCCAGCTGGACCAACCCAGTGTGCTATGAGTGCGAGTTTAATGAAACATTGACTTGAGCGATAACACCCAATACTAAATGTCAAGTGACTATTGTTTTTGTGTGTGCATTCTATGACCAGCCATTGTTATAACAAAATTGCAATTGATACTGGTTAAAAGCACATTGAGCAGGTGTAATGAGAGCGAAATGGAATGTCAATCTTACTGGTCAGTCAAATCATTACTTAACCCTTTTACCGCGGTGTAGAATCCGCCGCAGTGCAGACGTTTCCGTGCGCGGGTGGGGCCACGTCAGCCAACGGACGTGCGCAGCACTACAAAGGTAGTGCTCGCGACGGTTGTTGGGCGACGCACGCACCTAATGGGTTAAGAGAGTGAGGTTATTCATGTGTTGCAGAATATTTAAAGAATTTAACTTATCAGATGGCTTTGGCAAAACGTTAACAAATCATAGACTTCTACTGAGTAATGTCTACCTGGGTACATCTAAGTCTCATCCTTGTCATGGAATGCCACTAGCCTAGTGTGCTTATCACATCCATGCTTACCACACTAGTATCTATGATTCTTTGCCTCCCTTAGATGTTTACCGAAGCTTGAACTACAGATGTCTTCTCTGCCCACCATTACAGTAAAGGACAAATTTTGTGTGAGTACTCAATTCAACATCACTCTGTTAACTTCCTTCTATAAACTAATTACAGCTGCTTGACAGTGGCACGAGAAATAGCCATTTTTGGCACATCACTCAACCCCTTTGTTCTTTACTGGAAACTGTTTAAGCCAATTACAGCTGACTGATAGTTGAATGAGAAACAGCTAACTTTGGAACATCACGCAACCATTTTTTCCTCATTTTCTTACTTGAACCTGTTTAAACTAACAGACCATGAGTCATTTTACTTCTACAAGCTTACTAACTATTACTGCCATTTTGTGAGTTGCTTTCACTACAACCAGGACTCCTTCCTCCAATGATGAATGAAGACCACTGCGTCATTTACCACCATTTATGCCTTATTGAATGTTCAACTTTTAACAAAGAGAAAGTTCCATCAGGAACAAAACACACCGGTTGATCATCCAGCATATATGTGTT
The DNA here is from genome assembly GCF_964261635.1 of Lissotriton helveticus. Taxonomy (NCBI): domain Eukaryota; kingdom Metazoa; phylum Chordata; class Amphibia; order Caudata; family Salamandridae; genus Lissotriton; species Lissotriton helveticus. The sequence goes on from NC_136065.1 coordinate 613,974,627, forward strand.
TTCAAGGCATAAATCATTGGATAGATAGCTAGCAAATCTTGGACTTTTGGAAAGGTAATATATTCATCCCAAAAACTTTGGTAAATTGTGCATTTTTTTCTTGCTACTTTTTATGCAATAGCCGTATTTTAATGGTATTGCTCAGTTGAGGTTAAGAACTTTGAACTTCACAGCTCTTGTCCATCATCAACTGCTACTGGAATATTTTATCCACTTTGACTCCCTTCATCATCATCATCCCTGAGTGCTAGCAATCATAGGATCCAACTTTTTTTTTATGAAACAGGATTATAGGCCCCAGACATCATTTAAAAAATGGTTAGAGCCACTGCTCACACTGACTGGAACAAACGGAAATAAATTGAAAGAATGCAGCCTTTCCAGAATGTTTTTCAAGCAGGCCTATCCAAGTTGAAGAGGGAACAACAGGTACCTGTAACAAGTGCCCTGACTCCTCTCTTCAAATGCAGCATTAGATAGATTTTAAGACCCGTCAAGCACATGAGGCAGGTGATCTATATGCCATAGACACAGGTATAAATTTGCCTTGTCTCTCTAATAAAGGCAAAAAGTGAGCATGACGCTGCCGCTAAATGATCAAAGATGGCAGGCAGGGTGTTGATGTGCCAAGAAAGGCATTGTCTGTGCCGTTATTCTTTAAGTGATAAAACAGTCCAAAGCCCCAGAAGAGCAATAGACATGACAATAGTACTTTGGCAGATGAAAGAGTGATGCTGGGCTGTACCATCTTGTCACCGGACGACACCAACGGTTATATCTGGATAGAGATTGCTACTAGCACTCCATCTGGCAGAAGCCTAGGCCTAATGCTCAGAGGGAGGAGAGATAGATCTAAAGAATAGCTGAACATCTGCTAATCAACAGCAGCGGTGCTTCAAAGGAAAGTCTCCTGGTTCTTCAGAAATAAGTTGTACACAGGGGTGGGCGTAACTTGCGTAATTCCATGTAGCGTAATCACACAGAATTACATAAGAATTCCACTGAATTCCGGTAGAAGAGTAATTCTCCATTTAGCGCTATTTTTTAGCAACAAAATACCACCTTGCGTCCAATATAGATGCTAGGATGCATTTTCCACTAAGAAATGTCCCTGTATGAAACAGACCATGAATAGCTAGTGCCAGCAACCGCTCGCTAAATGTGCTTTTGTCTTGGATTTTGCCCCCAACTGACATGGGGAAACATCCTTTACAACGCAACTTTTACCACACAGTGCCTTTACAACGCAGGTTTTTCAACGCAAGTCATTACAACGAATTGCGTTGGGGGCGCTCTAGGATAGGTAATAGTTTAATTTACTCTCCAACACCTTCCCTACTATCCACGGGGACTGGAGTTGGAATAGTAAATTAAACTATTCACTATCAAGCACCCCCCAACGCAAGTCGTTGTAACGACTTGCGATGAAAAACCTGCGTTGTAAAAGCATGCGTGGTAAAAGCATGCGTTGTAACAACGTACATCCCTGACCAGGTATTTAGCACCATGTTCTTAGCGTAAAATGCACCCTTGCATCCAAAATGGACATGCGAATGCATGTTTTCCCTAAGAAACAGCACTAAATTCAGCAGAACACTAAGGATGCACTCGCTAAATTTGCCATTGCTGTACGAAGTTTTCGCCCCAAATCACGACAGCTGGAGTAATCGCGTAATTATCAGATAATTCTACATCAAAGAGTAACGCAGAATTACCAAAATTACTCTGGCATACTTGAAATTCTGCCCAGATCTATTGTGTACCGTTTATCATTAATTATTTATTTCACTGAGATAGTGTAACACTCATAAATGAAGCAACATTTGAATCAATATTTCTTGGTTGCATCCTTTTAACCCGAAGGTATCCCTCAATTCATATTTCTACATAGGGTGCATAGGATAATCACACTGGTAGGCTTCAAGAGTCTTAATCCAAGTCTTCGAGGATCATCAAGCAACCGGACTCTCGCATTGCATCACTTCGCCCCATTTGTCATAATACCCCTTGATCGACAATACTGTAGTCATGTACTAGAAGTAATCTTATTCCAGTTCAAAAAGAATATTACTCCATCCTAAAGTTGTCAATGTCTTATGAAACCTTGACACCCAAGAGTCAAGCTTGTGACCCAATTCAAGAGTTTTGAACCATATCAGGAAATTCATTTGAATGTACTTGAAACTCACTTAAATAGGTATTTTAGCAGTTTCTCTTGAGTGTTGCATGGAAAGGAGTGTATGGAATTTACCAAATTAACTTGTTAGGTATATTATTTAAGGAAGTCGATGGGCACATTCCCACACCACAAATCCTCCACTGTGTTGGCCCAACAGTCAATCAAGAGGCAGCACTGAAACAATACATGCACATGAAGCAGAAAGGCGAGCTCTTACTTCCAAGCCACCTCTCATTCGACGTTCAAAGATAAACCCTGTTCATTACCCTAGCAGATAGCGCGCTCCCTTTCTTCAGCAACAAATTAGCTGCGCTCGCGTGCTCATCAGCGTTTGACATGCATTGTCTGGGAGACACTTTCATTTCTATTCACCGGAGCTGAATAGCGGGCTCTCTCATTGTGCGCCGTTACCTTCAGTCAAGGTCTCCTGCCTCTGTCCTTGACAAACACACTCACGTGGTATTAGAAAACATTATCCCATTCGACATTGTTTAACAAAACAGCTAAGAATCAATTACTCGTAACAGGCTCAGGCCAAAACGCGTTTTCGGCCTGCTTGTTTTCGTCGACAAAATGTCTTTTTGTGGCGCCAAATTTCTCCACGCGGGTGTGAATTTCGTAAGAGGCTCAGCTGAAAGGAATGAATGTGCAGGAGGGTTTGGGGTTGTGAAGGCATAAAAAGTATATAGAACTCATTTCGCACATCTTATTTTTTCCTCAGGTGGTGTATGCGGAGCGTTTGATAGCGTGAAAGGTTTTTGCGCATTGTCCGAATAAGTCGGTGATAGAGGTTCGATGGGACGTTCCATTGTCAATCTAGCTAAATATTCTGATAGACGTGTCTTGCGAAACCCTAAAAAGACTACAAAAAGAAAAAGTTGAGTAGGAAATGACCACCAAATTATTTGTTGAATGACTTGTTGACCTGAGAAGGGACCAGTACAAATTCCAACATGAGGTACCAGTTAATTGCTCGTCCAATGGGCACTTGAGAAGAACTATAGAGGAATTCACACAGTGGTGGCGGGTGCTCCAGTTTTGGGGTGGTGAGGCAACGTGGCGGTGGAGTAGGGTGTGAAGGGAAAATCATTTGTTTTTTAAAACGTACCTGTGCCTGCTGCCTTGGTGATCCTCTTCCAATGCTGGTCACGCTGCACAGGCTCCCAGGAGGCAAGCCAGCATGAAAGCAGTGCTGTGATTGGCTTGAGGTTTTTCTCCAACCCGGCTGTACAACACAGCTGAGTTGAAGAAACATGAGTGGGCATGTCGGTTTTGGCCTACCTGAGATGGCCGGCCAAAGAGACATGCGCACTTGCACGTGCCCAATGACTCCTCCCTAACTGTGCCACTCGGCAGGATGGCCCCGCCCTCCAACTCTAACCTCGGCTGGGATAATAACAAATAAAATGATAATAAAGTGGTTTTATTATCATTTTGTTTTTTAATGGGGTGACGCTCCTCTGCCATAACGTAGGAGCCGCTCCTTAATTCACAAAAGAAACCAGTATGTTACAGTTGTCCATATTTGCACCTCCGACCTTGCAACACATTTTTTTCCCACTTCAAACCAGTCACACTTCCGTTTCCCGCTCAAATCAGCCTCTCTTCCCGAACAGAAATTGCAAACATTATGGGGATTTATCAAAAATAGGAGACAGTTATGTGAATTTGAGTTTACCCCTGAAATATGAACACAGCAACGAAGTTCACACACGCTCTTAAAAAGTGATGTAATAAGGTACTCTCACATGTAATTGCACTCAAAAAAGAGAGAGAGAAGTATTTGCGTTTGTGTGTTAGAGAGACCAGCATCTTTCAATGTCTCACTCATAGGCCTTAACTACTATTTCCCTGTCCATTTAACTCCACCTGAAGATCACAGTCACTGACATCGGTTTTCCCAGTGGAGGGGGAAGGTACCAGAATTATAGGTGGGGTCTGGAGGGCACTCCAAGTAATGAGGAATTATGGGAAAATTGACATTTCTGGTCCTGATTGTTCAGTAACTCCGGTTACCAGCCCTATTTTGATTTCCTCGATACTTGCAATCTGACCAATAGCAGACTCAGCACAGGCTGCATACACCCACAACACATATTCAGAATTGCTACCAGCCCTCAAAATGTCTCACACACTGATAAAAAGGTTAGAGGAGCAATGTAAGCATAATCACTCATCACATATAAAGAACAGGTAAATACAGTGCTTGATTTGAGCTAGTGGTTGCAGGTGGAACCCACCAGCACTCATTTCTGGGGACCAGCACTTATTTTTCATCAACAGTGTTGGTTCCAGAGCAGTGGCACTCAAGGTATGCCTGTGGGCCACTGGCGGACCAGCAGTTCTTTCATTTGGGCCCACAGATCTATCTTTGGGAACCAGGTAAAAAACAGCAGAGAAATAAAGCTGCTCTAGTTGCATTTATTTTCTATTGCTGCTAACCAAGCGACATTGTTTTGTGTTTCTGGGCTGTTTCTATAGTTATCCGATCTTGTTTTATGAGCAAGGCTGCCCTGCTCATAAAACAAGCTGAAATGACTATAAAAAGCCCATAATCAGAAAACAAAAACAAAATGGTGTTACAAAGGTATATTTGTTTGTGCTCTTGTGGGTATTGGCTTTGTTTCTACATCTAGTTTAGTTTGTATTGTCAGCAAGGAACCCATGCTCATAGGTGAGACTTTATCTGTGCTGACTGTAAGTGCAATGAAGAAGTATGGGAACTATGAACAGGAGTAGAACAGGGCAGGAGTTGTGAGTGTGGGGATGGGCTAAGGTGGTAGCTAAATAGACCAAAATGTTCTGTAAATATTTTCTTGGTCTTTACCTACAAGTAACTGACTCTAAAATGGAATGCACCCATCTGAAATGAATAATTAATGCAAGTTAAACTAATATCTGGAAATACATTATTTTCAAAGCCGGACTGAGAACACAATGCAGCCCTGTCATCGGGGGAGGGGGGGGGGGTTGGGCAAGGGTACAAGTGTGAAGCACTGCTGCTTAACTAAACTGGCCCCTAGCACTTCTGATTTTGTTACTGGGGCAGATATTGCACCACTGCTGCAAAACAGGCCCCCTAGTTACAAAACCAGCCCTCCACCCTTTCAGCCTCCCGTGGAAATTCTAAGGCCAGTCGGTCCTTGGTTATTTTGGTAGGAAAGAACAGTTTGATCACTACAGACTCCAGTGTAAATGGATGGCCATTACTTGAATCCTTGTTGGTGCACTGAGGAACAGCAATGTGTACTTACAGTGCTATTGGGTCCCATTCTATGACAGTAAACAATGTGAATATATGTGATTTGTTTAAAAATGTATGACATGCAGTATCACATAGGATGCAAAAATTAAAAAAGTGAATGGATTACACACAGTATGGGATAAGCTTCTGCAAAATGTGCAAAAAGACAGAGATTTCTTTTACTAATCTTCAGAAAATGTACATGTTTTTCTTCTGTCCCCACACACCCACCTCACCCTATCTCCCTTGGCATGCACCAGCATAAATGTGGCCCTCGGTCACTCCCTCGACTTTACTTTTTGGCCCCTTTGAAAACATTTGTGAGTATCCTAGATCTAGAGGAGAGAACAATACAAAAGGGTCAAAGAAGAAGAACAAGACAGAAAAACACTGAGGAAGAAAGCAGGAATTAAAAACCTTAAAAGAGAGATAAAGGTGCAGGGAGAATATAGTGGTGTATGAAAGAGGCACAAGGTGGAATCAGGACTATGCAGCCTTGGTGTTTAGCAGCAGACTTTTATTAGTGCCTGCTGTGGGCTTCTGAGCAAGACTTTGGGCACCAGCTGTAATTCTTTTACAAGTTAAGCACTGGTTAAGCACATACAGCAAGCTGCAGCACTGCAAGCATTCCTCATTCAAAAAGAAGGTAGAGTTATAAAATGCTTCTGTCATCTGAGATTGATACAAATAAAAAAAAAACAGCTGTTGCACAAATAAAAAAATATATAAAATCCACAAGATCAAATTGATCTGCTGCTAGTATAATAAACACCATATTAAAAGTAACTATGCATGCACATTGCTCATTGGACAAACCTATGTCTGTCTGTTTTCACAGTATTATTATCCAATTGAAAACAAACTAATGGGACCATTTGAAAAAGTCATTGTAGCATGTAAGTCTGACTAATATGCACAAATGTTTCAATTAACCAGAGCAAGGCACTTACAAAAAGTGACCATGCTCTTGCAACTGTTGTTACTTATGCAAATTTTACCCTACAACGGTATAATATTGGGAATGAGTAAGTCCCACTCACATATTGAGTTATGGGTTTCCAAGGTTGAGTTCCCTGGTATGTTTGACAGACTTGCAAACTCTGGAATTTGAGGGTATTCTAAAATTCCAAGGTGACCATTTCCTTTGCTGAAAATATTCAGAGATTTACTCCTACAAGCCCTGCCAGGGGATCTAGGTACGTATGTATAATTGTGCATTTGTATATTGCAAACCTAACCAAAATGCAGAAGTGTTTTACAGCTTCCAAGTCAAACTACATTCGTTGTGAGGAGGATTATATGTCCTTCCGTAAACAGCTTAAAAGGTTCTTGTTCCCGGCTGCTTAATACTTGTCATTTGTATAGGTTCTGTCCTCTGGTCAAAGGTCATAGCTGTTCCATGGTGGTCCCTAAACAAAACTTAGATGTTTGTTGGGATTGGTATTCAAGTTCAGTGGGGTTAAATAAAGCTTTCATGCAAAATATGTTTTCCTAAAACTACAATGGGCAAACATCAATGAGCTGTTTATCTCTTTTAATGCAAAATAGCCTTTCAGAGTGAGAGATGTGCATCAGCACACACTTAATAAGAGATCTAAATAATAGATCTTTAAACTAAGGTGCAAGCATCATCCTCTGTTTAAAAGTCTATGACAAGAAACGGACAGCTGACAAGTGCGCGAGGGATTCAAGAATTGTCTCCCACTTGGATCGAGAAACTCAAAAGAAGAAACATTAGTAAACAAAATGACGGTCTCTAAGAATGAACAAAACTATAGTTTTCCAAAGACGACTTTATATGGGAGAAACATAATTTTGGCTCCACACTTACATACCACAAATACACAATATATATGCACACTTAACACTACATGCTTTGTCCTAATGTAAGGTGCTGCACTTAAATCCAGTACTGAAGTGCATTTACTATAGAACTATGGACTGTGTGCCTAATCCATATTAAAATGAATTGTAGCCTTCAGAGATTGGATAAAACCATCCTTAAGCTATTAGAATGTAATTACTTTACAAAGGAGAAAGAGTTATATAGGCATCTGCACTAATGTTTCACATTTGTATTCATAATGTAGTTCTCACTTAGGCTTAGGCTAACACTTATTTCCCTATCTTTAGAAGACTCTTGACGAGCTTCTGCAATGCTGACACATTCCTAAAACTTTCCCTTTTTCTGCATTTCCCAACTTTTTGAGATTTTATATTCAGATTTTATTACTTTTGATTGATTTAGGCTTTAAATTAGATGACTTTAGACATTACTCATTGTTGAGATTTTAATGTTAATTCTTTGTATTGCTGGGACAGTACATCTTTTTCCTCATGCTGAGGCACCTGAACTTCCATAGGTTAGGAGGCTTGGTTATCCAGTTGTTCTTCTGTACCTTTACAGCATGATATTGGGATTCATTAACATTAACCTAACTACTAACTTGTAATAAAACTTCTTAACTTTATTCTCTGATTCCTAGTTATTATTGTGTATCCATATGGATGACACTGTTAATTTGATCTGTTTTGATAATGCTAACTATCTTTACCTCTCAGTCGACAAAGAAAAGACCCATTTGATAATCCATGGTAAGAGGTTGGCCCAGCGCTGGAGCAGTATCATGATCAGAGGAGCTCACATTGTTGGTAATCTGAGAAGCCATAATCAGCCAGCTGTGAATCTAGGTTAAACAAAGAATTCCTCAGTAAGGGAGATGGGCTGCTATCAACTTTAGGTTTTGAAAAGAATCTTGATTTTACGCACTCAAAAGGAGATAGAGTTTCATACTGAACTGGTGAGGTTGTCTCCCTTGCAAATTTAATATTAAGACAGAGATTGTGTCCATGTTCACAAGGACATCATCCAGGCTTTGAAACTTCTGTTTGTGTTTTTACAATCCCTGACTGCAAGGATTGCCATGTGGCCATTTTTTTTACCGGAATGACTAGTATTTTAATACCTTGGCCTGTATAAAAATTTAGAAAATCACTTAAAGCTGGTGTTGTTTACACTTTTCGCTTTAAACAATAAATATAAGTAGGAAGCACTTTAAATGTGTTCTAGAGCTGCCTTGATGATCTGTAACTGATCATTGAAGTGAACTAAGACATAAAGGGTGTGTTAACAATGAATACAGAAGATTTTCTGCTTAAGTGTAATGTCGGAGCCTTAGCAGAATCTTAAAAAATGTCTTATGTTTTTCTCTAAGAAAGGTGGCAACCCTATCTTCAAGAGACCTATCTGTGACAACCACAGTTGCTGGACCTTTTAATCCAGAAGATGATAAGAAGGGATATATGAATGAGCCAAAAATGTACCCATCACCAGCACCAAGTTCTCAGTATGTAAATGGTGAAAGGAGGACATGAGCGAAAGTACGTAAAACATGTTTGTTACTAAAAGCTGACACACTATAACAGACTGGAATATTACTATTATTCCTGATGCATTTTACAGTACTGTATAAATTAACTTATTCATGTGGGAAAAACGACCCCGACACCCATGTAATTCCTTATCTAAATTCCCAATAAAATGTATTTTTATCTACATTGTTCCATCTTGCTGTATGCTTTATTACCTTATGCCATTTTAAAACCGTATGTTTTTTCACATGCCTTCCCCCTCCTTTTTGTAAATTTACATTTCAAAATGGTTTGCTTTTCTATCAGAGGATTCCACAGAAATTTCAAGACCTCCCTTTCCCTATTTTACCATTTACTTCACAATCTCTTTGTCCATTTGAAATGGCTGCCAATAGTGATGCTCTGTCACAATTTTTCTTTTTGATTAAAATGTACTTTAATCTGCACATCATATAAACATATATCAAGTGTGATTTTCTTGTTAAGACTGATTATAGTTAATAAATGTTCTCAATAATTTATGCATAGTAAATGTAGGTCTCATTTTAAATGACTCATGCTGACATGAAAATTCATTTTTGGCAGCTGTGTTATTTCTCTGGGCTCAGAAGCCAGGCTGCATTAGTTTCAGTTAATTAAATGTTACAAATGTTTTGGTTTCTGTGAGAATTGGTTATCTGTGTGCATGCCAGAGTGGATAGCGGATTTCCACACATGTGCCGGGGACAAGCTCACCACAATGTATCATCCGGCTACGAAATATGTCTTGAAGGCCGTGCAGCTGAATCTTTCATTCTGACATGGCTGGGAAGAGAGCTGATGTCAAGAGAGTGTGAAGTAGTCACTCCTGATTGGTCCCCTGTCCCTGGGAATAATCGGTAGTGTTACATTTTGTTGAGAATTAAATGATTTAATCATGCATTGTTGATCTGGTTAGATTCAGGTCCCCTTTTTACTCGCTAGAGACTATATGTCTTATTTACTCCTGCTCAAAGAGTTAGACTCCTGAGCAATTCCATTCCCATGGACTTATTCTTCATTTGAATCTGCCTTTTAGAGGTTTTTCTTGCTGACACCTTCTACTTGATTTCTCTCTGAAATGTTCCTGGTTTCCTTTAGCATAGCAGATTAGGGAATTCCCCTTGATGGGAAACTCAAATTCGCTCAAATTTGGTCTTAGGCACCTCTTAGCATTATGCCATCTATTTGCTATATATAAATCGCTTTGAATTGTACTGAATAATGCACGTATATGACGACCATCAATTTATGATTAACTGAATGATTCGAGTTTGTAACTTTGCTAATTTGTTCATCAACCTTCATGGTTTCCAAATCTACTATTCTCCATCATCTTTCTGGGACCTAATGTGCTTCATTGTTATTGATATATTGCTGATCTGTTGATGTTAAACCTCAGCCAGGGACTAAAGGTCCATCCGCTCGACTGCAGCTTGTACTTGAGGTTGCACTAACAGTCTTTATGGTTCAAATCCAATCCCGCTGCAACACCATAGTTGTCTTCATTTCAAGTCTGTCTTTCATCCTACCCCCTATGCCCATCCAGTTGGCTTGGTGTCTTCTGCCCACCCATGTTGCAACATGGTGCCTATTCCTGCAAGGAATGTCCTTCTATGCATGCCTTTCCTCTACCAGGCTCTGGCTTCTCTGCGTGACTATGCCCATTGCCTTATAAGCACCTCATGTTTTTGTCATATCCCACATAATACACATTTGACACATGACTTCACTTCCTATAGATCTCTTTAAATCTTTATTCTTGTTTTAATCAGTTCTAGATGTTCAGACTATTTTTTTTCTGTTGGAACATTGTTAGCCCAACAGTAGTACCAAGCGGTGAGCTACCACCTCTTACAGAAAGGGAGAAGTAGGGGATTGAGTGGAAACACACAGTTGAAACATTTCGTTAGTCAGAGTATGTACCTCGGTTGCCATCTCCCAAGGTAGCAGGGCTGTGCCGTATGCAAATTAAACCTGGCCACGCCTCCTCCGACACATCAAAACTTAGCTTTAATAAAGAATTGCCAGTGGTGGTCCAACCCCATTACCAAAAATTCTACGCTTTGTGTGTGCCTGGTCCTGGGGACGTTAGTGTGGCATCAGGGGGTAAGATGTGCCCTTCATCATTAAAGAGACTCTTCTGGTATGCCCAGCTTAGTTTTTTATTGTTTTGTAGACTATACAATGAGATCCATTGAGGTGAATAATAACAACACATATTACCTAATGGTATTGCATTATAAACGGCAATGATTATCAATATTATATGGGTATAAATATCCTTATTAATACAAATGTTTTCTTCAATGTTATCGTTGTTGTCAGCGTGACGTTGCCAGGTCGTCGATATGTGGTTATTACCCATAGTTTTGATTCTAAACAGCCGCATAATTATGTATGCTATTCTGCATATTTTCAGGTGTTGTTGTTTGCAAGATAACTTACTTGACTTGGGTACGCTTGTGAGCGTTCTGGTAACACTAACGAAGGCCTGTGCTCAAACAAGGCAGTAGTGCCGATAATTATGAGACACCAGGCTGCCAATAACATTTAATATAACAATTTGAACGGTTTTATGTGTGTTAAGGAATTGCAAAGGTTCAAAATGCATATTATACGTAATGAGAAATGGGCATATGAAGCATGTTCTCTTCAGAATTTTCATGGACAGATAAAGGACCCTGAAGCTAAAATAGGGCCGTTGTAGCAAGTAGATTGCAGCTCCAAAAACAAGACGATTAATTCATAATTCTCCTAGATTGTGAGCCCTTGAAGAAATCGAGGGGCATATTATCAAGGGGGTTTATCTCCGCTTTTTTGGCTTTAAAAGCCAAGAAAGCGGAGATAAAATTATCTCCCTATTACCTAGCTGTCGCTAACACCAGTTAGCGACAGCTAGTAGGAGATAGCGACCATCTTGGGCCCCACTTTGCATGTCAGTGATATTTATCACTAATGACATGCAAAATGGGCGTGCCAAGATGTTAGCGACTGGAAACAGTCGCTAACATCGCTATCTCCTATTACCAACTTTTGGAGCTATTCGCGCTAAGCGCGAATATCTCCAAAAGCTAACACCTGCCCTGAGCAGTTCTTAGCCATGTTATCCAATGGGAGGTGGATAACATGGCTAAGAGCATTAGCTCGGTAATGCATGAATATCGCTGACTTTTCAGCGATATTCATGCATTGCGGCCGTTTTTTATCGCATTTGCGATAAACCTTGGTAATACCAAGGTTTATATGCGGTAAAAATCGCCGCAGCTCAGCGGTAAAATTTGTCTCTAACCAAGCAATAGCGATAATTATCGCTATTGCTTGGTAATATGCCGCCTAGTCATCACACTTGGTCGAGTTTCCCCTAAAACATTCATGAGTACTTAACATTAGACACCAGCATTAAGCACTACATAAACATGTAGGGGCAGGTTTATGTTGCCTGACGCATCTCTGAAAATCAGCAGAGATGCGCCAGGAAAGATGTGGCACGCAGGTATCCTTGCGCCACCCATGAAGCGCTGCATTGTAAATAAACAGATGCGTGTCTTATCTAGGGCGTGAAGTTGGCGCAGTGCTGAAGTTGTGTTGCATCCAGCGCGCAACTCCAGCACTTTTCCAACTTGCCTTATCTGTAATGTGGTGTGTCAAGCCTTACGGCTGCTTCAAGCAGGCGCAGGCTTTTGACGCATCAGCGTTGGTAAAGTGACTCAGTGAAATCTTGCAGATTTCACGGAGTCACTTTTCGGGAGCGTTCCTGTGACGGAACGCACCCCCCTGCGTGGAAACGCCCACATGAAACCTGACGCAGGTTTCATGTGGCGCAGGGCCTTACACCGTGACGCATCTCCATAGATGCGTCACGATGTAAGTATGTCGCAACGTGGCGCAGGGTTTACGCTGCTGCTGCATCACAGAAGTGACGCAACGGCGGCGCAAAAGTGGCGCAAGTCCAACATAAATCTGCCCCGTAATATGTGCATCACTCAGATTAGCTATGTTGGAATCTGAACGCGCTGTATCAGAGGCTGGCTCACTGTTTTCTAGGTAACTCGCTGTTTTTCTCTGCACGTTTCCACAGTGCCTTCATGACCACACAGCCAGCGCACGGTGGTAACATTCTTTTTTCAGTCTCGCGCTGCCTCGCGCGTCAATGTTTATTGTGCAGCAGAAAAAGACGGAAGCAGAAGAGTTCACGGACCTCTGCCGGGCTTGTCTCTCAAACCCTGCGCTGCGCATCATACCTATGTCTGCCTTACAATAGAAATCGATGTTGTACAAGGACCTTCCACCTCTCAGATTTTTCACCAAGTTGTGAGCGCTCCGAGGCGGCGGAACTCCATTTGTCCCCTTGCCCCCCTCCTCCATTCCGAGCATTTGATCTGAGCGACGTTCGGTAGAAGTCACGGTATCCAGACGCTCGGTTACCAGCATGGGGGGTGGAGGAGGGGGGAGCATTCGAGTGCCTACAGCTGCTGGGCATTTATTTGCATTACCTCACACCGTGCTCTGCTGAGGCAGCCGGTTACAATCGATGGGCAATGGTAGCTGAATTCAGGAAGAGAACGGGTACAACAGTAGGAAAACGAAATAAGCATTGGCAACAGGACTGCTAGTGCACTGGTTGTTTTTTTTCTTTCATATATATATATATATATATATATATATATTCACTGAAAAAACCATAGGTTATAGACCATATATAGTTAGGAATTAGCATTTAAAAAACCTTATTTTACTCACACAAAACCATTGAAATTCCATATATAGTTAGTTGCACTAACTATATATCGCGCACCTGCAATCCACTGCTGATGATGTCACATATTACATCATTCATGACATGGTCAGTGACATCACTGATGACATCACTGATGACATCTCAAATGACATCACTGATGACATCACTGATGACATCTCATTTGACATCAATGACCACATCACTGATGATATCATTCATGTGACAATACAATGCATCTCCTCACATTTTAATATAACCTCTGTTTCACCCAGTGTTAAATACAGAATATAATTTTTGAAACCATTGACACACCAATACTAGTTACTACATACGCACTCACTGATTCCTACGTCTACACACACCTTCACTCATTCACCCATACTATCATTCATACATACAATCACTCATCTTTACAACACTATCATATGCACTCATACACCTATACAGACACTCACAGTCTGCCACTCATCCATGGAGTTACTCACACACCTAGTCAGTCCTGTAAAGAATCAATGACACTTCCATTTTCTTGTCTATACAGTTAAACATAGAGCACCTTACATTTTCAAACATATACTAACACATACTTACCTTGTTATACAATCATTGATACAAGTACACATTGATCTGCACAGAGTCACACACCTCCCAGCCAGCCACACACACACTCAGTCTCCCATACAAATACTTGGACAATCAATCAGTAACCCATATAGTTAATCATATAGCTACTGATCAAAACATGCAGCAGTTTACAGAACAACAGACATAATGATGCACAAATTAAGACACTTTAGTCACTAACCCATGCACTCAGTGAGACACATTTAATCACTCACTCATGCATTCAGTCATGCACCTACTAAATCCTTTGTCCAGACACTTATACTTCCACTCATTCTTCAATATGTAAGACACATTTTAACTTTACAGAAACATACAGTCACTGGATGTTGTCATCAGTGATGTCATCAGTGATGTCATTTGAGATGTCATCAGTGATGTCATCAGTGATGTCACTGACCATGTCATGAATGATGTAATATGTGACATCATCAGCAGTGGATTGCAGGTGCGCGATATATAGTTAGTGCAACTAACTATATATGGAATTTCAATGGTTTTGTGTGAGTAAAATAAGGTTTTTTAAATGCTAATTCCTAACTATATATGGTCTATAACCTATGGTTTTTTCAGTGAATTTTCAAGGTTTTGTAAATGCTAATTCCTAACTATATATGGTCTATAACCTATGGTTTTTTCAGTGAATTTCAATGGTTTTTTAATAGCAAATATCATAAGCTGTCGAATGTCAAGTACGTGGTAAGTGAAAACATTTTCGTGTTTATGCACACTGATCTGCTTTGAATGGTGCCCCCCCCCCTCATTTCTATTAGGAGTACTCTCTCTTTGCAGATAGTGAAAGGTAGTTAACGCAGGTCTTTGCCCCCATTGTAATCCGTCGTGCCTGCTTCTCTCTCCATTTGATTCATTGTTATCCAAGTATTTACTGTTTTAGAATTAGTTCTCTTTGGTTCATTCTCTATTTACAAACAAACACAGAGTCGCAATACTCTGTTTAGTCTTTGCAGATAACGAAAAATCGTGTAAAAAAAAAGAAAAAGAATCGAGCAAAATCAGTAGGCCACTAATGGGATCTCTTTTTGACCTCGCAAAAATAGAAACATTAGGAACAACCCCTCATGACAAATACAAAACTAGTGAGATGAACTGAACTCCACACAATGATGGCTGCAAAACAGCTCGGCTCCGCCACCCACCCCGCCCAAAATAACGATAAAGAACGGCTGCCATGATTGGTTGCGGAATGACCACGACGGAGCTACGAAATGGTGCTGCTCTCATGCTAACCCCAGCTTCAGTCTGAAACATCCAGAAACACTGTAGACTACCAATTCGATCAGTTCCGGTAGCGCCCCAATGTAACCCGGTAGAGAAGAACTAGCCCTCCCCTCTTTGACTGATGGTTCTTGTTGCCTGTCCCTTCTGTTGTCATTTAACAGAACTATTTAGCCTGCTGAAAGGGGTTGTGTTCCGACCGCTGGTTGGTGGAGACATTTTGACTATATTCTGTACCTGCGTTGTCGCGTAATGCGTCATATGACGCGCCGCGTTAGCGCATCCGGAAGTCATCCGGGGCGCGCAGCGCGTAACGTAAGCATAACAAGTCATGTGACTTGTTAATAAAACTTTTCATTGGTTCATTTTACTTTTCTTATTGTAATGATGAAAGACTTGATCATATGACCTAAAAATTACGCTTTTCATTACTTCCGAACATTATTTTTTCTTAAATATATGTTATAATGTTCCAGGCTAATGTACTTTCCCGGAAATTTTACAACTGTCCTGCAAGTAAAATATATTCTTTTTTCGAGAAAAAGAGCGTTTCTTCGTCCCATGACGGAGCCGTTGAGCAAAAGAGGGTCGACCTGCTGTCTTAGTCGCCGATACGCCTGAATATGAGATTCTTATCGATCACTTTATGTTGCAGGAATAGAAAACACAACAGCCCTTGACCATTTATCTTTACTGCGTTCCTTCGTATTATACCTTTTACCCTTCATGTAATTGGTCTGCTTTATTTCACTTGCCTTTTAATGATTCTAAAACAGTGACTATTATTAAAAACTTTACCAATGTATATACTACTACCATGTTTTCTTTTAAAAACCTTTATTGTGAAAATTTCATTATACAAATACGAGCCTATAACCACGTGGGCCGGCCACGGAGCAAACTGTAATCGTATATGATGAATAGACATTTACACTGTAGAGGAACGTAACGGGCGGGCCATTAGGTTGCAAGAACTAAGGTGTCTAACAGTTACGGAATCGGTGGACGTACATTTTATAATTAAAATACGACAGGGCCAGTTACAATAAAATTATCTAGATATACATTTGCGGGCAAGTACCATGGGTGACGTTAATTCGAACTTTCAACAGTACAGTAATCAATAACACATCAGAACTTAATATCAATAGGGATGTCGAAATATTCAATCAATTCTCGTCCCCGCCCGCCATGTGCTTCAAAACTGCATACGTATCTCGTGATTTCAAGGTTCTGCAACCAGTACACAACAAGGAGTTACGAGTCCCATTTATTCTGGCGCCATTTTGGGCGAGGACGGGCAGGTCCAGGATATAGTCAAAATGTCTCTACCAACCATCGACTATGATGATGTTCATATGCTGTATTTATTAGAGTAACACTCAGATGTCCACATGAAATAAATTTGCCACAATCTAAACATGTCATTTTAATCTTTCCAAAGTTCTTCTAAATATTTGGGACCGTTTCCCTTGCCTCTGAAGCTCTCAGTGCCACTTCTTTGATGAATGTACTAGCAGGTCAGGGGTTCTCCTCCAAATCTCTCTTTTATGCAGCACTATAATTAATTGTTGCCACCTCTCCATATGACGATGCATGGTATAGTTACCACAACTATATTTTTTTTCGGTTCCTCTAGAGAGTTCATCGTGGCAGATGAAGCGTGTAACGTACCGGGCATTTACCTTTTTTTGCATGTACAGGAAAGGAAAAAAAAATCGAGCGTCCGAGTTCTAAGGTGTCCCAGGGCCATTTTAGTGGACCAGGCCCAAATCCAAAGAACAGGCCGCCATTTTGAGAGTCCTGTTGCAGCCGCCTGTCGCTGTAGCATCAAGAGCAGCCGAAACTCAGCTGAATGGCAACTGAAACGGTAAAGGGGCGCCCCACTACAGCAGACGAGCCAGGCCCAAATCCAAAGAACTGCTATCTCACAGGCTAATGGGGCGACCCACGCCGAGTTTCAGCATTGTAGGATGACCACACAAGTACAGCAACTTGCTAGACATCACCTCGGTGCCATCCGGATCTCGGCGCCCCACTGCAGATGAAGTGCCTCTCAACTATGAAACCACCACGGTGACATCCGGATCTTGGCGCGTTGTGCTGCCTTCGGCCTATTCGCACATCGGTCCGCTACTGACGCCATCTCACAGGCTAATGGGGTGACCCACGCCGAGTTTCAGCATTGTAGGATGACCACAGCAACTTGCTAGACATCACCTCAGTGCCATCCGAATCTTGGCATCTCAACGCCTAGTGGTATCTTCCATACAAAAAATATTGTTACGCTGCCTTTGGCCCCATTCGCACACCAGTCCGCAACTTAGACATCACCTCGGTGCCATCCGGATCTTGGCATCTCAGCGCCTTGTGGTGTCAGTCAGAAAATATTGTTGTGCTGCCTTCGGCCTATTCGCAAATCCAAAGAACTGCTATCTCACAGGCTAATGGGGCGACCCACGCCGAGTTTCAGCATTGTAGGATGACCACACAAGTACAGCAACTTGCTAGACATCACCTCGGTGCCATCCGGATCTCGGCGCCCCACTGCAGATGAAGTGCCTCTCAACTATGAAACCACCACGGTGACATCCGGATCTTGGCGCGTTGTGCTGCCTTCGGCCTATTCGCACATCGGTCCGCTACTGACGCCATCTCACAGGCTAATGGGGTGACCCACGCCGAGTTTCAGCATTGTAGGATGACCACACCAACTTGCTAGACATCACCTCAGTGCCATCCGAATCTTGGCATCTCAACGCCTAGTGGTATCTTCCATACAAAAAATATTGTTACGCTGCCTTTGGCCCCATTCGCACACCAGTCCGCAACTTAGACATCACCTCGGTGCCATCCGGATCTTGGCATCTCAGCGCCTTGTGGTGTCAGTCAGAAAATATTGTTGTGCTGCCTTCGGCCTATTCGCACATCGGTCCGCTACTGACGCCATCTCACAGGCCAACGGGGCGCCCCACGCCGACTTTCAGCATTGTAGGATGGCCACACCAGTACCACAACTTGCAAGACACCACCTCGGTGCCATCCGGATCTTGGCATCTCAGCGCCTTGTGGTCTCTTCTACACCGGAAATATAGTAGAAAATATTGTTGCGCTGCCTTTAGCCCCATTCACACATCAGTCCGCTACTGACACCATCTCACAGGCCAACGGGGCGCCCCACGCCGACTTTCAACATTGTAGGATGGCCACAGAAGTGCGACAACTTACTAGACACCACCTCGGTGCCATCCGGATCTTGGCGCGTTGTGCTGCCTTCGGCCTATTCGCACATCGGTCCGCTACTGACGCAAACTCACAGGCCAACGGGGCGCCCCACGCCGACTTTCAGCATTGTAGGATGGCCACACCAGTGCGGCAACTTCCTACACACCACCTCGGTGCCATCCGGATCTTCGCGCGTAGTGAAGCTGCAGCAGCTGCAAATAAGCTTCAGACAGTGTTACAACCGCTGCTCAGAACTCTCAACTATGACACCACCTCGATGCCATCCGGATCTTGGCGCGTTGTGTTGCCTTCGGCCTATTCGCACATCGGTCCGCTACTGACACCGCCTCACGTGCCAACGTATTTTCTCCACATTTTATACCCTATGCCGCATAACAGGTCATGTGACTTCTTTATAAAACTTTTCATTGGTTCATTTTACTTTTGGTTTCCTAATGATGGAAGGCTTGATCATATGACCTAAAAACAACACTTTTCATTGGATGAAAACTTTTTTTTCCCCCCAAACGATGAAAGCCCCACCTTGTTTCTGGATGTTTCAGACTGAAGCTGGCGTCACCATGAGAGCACCACCATCTCGTAGCTCCGTCGTGGTCATTCCGCGAGCAATCATGGCAGCCGCTCCCCACCAGAAGCCTGCAGGAGTCGGGGCCCCCAAAACTTTTGATGAATTCTCAAGGCGGAGGGGACGCTTTCGAGAATGGGGTCCAAGACCTAGCAGACAAGCGTCCGATTTCCAAGGTGTCCCAGGGCCATTTCAGTGGACCAGGCCCAAAAAGGAAACAGCCTGCCGCCATTTTGAGAGTCCTGTGGCAGCCGCCTATCGCTGCACCGCAAGAGTGGGCGCAACTCAGCTGAATGGCGGATTTTGACACAGTGGACCAAAAGCGGACGGAATGGCAACTGAAACGGTAAAGGGGCGCCCCACTACAACAGATGACACTCCACCTGGAGAGGCCCGTTCACGCCGCCTCCCCCGGGGCGCCCCACGCCGTTATTCGGAGCAGCATTGTAGGATACCAAAACCAGTGCGGCAACTTACTGGACATCACCTTGGTGCCATCGTTCTGCTGCCTTGGAACTATTCGCACAACAGTTTGCTACTGATGACCCACCCCCCGCGACGCCCCACGCCGTTATTTGCTGGGTGGCAACTTACTAGACATCACTTTTGTGTCATCTAGATTTCGGCGCGTTCTGCTGCCTTGGAACTATTCGCACAACAGTTTGCTACTGATCACCCACCCCCCGCGACGCCCCACGCCGGAAATCTGGACGTTGTGCTGCGTTGGGACTATTCGCACAGCCGACCGCTACTTCGTTGTTTTTCTCTAAAAATGTTTATATGTTATTACTATTTTTGTTTTCTTGTATATATTTATAAATTATTAAAGTTTTATAATCTTACTACTTTGTCGGAGTGCTATATATTTTTAATGTGACACATAATTGTAAAAACTTTGATGTACAAAGAGTCATCCCTGGAATCTTCCGCTTCACGCTCGGTCCCCTCCCCAATCACAATACAGGATGGTTTTCAGATAATAGCAACGCTTCTGCTGTGACGGATCTCATCGAGTGTGGGCCTTGATCTACTATAACTCCTTTGAAGACGGGTGATTCTTTACAGCTGTGGCCATAAACTACATCTGCAGGGCTAGCTGATAGCCTAGGACCGGCCTGGACAATCGGACACAGAGGAAAAGGAGTGTCAGAGGGTGCGGTAGTGAATAGGGCGAAAGGGAGGTGTCGGGCGGGCACAGGGTGTGATTCTCAGGGAAGAACAGCGCAGATGGGGGGAGGTTTATTACCCATGCATAAAACAGAGAGCGGGGGTGACCACTGCCTGGGGGAGATGCTTGCGAGGGTGGGGAGCCATGGTAAGGATCGACAGCGTTCACAGAGTGGATCTGGTCAAGGCATCTAAAATGGCTGCCGTGCACGACAAAAGTGTGGCATTTGAAAAAAGACAAGATGGCGCACACAATGTTTTTCAACAATTCCTGATTTCCTTCGAATCGAACGTTAACAGACGTTGGGGCATATTACCAAAGTTAAGCGATATTTATCCCTAACGATGCATTGCAAAGATTTTTTTACCGTCAGAAATTATCGCAGATAAACCTTGCTATTATCAAGGTTTATCGCAAATACGATAAAAAACGAGCGCAATGCATTAATGTCGCTGAAAACTCCGCGATATTCATGCATTACCGAGCTAATGCTCTTAGCCATGTTATCCACCTCCCATTGGATAACATGGCTAAGAACTGCTCAGGGCAGCTGTTACTTTTTGGAGATATTCGCGCTTATCTCGAATATTTCCAAAAGTTGATAATAGGAGATAGCGATGTTAGCGACTGTTTCCAGTCGCTAACATCTTGGCATGCCCACTTTGCATGTCATTAGTGATAAATATCACTCACATGCAAAGTGGGACCCAAGATGGTCGCTATCTCCTACTAGCCGTCGCTAACTGGTGTTAGCAACAGCTAGGTAATACACATATAATTTTATCTCCGCGAAGCGGAGCGCTGTTACAGATATATATCTTGTTTTTGAACGTTAATTTCTCAAAATGCACTGAAGCACATATATTGAGACATAGCAAAGGCACATCGGGCTACCAGTCCCTAATATTTTACCAAGTTTCGTGCAAATCCATTCAGCCGTTCGATTATTATTATTATTTTTTTTTTTTGCCCCGCGGGGCCCTTTTAAAACCTCCACATCAAACCTAGGGGGTCAGCGAGGATCTACTATGCCCCCTTATGGTCATCAGCCGTTCGATTATTATTATTATTTTTTTTTTTGCCCCGCGGGGCCCTTTTAAAACCTCCACATCAAACCTAGGGGGTCAGCGAGGATCTACTATGCCCCCTTATGGTCATTTGCCCCTTCGCTTTGGCCTCCTCTTGTCTCTCGATCCTACCGAGAGACAAGATGGCGGCCGCTACGTACTGTTTGGAATGTTTACAGACACCGGAGAGCCAATCAGCTTCGCTTCGCAAAGCTCCGTAACGCGAAAAGTACGCGAAGCGGTGCGCTGTTACAGATATATCTCTTTTTTTGAACGTTAATTTCTCAAAATCCACTGAAGCACATATATTGAGACCTAGCAAAGGCACATCGGGCTACCAGTCCCTACAATTTTGCCAAGTTTCGTGCAAATCCATTCAGCCGTTCGATTATTATTATTATTATTTTTTTTTGCCCCGCGGGGCCCTTTTAAAACCTCCACATCAAACCTAGGGGGTCAGCGAGGATCTACTATGCCCCCTTATAGTTATTTCCCCCTTTGTTTTGACCTCCTCTTGTCTCTCGATCCTACCGAGAGACAAGATGGCGGCCGCTACGGACTGTTTGGAATGTTGACAGACGCCGGAGAACCAATCAGCTTCGCTTCACAAAGCTCCGTTGCGCGAAAAGTACGCGTCCTGGGCCGCTGCCCAGTCCGCTGTTACAGATATATATCTTTTTTTAAACGTTAATTTCTCAAAATCCACTGGAGCACATATATTGAGACCTACAAAAGGCACATCGGGCTACCAGTCCCTACAATTTTGCCAAGTTTCGTGCAAATCCATTCAGCCGTTCGGGCTAAAAGTGAGGCCAACCGCCCTATGGAAAACTCAATGTTAAAAACACGTTTTGGGACCCCCCTTTTTTCTCGACCCCCCCTGGACGAAACCCCCCCCAATTTTCAGGGGCTGCTCAGAAACAAAATGTGCCATTTTCCTGAAAATTTCAGCCAATTCCGTCCACAAACGCCAAAGTTATTAGACATAGAATTTTCAAAAAACCCATAGAGAAAAAATCCTAACTATATATACCTACTGGCGACCGCCAGTAGGTAATATATATATATATATATATATATATATATATATATATATATATATATATTTTTTTTTTTTTTTTATTGGAAGCCACAAAAATAAAAAGTAAAAGAAACCAAACAGCCATACAATTGAGGCCACCAAAGGCTTGCAAAACAAATACTACTTTTTAAAAAAAATCACTGATATGGCTATTTTGGTAGTGATTAAAAACACACACGAGTTAAAGAACTGTACTATGATGTCAGAAAAGTTATGAGTAGGGAGCTACCCTTTCTGTCAGGAAAAGGATTGGGTCGACACACACGCACTGTATTCACAAACAACCCCCCCTCTTTCAGTTTTGGCAGACATTTTACCGACAAGAAATAATGGTACAGTGAAGCACTCAAGTTGCAGGCTGCTACAATGTCACATTAACAATTTGTAACAGTCCTTTTAACCCCTTCGATGCTCATGACGGAACCGTTCCGTCATGACCACACCCGTTTCTTAGAACGCTCAGCACAGCGCGAAAATTCGCGCCGCGCTGATGCGGTTAACCAGCCTTGGCAAAGCGTTGGTGGCCTATTCATTTTGTGTAGCATGGCCAAAAGACAAAAAACTTTTTTTTTTTTTTAAAAAGGCACCATGACGCTGGTGGACATGGCATTTTGTAGGCCAGCTGATGCCTGCATGCCAATGAAATGACGGGGATGCCATTTTATATAATTTACTGATATGAGATTGATCTATATTTCTAAAAAAATTGGAAATTGAAGCAAAGTGCTTTTTTATGGAGAAAGAATATGTTTATTAGCACGTGGGGGAGAAGATAGGGCAGGGGAAAAACAGCACATAAGGGAAACACAACACAGAGGGTGGGGTGAGAAGCAGTGGTGTTGTGGACTCCCCGCTTCGTCAGCTGGGGCGGGTGGAGGGGGTCTGTAGCTGATGTCCTGCTGGTCTGGTGGCATCCACAGTACAGCAGACTGAGATAAAGGCACATTTCATTACAGGCACTGATCGTGCACCTGGCGCGATCAGCACCTGTTATCACGAGCCTAAGGCCACAGGGGCAGACCAAGGGCATGCAACAGGAACTCACTCTTAGGGGAAGGTTTACAAACCCCTTGCGCCACTTTTGCGTCACTTTTAACATGGAAAAGGTGACGCAAAAGTGGCGCAAGAGCCTTGTAAATCTGCCCCTTTATGTCTCATTTTTGCAGTTCAGCACTACATTAGAGCGCAGACTCAGGGGCTGGAAGATTCCCCTCTGTCTCTTCATGCATGTTTGGCTTGTGCCTGAAACCCCAAAAACAGACAACACTGAGATACATATTGCCATTACAAAATATGCAGCATTCTCTCCCTCTGCAGATTTTTTAAAGACTTGTTAAGTATAATTAAATAAATCAGGCCAAGATCAACGTAAACATTTAGGGGAAGAGAAGGGAGGGAAGATGAGCAGGAGCATTTAAAGAACAAAAATAAAATACTTTTTAGGGATTTCGACCTGGTTGCTGAACTTAAAACTCTTATGCAAACCTTTGGGAATCAACTGATAGCTGGCTGAGGTGACTAAATACTAGCATAACACTTGGTCTCTATCTCTAACTTAGCCAATGCACCACTGTTCTGCCGCGTGATACATGACAAATACTTGCCAACATTTCATGAACAAAAGAAGGTGTGGTTTTTCTTATCACCAATACAAAATTATGAAATCCCCTCTCCAGAAATTATTTTATGTGGTTGTGCCTGATGGTAACAAACTAAGACAGCTTTTATACTTTTCAGGCAAAGGGGGGTCCAATGTATGTCCAGGAGAGCTGGATCTATGTACGATTTTCAGGATATCTACAATCCATCTTAAATAATGTAACTCTTTTATATATTCAGTGGTTATCTTGAAAAGATAGCATGGATCTGGTGCTACTGGACCTACGATTGATACTCCTTCCCTAGACATATGTAGGTTTCATCACTGATGTTTCAGCACGGGATTCGTTCTTGCTCAACCTAACACATTTTTAAGAAGACTATGAAAATATAAATAAGGTTTAGCAGCTCAAATGTGTATATCAACAGGGTTTTTACTAAGGGGGCTCAGCTCACAAATCTTCTAATTATGTAGCAATGTGAAGTATACTATACAGGTACAAACATGTCTGAAATGTATTTCCTACTTGAATACTGGAATTGGGCAATGGCATGGCTCTTTGTCAAGTATATTTTTCAGCTTGAGAGAAATTAGCTTATTTTATTGAATGCAAGGTAAAACCATTTCTTCCCAACATCACATGATATTCAAATGAGTTGATGAACTTCAACAGATGCCACAAGATAGCTTAGTGGGTTCTCATCTTGCAAATTACTTCTTAGCCATACTAACTTCATTGTTGTATGATGTGTATTCAATTATTAGACATATCTTTAACTTAAAAATTGTTTGTAGTCATTGTCCGCTATGTGTCCACTTGGGAACATTGTGTTAAAGAAGTTTAAAAGACATGTCTGGGGAGGTACATAGGCCTTAGGCGAGGGGGCCCTGGTAGACTAGAGTAGGAGATGATGTGGCACCTGCTACACAGTGATTTGTGACCCACAAAGAAAAATTAGAGAATGGAGTATGACTCATATATATTCAGGGAGTTAGTGTTTCTGCTGCGTAGTTCTCTGCACACATCTATGCATCACTTGCTAACAGCCTATGTGAAGGTTTCTCGGTAGAATGACAGTTTGATCCCACTTTAAAAAATAAAAATCTCAAGAGAGTACATGACAACCCTACAGTTTCCTAGGAAGGTACGGGCTTGTTTGCTTAGGTCGCTTAAAGCCTTTCGACATGTACATCAATTGGGTAGTATGTTTTTAATGGCTAATCCCCTGGTGAGAAGCATAGGAGGGAGAAAGTGGTATGGAGCACCAAGGAAGAGAAGCACACAGGCAAAAGTAAGCAATCTGGAGCACGGGGCAGAGAAGGACATGGATGAGAGTGAGCAACACAGGAAAGCAGGGGGGAGATAGAAGCACACAAGGGAGACACCCGGAAAACACACGTACTCTCATGAGTGCATAAGAAAAAAAAATGAAAACAGCAGTTCCCTAAAAATGATGAGGGGAAGGACACAAGTAAATAAATTATGCTTCAGGAGACGGACAAACACAAGATGGTCAAGACAGTCCATTGAATAAGACATTAGTAAATAATAGTGACAAGGTACACAAACCAATGGTAAGCAAAGGCAGGATTAAGCCCACTGTAAATTCCTAGTATGCTGTCAATAGGGCTCTTCCAACCAGATAGCTTGCGCTGTCTGGTAGGCTCGACCTAAAAATGATACAGAAGCTAAACAACTATCTAGCTGGGCACCTGAAGTGTAAGCAATAAAGACAATTAACAAAAAAACATTTTTTTTAAAAGCACACTTTGAAAGCTTTAGGATTGAAGAGAAAGGAACCCCCCGTCCATGTCCAATTTCCAGTCTGTCATGATTTTCATCCGGGACTGGTTGAACTACAACCACCTGGAGTTAAACCCCGACAAAACGGAGTTGGTGTTGACAGGTGGTTGCTCCAGTCCCTGGTCCTCTCTTTTTTGGCCCCCCTCCTTAGTTCCCTCCCCGACTCCGTCTTCTTCTGTAAAAACTCTCGGTTTCAAACTGGATGACCAACTCTCCCTTCATTCCCAAGTCAGTTCTGCTGTGTCCTCGTCCTTTCTCTCTCTCCGTACTATCCGCAAAGTCTCCCGGTTTTTCTCTCTCCCTGCCCTCAAACTCATAGTCCTCGCGATGGTTATCTCCCGCCTGGATTACGGCAATGCCCTGATTGCGGCATGCCCGCTTACAGCGTGCGTCGTCTCCAGCTGGTCCAGAACCAGGCGGCCCGTCTGGTATTCAACTTGTCCAAATCACACCATGTCACTCCCCTCCTCAAGTCCCTACACTGGCTCCCCATTCGAGAACGAGCTCAGTTCAAGCTGGGCTGCATCATCTTCAACGCCCGGTCCGGCTCAGCCCCCGCTTTCATCACGTCTCAAATTCAACCTTATGTTCCTGTCAGGGAGCTACGTTCATCCGCCCAACAACTGCTTGTTGTTCCTCGTTTTAAACGCAAAAAATGGGGAGGCTCTAAATTTTCTACACTCGCCCCTGCTTTTTGGAACTCCCTCCCGGCTCACCTTAGATCCTGCCCCCAGTACACACTTTTTCGCAAGGCTCTAAAAACCTTTCTCTTCACCCAAGCCTTCTCCCCATAAACTCCTCCCTGTGATCCTGCTCCTCTGCCTTTCAGGGTTTCAGTACGTTACAGCGCCATGAAACCGCCTGGTTTACGCGCGCTTAAGAAATATTTTAAACTCAAACTCAAACTCAACCATTTTAGTGTGAATGAGGTGCATATGCTTTGTGCAGTCACTCAAAGTTAAGGGACCCAGTGGACTGAGCCATTGCCCATGGTGCATGCTGTGGTGGGCAGAAGCAAAAAGTGAATGGCAATTCAACAGACTAATGGATAAAGTCTACTGCCCATAAGTCCCTCTATGTATATTATATACATTTTTTTAAACCAAAAGTCTGGCAAGACAGCTAAACTTTGGGGAAAAGGTGTGGTCTAACGGCTAGAGCAGTCAACTTTAAAGCCGGGGAAGCGGTTTCGAGCCTCGGCAGGGACACTCAACATCCTGTGAACTGATCTCATGTAAAGCGCTCTGATACCTTCGGGTCTACTTCGTGCTATATAACCCCCCCCCACCCCCCCCCAAAAAAAAAGCTATTTCAAAGGCCAGGTCCAATGAGAGACCTCCTTACAAAAAGCAGCAAGGGCCTGTTTAGATACCCACCACCAGCAATGCATCTTCGAGCGCTAGGCACTCAGTCTCCTAGATATTCTAAGGTCTCTTGTTGAATCAGGACTAGTCCAATACCATTTTATTTGTGTGGTCCTTACAACTCTGGGTGAGATTCAAGTGATTAAATACGTCACACTGCGGGACATACTAGGTCCATGCAATATATACTTGCTGGACTCTAATCTCAGAGAGATGCAACGGAGATTCTTTGGAGTTCTAATCTAGAAAATGTGCAAAAGGGTTAACATAGGTCCATTTTCATATGAAGTGTGGGGAGAGGAAAGACCTTTATGAAAAAAAATGTATGCATAAAAAAGGTTCAAAAGTACATTTTTTAAAAATGTCTTATTTGTTGCCACTGCACTAACATGCCTATTTCGACTTCGGAGGGTGGGGACTTAGGGGCATATTATCAAGGGGGTTTATATCCGCTTTTTTGGCTTTAAAAGCCAAGAAAGCGGAGATAAAATTATCTCCCTATTACCTAGCTGTCGCTAACACCAGTTAGCGACAGCTAGTAGGAGATAGCGACCATCTTCGGCCCCGCTTTGCATGTCAGTGATATTTATCACTAATGACATGCAAAGTGGGCGTGCCAAGATGTTAGCGACTGGAAACAGTCGCTAACATCGCTATCTCCTATTACCAACTTTTGGAGATATTCGCGCTAAGCGTGAATATCTCCAAAAGCTAACACCTGCCCCATAGCAGTTCTTAGCCATGGTATCCAATGGTAGGTGGATAACATGGCTAAGAGCATTAGCTCGGTAATGCATGAATATCGCTGACTTTTCAGCGATATTCATGCATTTCGGCCGATTTTTATCGCTTAGGAGATAAACCTTGATAATAGCAAGGTTCCTAAGCGATAAAAATCGCCGCAGCTCGGCGATAAAAATATCGCCGCTAAACCAACATAGCGATAATTATCGCTAGTTGTTGGTAATATGCCCCTTAATCTTCTCCCAACCAACGTCTCACTATCTGCCCCAAATTCTCAAGTTGAGGAGGCCCACAGCGGGAATTCCACAGTTCACATTTCGGCGACCTTGGTTTTCGTTGCCGATACATCAATGTTTACATTTTTTAATTTGCCAAATTGCAAACGCAAATAAACATGCAAATAAAACTTCAATTGATAAGTCAATACCAAGAATAAATAGTACCACATTTTTTGCCACCAAAACGATATAATGACATATAAATGCACGGTTAAAAGGCGTTTCATTCTTCGAGATTATTAAAACGCTATATATTCTATGTACATTCTTCTTAATTGACACATCAGTGATTTCAATACCAAAAGTAAAATAGTTAAAAAAGTTTCACAACAAAAATCCGTGCTTTAGAATACTTTTTACCAGCTCTTTTTATAACAGCCAAGTTGCTCCTTTTCCCTTCTATTCATTTTCTATTGAGGCACAAAATATATTAGAGCAACTTAAAGGTTATTTTTGCGTGTCTCACCTCCAGGACAAATCCTTTTCCTCATTAACATTCCGGAATATAAATTGAGCTGGGAAGCATTTAACATGCCACCAAAGTCTTTAATTTTATAACTATGTTAAACACCATGAATAAATATGAGTTTCCTTCCCCCTTCCAGACCCTGTGCTTTTCCATCACAATATCTTTTACTTTTACAGCATCTTAAGCACCTTCCACCTATCCGAATGGGATAATGAAAAACATAACGACGACACACTGTATTTTTTAATGCTTGTTCCCTATAAAGTCATATAAAATGGTTTCCTTATATCTTTATTATGTACTTTTAATCTGGAAACATTAACACTCGAAACGCAGCATATAGTTAAATCTTGCCCTGTACTACAGCTCTCGTTTAAAAGCATCTTTACAGATTTTTCTACATTTATTTTTCCCTCACTATGAAACCTTTTCTTTCTACAGAAACATTTACTAACAGGGATACTTCAAACTATTCATAAGGTGTCCCTGAAATAACAATTGCATTTTTAAAACCTACTATATTTTGAGCTTGTCTATTAGTATCTATAATATTGGATTTAGACCAAAAAAAGATATGTTTTTTGCAAAAACTATCTCCAACTTTTTCAGCACAAGCTTACGGAAAGCCCAGTGGTTGTTCTGTTGCGCTTGTCTTTAACATTCTTTCCCGGTCTCTCCAAGCACCATTCTGAAAATTAGTGTACCCAAGGGATAAATTGCTCGCTTCATGTTGATGCTAAAAACTGACAATTATCATGAGCACTTCTTCATCCTCTGGAATACATTTCAATGACTGTCACAGATACTGTTCTCTCCATAGTCATCTGCTTTTGTCTCAAAAAAGAATAGTACGTTTTAGAAATGTAATCTAAACACTAAAATTGGCACGTGCTGCCTACTCAGGGTATAGTCTAATTTACTTGCCCAGGAGGGAGATCTAGGTTCATCGTACAAGGCCGCTCAACTAGAATAGCAATTCCAGCTGCACTGGGGCAGGACTTAATTTCAAGAGCGGTGGTCGAAAACCTAGGAGCCACCGTTGATAAGGAAAGGACACTGCAAGTCCTGACAAGATATATCATCTGCTCATCCCGCCTCTAAGTCAACCAAGTACACTCTATCATCTCCCTCATCCCCACGGTGAGACGCAGCATGAAAAGCATTGACTTCAGCCTCTTCTATGTGACCTCCCTCTGACTATAACAACAAAAACAATTTCAAGTAGCTTGTCAACCATTAAATTAACACACATGCCCATTGCGAATGCCATCCCGTAATCAAAGCTTCTGCAGCGTTCCACAATGCATCTACTGGAGAAGCCCATACCACTTTAAGAAAGCCGAGCATTATGGATGGGGCAGCTCCTTCCTCATCCAATCAAAACGTACCTGATCCCCTTAGAGTCATATTCAAAACCATTGGAGGAACTTGGGTAAGGCTGACTCTTGATCCCCTCACTATCCTCCTTTTATTTGAAAGAAACACTCCGAAGTACTCAGGACATCAGATGCACACCCCTCACAAGTTGTGTGTTCTGGATGACTGTGCCATTATATCTAATTATTTCATGAACAATTTTATTCTGAAGTTTATTTAGCACGTATGCCTCATTATGCTCAAATCGTTTCTCATAAGTGCCAATTAATTCGTATGGTGGATCCACAATTTCTCCACATCTTTTTTTGTACAACTATATTTATGTAAATACCTGAAGCAGCCAGAATGTGTTTATATGGAAAGTGCATCTGACATCTTGAGTAATAATTTATAATTTGGGGGGTGAATGGCACATGTTAACTTATTTTCTCCTGAAATAACTACCTGTACACTGCCCATAAAATGTATACTATTCACTCAATGAGCAACTTCAAAAG
The DNA here is from genome assembly GCF_964261635.1 of Lissotriton helveticus. Lineage (NCBI taxonomy): Eukaryota > Metazoa > Chordata > Amphibia > Caudata > Salamandridae > Lissotriton > Lissotriton helveticus. Next base: position 614,005,301 of record NC_136065.1, read on the forward strand.
TCTGGGTAATGTGCACTGGGTCTGGCCACTGCTGCCAACCCTTACTGTAAGTGCAATCTCTGCTTTGTACTTAAGGCATCAACAAATGTGGGCAAAGAAGGGAGTTTGGAGGCTCTAATTCCATACTGCAACACTCACCATCATAGCAAGAACTCAACTTGCTCTCAGAGCAAGCAACAGTGAATTACTGAAATTATAATAAATTAGTAGTAAGCTTGAAAATAATAGAACAATTTCTTTGTTGAAAAAATTTATCTAAAGCACAATTTTCCAAAAAAGGAAGTAAACTAACTTAATCAGGAAGAGGAACATATTTCCTAAATATTCATTAAAGCAAAACCATATTTATAGCCACATATAACTGCCGTTGTAGATCAGAATTCAATTTTTTCCAATATTTTTTAACTTGTCTTCACCCTTTTCATGCACTAGTCAATATGCCTTTCTTCCATTTTTATAGGTCATATATTTCTGTGTGTTTTAACTTGTCTTCACCCTTTTCACACACTGGTCAATATGCCTTTTTGGACTTTTTATGTTATATATTCACTATATGGCCTATTTGAGCTATATAAAAGCTCTGACTAAGATTAATAAAACTTCCTTTGATTTCAAGCCTGGATTGTACAGGCCGCCTTTTTTCCTTTCAAAGATGTATTTATTGATGTTGTTCCACAGTGACTAACAACAAATGAAGATTACCAAATAATGTATTTGGGTACCCTGTCTTAAAGATTTGTTGTGTACTCAGTTCCCTTGTGGAATGCTAACTGTCCCTGTCCTTTGATATATATCCTAAGGAAAGGCATTGAAAGAATTGAGAGTTGAGGGTGCCCATAAAAATGATGTTTATTAACAGCAAGTTCTCGTTCAATATACCTGTAGTAATGATCTGAGCCTATGCACTCATGCCCTTTTGAAACCAAGATTTGACGTACTAGAACGCCTACAGTCATCATTACTAAATGATGCCTTGTGTTGATACAAAAATATTGCCAATGGATCCAGCAAAATACATGCCAACTTTTGTTGCCATTCAAGGTAAACACAAGGAGCGCTGAAACGTTTCAGACACTCACACCCAGTCACATATCTGGGTTGAATCAATCTTCGTTCTTTAGCTTACTTCGCCACCGCAGTCCAGACACAGCTATATGCAAATCAGTCTTGTCCCTGTGCCTCATGGGAACAGTCCAGCCTGAACTGCCAAGCCAGGTCTTCCCTGGACCGGAAAAAAGCATCCTAGGACCGGTTCAGGGTAACACCCCTCATGAGACAACCTAGCTTGAATCCAGTGTCAAAGTGAGCAAGGGATCCACATTTGGGCATACCCTGACAACTTAGGGCAAACAAAGCAAACACAATGAGATGATGTACGGAGCGCTGAAACTTTTCAAACACTCACCCCCAGTCACAGATCTGGATTAAATCCATCCTCGTTCTTTAGCTCACTTCGCTACCCCAGTTCAGACCCAGCTATATGCAAATCAGTCTTGAACATGTACTTCATAGGAAGTCGAACTGCCAAGCCACGTCTTCCCTGGACTGTTAACAAGCATCCTGGGACCTGTTTCGGGGTAACACCCCTTATCAACCAAGCTAGCTTGAATACAGTGGTAAAGTGAGCAAGGGACCTACGTCTGGGCATACGCTGTCAACTTAGGGCAAACAAAGCAAACACAAGAAGATGATGGACGGAGTGCTGAAACTTTTCAGACACTCACCCCCAGTCACAGATCTGGATTAAATCCATCATCATTCTTTAGCTCACTTCCCTACCCCTGTTCAGACCAAGCTATAAGCCAATCAGTCTTGAACATGTGCCTCATAGGAAGTCGAGCCCCACCTGCCAAGCCAGGTCTTCACTGGACCGGAAACAAGCATCCTGGGACCAGTTTCGGGGTAACACCCTTCATTAACCAAGCTAGCTTGAATCCAGTGGTAAAGTGAGCAAGGGACCTATGCCTGGGCATACCCTGCCAACTTAGGGCGAACAAAGCAAACACAAGGAGATGATGGATGGAGCACTGAAACTTTTCAAAGACTCACCCCCAGTCACAGATTTGGGTTTAATCCATCATTGTTCTTTAGCTCGCTTCGGACACAAAGAAACAAGCACATTTCTCAAAGAGATTAAAGGAAACGCGTCGGACGCTTTTAGAGTATGTCCGTCAAGTAAATAAACATAAAATTCTAAGCTACGAGGAGTGCCGTTTTGTTTGATATTGACGAAGGAAGAGGGAAACTAATTTGAACACGCCTAGGCATTTTGCAAGGACCCCCGGCGTTTGGGCTGCACTTCGCCATCACACAGATCTGAATGAGGAAGTCTACAGTTCGGCATGCCCCCGCTAGAGAGGATCCATACTCGGGGGTAAGTGCACTGCAAGAGATCCTTAGAGCAGTAAAGTCGTTGACCACATCATGAGGGATGCAATATGTGAGGTCATAAGCAGTGCATTGCGGGGGGGCATAAGTTACAGTTCGCTCTGTAACTATAACTGCTGAATTTCTATGGGTTTTGTGAGTGTAAAATCTGAATCTAATTATAACCTCCCTGTAACCCTTGTTTTTTTCAGTAAGCTTCTAAGGTTTTTTAATTCTGTTTCCTAATGTTACCGTCCCTGTACCCTTTGTTTTTTCAGTGAATATCTATGGTTTTTTTATTGCTATTTCCTAACTTTAACGTCCCTGTAACCATTGGTTTTTTTCTTAATTTCATCTTTATTGCTATATAAATTGTACTACAATTTGACCCATAAGTTCAATTTGCTAATTACATTTTCACAAGTTTATAAATACATTTTATTCACAGATGAATTCCTATTATCTACTTTAAAACAAAACATTTAAAATTAAGGTAAGGTAACTTATGCAGTCCTTCTATATCTGAAATTCACCAAGTCTTTCTTTTTTTGCATACATTTTATAGATCCCCTGATCTGTTGTAAATCCCTGGTCAAATAAGGGGTCTGCCAGTTATACTGCACACATTCAATAAAAAACAGCACATTCAAAAAAAGAATTATGCTTATTATTATATAGCGAACAGACAAACAAAAAGACATTAATACAACACACCATTCGGAGCACCCTCCTCACCACAAGGCATTGTAAATTAAATCCATCCAGATATCCATATGGTATCTTCCAGCAGCAAAGCGTAGCTACTGCTACCCATTGTGGCATTGCGGCTAGTGTTCCTCAACATAGACAAGTCTAGACACACCTGCATTCCCTACCCTCTTTGTGAAGGCCTTTCTTTACTCCTCCATTAGGCATGCTACAGGCTTACCTGGTCACATCCTACCTTCCCACATTTTCTCATAAACCTCCCTTTGGATCTGTTTACAGTGCTTCAACCTGTCTCTCAATCCCGATATAAAGGGGGAGGAGCCCACTTCCCCACTTTTAGGCCATATCTTGGTTGGACAGTATACATCCCAAATTCACCAGAATCTTCTGATATTGTGTCAGATCCTAAGGTCCCCATATAACCAGCAGGGATGTATGACGTTACAACTCATACTTTTACAACGCATACCATTACAACAAAAATTTTACAACGCAAAAACTTTTACAACGCATGTATTTACAACGCAAGTTTTTACAACGCAGGTACCTTTACAACGCATACCATTACAACGTAAGTATTGGTAAGTATATATTATTTTTTTTTAATTTAAAATAATTGAAAATAATATAATTTAATTTAATTTAATTTCATTTCATTTAATTGATTTAATTTAAATTTAATTTAATTTTATTTTTACCCTGTACCCCTGTACCCCAAAAATCCAAAACTGACCCTGAACCCTAAAAATACCCCTGTACCCCAAAAACCCCAAACTGACCCTGAACCCTAAAAATACCCCTTTACCCAAAAACCCAAAACTGACCCTGAACCCCAAAAATACCCTTTTACCCAAAAACCCAAAACTGACCCTGAACCCTAAAAATACCCCTTTACCCAAAAACCCAAAACTGACCCTGAACTCTAAAAATACCCCTTAACCCAAAAACCCAAAACTGACCCTGAACCCTAAAAATATCCCTTTACCCAAAAACCCAAAACTGACCCTGAACCCTAAAAAATACCCCTGTACCCCAAAAACCCAAAACTGACCCTGAACCCTAAAAATACCCCTTTACCCAAAAACCCCAAACTGACCCTGAACCCCAAAAATATCCTTTTACCCAAAAACCCCAAACTGACCCTGAACCCTAAAAATACCCCTTTACCCAAAAACTGAAAACTGACGCTGAACCCTAAAAATATCCCTTTACCCAAAAACTGAAAACTGACCGTGAACCCTAAAAATACCTTTTACCCAAAAACTAAAAACTGACCCTGAACCCTAAAAATGCCCCTTTACCCAAAAACTGAAAACTGACCCTGAACCCTAAAAATACCCCTTTACCCAAAAACTGAAAACTGACCCTGAACCCTAAAAATACCCCTTTACCCAAAAACTGAAAACTGACCCTGAACCCTAAAAATACCCCTTTACCCAAAAACTGAAAACTGACCCTGAACCCTAAAAATACCCTTTTACCCAAAAACTGAAAACTGACCCTGAACCCTAAAAATACCCCTTAAAAAAACCCAAACATATAAAATTTAAAATATAATTATATACTTACCAATACTTACGTTGTAATGGTATGCATTGTAAAGGTACCTGCGTTGTAAAAACATGCGTTGTAAATACATGCGTTGTAATGGTTTTTGCGTTGTAAAAATTTCGTTGTAATGGTAGTGCGTTGTAAAAGTTGCGTTGTAAAGGTTGTTTCCCAACCAGCAGTGATAGTCTAGGTTGCAGTTCCAGGGGGGCCACCGTGGCCTCCTCCAGTGATTCTCTGGTTGCATCCCAGAAGGAGCATAGTCTGGGGCAGCACCATAATGTGTGTATCAGTGTACCCTCCAACCTACGGACAAGAACACCACATTTAATATAAAACATCTGCTACTGCAATTTCTATAAGTGTAACACTGCCTGTGTGGCTGTGTGAGGGACTGTGTGGGCGTGTGATTGACTGTAATAGGGTGGGTGAGTGGCTATATAGGTGTGTGAGTGGATATTTGAGTGGCTGTATAAGTTTATGAGTGGGTGTGTGAGTGGCTGTGTGGGTGTGTAAGTGGGTATATGAGTATGAAAGTGGGTGCATGAGAGGGTGTGTGAACGGCTGTGTGTGTCTGTGACTAGTTTTGTGGGTCTGAGAGTAGGGGTTTGAGTGACTGTATGGGTGTGTGTATGGGTGTGTGAGTGGGTGTGTGAGTGCATGTGTGAGTGGCTGGGTGGGTCTGTGAGCAAGTGTGTGAGTGGTTTTGTGGGTCTGAGTGGGTGTGTGAGTGGTTTTGCAGGTCTATGAGTGGGTGTGTGTGGGTGGTTGTGTGGGTTTGTGAGCGGTTGTGTGGGTCTGTGAATGGGTGTTTGAGTGGATGTATGGGTAAGTGAGTGGCTGTATTGGTGTGTGAGTCGGTGTGTGGGTCTGTGAATGGGTGTGTGAGTGGATGTATGGGTAAGTGCATGGCTGTATGGGTGCATGAGTGGGTGTGTGAGTGGTAGTGTGGGCATGTCAGTGGGTGTGTGTCAGAATATGTAAGTGGGTGTGTGACTGTGAGTATGTAAGTGGGTGTGTGGGTCTATGATTGGTTTTGTGGGTCTGTGAGTGGGGGTGTGAGTGGTTGTATGGGAGTGTGCGAGTGTTTGTATGGGTGTGTGAGTGGGTCTGTGAGCAGGTGTGGTAGTGGCTGTATTGGTGTGTTAGTGGTTGTGTAAGTAGGTGTGTGCATGTGTGCATGTGTGAGTTGCTGGGTGGGTCTGTGAGTGGTTTTGTGGGTATGAGGGGGTGTGTGAGTGGTTGTGTAGGTCTATGGGTGTGTGTGTGAGTGGTTTTAGGGATCTGTGAGTGGCTGTTACTGGCTGCATTCATGTGCAAGTAGGTGCATGAGTGGTTGTGTGGGTGTAAGAGTACATGAGTGGCTGCGTGGGTGTGTGAGTGGTTTTGTGGGTCTGAGTGGGTGTGTGAGTGGTTTTGTAGGTCTAGTGGTTTTATGGGTCTGGGAGTGATTTTGTGGGTCTGTGAGTGGCCGTGGGTGGCTTTAAAGGTGTGCAAGTAGGTGTGTGAGTGGTTGTGTGGGTGAGTGAGTGGCTGGATTGGTGTGTGAGTAGGTGTGTGAGTGGTTGCATGAGTGTGTGAGTGGATGTGTGGCGCTGTGAGTGCGTGTGTGAGAGGTTTTGTAGATCTGTGAGTGGGTGTGTGATTGGTTGTATGGGTATGTGAGTGGTTATGGGAGTAGGCGTGTGGGACTGTGAGTGGGTGTGTGAATGGTTTTATGGGTCTGTGAGTGGGTGTGTGAGTGGTATATAGGTGTCAATGGTTGTGTGGGTGTGTAAGTGGACGTGTGAGTATGTGAACAGGTGTGTGGGTCTGTTAGTGGATGTATATGTTTTTTAATTGGGGTCGGGATCCACAGATCTGCCTCGGAGCACAAAGTGGTTGCATTCAGTGCCGCGGTAGATCTGCAGATCGTAGCACACTCCAGAAAATAAAATGTTTGGACAATTTCCTTCCCATGAGGGCTCCCTTACAGACCTCTCCTTCAATCCCATGGGGTAAGGGCATGTCTACCCTGACTCTTTCTATCATTTTTACATTTTATTTCTTTCCCTGGAAACCGAGTCTCGATGCAGAAAATGTCAGCCACAACTTTCCTCTCAGGTTGCAGCCAGTGAATCACAGCATTGCTGTTGGCTTGCGATTCCACTGCGGTGGATCTGCAGTGGAGCCACGGTGGAACCACGTCTTTAGATATGCATAAATGTTTATATTTTAATAACTCCAAAACTACTCAACAGATTTACACCAACTTACAAAAAGCACTCTTTCTAGACCAAGATATCGCTTTATGCTACATTTGGTGTAATTCCATACAGCGGTTCTAGCTGTAGTTGTGTCTAAAATCACTATTGAAAGCTGCATGAGGAAAACACATTTTGGGACCTTCCTTTTTCTCAGCCCCCGCTTGACGGATCACCATGAATTATTCCAGACAGCAGCTGAAGTGACTATCAAACGAGTTTTGAACATTTCGTCAAGATTCTTCAAAAGTCTCTTCCTATGTAAACTAGGTCACTATAACAACCTGCTGGCAACCGCCAGTGGGTAATATATATATTTTTTCAATGAACAAACCAGAGGTTAATATCTTAAAGAAGAGTTTCTAAGCACAGTGATTCACACAATAACACAAAATGAGTAAATAAATATATTTAGTGTTTGGGAGACCAAAGAACGGTGTAATTTGGCTAGCCAGACATGATATGGGAGTGTACAATTTGTATTGTCAAATAGGCACAGTTGGTTAGTGCCTTGCTCAACTTTTCTCGCAAGGATACCCCTTACATAGAAAAGTCCTATTATACACTGACAAAGTAGTTTGAGGAGAAAACGTTTCGTTTGAGGAGAAAAGGTCTTGTGGAGAAATACTTTCAACTTGAAATAGTCTCTCAAGGGTCCAAAACACACACAATTTTACTTTATGAGGTATGATGGGAACTCTACACAATTTGAGTAACATGAACTTCGCGTTTATGCAAGAGTATACAGCGTAACAACTAAATTGCACTTGAGCATTGACCACCACTGGCAAAGGCCCAAAGTAGATCTGGCAATTTTGTTGGGCCATCCTCCACACAGGGGAGGGGTGGGGGGCAGGGGGATGTGCAAAGCTTAACAAAACCAGGCCCCAGCACTGCTGCTTTTGCTACTAGGAGCAGATATTGCAGCATTGCTGCAAACCTGACCCCCAGTAACAAAACCAGCCCCACTGCTCCAAAAGTGCCCTCTACCCTTTCAGCCTACTGGGCAAATGCCCGATGCCTGCTACGGCCAGTCAGTTCCTGCAAAGGTGTTTTCAAAAAGAGATGCCTACACAACGCTGAAACACACATAATTAGCAATAATGACTACATTTTGTCACATCACAAAGACAGTGTAGGTCACAGGAGAGGACGAAGGCGCAGCTCAGTAGTCTTAGCCACAGCACGAATATGGAAATTGGGTGGCTTAGTTTCAGCAGCACCTTTTAGCCATGCTGTGCGAGAAAAGAAATAAGGTTTTCCAGGAATGATTACTGGCGTGTGCACTCTCTCTGGACACAGAAGCAAAAAAAATCATTACAATGAAAGAGCATCTCATAATGTCATACCCCTTGAGAAATAAAAGATGTTAGAGCTGAGAAAACAATGAAAAGGAAAGCCTGGGGAGAAACACATGCTGTAAATTAATAGGTACTGTGAGAGCTGGACTATATTATGTAAGACATACTTTCCAGCAGCAGATACTCAGACAGACAGCAATGTAGGGTATGAGCAAGCGCGCTGCACCACCGTGTTGCCTGTGCAGTTTTTTACACAGTGCTTAGTACGGGTTTATAACTACGACTCAAAGTTGTATGCTATTTTTATTTTTTTAATTTACCACTGTATTTTTCCATATTTATTTTGCCTCATCTCATTAGCAAACACTCGGTTTTATTTTTGGCAGGGGAAAATACAAAGTTGCGAGCAGATAGTATGTTTCCATGTATACTTAGATGATTAATGTGCACTCACACTTTGATGTCTGTGGGATTTAAGTGTACCAAGTCGTCTTATGCTTTAGAACAGTACAATGGTCTATATAAAATTGGTATTTTCTAGTACAAGCTCATGTGTCCATATGCAGCTGTTTAGGCGTCACTAGGAAAGGTAATTTCTTTTTATCTATATGCTATCAATGTTCACAGTTATTGCTATGTCTGGCAGTAATTATTGCATTCTTCTGTTTCTATATATAAACACAGTAAACGAGATTGGTTCCTGTCCCTTTATGTAGAAATCAGTACTCAGTACTCTTGATTCCTACTTCTAACCCTTTAATCCTAGATAGCATTTGATAGATAAAGGAGCCAAGGAAAAGACAAAACAATCGCTTCACCAAGAAAGTACAATCTTAGTGAAGCTTCACTAACAACTAACTTGAGGGAGAGGTGTGGCAGAGTACCGGACCGCGGTTCAATCACAGGCGGCAGCTCAGCTCAGCATCGTGTGACTCTGGGCAATAGCTCACATAATCTCCCCGACTGCCCCAAGCGCTTTGAAAACCTTGGGCCTCATTTATGAAAAGTGACGCATCGCTGCGTGAAAACAGCGATGCGTCACTTTTCACTGCGCCCTCCTTGCGAGACCAATGATGCGTCATAGTTACAGTATGACGCATCATGGCACAAGGAGTTACAGATACGTCAGTATTTCTGACGTATCTGTACGGCGCAAAAGTGACGCATTGCTGGAGTGTGTCACAAAAGTGACGCAACTCCAGCAATCTGTCCTTTCACATGGGGCATGCCCCATGTGAAAGGGCTTGCATCAGTCTCATGCCTGCTGTGAGGCAGGCGTAAGAAATTGACGCATTTGCGTCCTAGGAGTGGGGCAGTGAAATCTTATAGATTTCGCTGCGTCACTTCTTTGACCCTGTCTTGCGTCAGAATGCCCCCCTGCATACATTATACCTTGTGTAGGTATAATGTGGCGCAGGGGTTTACAAAGTGATGCATCTGTCTAGACGGACGGACTCATAAATGAGGCCCCTTGAGAGGTGATAAATTTGCGCTTAACAAATTATTATTATAAGGTCTTCTGCTTCCACTGCTGGCAACTTTGCAATAGACTGCATACCCTCGCTCGACTCTAAATTTGATATCTGTCCTTTGTATTTAGATGGTCTAACTTCTTTCTTCCTTCATTAATCTGTATCTCCCTTCTTGTAACCTGAATGTGTTTCCCTAGTCTTGTTGGTCTCCTTGTGCTTAATCTTATTTCCCCTCCTCTCATTAGGCAAAACCACGGAACACTGCCCTGCTCACAGTTCATGAAGCCTCCACTCTGATCACCTTCTGGACACATTTGAAGGAATAATACCCACCTTTTTTCCTCTCCTTCTTGCCAGTTCCGTTCACATTTTTACCCGCAATTAAATTTGGAGCGCATTTTAAAATTTGTGTCCATCGCTTTGGCCAATGTGGTCTGCGAATTCAGCAAAAATGACCACAAAATTAAATCAGACCCCATGCCCTTTTCAAATGTATTCTTTGATGAGAAGCCAGTACTCACGCTAAATGCAAAACATATTAAGACACGCAAAAGATGTTGTGTGACCCTTTTCGAAAATAACATGGCGATGGTAAATTTAAATTAATTTGTTTTTAATTAAAAGTCAAATTAATACCTACTTTTTCGAGGTAATAAAGCACTCCTCACGTTATTGTCTACTATATAATGTGTATCATTGTACCATGATTGTGCCTTTCAACAATACCCGTATCGTGAACCGATGATTATCTTCAATAAAAATAAAAAATGTGTTAAAAAAAAAGTAGGCACTCCTCACGTTGCTTTCCTCAGCTGTATTGAGTTTAGACTTTGGTAGAGCACGTCAGTAGTCTAATGGCAGTGACCAATTTGTAGTTGTGTCTTGGACCTATGTGGTAAGCTTGGATGTTCATTGCTTCTTTTTGTGTCCAACAAACAAGCACTTTTGGCCTATGTATGGCCGGCATACAATGAATAGTGGGTCTTTCTGATGTTGAAAAATATGTTGTTGACCGACGTTCCCTGGGTACAAAGTCAAGAAGCTTTGCATGTTACCTTCAGGTATCACCCTTGCAAAAAACAGGCTGAAGCACTTCTTAGAGTCCTATGTGAAATGTCATAACATATATTTCTTGCATTATTATTAGGGTACAGATAACTCAAGGATCATACCTGGGGAAACAACCTTTACAACGCAACTTTTACAACGCACTACCATTACAACAAAACTTTTACAACGCAAGATCCATTACAATGCATACCATCACAAGTCATGTCATTACAACGCATACCATTACAACGCATACCATCACAACGCATGTCATTACAACGCAGTCATTACAACGCATACCATTACAACGCATACCATCACAACGCATAGTACCCTTACACTATCCAAAACGTACCCTACTGTTGCACCCCCTGGAGTTAGAATAGTAATTTTTACCCCTACACTACCCAACACTTACCCTACTGTTGCACCCCCTGGAGTTAGAATAGTAATTTTTACCCCTACACTATCCAATACTTACCCTACTGTTGCACCCCCTGGAGTTAGAATAGTAATTTTTACCCCTACACTATCCAATACTTACCATACATGCAATGTAATGGTATGCGTTGTAATGGTATGCGTTGTAAAGGTAGTATGCGTTGTAATGGAATGCGTTGTAATGGATTTTGCGTTGTAAAAAATGCGTTGTAATGGTATGTGTTGTAAAAGTATGCTTTGTAACGTCATACATCCCATACCTGGGGCAGGAGGTGGAGGCCCTGTAGATTAACAATTCAATGTCTCCCAGTTTTCCTAACGCTTCTGACTGGTTCTGTCTCTCTCTTGTCCCGTTGTTGATTTATCAAACAGCTCCTTTCTCCTGTTGCTCTTAGGCTTTCACATAAAGAAGATTTTGCGATTTCCACTGAGAGTTCGCATAGGATGGATCCGTGCCTGACTCTTCATCTACAATGCCAGATGTTTCTTCCTTGGTAAACAGCAAGATGGTTGAGTTCTACCTCAATATGATTTGGGAAGAGAACCCCTATGTGTACTGGGTGGTCCTCCTTTCAGTGGTTCAATGTAATCTCTCTCACTTGACGATTTGTGGCCCCTCATACTGGTACAAAGCCAGGAAGATCATGAGGTGAACAAGTTCAGATCTTGCCTTCATCATGAGCAGCAGGATGAGAATCATCCAATTGCAGCCACACTAAAAGGAATATGTAAATCAAAGTAGAGAAGCACGACCCAAAGCAAAGACTTACAAAAAGGAAGGGCACTAACAAATTGTTAGACATTGCATCCTTAGGGTGGTCTCCCCCCAAACTGTTTGCCTCCACATTTTGCTGATTCTTTTTGTTGACAGTAGGATTCTGAGCATTTTACCATTGCTAACCAGTGCTAAAGTGTGTATGCTTCTCCTTTAAACATGATGACACTGGTGTATACCTGATTGGCCCATATGATGTACTGGGATGTCCCCTGTAGAGTGGTATATTATATACCCAGTGCCTGTACTTCAAATGCTACTAGTGGGTCTGCAGTACTCATTGTGCCACCCTCATAAGTAGCCTTTCAACCCTGTCTCAGGCCTGCCACTGCAGTGCCCCTGTGTGCAGTTTACTGTCACTTCAACTTGCATTTAAAACTACTTGCCAAGCCTCAAACTCCCCTCTTATTACATCTAAGTCACCCCTAAGGTAGACCCTAGGTAACCATAAGGGCAGGGTGCTATGAAAGTAAAAGGTAGGACATATGCTTTTATGTTTTACATGTCCTGGTAGTGACAGTCTATTTTGTTTTTCACTACTATGAGGCCTACTCCTCTCATAGGCTAGCAGTGGGAATTGCTTAATACACTTTTAAGCTTTAATTCCTGATCACAGAGGAGTAGCGTGTTCATATTTCATATGTTTGGAATGGTAATGATAAATACTCCTTACTTATTAAGTTGGATTTAACATTACTATTTTAGAAATGCCACTTTTAGAAAGTGAAAGACACACAAAAGAAAGTGGACATTTCGCTGCACTCACTGCTCTCTGTGCCTGACAGCCTGTCTCCCATACGTGTTTGGGGTGGGTGACAGCTACACGTTGTGCATTCCCTCTAGAACACTAAAACACAAGAAGGATAGGTATATTTGAGTACCCATCTACATAGATCTGCACTATAATGGCCTTGCCTGGGCAGGATGGAATGGATAGGCTAACACTTCAATTCACTAGACTATGCCCTGTCCCCACACAAAGAACCGATTGTCCCCCACAGATAGTACTAGGTTGGAAGGATAATTGTGCAATTCAGAGAGGTACTCTGAAGTCACCCTCACATTAGATGCACTTTTAGTTATAAGTACTGGGTCTCTGAATCCCTAAAATCAGACACTTCTGCATCTTGAACTAAACTTCTGTCAGTGGACTGTTGTGCTACTTAACCACTTCCGTGCTCATGACGAGTTCAGCTCGTCATGAGGCACGGTGCTCCGGTGCTCATGACGAGCTGAGCTCGTCATGAGCTGTGGAACACTCGCATGCGGGGATAATTCCCCTGCTGTGCTGAGCGTTCCACAGAAACGGGTGTGGTCCTGACGAGCTCAGCTCATCATGAGCACACGAGCACTGTGCCTCATGACGAGCTGAGCTCGTCATGAGCACCGGGGCGCTGTGCGCACCCCCCTGCCCCCCAGCACAACAGGGGAATTACCCCCGCACTGAAGGGGTTAAAGGACTCATGTTTGGAATGCAGATTGGAGGCCTGCTTTTCTCTTGTGTTGCCCTGCTGCCTGATGCTCCATTACTCTACTGAACAAGAACTGGACTTCGCTTTCCCTCGTAATGATCTCCAAGTGCTTACCGGCCTTCCTCCTGTTTTCTGAAGTCTCAGGTACACATAAGACTTTTTGCTATTCTGCTGGTGCTGCTGGACTTTGCCATCTGTGTGTCCTACACTTGCCTAAGGTGCCCTTTCCAGTTGTGGGCCTCAGAAGTGGATTCTGCAGCTGTTTTGCTACAAAATTAATGCATTGTCACCAGTGCACTGACCAGAACTGACACAGTGCCCTCCGACGCCGAGCCGATCCACAGACATCCTTGCGCCACTGAACAGCAACGCAAGACCAAGCTGCCAGGTTTGACGATGACACAGCGCAGATCCGAAGTCCTGACCACAAAGCTCGACTTCGATGCTCGACTCGACTGCATGAAGTGGAACAGATGCATCTCTCGTCACCTCTCGACTCAGGCACCTGTCTTCACAATTCATTGTCTGCATTGCATGTAGAAGATCGACGCACCTCAATCCTTGGAACTAGGAAAGGTACTTTGTTCACCGGGGCTGTGTGGGTCCTGAGGCCAGCCTGCGCTTCTCAGAGGGCAGCCCGAATTTTGACTTAGTCCTGGTCCAGCATAACTTATATTAACCTTTTTAGCGCTACTTGCTTCTAAGTGCTTTACTCGATTTATTCCTTTAAAAGTCAATATCTCAACTTCTATTCATTGGACTTTTTCTCATTTTGGTCTGGTTTGTTTATACAGTAATGATGTATTTTTATAAACATGCATCGAGTCTTTTTGTGGTGTATTCATTGTGTTACTGTGTGTGCGTGTGTGTGTTGCACAAATACTTTATACATTGCATATTTAGGTAAGCCTGACTTCTCTGTGCCAGGTTCCCAGAGGATGAGCACAGATTATCATTTAGTTTGGAGTTAGCATTCCCTGACTAGAGTGATGGTTCCTGCCTGGCCTGGGTGCATAGCTAAGCCGACCAAGAATCCCATTTCTAACACAAATATAATTTATATAATTTGTAATTGCTGCCAACGCCTTAGCTTGCTATTCAAGACTTAAACAAAGTCATTGTAAAAAGCAGAGACTGCATGTTTCGGAGATACAAGTGGCTCAAAGGAATACAAATCAGAAAGCTTCCGGAAGCTACTGGGGGAGATATATTCCCATCATAAGAGCTAAGTCACAAGACAACATGGTACAACCATAGGGCTCCTGACTTTGGGGGGGATATTGAATATGCAGAGGAAATGCTAAGGGAATATAATTTTAGTGAAGAAGAAACAGAATGTTAGGAACTACTAAGAACTACTAAGAACAAATCACTACAAACGAAAGTAGAGAACATGATCATTGTCTATTCATAACATCAAAATTTCTTTATTCGGTTTCCAAATTTCATAGAAAACCATAATAGTTCATATATAAATGCTGAAAAGACAATAGATATACAAATCGTCACAGTACACGATAAAACAGTATTAAAAAGCAGTTTACAATACTATAAAATTTTAAATAAATCGATTTGTAAAATAGGAAGAAATACACTAGGTGGAAAGGGCCAGATATAGCTTTAACCGAGATTTGCTCTATGCCTAACACAAAACTTGAGGAAACATGCAATATTTTTTGCGTATGCCTCATCTTCCAGAAATTGGACAGCAAGAAAGGCAGGGTGGCATCTGCGTAGGCCAAGTATTTTTAAAATTGACATTATCCAAATTTTCCTGGGCTCAGTATAAAATGTACAAAATAAAACAGTATGTATCAACGACTGAGGGGAAGCATCATCACAGGGACATACCGAGAGGATCTTAGACCAGTCATTAACATTGTCTATTCATTTATCAATAGCTAAAAGTATCAGAGATAATGCTTCTTCATTAATGAAAGATCAATAAATCTTAACTGCTACTTAAAGGTATCTGCAAATAGCTAACAAGCGTATGCCTTGCAGTTGATCCTGTTAGAGATTGCCTTGCACCAGTCTAATCATGTGTACAGCAGATGTGTATATTTCTCCACATAAATATAAATTGGATTTGTATTTTTATGTTTTTATTAAACCTCATGATTCTCTATATGGTATGCAGCCCTCAAGGAATCCAGCTTCTGAATAATAAATTTGATTTGATATATTACTATTCATTTTAAGTTTGGCTCTCTAAGATTATGCTGCTAGGCCTCTGTGAATGCATCTCCTGAGTGACCAGTTTTATTTCTTTTTTTTGAGAAAGTAGCTTGTAAAATGTAAAGTTTTGTCCTGCCTGCAATACCCGGAACAAATGCCCTCCAGCTGGCTTCCCTGTCTGTAAAGCGTGTGTTCCATAATCAAGCATATTCGTTAAATCCAAAACTCTTATTTTATTTTTTTAAACGAAAAATGTAAATGTTATTTCATAAATTGCATCCCCCGTAGGAGAAGGGAGGGAACACCTTCACAACAACTCGAGTTTTACATGATGTCAACTTTTTCCTTCTTCCTTTTAAGTGAAGTTGGTGAACTTGGTGCATGAATTAAGGGCCATATTACCAAGGTGAAGTATCGCCGCTTTTTCGGCGAATTGTGCTGAGAAAGCGGCGATACTTCTAGTGCCCTATTAACAAGGGCATGCTAACGCCTGCCTCAAGCCCACTTTGCATGTCAGCGAGAATCATCGCTAATGACATGCAAAGTGGGCGTTCCCACGTCCAACCACATGTTAAATGTGGTTGGACGTGGTAACACCCTATTACCAAGGCAGGCGTTGGGAGAAGGAGACCTGAGATAAACTCGTTTATCGCAGGTCTCCCAACGCCTGCTCTGATCAGATGTTAGGCATTGATAACATGGGGGAGTGGATCATAAAGCTGAATCCACCCTCCCATATTATCAAGGCACACATTAGCGCGTGAAACAACGCTTGATTTCACGCGCTAATGTTCCCTATCGCCGGCTATCGGCGGATTTAATATCGCCTACGTGTTGCGCGTTGATAATGGCGCGCTAACACGGCGATAAAATCCGGCGATAGGGAAATGTGCGATGTGCGTTTTTTAACGCACATCTTGGTAATATGGCCCTTAGTTCCTTTCAACTGGTCAGTGTCCTGTCACCTTACCTGAATACTTCTTCAGTAAAATAAAACATTTTAAGAATTAGTAAAATTGCTTATTTTGATGCAGTATGCAGAGGTGTGTGTGTGTATGACTGTAAATTAAGGTATGGAACATGGGTTGTATGTCAAAACACCGAGGACAGTAACATCAAGCTGTATATACATCTGATGCAGAACATCGACCACCAACATTTTGTTACGGTAAGCATTTACAGGAACTATAGATTTCCTATTCCTAACTGCACATTTACTTACCTTCACAATATGTTGGTAGCTCATATTGGTGAGTCGATGTAAGAGCAGCTCGATATTAAAAATGCTATGGTTTGGTATTGTACCATATCACAAAAAATGTCAATTTGTTATTTTTTTTTATTTTTCATATTGTTTTTTTTATTCGCTCAGGATTCATGGAGGTTGTTGTAAGGGCTTCGAGATTTACCCTTATCATATAACCCTCAATATTTAATGACCGGAAGTTGATCCACAAGGTCATATCCCACTGATAAACCAGAAGCTGCTTTTTTGCACAAATTCACGTTTTGCCCAATCTCTTCACATTCATCGTATGAAGGTGTTTTGCAGGGGGGATTATTTGCAATTTTTTTATTTTATGTTTTTTAATCTAAGAAATCCAATTACACTTTCAGCATATTTTCCGCACTGAAAAATTCTTTTTTTTCCCCGGCATTATCGCAGCAGCTGGCTGCTCATATCGACAGGTGTCACCTACAGATGACCTATAGATGAAAGGATTTCCAGAGCTCTCCCAAAATATCGAGCCATCCATTCCCTGGTCACTTTATCAAGGCTTAAGGAATTACTGCAGGTTAGAGCCGTCTGACCTACTTCGAAGTCTCACGGAGTTAAAAAACCTCCAGCATCCTTTTACCCATAATCCTTTGGCGTATGTCAGGATGCACAGGGAGCAACTGATTGAAATCAACGGCAAAACTATACCTAAATGGAAAAAAATGCAGACATATGGGTAGGATTTAGGTAAACGCATTAGGAAGAGAAAGTTATACGGCAGCAAGAAAAATGATATTTTTTTATTGCAAAAAAGCTGATGCCACACAGAGCTAGATATATGCAGATTTTAATCAGGTGAAAGCACATAAGGGTTTCACGGACACTTTATCCCCATCTTGCTTGTCACCCAATATAAAAATGCATTCTTCTGATCTTTAATGTACTGCGTCCGTGAAGCTGCTGTTGCCTTATATTTTTACATTTATGGCCATTATCCTTGTTTGAAGAGCATCAGTCTAATAATGGATTCCTCGCGTGCCACTTGCCATTTTCTTTGCATTACTGCAGAACAGTAATGCTAGAAACAAAGACTGATTTGGTTTAATTGACCTAATTTGTCACGTTCTTAACGGCATTTAGGGCCCGTGATGGATTTACTCCTTCTCTGGATACGAGTAAATCTCCGTTTTTAGGGTGGAAATAAGTTTTCATGGCAGTCTCACCACCATGAAATGGGCAGTTGACAGGCAACTCATAATATTCTCGGCGGTGCCGCTGTGGAACCGCCAGCATATTACTGCTCCTGATCGTTGCACCACTGCAGAGGCGGTGGTCTTGTGGATGTCCGACCGCCACATTCAAAATACTGCTGGCAGGTCCACAGTAGTGGCGATGGTCTGACTGCCACCACAAGTACAGTGGTCTTATGTACTCTTTGTATTCATAATAAGGCCCAACATCTAATAAAATAGATGCAGCTCTCTGGTGCAGATCAAACCTCTAATCTTTCGTGTTTTAGTGATTTAAATGAAAAAGAACAAATGTTAAAGCTTAGTTATAGTTAGGTAAACCTATTTTCCCAATACAAATCAAGGCTGAACTACACAAACTTTAAAAATTATAAAGTTATAGTTATAACTTTCATTTACAACTAATCCACCATCTTCAAATATATAAGTTGCAGACTGAGTTTCATACTCTTTTCAGCTTCCTAACCAGACAACACTAACTATAACTCGCCACTGTACCATGCAAATTCATCTGAGATACTAACATTGAAGCCTTAAAATCAAAATCTTTAAGATGACCTTGAAAGGCTGGAAAATAACTCACGCCATAACAAGTTAAGAATTTTGAGTGTGCTAGAAGGTTAAGAATTTTGAGTGTGCTGGAAGGATCGAAGGCTCAATTTTAAAAGGTTTCATTATTAAGCTCCAGAGAGAGGGGGTCTGAGTGGTAAATCACAGATAGACTTGGGAAAAGAGGTCCAGAGGGTCCACAGACACCTCTTTAAGTTGAAGGAAGCACAGAAGAAACCGAGGAAAATCCCGTTGAACTTTCTACGCACACCGTTACTGAGCAGATACTAGGGCAAGGTCATTGACAGCAAAGGGGCTATACATACAGCAAAAGATCAGATATAAGCAAAGCAACAGAACAGCATCAATGGAAATTGGGTCAGAGAATGAATGAGACACAGAATTGGGAGCTTGAGACTAGTTAAAGATCTTGGCCATGTTGAAGATAATGTGGATAAATGAAATGTGTAGCATAAGGGGAGAGGAACAGGATGATGAGTTTGTTAAGGGTACAAGCTCCTCAGGACAGCAAGATGATTGAATGTGTTCATAGTCATCCTCTCAGGGTTTCATTTTTCATTTTGACCTAGTCCTCTGGTACGCAAAGATCAGAACTGGCATAAAAGACATATGCAATATGGTCTAGTGTGGATTCCCCAGGGAGTTGGGAGGTGCACTGCGAATAGAGGGAGGGGAGCACAGGGTGGGGAGAAAAATTAGAAAAAATAAATAAATAAATAAAAATTTCCTCTCTACTTGCTCGACAACAATAGGTAGGCGGTTTACAGTATTAGGTAATATCCATCATTATACACTTAGAACACACCTCTTTTCTTAACACATGCTGCTTTTAAGTTAAAGTAAGATTAGATGGAACAGGTTAGGATATTAACCTGGAATGTTAATGGACTGAATACTAAATAGAAACACTGGTTATTATTTGAATACCTTCAGAATAATGCAGCACAGGTAGCGATAATTCAAGAGACACATTTGACTTTAACAGAAAGTAACAGTTTGTTTAGTAAACAGAGCTCGGTCAAACATATTCAATGCACAGCTCAATTGAACAGATCAAGAGGTGTGGCGCTCTTAGTAAAAAAAATCTGGGTTAGATCTTTTGGGAAGTAAGGGAGATACAGCAGGCAGGTGAGTGATTGGGAAGCTTGAATGTGGTAGGACCGTATTCACGTGTGCAGCATTTTATGGCCCAAATACCCTTCGTTTGAACCAGTCAGAATTCCCAGCCCCAGCCCCAGCCCCAGTAGTGACCCTTGACCCTCTGGGCCGGTCACCCCACGCACCGCGCACACTCCCCGTGAGTGAGCCCAGGCTGCCCCCGATCCCGCCGAGTGCCGCTGCTGCCCGCAGCTGTGCCCCTGATCGTTTGTATTCTGTGCCTTGCCACTGTTGCCTTGTCACTGTTGTTTTGTATTGTATTTTGTATTTTGTTTTTTGCCTTCTCTTGTCGATCCCTGTGTTGCCCAGCGTGTGCTTGCCCCTCTTGCTTTGCCCAGCCCCTGCCGCGTTTCCTGCCCTCTCCCCGCTCCCCGCTGCTGCTCCCCTGCGGCCCCGCCCCTTCTTCTTTTTGTGTCCCTTCCCATTCGCCGCCCCACTCCCGCCACCCAGCTGCTCCTCCCTCCCACTTTGCCATTTATGGCGGAGTGCACGCGTACGTGCAGCGAGCACGCACAGCGGGCGCGCCAATTGCGCGCCAAAGGCAAGCCCGTCTACGCCCGTACGTGCCTGGTCCGCGCCCAGCGCCAGTACCCCTGGCCCCCGACGATGCCAGCCCACACGACAGACCTACGACGCCGCCACCCTCATCGCACTCAACGCCGACGGAAACAGAGCCTGCCACCGAGCCACCCCGAGACGCACCCACGGACCCTTCACCTGTCAAGCCTGCAAGTTCACCTGCCTCCGGACCTGCACCGCACCCACCAAGCCGGGCACCAACAACAGCCACCTCAAGTGCATCCTGCTCAACACCCGCTCCATCCACAGACACGCCATCGAACTTTGGAACCTGCTCGACACAACTTCCCCAGACATCGCCTTCCTCACAGAAACCTGGATGAACGCCTCCTCTGCACCCGACATCGCCATCGCCATCCCAGACGGATACAAGATCACCCAGAGGGACCGCGCCAACCGGACTGGAGGAGGCATCGCCATCGTGCACAAGAACACCATCCGCATCACGTCCGACTCCAACGACACCTTCTCCGCCGCCGAGCACCTCCACTTCCAGATACACACCAACCCAAAGACGACCCTCAGAGGCACCCTCGTCTACAGACCCCCGGGACCACGCACACAATTCAGCGAAGACATCACGGACTTCATCAGCCCGCACGCCCTCCCCTCCGCTGACTACATCCTCCTATGGGACCTCAACTTCCACCTGGAGAACAACAAGGACCGCAACACCGCCGCCCTGCTGGACAACCTCGCCAACCTCGGACTCAAGCAACTGATCAACACCCCCACCCACTACGCCGGCCACACGCTTGATCCCATCTTCTCATCCAGCAAGCACATCACCTTCAGCCACTCCACCGGACTTCACTGGACCGACCACAGCTGCGTCCACTTCAGCTTCAGAAGAACCACGACCCACCACCACCCGCAACAGGTTCCTCACAGGAGCTGGAGCACCGCCGAGCAGCTCACCACCTCCCTCAGCCAGAACCCACCCGCCAGCACAACGGACCCCAACGAAGCAGCCCGCAACTTCACGCAGTGGCTGACCGCCTGCGCCGACGACCTCGCGCCACTGAAGAACCCTCCCAGCAGACCCAGAAGCAAGAAAGCCTCCTGGTTCACCGACAAACTCAAAGACTCCAAGAAGAACTGCTGCACCCTCGAGAAAGCCTGGATCCTCGACCAGACCACATACAACATGACCGCCCTTAAACAAGCCACCCGTAAGAACCACCAGCTTATCCGCACCACCAAGAAGAAATCACTGAAGGAACGACTGGACAACAACGCCCACGACAGCAAGGAACTCTTCAGCATCGTCAAGGAGTTCTCCAACCCCAACACCGGCAACAACGACATCACTCCTTCACAAGATCTCTGCGACTCTCTCGCCTCGTTCTTCCACCGCAAGATCACCGACATACACAACAGCTTCGGCGCACCATCCACGCACCCCACTGTTGAACCGACGCCCCCACCGCCACCCTCCGCACCTGGACCACGATGACCACCGAAGACACAGCCCGCGCAATGAACACCATCCACTCCGGATCTCCGACCGACCCCTGCCCCCACCACGTCTTCAACAAGGCCGTCTCCACCATCGCACCCCAACTCCGGAACATCATCAACACCTCTTTCAACACCGCCACCTTCCCGGAGAGCTGGAAGCATGCTGAGCTCAGCGCCCTACTGAAGAAACCAACAGCGGACCCCACCGACCTCAAGAACTTCCGCCCTATCTCGCTCCTCCCTTTTCCTGCCAAAGTCATCGAGAAGACCGTCAACAGACAGCTTGCCGCCTTCCTCGAGACGAACGGATCCCTCGACCCCTCGCAGTCCGGTTTCCGAGCCAACCACAGCACCGAGACCGCCCTCATCGCAGCCACCGACGACATCAGAACCCTACTCGACAATGGGGAAACAGCGGCCCTCATCCTCCTGGACCTCTCTGCAGCATTCGACACTGTCTGCCACCGCACCCTAGTTCAACGCCTCAACAACATCGGTTTCCAAGAGAAGGCACTGGAGTGGATCATCTTGTTCCTTGCCGGAAGAACACAGAGAGTCCGCCTCCCCCCATTTCGATCCGAGGCCACCGAAGTCATCTGCGGCGTACCTCAAGAATCATCACTCAGCCCCACCCTCTTCAACGTCTACATGAGACCTCTTGCAGCCATCGCACGTCAACACAACCTCAACATCATCTCCTACGCCGACGACACCCAACTAATCCTCTCCCTCACCAGAGACCCCGCCACCGCCAGAACTAGCCTACACGAAGGGATGAAAGACGTCGCCGAGTGGATGAAGAACAGCCGCCTGAAACTGAACTCAGACAAGACGGAAGTCCTCATCCTGGAACCATCGCCCTCCGCCTGGGACAACTCCTGGTGGCCCTCCGCCCTGTGCACCACTCCCAAGCCAACAGACCACGCACGCAACCTGGGCTTCATCCTGGACTCCTCCCTCTCGATGACCAGACAAGGCAACGCAGTCTCCTCATCATGCTTCAACACCCCACGCATGCTCCGCAAGATCTTCCGATGGATCCCGACCGAAACCAGGAAGACGGTCACCCAGGCACTCGTCACCAGCCGACTGGACTACGGAAACACCCTCTATGCCGGAACCACAGCCAAGCTACAGAAAAGACTCCAACGCATCCAGAACCCCTCCGCCCGACTCATCCTGGACATCCCCTGTCGCAGCCACATCTCTGGCCACCTGAGGGACCTGCACTTGCTCCCTGTCAGCAAGAGGATCACGTTCAGGCTCCTCACCCACGCACACAAGTCTCTCCACGACCTGGGCCCCAAGTACCTCAACGACCGCCTGCCCTTCTACACGCCCACCCGCCAGCTATGTTCTACAAGCCTCGCCCTCGCCGCCGTACCACGCATCCGAAGAGCCACCGCCGGAGGAAGATCCTTCTCCTACCTGACGGCCAAGACATGGAACTCCCTCCCCATCCACCTTCGGCTGACCCAGGACCATCTCGCCTTCAGGAGACAGCTCAAGACCTGGCTGTTCGAGCAGTAGCGGACCCCTTCCCCCAAGCGCCTTGAGACCCTTCCGGGTGAGTAGTGCGCTATACAAATGTTATGATTGATTGATTGATATAGTTATAGGTGTTGATATTAATGCCCTCTTAGACAGAAGGTTAGATAGTTCTTCTACAAGGAGAAGAATGAGATTTGTCAAGGTCACCAAAGCGTAAAAAGACTTCATGCAGGATTATGGTACAAATACCCGCTTTACTTCTGTATGCACACTGTACATATCAACATTTTAAATATATATAGGGCCATATGTATGAACACATTTTCCCATTGACACAGAATAGGTAAAACCCTTTGATACATCTGGCACATAGTCTATAGAACCCTGTTTCTTCTTAACTTTGTATGGTTTCATTCTCCCTGCTCATTTGTTGAGCACATTTTTCACTATTAAAGTAGTCATTAATGGTTTAAAATGTATGTTACAATGAATAGCAGTCTCAATGCCATTGGTATAGATAGACTAAATAGTTAATTTATCAAACCATTATAAAGGTAGATTCCATATTCTGCTACATAATTAATTTGTAGATTTTAATAAAAACATTGTTTCTAGTTCAAATGAATCAAAAGTTACTAAAACACAGCCACACGAGTTGCTGCACGGTGGCAGGCCCTTTGTACAAGTTAACTGATCACCTTTCAGTTGCTGATTGGTGTATTTAGGTGTTAAATTGATACTCATTACGTGAAACCTATGAGCAGACCATGCTAACATGTAAAAATGATAAAGTAATGCTGCCACAAACTGTGCCGCATTGCGTCTTATAATTTGTTTTTCTTCTTGCATAATTGAGACAATTCTGACCGTAATTCCAACCTCCCTGTTACATAATTCCAGTGGTCCTGGCCATAATCTTTTAGGAGAACATCCATTGAGCCCTGAGACATCAGTGGATATGTTGGTTATGTTTTCACATCCTAGAATTGAAAGTGTTTCAGGCTCTAAACATCTTTTATGCTACAGATCTTATCATTACCAACTGCAAATCTGTCAGCTTTAATAATGTGTCTAACTCCTCTAAAGGATTCTTTACAATAGTAGAAATGTATGGCTATATTGATTGTGACATCTATATACTGTTCCTCTACTACCCTTTGTGACTCTTGATACAAGTATGTTATGATGACCAGGTCAAGTCAATTTAAATTCAGGGTACCAACTCCATATGAACCCAGGATATGCTCACAAACCTATTTTTATTTGACATCATATTTGTTACCATATTTCCTAAGTGTTGGCTGTATAGTTTATAGGTTGTACTTTTGGTGCCTGCTAATTTGTCTAGATGTCCTCTGTCACTCCAATGTAACCAATTTACATCCAGTGATACTATTCATGCTTGTATCCTACACACTTGTGTCTCTTAATATACCTGACCCACTAGCTTCCATCTTAGAGTCATACACAAAACATCCCTCCTCATGTTTACTACACATACATGCTCAATCATTTATTATACAGCAATTAGTTTGTGCTTGCTCCACTATGCACTGAGCTGCTCACCCTGCAAAGGAATTTGCTGATCTGAAATTCCCACTTTTTACTGTATTTTAATTATTTTGCCTCTAACCCGTCCTCCACGTACAAGCCTAATGATCACTTAGAATAACTATGCAAGATTTTTGATGGCCTGGGAGAAATTTACTGTCTAGAAGCTCTTAATATTAGCATTTTCACAGACTTTAATGTTTTGTGGAAATTGGACTATTTTTAGGTTCCCATTTTAGAAATCTCAATAATGTCAAAAAATATCTATAAAATCAATAGCAATTTGCATACTTAGTGGACTGGCGTCCTTTTATGGCACTTCTGCTGCTTGTTGGTTTATGTCCAGGCTTTTAATTCTTTTCTCGTAAATTTGAAAATCCAATAGTATGAGATTTTCTACTATGCATGACAATTACTGCAGAAGGCACTTTTTTTCTCTCTCTGCAGTAATTGGTTATATTTGTAAGAGGTCTGGATTTCGATTGATTTGGATAGGAAATTAGGCTTTATGGCTTGGG
The DNA here is from genome assembly GCF_964261635.1 of Lissotriton helveticus. Taxonomy (NCBI): domain Eukaryota; kingdom Metazoa; phylum Chordata; class Amphibia; order Caudata; family Salamandridae; genus Lissotriton; species Lissotriton helveticus. The sequence goes on from NC_136065.1 coordinate 614,030,653, forward strand.
TTAATTTTAAACACTGCAAGAATCTTACTGATGCTTGACTAGAACCTCAGACCTATCCTCACTCAATGAAGGTGGAAAAGATTATAATGAGTTTGTATATACAGACACGGTCTTATTTGTCGATTATGATCACAGTCGGCTGAAGGGGGGATTCAATTCATCTTCAAATCAGAACCTCACAGTTTTTTTCCTTACTAGGGAGTGGTCCTGTTTACAAACTGGGATTTACCTACGTTTTACTCAATAGGTTTTATAGAAAAAAATTGCATTGGGGATTTCCTTTTTATTACAGAGGTGTCCTGTCGAAGTTTTACTTTTTATTATTCTCCCAGTAGGGTATTAAATTTGATTTTGTAAGTCAGTCTCAAAATGGATTAAAAAGTTCTTGTTTCTAGAGAAACACTACTGCATGCTCATCTTCATCATCATCATGCAAGCAGGTAGATAACACCAATTTAACATGGGGTGTTTCAAATTTGATTGTGGCTCTGACCATCAACAATGCAGGCTGCACTACCACATAAGTGCTCTGATTTTGGCACTGTGACAGCAAACACCGCCAACCTTTAGACAATCATTTTGCCATCCAAAATAGGGGAAGCAGTGCCTGAAGGCACAGGTGGATCTCCCACAGGCATTCTATGATATTTTGCACAACAAGGAACACATCCATCTTCAGGGAGCATTCACAGACCCCTTCTAGCCACCTGGAGGTCTCAAGGTCCCACTTAGCCATCAATGCCATTTACACCAATAGAATCATTGGTTAACCAGGTGTTCAGAAAACCAAATGCCTGGCCCTTTTTCTTCTCCGATTGGGAAGCGAGGTTAGTAGTTGCACTGTCATATGTCCCAGGAAGTTGTGAAAAGCCCCTTGGTGCTAAAATCCTTCCCCACCTTCTGCAGCATGCCAAATCATAATATTCTGATGGCTTGTTGTATAGGGTGGGTGAAGTTGCTTGAGTTTTTTCCCACACACAACTTACATAATGTTCACAAAAATACTTGTTTGACCTTAAATACCCTAAAGTGGCCATCCCCACGTAAATTGTACACATAGTCTGCCTTTGTCTACAAAAGTGCCTACAAATGTATTTTCCATAAAATTTGGAAAGTCACCCAGTGAATTTTACAAGTAGAACATGCAGTTGCAGAATAGATCTAGTTTTCAATGCCCGTAAGCCATTTTGTGCTCATGCCAGTCTCCCATTTGTGCGAATATAGTGCAAAAAGCATAAGAAATCCAATAATTAAACTATACAAAACCACAAAAATGGATTTACCCAAGACTAGGCTTATAGAGAGACGACAGAATTCAGTGTGTTTTGCTAGGAGGTCTATTTCTTAGCTGTACTATAAGCTGAGTGACTATTTTTAACTTCTTGAACTTTGCTATATGATGTTTGTTGCATGATTTACTTGCCAAGCATTTCCAGGCCTCGGATAGTGCACGGGCTCATAGAGCCTAGCCAGATCCTCGTCTTATCAATAGCCCGACTCTCCCTGTAAATGTAAATTGATACTTGTATAGCGCACTACTCACCCGCAAGGGTCTCAAGGCACTTGTACGAATACCGCTGTGGAACCCATCCTGGCTTTCCCTGTGAGGTGTCCACTCCTGGTCACCCCCAAGGTGGAGGCCAGGCATCCTTAGCGTTGTGGGGGCCGTAGTGGAGATTAAGCAAGCTGTTGCCCAGAGTTGCAGAGTGGGACTCTATGATTGGAATAGGCACTGAGGCGAGAATTATCAGGTCCATGGAATTTTGAGCCCAAGACCTGCCGAGGCGGGGAATTGAACCCTGGTCCCGGGCTAGACCTCTGCATCAGGGTCTGCCGCTCTAACCATTGAGCCACACTTCTCCACCCTGGTAATTTGTTGGTTCTCCTAACTCTAGTTTTAAGTGTAGCACTCATCTACTATTGAAATGTAGCTCCGATATATTTCCAGAGGCCTCATTCTTTGATTGGAAAGTGACGCCTCTTACTTCACTGGCAATGAGTGGTGTAAAACTTTGAATAAAACGCTTGTGGTGTGGGATAACATTTTAAAATCATACATGTATACCTAAACTTCGTTCTCTGTTAACGATATCAGGGACATACATATCCTAGTCACAGCCCCCACTCAAATGATGGCTAGTTTTGTTTTGTGGTCATCTATGGAGCCCATATGTTACAAGTATTGATTAAGAGACCGTGTGTCATGAAGAGTACTTAAGCATGCCAGAATGTAGTTTTTGTGTTTTGGTCATATACTTTTTATGCTACTGCCCTTCTAAAGCCGCTTTCAAACCACTGGCAGAACTTGGACCGTGAATCCACCATTTTGTTTTTAAATCCTGGCTTTGATACAATGGCTTCTTTATGTCCCACTGTCATGGCTTTATTTTCTGATGAGCTTGGAGAGCTCTGAAGCAGGGTAGCTGCATGTATAAACATTTAACCTGTTTACCGCGGCATCAATTCCGCTGAGGTTCGGGCGTTCTCTTACGCGGGCTGGGCCGCGATGGCCAACGGACGACGCGCAGCACTACTAAGGTAGTGCTTGCGACGGCCGTTGGCCGACGGCAGCACTTAACGGGTTAAAACGAAGACAAGTGCATTTTAGCGTTTGACTTGAACTACCTCGCAAGCTTCCTGCAAGGTTTATATCAGCAAAAGTATCTCCGAATAAAATGTCTGCCTTCGCAATGATTTTTAGAGCACATGATTACCTTTATTTTCAACAGAAAAAGGATTTTTTGTAAGACAAGGTGGGTGAACGGACAAAGAATGAACCTAAAAGGACTTGTTGTGTCAAGCACTGGGGATTCCAATTTAGTTTTACCATGGCAACCCGTCCAGCGTCCGGATCCTGAAATTTCCCACAAGTGTGGTTTTGAAACAGAAAAACATCGCTGTCCCTGTTGTCATCATTGAACAAGGGCACTTGAGGAAATATTGCTGATATTACAGACAGAAACAACAATAAAGTAGCAAAATATTGTCCCTTGAAATGACTCATTGTATGAAAAGGACATTTCACTGAGGTAATTTGCTATTTTTCTCATTTGGCATAATTGTTCTTGTTTTTATTATTATGGCTTACCCATTACACTGTGTCAGCCTGGTTCTTTCTCTCTGTTTTTCTTTTTGTAGCTTAGTTGTTATAATTAGCATAAAAATAATACCCAAGTGATTTTGCTGTCAATTTCTTAGAATGAGCCTCTCTTTAGGGGGAAAGGGCAAATGAAAAGAATACAGCCATAGCCAGTGCAGGCATTCAGCAAGTGTCCACCTAGAAACTTGTAGATTGCCACTTTCAATCTAAAAAACAGCGGGTTCCTTAAAATGATTACCACTGACTTGGGCATAATTGCCCAATATTCAAACATCTAGAGGCAATTCAATGTTGATGTGCACTATATAAATATGCATCATTATTAAGTGAAATCCAGATTAGTATGCAAGATCAAAATGCTACTGATAAGCAGCTAGTTCATTTACGCAGAGGAATTGCATAATGGCATGGCATTGCATAAGTCCATCCACAACAGATATCATGTCAGGGTCCAGCAGGGGCACAGCTTCTCTACCTAAACCAGTGTTGTGTGCCAGAAGAACTTTCCCTTCTGCTAGGGAGATCCTCTGCTTCTTTCTTAAGACACTGCAAAAGACCCCTGCCCTCTTGAAGGCACCCTAGGAAGCTGGTATGCCTTGACTGAGGTGGTGACAGTCCCCTGTGGGCTGACTCTATATTGCTCGAACCCTCGCACTGACACTTTCGACAAGAAAAAGAGGACTACTAGCTGCTGGTGTAAATTATGTTTTAACATTGAAATCTGTGGTTTTATCCTTTGCCAGGAGCAGCTCCTCCACATGGGCGGAGGAGCATCGCCCCACTGTTTTCTCCAGGGCCGGACTTGCTACAGGGCGTTTTGGGATGCTGCTGAGCTGGGGGCTGATTTCGTTGATGGGGACCTGCGTGTGCTTAACGAAATTAGTTTTGCTTTGTTTATTTCAAGACACACGCAGGTCTCCATCAACGAAATCCGCCCCCACTGCAGTGAAATCAGCCCCCAGCTCGGCAGCATTCCAAAACGCCCGGTAGTCAGTCCGGCTCTGGTTTTCTTGCAGTGCGAGAAGCAGTAACATAATTTGGTATTTTAAATACCATTTTATTTCTGCTTCTCACACTGTGAGAAAGCAGAATGATAGGCCTGACTGGGGCGGGCAGGCAAGTGGGCGGTCCTGCTCCAGGCAGGGGAGGAGTGGCTAGCCCACAGTTGTGGGCGCTAACTGTTTGGTTGGCCCCAGGGCTGACCAATCCAGTCATACACACTCTGCACTTCCTACATAGAGGAAATGGCCTCCCGATAGACGCCTGTGGGGTTGGCGTCCTAGCCAATCAGAACGCTGCCATTGCAGGGTTGTGATTGGCTTTGAGGAGAGGAGGGACGCCACCTGTTTCCTGTATGGAGAGGAGAGAGAAGACGCAAAGCGGGGCCAGGCGAGATGGTAAGTTAAAAACATTTTTTTTTATTAAATTAACCCCCCTCTCCCCGCGCAACCCCCTCCACCCGCGAGTCATGCCAGTTGCCACTGCCCTTAGCAAGGCTCCCTTTTATGATAAACGATTTTATCCTAATATGTGTGCAGTACAGTACTACTAACGTACTCAAGGTTATACCATTGGTGTTATTATTGCAATGGTTTTAAGTCACTGTGCATTTCACTGACTAGAAACTGTACACAGGAGAGCGATCATGATTTTATGAGTTGTATATAGTTTAGCTTAATTGAATTTTGCATCATTCAACTTGGTTACAGCCACCTACGCCCATCGTACAAATTAAGTAGATGCAACAATTAGACTTTGTCCATTATGCATATCAACAGGCGGTTGTGCAATCATGCTACAATGCCAGTGGCTTAGTGGACTTCCTGAAGCAGGGATACCTGGCATCAGTGAAATTATTGATGCATAGGGCACCGCATAACAACGAATGAAACCTATGGAACAAGTGGTGCTTTAAGGATTTAAATGTATTCATTCAATCAGCAAGCCATTAATTGATCACTAAATAAGAACCAGTGACAGTGGATCGCAGTTGATTGTAAAAAAAAAGTTCCATTCCAAATAAAAATCGGTCAAACATCAGCTCTGATTTGGTGAATTGAGTAAAAAGGCCCGATTCACAGCACTATTTGCTCATGTATGTTTACTTTTCACACAAGAGTAGGCTTTTTAATAAATGTCAATCTACTTTTGCAATTCATAAAAAGTGGGTTTGCAGACATAATAGAATTATTCAATAAGAAGGTTTTTGTGTTAGTAAATGTACTTCCACAGGTGGGCAGGGATGTGTGCACTCAAGCGCAGGTAGGTCAAGAAAGTTTGTGCATACCAACAAATGTAGAAGTTCACAAACTTTTTTTCAGAGTCATTGCCAGTTTGCCACACTAGAAATAACTGGAAATTTACTGGCGGTCTCTATGAAGCCTTTGCGACTACCAGAAATTTGAAAATATGCACCAAGCATAGTCATTCACCTGTGGAGCAAGTTTCATTTCTAGAAAAAAACCAAATAGAAGATAATTTGATTATATATGTTGAAGTGTGAATTTAAAATATGATCTGTGAGTGTACTGCTACTTCCTTGATTCAGAAGCAGCATGGCCTGCAATCTACACAACATTTGAAGGATAATCATTTGAAAGGGGTTGTACTTTCCTCAAAAGATATCCACCAAAAATCCCAATTATCTGTTTTTTATTTTTGAAACATGTTGTGATTTATGGTCACTTGTGCAAGGTGTGTGACACGATTTTTGGGTTCAAGAGCTGTTGTTTAGGAGTTTGCCTAATTGATTGCACATACAATTTTAGCAAAGAGGCATAATTATGTAACCTTTATTCATTATCTAGAAGGTGAGAATGTTAACATGATGTACTATAATTATTGATCATTTTTACATCAACTGTTTATAAGTTCAGGGTGACTAATACTGGGAAAATTAAGCATTTCCTAGGTAGCAAAGGCGTGTGAAAATTGATTTGCAAAATATAGTTGCTAAGTGTTTTCATGGACCTGCTGTGCTTGAAAAAACTAACTGTAGAAAAATAGGAAACCGATGCTAGTATGCCTTAGAAGAAGAATAAAAGAAGAAATGCATCAATAAAGAGATGCAAAGCAAAATAACAGACTAAAAACCACCAAACGATTTTGAACCATTTTGTTCATATGGTTTTCTTTATTTTGTGACAACTTGCCAATTTAGACCAACTTCAAAACAATAGAACACAGGCTTACATAGAGAGCAGTGGCGTAGTTAGGGGGGCGGATTGCCCCAGGAGCCACAGGTTTTGGGGCGGCGGCCGACCCCCTTCCCCCTGTCTTACTTGCAGCAGAAAGAATCGGCACTAAGCCCCCCCCACTGTGAGCCCCCGCTCTTATGTGTGGCCGTTGCGGCCGCAACACCAGCATCTCCCTCTCCCCGCTCTTCGATTAGGCCACAGGCAGCGGATGTATGACGTTACAACGCATGCTTTTACAACGCCTACCTTTACATCGCAAGTTTTACAACGCATACCATTACAACGCATAATGCTTTTGGGCGCTGGATAGTGAATAGTTTAATTTACTATTCCAACTCCAGTCCCCGTGGATAGTAGGGAAGGTGTTGGATAGTACATTAAACCTATTCCCTATCCTAGAGCGCCCCCCAGCGCTATGCGTTGTAATGGTTTGCGTTGTAAAAGTTGCGTCGTAATGGTAGTGCGTTGTAAAAGTTTCGTTGTAAAGGCTGTTCACCGCAGGCAGCATATGCAGTGGCCGCCACGAGCGGCCTAAGGCCTAGCTACGCCACTGATAGAGAGTGCACTTGTGAAGTACATAATAGGGTAACAAAGAATTAGTTACCCTGCTACAGCAGTAACATTGTAAGGGTTTGTGTCCCCAATGGCAATATATATTTTGTGGGCCATGTTTGGAGCGAACTTTAAATGTTTGATCCCCTTTCTGCTCATTCAAGCCCTCATAATGCCAAACAAAACTGAATTATACATTAAACTTCCAGAAACAGAGGACATCTCAAGCCGCCTGGCGTCAGCCAGCCACATAGTACCAAAAGAAGGCTTGAGCAAGCTTTGATAAAGGCATTTCTTTTTAAATTTGGGATGTAGATTTATTTTTACTTGCAACAACAACATTTTATGTGTAATTCAGGGACTTATTTAGAGTTTTACAGACAGGATCCTCTATTACAAACGTGGCAGGTGGCCAGTCCACGTATTACAAGTGCATTATAGCCAATGGTGCTTGTAATATGGTGGATGGGATATCAGTTACATTTGCAGAGTATCCCATCCACCAAACTCTAAATAAGATCCTTAGTGTCTACCTAGCTTGTTACTCATGTTATAGAAAAAACATTCTAAGGCTGACTTGTTAGACATTTACAGCCTGATTCATGTAGGCAATAGCGCTCGCAAAAGGGCCAGATTCTGAGAATCTGGCCCTTTGCGAGTGCGATTTTTGCATTTGGTATTCACAATCCCAAATGCAAAAATCGCTATGTAAGAATTCGCATATTTGCGTGGAATGGCATTTAAGGAATCTCTAATAGAGATTCCTCAAATGCTATTCATGACACAAAAACAAATAGCGATTTTGGACTTTTGGGGCCGCTATTTACCGAGAGGTCAGACCTGTCGGTAAATAGCAAAAACTCAGAAAAATGCTTTTAAAAGCATTTTTCTAAGTTGCATGTTGGACACACACATGTCCTTTGGACATGTGTGTGCGCAACACCTGTTGAAATGTGCATTTTAGGGGTGCTACAGGGCGTCCTTTGGACACCCCTGGCACCCTTAAAATCGCTATCTTAATTGCGAGTAGCAAATTGCTACTCGCAATTAAGGGATACTCCCCATTCATTCCTATGGGCCTCTTGGCCCATAGGAATGAATGGGGAGTTTTTGCGAGTAGCAAATTGCTACTCGCAAATAAAGAACATGTAGGAATCGCTATTTCATTAGCAATTCCTACATGAATGCCGTTTTGCGTGTCCTCAATAGCGAATCGCTATGATTCGCTATTAGGGCCACGCAAAACGGCCTGTACATGAATCAGGCTGTTAGTGTACTAGTGCATAATATTGCACATGAACATAGCACTTGCAATTTTAGCTTTAGCTGCATAATTGTTATAATCACAAATATAACCCACTTCGTTACTGCCGGTCTTGCTGCAACAGTGAATATCAAAGAGCTGCTCTAAGAATGTTAATCATTCTATTGGTTAAAATCTAATTCGCTCAATTTCTCTTCTCCTGCCTTGACACTCAGTTACATGTACCCTGATGAGTAAGAAAAATGGGATACGGCAGGATACAGGAAGTGGACAAAGAGGCATGAAGTAGAGGGAGAAAAGGGTTGCAATAGAGATGATGTAGAGAAGGAAGTGAGTTAGGGAGAGAATAAAAGTAAATACAGAAAAGTGAGGTAGCCAGGAGGGAAGATGAAAGTGGTAGAAAGAAGATGTAGGTAAAGAAACAGATGTCGAGAAATAGGTATGGTCTTAGAGTGTTGCAGACAGGTAGAACAAGCTAGAATTAGGGCAAAGGAAATGTACGGAGAGAGGCAGAAGAGTACAGTACCCACAGGGTGAGGTAGAGTGTATTGCCTTTTCATACAATGCAGAACAACAATCAAAGTTGCTGCACTGCATTGCGCAAGGGATATGTGTGGGGTATGTAGCGTAGGATTTGTGTTGCAAGTTTACTTTTCCAGTACACAATTCTATGCCTAGACAGTTCTTAAAAATTCCACACATTAAGGGGCTTATTACGATGTTGGGTGGACTTACGCCCATAGGGAATCATCCATGTGCAGCAGGCGGAAATGGCCCATAGCACAAGATTCCATTGAAAAATGGATGTTTTCAAACATCCCTGCACCATGTGGCAGGCACCTCACGGTGTGATGCCTGCCACATGGTGCAGGGACGTTTAGAGGGGCCCCATAGGTGCCCCTTAGTCCCCATTGCGGAGGGCCAGGGGGCCCTGCTAGACACTTTCCAACAGCCTTTGCATGTTGGAAAGCCCGACATCAAAAGGCTTTCAGAAACTGCCTTCATAGTCCCAACGGAGGAGTCGAGCCTGGTTCCGCCGTCATTCAAGGGATTATGGTGTGTGCCATCGGAAATGCCAGGGACGGTCCATCCACCCAATGCTTCTGCCCGCCGTATAATAATGCAGTGGGCAGACCGCAACATCAGATGTTGGTGGGTCCGACACCAATGTGCCATCAGTGTTCGAACCACCTACATCGTAATAAGCCCCTATGTGTTTTCTGTACATTGCAGCACACATGTATTGTGTTTGTTTATACAAAGCCCAGTTTACCTTCTTAGAGGATCGAGCTTTGTGTCAAAAACTATTTTGCACTAATCTGCCGGTTACAACCAAGTAAGGTCCCCTTGACGCAAAGTGACAGGCGGTCCTCAAACAAAAATCAAAGATGTAGAACTACACTAAAACAGCAAACACTCTGTAAAATATAGGTGTTCATGCAAATGGAGAAACAGTAAGGACATACAAATGATACCATGCAATTTTATGTTGCCGTTTGCCCTTACTTTACGGCATCAGAGAAATCATATTTAACAACTTGGATGGGTATTGCCCTAATAAGCTATAGAAAATGAATCAAGTATTGGTAAAGCCAACAATTCTGCATCTAAGGCCATATCAATTGGCTTTGCTAATACTTATTGGGGATTGGGACCTAGATTGGCATTTAGAGTACGACGCGGAGCAAGAGAGAGACCAGTAGAAAAGTGAGGAAGTAGAAAAAGGCCGAAAAATTCTGAACAGAGGAGAAAACAAAATGTTTCACTTACGTTTCCCGGCCGGTCCGGTCCCGAATCGCATTTGCTTCTCCCTCTGCTCATTGCAGGCAACCTCCTTCCCCTTCCCTAAGCCAATCACAACGCTGCAATGGCAGCGTTGTGATTGGTTGGGACGCCGACCACACAAGCATCTATGGGGAGGCCATTTTCTGCATGTAGCCTGCATGCAGAAAAGGGAGAGTGCGTAAGACTGGTTTGGTGGGCCCTGGGGCCGACCAACCAGTCAGCGCCCTCAGAGTGGGCAAGCCACTCCTCCCCTGCCCGAGATCAGGAAAACCAACCAAACCCTTCTGCTTTCTCACAGCGTGAGAAGCAGAAACATAAAATGGTATTTACAAATACCATTGTAGGTTTCTGCTTCTCACACTGCGCGAAAGCAGTGGGGCAACGCTCCTCCGCCCACATGGAGGAGCCGCCCCTTCCTAAAACTCTGTGTATTGTTGCAACAAATGCACATGAAATGCATGATATCGCCTACTTAGGGCTAATATTTACTTTACATACTGGAGCGAATCTCTCTCCACAGGGCATGCGCACCACAAGAAAACAACGCTCACTAAGTTTGGTTGTGTTCTTCATTAATTCAAAGCTGTCACTCGCGAGACGCAGGGACCAATTAGGCCACAGAGCGCCAGAAAGGGCACTCCTCAGCCTGGACATTACGAGAGCATCCGAATGTAACCAACGACACGCGTCAACTCTCCCCACCGCTGAAAGACGCACGTCTCTATGAGGGCTGATTACGGCGATTAATGTTCGAGTGATTCACCAACTCCTGTGATGTATCATTTTATTAAAGGACTCTATCAACGTCCAGGGCTCAATTTATTCTTATTAATTTTCCAAAATGAAATTAGAAGCACCCGCAGCAGCAGCAAAGCGGGAAGAAAGAAGTGTTCGGGCTCGGCGCCGTATTGATGTCATTAATTCCTTAATACCAAGGGGCCCGTTTATCTGAACTCAGTGTTTAACTGCACCAATTAATTTCAATATATATTAAAAAGTCACAGAGCATCTACCAACTTATTTTAGAAGGGCCTTGAAGGGCGAATCCAACCTTTATCCTTGCGCCAGAGCGGTGTGAGCAGCTGAGGACTGCTATAGAGCTGTAAAAGTATCCTAATTGTTTAATCAAATACCCTTTAGTCACATTTTATGTGGTGTAGTATTGGGTTCGCATGACTGCTGCTCGGATTTGTGCAACGTTTACTGGTTAAAAGGCTTGCGCCTGCTGCTCATTGGTGCAGGACACTCTATGACTCCAAAGGCGAAATAGGTTGCTGTCCATGCATACGCTGAATTAGTGCATCCATGCACAATAGAGTGTGCTGGTCACTTTCACTGAGCTGTGTACTGACCTGCCGCTTTGTAATGTCACGGAAGAAGACCTAAAAGCTCTCAATTTTTGGGGAACCCCAAGACTGGGTCAATGCAGGACCGCATGAGTCGCCTGGTACAGAAACAAATATCTTGGCTCTGAGCCAGTCTCCAGTGTCTGGATCAGGGAAACTAGACCTGGCCTGGAATTGGAAGGGCCCTCATGTGGGAAAAGGTGTACATGAAGTCCACGACTGACCCAGTAAGCGTCCATGTGGGATACTCCTTGCACCTTCCAAGAGTTCCCAAAGTGAGGACGCAATTGTTCGGCCTGGAACGTGTTTACCCTGCACAGTCTAGAATGGGATCATGCAGTAAAGCAAAGAGATTCCCAGATCTGCAAAGCCAAAGACCCATTGCAAATTTTATTTATTTATTTTATTTATAAAGTTTTATATAGCGCGAACAAGATCCCGAAGGATATCAGAGCACTTTACAATAAGTTGGAATGAGACAATTTCCCCGCATAGTAAGCATAGGTCCATGAACTGCAACTGCGCATTACAAATTAAACGAAGACAAATGTTGCAGCCTCCTCTCAAATACTGAGTTGCACTGCACACAAAATTACCCTACAAAGTATAGGATATTTTCATTTATGGGTTCCTGATGCCAAAGAGGCATTTTCTATTCTGTTAATAGCTATTCCACTTTCGAATCTGAAATCTTTCCTCTTTCTGTTTATTTTCTTGAATTTGTATTTTTGAGTTATTCAGTATTCGTGCAACACAAACTGATTGAACAATTTAAAGCACTTTAAAGCAAACAGTCAAAAATGCTGTGGAACTTGTCTCCAGTATAAATACCAAGCGCCGTAAGAGACAACCCTGTTTACAAGAGAAGCTGGTAAAATACAACCATTATGATAGCAAACAGATTCCATAATTACAGAGAGGGTACAATCATCTCAGGCGTCTGTGACACTGAATAGTAGAATGACGGTCGTATCATTTTAATCTGACTCCAGATGCCAAAGAAGACATGTAAAAACATCACATGCAATTCTATTCTGTTTAATTCTATGATTTTATGGAGTATTGAATCACAACCTTCAAAACACTGCGTCTCTGTTTTTTTTACTAAGACCAGCAATACCAAAGGCATGAATGCTTTACTGTAAAAAAGTTGGGGTATTTCATCTCAATGCTACAAAATCATTTGACACATTTCCGTAAAATATGTTTTAAGTCTATCACTTTCATTCACCTTCACTTACACTATCATTTATTTAGATGTCACACAAGATATAAAGGGATGAGCCAGAAAAAGTATGGCAAGAAAAGTGTTTCTTGGTGTGGAACTACTTAGCCTTCGTTTTCCCACTTTAAAGTTTAATGAAAGTATGTACAAAAATGCATATGGCTGCCTTACTGACTTCTGCCAGACGAGCAATGTTGTGGATGTTACTTTTGGACGTTTTGAGGCCTTCCCCAACCTCAGTTCAATGGTAAATGCTATGAAGATTTAATCTGGAAATTGTCAGTTTCCCCCTTTTTAACTATGCTTTATAAATTAATTCAGTAGTCCTCGATAGCTTGGAGGTGTATTGGTATCTATCTTCTAGAGTTTGCCCTCTGAAATGGTTACATGAGGCTTAGAGAAAGGGATCCCAGGGATATTGTAGGATTGTGATGAAAAAAGTCAACACAATGGAAGATAGGTATCTTTCAGAAGGATCATTTTGTCCTGGTGAAGTCCATGCATAAAACAACAAAGTAATCTGCCTGAAATGCGAAATCCATCCTTACAGATTATCATTAGAGAGAACCAATAAAATAAATCTTTAAATTAGGCACTTCAAATCTATCAGAAAATGATCCAAAGTGCTAATCCCTGTGGGAGGTTTTTTTGGTTGTCCAAAGCTAGCTCTCGTATGAAACACTTAAGAATCTAAATCTAAAAGGAAGCCTACACATCTTTCAAAGTGTCCCCCCTGCACCTAAGAACGGAAAAACAAATGCACCTTAATGGTTTTCAACTGAAATCATTTCTCAGCCAACAGCAGACCATTCTGACAAATGTAATTTTGAATACTCGTGCCACTTAGTAGTGACAGAATTCAAGAAAAAGCCGGGAATGAACGGGGACACCTGAGGCACTTCCAACAGCTCCACTAACCTGACTTGCATTCTATTCTATATAAGAGCAACAAGAAAGGGATCTTTTGAGGTCTGGGTTTTGCCAGCCCACCTCACAAACAGACATTTTTAATAACAATATAGACAGAGTAAAATTTAGGTCTGCCAATTTCAATGACTGGCTTACTCAGATCGTACATACATTGGCTTGGGATCTTATCAATTGTGTCTTGGTTCAGCCCCGTGGAGTATTGATCTCTCACTGAATGCTATTGGCTGTTAGAGAGTCTATGTCCTCCTCCACTCAAGTGCTTGCACTGAACTGCATCAAGGACCTCTTTGCTATTATATCCTTCTTTGTCTACTCCTACTGAGTCCCCCTTGGTCTTTCACTCTATACATTAACGTTATCTGTGCTAGCGCATCAAAACCAGACCAATTGGCATTGCTAATGCTTGTTATGAAAAGTCCTATTAGTGACGTTCCTTAGTATTAAAGAAAAAGAAATTGTTTTTCGTCTCATTGCAAAATCGAGAATATTTTGCATAGATTGTTACATTTTGTGCATACCAAGCAGTGATATGTCAGATGCATTTTTACCTAATTTGTAGCAGAAATCTGCTTAAAAATATTGTCTGCTTTAATGCTCCCACTTGGTTCCACCAGTAACCAATGCAAGGGCTCCAGAAGACACTTTTCATTAACAGATAAAAGTTTATTTACTTATTTAAAATGTTTATTGCAGCGCTGCACTCCTGAGGACTATAACATTATTCACAATGCAAAAAACACTGCAATAAAAGTTATCATAAAACATCAATTGATTAACCTTTATTCACCCTAATTAGATGAAAGACCCCAGCTGAACTCATCCACTCATCCAAGCATACGTTAAAAGATTATTAGGATCAGATAGTGCCAACCAAAAAAACGAGAGGGCAAACTGTGCAGAGCGTTGCAGACCATAAAGTTTTTTTTACGAGTGCCGCTATTAGATCATTGAACAGACACCACGAGAGGGGCAATAAAACAAACAATGGACAATCGAGAAAAAAATAGAGGAAGGATTACAGTGATCGGCCAGTGAGTAGATATGAGGCTTGGCTGGAAGATGGGTATGGGTCATTACTGTTCATTTTTAATGTTGGCAACCAACCAAAGAGTTAATCAAAATGGCTAGGATTTGAGTTGGTATATTGTACATCTGAACAAACTGATTTTCTTTCAAGGCACAGAAGCAGCATCTACAGATAATGACTTAGTTTTTGCTTGTAAACACAGAAGCAAAACAAGCACTGGCAAAATTATTAGGCATTGCCTTTAAAAGAGGAAGGCAACTCATTACGTTTGCCATTGCTTGTTCAATTTTACTTCAAGCACTAATTCTGTTGAGACTGGACTACAGCACCATCCTTTACCTAGAAGAGGATAAGGCCTCTATTAGGCAATTGCAAGTAGTCCAGAACTCAGCTGCCAGACTTCTTAAATGTGCTTCACGTCAACTCTTCTCCGTTAGCTTCATTGGCTCGCGGTGGGGAAGTTGATTCAGTTTAAAACGTTTTGCCAAATGTACAGAGTGAGGTCAGGTGCTAGCCCGCGGTATCTTCAAGAACTGGTGAGACTCTACCAGCCTTCGTGTTTGCTACACTCAAGTCACTTGTCTCTTTCCATAATTCCCAGAGTTAATCTAGCCCACATGGGAGGCCGGCCCTTTTGCAAACCAGGGCCCCAAGGTGTGGAGTGCCTTACCTGAACCCCTGAGATGCTGCACTCTTTGACCACCTTTGGAAAACAGCTGAAGACCTAGATGTTTTAATTCAGTGGGGCCTTGCTGGACCCTACCTGCCACTACAGCGCCGGTAAACCCTGTGTGTGTAGCTGAGTGCTATATAAGACTCTAATAATAATTACCAGTCAATAGCTTGCTCAAGACAGGTATATCTGTAGGTGAGGCGTAAAAATGTTGGTTTGCTTCTGTGACAATTTGTATACTAGCATCTTCAGTGTGAACTATGATTTTCAATTCGACAAAGACTCCCCTAGTTTGGTTTAGGCTAGAATTGCTCACAGAAATGAAAAGGTATTGCATACACCTTTTCTTTTAATGTAAGTGTTAGGAGGTTTCCAGGCAGCGGTGCCTCCTTCGCTATAACGGAGGAGCGTCCCTTCCCCCGCCAGCAGCCTAAAAACTTGACAAATAAAACAGCAATAAACAGGATTATTATTGTTTTATTTTTCACGTTTTAAGGGTTGCGTTTTGGGGGCGGGCCATAGTGGGGGAAGTCACGAGGAGGCGTGATGGGCACTGCTATCAGTGCACATGTTGGTTTGGCTGGCCGTCTCAGGATGGCCAAACCAACATGCGGACTGAGCTGTCTCCAACCCAAGCTGCTTAGCCGGGTTCAGGACAGCAGGCACAGGCTCCCAGTCTCTCTGGGAGTGCCAATCCAGAGCACTCAGGCCAATCCTGATGCTGCTCTCATGCACGAGAGCAGCGTCTGGATTGGCTGCAGGGGAGCCTGTGCTGCAGTGATGAGCAGAAGAGCGGCGATGCGGGGGCAGCAGGCAAGTTCTTTTTTTTTTGCATTGTCGTTGTCCGTCTTACCCACCTACCCGCTGCCCTGCCACTCTGCCTTGAAACTAGCCACTACTGCTTACAGATAGAGGTTTCTAAGACAAATATGCTTGGGTCATCGCAATTACAGACCAGCATTTAAGAATTTATGGATAATTAATTGTCTTGTATTAGTTTTGCTGTTGCAAGTGTTATCCGGTACTGACTGCCATTTGATAAATGACACTTCTTGCACAAATAAGTAAAAGGTAGGATCACAAAAGGTTGTGACTAACGGGTCATGCATTATCATATTGTTAGGTAGTCTTTCTCGGACACTCCATCCTATAGCTTGCACAATTTTCTCTCTCGCACCTGTCCTCTATATCAGCGGTGCACTAATCCGTAACACATTACTCTAGAAATTCTGTCCCAAAGATCACTATAAATATATAATTGTTCAAACATGGTGGAAGGTGACCATGTGCCTTGCAAAAGAGGATAACATTCCAAAGAAAACTTTTGGAACACAATTGAATGTTCCTAAGGCCAGCACTTCCAAAAGGTGACATAAGAAATCTACCTAGAACGCAGGGTCGGACTGGCTGTAGCAGGCATCAGCATTTCCCCGTGAGGCTGGAGGGGTGGAGGCCGATTTTGTTACTGGGGACCTGTTTTGCAGTGGTGCTGAATTATCTGTCCTCAGCAACAAGAGCACCCCTCCTGGGGCTGGGCTGACAAAAATTCCATGGCTGTTTCGTGTTCCCAGTCCGGCCTTGCTAGAACGTCGTCTTTTAGTGGCACAAAGCACTTCAAAGAGGCGTGAAATTACCGTTTACACTTCATTAGGAGTACTCCAAGATTGTCAAAATTCTATTTTGCCTTTAACAAAAAAAATCCGAAAATCATTCCAGTTTGTTCCCCTAAGCCAGTACAGCTGTACTTCAGATCACATCTTTTTTTTTGTTCAATCGCCACAGACCCTTCCACATCAATATTCTGCCTTCAAATTCCTGTGACTCCCAATTAATAGAGTCTCCTTGTACACCCTTGACTCTGTGTACGACACACTCAACACGTTAACTTGGCAGATGCGGAATACGTACAAGTATGTTTGCATACTGCTTGAAAAGGAAAAGTGCCGTACTCTCCAATTAAAAGTATAGCATTTCTCTTGAGAAGTGCCGGTACTCTCCCTCCCAAAATAAAAAAGTGCCGGTACTCCATACCGGACAGTACCGGCCCATTTAAAGCACTGTAACATAGCATTTCACAATAAAAGCTTGCAGCTCATGAAACGTCCTGCTCAAACGTCATCAAATTAGCTCTTGTGCTGCCGCTCAGCATGTAGCTGAACCGCCACTTCCGCATTCCTCAGAGGAACTACTGCCTCACCTGGAGTACAGTGACGCATCAGCGTGGGTACCAGAACGCGCGTGACGCGGTTTATTGCAAGGGGCCCTTGGAACGGGCTTATAGAGCACAGTCTACCAATCGTACAGAAGACAGACACCTGGGGAAGCTCGTGAACTTTCTGACCTCTTTGTCTTTCAAAGCAAGAAATTGGGATAACGATTAATTAAGACTCTTGTTGAATAATGCAGCGATGTCTCGAGGCAGTTACGCATTAACTGGGAAAGGATGCCCTCGTTTTACTGATGCCCTGCTCGGCCCTGCTTTGAATAATGCCTTGCCGCGCTATCGGTTCTGCAGAAACTTTTCAGTAACTGCTTTGCCAATAAATGGACCATTCTTGGCGTCTAGTGCAAGGCGGCGTTATAAGCCAAGTCTCCTGTGTTTAAAGGTTCATAATGGCACCATGGCAATACCATGGGATATCTTTATTTGAATGCTTTTCGTTGTATTATATCTGTATGTACCTTGCTAATGCAAAATAAGTACATATTTACATTTTAAATAAAAATATACAGATTTATGCATGCATGTTTATATGTCTAGAAGTGCACGTAAGACCTGATACACAAAGATTTCGCAACGAGTAAGTGTAACTTACTGTTGTAATATGTCTGACTTACTCATGAAGAGTAAGCTTTAGGTACTCTAGGCCTACTTGTGAAATTCAGGAGGAAGCCAGGAGTACAGCAAGAGTAAGTCAGAGCAAAATCGGTGTGATTCTGGCCACGTAATATATATGCAGATGTACAGAGTGCAATATACTAGTTATCACCATTGATAAGTGAGAGAGGGGCCATGATTCATGAAAGGTGTATCCTTCAGAAGGTCAATAGCGTGTGCATGTGTCAAGAGAAAAGGTTTCTGTTTTTTTTTACAGATAATATATATAATGAAAGTATATTTATTTCAGACTGATTTTTATAACATTTCTCCATCAGGCACTTGCCACAGGACTTTGTGTTCACAGAGTTATGTTAGCTCCTCCGTTAAACTGAACTGAACAACGACTAAGCAGAGTAGATTTGGAGCTCCTGTGTGGCAGCTTTGCAAGATTGTAGGCCGTAGTAGGTCTTGTAGGGGAAACAACCTTTACAACGCAACTTTTACCACGCAGTGCCTTTACGACGCAACCATTACAACGCATGTCATTACAACGCATTGCGCTGGGGGGCGCTCTAGGATAGGGAATAGATTTAATTTACTATCCAACACCTTCCCTAATATCCACGGGGACTGGAGTTGGAATAGTAAATTAAACTATTCACTATCCAGCACCCCAAAGCGCTATGCGTTGTAACAGCATGCGTTGTTAAAACTGCATCGTAACAGCATGCGTGGTAAAAGCATGCGTTGTAGTGTCATACATCCGTCTTGTAGCCTCCCTGGAAATGGGAGAGAAGTCTTGTGCTTTTGGGGTGAATTGGAGTGGATGCTACAGCAGTGAGGTGAGGGGATAGAGGGGGATCTCATAGCTAGGGAAGGTATTTCCGAAACCCTTTCTTACGGACAACGGGAATCAGTTGGTCTCAAAGGAGAGAAGAAGTGTGCACTCTATCATCCTGAGGCAGATCAGATGGTGGAGTGGTTAAATAGGGTTCTCAAGGAAACCATTATGCCTGCAAAGTCAAATTCGTTGAAGTGGAAAGAGGAGGTGGAAAGGAATATTGAACTGTATAGGTTGACACCCATAGCACAGGGGGAAGACTTTGAGTTGTTTAGAGGGAGATGTCCTATTACCTTGCTTGACCCTTCTTGGGTGTGAAATGTTGAATTGGAAAAAAGGGGGGGAATAGGGACGATACAGCCCTGTGGTGAAAAGGAAGAAAGAAAAGGGTTTGAAAGAAAACTGAATTTCGATAAGAGAAAAGCTGTAAAGAAAACTGTGGTTGCTGTAGGTGATCTAGTAATGATCAAACGTCCTGAAAGGGTTGGTGAAGAAGCAAAATATTTGCAACCCATCAAGGTGATCAAAGTTTTCGAAAATGCAGTGAAGACACAAGATCATAGTATATGAAACCTTGGAAGAGTGCTCCTCTGGTTTCCTCTTCACGTAAGGGGTACCTGGTAAGGACCTTGGTAAAAGGAGGGGATGTTTTTGACCCTCAAGGTAAAGTTGGGCCAAGAAAGTCTTGTAGAGAAATGAGTATATATGAAGAATTTTGTTTAAAAAATGTCTTGAATTTCATAATTTCCTACGCTTTGTGGTTTCCATGTTTTCTTGATCTTAATGTCTTGAGCAATGTAATATCTACTCATTTGTTGCTTCTGTTTTCATGATTTTCTGTACATAGCTTGTTTGTTTAGTTGTTAAAGGAGGGAGGTATGTGGTATTTGAGTCATGGATGGAGATGTCATACCTGGGGAGAACATGGAATGATATGTATGTCAGACTGGAATCTTGAGGGGAGAGAGGGGCAGTTGGCCAGAGAAGCTGTTGGGAGCTGGCTGGGATTTCCTCTCCTTACGTTGGAATAAACTACGTTCCCCTCCATCATCTTTGCTGTGGACTTTTTCATTACTCCACTGCGTGAAGAGATTCCTACACCCGTCTCTTCCCCATGATTCCACCGCCTCAGGGCTACTCAGGCAGTGACTGCTCAAAGGCCCTATCTCTCCCAGGCCCACCTCATCTTCTTTAATAAGTGCACAAAGAGAAAATGCATTTCTACCAATTTTTAATTTAAGTAGCATAGGGACCTAATACCCCATGAGGAAAAAAATTCTTGTGAAAACAATAAACCTTGCCACCAGAGTCCAATACACCGAATCAGTGTATGCTAAACTTCTATAGTACTCAGGAGAGCATTGTTTGGTGTTTCTGTACCATTGAGTCCAACAAAGCTCTCTGTGCACCCTGCCCAATGCACCGCTACTCGTCGAGCTAGCTGAATAGCGGCTGCATTTTGACAGTATTTTGTGAACAAACAGAAAAAGAAATAATGAAGTGACTTTATTTTAAATGTCTGCAATGCCAGGGTAATTACTTAAACATTGCACACTAATTAAATTAAATGACACAGTAATTATACAATAAATATCGGTGATAATAACATTCTTTTTATAGGGTAATAGCACCATGATTAATTGTAGACATAATTGCATAATAAAGTGATAAGTAAATATGTAGAAATTCTGCTTGCATAATAAAGAACTAAATTATTTTTCAGAAATTCATCTTGTGAACAGCAGGATTAAGTTAGCAATATTTTGAGTGAACTTTCACAGGGCACTCATGTAATGCAACGAATGATAACAAGGATAACGCACATTGTGCTTTTGGCTATGCTCCGAAAATGTTATGGATCACAGCTTTTAAGTGAAGTTGAATATGGCCTACACGGCCATCCAAGCACGTTTATCACCACCACTATTTTGAAATATAAACAGATCCCACAGGTACGGCCTCCATTATTTATATAGGATTCTGAGAAATTGGGTTGTTGGTTGAGGGAGATATGAGAACTTTTCAAGCAACAGCTACAATCATTGTGAGGGTGAGCCACAAAAGGCATTGAATTAACCTGTGCTTAACCTGGCACAAAAGCAGTCAGGCTTAACCTAGATGCAATGTGTGAAGTATTTCTGCAGCACACAAACAGCATTACAGTGAAAACACAATACAATTGAAAATCCCAAACCAATTTAGAAAAATAGAGTAAAACGTAATGAATTATTCAACACCAAAATGACAAAAATCCAATCAGTCGAACCGGAGGAATGCAATTTCAAAGATTTAAGCTCAGTACAGTGCCCTAAAGTACAAAGTGCCACTTGCGTTTATCTAGTCCTGTGAGACCGCGTGACACTCACAAGTTCAGGCCAGCATTACGTTTTTCTATCAACTTATCAGTGCCAGCAAGATCCACTACATGCAAATGCAGCTGTCTTTGTTGGCCAAGTTTGTGGATGGAACGAACAAATCAATGATATAAAAACTAATTCTTAACGTTGACAACTTGAATACACAAGTTAAAACTGCCAGTAAAAAGCACAGCGATTGTGTACTCATATCAGGAACATTGAAAACTACCAAATTTCAGCCTTGATATCCTAAGTGGCTGCACTTCCTTTTTAAACAGAGGAAGCACCACTTTGTCAAAAGCGACATACGTACTTCCAAAAGAGACAGGAATGCTGACAATAAGCTCAGTTGTAAAGCAACCAGTAACCGCTTAACCGCTTAACCGCAACGGCAATTCCGCCATGGTGCGACCGTTTAGCGGAGTGGGCGGGGCCGCGTCGGTCAACGGACGTGCGCAGCACCATGGAGGTAGTGCTCGCGACGGCCGTTGGCTGACGAACGCAGCGAAGTGGGTAATTGTGAAAGTTATATCATTTATGCAAACAATGTGAGAAGATCATGGGGTTCACTGCATAATCATAGATGAAGATCCTGGGCCAGATTCACAAAAGTAGTTGTTCCTTTGCACTTGTACACGTACTCCTATGAGCAGGTGTGGATGTATGACTTTTGGGGATTGACAAACATTGCCAGTAGTATCTCTGAAAAGTTGTCTCAGCTACAGCTTTTCAGGCACACAGCTGCTCTGTCCTGACCAGACGGTGGGGGTAGGTGTTAGCGGCTCCGACCGCACGCTATCCGGGTTCCTGACCTTTACGTGCAGGTCCCACTGGAGCAGACTGCGGGGCATCTCACGATCTCCCTTAGGGTCACTCATACTGAGCAGGATTTCCTTGCCTGCCCCTTTATGACCTCATGGCATAAGGTTGTATGACTATAGATTTTTAAACCTTTACATCATTTACATTATTTTTCACTGTGTAGTACGTCCCACTTGGGTCCTGATGAAATGCCGCGTAGGCATGAAACATGTTGACCACACCAGGGGGTTGTAGATATCTTGCCCAACATTACCAGTAGCAACTATCTCCCCTCCCACCTTTTTAACCAAGGGCGCCAGCCACTCCAATAAATTTCATTGTGGACTGACTCACCTTTTTTAATTTCACCCCACCTCTTACGACTACACCCCTTTCTTCCCCGCACACCCGCATGCACCATATGGCAGGGATTAAAGATCTCCGTTAAAGAGCCCCCTTGAGGGTGCCCGCTGAACATTGCAGCGCCAGTTCAGCGAGGAGCAAACCCATATGATGAAGCATGACATCTAGCTTGCTAGGTGTGTGAGGGTTTTAGTCCCAACAAGGGGATTCCCCCTTCTTTGGCTTTTCTTTCTTTCTCTCTGTACACACTACATATCGACATACTCTACCTCCTCTCTACCCCATCTGGGGAACTTTGTACATTACATTGTGGTTAATCTTTCGGACACGTACACTGGACCCCTTAAAATATTGTCCGCCCTGGTTCCCTTCTTTTGTTACATACACTGCTGGGAATGCCTTATGACATCTGCTCCCTCCCAAATGTGCAGTTGTATGCAGACAGAGGAGCATGCACCAATGTTCAAATACACTTTTTTTTAGTTCTTATTCCCTTCCCCACCAAGGAGGAGGAGTTATCCTGGGTCTTCACGGGAGAACATCTTCAACCATTTCCGTAGTCATAGTCAGACAGGAGTTTGTGAATGACAACAAACTCAAAAGCATTTGGGCCTTCACAAACTTTCCAGGTAAATCACAACTTGATCCTCCCACTCTCCACCTTGTGTGTGGTTTACTTCTAAATAATTGTAACAGTCAAGGCGTAAAATTACACAGTTGTAAGCAACATTTACTCCTGCCAAGTAACCTTTTGTGAATACCTGACCGGTGTACACCAAGTCATTTTTGGCTTAAAATGGCTTCATAAATTTCCCCCCATCCCTGTGCCTAACCTCAATGAGTTAACCAATCTCAAAACCCAATCCATAGTTGATATTTTTATTTTTTTTATTTCAAGACTCTTAAGGGTGGGCATAAAATGTGGCTTCCCACAGTGTTACTCGGGTTAGGCAGCACATGGTAGTACTTGCAAGCAGACACCATTAGGCATTGTAAATCATTTCTAGAGTGTGATTACCAACCCTACCCGCATGAGACATTCACTGGCAACCACCCAACAGCAATCAATCATCTACTGTAATGGATGGCACACATCAACCAAATGCCTCTGATGCAGGCGTGTAAAGCGCGCTCTGGGTGGTGGCAGCGTTTCATTATCTTTTAAGAGTGGTGTAATGGTTTTTATGTGCAAGGAGTGGATGTGTTCCCTCCACAGACATCTACTGGGCCAGCATTTTACATGCCTGTCGGACGGCAGTTAATGAAAGCACTTAGGCTGTGGTTTAGACAAAACGCTTCCGTCCTGTAATTTTGTAATTTTATGAATCCGATCTGATTCATAAAAGTAGGCTTTGAGTTCACGAGAGACAGAGAGATGCTCACATTGACGAGAGATCTGAGATCCTAACGTTAAAATATACGAATTCATCTGTTCAAAATGTACACATGCTGCACGTTGGCGTACAATTCCTATGAAACTGACTCAACACGAGAAAAGTCACTTGACCCATATGGTCACTCATGATGCAAATTTCTTTAAAGAATATGTTATGATCACATAGACTATTTTGGGGACCATCTGGAAAACCCTTGTCGGTGCCAATAAATGCATCTGCGCTATTCGGGAGTCTCCAATGAGTATTACATGAAGCTGCAAAGGATAGAGGGGCATATTATCAAGGACCGGTGTTAAAATTATCACCGTTTTATCGGCAGGAGGTTTGCAACTCTCCTGCAGTTACAGGTTTATGCCTCCCTTCCTACATGTTTACCAGACACAATGCTCGCCACAGATAAATCCCCCGTAGAGATATAGGTGCAGTGTATTCATTTTTTTACATCTTTTTCTTTCTCACATAGACTTCAAGGACCCCCTTGTCGCAAAAAGCCACACGACCTTTACAAATATGAACTCGTGGATGTGTCCCAAAATACACATTTCTGTAAAATTTCTTCTCACATGTGCAAGGACTTATGCATTTGTGGTTAATGTTCACAAAAACACTGCAAAGAATGTTAAACATGACAAACAAGCATTCGAATCACTGCTATGAGCGATGGGGCATTGTTTCAAGTATTGGGTACAGAAACATATTTTGGAGGGAGACCTAGACATTTACATTTTTTCCCAAAATGAATAGTGTATATTAAACCAGCAACGGGTAATATATAATTTTTTATTGTTCATGCAAACACGGCATATAAAAACATCATTATTTCAGAACTGAGCCGACAGGCTCTGCAATAGGTCTGCCTTGCTGGCAGTGTACCATATTTGGTGTTTCCTATGACAAATTTGATTCAGTTTCTTCAGGTTGTTTTGTTAGTTTGCCTTTAGCGGAAACAATGGCAATCTTTTGCATGTCTATCTCTTCGTCCATAATTTTGGTTTTGTCACAGAGTATAACTCACATCCCTGTAGTGCGTTGGCCAATGGAGTGGAAAGTCATCAACGAAACATGAGGATGGTGTTGAGTAAAGGAGAATTACCATGATTGACAGATATGGTTGTCGATGACATTACCTCCAGCTGGAGGGTCAGAGATGTCTAGGATCATTAAATAGTGGATGTGGATAAAAAGAAGTTTGGGAAACTGTGAATGGAGCTATTGTAGATTCTGTAGTTTGCAAGTTGATGTCCATATCAGGTTAACAGAAGTTTCAGCCAAGAGTTGCTAGAGCTTCAGGTCCTTTTTAGTATGGCTCTAGCAAATTATTGGATTCCTAGAGGTTGGTGGGCTGAGAGCAGTGGTTCATTTGTAAGGAAATAAGTGCTGGGGCTCTCGTCAGGAGGCAGCATGTACCAGCCCATTTCTACTGTTAGCGCCCACTAAAACTGAACCAACTATTAACCATGAAGGGGGGGAGAGGGTGTGGCCTAATTGCCAGAGCTGCCGACTTCAAAGCTGGAGAACTAGATTGAGTCTCGGTATCAGCTTAACATCCTGCGATTCTGGGCAAATCACTTAATCTCCCTGAGCCCACCATAAATGAATTTGTTCTTAACTGGTGCTCATGCAAAGCGCCTGTGTTGATGATTAAGTGCAGGTGCTGAGCACCAGAACCACCTGCTGAAATTAAGCACCGGCTGAGAGGTCATTTCAGAGCGAGCTTAGACAAAGATGTGTAATAATGGGAAACATCCTTTACAACGCAACTTTTACCACGCAGTGCTTTTACATCGCAACTTTTACAACGCAAACCATTACAACCAGACCCCCCAGGATATAGCGGCATGGATTCGCAAATTTAGCGGCACAAAAATGAAAATTTAGCGGCAC
This sequence comes from Lissotriton helveticus, assembly GCF_964261635.1. Lineage (NCBI taxonomy): Eukaryota > Metazoa > Chordata > Amphibia > Caudata > Salamandridae > Lissotriton > Lissotriton helveticus. The sequence continues at coordinate 614,056,216 of NC_136065.1, forward strand.
AAATATGGAAATTTAGCGGCAATTTTGCGGCATTTTATTTGGCCATTTTTCCTACAACAAACACAGATATCTTAGCTTTTTTAGTTATTTAACAACATGAAGCTATGGATATTTGGTTTAATTACAATGTAGACACTTTGTTTCCCTCGAAAAGCATGTACAGATATTCAAGTGTATCTCTGGATATGGTTTGGGAATTCTCAACGTGTCAAATCCTGGTGCTGGTCGTGGGGAAATGAAGTGGTGAAGTATTCCAGGGGCGTGACGTCTTTGGACAGTCAGCACCATTGGTCTCTTGAAGTGCGTGCTCTGCTTGTTGTCGAACCAGACCTGTAGTAGGTGATGGTGTGACCTAGTGAGATGTCAAATGCAGAGTTCACCCAAGTCCACCGTGATGCACACCCTTTGGCTCACAGCCCTACTTCTGCCTCGTTGTGATGCACGGTGCACTTTCGGTTCTCTGCAGCTATATGTGTACTGTGAATGCACCCTCTCCTAACCCCTAAACTCCAACATGCAGAACTCCCTATGGATTCCCAAGTCCAATGGCGAATCCAGAAGTTTCTTCTAAGTAGCTGCCCGCCCCTACCAATCCCCACACCTGTGCAACGCAAACAACCTGCTCACTTTCAAGAAACTGCTGGAAACACATCTCTTCAAGAACATGTTCCACACTTTCTTGCATCCTTCTCTTTTCTCTCTGCCCCTAGAAGCAATTCAGGCATCCGGTGCACACAATTTAAATATATGTAAATAAAATAAGTATTCAGTGACAGTGCAGCTTGCATTGTGGGCACCCCACCTGCAAAATCATATGTAGTGATGTGGCCAGGAGTATAGGGTGGTACTTGGGCACGCACGATATTCTGGAAGGTCTGATTACCTATTGCACCACAGTAAGTGACATGCCATGACTTTTGACAGTATTTATGTGACAAGACGATCTAATACCTACACTGCCACTGCTGCAAAAGACTATGCCATGGCGTTTCAGTGATGGAGAGGACGGCAGGCAGCTTGCTGCACTTCTCGCTTTACCCGTTTTAAAAAAAAATTGTTTTGAAAAATATCTTTTTCTAGTCCTTTCTCTGGGTTTGCGTTAAGTGTTTATGGAAGGTTAGGGAAGGACACGCGCCATCAGCATAAGCATATGCACCAGGGAGATGCCCTGAGCTCACGAGGCAGCCAATTTAAGAGCTAGGCTCTCTTTGTCAGTGAGAACTGTTTGGACTGTGCCTTTCTAGAGGCACCGATGAAAACAACAGTCACATCTAACTTTTCCCCACTCAAATGTCGGTACTTTGCATAAACGCAGTTATTTTGTACGAAGTATGTGTTTATGAATGTTCCTATTCGATCATAAGCTTGACAGCTGCAGCAGTTTGTAATTTATGTTTCTACTTTTCTCGCAGGAAGTAGTGTCGTCACTTCACCTAATTATTCGTTGTAGCATAATTGACACTGTATGCTATAGGGGCATCCCATGTGAATCGAACAAAGTAATCTCTTCTACCACATCCGTCCACATGAAAATCATGACAGTGCATGTAGTATGCATCCTTTCTTATTCAATTAGAATGTACTCGTTTTCTGTAGGGTACACTTACAGAAAACAGTGTTCCCCTATTTATTTAATGCACTTGTACAAAAACACTCTACAAAACGTAAGTTTGAAAATAGTTACAAAATTAGGCACAGTGAAATGGACGCTTTTTGTTATACGTTAATTTCGCTCCATGCAGCGGTAGCAATATTTTGGTTCCATCTCATGATTTAAAGTGAACATTTGCAAGACATTATCCAGGCGGTATTTAGAACATGTTTAAACATGAGGTACTGCATTTCCTGTATAAATTAGGGAAGTTGAATTAGACGTTTGTCAATAGTCAGACCCCCCAGGATATTGGATTAGCTTTTGTAAAAATACCGCGATTTCAACAAAAGTGCCGATTTCGCGGGCACTTATGTAAAAATCGCGGCATTTTTACAAAAGTGCCGATTTCGCGGCAAATCGCGGGATCGCGAAATCGCGATATCCTGGAGGGTCTGTACAACGCATTGCGCTGGGGGGCGCTCTAGGATAGGGAATAGGTTTATTTACTATCCAACACCTTCCCTACTATCCACAGGGACTGGGGTTGGAATAGTAAATTAAACTATTCACTATCCAGCACCCCAAAAGCGCTATGCGTTGTAACAGCATGCGTTGTAAAAACCGCGATGTAAAAGCATGCAATGTAAAAGCGTGCATTGTAATGTCATACATCCGTAATAATAGCTTCAACAGACAAGAGACAAATGGTAATACTGCAAATTTACAGGGATAGTTAGGTGGTGACACAGCGTACTACTTGTTAATGATTGTTAAAGTTCACATCTGTTTGCTTAAAGATGGGTACCTAAATTTAACACAATGCTGGCTAAGGTATAACGGTGTACTGTTTCAATTTGTGTGTATTTATTTTGTTAAGACAAATGTGGCGATCGTTCTGTAAATAGGTATCAAAGTGGTACACAAGAACTTTTTTAGATTGTTATACCACAAGGAGTGAAGGGTAAGGGGGATAATTCAATATCTTATATTCTTGACATAGAGACCCATTAAAGGCACTAGATACAATCAGCAACAGTGATAGCGATCGAAATAGGCTGTTTGTCTACCTTTGGGACAAGTTTCTTGTAGCTAGCATGAAGGATGCAGTATAGTAGCTTTGTGTCATTTCCGTGTGGAAAGGATTCCAACAGAAGGCTGGTACCCAAGAAAAGTTTGGGTTCATGTGCACATTTATTGGACAAATTAAGCACTGCTGGTGATGAAGGCTTAAATATGGAGATAGCAGAGGGAGTAGAAGGCAGTGCTGGCTTGTGAGAGAGACAATTGTAGAGATGTTAATGGAGGTTAAGACTGATTAACCACAAGCGTGAGGATTTGTTTGCGGCCCTGTTCCTCACTGGGAGTCAAGCTGGCCAGTGCCTGAAGGAAAAAGGTACAGGGATCCGCAGATTATGAATGCAGACGGGATGGTGAAGCAGTGCGCCGTCTCTAGAGGGACCAAGTGCTGTTGTAGCGGTGATGGGATGAATACTGCATTAGGGCAGCTTGTGTGCCAGGGGCTTGAGTGAGTTGGATGTGAGGTGGAGAAGCTGTTCTCGATCCTGAGATGATTATAGTCAACAGCGTCAAAATGAACCGCATGGTTCTAACCTGATAGGAAAAGGATGATATATGCATGAAGGGAATTTATGGCAAAGGGCATGGTAATATGTTCTCTTGGTGCTCTGGTAGAAGGTGGGTGGACAAGCCAGTGAAAGAGTAAACTTGCATATGCAAGCCAGCTATACAAAGTGAGCAGTCAACCTTTGTATGCCCACTTTTTGGTAGAATTTCCATTCACAGCTCCTGCCCATGTTTAATTCTAAGAGATTCAGACCAAGCTGGGGTGCAGTTGCCAAATCAAAGCCGTTTATATAGCACGGATTTTCACGACTGTGAGAAGTAATGTGAATATACATTGGTATGGGTTTAGAGCAAAATAACTTGCACAACAAAACGTTAGTTAATTAACTGCAGACTTTTAAAGCATAACACACATAGCTAGTTTATATTTGTAACTAAAATAGCTTGAGTGATCTTAACTTCGAATTTTATTAAATTCTCCTTGTTTACTCCTTTTTAGGTCTCGGCCTAGAGACGCGCGAAGCGCGTTCTCGGCAGAGAACTATTGTAATCATGTCAGCCGCCAAAGCCGGCAAAAAGGAGACAAGAGCTGGGCACGCGCCCAGCATTCCTAATGGGAGAGGGAGCGACAAGTGCTGGCCATGTGCGGATTCAGTCGTACGCACGATCACGGCGCCCGCGTCCCCGCCGCGTGCCGATCACTGCTCTCTTCCTGGCCGGCATCGAGAAGTTTCGCAACGCAGTGAGGGCACTGAGAGGTAGGTGCTTGTCTCTCTTGCCTGGCACAGGGGAGCTGACGTAATTTTTACGGTCTGCTGTCAGGTGGCGTTAGGTAAGGCCTCCATGGCGAGGGTTGGTATGTATGCTCTGTCCCGCAGCCTGCTTTGACGTGCATTTTGCTAAACTGACCGACCGTGGGGGCATTAATCCGCTGATGACCACAACCTGCACACTAACAACTGAAAAGTCGTTTCCAGTTTGGGTGATCTCTGCCAAACTTAGTGCCACTGCGACTGTCAAATCCTGTTCCTGTGATTGCTCTGACGCCCCTTGGTGTCCTACTGTCTGCTGTGACTGATGTGGTGCCTCTTAGTTATGTTGTTTGGGTCGCTTTGCCTGCACCAATGTGTGGTATATACATCTTTCTTCCATCTTTATTAATTTGTTAGAATGTACACATGTCATCCTGCATTGTATCATCATTTTAGAATTGTAGGATGTAACTTAGAACTTGCTGACAGGACGCTTGAGCCTATGCACCAGTGGGTCTTACTTTGGCACTTATAATAAATAATTATTTTATTACTATCAAGACTCCCTCGCTTCTTACGCACTGACTGTTGTGAAGTCGCTTCCTATCCTTACTGTTGTGATGGCCTGCCTCGGGAACAAGTTCGAAGTCCCAGCTGTGACATACTTTCCTCAATGTCTGGCGTACAAGAGACTTTAATAGCATTCACACAGTGCATCTGTGGTGTCATTTTGATCGTCAGTGTCCACGTGACATATGTGACATTACAGCTGACTTCACCACTTATAACACCCCATAATCTGAAGATTGGAACTATAGTGTGGAGAGTCAGATATCTGGCTGTGGTTCAGCTAGAGCTTGTATATGAATGAAGGGATACAGGAGAATTGAGGCAGTGTCCCGCGGTCTCCATTTTTCAAATGAAAGAAAAACAATACACAAACACAGTACGAGAAAGTGAAGTAATGTTTTGCTTCTCAGCTGAGTTTCACAGTTCTCTATTCTTGAGGAAGCGTAACCCGAGTCTGACCATGCTTTGCAGTACCTCGTTGTCATATTAATTCCTTTACTGAAGTTGGATTTTTTTTCAAATAGTTGTGTTAGTTAAGTCAAAGTAGCTGATTGATATTTACCCATGACTCGAGTGCTTTCAGCTGCCTTAATTTTGCAGTAGGTGAAAACATTATGTATTTTTTTAACCTATGCAGTTTGTTATACATTAAATTCTTTATTGTTTCAGCAAAAATTGCCTTTTAATTATATTAAAATAGAACATTAAAATTAAATGTTATTCTACTTAAATGGCAAAAAAGCAAGTAAAATCAAATTACAATATCAATCCTATATTTATAAAAACCCGAAAGGGCAGAGGTAATAGAGTGCTAGGCAATTAGCAAGGGTCAGGGACTTTCCTCTCTGCGACAACCAAATAAACGATCAGCAGTTCTTCATGGACCCTCAGCAGTTCCTGTTGCAATAATGCAGATAGGCACAAGTAGCAATATTGGTATTCCCATTGGTTAACATACAACAGGAGAATATTCTGCCTACCTTTTAGTGATAATGCAAGCTCATACGAAGGAAAGAAACCCAAGGTCTCTTAACCAATGCATTTTGAGTTCTCAAACTACAATTTTTCCTTAAGATTCTCAGCGCTGCTTACATCCAACTCATTAACCAATGCAGTTTAATTAATGCTTTTTTATGTGCCCTGGCACCTTTTGTGATTTAATCACATTTGGTTTGCTTACTTTGTTTCTAGAAAAAAAAATCTCCTATAGTGTTAGGCCGAGCTATTGTGATTTGCAAATGTTGCAAGCGAGCATCATTGAGCACTCTATACTAATTTAGCCCTTGAATGGCAACTGTGCGGAGATCGTTGGCTATGCCTACAAAACTAGAGGATTGGAATTATCATTTGCATGTCAGAGTTGGACCCTTCTACCTGTTCCCGGGTCAATTTCTCCAATTCACTGCAGTTTGTGACCATGGAAAACCATTCTATAGCACTGTGATACATTTTCTTTAGATGTACACTTTGAAAACATATTGAAGTGATTTGGTAGAGTGTGTTGAATAACCATATTTTACTGTGAGGTGTGTTAAAGCTAAAAGAGTTTCTAAACCGGTTCAAAGTACATGTGCCCACCAGGAGGCACTGATATGTTAACATTATATGAGATGGTTGCTTTTTTATTTTAGAAAACATTTTATTGCAAACATTTGGCTGCTATGTTTGGACAGCAGCATGTCTTCTTTTAGCGTCTTCTTTTTATATTTGTGGAATATGTTAGCTATAAGCATTTTAAGAAAAGTAACCATTGCAGCAGCTTGCCTAGGTCAGACCTTTTGACTTTGCCATTTTTGGATAACACTATAAATAAGATTCTATCCTTTTTTAGGTTTCACTTAGGCAGCGCTTGCACTGCCTCTTTGAGACATGCTGTAGTCAGGATATGGGCATTAAGCTCCGCCCAGTTTTAGCCCATTTCTTTAATTGGCTCCAGTTATTGTCTTTGTAAATGGTGACTTCTCATTGGTCAATAGGCTTAGTAGTCCCTCCTTAGTATCGCCGTGTCTCTTGTAACCTCCCATGAGGACTGCCCCTTTTACATGTGTTGTTACTCTAGATGTTTTAATTGCAGCTTCTGAGCACTATTTTAGTTATGACTTTCTCCTAGCTGCTGTTGCAGGCAGGACACGCCCTCCCACTTCTGCAGCCCAGCCTGCGATTTAACTGCATGGTACAAATGCACACAACCCATCATCTTTGACAATGGCAGCTGCTCCTTTTTTTTCTTGCGCGCAGCTTGCCAAAATATTTTTTTAATATATATTTGTTTAAGTAATGCAGCACGCCCTCAATCTTAAACAATGGAGGCCACGTTACTCGAGCCTCTATTTTGTCATTATTCATTTTTTAAGCAGCGTGGCTTGCCTTCTAATCAGCAACATAGGTGACCGCATGTTGCTTTTCTTCTGGGCGGCTCACCCAACTCAAAGTAGCATGGCACGCCCTTAATCTTAAACAATTGCAGCCGCGCGGCAACGGTGTGCTTCGTTCTTGTCTGCAGAAGGTCCCATAATCTATGGTAGTAGCCAAGCGCTATATATATATATATATATATATATATATATATATATATATATATTACCTACTGGCGGTCGCCAGTAGGTATATATAGTTAGGATTTTTTCTCTATGGGATTTTTGAAAATTCTATGTCTAATAACTTTGGCGTTTGTGGACGGAATTGGCTGAAATTTTCAGGAAAATGGCACATTTTGTTTCTGAGCAGCCCCTGAAAATTGGGGGGGGTTTCGTCCAGGGGGGGTCGAGAAAAAAGGGGGGTCCCAAAACGTGTTTTTAACATTGAGTTTTCCATAGGGCGGTTGGCCTCACTTTTAGCCCGAACGGCTGAATGGATTTGCACGAAACTTGGCAAAATTGTAGGGACTGGTAGCCCGATGTGCCTTTTGTAGGTCTCAATATATGTGCTCCAGTGGATTTTGAGAAATTAACGTTTAAAAAAAGATATATATCTGTAACAGCGGACCGGGCAGCGTCCCAGGACGCGTACTTTTCGCGCAACGGAGCTTTGTGAAGCGAAGCTGATTGGTTCTCCGGCGTCTGTCAACATTCCAAACAGTCCGTAGCGGCCGCCATCTTGTCTCTCGGTAGGATCGAGAGACAAGAGGAGGCGAAAGCGAAGGGGCAAATGACCATAAGGGGGAATAGTAGATCCTCGCTGACCCCCTAGGTTTGATGTGGAGGTTTTAAAAGGGCCCCGCGGGGCAAAAAAAAATAATAATAATAATAATCGAACGGCTGAATGGATTTGCACGAAACTTGGTAAAATATTAGGGACTGGTAGCCCGATGTGCCTTTGCTAGGTCTCAATATATGTGCTCCAGTGGATTTTGAGAAATTAACGTTCAAAAAAAGATATATATCTGTAACAGCGCTCCGCTTCGCGTACTTTTCGCGTTACGGAGCTTTGCGAAGCTGATTGGTTCTCCGGCGTCTGTCAACATTCCAAACAGTCCGTAGCGGCCGCCATCTTGTCTCTCGGTAGGATTGAGAGACAAGAGGAGGCCAAAGCGAAGGGGGAAATGACCATAAGGGGGCATAGTAGATCCTTCCTGACCTCTTAGGTTTGATGTACCATTTTGCCAAGTTTGGTGTAATTCCGTTCAGCCATTCAGGCTGTAGACGTATGTAAATGTCCTATGGAAAATTGCATGGGGAAAACACATTTGAAAGTGTTGAAATTTAGAACCAATTAAAATGTTACTTTGGTTTTGTATTTGTGTGTGATGAAAGTTAATTGGTTATGTATATATGTCAAATGAGAGGAAACCACAGCCATTTTGTGATACTACTGTCTGAGGTACATTTGTGAGGAATTTTTGGTGGTGAATTTCTGGTGTTTGATTTACACAGTACTAACACTTCTGCTACTTTTAAAAAGGTGAGTTGTTAATTTGTAAGGGGAACTATGTTGTACACTTGAAGATAATTTGAAAAATGTTTTCTGTTATTTATTTGCAGTCCTTCTGTTATACTAAATACTTGATAAAGTTAGTTTTATATTATGTATTACTAAAAACGATAAATGAAAGTGATTATTTTTTTCTGCAATTTACAGCAAGCAATTTCAAAATAAAATGGCTCACAATGAAGAGACCGTGGCAATTTCTTTTGAATTGTCCAACACATTGATTGAAATTGAGAGCACCAATAATGAAATATTGTCACAAGGAGGACATGACTTGTATGATTCCATTAGATTGATTGAAATGGACAGCACCAAGAATGAAATATTGTCACAAGGAGATGACTTGAATGATTCCACTACATTGATTGAAATTGAGAGCACCAATAATGAAATATTGTCACAAGGAGGAGATGGCTTGTATGATTCCATTAGATTGATTGAAATGGACAGCACCAATAATGAAATATTGTCACAAGGAGGAGATGACTTGAATGATTCCACTACATTGATTGAAATTGAGAGCACCAATAATGAAATATTGTCACGAGGAGATGACTTGAATGATTCCACTACATTGATTGAAATTGACAGCACCAATAATGAAATATTGTCACAAGGAGGAGATGATTTGAATGATTTTTTTGATCAATCTCTTGATGGCGAATTTATCGAGTGTTTGGAGACCATAGAGTTACAAGAATCATCATTGGAGACTTTTAATGAGGACATTGCTGATGAGGACATGTTACTAGTTCTTTCAAATTTAGAAAATTCTGAAGAATAAATTTATATTTAGAAATCAAAAATTGTTTGAGACATTATTCATTTTTATTTTTAATTTATGAGGTTGTAGCGAAGTGATTGTAGTATAAAATGAGACTTATAGTATAGAGTGCAACATTTTTATGTTACATGGTAAGTTTACTCATATTTACTTCCCTTCTGCCACTATATTATCTCCAATGTGTATTTGACATGTCTTCTTCATCTCCGGCCTCCTTTCTCTCACTGTGTGTCTCCGATGCATCTTATCGCTGGTATTTTGTGTAATTACAGAAGAGAGTAAAATAAAATAGTTCGGAACGTGAAAAGGGGGCAAAGTAGAGTACTCCTCACCCCCTAGGCCTTTTTAGGCGGTCCCAAAAGGATCAGTTTCTGCTTTCCTGAGAGATTATGGTATGAGTTCCATATACCACAATAACTTGCATTACAACATGCAAGATATCTATCTCCTATTACCAACTTTTGGAGATATTCGCGCTAAGCGCGAATATCTCCAAAAAGTAACACCTGCCCTGAGCAGTTCTTAGCCATGTTATCCAATGCGAGGTGGATAACATGGCTAAGAGCATTAGCTCGGTAATGCATGAATATCGCTGAGTTTTTAGCGATATTCATGCATTGCGGCCGTTTATTATCGCATTTGTGATAAACCTTGATAATAGCAAGGTTTATCTTCGATAATTTCTGACGATGCTTAGCGGTAAAAAATTCGTTGGTAAGCATCGTTAGCGATAAATATCGCTTAACTTTGGTAATATGCCCCAACGTCTGTTAACGTTCGATTCGAAGGAAATGAGGAAGTGTTGAAAAACATTGTCTGCGCCATCTTGCCTTTTTTGAAATGCCACACTTTTGTCGTGCACGGCAGCCATTTTAGATGTCTTGACCAGACCCACTCTCTGCACGCTGTCGATTCGTAGCATGGCTCCTCACCCTCGCAAGCATCTTCCCCAGGCACTGGTCACCCCCGCTCTCTGTCTTATGCATGGGCAATAAACCTCCCCCCATCTGCGCTGCTCTTCCCTGAGAATCACACTGTGCCCGCCCGACACCTCCCTTTCGCCCTATTCACTACCGCACCCTCTGACACTCCTCTTCCTCTGTGTCCGATTGTCCAGGCTATCAGCTAGCCCTGCAGATGTAGTTTATGGCCCCAGCTGTAAAGAATCACCCCTCTTCAAAGGAGTTATAGTAGATCAAGGCCCACACCCGATGAGATCCGTCACACCACACGTGTTCCTACTATCTGAAAACTATCCTGTATTGTGATTGGGGAGGGGACCGAGCCTGAAGCGGAAGATTCCAGGAATGACTCTTTGTACATCAAAGTTTTTACAATTATGTGTCACATAAAAAATATATAGCACTCCAACAAAGTAGTAGGAATATAAAACTTTAATAACATATAAATATATACAACAAAACAAAAACAGTAAAAACATTTAAACAACGAAGAGACCGTGGCAATTTCTTTTGAATTATCCAATAGATTTATTGAAATTGACAGCACCAATAATGAAATATTCTTGTCAGTAGCGGTCTGTTGTGCGAATAGTTCCAAGGCAGCAGAACGCGCTGAAATCTAGATGGCACGAAAGTGATGTCTAGCAAGTTGCCGCCCAGCAAATAACGGCGTGGGGCGCCGCGGGGGTGAGTGAGTCCAGTAGGCACCACAGCTATTCTTACCGGCATTGCAGAATTACTGCTGGGGACAATGCCTGTGCTGGAGCAGGGTCACAGCAGAAACAAAAAGGATTCTGTTGAAGATGTTGTTGGTTTTCAATTTGAAAACAGTTCTGGTGTCAACTGCTATGCTAATGTAGTGGTTAATGTTTTGTTTTCTCTAGAAAATGTAAAAGAGGGGGAGGCAGTCCAAAGTTCCGTTAAAAGGGCAAAGGAAAGGATCGGTGGTTTGAACTATCAGTCAAAAAGGGGAGGGGGTGCAACAATTTTTCCTACCGGGTCACCCTGTGCTTTCACCGGAAGTGAGGTCTGCAGGATTCTAGTAATTCAAAGTGAGGCTGGCGCCGACGTCCCACGGATACAGTTTCGTCACTCCACGGGTGATCATGGCAGTCATTCCCCATCGGGGGTCGGAGACTCCCGCGGCTCCTCTAGAATCTTCAAGGTCGTGGAGGACTACGGTGGTGGAGTCAACCAGTGACCTGGCCATTTCTTTATGCTGGGCCCGCTCTTGCCAGGTCGACCGCCATTTTGAGAGTTCGGTAGCTACTGGCGATCGCGGGGTCAAATGAGCGGACGGGCTCCACCCTGCCGGGCGAGACGTTGCAGCATGGCCACAGTGGAAGAACTCTTTTCCGGGCGCCTGGAGCGCTGAGGGTGCAGCTGGGAAGCCTCCACTGGGGAGGCGGGAGAGGCCTGTTCGCACCGTCTCTCCCTCCCAGTGCACCCCACGGCGTCTCGCTTGAGATTTGTTATGGCCGGACCAGGCGATGAGGACGAGGGGGGGGGGTCGGAGGCATGTGCAAGACATCCCCCCCCAGGGTTGTTGCAGCAATTATACAAGAAAGAAGAAGTGTCCCGTCCGTCTTCGGGCCGGGCTTCCGGTAGATGTCGGCCGGACGCCCCTGGCTCTGGCCCCATGAACGGGTTTCTTGGTTTATCGGCTGCAGCCGGATTCCGTCGGCCTCGGCCCCCCGACCGTTGGTGGCCGGACCGGAAGAGCATGTGGCGGGACTACCTGCAACTCTCAAGGGCCACCGCGGCCGGACTGGGAGAGAGAGGGGAGGGTCGAGGAGACATTCCCCCCCCCTGCAACTGTTCAGCGTTGTAAAGGCAATCCCCTGGCCGGGTCCCGTTGGTCTCGGCCTCTCCTCCGGCTACACCCTACGTTAGGATCTCCTGGCCGAGGCGTGGCAGCAGGACCTGCCTTATATGGGCTGCTCCCGGCTGGGCGTAGCCGGAACCCTGCCCCACCTTGGAAGTTTCCAGAGTGGGGGCGGATGTTCTACTGACTTGCATTTTCCCTAGTCTATCGATTTTTTTGGCGTGGCAGGCGGTGGGACAGCGAGGGGTGATTTGGTTTCTCTTACTGTTTTTCTGGTCTCTCACCACTGGCATATTTTAACGTTTTCTTGTTTCTAGGACATTAATAGGTTTTATCATTACGTTATGTTATCGTTTCTTTGTTCGTTGTTTAATAAAAGTTCATGTTCATCAGTGGCCTACTGATTTTCGTTTTCCTATTCTTTTCTTTCCAGGTTGTTTCATGCTAAAGTTTCTGTTAACAGGATACAGTGATCACTTCGTTATTATTGCATATGTCCTTTTCACTAGGGGTGCTCTCTGGTCGGGCCAGATGACGTATGTCTAGTAAATGGTCCGGGTGAAACAGGTGCATCAATCAGTGGGGAGTAGATAGGCATGACAGATTACAACGGGGGAGAAAGGTCCGCATTACGTACCCTTTCACTACTTGCAAAGATTTTCCTACGTTTATTTGCAAACAGGGAATACCTCCAAAAAGAACTAATTCCCAAACAGTCAATGTTCGGACAATCAATCAATCAATGAGGAATGAAATAGGTACGACGTGTTAAAGGCTTGCGTTACCTACCCTTCACTATCTGCAAAGGGAGAGAGAATATTCCTATTCTTCCTCGTTTGCAGGCAGAGAAGATCCTTAAGAGAACCAACTTCGAACAATTCAATGCTCGATTCAAACAATCAACAAGGGGTACTGTGAACACAAATGAACGCCGCTTATGTACATACGCATTGCTATTTTCAACAGGTTGTTCCTAATGTTTCTATTTTAGCGAGGTCAAAAAGAGATCCCATTAGTGGCCTACTGATTTTGCTCGATTCCTTTTGTTTTTTTACACGGTTTTTCGCTATCTGCAAAGACTAAACAGAGTATTTTGACTCTGTGCTTGTTTGTAAATAGAGAATGAACCAAAGAGAACAATCAATCAAATGGAGAGAGAAGCAGGCACGACGGATTACAAAGGGGGCAAAGGGCTGCGTTAACTACCCTTCACTATCTGCAAAGAGAGAGTACTCCTAATAGAAATGAGGGGTGGGGGGCAGCATTCAAAGCAGATCAGTGTGCATAAACACGAAAATGTTTTTACTTACCACGTACTTGACATTCGACAGCTTATGATATTTGCTATTAAAAAACCATTGAAATTCACTGAAAAAACCATAGGTTATAGACCATATATAGTTAGGAATTAGCATTTACAAAACCTTGAAAATTCACTGAAAAAACCATAGGTTATAGACCATATATAGTTAGGAATTAGCATTTAAAAAACCTTATTTTACTCACACAAAACCATTGAAATTCCATATATAGTTAGTTGCACTAACTATATATCGCGCACCCGCAATCCACTGCTGATGATGTCACATATTACATCATTCATGACATGGTCAGTGACATCACTGATGACATCACTGATGACATCTCAAATGACATCACTGATGACATCACTGATGACATCTCATTTGACATCAATGACCACATCACTGATGATATCATTCATGTGACAATACAATGCATCTCCTCACATTTTAATATAACCTCTGTTTCACCCAGTGTTAAAAAGAGTATAATTTTTGAAACCATTGACACACCAATACTAGTTACTACATACGCACTCACTGATTGCTACGTCTACACACACCTTCACTCATTCACCCATATAATCATTCATACATACAATCACTCATCTTTCCAACACTATCATATGCACTCATACACCTATACAGACACTCACAGTCTGCCACTCATCCATGGAGTTACTTACACACCTAGTCAGTCCTGTAAAGAATCAATGAGACTTCCATTTTCTTGTCTATACAGTTAAACATAGAGCACCTTACATTTTCAAACATGTACTAACACATACTTACTTTCTTATACAATCATTGATACAAGTACAGATTGATCTGCACAGAGTCACACACCTCCCAGCTAGCCACACACACACTCAGTCTCCCATACAAATACTTGGGCAATCAATCAATAACCCATATAGTTACTCATATAGCTACTGATCAACACATGCAGCAGTTTACAGAACAACAGACATAATGATGCACAAATTAAGACAGTTTAGTCACTAACCCATGCACTCAGTGAGACACATTTAATCACTCACTCATACATTCAGTCATGCACCTACTAAATCCTTCGTCCAGACACTTATACATCCACTCATTCTTCAATATGTAAGACATATTTTAACTTTACAGAATTATACAGTCACTGGATGTAGTCATCAGTGATGTCATTTGAGATGTCATCAGTGATGTCATCAGTGATGTCATTTGAGATGTCATCAGTGATGTCATCAGTGATGTCACTGACCATGTCATGAATGATGTAATATGTGACATCATCAGCAGTGGATTGCGGGTGCGCGATATATAGTTAGTGCAACTAACTATATATGGAATTTCAATGGTTTTGTGTGAGTAAAATAGGGTTTTTTAAATGCTAATTCCTAACTATATATGGTCTATAACCTATGGTTTTTTCAGTGAATATATATATATATATGTGTAGAACTCCTCCAAGCAAGTGAAGAAATGGAGGCCACAGCAGGGGAGAACAGTGGAGGCACCTTTATTTAGCAGCAGCACACCCATTGCGAATGCATTTCGGCGTCCATCACGCCTTCTTCAGCGCCGGGGGTATGAAACAGGATGTCCATCTGGGGATCAATGCCCTGCCCCATCCTGTTAAACGATGCACTAGTCCGCCCCCAAGGTGAGTAATCTCAGCATACACTTCCTGCTAGTAACCGATCGTCTGGTTACTACATGTCCCAGAATGCCTTTGGGTGTGGGTCAGTGTTGCGGGGGGTGGATCTTGTGCCTGATGGCTTTGGCCCCCAAATTGAGTGTGTTCGCCATACATCGCCGCCTCCTCAGCTCCCCAACCGCAGCAACCCCCTTGAGCCCGGGTCAGTCTTTGGCGGGGGCGGGTCGGATGTCCAACTAGCCCAGGGTGCCCTCAATGAGAACAACACCGCCTCTTCTTTACCCAGGCAAGGAGGTGGGTTTCAGTCCTCCCGTTATCACGGATTTTAACAAGATTCCACCGAAGCGGAGACCAGTGGTTGCTGAAGCCGACTTTAAGCTGCGGGGACCTCCAAAAGCGCAACTCTGGAACTCGCACTGATAAATGTGTAGAACTCCTCCAAGCAAGTGAAGAAATGGAGGCCACAGCAGGGGAGAACAGTGGAGGCACCTTTATTTAGCAGCAGCACACCCATTGCGAATGCATTTCGGCGTCCATCACGCCTTCTTCAGCGCCGGGGGTATGAAACAGGATGTCCATCTGGGGATCAATGCCCTGCCCCATCCTGTTAAACGATGCACTAGTCCGCCCCCAAGGTGAGTAATCTCAGCATACACTTCCTGCTAGTAACCGATCGTCTGGTTACTACATGTCCCAGAATGCTTTGGGTGTGGGTCAGTGTTGCGGGGGGTGGATCTTGTGCCTGATGGCTTTGGCCCCCAAATTGAGTGTGTTCGCCTTACATCGCCGCCTCCTCAGCTCCCCAACCGCAGCAACCCCCTTGAGCCCGGGTCAGTCTTTGGCGGGGGCGGGTCGGATGTCCAACTAGCCCAGGGTGCCCTCAATGAGAACAACACCGCCTCTTCTTTACCCAGGCAAGGAGGTGGGTTTCAGTCCTTCCGTTATCACGGATTTTAACAAGATTCCACCGAAGCGGAGACCAGTGGTTGCTGAAGCCGACTTTAAGCTGCGGGGACCTCCAAAAGCGCAACTCTGGAACTCGCGCTGATAAATGTGTAGAACTCCTCCAAGCAAGTGAAGAAATGGAGGCCACAGCAGGGGAGAACAGTGGAGGCACCTTTATTTAGCAGGAGCACACCCATTGCGAATGCAGTTCGGCGTCCATCACGCCTTCTTCAGCGCCGGGGGTATGAAACAGGATGTCCATCTGGGGATCAATGCCCTGCCCCATCCTGTTAAACGATGCACTAGTCCGCCCCCAAGGTGAGTAATCTCAGCATACACTTCCTGCTAGTAACCGATCGTCTGGTTACTACATGTACCAGAATGCCTTTGGGTGTGGGTCAGTGTTGCGGGGGGTGGATCTTGTGCCTGATGGCTTTGGCCCCCAAATTGAGTGTGTTCGCCATACATCGCCGCCTCCTCAGCTCCCCAACCGCAGCAACCCCCTTGAGCCCGGGTCAGTTTTTGGCGGGTCGGATGTCCAACTAGCCCAGGGTGCCCTCAATGAGAACAACACCGCCTCTTCTTTACCCAGGCAAGGAGGTGGGTTTCAGTCCTTCCGTTATCACGGATTTTAACAAGATTCCACCGAAGCGGAGACCAGTGGTTGCTGAAGCCGACTTTAAGCTGCGGGGACCTCCAAAAGCGCAACTCTGGAACTCGCGCTGATAAATGTGTAGAACTCCTCCAAGCAAGTGAAGAAATGGAGGCCACAGCAGGGGAGAACAGTGTAGGCACCTTTATTTAGCAGCAGCACACCCATTGCGAATGCATTTCGGCGTCCATCACGCCTTCTTCAGCGCCGGGGGTATGAAACAGGATGTCCATCTGGGGATCAATGCCCTGCCCCATCCTGTTAAACGATGCACTAGTCCGCCCCCAAGGTGAGTAATCTCAGCATACACTTCCTGCTAGTAACCGATCGTCTGGTTACTACATGTCCCAGAATGCCTTTGGGTGTGGGTCAGTGTTGCGGGGGGTGGATCTTGTGCCTGATGGCTTTGGCCCCCAAATTGAGTGTGTTCGCCATACATCGCCGCCTCCTCAGCTCCCCAACCGCAGCAACCCCCTTGAGCCCGGGTCAGTCTTTGGCGGGGGCGGGTCGGATGTCCAACTAGCCCAGGGTGCCCTCAATGAGAGCTGAGCTCATCATGAGCCACGACGCTCCGGTGCTCATGACGAGCTCAGCTTGTCATGAGCCGTGGAACGCTCAGGTGCGGGGAGAATTCCCCCGCTGTGCTGAGCGTTCCACGGGAGCCAATGCACCTGTGATGAGCTCAGCTCGTCATGAGCACCGGAGCACCGTAGTTCATGATGAGCTGAGCTCGTCATGAGCATGCGGGCGCTGTGCGCGCCCCCCTCCCCCAGCACAGCGGTGGAAGAACCCCCACAGCGAAGGGGTTAAAGAGGTGTTTCTTCAGCACTTTCCTAAACTGGAGCAGTGTTTGGGGTGGTACTGATGTTTATATGGATGCTCCAGATCCTGGATGTATAGACTGAACAGGCCTGCTGCCTTGTTTTTTCTTGTTTTGCACTTCTTAGTCCCCAATATGAGGGTGTCCTGGCTGCGGGTGTGCAAAGAACCAGCAGAGATGGTGAACTTGTCTGCAAGATATGCGGAGTTACAGACCAAGATGGGTTTGTTATTGATGCTACAGGTTTTAAAGATTGTGTAATGACTCAGTTGGTAACCATGTCTTGGACTAGGCGTTTGTGAAGGGATGGGGAAGTAGGGAACAGATTTGTGTCTCATTGGTAAATAGGTGGTAGAAGAAATGATGTAGGAAGGTGATTTCAGTAATGTAATGAGGTACAGAGATAACAGGACGTGACCAAGAACTGAACCTAAAGAATATGATGTAAGTATATGAAAAGGCGTTGGTATAAAGTGTGTAGCATTTGTTATCAAACTTGTCACACTAATAGCCCACTTAATGGCATCAGTCTATGGTAGACTTAGTAAGTTTGACAGAGACTATAAAATTGTGAAAACACTAACCATAAAGTGATGGTTGGAGGTGATAGACTAGCAATGGTCCCTGATGGTTCGGGAAGGGATAAGGAATTCTAAGTGTTCCTGAAGTCCTCGAGGAATTGATCAGACCTAAGACACAAGTATAGTGAATTACTTAATATATTTGTCAAAATGCCTTATATTAAACACGCATTTGCAATGCAATAGGTCACGCATAACTAAAGTTTGAGCTATTGGTGTTGCATTATTTAGCAATGCCAATAGCTCAAACTTTAATAATGCGAGGCCTATTGCATTGCAAATGCTTGTTGAAAGAGGGGGGCGTACTGAGGAACAGGCAGGGAGTGGGTGTAGGTTGATGGGGAGCCTGGATGACAGAAGAGAGGGGGAGAGAACAGAGACAGACAGGAGGGTCAGGGGGTCCTCGGGCGGTAGGCGCTAGAGAAGGCTGACTGGCAGCACACCAGTGCCGTGGGCAGTAAGTGTGGGGCTATCCGTGGGAAAAGAGCAGGGGGGAGCCGTCGGGGTCCGCCGAGTGGGCTGGTGGAGGTGGGAGTCAGCACAGGGGGGCGTGATGGATCTTCACTGCGGGGAGAGAGGCAGGGAGACCCTCGGAGGGGGCTGCTGGGCACAGGGAGGGTGTCGGGCAGTGTGGAGAGCGCGGAGGAGGCATGGGGCGGGGGGATAGTGAGGGACGACAGGCAGACATGCCAGGTGGAGAGAGAGAGAGAGGGGAGAGAGAGAGAGAGAGAGAGAGGGTGGGTGATAATCAGAAGTACTAAAAGTGGATAGAATTTACTCTGGAAATCTGAAAACTGAGGAGGCGTAGGAGGGGGTGCAGGGTGGAGCAAGAAGAGCCAGGAAGGACAGTCATGAATGCAGGCTGACGGTACAAATGCAGGATTTATATAAACTCTGTCAGAAAGAATCTGAAAACAAAGGGAAACTGATAGTAAAGCTTTTGTGGCTCAGTTTGATCGTCACTGACAGACTGCTTTGTAGATAGCTTAGAGGGTTAAGATGCCTGTTGCACAGATCTAGTCTAGCTGCAATAAGCTTCAGGGCAATGTATTGGGAAGGTAAGTCCGGTGGTTAATGGACTTGCTCTGGTACCATGTTGGAAACATCATAAAGCAGCTCAGAGGGATTTATGACATTACAACGCATGCTTTTACCACGCATGCCTTTACAACGTGGTTTTTACAACGCAAACCTTTACAACGCATAGCGCTTTGGGGTGCTGGATAGTGAATAGTTTAATTTACTATTCCAACTCCAGTCCCCGTGGACACTAGGGAAGGTGTTGCATAGTAAATTAAACTTATTCCCTATCCTAGAGCGCCTCCAGCGCAATGCGTTTTAATGGTTTGCGTTGTAAAAGTTGCGTCGTAAAGGCACTGCGTGGTAAAAGTTGCGTTGTAAAGGATGTTTCCCAGCTCAGAGTGTTGTTGTGCCTGCTGCGGGGATCATCTTGTGACCTGCAGGTGACACGTGCCCATTGTGGTGAAATAGCTCAGTGGGTGAAGCGCTCAGTGCAGACAGAGGCACGACACTTGTAAGACGTCATCAGGGTTTAAGTTCACTTCTCGTTCTTTAAAGGCTCGTGAAGTGTTGTCTTTTATGAAGGACCGCCCCCAAAACAAGAGTATGTGATGTGATTGTGAACAGTGTTTTACTGCAGATCTGCACATACACACCCCGGCCCAGTGTGTGGTGTGATCACAGCACATCTCTCCTCCCTGATGGCTTTCTGCCGCAGAAGGCGCCATCACCCTGGACTTCTTGGCTCTCAGCATGAACCAAAGGGGTTACTGACTGTCCTTTAGATGAGGTGTTACTGTGTGGTCGTTGGTTGGGTAAAATATAGATGGAACGTCCTACCACTGCGTCTTGACAAGGCAGCCGCGACAAACTCAATGGAATAGCCAGTTGCACATGCATCAATCTTTTTATTCAGGAAATCGTGTGGGGTTTTGGGAGTGGGAGTGGTAATGGTGGAGAGGAGGAGTTCCTGTGTTGAGGAAGGTACATGCTTTATACATAAAACTTTAAATTTGGGTTATTGTAATTCTGTATCTTATTTAGATCGATGTAGTGTGTATTTGATGCGGCCACCTGTATCCATGGCTGTTTTTATTTATTATGAAATGAAAGTCTAGTGCTCCTGCTTGCAGCAGAGTGTGGCTAAAGAGCTATGGGCCAGATATACAAAAAGGGGAGCTTTTTTTATCACTGACTGTTTGAGGTGTGTCTCTGATTTTGCAATAGAACCTATGCACTAATGGAAAGATTCACAAAATCACCCGTCTCAGGGGTTTTAAGAACCACAAGCCTATTTAATATAAATTGATGAAGTCACTATCTGGACCTACTGTAATTTGCTCCAAATACAAAGATGATGGCCTGCCAGAAACAGCAGACCACATACCCTGTGTTGGCAATCTCAAATGAGAAACTTTAATGTTTTATTTTTTTATTTTTTACAAAGCAGCCTATGCTCCTTAAAGGAATCAGTGCTGCTAAAAAAAAAAAAAAAACTTTTGTAAAACCTTCAGGGATAGAAACCAGTCGTCTACTAGATCATTGCCTACAATCTCATTCGCAAAGGAGAAGGTGTCCTCCCCTTTGTGAATTACTTATCACCTCCTTCGAGGTGTCAGTAACAGAGCAAAAGATTGCGACTGCAATTGTTGTCTCAAACCATTGCTACATGCCATACCAATTCACAATTAGCAGATGAATCCACTTTCATGTCCCTCCTCAATTGCAATTTGGTATAGGTCTCTAAATCAATGTTTCTAATCTGAACAACTTTTCTGACTCCCAAAATGTGTTTATTACATACCTGTTGGAAATGGCCCTCTTTGCAGGGTCACCCCAGACTTTTAGCCTTCCTTCTTCTACTTTTTGCAGCATGTAAATTTGTTTTTCACTACTGTAAGGCCTACATCTCCCATAGGATAGCATTGGGATTACCTTATTACATTTTATAAGCCTAATTTCCAAATGGGAACATGTAATTGCTTCAAGCTTGGTGCCTCTGGAATCACAATTTAAAATCTGAACTTATGGTGACGTCGGATTTGACATTTCAGTCTTGGAAATTCTACTTTAAGAAAGGTGGCATTTTCTTGCATTAGTCATTTAGTGAATGTATCCTGACTCTGGTAACGGGACTTGATGTAGTTGGAAGTTGGGCTTTATGTATTCCTCCTAGGCAGCCAAAAACTATGGAAACTTCAGTGCATCTCAAATGGCCAACTCGGAGAGGATAGGAGAGAGGAGAAGGGCACAGCCTCGCTTACTCCTGAATAGACTGTGTCCTGTCCACACTCAAAGGGCTGCATACCCCCCTGCAGTGAGTCTGGAGGCAGGGCAGGAAGGGAGAACATCTGTGCACTTCAAAGGCATGTCTTTGAAACCTTTCCCATTTCAAAGGCACCTCTGGTTATACATACTGGACCAAAGATACTTCTGGGCCTGTTGATACTCTGCCAGGCGAAGGACTACTGTGCTGGAAGGACTGCCACTCTGTTGGACTGTACTCTGCTGGAGTCCTGCTTTGCTGTGCTGATCTGCTGGTTCCTGCCCTCTTGCCTGGGTGAGAAGAACTGGGCATGCATCTCTTGACCCCCAGAACTCAGAGTGACTCCAAGGGCTAGTTGGCTGGCCTCCTGATCTGAAGCCTCAGGGACATAACATGCTTCCAACCTCTGCACCTGGACTCTGTCATCTGTGAGTGTACCCTGCCAAGTAGTGCCACCCTAGTCCTGGGCCCTTGGAAGTGAACCTAAGCAGTTTGCCTACGGAACCAACACACATCTTCACTGCTGAGCGATGCAGTCTTGTGCAGAACCAACGCATCTCCTCGGCTGAGTGGTGCATCCCCGAGCACAACTGATGCATCGGTGCTGGTGCGTGGATAGGACCCATCACAAAAGACTTGCATCGCCAATGCAACCCACATCTTGTAACCGGTGCATCGCCTTCGGAACCGCCACTGCGTGACACTTTTCCCTGAAACAGCATTTTGCATCCCTTATCTACAGCAGCTCGACAATGATGCCAAAACTTCACATCGCAGCTTCACCGCTCATAAGAACCGATGCATCGACTCGGATGTGCCTCACATCCTCGACATGGACTTTGGATCACAAGCCCCGTTAACAGGATCCTCAATCTCAATGGATCAGGACCTCACACCGCAACCTCACCGCATCTCAGAACCGATGCACCGCCTTAACTGTATAACGCATCTTCGATGCGGGTCCATGCAACGCTCCGCAACCAGAATTTAAAGTACTCTGCTAACTGGGTTCCTGAAGCTGGCCGGCACTCCATCGTGGTCGACCTGAACTTGTGACTTTGTCCCAGCCTGGTGCGACCGAATAATCCCAATAGAGCTTTGTGCTTTTTAGAGCTATTTTTCAATATAAACTTTAAAAATCAATATCTCGGGTTCTACTAATTAGATTTTGTCATTTTGGTCTTGTTTTATTTATTAAACTGAGTTCAAGTCTTCTAACCTTGTGTGGGATCTTTTTGTGTGGTGTGTTCACTATTTTACTATTTGAAGTGTTACAGAACAAGTTTGCACAAGCCGGACTGCTCTGCGCCAAACTACCAGAGGGTGAGCACATGTTAATTTAGAATTTAGGGTTTGTATGCCCTTTACTCTGACTAGGGTTGTGGTTGCTGCTTGACCAGGGCTCATGCCCCAGTTAACAATTAATCCATTTTCTAACAATACCTAAAAGCCAACCCTGTGATTTTGTTAATAGCAGTATTGTTATTCACAAAATGTTTTTGTACATCCGCCCCTCAGCCGTTATACAACTATGTGAAGTTCCAAGTCTACCACTGCCTTTTTATTTTTTCACTTGAAATGATCATATCAAGTGCACAAAGCTGTTTAAAACAAGCTTTTTCGCAATATAAAAACAGTAGTAATGTTTCAGTCTCCATTGCAGTTTAGGAACATGAGCAGATCCAACATGAATCCAAAACCCGTAGGAAATGGAGGCCACATAAAGCTGTTGCAGCACGATTACACAGTTTACAGATTTGGCAGGATTAAATAAAAGCACTATAAAAAATAAGGGCATTCGTAAAATATGCAAGTACAACTTATACGCGGACATTTATCATCGATTCTGCACAACATTTAGCTTTATATTTTTTTCCTATTTGCAATTTGATTTTAATAGCTCTTTCGTAAATTATTCACCGCTATGTTATAAAGTGTTTCACATGTTTAAAGTGGTTCCCCATTTCAACCTGTAATAATGGCAGTTTTCAGGTAGTATATGAAAGGCGCCCTTACTCATTACAGGGTGTAATCAGAACTAAGAATTGTCTGTAAATCAAAAATATAAGGGTAGAGCAAAAGGGATGCTAAATGGAATCCCTAAATGGAATCCCTGATTCTGACCATTTGATTGAGGTATTTTCCCTGTAAAGCTTGCAGCTAATCCCATAAGGACCAAGTGTTAGAATGAAGAGCAATCAATATTTTCAGCGATTCTGCAGGGATTTCGAGGTCAGCCATTTTACACCACAGGGTGACTGTATCAGCCTTGTTGAAAACTCTTGTAAAATCTGTCACTGCAGCATACATTTCCTGTCCTTGTCCTACCACATAGTTCTCGGAGAGTAATTACAATGCATAGACGCCATCCAGTGTGATTAGATTCAGACGGCAGTCTATAAAATACCCATCTCTTCTACCCAAGTTGGAGGTGGTTCAAGAACTGATACTCCAAACAGTGTATCTGGTGCATCATAAAAGGGCTCTCCGACGCTACCTTTGCAGGTGTGAATGAGAGCCCTTATTATGAGTGAGAATAATAATTCCTCCCTTCCAGGACTCGGTGAATTTGCCATTACTGTAAAAATCAGCAAATGGGGGTGAGTGGAGGGGTTGTTTAAATGTTTTTCACACGCTTCAAGATTTTGTTTAAGACCTACAATGGGTAAGCCATCAGGATACTGATGTTTTGATGCTCTTACACTTGTTATAGAATTTTTGTTACCATTAATGGGGAGGAAAGCAGAATTTAGAAAGAGGGGAATAAGTCAACGCTCTTTCTTAAAGATGCTACAGCTGATGTACATGTTCAATCCCGCATTCTTTGGGAATAGAAACTTGTTTTCTTGGATATTGAACCAGAAGGCCTAGCACCAATTTGATTCGACAGAACTCCCTTGCATTTCGATTCAAGGCAGTCATTGCCATAGAGGTCCACGTTTGGGCCTCATGAACCTCTCTAGCTGTGGGGCACAAACATCGCAGATATCCTTCAAGATGCATGATTTGAGTTACTCTTCTGGCACTGAAGATGTGATATTGACCTCGAATTAATCTATTTAGAGTCTCACAACAAAACCTTACCTCATTTGAACTATGTACTCTTTCTTTATAAGGCCGGTGTCTACATTGAGAACCTTCTGACCAGCTTTTAGCCGCGTAACTAAGTGGTAATCAACTTCTCATAATTATCAATAACATCCTATTCAAGAAAGGGGTGAGCTTGGTCCATTATGGAGATATGGTCTAGATTTAATTGTGTGGTGGAATGAGGTGACCAAGAGATTTTAGAGTTATTTTTTGTTACAGCTGGCACTTCTCCATCCACAAACGGGCCGCAAAACGTAGGATACATAATTTCCTTTCTTACTGTTTTCTGATCTTTCTCCTCCTCCTGCTTTGGCCCTTTTCAGCCTTTCTGTCTAATGCTCTGGGACAAAGTCTGATGATGAAAAACAAATCTCAGCCCCAAAAAGGATCGTCCATGCTCAGCACCTGAATAAACGAAGCAATATGAGGACCAAACAGTGCATTGAGATGTTATGTTTTGTTAATATTTATTGTAAACAGACCAGGCATATCAAAGATTCTTGGCCCTAGAGCAGTTAGAGAGAACATGTCTACACAAGTGGCAACCAGGGAGGTGCAATTATGCGAATTCAAAGAGAGGAGATTCTCTTCAAAGGTGAACTGCAGTGCATCCCAATGTTCTGCTTCTGCCAGTCCAATGGCATATCCTATCATACTGTTTAGACTAAACGAGGAAATATCTAATGTAGATCAAGATTCACATCTCAAATTAGGACAATTTTGGTACCAATTACATTTTCTTGCTAAGACAGTTGCACACCAGCATATAAAGTTTTATGGACAAGACACATGGCTTTAAAAAGCACACTTTGGGCTACAGGAAGCCAGTGTGAAAAAAAGCTAAACAGAAGATAAGCATTCAAACAATTGCAGCCCCTTTATGAATTTGGTTGTTTTATTGCGCATCAACTGAAGTCAATGACTGGCTTTAGCACAAGTGCCTAAATGCTGTTGCCATAATGGAGGCAAGGTTGCTAAAAACAGTACCTTCTGTGGCTTGATGTTGGAAGTCAAGATAAGCCAAGCTTTGGAAAAACCAATAGTTCTGGCTGGGCTATCAGCCTTTTGGCTTTTTAAATGCTTGTTTTGTCATGATTTTTGTAAAACTTTGTTTGAGGAGTTGCTGGGATCGAGGCCGTATAAAAAAAGAAACAATGTTAAAATCACAAATATTTTTGGGACTCAAAACTGCTACAGTAGTCCTTGGCATTGAAGGAAAGTACTCCATTTGCCAATGTGCTATTTGTGAAAGGTCAGAATGCTCTCACTCATGGTGAACTTAACCAATCTCTGAACCTGTTACCCCATGCTGTAGGGAGTGGAAGAAAAATGTGAACGATTCAGCAACAGATCAATAAATCACTAAAAGGCCCCACAAGTATTAGTAAAATCAAAAGGTGTTGGCTAACATTTGACCTAAGAAACAAAAGTTTCCTTAATGAACTGATAAAAGGAACCACTACAGCATTCAAAGGCTTCTCAAGAGTGAGCTTGAAGTTAACAACCAGCCAAGATTTTTTGCAGGTTAAGCTTGCCCAGGACAAGTGCCTTTTGTACTAGGCAAGAGATTAGTCTTCGGCGGATGATAGTTCAAGTTGGGAGTGCGGCGAGTTTAAAAAAGTGTATTCACATTTACCATCTGGTCATAAACAATCAGCCACCCACAGTGAAATTATTGAGAGATATTCAGGGGCGTAGCTTGGTCAGTCAGACTCGGGCGGGGGGGGGGGGTAAGAGCTTCAGATTTTCTGAAAATTAGGCTGGCATAGAACCTTTAAATACATACAAGCAGGGTGTATGAAGGGGGACTAAGGGGCAGTGGAAAGGGAGAGGAATGCGGGTTTGTAGGAGTGCTAAGAGTGAAAATGCAATATTGTGTAAAGTAACCATTTTTTTTAGGACTTTCAAAACAGAGTGAGACAGTGTGTGCGTGTTTTTGTCTGTGTATATGTAAATATCCTGGTGACCTCTAACTGACCTCTCAATACCTGACTGAAAGCACCCGTAGTCGAATATTTATCAGAAAAGTCATTAATTGGGGGGGGGGGGGGTAACATCGCAAACACCCCCCACTGAAGCTACGCCACTGTAGATATTACAGTTGATGGCAACACATCCGTCGTTATAAAATTATTGATGTTGTGTGTCATATTGATAATAATAACTTGTTTTATATAGAGCTTGATATCACCCTTCTCCCATTCTGGGCACAATATATAACAGATGTTACTGTTATCCATTTTATGAGCCTTAAATTTACCAATCTCGGAATGATGGAAGGCTGGGTGTGGATTGCTGTCATACATCAAGATAAATGGCTCTTTGACCATTGGAGGAACAATCAATGTCTGACAAAAATATTATGCAATAATAAAACAGCAAGGATAAATTAGAGAGTTTTGAGGAACTTCTCAAGCCATGGATCTAGGGGTGGGTTATATGCTGGTAATGGGACTGACCCGACAAGAAGGATTCCATTTATTTTAATGCAGATCCCAGAACTCTGCTAGAAGGAGGATCATCGGCTTTGGTTGGTGGAATGGACCAAAGTAGCCCTCAAAGAGTACATAATCACCCTACATAAAAAAGTACTCAATCCCCGGGACTCTGTGTAAACAAGTAGATATTTCATCATGGCACTCATGAGGTTGAGTGTATCATCCCTATCCACAGTTCACAGAGAGATGACATGGTAACATTTAAAAGGGCGTCTCCGGGATTGTGTCACTATATGTCTCAAAAGCCAAGCAGTCATCATCAAACAAACAGTCTGGAATTACTATTGTTGTGGGACTGTAAAAGGTGAGGCCTGGGTAAAAAAACTGTGTTTGTTCCCTCTACACTTTTGATATCTTTTTTAAGCAAACTGGAGGTACATGGTGAAAACGTCTTAAAGAAATGTAGGTATATTTTGTTCTAGATTGAACACCGTTTGTTAAACTGATTGGCTGACTCACATTTGCATAATGACCCTCCATGCATTTCCCAGTACTAGCAGTAAGGGGTGTGGTGTCTTCAGGACTGCTCAACTCTATATTTGCCTAACAAACAGTGTCAGAGCCATTAGTCTTGCCTTAGTTACCTACTGGATTTGTAAACAGTTTTTAGCCATGCGGCACAGCATCTGCGGAAAAAAAAGCCTTTGGTGCGACTCCCCACATCCTTTGGTAGGCCTGCCGCACATGGCCAGACCAACAAAATGGCACAGGCAGTTTTTTCTTCTTATTAGTTACCAATCCAGGTTGGATAGGTAACTAAAAACAAAAGAAAATGGGCCAAAGCATTTGTTTTTTGAAGCTGGTGGGCGCTAGGAGTTTAAGCAACAAATGGAGGGAGGTGAATGGGGTACAGTGTTGCAATAGGGGGATGGTGGTGCGTGAACGGTAAATCAACATGGGGAGGGTGGGAGTCACCGAGCCCACATCGGAGAGGACACAAAAGCAACCAGGTGGGTGGGAGTGTTGGAGGAAACATGAAAGTAATGGAGAAGGGTGGGACCATAAGCAACACAGTAGGTGAGGGAAAGCAACATGGAGCACATAGGTGGGGGTAGCAATGGGGAATCGATGTGCCATGGGAGGGACAAACACAACATTTACAAGCTGCGACACAAATACGAAGCAGGTAAATGAAAGTGACAAAGAAAGCCATTCATTGATAAGCAATGGTTGTACTCTAAGTGCCTCTGTGTTCTTGGCAAGTCACAAACTGCCTTGAAACATGCAATCCACGAGCTGTCAGGTAGACTTGACCTAAAAAGCATATGATTTGTTGCAAGAGTCATCCCCCCAGCAGTAATATAACCTTTAGTGAGCGATGGAAGTATAATGTAATTATAACTTTAAAGAGTCCATGAATTTTAGAAATACGGTTGTTCACAATTTGGGCTCCTTTCTGTTCGGTGGGGTATATGGATTCTTGCAAAAAAATTTTTAAAGAATGGGTACTTTTTAAAATCTCAACTGTGATTCTAACCTTTGCCTCAAATATCTGCACACTATTGTTTTATTTTTTATCTTATGGCTACACCAGGACATGGCATTTTAAGTGTCATTTTTTGGTTGCTATCGTAGGACGGGCTTTGATAGTTCTGTGTGCCCAACAGGACTAGCGAGTGTTGCTGTTCTTAAATTTTTGTCAAAGGAAGCAAGTACATAACAATTCGCAACTTCAATCACAGATACCATATTCATTTCCAACTTCAGTGCTGCAACAGATGCTTCCTACTACAAAAGGGGATGGAGTAAACCAACATAGCAGTACTTGAATCCTCATTCTCAAAATCCCAGCAAGAAATAAAACAATCACATTCATAAATTATGCGGTAGGGTTTAGAATGCAAATCACACACATACTATGATATCCAAACTCTTTGAAACCACATGTCTTTCCTGATTCTTGCTACTTTTTTGTGCACATAATGGAAAATGCCTGCTCATAAAAGTAGGAAGTGAATGTGTGTGCTTATGTTCAACAGAGTGAAATCACTTGGGTGAATCAAATACAGGAATGATTGGTTGAATAGAACAGGGTTGGGCACAGTTGTAAAACTCACCTAATCCCATTTTGGGAAGTTTCTGTTTTGTAAACCTTGTCAATACTGTGAATTCTACTAAGACACAAAGTATTTTTTAAGAATAGTCAAGTACTAATGAAAAAACTAGTTTTTCAGAAGATCTCTACAACAAAATAAAAACATGTTCAGCAGTAATCTTCACCCAAAAGTGGTTAAAACAAATTTACACCATAACAAATTGATGCCAAACAAAGTTTTGTATAATACACTAAGTTGCATCTATGCAAATAAATATGATATGAACGTCAGAGTGCCTCCGGAAAGCAAAGGGAAACTTGGTCTCTACTTTTCTAATACCACAGTGGACGTCATTCCCAAAGGGTGAGCAATAAACATATGAACCAAATCAGTATAAATGAGCCTGGATGGAGAAGCCATATACCCATAACAGCTTTTCAACATGGATACATTATGAATTGGTGACTCGTGGGTAAAATAATCTCAAACGTTCTGCCAAACCATTTGCCTTTGGTGTCTACAGGCCTAATAGGCATATGAATTGATAACAGAACACCACGCTGCCGAGCATGTTCCTAGGCCAGAACATCCAATCAGAGAGCCCGATTCACAAAGGTAAACTGAGACGAAAGTCTAACTTTATAACTTTCGGTATTCACAAAGGGCATTTACGAGCAGTAAAGTTAGACCTTTTTCTCAGTTTAACTTAAGGTTTGGTCTTAAGTTTAACTGCGACTAGACTTTTGGTCTCAGTTAAACTCAAGACCAAACTTAGGTTAAACTGAGACAATGATCTAACTTTACCACTCGCAGATGTCTTTTGTGAATATCGAAAGTCGTAAAGTTAGACTTTTGTCTCAGTTTAGCTTTGTAAACTGTGCCCCTTATGTGACCATGTAGCAGCATGTTCTGCATTCCACAAATACCATGAAAGGATGCTCCTTAGTTTGGATTTTCAAGACTCAAAGATGCTTGGGTGATATGGAAAACAAATCTGGAAACTCAAGGTGTCTGAGGGTCCACTTGAGCACTTGTCAGTGCATCTCACTTTATATGGCCTGCTATGAGTCACTCAAGTATACTTCACAGAACCCAAGCACAACAAGATGCTTCTGCTGTATTCCAAACAACAAAACAACTGTGATTTAAACACCAGAGACCACAAAGAAACTCTTAAACTGTGGTTCAGTACGGGAAGAACTGTGCACCAGCTAAGACTGCATGCCGTTTATTCTAATGCACTGTGATCAATTCAATAAAATCAAACACTGGAGGGAATCGAGCAGCGAGACCTTGGTGCCGCAACCTATCAAACGTGATGTTTACTTTTCAACTTGTATTCAATCTATTGAACAGCAAATCAATTCATCAATAAGGTGAAATCAATATACATACTTAAAATCTGTAATCATTGGTGCATTACCTTGTTTTAGGGGAAGTTGTGAGCCATTCTTCATGCTTTTCAAATGTTATTAAATAAGCTGCAATTTCCTGAAAAACAAAGTTGCAAAAAAAAGTTACATTTTGATCTTTCTTTTCATGTTGCATTAACTCAGATTCATTGAAAGAACATACATCTATAGAGCAAGCTAATACTATGTAAACTGTCAGTCAGTCAAAAGTACTTTATTCGGTTAATTTAAAAACCATAAAAGCATACTATACAATACATGGAATTAAGTAATAAAACCGTGAATCACAATAAAAAATGTAAGACATTAAATGCATATCAAACAGTTCATTACATTTTTTTGTTTTTTTGTTAAGAACCACAGGTCCAATTATGTAAACTGTCATTAGTAACAATCACATCTCCCTTCCAACTTACCAGCACACTCCACAAACACTGAGCACAAGAAGCAATGCTGCTCTGGATAATGCAGCGCTATTGCTTTGGTACAATGGATCACAACAGACAAAGGGTAGACATTGCCGTGGCGTAAGAAATACCTAAGGAAATATGAGGACGTTGTGTTTGTTCAAAATTACTCATAGCTAGTTGCCTGCCAATGTGGATGAAATTCCCAGTCGTAGAACAAATTGGCCCATGTCAGAATAAAAAAGGAGTTG
Organism: Lissotriton helveticus; assembly: GCF_964261635.1. Classification (NCBI taxonomy): domain Eukaryota; kingdom Metazoa; phylum Chordata; class Amphibia; order Caudata; family Salamandridae; genus Lissotriton; species Lissotriton helveticus. Next base: position 614,087,138 of record NC_136065.1, read on the forward strand.
CAACACTTTATGTTTTTTAAACACATGGGGCCTTATTATGATGTCGGGTGGACTTATGTCCACCTGACACCGTTGCGGATAAGGAATTGCCCGACCTTAGGTTGGCAGTTCCGACCGCACTATTACGATGCAACCCCCCATAGGGCAATCACAAGCCTCCATTTGTCAATGGAAGCATGTGCGGTGGGTGGAACTGGCCCACAGCACAAGCTTCCATTGACAAATGGAGGCTTTGAAGCATCCCTGCACCGTATGTCAGGCACCATGCGGTTCCTGTATCAATGCAAGAAGGTGGGACCAGGAGCCAGTTTGGTCCAGTGCCCGTGCTCCGAACATGGACAGTTTTAATCAAAAAGGGGGCACTGTTCCAGTTGAGGGGTGCAAATTGTCGCCCACTCGATACAAAGAAGGAGAAGGAAAGGAGCAGAGAGGGAAGAGAATGGAAAGCAGAGAGGGAGCTGTAGGTACTGCTAGGTTTTTAGGACCCACTTGTGAGAGGGAAGAAAAAGTTGTCTCTTGATGCCCTCACACACCCCGAAGGCTGTCATGCTTCATCATCGGGCATTTTGCTCATCGTCAGGCCGGCGCAGCAATGCCCTACGGGTCCCCCGAAGGGTCACTTTGGCAGAGATCTTTTTAGACAAAAAGCCGTCAAGTGCATGCGGTGTGTGGAGTGGGTCCTCTTAGAGGGTGATGTGGTATGTGCAACGTGAGTTAAATCTGCCTAAGGGTTTCCAGAAACAACATTTTTGATGAAGGGGTACCCTTGACAGAGTAAAAGCCCATAGGCAGGCAGGAGTACGGATGGGGTAGGTCCGAATTTGCCAGCACCCGAGCAAAACTCCCGGTAAGGTGCGGGCGTCCTACTCTCCTAGCCTATGGAGTAACACTCATTATATTTATAGGTCACGTACAGGAGCGGCCATAACTAATTCGTTTTTGCAGCCAGACTGTAGGGTACACCGTTCCCTGGCCCGCCCTGACACCTCCAGGGGGTATTAACCCTGTCACTTTTCACCTGCACAACACTTCACCCTGTCTTGATTTGGTCCTGAAGAAGTGCCACGGATCTTTGAGACAATAAAGGAGCGAAGCATGTCTATCTCTTTCACACTGTGGTTACCTGGGCTCATTCGGCCAGTTGAGGTAACCCTTAACCGATTGGCTTTTACTCTGTCAAGGGTACCCCTTCATTAAAAATGTTGTTTCTGGTAACCATTAGACAGTTTCAACTCATGTTGCATGCACCACATCACCCTCCAAGAGGACCCACTCCACTCACCCGCATGCTTCACCAAAGTGAACCTTCGGGAGACCCGTTGGGCATTGCAGCGCCGGCCCGACGAGGAGCAAAATGCCCGATGATGAAGCATGACATCCTTCAGGGTGTGTGAGGGCATCAAGACACACGACTTGTTCTTCCCTCTCACAAGTGGGTCCTAAAACACTAGGAGCACCAACACCTCCCTCTTTGCTTTCCGTTCTCTTCCCTCTCTGTTCCTTTCCTTCTCGCTCTTTGTAACAAGTGGGTGACAATTTGCACCCCTCGACCGGAACAGTGCCCCCTTTTTGATTAAAACCATGCAGTTCCTGCCACACAGTGCAGAGATGTTGAGCAGGCCCCAGAGCGGAGAACATGCAGGAATGGGGGCCCTGCTAGGGGCCTATAAAGACACTTTCGAACAGCAGTTCCATGTAGGAAAGGCCGGCATTGACCTGCTGTCAGAGGGTAACATCATAATCCCGACGGCTGAGCCGAGGCTGGCTTCGTCATCATTGTGGATTATGGATGGCTTCCGACACACCGATGGGCTTCTTGACCCAGTTGCAAGCGTTGCAGATGGTCCCTTTGCCCGATGCCTCAGCCCGACGCATCATAATGCAGCAGGTGGACCACTGTATGAGATGAGATGCCACCTCGGTGTCAGACCCACCAACATCATAATTAGCCCCATACTGTCTAGTTACGTTTGATGGGACAGGAGTAATTTTTGAATTTTAACTCTAAATTACATACCTATGTCCTGCTGAATGGACCTCCTGAACATTAGTTAAATATGCCCACCTATTATATTGCTCTGATCTTTACCCCTGTTGCATCAATATTTCTGACCTTGCAACATCCTTCTGTTTTCTATTCTTTTTACCTATCTCTGTATCGAATGGATATCCCATTGAATCGGGTTCTCTTCCTTTCATCCTCTCTACATCTCTTCATCCGTGTGCTCCACTTATAAAATGTCTTCTGGAAAATCTTGACGAACCAAGGTGTTTTTTTATGCGGCTTGTGAAGTTACAAGAGTGGTGCCTACATACTCACAGAATAAATCCTCTCAATCAGGCCTCACCTGTTCAATTTGCCGTGTTGCTGCACTGCTCTATAGCTGTGATGTAGTGCTGCTTTGTTTAGATGCAGCATCATCCCCCCCCCCAATTACGGAGGAGGAGTGTGTAAGCCCCCCCCCCGTTCCAGTGCAGCAAAGGTGAAAAATAAAATGATAATTGAATGAATTACCATTTTACTTTTCACTGTTCCCAGCCAGAGCAGTTTGAGGATGGGGCCAAGCTGCAAATTCAAAATTTCACATCCAGTTAAATTTACTGAAATTCTGCAAACACTGCAGATTCGATATCTCACCTAATTTTTGCCCTAAATGGACTTGCTCAAGTACAAAGTATCTGAGGAGAGACGTTTTTACTTCGAGTCAGATACCCTTCCGGTTTCTTGAGTGACTTTTGAATGTCACATGATACTGTGTGAAACGTTTGCGAAATTATTTGAAATTTTCTGTGAAATTAATTCACTTGTTTTGCAATTCGAAACCCAACTAGTAATTACTCAAATTTAAAGAAAAGCCCACTCCTGAGACATCTAAACATAATCAGAGCAAATATTGCAGAGGTTGAATAAGTGAATGTATTCCTTTTTTGGATTATTAAACATATGTCTGATTTTTAGGATGCAGAATACCAGGAAATATTCTTTTTGCTATAAATGTAATATTCTAATGTGTTTCTCCATTCCATTGATCTAGGTTATTATAATGTGCTGGAAAAAAATCAGTATAGTGATCACAGCCCAACAATTTCCGCAGAGTCTGCTTCTAGGTGTGCTAGCGAGGTTGGAAGGAGCAGAACTCCTTATTCCGACCTTGTTTCCGTGTCCAGCTGCAAATATTGTAATGTGTTGAGCAGACAGCAACAACCCGCCCCCCCCCCACACCCCTATTGATTTAACCGCTAGCAGGTCATCTAGTCCTCACTCCGCCTCTTAAACCTTCAAACTGCTCCTACTTTAACTACACCCATACCTTACCCTCCTTTACTCAAAGTCAGAATGGCCCTACCCGGCACCAGGAGTTCCCCTGGGAGGCTGGAAGGGTTGGGGTGCATTTTTTTTTACTGGTGGCTGGTTTTGTACGGTGTAGCATTTTTAAAAGGACTGAAGAGTCCTTTGTATATTCAACAGTTTTCGGGCAACAATAAAAGTGCGAATATAACTCTGGAGAAAAATTTGCACACTGGAGAGAGTTCGGAGGTTTGTCTAGTGGAAGTTTTGACTCATCTAAGGTAGCGCAGAGGGTTAATATGCCTGCTGCAAAGAGCGTGCACTATGCATATCACAGAACAGTATTTTCGGTGCATAGTTCAGTGGTTAAGCGCTTTTGTCACAGAGATCCTTTTGTTGCTGTGCAGTTCATAAGTTACACTCACAATCTAGTTTAGAAAGTTATTTTTTTTTCCAAGTCTTTCATTATCCCAATTCTGTTAAAAAGGATATGTTTGGGTAGAAATACATTCCTATCAGTAAAATCAACCCTCAATATTGTGTTACTTTCTGAATCCTGAGTTTGTGCTTCCTCAGATCAAGCAGCCTAGAAAAATGTCTACTAGTATGGCTGAGGCGAATCTTACACCTTGTAGTCCCCTTTGTCTTATGTAACGTTTTCTATACACTGATTTACACATGTATGATTATCTTTGTATGTGAGGTCAAATGCTCCGCCACCCTACACTGATATGAGAGGCGTTATAAAACAAATGATATACAAGTGAGAGAAGGGCTATGGAGAGATAAGAGGCACTGCTGGAGGGTGATAGTGAGAAAATCATTGAAGAGCCCCAACAAAGATTGCCGTATTCTGGTGCACTGTAAGGTCATCAATTACCATGCGTCAAAACTAATAATATATCATTAAAATTGTTATGTAGAATACACCATTTTTATCATTTTGCCCATGTTTTCTTTGGGGGGGAGAACACCCAGAAGCCCCATTGTAGTGCTCAAGCTCGCGCAATGCACTCGTTATGCACTGGATGGCGCCAGTCTGACACACCAGGGCTACATTAGGTTCCCAGCCCAGCCCCGCCCTGTCCCCACCATTCTCCATCATCCATCAATTTCTCTCCTCCCCCATACGCCCTGCTCCTCCTTCAACTGTTTCTGCACTTAACAGCAGGGCCGGACTGGGAACCAAAACCGGCCCTGGCAAAGTGCTCGGCCGCCCCCCCCGCCCCCCCCCCCCCCATCCCCCCCGGGCGGGAGGGGGCGAGCGCTTTGCCAGGGCCGCTTTTCAATCGATTTTGTTACAGGGCCGATTTTGCAGCTATGCTGCAAAAACGGCTCTGCAACAAAAACGGCCCCCAGGGCCCAAAACCGGCCCCCACCCTTGCGGCCGACCGGGGGATTGCCCGGTGCCCACAACGGCCAGTCCGGGTCTGCTTAACAGGCCTTTCGCTGAGCCTGTTTAAACCCTAAAGGTGAGTCGATGGGGGAGGGGGGACACAACAGGCATCACTGTATGCTGTTACTCTCCATTCGAATTTGAGGCATCCCTTTGGGCCACCCTCAGTTTTGTGAACTCTAGGCAACTCTTTTGCCTCCCCATGATGATATAAGATATACATAGTTTATGAGGATCTATATTATCACATATACAGTTGAATATTCAGTTTACACACACAAATAAGAACTGATCGACCACCACAAATAAGTTATGCAACCATCTACTTGGATTCCGAGTAGCGACTTTGTGTAGCATTTCATTTGAGCTGTTAACCCTTCCCCTCCCACGGCACATCATAAACAGCCCAAGCAAGAAAGAATATAAGAGCCCCCGAAAAAAAAATCAAAAGGAAACATGATAATCCGTTCACCATGGAAAGCACTTGGATAACTCAATACACAAAGCTCCTCTCCGGCGCAAACAGCAAAGTCAGCATGCACGCAGAAGAAAGACGGGACAAATTTGGACACCTGAAGGTAAATTAAATATTTATGGACACAACAACATCATTGCAGATGGAATTACTGATTTATTAATAATTTCCACAAAAAGCCAGTGGGTGACATCAACATAAGTCATCTCGCCTGCTCTGAGGCAGGTTTCAGCCCAATACTTCCAGATCCGGGTAGAGGCTCTCCGATTCGCTCACAGTAAATTGTTAGAGTTTGTAAGTTAATTTAAGATGGCGCCGCTGTGTGTTTTTCATGAACTCGGTACAACTCCAAGTAACAAATGACTTTCCGTGAGGCTATGAACAAAAATACGTAGGGTTTAAATGAAATGAACAGTGAGATTAGAAAAATTAGCTGTAGCTGCTGCGCATATGCGCGCTCGCTGTGACTAGTGTGTTATTTCACCGGTGTCTCAAAGGGGATTCCCTCCTTCAGTGCCTCCGGGGAAAATGTATAGCAAATAGGGCCAGATAGCGGCTAATGAGGGCCTGGAGCCAGTTACATACATGATGCACGTTTGCTTAATTTTAAAACACGTGTTGTGTGTTATCTGTTACCGGGTAGAGGAATGTACATTTACTCATGTTGCTGTGGTGTTCTCCAGGCGCCTTCATATGCTTGTCAGGTCTGGTCATTCATAACACAAAGTCTAGAGTCGGTGGTGCCGACACTTGGTTTGAATATCAAAGGCTGTGTGCTCTGAAACAGCTTTTTGCCTTGGGGCTGTTTAGGAACAGGCAAACATTGCTTGCTTTCCGTTGTCTAAGGCAAAATTACATGCTCGGGATGTGGCCTAAAGTTGTTGGCAGTGTGCTTGAGGCACCAAATTATTGAATGTCTGTCCGTGCCGACACACACATTTTTTTTAATGGCCCTTTTGTTGTGTCACTTATTCTAGCAAAATGGGCAAATTATGATTTTTTTTCCCTTGGTCTCGTGTCTATTTGCTGTTCATTTTAGGATGTGCAGTTTACTGGTAATCGCAGAGCTGTCATTTGGGCAAAAGCTATTCTTGACTCACCGAGGCTGACCAGTCATGAGGGGATACTTCATGAAGACCTCAGGATTTATAGGTTATATACACACTGCTATCTAGCAAGCATCACAGTGACTCACGCCACTGATGGAGACATATAATGTAGACCACATGGGGCCACTTTCATTTTGCTCAACTGAGGAGGGTCTTTAGTTAGGGCCCGGAGGGGACGGAAGGCCTTCTGCTCTTCCACAATGAGCTTATGCTGTCCCTGCCAAAGATGAGGTCAAACTCTCCTGGCACATGGCCAGGTGCCACAGGTGAGGCAATGCAATCTGAGAAGTGCGGTCATGAGTCCTCTAAGGCACCTACGAGGCCTCCACTGGCTACCCGTCAAGAAGAGGGTCACCTTCAAACTCCTACCCCATGCCTACAAATCCCTGCACAACATCGGACCCAAATACCTCGACAAGAGTATCCTTCCATGTACCCAAGAGGAACCTCCCCTCCGCCAACCTCACCCTGGCAGAGGTCCCCCGCATCCGCAGAAACAGAACCGGCGAGAGAGCTTTCTCCTACATCGCAGCCAATACCTAGAACGAGCTCCCTGTGAACATCAGACACTCCCCAACCCTGCACACATTCAGGAAGGACCTCAAGACCTTGTTCTTCAACTGATCCAGAGCCACCCCTCCCGCCCCCCAGCACCCTGAGAGCCTCACGGGTGAGTAGCATGCTATTTAAAACCCCTGATTGATTGATTGATTGACTATGGATAGTATCCTCAGGGCTTTTGCACAGCTTGGGGAATGGGGTTTTACCAGTACACCTTCTATAATGGGTTCCTCTTCCCTTTTTTCCATAGGTGCACATCTACAATGTGTGAGATTTCTTCTTCATTTGCCTGATGCAGGACTTAAGACAAATTTGACGGTGGCTGGGTATCCCTGTTGCCGCACACGTATACTATACAAACCAAATTATTTCAACTGGTCAATTGTAGCATTCATCTAGAATTAGGTTTTAGTCCACTGTCTATGCTTACGTTCGGACAAATATCCAAATCCTGAAGTAGCTCAGCAATCGTGACCAGATCGTCTTCACAGTCAGAGATCGATAGTAATGTGACAGTATCATAAATATCCTAGATAGTTAAATCACTATAAACTGTAGTTGTCACATAAACTTTATTAATCTTTGGACTTAAACAAAAGTGCTTTTTAAGTTTCAGTCTTCAAACAAATTTGAATAAATCTATTTTCAAATCAAAAATCTTTCAACTATTTCCTGGACAAAAGCCCATTCCTTTCTTAAGTAGTGATTAGATAACACTACTAAGTTTTTTTTCCAATAAATTAATAATAGAAACATCTAAATGAACCAGAAATAATGTGTCTCCTTGTATCCCTGCTCCTTCTTGTTTCAGGACCATGACTCCAAGCCCCAGTTTAATGGAACTATTGGAACATAAGGAGATGCAGACTGCAATCGTAAAATCATATTGTAGAACAACATTTTATTTATATTTAAAGATGGATGGTACAGACAATTGTAGGGAACTGCAATGGGTTTCAGGTTTGCCCCTTCTTATGCCAACCATTTTATGTGGTGGTTTGAGTCGAGGCAGATCTAGGGACCAAGGGGCTCTAAATGGATTGATCATATATTTTACTGAGGAAGATTTATAGATTATTGTTTTATGATTTTGACTGGAAATGTAAAAAAATGGAAGAATGTTTGTGATTATCTAAATAATAATAACAAGTTTGCATTTTACAAATCAATATAGTACTGACCATATTTTTGGGGATGTTGAACTTTTTTTTTATCAAGGACAACAAGATCTACAGTATGATATTTTGCAAATAAACATCATGTAACAAAGTATTGCAGGCAACCAGCTCACATCCTAAATATCAAAATAACGCTATACCATTTGGTGAGGGCGAGGCGTAACTGCAGTGATGAGTATGAATTTTAGGTGTGTTTACGAGACATGGGGCTGAGATTTATCAAGAGGGGATATGATGTACCTGTGAGTCTAACTGCTAGGAATAAAATTCAGAAATGTGATTGGAATGTAACACTTTGTGCTAATAAGGGACTGAAAAATGTACATGAAACTAAAAAAGTATGACTGATTACTAATTACAATTAGAATTCTAGTAAACCTTGGAAGGGCTTTTGCAAACATTGTCATTTGTTTCAGTCTGATATGGTATTACATGAATTTGTCACAAGGGAAGATCTTGAAAAAATATTCTTAGCCCTAGCTACCTAGACAACATGGACAGACAAATTGGTTGGCACAAAGATCCAGAGGTTTTTCCTAATGTGGTCTCTGCAGTATGTTTAGATGGGACTTGCACAAAAGCAAAGGATTCAGTCATGCTGCTACTAAGGAATTTGAACTTAGTATGACTATCAATTGTAGTACCAAGCTTGTTGTATATATACTAGCATGTAAATGTAGGAAAATATACGTAGGAAGTATGATTTGATCACTTAGAGAAAAGGTTAGTGAACATTTGCGGGTTCTAAAACATGGTGATACTAAACATTCTATAGCATTACATGCCATGGAATGTGAAGTCCGGAAACATTATCATAGTTTCCAATTTTATGGTATAGATCATGTAGCCAAGGACTCCAGGGGTGGGGATAGAGAGTTTTTTCTCAAACGACGTGAAGCTATGTGGATTATGAAATCAAGAACAGTGGAAGAAGGGTTTAACACTGACCATGAATTACAGTACTTTTTAGGAGATTGCTGTGTATCGTGACGTAACAGATATTACATTGTCTCTCCATCTATTGAACTTTATAACCATTGCTAGGACGGCAAAATGAATATCAAAATATTGTATAGTATGAGTTCTTTGTTTTGATTATTCTTACTTACTGTCATTTTTACCGAAATTATGAAATTGAGGTACACTATATTAAGTGTTGACATGTTCGTTAAAACTTTATATGGAGTAATCATTTGAGTTTTGCTATTTTATTTATTTGCTTTTTTCTGTTAGGATCACTGTAGGAGGATTTTCTTGCCCAAGAAGGTGACTATTATTGACTTATTGTCTGAACTAACAGTATGATCTGTGGGAACATGACGCTTGAGATGGCAATTGATTTTGGGTATTTTATTTGTAATAATAGAGCGGTTTTGTGTCGAGGCAAATGTGGTATTATTTTGCCCAAGATGGTGATCTGTTTAGGTTAAAAAAAAATTAAGTGGAATTGGTGGTTGAAAATACATAAGATTCAGGAGCACTAATGACTTGTGAGGATAATGCTCTTGATAGGCACCACCATGCTTAGTAAAGTTGTATACAGATAAAATAAGATTTTGTATATATTGAATTAAACATTTAGGACTCTTTATTCTCAACAAAGTATAATCAAGTGTATTGGTAATGTTAGGGAGAATTTTTTTCCAAGATGGCGTCCATTTTTAGACAGAGATTAAAGTATGGGTCTGGGACTAATGAATGTTGAATAAAGGTAAGATGATGCCGGATTACTAACACAATTAATATTGTTTTCTGATTAATCTAAAGGGCGTATCATGGACCGGGTATTAAAATACTTCTCATACATTACTTCATACTGAGGTGACTGTTTATTAATCGCAAAATTGTTCAAAGATGCAGCCATTTGGGGTGGAAAAAAAGGTCCTTGTAAATGGTTGCTATTAAAGGAGGCAAGATAGCGCCTGTGTTGTAGCTAACTGACATGAGGAGCAATCTCAGGATGCTGACTCACATGAGGAGTACTCGCCAGTGAACACTATGTGATTAATGTCAAGACTACAAAAATAGGCGAGTCACCATGCCCGCTAGTAGATCGGAGGCAGTGTAATTATGCTGAATGCGGTGTATGTTTGGAGGTATAATTGTGTACATATAAAACAAATAGATACTTATATCATATTGTTGTTTCTAGATTTTGAAACTCTGAGACATGTATGATAACTGAGGAACGTCTTTGTTAATTGGTGAGTGGATACAAAGCTCTTGATATATAGTGATCTTGGTCAATCGCAATCGGTTGAATAATTGGCCATATACTATTTTTCCTTTTTATTTTTTCAGCCTTACCCTGAGCATTTAGTGACATTTAGGTATGATATTGGCTATTTGGGTAATTGGGGTTAATTTGCTAAGTTTTTTACACATGTTGATGGAGAAGCAATTGACATGTGTCACAATGGGTGAGCATGTAATTTAGGACTTTTTGGTGATGTTTGCAATCAATGATGGGTTTCGCAAATTATATGTTTTGAGTGTTGTGTCAGAAACACATTTTAATTGATGTTTAGAGGCCTTTCACAATTGGGTACTCTTGATATAATTGCCATTGTTGCTGTTTTATCACAAGGTGAGGGAATTCTAGTGTTTATGTAATATGTAGGAAAACATGTGTCAATAGACAACTTTGTTTTATTTTAGCCTTGATGAAGTTGCGGGCGATGCACCTTTGTGACAAAACATGTGTTGGCAGTGGAGAAACAAAACAAAAGGATACAAGTGTGACAAGTGGAAACTGGAGTTATGGAGCTTACATTAAAGGATGGACTGATGGAATGATTAAAGTGGAGTCTTTAATTGTGTGTGCCCAAGGATATTTTTCACTGATGTGGGACTTGTGGGCAATCTCAAGAGCTTTTCAAGCAGTTTTCAGTGGATATGGCCAGATCAACACCTAGAAGGTCCTGTGTCTGACAGGCTCTATGTGATGGGAACATTCTGCACAGGCACAGGCATGGCCGCCCGCTGCTAATATACTTCTTCTTTTAATCTACTATTGCCCTACTTTGCGAAACTCCAGAGTAAGTCCTTTCTGAGCAGTCCATGTTCCATGATGTTTAGTAGGTCATCAGGGGCTCGTTCCAGTGCATATTCCTTAGCCAAGTCTATCCTTGCCACACCTTCCACAACACTGTGCTAGAGTACAAATAACTGTCATACTGTCTTGTACTGGAATACGATTATTGTAGTGCTGTGCTGAGTACAGTTATAACGGCCCACGGGTACAGAGCTGGTGGGGTCCCACATTGGTTCCCATGCCATTAGTTACACTTTATTGCATGTCACATTCAGAGATCACATAGGGAGTCCAACAGACCTTGGGACTCACAGTTGTAGTAGTGTACCTCTGTTTCTTACCGGTAATGTAATACAGTGCACTGTAGGAGGCTAAACTTTTAGTTCCTTGGTATACAACTCATTTTCAGGCTCAAGCCGACCTTTATAATTTTATACAAACTATTTTTTATTATATACTCCTGCGTAGAGCAGCAATACTCTACAACTGAACCCATTAAAGCATCAAATCAAGCTGATAGAAACACTATAGTTAGATTGGCCTCAAGGCTAGGTTTCTCCTGAGCAAAAAAAAAAAAAAGAGAGATCTTAATTTCATGATGGATATCAATTAAGACACAAATGTATTTAAAACAGGTGCTTACTAACTTAGGGTGATTAACTAGAGCTTCTACTGTGCCATTCCCAGAGGGTGCAGGCAATGCTGGCACTGGTGACGTCAGGGCCTGATTTTGAGATTGAGGCCTATATTGGTATCCCTTTTGCTTACTTGAGCAGGTAGCAAGTTTACTCAAGTCAGACACAAGTTCAGTTTAAAGTACAGAGAACAGTGCTTAACTTGCAAATGAATGAGCGCCAGTGCCCAAAGCTCTACTCAGAAGCCCTCAGCTTATACTATTATATGTCAGCACGCCATATACGAAGACTGCATAGTCCTAAATCCCCCTCTTGCCTCCTTAATACACTACCAGACACCCACTTCCCCTGTATCTTAATCTGGCATATTCCCACAATCTCACCTTGTGGCGGTTTTCCCATCTTTCCTTTTCTCCGTCTTTCCAGTTGGTGTTTTTTTCCCTCTCTTTTCCTCGTACATGTCTGATGCACAAAAATAAGTGGCGGTCCCCAAAAATGAGGGCACCCACCGGCTCAAATTAAGCACCGACTGAGAAAACATAATCGTGTATTCCTGCTGTTTTACATAACAAAGGGGCATATTATCAAGGGGGTTTATCTCTGCTTTTTTGGCTTTAAAAGCCAAGAAAGCGGAGATAAAATTATCTCCCTATTACCAAGCTGTCGCTAACACCAGTTAGTGACAGCTAATAGGAGATAGCGACCATCTTGGGCCCCGCTTTGCATGTCAGTGATATTTATCACTAATGACATGCAAAGTGGGCGTGCCAAGATGTTAGCGACTGGAAACAGTCGCTAACATCGCTATCTCCTATTACCAACTTTTGGAGATATTCGCGCTAAGCGCGAATATCTCCAAAAGCTAACACCTGCCCTGAGCAGTTCTTCACCATGTTATCCAATGGGAGGTGGATAACATGGCTAAGAGCATTTGCTCGATAATGCATGAATATCGCTGACTTTTCAGCGATATTCATGCATTGCGGCCGTTTTTTATCGCATTTGCGATAAACCTTGCTAATAGCAAGGTTTATCTGCGATAAAAATCGCCGATGTGCGGCGATAATTTTTGTCTCTAAACAAGTTAGAGACAAAAATTATCGCTAGTTGTTGGTAATATGCCCCAAAGTTTCCTTCCACATGTATATCACAACATGCACTGACATGTTTCATAATCTAGTTTAAATATTGTTTTTATCATGACTGTGTTAGTTCCTCAGCCCTAATACGCATGATAAATTTCGTGATTCCTATAGGCCTCAAAGCCATTTTATTTGAGGTAGTACATCTGCGCATTTCCTACATCTCGTAGTAAAACGTAGCCTCACCTTCAATGTTGGCACAGAAAAGCCTGATTTCAAGAAAATAATGTGTTTATGTATCTTTATCTTCAATACAAGGACTTTTCACATTATCTCCATGGATACTGCCTCGAGATTCATAAGAGAATTTTGTTGAAGTAACAGCTTCTGTCATTAGTTTATACTCTACAGATTTGTATCGAGAGAAAATAGCCATTAAAAATGAAATAAAATCAGACCCTATATTCCAGTGAAAACTTTGTAGTCTAATTCTCTTATCCTCTTGCTCATTGCAAACTACAGAAAGTTCGGGGGGTGCTGTTGAGCCTTGTTGGCACAGGCCTGAAATGCTTTACCGCCAGGATTTCTGTGTTTTGAAAGCACTAGAACCACTCGGTAAAAAATAAACTGAAAACATGTGTTAGCAAGTTAATGTCTGGCGCTGAAGGTGCAATGTTACAATATTGTTTTCTTTGGATTCAGCGGCATGTATTACCTTTCATTTTACAAAGCTTCCGAAAATTAAAATTACAGAACTTTCTACCAATTTCTGAATCTTATTAATGAACATGAGCACTAGGTCTATGTTGAAGGATCCTGAATGGTCCTTCCAAGTCCTTTTAAGCTTGGGTATTTCTGCATTTCCCTCCTTCCATCAATTTAGTAGCATGTGTCTGTTTTTTCTGCAAGGAATAATTTCTGGAGATCTGATTTTGCACTCTTTGGAAGGCAGTCTAGTCTTTGATCTCTCTACTGTGGTTTTCTTAACGAGCACTTTCTTTGACAAATATTCAGACCCAAATTCATGTTCATATTGCATGAACGCAAATTCTTTGGAATGCAGATCTCTTTATTTTTATTTTCATTTCTTAAAGTTTATGGATTGTTGGATGCGATTTTGTACTTGATTTGCAATACGAATACACTTTTTTTCACTTCCTATTTCCACACTGAACTGCCATTATTCCTGTCTTTATGGATCAAATTACTTCTGCAATTCATGTCCTCAGAGAATTTAGTTTTTCCTAAAAAATACTTTAACGTAGCAGGTGTATTTGTAGAGGGAATGTATCTTGAGGAGTCTCCTGGTACTATTGACAGATAATGGATAATTATTGCCATCCACATTAATCATACTCATTTTAATGGTTTCTCAAGGATTATACACTTGTTTACCCTGCTAGGACAGGACCCATGACCATGAGGTCAAACACAGACTACTGGGATGGTTGCATTAGTCCCCTGAGGTAGCCTAAGGTTTAAAGTATGTTTTATGGGTTAAAGCCACGGGGTATATGGGATTTGAGAAATCAGTAGGGAAATACTGTTTCTCGCCCAGGCTCGACCTAAAAAACACATGAGGGTAAGAAGTAGGAATCGAAAGACAGAAAAACGTGAAAAGGGGAGAAAGCAGGGACAAAAACCACAACCTGCAAAGTGCGATAAAGTGGCAGGGAGTGTCTGGCGGTGAATTAAAGGGGCATGAGGTGGAATCAATACTACACTACAGCCTTGATATTTGGCATGTTCAATTGCACCAGCCGTGGGCTTCTGAGAAAAACTTTGGGCCCCAGCACTTTTTTACAAATTAAGCACGGTAACTTTATTTAGCACGTGTGTCCAAAATTGTTTCACGTTGGGAGGATGCATGGCAAATTTACATGCATCAGGATTTCCATTTGGGAAAACTTTACATGAGATTAAACATAAAGGGAATCATTTGCTTTACTGGAAGCCCCTGACTTAGTGGAACACGATGTGATGTAGTACCAAGTGATAGGCGTACTGCAAGAAATTTCAAATCTAATTCGACATATTTGCAAAGATTGCTGCCTTTCACTTTAAGTAGTCCGAGAGATCTTTCACAATACAAATCCGTCAATTTGTGTCTACTTTAAGCATAGACACACATTTACCCTCAGACAGCAGTCAAAACCAGTTGCACCCGGCATGACTCACAGACAGGGGCGGGGGGGGGTTGCGTTGTGAGGGGGGGTCGCGCGGCAGGAGGTTTAATTTAAATTAATTTTAAAGTTAACTTACCTTCGCCGGCCCAGTTGGTCCTGCGTCGTCTCTGCTTCTCTGCTCCTCACAGGAAGCAGGCAGCCTCCCTTCCCTCCCCTAAGCCAATCACAACACTGCAATAGCAGCGTTTTGATTGGTTGGGACGCCAACCACACAGGCATATATGGGGAGGCCATTTTGTCCATGGAGGCTGCCTGCAGCCTACATGGAGAAAAGGGAGAGTGCGCATGACTGATTTGGTCGGCCCTGGGGCCGACCAAACAGTCAGCACCCTCAGAGTGGGCAAGCCACTCCCCCCTGCCGTAGAGCAGGACCGCCCACCTGCCCGCTCCCAACCGAACCCTTCTGCTTTCTCGCAGTGCGAGAAGCTGAAACATAAAATGGTAGTTAAAATACAATTTTATGTTTCTGCTTTTCGCACTGCGAGAAAGCAGTGGGGCGATGCTCCTCCGCCCACATGGAGGAGCCACCCCTGACCAAAACCCGCATCTATTTACTCTTTCCTTTGTTGTGCTCTGCAAGAGGGCTATTGCATTACAGGGACAGCTGGGAGAAAGCCAGGGCCAAGTTACCAACGCAGCTCCTCGGTGTGTAAACACAATGCTTCCACCCACACAGTACCTGGTTCAGCACTTTCCAACATTCTGCAATTCCACACTGAAAGCTGGTAAACAAAGCTCTGTAGTACAGTATTAATAATATACTCACAAGTATGTCCAATCAATAATTGTTTCTGCTGAACAGAAGCAGAAAATGGCCGCGTTCCATCTTCGCCTTACTTGTTCCATCGCCTTTAGGTGTGTGTACCAATTATAAGGCTCTTAATACCAGGGCTTCCTGGGGCCCTCGAGGCGTAATCTGTCTTACACTTTAATCAACAAGTCCTCAATTCTCTAACCATACTGCGCGCTTGGCGTCTCGGCCTTTCTGCGCTAAATGAACCCAAAACACAATTTATGTGGGGAAAATAGAAATGTAAACATAGCAAGCTGCATATGTACATACCCGGCGCTTAATAATGCGTTTACCTTTTTTTCTATGTGGATAGGATGCCTTCCTCCTGAGCAGGCAGTATAGCATGAAATGCACGAGTGACTGTGTTTCTGATATGTACATTATTCTCAAAATAAATCACGGAAAAATTAAAAGGAAAGTCAAAGTCTGAAAAGGAGTCACATGACACCGTCTGGGAAATTAATAGTCGTTTCAGGCAATGTCCTTCGAATCAAATTAGAGTTTTACACATAAGAACACACATGCTGGAGGCCATGTTCAATTCTATTATTGTTGCTGCATACCTTAGACCAGTCCTGTGATGTAAAGATACAATATACTTACCTTCTGTAATTACGATTGAAAGGTAACGTTTATTATCTGTTCATTTATATGTCATTTGTGTTTCATCTTTTTTTGGGAAAACAGCAAAGGAAGGTCAAAAGTAAAAATAATCAGATTAAAAATGCCCACAGAAAGAGTAAACAGCAGTGAGTTGTCATAAGCTTCCCTGGACCAGTCCACAGGCTGTATTTCATAGGTAGACCAGGGCGCAGGTTCATACACTGAATGATGAAAGGAAGATGGGAATAGAGTAAAACAGGCAAACAAATTAAAGAGGAGACTTTAAGACTATGTTTTAGACTTATTTTTCACCAAAGGGAATGTTTAGACTCTAAAATGGGGGCTATACTGTTTAGCTTCAGACACCCCACTATAATTTGCATAATTGGCCCTCATCCACCTGAGCCCCCAACCCAACATTGTCAAGTTTGACCACAACCAAACTTCAAGCAGCCAATGGTGTTAATTGTGAACAGGTCTAAGAACACGACCTCTTCTTTTATTTCCTCCACGTGAACCACCCTATACCTTTTCCAAACATACATTTAATAAGTGTCAGATTTCAAAGTAAAGTGATTCCTCATTGTACTTAAACAGATTATTAAAGACGCAAAGGGCTTATTTTATACCAAGTGCATTCATAAAGCTAATAAGAAGCATAAATAGCTTTTCAAAATTATTAATAAAATGTCCATCAATAACTCCTTTATTAAATCTTTAAACACTCAGACCTTGGGCTCAAGTAGATCCTTTTCAATCCTGCAGTGTCCCCCAAGGGATCTTTGCAGTTCTCATGATCGTTTAACATTTATCTTAGCCCCTTTACAAATTACATGCATATCTAGAAGACACTCATGTTTTGTCTAGACTGGCTGACTCCTCCCATGATGTCCTCCCCCTACAGAAGTACCTCTCTGTTGGGCGCCCTCCATATACCTCAGCTAGTTGAAACTCAATATGGTCAAGACTGAAACCTTGATTACCAGCGGCAGACGTATTCTGTGGCAGCCTACCTTCTGGCTCCCCAGTCCTCCCCATCACTAGAGAGGAGCCTGGGAGTTAAAGTGGACGCCTCTCTTCAGATGGACAGCCATTTTTTCACTTATGTATCCTTCTGTACAGGTTACCTACGTCATCTTCGACTACTGCTCCGCCTGCTTTCTTATAAACGCACACTGAACTCTGTCTTGGCCATTTATGGTCACAACTGGACTACTATGATAGTCTCTACAAAGGCATTACAACTTAGAAAAGCCCTTAATACCTGGTTGTTTCAATAAACACCTCCTGTTTTATTTACTTTCGCAGTAGGTATCACTCTGAAGAGACATCTGGGTGGTAGCGGGTAACATAAAATTTAACGCAAACTCATATTTGTAACCAATTTCACATCTGGCATCCAGAAAATGTAGCATCAAGTACATTGGCGTAATACACCCATTCGGTCTTTCTGGACTTTTTACGTTACCAAATCTCTCAGTGTGCATCCAAACACACATGAAGACGTGGGCCAGATCTACACTCAGATGATGTTTCTCGTCCACTTTAGCATGTCACTAACAACAAAGCGCATCCACAATTTCTCTGGAGGGCAGTGGGAGCATGAAAAAAGCAAAATGTAATGGTGCTTGGGGCTTCAAAGATCGTTGCACCATTGCAAATTAATCTGCAAATTTAACATAGAAAACCTATCTCTCCAACATACTCCACCTCTTCTGAGTCAAGTATGAATAATTAGGTGCCGTGTCTGCTACTGATGATTTCACACTTGTTAATGATGACTTTACGTCTGATCATTATAATTAAACAAGCTAAGGTGTCCACCTGTTCTCCATATCATTTTAGATGACAATATTTTGACTTACAGTGAAATGAATTTGATTTCATTTCATATCTATGATTTTAGATGTGCATCTTGTTAGTTAAGTTGTACCATCTGTGATTTTTAGGGGCCAGATGTATGTGGAGGAACTGGGAAAATGTATGTTTTGTATTTCACTAGGTTCCATGCAAAAGACAATTGCTCTAAATATATTGTGATATGTGATAAATAATTGCTATGTACATACTGTGATAATCATTTAACTGTTATCTGTTTTAACCTGTGCTTTTATGGTATTTCTACTGAAATAAAGTTTTTTTGATGAATTGTATTAACGGCCAAATGTAAAGCAAACCGGGGGTCAAAGGAAGTGCAAACTGAAGTAGCACGACACGAAGCACCTGCAACAATTCAAAGTTGTGTAACAGGTGTCAATTGGCAATATCTTGGATCACGTTTGAAATTTAATGGAATATCCGAATGGAATTCCCTCCTCTTTAATGAAGACAGGTCACTTCTGCAAAATGATGGCATTACCATCGGAAAAACAATTACGGGATGGATGTAAAGAACCGTGCACGCTGTTAGGCCCTAAATAAATGGGCCAGCTGTTCTGTGAGTGGGCCACTCCACCGCACAAACAAAAACCACTCATGATGGAGTGCGAGACGACTGACGTACCATGATTAGCAGCTATTCTGCTGTTCAAGAAGACACAACGTTCCAACTACACTCTGCCCTCAAATGCAATAAGCGTTAATTGTAGTATGCTGTTTTCTTTTCACAAGTACTTCCACCTCTTTTGAGTTACATAATCCACCACGGAAAGGGTGGAAGTTTTAGGGGTATATTATCAAGGGGTTTTATCTCCGCTTTTTTGGCTTTAAAAGCCAAGAAAGCGGAGATAAAATTATCTCCCTATTACCAAGCTGTCGCTAACACCAGTTAGCGACAGCTAATAGGAGATAGCGACCATCATGGGCCCCACTTTGCATGTCAGTGATATTTATCACTAATGATATGCAAAGTGGGCGTGCCAAGATGTTAGCGACTGGAAACAGTCGCTAACATCGCTATCTCCTATTACCAACTTTTGGAGATATTTGCGCTAAGGGCGAATATCTCCAAAAGCTAAAACCTGCCCTGAGCAGTTCTTAGCCATGTTATCCAATGGGAGGTGGATAACATGGCTAAGAGCATTTGCTCGATAATGCATGAATATCGCTGACTTTTCAGCGATATTCATGCATTGCGGGCGTTTTTTATCGCATTTGCGATAAACCTTGCTAATAGCAAGGTTTATCTGCGATAAAAATCGCCGATGTGCGGCGATAATTTTTGTCTCTAAACAAGTTAGAGACAAAAATTATCGCTAGTTGTTGATAATATACCCCTTAGTCTTTTCAGGAAAGCTCTTTCACATCCCACCAACAAAGGTGTTGAAAATATAGAACGAGTAAATGTTTAATTGGATGTGAATAATCAATGCTTCACCCTTCGGTTCGGAAGTCAAGATATATCACACAACTGTTGAGTTGGGTGTTTACTAAAATTAATTTGGCACCAGCAGGGAAATGGAATATTTTTAATCTAAGACGAAGTTAAAGTTTGCAAATAACAGAGTACTTAGGTGAGTTTTATTTAAATATATATATATATATATACATTATCCCTTTAGTCCTCTGCATACACAAACATCACATTGTGTATTTTAACAATTCCACAAAGAGCTGAAAAGCTGTGTTTTCAGTCTTGCCTCCAACATATCTTCTAGTTCTATCCTATTTATAGAATTAACTAAGGGGCATATTATCAAGGGGCTTTATCTCCGCTTTTTTGGCTTTAAAAGCCAAGAAAGCGGAGATAAAATTATCTCCCTATTACCAAGCTGTCGCTAACACCAGTTAGCGACAGCTAATAGGAGATAGTGCCCATCTTGGGCCCTGCTTTGCATGTCAGTGATATTTATCACTAATGACATGCAAAGTGGGCGTGCCAAGATGTTAGCGACTGAAAACAGTCGCTAACATCGCTATCTCCTATTACCATCTTTTGGAGATATTTGCGCTATTTCTTAGCCATGTTATCCAATGGGAGGTGGATAACATGGCTAAGAGCATTTGCTCGATAATGCATGAATATCGCTGACTTTTCAGCGATATTCATGCATTGCGGCCGTTTTTTATCGCATTTGCGATAAACCTTGCTAATAGCAAGGTTTATCTGCGATAAAAATCGCCGATTTGCGGCGATAATTTTTGTCTCTAAACAAGTTAGAGACAAAAATTATCTCTATTGGTTGGTAATATGCCCCTAAGATCCTCTAAACCTTTAAATCACCTCGCGGTGCTTAGGCTTATCCCAGTAAAAGACTGAGGTAGGTTCCCCACATCTTCATCTCACCTCTTGGCTCTTATGCCTATCCTAGGTATAGACTAACTAATGTCCTGTACACCTTCAGCTCACCTCTTTGTTCTTCGGCATAACTTAGTTATAGACTAATAAAAATTGTATACACCTTTAATTCACCTCTTGGCTCTTAGGACAAACTTAGTTCATGATTTAACTAAGGGGCATATTATCAAGGGGGTTTATCTCCGCTTTTTTGGCTTTAAAAGTCAAGAAAGCGGAGATAAAATTATCTCCCTATTACCAAGCTGTCGCTAACACCAGTTAGCGACAGCTAATAGGAGATAGCGACCATCTTGGGCCCCGCTTTGCATGTCAGTGATATTTATCACTAATGACATGCAAAGTGGGCGTGCCAAGATGTTAGCGACTGGAAACAGTCGCTAACATCGCTATCTCCTATTACCAACTTTTGGAGATATTCGCGCTAGGCGCGAATATCTCCAAAAGCTAACACCTGCCCTGAGCAGTTCTTAGCCATGTTATCCAATGGGAGGTGGATAACATGGCTAAGAGCATTTGCTCGATAATGCATGAATATCGCTGACTTTTCAGCGATATTCATGCATTGCGGCCGTTTTTTATCGCATTTGCGATAAACCTTGCTAATAGCAAGGTTTATCTGCGATAAAAATCACCGATTTGCGGCGATAATGTTTGTCTCTAAACAAGTTAGAGACAAAAATTATCTCTATTGGTTGGTAATATGCCCCTAAGATCCTCTACACCTTCTTGGCTCTTAGGCCTATCCTAGTTATCGACTAAATAAGATCCTCTATGCCTTAATCTCATCTCTTGGGTCTTAGGCCCATCCTACCTAACGACTGAACTAAGATCATCCTACTTCTTCCCTATGCTGTTTCTTTGATTACTGCCTTAATGTTCATATGTTTCTACTGTGGTATTTCCTTTCTTTCTTTGCCCCTACTTCCTACTACTGTAACTGCCCTACTCTCAAACATTCTATAGTGGCCTTGAGGTGACAAGTACGCATTTAAATAAATAAATGGAGGTTACAATGTGTTATCCATTCTAGATTTTTAAGACACCCACTTTCTGCATAATTTAAGTCCATTTAAATTATATGCATGTGCATTCATTATGCAGATATTCTAAAAATCTGTAGAATGAAGCCCTCTTGTTTCTACGGTCAACACATCAGAGGCCAGTCATTCTTTTCCACTGTTGTTAGTATCCAAAAAGGCCAAGTAGACACAACTTGATGTGATCTTGGGAATAAGACTTTACAACGAAAAAGTTGTATGCTGTAAAGTGCACAAAATGCTACAAAGAACATAACAACTATCACATAGCTCATACATTGTAAAACGCGTTATCAACAAATGTGTCACATGCCAATCAGATCAGTATGCTTTATTTGGCTCTCCTCTAGGAATCAGGAATGATTCAAACAACTTACTTGGCAATGAATAACAAAAGAGTCAAACCATTCGGATATGATGAGCAGTATTATAGACACTGATGATCACCTCTTCTGGGTGGGACTCAGCAACTGTATGTTCAGTAAGAGGTGTGAAACATGTTCAGTATTTAGAGTCCCTCTTATGGTTTTCCTTGATCAGCTCAAGTGTGTTGAAGTAGACAGAATTTAGAGGTAGACTGCGGTATCAATTCCTCCACCGATGTTGTTGCGACCATTCACTGATTTGAAACACCTGCGATTCAATTAATGTTAACACATATATTTAAGTCACAGGTGTATTTAGCCATTGCCAGGGTTAGTACCTGGTCGCTTGTTTGACCAGTCTGCTGTCTGAAAAGCCATCTACTTCGACTTTTCACACAAGTTTCTTTCTATTTTGTAGCTTTGTCTTTGTTTCTTTGTTGTGGTGTGATGTCTGCGAAACAGGTTATAGGTGATCTATTTAAAAAAGAGTGTTTATGCCCATTTGTAATGTTCCCACAACTCTGGGAATACTATGACACTGTCAGTAACTACTGTCATTTCCCTGTGTTTTATATTCAGTACAAAACTTAGCCCGACATGGGCATTTGAACCAGATGGAGACCGTTGGCTCACATGTCTGCCTGTAGGGGAACAACTCAAGAGGAGAGGTACAAATTGCCTTATTGCAAACCTACTGCTAGGTGTTAAGAACTGTTACCTATCTATCCAATCATTATGATTTCTTACCATCAACTGAGTCAGTAATTGTTGTTAACACCCTAAGCAAAGGGCGACAACGGATTATGTTTTGCTTCTGTCATACTGTGGTTAATACAACAAAGGTCTCACTTGCCCCGCAAAGCATTACACCCACAATCACTGACTTATTTTTCCATGTTTATTTAATCAAAAACATTATTTTTGCCACATTTTATCACTTCTGGTATTTGATACAGTAAAGGAGGTTAAGATATGTTTATTAGCATATTTCGTCTCTACTCTTTCACTAATTTATTGCTGTCATATATATTCAACCTTAGGTTATGGTTTTTCAACTGAAAATGGCACCACTTTAGCCCACACAATGCTGCATATTTGTTTTATTTGGATATATTTACCTTCAGAATATTCTATAGTCCATCTTAATGATGTATTTTCAAAGTCCCCAAAATTAATTCTGGGCGCTTAGTGCCTATGGATGTATGCTAATTATACTGAATAACACTTTTTTCGGTTTTGAGAGGCTTTTTAAAATGTGTGCACCATCTAATATTTACTTCCTAAATTAATCTCACTAGCATAAAGAATAATGCCACATTCACCAAGGGGCTGAGTTAAAAATGGGAAATCTTCTCCCACAAGAGAACTCCAATGTCTAGAAAAATGTCTGCCTTTTTGGAAATTCCTGCAATATCGCAATATCAGGAGTATTCAGGGAAGTTTAAGATACTCATAGATTTCGTGGCGTCATCAATTTCGCAAAATGGGTGAATTTGGGTTTCTACTACATGTAATATTATGAATGTGTAAATATGGCACAAATGGAACACACATTTTTTTTTTACTGTTTACATATGTCCCCATGGAGTAACCCGCTGCCATAAAAAACACAGAAAGTGACAGCAGCTAGAACTTCAAGGATAGAAAACTACCTGCTAGAACTAGGTGAATTCCCACAACAAATAGGTTTTGTTGTTTTACACACAGTTTTGCAGGGTGCCCCACTGAGAAACATCTACATTATAGCCCCAACCCTAAACTCTAGATTGCATCAATTCCACAATAACGACGGAATTTGCACACCTACAAACCTATTTCCTAATATTGAATTCCTCAAATCCTGATTTTGTTTTTAAGTTTGAACAATAGTACCATTACATGCTAAAATTCAATTTGCGTACAGCCTATTTTTGAAAATGCATTTCATGAATACAATTTAAAAACCAAACTGTAAGTGGTTTGGAAACTACCGAACACAATATTTAAAAGGATTTGCATGGTGCTAAAAAATAAATTCAATACAGACCAGTCTTAAAATGTCTAAGCATTTGCCCGAAAGAAATGCAAAAAGTGTATATTCTAGTTTAGAAGAACAAGATTGAGTAATTTGAAATATTTGAACTGCTCAAAGGTGCATGATCTTACCCGAAACTTTTTAGTAAATACACTTGAAGTCTATTCACAATGTATGAATATCTCTAAAGTCCTTGGTGGGGATTTGACTAGTTTATTGTCTTTGTTGATTTGAAAGTAATTCTCTACACCTACACTTTTTTTGCAGGTTGAACTCCTGGCTGCACAGGAATCTGATGACTAGCCAATATTCCATTCACAATTCATGAGCCACAACCTCACGGAGACTTCCTGGAGCTCTAAAGGGAGGCAGTTATCATTCCCAACAATGGTACCCATTTTTAATAACAATGGGTGGATGAATGATTGAGCAATACCTTCTTCCATTTGAACCTGTGAACCAAGCGCTACACACGGGTGTGTTTCGGGTGTTTTATATCACAGATCTGCCTTACTGGCTTGATCAGTCATCTGCGTATGAAGCTCCACTTTCTTCCCTCCATTTTGCAGCCATTGACAAAGACTTAAAGGCCTGATTTGCAGTTCGGCAATTATAGAAAATCTTCCAATAGCTGGATGAAATGTTATATCTGGAGTTACTTCCACCATTTTAAATGCCCACTCTCCCTTTGTTTGAGGTAAATACACCCATGGATTCTCCTCTATATTTAACACTTCCTCCAGAAATCCTCGGTTTTTCTACTGCTACTGAACTATACAGTAAGGTCCTAACACTGCTAGAAAGGGACATCCCGGGCTCACAGCCAAAGTATTCATAGTCTCACTGCAGTACTTAATATGTAAAAGTATAAGTGCAGGGGCGAAAGTTTTGCTTAGGAACCCGCTACTGATGCAATCAATACCAAGGTAGCTGAATACCATGGTTGCCTAGTCTTGATTCCATTTCCTGTCTCGTTCTTCCACTACTTTACACATACTGTCTCTTTCTAACATTCCTTTACACTTCTTATCTTTTTTTCATTCTTGTGAATTTTGTTCATCCCTCCATTCTCTCTCTGTCGTTGTTTCCCTATGTTTCTCTTTCTTCGTTTTCTCTCTTTTTTACCTGTTTCTCTTTTCCGCTCAGGCGAAGTGTGATGATGGAAAATGAATTTGGGTCCCCAGAAATGAGTGTCAGGCCCCACAATCTGCAACCACTGACACAAACTATGCATGACCCATCTGTCATTCTAGGTCTCGGATAGTACATTTGGCCCTTCCAACACCCAGAGTGATTTCTCCCAAAAATTGAATGCTGAAATTATAGAGATTGCTGTATAAAGCCCTAGCATCACTGCAGAAAGCCATTTTGTCCACTCCGGCATCTCTTCAAAGCCCACAGGCGTAGGCGGCAAATAAATTCCCATATTTATCCATTCATGTCTGCAGTAAATTGATGGTCTAACACTTTTGGGAAAATAAATGCAAGACAAACTAGAAAACTGAATACATTTTCTGGGAAAGTGTTAAATTTGCTTTACATCGATGCAAAAATAAACCCCGTGGATTCACAACTTGAGAAATGGGAAACTAGCACAGAGCTCCTTTAAGGGAAGATTGATTCGACACCTTGTAGTTGCACAGAGAGAGAGGCGACCAATAACAAATTGCTACAGTTCAGACTTGTCAGATCAAGCATCTAGGAGCCTTGATAGAAAGAGTACTTTGAGGGTCCTTATGCAGGAATAACAGTGATGGAAGAGGCTGTTATGCATGGAGACGTCCAAGCAATACAGCTGTGCACAGCCTGTAGGAAAGCCGTAAGTGCTCGATTCAGCGCCTACAATATTCAGAAAAACGTGACCTTTCTTGGTTCAATGAATATTTAAGTACTGGTAAGCAATATTGTATATTGCATGAAAATGTATGAAAAAGTTTTCCAACAGTGCTATAGTAGCAGGAAAAAATTAATCTGACACAAACTAATCTTACAAAAGGGAAGAAGAGGGAAGCATTTGTGCTTTGTAAGGGGCAAGGGATCTTGAACATAACTCAAATCGCTCACTCACGTATGATATTAGACCAAGTGAGGATCAAATATATTTTGCCATTCTTTACCTGGGTTTGTGCAGCTTTGTTTTAAGGCTCTGGTTTACAAGATCCTTCGCCCAGTGATGCATTCTTTTGCCTTTGATATTAAAATCATCCTGCTTAATGATTGGTTTATCCTCAAAAGAGCACTACATGTTAGGTGGCGGTTTATTGGATATAAGAAGGTCAAAAGGCACTAATGCTGTGCAATGAAGAGTACAGAGAATTATTCAACAATCACTGACTCAGGAATGAGAATATTTTCTGTCATTCATCTATGCAAATGTGTTGCTGCTATTGAAGCATTAGCCTTCATACCAACCACTCTCTTAGAAGCATTACAAGCTGTGAGCCTCTGCAACTTCAACACATCAATTTTGTTCGCATTACAGACTATTTTCCCACATCAATATTGCTAAAAAAATATGCAATATCTGAGGTCAGTGACAAGTTATTATTTTCCACTAGCATTCATGAATTAATCTGTGCTTTGAACCATGGCAAAAGAAAATGTTAGACCGTGGTAAAGTGAATAAAATAAATATTTGAAGACTACTTGGGACCATTTCCCAAAATGATCCGTATTTTAGGGCTAACATCTCCACAGTTGTTTGCAATTGATACGGTGCTGATGGAGGCGCTTGCTCAGGTCATGCTACCAAAGGTGAGTTAAGGTTGAAGTGATTGAAACCTGTTTGTCTCAGGGGTCCTGACGTTGAAGCACTGTGAGATCTCAGCAACAGCTCATATCAAAACGGTGTCCCCTGTCTATCATAGGCTGGCAGATGGAATCCATACTAGCATTGTCCTTGCTCTACAATATTAAGTAAAGTGCTCTGTCAATTAATTTGATTAGACAGTTTCAAATACTTTCTCATTAAGTGAAGTGATGTTCTCCACCGCCCTGAGTCCAGAGGGTTCTGGTTTTGTTCATGCAATTGAATGTAGGTACAAATCAGTGGTGAATTAATTCTATCTTTATAATCAATAAGATTCTATCAATTTTGTATACGTTTTTAAATAAATAAATGGTGAAAAGACGGTAGTGTTGCTAAAGAATTAAGATGTTTAAAAATTCCCTGGCTAGTAGAAAAAACTATTTTATTCACTTCTCTTGCTGAGAATGTTGGGGTTGTGGTAGGGATATTTACTATACCCTACTTGGTCGGAGTTGACCAAGTAGGGTATAGTAAATATCCCTACATCACATATCTTCACCCCCTACCACTCACTTTTTTCACAACACACATAGCCTGATTCCGTAAACAACAAGTGCTCCCGCGTAGTTCGCAGGTAGAAGCACGCCCGCCCCGTAGAGGGACGGGAAGACCCCCATGATGAAGCATGACACTATGGGATTCATAGTGTGTGAGGGGTATTTTTAAAAACACATAGTGCTTCTCCTTGTTATCAACAAGGTTTAGCAACACTACCGTCTTTTCACCATTTATTTATTTTAAAAAATTGATAGAATCTTATTGATTATAAATATCTGTACAGGAGGTAGATTCTATCTAACACACCTCTACTCTCCCCCTCTTTTTTCTTTTGAATTAATTCTATCTACTGGAGGCCACTATGTTTATAGTTTGCTACAAGGTATATTTATCTGCATATATGTTAGATTTATTTAAATCAGTTCTGAATTAAGTTGATGTAATTGATCCTACCCAGAACGTCCTTCTCTTATATACTGCAAGACAAAGTAGGTGTTACATTATGGGCCTCTTGGGAGTGCTTCAAATTGTGTGGTATATCAGGCACACATTGGGCACCCGGTAAATACCACATTTTCTGGGTTGAGTATTTGCCGGGAGTGCAAATTACACCCTTTTCAATATGTGCACCTAGCAATCGGGTGCATAAAGTTAGTCCTGATTCCACAATCAGCAAACAGCATATGTATGCTAACTGTCTACAAAATTATAGCTGGGTTTTAAATGGCAAAAAACATACGCAAAAAAAAACCTTGATGTGCACATTTTGCACATCCGCCCTCTTCCAATATGGTGCAAACTGGTTATGGCACCGAATAGGTATTTGCCTGCTTCTCCAAATAAGGACGTAGAAGAGTGTTCATAGGTGGGGAGGGTGTAATAAGAATGTAAGTTAGTGTCAGAGACAGTTAACTCTGGGTGGATGGAAGCTCTGGAATGGCTGCTTCAGTGGTACACTGTGATTAAACACAGCTTTCAGTAAAATTTGCAGGACAAGTAGTTGCAGACCATTAAACAAGGATAACGCCCTAATAATAACATCCTGTTTGCACAAAATTACTCTTGTCAGCATTAAACAGGTGGCGACAAGTCTCTCCATCATACCAAAAGTGGCAATGCAAATATTATATTTGTTGATCATGTGGAAAAAAACAAATTTACAGTGGAATAAAAAGAAAAGGTCCCAACGTGCATCCTGCGTCA
The DNA here is from genome assembly GCF_964261635.1 of Lissotriton helveticus. Taxonomy (NCBI): domain Eukaryota; kingdom Metazoa; phylum Chordata; class Amphibia; order Caudata; family Salamandridae; genus Lissotriton; species Lissotriton helveticus. The sequence goes on from NC_136065.1 coordinate 614,115,642, forward strand.
TTATCTTGCTATATATGATGTATTTAATGCAAGTGGTAGAACTGAAACTGAATGGAAGGCACCAGAGTTCATACAGCAACATACCATAAACTCAGTGGTTTCAAAAATGGAGAGGCAAATCTTATTTAAGTTTTCAAATATCTGGCCTAATTGTATCCCAACACCACAGGCCACTGCAAATTATATAATTCCCTATTTAAGATCAAATAACACTTTTCCCATGTTAAATATGTCAGTCTGTACCAAATGTATATTTTAAAGAACATTAGGATCATGGTAGCAAATTGATAGCAATGTGCCCAATGTCTCCTGGGAAATGTTATGTTGCCAAAGTGCTCTAAGTCACATCACTTTTGCTAACTAGATTGTATAGCTCTGCGTACGACACATATATACGGCTGATTTCTGATTTACTGTTGTAGGCAACAAAAAGCATTGGTAACTTCTGTGTGTTTGTGTACGCTGAACATAGGCCAGGCTCCCCCTCAGGTACAAGCCTTCACTTTTGTAAAATGTGGGACATATTGGTGACACATTCCACAAATGTAGTACTAATATATCATTGTCAGAATATCTCTAGGTATACATATCTTTACCTAAATGTCGTTAAAAAAAATTACACAATTGGAGTTAAAAAAATAAATCTACACTGAAGAGGATGATATTTTTGTAAATTATATTTAGAGTGTGATATACAGGTTTAAAGGAAAAGATGTACAAAGCCTTAAAAGGTCTAATAACAGAGTATGGTTTGTCCGACGTAGCATATGTTAAAAATCCCGCATCACCTGATTATACTTTTTTTTCCGCTCCTCATCAGAAGATGGTGAGGCTGGATTACTTTTTTATTGAAACCTCCCTCACTGATAATACTATATTCGAAATATTTCCCCGTGTAATATCGGATCACAATCCAATTATGATAGAGTTAAAAACGTATCCTAGCGTTAACATAAAGCAGTGGTCATTTGATCGTAAACTGCTGGCGGATTCAAAATATATAGAACATATGCGTAAGTGGATTATGGAATTTTTTGAATTTAACAGGGGAAGTGCTCCTCCAAAAATCGTATGGGACACATTTAAAGCGGCTGTGAGGGGAGAGACTCTCTCATATTCAATCAGTAAACAAAAAAATATTCGTGATAAAATGGACCACTTATATAAATTAGTTTGTGACTCGGAACAGAAATTGACAAATGCTATAAAGAATAATCAGGATATTGAACCCATAAAATCTTTATTAGCTATTTATAAAGCGAAATTATATGAAGCATTTGCAGTTAAATTGGCAGAGGAATCCGCAGTTATGAGAACACAGATATTTGAGATGGGTGAACAATCTGGCAAAATTCTGGCAAAAAAGATGAGACAAAAGGTGGCATCAACTTTTATTGCTTCCATCAAAGATGAACTTGGTCAGATACATACTAAACCTGATGAAATTTTGGCGGTTTTTCGACAATTCTATCTTAAGCTATATGCTCAAGATTCCCTAAAATATTCTAGGGAATTATTTTTAAACTTCATCCAAAATGACAATGTTTCCAAACTCTCTTCTGAGCAGACCCAGCTATTAGAACAGGATATTACCTGGGAAGAGATAAATTCGGCGCTCTTATCTCTTGCCATTGGCAAAGCCATGGGACCAGATGGAATTCCATTAGAATTCTATCGGATCTTCAGAAATGTGCTAAAACAAGACCTGTTAACAACTTTTTTGACAGCACAGAAAGGCGATACTCCTCCATCATGGGCCGAATCGACCATCATGGCATTTATAAAAAAGGAAAAACCGCCTTTAGATCCGGCCTCTTACAGACCGATATCGCTAATAAACGCTGACAGCAAAGTCTTTTCTAAAATTTTAGCTTCCCGTCTGTCTATGATAATCCCAACCATAGTTTCTCGCTGGCAACATGGGTTCATACCCAAAAGAGATACCACCGACCATGTCCGTAGAGTAATCGCCTTACTTGATTGGGCAGAAGGTACAAACACACCAATGGGGGTTACTCTATTAGATGCCGAAAAGGCGTTCGATCGAGTGACTTGGGCATATTTATGGGATTTATTAGCATTTAAAGGGTTTGGACCAGGCATGATAAAAGCATTGAAAGCGCTGTATAATACCCCTATCTCATCCATCAGAATTGGAACAAATAAGTCATCTTTTTTTCCTATCTGTCGAGGTACTAGGCAGGGGTGCCCTGCCTCTCCATTGCTCTTTGCAATTTATATTGATACTTTTCTAAATAAATTGAATCAGGAGCACGATATCACGCCGGTAGTAGCAGCTGGCATACATTATAGGGCATTAGCATATGCTGACGATGTGGTGGTTCTTACCACAGACATAGCCAAAGCAATCCCAAAGATAGAAGATCTGGCTAACCAATTCAGAGCCTTTTCGGGTTACAAATTAAATATGGCCAAGACGCAAATCCTATATACCGGTCAAAATCCCCCACCACTTAGCAACATAGTTTCCATAGCAACATATCTGGGCATTAAGATCACTTTACCGGTTTCACAAATTCCCGAAATAAACATATTACCTATGATAAAGAAATCAAATACTCTGCTTGAGCGTATTAATCACTTACACCTTTCTCTATATGGCAGGAATAATGCTATGAAGATGATGATTCTCCCCAAATTCCTATATTTATTTCGCTGTATTCCGCTAGAATTCCCTATGCCTATTTTTAAACAGCTGTAGAAAATGGTAGGAAGATTTCTTTGGGGGTATAAACGACCTCGAAGAGCCTACCAAAAAATTATAATTCCAAAAGATAGGGGGGGTTGGGGTACACCACACTTCTTTTATTATTATTTATCATCAGTTCTGCAGTTTATCTCTCCCTTAATAATTGGCGACAAGGCTCCAATTCTAAATTCCCACTCCCCATCTATTTACGAACTGGGTCTAGGGATAGAGGCCAAGGGATGCTTACTAAAATTTGTTGAAGCCAGCTATTACAAAAAAACTAAATTTAAAATCGTAAAAGCTGCTTTTAGGGCTTGGAAATTTATTAAACGAATCTTTGATATCCCTAAAATCACGAGATATACTCCCTTGACTTCCTCTTATATCTTTCCATTTATGGGTATAGACAGCATCACGAGAAGATGGCGTAACTGTGGTATTACTCAGCTCAGTGACCTCCTACAGGACAATAAACTCTTATTATTTACTGAACTTCAAACCAAATTTAAACTCACGAATGTTGATTATTTTAAATACCTACAATGGCATAGCTACTTTAATGCATTATCAGAGCAAGAACGATTATCATTACAACAAATTTCTTTAATCGACTCCATGTATCAAAGAAAGAAAATTGGCTTCTTTTATAATCAGTTGATGTCTAAACATTCAGACGATATATTGTTTAGGCAAAATCTATGGACCGAGAAACTCGGATCAAGTTTAATTAAGATGGAGGAATCCATTTATTTGGCTAATTCTATTTTGCTTTCAGGAAGGAGCAGAACTCAACATTATATGGTGTTATTCGATCTTTACTATACGCCAGCCAAAATTTCAAAATGGGGTTCCTCAGCTGGCACTGCTTGTAACAGATGTGGTTTACAAGCAGCGGACTCTGTACATATGTTTTTCTCATGCCCGAAATTAACCAGACTTTTATCAGAAATTCAACATTTCCTTTCTTTGATACTTGGAACACCTGTAATTCTTACATCAGAGCTTGTGTTGATAGGAATCTCTGCCATATCTATGATAGATGATCATAAAAAGTTTCTATTCATTTCTGTTGGGATCTTTCGCTCTTGTGTGACGCAGGATTGGATTAGCCCAGTCCCACCCTCTTTTTTTTCTTGGCAAGGACGATTGCTGGCAAGGTATACTATGGAACGAGCCATATATAGTACGAAAGGACGTAAAAGAAGGACAATGGGAATTAAAATTTGGGAAACGGTAGAGCGATGGATAACGGGAGAAACCGGATCAGCAGCTTAGCTAACTAATTAATTTTTTGAATTAGTAGGGGGGTGTAAATAATGTTTTATGTTTAATTTGTGTTTTTTTTCTCTATGTGATATTTGCAGTATATATTATTTTTCTAATGTTCTTGCTCTATTGTTGTGTTGCTTTTTTTTCCCTTTTTTTTTTTTGCTTCTCTTTCATTCATAGAATATGCTTGTAATCTGATCAACTCGCAATAAAACAAAAAAAAAATAAAAAAAAATAAATAGAGTGTGATATCTATGTTAAGTGGTATTTCTGTGCAAGATATCCTGACATATTACCATGCCACAGCTCTTTCACCAATCCTACAATGGAGATAATGGAAATTATTTTGACCCAAACTTTTTGCATTTGTGGTTGGTGATCTGGATCCAAAGATGGAAGGAATGAGTAGGTAAAAATGTTCGACCACATTCCCATGCCTGAGAACACTCCTGCCCTGATTTGTGTATGAGATGTATGGGAACAGTGTATAATGTCTTACTGCTGTGCACTCAACCTATAAAATTATTAGAGTCTGTCCATTTAGTGATATAATGTGCACAGAGGCAAAACTCCTCTTGCTGATAAAAGCAACAATTTCAATGTCTCCTTCACCATGCACTGCAGGAATAGCCATACTTAGAAAGTGTATAGTAAGATGACCGACCGTACTACTAGTTTAAGTATTATAAAGGGAAAACTTGTGATGCTCGATGCCACGTTCTCACCAGCAATCTTGTTAGTCATTAGCAGCAGGACAAATCAGGCACAAGAATAGAAGAACAAGCTTAACTTTGAAAACACTATAACGACGTAATTACCCCCAGGTAGTGAGTTCTCAAACAATAGAATTCCAACCAATGTGAAAACTGATCATTTGGGCCCCAATACATCATTTTAGCACTGATTTCATGTTATTTAACTGTCCAATAAATTTATGAACTGCCTATCACCTCAAAAATGTACACTGCAATGGCACCACCATGAGCGGTGTCACCACTCTATATGGTTCACATTCGTATTCATGCAACCATGCAGTCACATCACACATTTAACTGCTCCGGCGCTACCTGTTTTCACCCATAAACCTTTGCTTGGTAAACGTGGTGCCCATGTCTCCTTCATAAGGTGTTAGTGTGCCTTGCACTTCCAAGCATTGCAATTCTCCTGCACAAAAAAATGTCAACAACCTTTAGCTCTTCATTAGCCATCCAATAACGGAACAATTTCCTTCCTAATAGTCATTAAATAATGGAGGGACCCTGAGTGTCTTTTATGGGCTATGTTGCATAAATATCAAGGAGATGGTAATGTTCACCGAAGAGCTGTTTAGCACCATAATACATATTAGAACATTGGAAGGATGGGAGCTCCACTGTAGACAGTGAAGTATCAGAGTTCCAATAATAGCTGCTGTAGGTCTTTTGCTCCATCAATCCATTGTTTGTCCTTCTTTTTCTGCCTGTTGAATTTAGAGCATTCTACCATCATTGTGTTAACGGTTCCAATAGCGTTATAGCCCTTCTAATTCAAACCTGCCAATAAAGATAATATCTCTGGTTATGGACCATGCCTGTGGCTCAGGACTATAACTCAGGGGGATGATGTCTAGCAACAAGTACAGCCCTGCGATATGGACATAATATGCACTTTGATCACTGGAAAGAAAGAAACTACAAGACAATGGCAGAAGGACAATAATGCCTGCTATAGACCTTCTGTTTTGACATTCCAATGCTGGTCTTCTACGTTTCCTCCATTTTCACTGCAGAACATTCTATCTCCAATGGAATGGGTGGGTGGATAAACATTCTAATAGTGTTATATAGGCTTTCTGCCTCAATTCTGTGGATGCTTCCTATCTTCACACAAAGGACGGTGGTCCAGGCCTTGATAACATCTCGCCTGGACTACGGAATGTCCTATATCTTGGCGCCGATTTGACAACTCTGAACAAACTTCAGGTTGTTCAAAATGCGGCCGCACGGCTGCTACGCAACGTTCCTCGGAAGATATCTGCCTCCACAGCCCTCTATGATTTGCACTGGCTAAAAATTAAGAACAGAATTAAATTCAAGACCCTTTGGTATATCTTTAAGATAAAACAGGGTTCTGCTCCTAGGTATCTTCAGAATCTCATTCATGTTTACAGACCTAGCCGTAGTCTGAGATCTGCAGGAAAAGGAGACTTTGTTATTCCTAGATTTAGGCTGGTGAAGATGGGAGGCCGCTCCTTTTCCCATTTAGGCACCAAATTTTGGAATGCTCTGCCTGTGACGCTGAAGTTGGAAACTGATCTTTTTCGGTTTCGCAAGGGTTTAAAAACTTGGCTTTTCCAGCAACAACTCTGAACAGTCTTTGGGTAGCTTCGCTTATTGATGCCTGGTAGTTCTTTCTTCTCTAGTCTATCCCTTGGCGCCGGGAAACCCATTGCGGGTAGCTGCGCGCCTTATAAGTTTACATAAATTAAAAAAATTAAAAAGCCATACTGGCCATTAAAGACCCTCTCCCGCAATATGTGGCTTAACAGCTACAGCGTCCGTCTTTGAATCTGGGGAACCAGGAGGCTCAAACCGCTTGTGATTCTGGGCAAATCACTTAATCTCCCTATTCCTAAAAATTAATGGGTCCATCCATAATTCAACTGGTGCTCATGTAAATCGCTCTTATTCCATCGGGTCAAGTACGCGATATATAAAACTGCAAAAAAATATATATGTTTATAGATCATTACCGGAAGTTCGACACCTACAACTCAGGCACAGTGCCTTCAGCAACTGGTACTGCCCTTAATAGCATGCTAAAATCCACAATTAATGCACGCAGCGACATTCCATTCAAAGACAAGGGTTTTCACAATGTATTTCCTTAAAACAAAAATATTTTATTAGTTGACAAATGGAAGGGGAAAAAAGTCAGGTTACGGGGTGAGTCCATCCTTTCCCCTTTAAATCAATTTGGGGAGAGGATGTGGCCTTACTGCTAGAGAGGTCGACTTCGAAGCCGGAGAACCAGGTTCAAGTCTCAGCAGGGATTCTCAACATACTGTGATTATGGGCAAATCACTTAATCTCCCCGTGCCCAACAAAAGTGAATGTGTCCTTGTGTAACGCAACTGGTGCTCATGTAAAGCGTTCTGACACCTTTGGATCAAGTTTGCGCTATATAAAACTCTGGAAAAAAAATAAACTGATATGCATTTCATGCTAGCACCTCTGATCTTCAGATACCAAACATATTTACCACTTGAACAGATCAAGGATAGTACAAATAAAAATATATCTTTGGATCCTCTTTGGGTCTTCAGATAACCTTTTTTTTGTTTATTAGGCTTCTGTTCAGACTTCTATTCAGGCATTTTATCTGCATGATATCAGAGCTAAGATAAAAGGATGTGTTGTCCTGCCAGCTGTCCCCAGCATCTGCTGCAGCCACAAAATGGAATTATATGGCTCCCCAATGAGAGGTAAAAATATCTTGTTTCTGATACTCTTAGTTTTAAGGCTTATACTTTAGGTCCTCGGGGTATTTGAATGGTGCCAGATCGCGGCGTGTTATGTGCTTTATTGCAGCGTAGTGGATGTCAAATTAATGACTTCTAACCAACATGTTTACACTGCAAACGCATTGTCCCAGACTTCGCCGCCGCTTAATTTTGAGAAACTCAGGCCTATTCATGGGCAAAACAAGAAACGCCCTACTGTGTCTCTCCGAGTGGCGCCGATAACTCGACTCAAACACCAGCCTGGAAGTTGCGGTTCTTTTAAAGCGCCAGGCACCCTCCCAAACATAGGGAACTCTACGAGTATTTGGGTTATAAATAGAACTCCCGGTTTTATGGTATTTATATATTTTTTTATTTCTGTCTGTATTCATCTATATTTATTTTTTGCAAATTTTACCTGTGTTTATCCATATTTATTTTAGGTTTTGTGAAAAAATGAAGATGAAATGTATATATTTCTACATTTATTTAGCCAATTAATGTGCACTGGTGCCTGAACGCCGGCCAAGTTTCAATGATATATACACTCTCAGATGCTAAAATATGCACTTGTAAGAAAATATGAACATTTTAGTATCAAGGTTGTGTACATCTATTGCTGTTTAAGTCTCTTTACTAAAATCCCTGTATTTTTTTAATCCCCTTGCCTGTCAATCCGCACAGTAATTGGCCTGGCAGTCATGATTGACAGCATTTAGAATCACTCAAAACAACCCAATTCCTGTTATTATCCACATTAAAAAATAAATACAGACAGAAAAATGTATGGTTTTCTGTCTGTATTTATCTGTAAAAATTAGTAAAAATGGAAAACAGGGAGCCTTAGTTATATATAAAGCCACATTTGAGGTGATGCCACTTTAACAACATTCATAGCAGTGGTGTGGAATCACTCATGTTGGAAAACAGGATTTTTTTCCTGTGGGAATATTACTTTTCACGTTGTCAGCTTTCACTTTTATTGTAGGGAGAAGTGACTTCATGTGGGGGTGGAGCTGCATCGTGGCCATGTAAATGAGGTGGAGACATTTTACCACTCATTTAAACGTGTAAATGACCTGAATGTGTGGAGGTATGCCCATCACTGATACTCAAAATAGTCTATCGGTGTCCTTTAATTGATAATACATTTAACCAGGTTACTTAATTTGGAGTTAACCACATGCTTACAGTCCCACTTCTATTCACTAGGCATGCTTTTTGGCAGTGTTTTGGTACACAGTAGAGCTGCTCTTACTTTTCCACCGTGGTGGGGATCAGAGGCCTGAATCCTTGACAGTGAGCATGCTGCTACCAGTGCCTGTACCGCTATCATTTACCCAGGTGGCCATTTTGGAATGATTGTTAAAGTTTGCAACTTATAGAGCATCCTCTCGACCTAAGTGGCCAGAAAAGTCTTTCTTTATTCTGTTTATAGACTTTACATTTTAAACATCACAATTTAGGTGCAGATTTTCATGTTGTATGTGATAGGCCATCTACCTTCTCAAATCATTGTCTATAAATTTTTAAGTCTGTCTGGAGACAAGTTGATGTAATTAAAAAAAAACCTTAAAAAATACATGCATGTATACATATAAAGGGGACTTTCAGTCCGTCCTCTTCAGCCACTTGCTGCCTTACTCTGTGAGTGACAGCATTTCGCCTGATCACATCCGCATAGACGAATAGCACCTTAGTGCCAGGGCTCGTGGACGAATACTTTACCTCGCCAATGTTTTTTTCTTTCTGTTCTTTATCCTATTTTTCAATTTTTTGTCGTCCCAGTGTTTTTAAGCTTTATAGCTATGTCTTCAGATCACAGTAGTTCAACGCCAACAGTGCCTTTGCACCAATAAGAACCATATTTCCCTGTTTTTTGCATTCAAATGAAAAATTTTTTCAATACCTGTTCTAAGTATACTTACTTTTTAGAAAGCACGTGTACTTTTTTTAGTTATGTTATAAGTGATGGATAATATGTATTTTATTTTAACTTTTTATTGCAAGAATTTTAAGCAACATCATGTTTTTTTTCTTCTAATGTTGTTGCATGTGCTTGCAATAAAATGCTTTTTTTAAATGTAACCATCATATCAGCTTCACAACGCCAGATCGCTTTGCCAATGGTTGCCTTTAAGGGAATTATCACTAGAGCGTATTTGCATTGCTTCCTCTTTTTCTCTTAAAGTGTCTTTGAAATTCTAGGTGCTCTGTTCCTCATCCACTTTTCACCTTCCAAGGTGTATTGAGTTGTTGTCTTTCTGGTTTAAATAGCTATTGCCAATACATATTTAGCTAGGGAGGGGCTGCATTACCCAGAATGTTATATTTCCATCAGGGTCTGCATCCCCCGACGTTAAAGGTCGCCTAAGCCATTTTGGGCATTGTTTGAAATAACGAGGCCTCCTCACTGGTCTATGCTACATCTGCCTGTATAATACTCGGTGTGAGTACAAGGATTCACTACAACCACAAGGTTCCCTCGCACTGTATCCCATTGAGAAATTCCATGCACCATGCCCACTATCCTGGGTCCAGATAGGTTCCTTGAAATAGTAGACATTATTTCCCCCAAGATCCGATGGAGCATTGAATTTCTTTCACCATTCATTGAAGTGGTGGCTCCCTTATGTAACTCCAGCATTATGCCAATGCCTACTCTAACAGCAGTTCTCTGGAGTAAAGTACATTGTTACTTGAGTGTTTTTGTTTTCACAAAGATGCACCTTACTAACTGTGAATAAAACTTTTCCATTCAGGTTTGGATGTAGTGAGAATTTTTGCAACCTGATCTCGCATGGTGCATTGGGTACCTTGCATAGCGGTAATGTAACATGGATGGCTCAACCTTTATTCACACCTTGAACCATCCTACCCCAGTGGTGTAGCAAGGGAGCTGAAGCTTCTAACCTCCCCTCACATGCGACCACGCAGGGCTGCAAACACAGGATTAGTTTGCCAGCATCCCCCTGCACTTACGGTGGTTGCAGGGCCGCAAAGACTGGGGACCGCCACGGGTGCCAAAAGGCCTAGCTACGCCACTGTCCTACCCACTTCCAGTCAACAAAATATGTGATTGAGTCAGTGGTGGCTATTAATATCTTGATACATCGAATAGAATCCTAGGGTTCTAGGGTATACCTCATACCTGTAGCAATAAACTGGGCCTCATTATGATGGCAGTCGGACCACACACCGACAGGCCATCAGTGGAAGTTCAACGGCTGACAGCCCATCGGTACAACCGCTGCATTACATTGCTGGCGGTCAGACCCACAGCTGTCCGATGAAAGGCCACCGTGTCCGCATTGATCAGAGATCCCGACGGGGTGGCACCCGCACCATCGTCCCAGCATGGCGGCGGTGCAGAGGAATGCTCTGCTGTTGGGATTACAAAATCCCTTTCCGACAGCCTTTCCATGGCTGGAACACCAATATGAATAGGCTGTCGGAAAGGGATACTGGGGGCCCCGAACAGGGTGCCCGCCCATCGTGGCCCACTGAAAAGTATCCCTGGGGGCACAGGTAGGGCCCCAACTCACCTCTGTGCAGCATATGCTATGCACAACATGGTCCATGGCACACAGTGCATGGATGTGCAGGATGTGCATCCATGTTATCGGCATGTGCTGTGGCCCTTTGTCATAGCCATAGAATGCCACCGCCATGTTCCCGACTGCCAGCCTGGCAATAGCATCCAAATAGGGCAGTTGGACTGCCTTCATGCTCGTCAGCAGTCTTCTGACCGCCACAATAGTGGTCTGGTCCAACCGACCGGCATCAAAATGATGGGGGAACATCCATTACGACGCGGTGTTTACGACGCGGTGTTTACACCGCGCTACCATTACAACACTGGTTTTACAACACAAGTCGTTACCACGACTTGCGCTAGAGGGCGCTCTAGGCTAAGGAATAGTAGATTTACTATTCCAACACCTTCCCTACTGTACTGAGGCTGGTGTTGGAATAGTAAATCTTACTATTCCTAAATCCAGCACCCTACAGCGCAAGTTGTGGTAACGACTTGCGTTGTTAAACCAGCGTTGTAATGGTAGTGCGGTGTAAACACCGCGTTGTATTGACATACAAACAAATGATGCCCACTCTTACAAGGCGAGCTCAACAGTTTCAGGCCTGGACCATGAGGTGGATCCAGGATAGAGCCTTAAATCAGAAACTACCCTCGATCTCATTCCTGAGAGCATGCCCCCTCAGAATACTGGCCCTGTGAGCCATCATGGACGTTCTTCGACCTCCTTCTCAACTCAAAAACTTTGACAACATTCTCTTCAGAGAAGCAAACCTTAACCAGCCTTCACATTCAATTATACTACCACAAGGCCGAGCAAGTGTGGCTGTATTACATGCTCACTTCCATAAACTAAAGCATTATGGCACCTTCACACACACACATTTCCTCTAAATGAAGGCTAAAGATTACACACACGATTTTCTTTAAGGAAAAGAAACATAATTAAAAACTTCTTAGCACACCCTTGGATAGATGAAGACGTATAGGCTTTTATCAGCCCGACCTTACATTACTTGAAATGATTTCTTTACAATTATTGGTTTATATTTTTTGAGATTCTTTATAGTCACTTGTGATGTTAAGTATTTAATTAGCAGTCCTTCAAGGGAGGAAAATAAACAGTGAAGTCAGAAGTTAGAGTCATGGAGTGGGTGTAGCTGCTAATATCTTCAATTCTTAGATTAAGTCTAAGGAGATTTCAGAGGGAAGTGCCATGTACATGAAGTTATCTTTCGCCGATCCTTTGGATCTTGGCCATTCAAATGGCCATCAGATTGTGGAATACAAATCACAGACATCCAGTCAGCTAGTAGGGTAAGAAAATCTTGCAGGGGTAGCTAGGACTCTGGTACGGTCAGACTAGGTCAGAAAATAGGCCCAGATACCAATACAAAAGCAGCACTTATTGAAAATCAAATAGTTAAACTTTGGCTCACGTTTTCAAATCAAGGCAACTTTGCATTTTTTTAATGCATGTTATCTTCATGGTCTGTGAGGGGTGGATAACCGCACAAATGAGTGATTCCAGCAGGAAGTATGTGTGGCAATATATTAAGGAAAAGCAGCAATAAAATTCACTATGTTCCTTCCCTATCAAAATGGTAAAATGAACAAACTTCGTTGGAGCAAAAACGCATTGAGGGTAGCGGAACGCTACCCACAATGCGTTTTTGCTCCATCGATGCGGCAGTAAATGAGATAAAAGCATCCACAATGCATCTGCCTTATTTCCTCAATCTTGGTTTCCTCTTTCCCGATACCAATTTTGGATTTCTACTGCCAAATTCAGCAAATTGAGGCAACAGTACCATCATATTAGGCTTTGAAAATGTGTTCATCATATTACATGAAGTCTTTACAGCTGCAACACCTGCTGTGGCATACCCAATACGACATGACACAGCTTCATCCATACATTGTGTAGCGTCCAACCGGCTCAGCTCTGTCTGGCCAGTACAAATGACTGTTGCCTGCAAGGTGCTGACTGCTGTTGCATCCTAGCCATTATAAAAAGATGTTCATAACGCCAGCCAACATACAATCACAAAACTAGACCACTACGGGAAACAACCTTTACAACGCAGTCATTACATCCCACTACCTTTACATAGCAGTCATTACATTGCAATGTCCTTTACATCGCATGCCATTACAAAGCAGCCAATTACATTGCATTTCACTACAACGCATGTCATTACAGTGCATCTTACTACAACACAGGCATTACATTGCAAGTCATTACAATGCATACTATTACAACACATAGTACCCTTACACTATCCAACACTTACCCTACTGTTGCACTCACTGGAGTAAGAATAGTAATTTTTACCCCTACACTATCCAACATTTAGCATACTTTTGCACTCACTGGAGTTAGAATAGTAACTATTACCCCTACACTATCCAGTACTTACTTTAAATGCAATGTAAGGGTTTGCACTGTAATGGTATGCGTTGTAAAGGTATTATACGATGTGTGGAATGCGTTGTAAAGGTAGGTTCTGAAAATGCGATGTAATTGCATGCTATGTAAAGGCATGCATTGTAAATGTATGCGTTGTAACGTCATACATTCACCACTACACCATAAGACTAGCCCACACGCTCTCTCAAGAGGCTCAAAATCTGACCTTTCAAACAGTCCCTCCTGGCTCTGCCAGATTATACTATAGGTTCATTCAACCCTGGGTTCTAGTGTCATAGAGCTTTTTGTACAAGTTAGAGAATTTGGAGCGGTGTTCCTCGCTGCATCAGAAGTCGGAAAAGAAATTCATAGCCGTGGTGATGTGGTCTGTATGTTGAAGCCGGAAGTCTGGGCAAGCTGCATGGTCGCAATCATCTACCGGGGTCATCATCTTATCACATTAAATGTGCCTGCCACTGATGTCATCAGTAGGAGCCAAATACCCAATCTGTTGAAAAAAGAAGTTCCCGCGAACACGGGGAACTGTGAAGAAAGTTGTAAAATGAACTTCAAACGAGCACAGCTCGCTGAGACTCCTGCTGTGATTTGTAACCCGGAGAAGCGAATCATTTATTTCTCCAGCTGAGTGATTAAATGACCTACCTAAAGAAGGTAGAACTTTGTGGTTTTGCAAAGAGTCTGGTTTTGCTCCCAATCTCCACATTCTAGAGAGTCTTTAGCATATCATTCGAGAGCTCGTGGGGACTTGAAATAAATTGCCGTTTCGAAACTGAAACAAACGAGTCTACCCCGATGGAGGTGAGGTTCTTCTTAGAAGCTTTTTCCAATAATCACAGCACCAGCTCCTTCAGTTACTTCAGTTACTCTGAGCAGTGCACAATTACAAGATATAGCTATATAAATATGCAAAGATCTTTGCCTAGATTAACTACTCAGTCCCAGACTCTCCCGCCTACAGCTCCTATTCCTTTTTTTGTGCATCATAGTGCTTTTGTAATGCTATTTCTTTGCTGCCCAACTCTGTTAAATACTGTACACTTTCACACTTAATAAATGGTGTTTTACTTCTGGAACTTGTCTAAAGAGAAGTAATTTTGAGCAGAATGTTCACCCTTGTTGCTTTGTGAATGCTCCCAAATACCTCACTAGATAGCTCCTTATGTAGTTCATACCCTGTAAATGACTCTCAGACACACCAATAGCAGAACAGAGATTACCCAAAAGCCTCTATGTGTATAATGGATATATATTTATGTCTGGATGTAAGTAATATTTGATGTTACAAGATGCTGAGAGAAAGCTATGAAGAGATTCTAGCAAGAATTATTATAGTGAAAACCCTCTCCCCTAGGGGTTGTCAGAGGCATTAACAAACACCAACATCTTTCCCTACAAATGTGATCTGTAACATCTCATGAAGCACAATATGTAACAGTATTCCTCAATGCAGAGAAATGACACTCCATCCTAAAATGCCTATTGACTTTATCATAAGATTTTCATAGCCAGATTGGTATACTACGAAGCATATGTATATGCATTGTGGCACACTGTTGTATCTGACGAATATTATTATATGGTTATGTAACGTTATGCTACAATTTCGTATCTGATGTTATTATATGTACTGTGAACAACATACAAAAAGCAATAAAAGATATTCAAACAAAAAAATAAGATTTTCATAGTCAGTAAGTCAGGATAACTGCGCTTATCATAACTTTTCACTATTAGCAGATCAGACCTTTGGCATCGGAAATATTGTTTCCTAGTGAATCAGTCAGGCAGTCATCTAGCTGTTATCATTGCTTTGCCACATAACCAATGGAGGGCTCTTGTGCTGAGGATAAGCTGTCCCTCAAGCCAACCACCAGCCATAGTCAAACAATTACATTTTGCATACTATCACTCTTAAAGAGGACCTAACAAGCAGGGCCGGATGGCTGGAGTGGGCATCGGGCATTTGCCCTCGAGGTTGAAAGGGTGGGGGAAAGTTTGGAGTGTCAAGGTATGGTTTTAGACCGAAGGGGGCGGTTGTGGAGCGGCAGGGTCCGGTTTTAGCAATGGGGCAGGATTTGCAGTGATGCAGAAATTTCAGCCCGCGTAACAAAAGCAGCAGTGCTGGGGCCGGTTTTGTAAGCCGCATTGCTTCACGTTTAACCCTCCTTCCCCCAGGGATGGGGTACTTTGGGGTTTGGGTTCCCAGTCCGGCCCAGCTAACAAGGATCATAGCAATGCATTCTTTCTATACCCATGATTTGTCAGAAGAAGTAACCAGCACCAATACCCTGACCTACTACAGTACTCTTTGAGATTGCATGCAACAAAATACCTATCTATAGGCTTTAATAGTAATAACAATCCACATTTAAATTCCTATTGACTTCAACAAATGTTTTTCACAAAAACTACATCAGGGCTAGTGCTTACATTTTATAACAAACAGATCATGCATATAGCCATTGTCATTGGCTTGCCACCATGACAAACTCAGCTCTGCGGTATAGAGAATAAGCTTTGCCACAAGCCAAAAAGTGCTACACAAGCAGTCTTTCTACTGGAACCACACAAATCGCCTGCTCAAATCCTGTATTAATGGAAACCAATATGTGGGAGGAGCCTAAATCCCTCTCTCGGTACAGCCCTGAAAGTCTTTTTTGTTGAGCACATTAGGTCAGGTAACTGTTCTATTGTCAAGCAAGACCTAGAAATCCATGTATATTACTGTAGCCCTGCTCTCAAACACCAACCTGCACTCTAAAGTCTAACATTAACGATGGAATGGGAGAGGACCTGTGCTGCTACCAGAGAAAAACGAGCACTGTAAATGTTCTAGTTATCTAAGACACTTTAATAGCATTACAATGCCATTTGTGTGCCCCTAAACATTCAAGCTCAGGAAGCCAAGCTGCTGCTTGTTTGGGCAGCTGGATAAATAAACAACATATTTACAGCTGTGTGGATAGGAAGCACTTTTTTCTGTAGAAGCACACAACTTCTGCCGAATTAAAACATGTACTCCTGGTTACCAACATAGGGTTGGAGTCAAAGCCCTAATCCGTGCTACTCCTGAGAGTCATAATTTAGGTTGATCACATTACATCTGGTGACCGCTGCACGGTCAAGCCAGACCTAAAAACCAATGGTGTACATGTTACAGGTGAGATACGATATTGCTAAACACCGGAGGTCACAGTTTCACAGGCCTGGGAATCAGCATCAGCATTAGAACACTCTTCTCAACATGAGAACCTTCTGCCCGATCAGGGAGAGTTATTGAGTTGCATTGGAGATTTTCATATCTAATAATAATAATAATAATATTGAACCATATTTGTAAAGCACCAACATATCACCCCTTAAGGTTTCAAGGCGCTGGGGGCTGTCGGGGAGATTAAGTGAGCTACTGTCCAGAGCCATGTGGTGCTGAGCTGAGCCGCCGCCGCCCAGGATCAAACCGTAAGCCCCGAGCCTCGCAGTCAGCCACTCTGGCCGCTGCTCCACCCCTCTCCTTTCTCAAGTCATTCAGATGGGAAGGAGATGAGGTTAATGTAAAAACATACCTTGAAAGGTAACTTCCATTGAGTTTTAAGCTCTGGCGTCAACAACGTATAAATAGAAAAATATTTATTTTTGGATGCTTAATTTACAAATGTTGGGAAGACAATAAAGAAATGTGAAACACAAAGAATTCCCAGAGGTCCTTGCGATAGAAGAGCGCACACCTCTTGCGCTTTGAAATATGCCGCCGCTAATTAATGGCAAGCTTGTATTCCCTGTATACATTGTTAAAGGAAAGCCAAAGTGTGCAGCAATCCCCAGCAAACCTAATATTGATAGCATATGTTTGCACACACACACATACAGAATTTTTTTTTGTCTGACTACAAGGCAGGTGATTTTGATAGAAGCCGCCTGCGCGCGGGTCTGGGGGGTGGTAATGTGCAGACATGGAGCACTGCGGTGTTGCTTGAGGTTCAGAACTAGAGTCCCTTGCTTCCAAGGCGAGGCGTCTGCCAGCAAGATAAATGGAGCATCTTCAAGTCAAAGAAAAGGGGGGTGGTGAGCCTCCTTTGAGTGCGGTCCCTGAAGTACTCACATCGGATGAGATGAAGTACTGAGAAACACAAAATATGAGAGCCATACACCAGCAGCAGGAGCTGTACACACATCCTTATGAGAATTTCTATTCTTATGGCAGGGCGGGGAGGCTTCCAACAGGCAATGAGTGCTCAGGGTTTCTTTGTTTAATGTTATATATTAAGAAAACAGCTCCAAGTCATTTAAAATCTGGTTCAAAGATGATAGAAACTTCAGATGTCAGTTCAATGTATTAAAAGGGTAAATAGGACCTCGCATACACAAATATTTGCGCCAGGGTAACAAAAGTGGCGCCATTTCAAACGAGAAGTAATTCTGCAACATGGGATTATGAACAAGGGTGCACAAATAAGAGGAGTAGGGTTTTGGGAAAATTCTTCCATCCTTTGAGTTGTGAGGTACAATGAAGCCACTAGGGAGAGGGTCCTTTTTGGAAAGACATCCATGGATAGACAAGTAAGCATTAAATCATAATTTGTCCCATAATTTAAAAGAACATGTAGAGGAATTGTTGTAATTACATTTATCATTGACAATTGATTCTGTCTGTTTTTGATGTACTTTAGTCATAATGGTAGAAGTTAGTCTTTTATTCTTAAAACAAAGGAGAAAGGGTCTCTTTTCTTTTCTTAGTCGTAAATGTTTCCATATGTGTTTAGTGATATTAATTTTTATTAATAACAACATTTTCCAGCATATGACAGATTGGGTATTCATAAAAGGGGCGATTTGTTGCAGTCTGTATTATTTTTAGGTCATTTACTATGTTTGTAAATTGTCGAACTGTTGTCCCCAACAGCCTTCATTGTGATTGTTGAAACCATCTTATTGTCCAACTGGCCTGATGTGACAAACTAGCATATAGTTATGACTTGAACAAAGACTGCAGCAACTAAAAAATAATTTCAATTTGTCAAGGACATGTATTTTTAAGTTGGGGGTGTTTATGGGCACCACCTTTGCCCCTAGCTTGGCAAATCTGAATGTGCATCACGTGGCGAAGACAAAATCATCATGTCATGTACTCCATTCTCGCAGTAATATGGTTACATCAAACTGTATATAGATGATGTCCTAATTGTATCGAACCGTAACAAAAATAATGTTGAGCAATTACTGACATGGTTAAAAAAGCAAGAACAGCTCCTCAAGTTTACATTCACTGTTGAGGTGAACAAATTAACTTAATGGGCCTATGCTCAGAACTGTGGCTTGGTGGGTAAAATCCACACTAAGCCTACTGAACAGAACTCTTTGGTATAGTAAGATAGTTGCAACTCGGAACCACCTTGGGACAATCCTCCATTTGGGCTAAAACATCTTTTTAGGAGCAACTGTAGTGGTTGATATATCAAGAACAGTTAGAGTTACGAACTACCAATCACAAAAACTGATGTTACCCCCAAATAAATCCAGAAAAAGAACGGTCAAGAATAACAGCGTCTGAAAGAATCATGCACCACATTCTCTCCTCTTCCAAACAAAAACAAAAAAATCAGTCTATGGCACAGGCACACGCTCACTGTGAAAGAATCACAATCCACCTCTTTTCGCATTTAATCCCAGGGACTCCTTGGTTGATATGACACTGGGAAATAAACTGAGTAATGTCCAGCAAAGTGTAATAAACAACATTATGGGACCATCCTCCATTCCAGTGGCATTACTTCGGTTGGGCGCGCAGATCTTGAAGAAGTACCAAGACAATGATAACTATCATGTATGGTGTACAACATTCTCCGGGGTCTTCATCATTGTCAACCACAATCTACTCCTACGTCAACTTGAAATGTACATGGCACAATGCGAGAGAGGTTTAGATCTTTCTTCTCTGCTTGCACACACAACGTCAAACACTCAATTGTATTCAATACATTCTCATTTGCTCTTATGTGGATCAGAGACACAGAGAATGAAGATTTTCACATGTACACAGGCAACAATCAGATCCACCTAAAGCTGGCAAAGGAACCCTGTGTCACCAGTATGCAACTGACTGCCTAATGCAAAATCAAAGTTGAATATAACACAACTGCCTATGTGTTAATGATGTTTTCATGATGCCAAGACCATACTCTTTGAAAAACAGGGGACCCCTACGCTAATAGGTTTGCTATAGGTAGGGAAATAACAATTTTGAAAAAAACTTATAGCAAACAATAAATTAATACATGCCAAGACCTCTCACCCACACAATAGTGAATATAGCTATACACACTCATACGACCTTATAGATATATATATAGTGACAAAAAATTATATATTGATATACAAAGCCTTTTTTATTTCAAATAAATAATTGTTTGATCCTTTTGTTTATCCTTTTACAATTATACATAGTTTATAAAAATATACACAGATTATAAAACATAAAAACATAGACACATGTAACACAAAACCCAACAGTGGATCGGTCAGTATTCTATTGTGGTAGGCAAAAGCGGTGAATTTTGACTACGCGCGTTTCGGCATTCTGCCTTCATCAGGTGACCGTCATTCGCATATATATTCAACAGGACAACAAACTAAAAAAATACAAAAACATAAATGTATATATATTAGAAATTTTAAAGATTTTAAGGTCGTAACATGATGTTATTTACAATTTAACAAAGAAAAACATTTGGAGAGGGTATAGGTCATTATTTACACACAAATATATATGTACACATTTTCTATAATACATTATTTACATAAAGCAGCTATGTTTTTATGTTTTATAATCTGTGTATATTTTTATAAACTATGTATAATTGAATTTTGCACTACAACAACCATCCATATGTAAAGTGTATATAGGATAAACAAAAGGATCAAACAATTATTTATTTGAAATAAAAAAGGTTTTGTATATCAATATATAATTTTTTGTCACTATATATATATCTATAAGGTCGTATGAGTGTGTATAGCTATATTCACTATTGTGTGGGTGAGAGGTCTTGGCATGTATTAATTTATTGTTTGCTATAAGTTTTTTTCAAAATTGCCAAGACCATACTCCCCACAATGCAGCTTCCATCTTGTTCCATGCATCTGCACATCTTGGCAGCAAGTTTGTTTTCCGGTCATCTTTTTTATATCTCTTTATCTTTTAATGACCAATTCAAAGGTATGATGAAAAATTCATTATTTCCCCTGCATCTTCAGCGGGATATAACCTCTGCTGTTCTTACCACATTTGATTAGGCTATCCATATTAAGGTAATTCCCCACCCTAGATGGTGCAATGCTGTACATGTGCAGCTGCTTGATAATTCTTTGATCCAATAAATGAGATGGTAAAACTATGCTACCCATCTCATCTAGGGCCTAAAGACATTTGACGAGACCACCACAGCAATAATATCACTAGCCTGACCTACCCCCCCCCCCCCCCAAATGTTTATCTTGTATGGAAAGCATTGTATGGTTGTGCATTTGGGAACTTCACAAAACTGCTGTTATCTTCCCAACCAACAATATCTCTAAGGTAGTTTCCTGATATAAATTATGCCTTGGACCAATGAGGTATGAACATTTTAGGCCAGACATCTGCATACAAAAGGAAACAGTCTGAACACTGCGGTCTGAACCACACGCGTTCCGACTACGCAAACTCGGCCATGCTTGCGTTAACTAAAGTAAATCAAACATTGTACACATTAAAACTGACTTCTATGTTTGGCCCACAACTGACGCACGCATTTCCTACTTGTAATTATTATGACTCGCCATGTGCTGAAATCCCATTACAGATAAAGGTTGTAGCTTAGAAAATTGAGTAGAGAGTGTCATGATACCTTGACATTGTAGCCTAAATATTAAGGGAAAAATAATATCAAAAGGTAAGTGCAAATGGGAAATATAGTTGTACTATTCTTAACTCCACATCTATGTAGAAGATATATGTGTCCTCAAGATACATAGATGCCGCATTGGCAGCAGAAAATCTATACATATATGTCAGTCGATATGTATGTCTAGTTTCGTCTGTCATTAGTGATAGATCATTGTTAATCTGATACAAAATTGCTTTAATTCTATGCCGTTCTAGAAGGGGCACAATAGTGTATAGTTAAGGAACACAAAGCTGCTTACAGCAATAAACAAACAAGCACTCTGTTTTCATGGGAGATTTTGCCAACCACAAAGGCAAATCAAACAAACAACTATTTTTAGACCCACACTGTGACTGCCACAGCAGATCACGTTGCTAGGAGTGGAGGTGACCTTGCTATCAGTATCCCTGTGGCTGTCGGCAGGCAGATCTGAGATACAGGGCGCATGTGCCACCCCGCTACAGGAGCGCATCGACCAAGGGGCTCTGCTCACCTGCTGGCCAGTCAATGCACCAACAGAAGGTTATTCCATGAAGGGGACAAACTCACTGCTTTCCCAATGGACCACACGCCATACCTGAGATTAAGGACAGTAGGGGAGACGTTCACGGCCAACCCCTGATCTCCTTCCGCCCCTACAAGTACATCGATCGTTGGACACATCTCAGGTCACTGTTGCACAATTCAAAGTCATGTCTTTTTCTACTGTTTATTTTGTTACTTCTTTACTTTTGTACGTTTTACTTACTTCACTCCATTGAATTGCATCCAGGGGTGCTTGTTCTAAAATGTGCTTCTGTGGGGAGGCCCAGTAGTCAAACCTATTTCCCTATAAAGCAATTGATGTATCTATTATTTAAGTTTCACACTGAAAAACACTGCAGTTGTTATGGTACAAATATATTTTGTCTGAAAATAAATGTCTAGGTTAATTAAATATTTGACATAGATTTGATGAAGTGTGTATTGCTGGTCATCTCAGTGCAGACTAAGAAAGTGTATTTTGAATAAATAAGATATCAACTAATAAGGAAGTTTAGAATAAGATTTTGAATATGAAGTGGTGATAGAAACATCATAATTTAGAAATAGCAGCAATAAATGTCTGAATGATTTCTCACAGCAAAATATAACTTCCTTAATGCATAAACTAATGAAATTGGTCTTCGAAGTGGACAATAAGATATAGTAAAACATGAGTCACGTCAATATGAATGTTTATTTTATGCATAGAATAAAATGAGAGCCAACAGAAACCTAGACTGCAACTGCTCAAATTTGATATACTGAAAGCCCTCCAGCAAAATCACCCTAAGTGGTGGATGGCAGGACTTGCATTGGGACCTTCTTCTAATAGAATCCTGGTGAATCAATAAAGATTGTTAGCAAAGATCTGTTGGGGGGGATGGCGTTCCATAATCTCTTCAAATTCATTATGACACTTGAGGGCGCAAACGTGACACTGAGCCCACACTGTACCCCGAGGTATATGAATATTACTGAACCTGTGAGTTTTTCCCTGCATGATTTTCACCCGGTAAAACTAGGCAGTATTTCTGACAGGAGAACAAACGTAACAGGAATAGCCTTTCTTATGAGCGTGTTATTCCTCATTCTGATCTGGGATGCAAAATGAATCACAGTAAATTAATGATACTCTGTGTTACTGGAATTTACAAGGCATGGCGTTGAGGCCCAAACGTCTGCGGTGTTCCTAGTGATCCCTAGACACTAGAAACAAGGAGGGTGTGGAAAAGTACTACCTACTTTATATCAGCAAATTTTGTAGCTCTCATGCTGGGGGAGAACTGCTCTGCGGGTGGCACTGTTCAGAGTAATAACCATAAAGGTTCATGGGGCCATCTAAGAACCTGGGTACAAATTATATTTTAGTGACAACAATGGTTCTTTCAAAAGAAGTTTTTCTGCGTTTAAACTTCTGAAGCATACATTTAAGATGTGTTACACATCTTGTAGAGGATTTCACAGGGATTCTAATTGCTGTCAAAGGTTAAAAAAAATCAAAGGTAGAAAAACAGTCACTATGGACAATAGGTGCCCCTAAAGATGGCAAGTGAAAGTGATTGGTGACAAAAGTGAAATCAATATTCACCGATGTTACATAAAAAAAAGTTAAATAAAATATTACAAAACACACTGTTGACAAAATAATATCAAGTTTTCAACATTGGGACTCACGGATTGAAGTACACTTTGAATATAATAGTATTTTGCAGTCAAAAGAGTCATACGTCAATTTTTTGACCCATCATATAATTTGAAATGGGTTCTTCATCAGGACATAGATAAAGAAAGCAACCTCCTGAAATCTTTCCTCTTCATAAGATATGTCTTTCCTGGAGGTATTTATCCTTTGAGGCTTTTACTAGGGTTCGTTCTGCAGACCACTAAGGTATTCTTCTATGTCTTCTTTGCTCCCCTTTCCGGTGATAGACATGGTGATTGGATGGACCTTTTGTGCCTAGCAACTAAGATTAGGTGGAGAGCTAGTGCAGGGAGTCAGTTGGACCAGTTCTTGGAGGACCGTACCACTACGGAGGTGATGAGGGGTTTGGAACTGCCCAAGGTGGAAAGAGCTCACCACCAGGAGTAAAATGAGCCCAGGATCATTCAAATCGGACTAACGGGGCCATAGTTATGGCAGTTTTAGGTTTGGCGACCTTTGACCCTTTTCCTTCTCAAAGAGCGTGGAGCTCCACTTCTGGGCTGATCGATTCCCCCCAGGGTGGACCAGGCCCCGGAGTACGGCGCAAGAAAGCTAAATCTGCCCATGTTGGGGAGAGGGCATGTGTGGGGTCCGCTCCCCGTTGTTACGCTTCGCCCAAGAGGATTTATGTTTAAAGGGGTTGGGACCCCATACCCGGACCCTTGTGTTTACTAAAAAAACATAAACTGTGCAACTCTCTTACGCTTCTTCATAAATCAGATTTCTAAGCACTGCGTCCCATAACACGATAAGCACACCTCGGTGGTCATCACCAGAGGCGCAACTAGACCCAAATTTTGGGGGGGGGGGCTAAGAAAAAATTTCGGTGGGGGCTGAATCTTTAAGCAATAGGAGTGGTGCTGCAGGGGCTCTTAGAAGTGGTGAAACAACAGCAAGGCCTCATTAACATGCATATGGTCTTTTAAAGACCTGTGAAGTGCTCGAGTGCGGCTATGTGTGTGCCCAGAAAGCTGTCTCATCCGGGCTGCCACACACGACGGGGGGGGGCTGAAGCCCTTTGAGTCCAATGGGTGTTGCGCGCCAGGTCATCACGCACGACATGGAAACACTCCCCACATATAATCACAACAATTTCCAATCACACGCCATACACGGCGTAGCATGCTACTAATGTAGGCAAGTGCTTCAGCGCCCCACATGAGGTAATACATGCTATATTGATGTTGCAAATCCTGCCTTCAGCCATTTAGCGATGCTTTGCTGTTCCATGCGCCGGTTGAAATACTGACAGCCAACTTCAGTGCTTCACTGTTGATGGAAGCAGACTAGCAAAATAGCCCAGCAATCAGTGCTGTCAGGAGGATTTCACAGTTCGCTGCCTTTTTCCCGTTGGTGTTAGTGCTGTTTCTGTCTCAGTTTGCAGCTCCGGTCCTTAGCTCACGTGACCGCAGTAACTCCTGCCGAGCCGACGGCGCAGAACCCGGAAGCACATAAAAGAGCATGCTGGTCAACCTAGGTCAAAGCTCACTCGGAGAGGTGCAATCAGTGGACCCTGTTTACAACGGATTGCCTGTCCGTATGGGCTTTTTTTTAAAAATATCATATCATTATGGTTTAGTATGTAGCCGCTAGAATGGCTAAGAACATTGCTCCATTTCAAAATGGAAAACTCTGGAATAAAATATTGGAATTAGAGAATAAAAACATTGGATCACACTAATAAAACAAAAAAACGCGTGCAGGCATGGCTTTGGCAACTGCAGCTGTGTTGTTTGCGTGTAACCGAGCTCAGAAGCCTCGAATGAGCATACACAAATTTAAATGCTATAACCCCCCTCAAAGGATCCTGGGGGCATATTAGCAAGAACCTCGTTAAAATTATTGCCGTTTTAGCGGCAGAAAACTGCCGCTAAAACGGTGATAATGGGCTTGCTAATATGCGTTATAGAATTCAAATAGAAGCCCAGGTTAGATGTGCAGGAAATCTAACAGGTCTAGTCTTCATTTAGGTTTCAGACAGCAGGACACTCCTTCTCATCTTCACAGGTCTAGGTGTGTTCTGCAGAGCGATTCGTCATTTCCACGTTTATGACCAGTGCCATCCTGTGGGTGGAGGGTAAGCCTTTGTCCCACCACCTTAAACTAATTCTAGTCATTTTCCCTTTCGACAGTGGATTTGGTGCCATCCTAACTATAGAAACAAAGATGAGGTAGGCCTAGGAGTGATTTTCATCTGTCATTGACAAAATAGATATCCATTGAAGGTCAGGAAGAGGATGGTCACATGCTTTCAAGGGAGGAGTCCATTGCCTGACTCCCAGAGCCCTTTGCCCACTGTCTGGCAGCAATACACATATCATCACAGGGGGGCAGGTGGCACCTGGATATTGGCAGGAAAGCGTTTTGGGTTCAGGCAGTAAAATGACAACTTTCAAAATTGTCAATACAAAAGTAGTAATATAAACTCTAACTTGGCTATTAAGTTGAATTAAGAATTACTATTAAAATGAGTCTTTGAACCATATGTTTCTAGCTACTCCAAATATGAATTTAGCTCTTACTAATAGTATTGGTGTAAACGAGTGTTAACCGATGGAACAGCCAGCCTTGCCACAGCTAAAAAAGACTTTGGGACTGATTACGAATTTGGGATTTTT
The DNA here is from genome assembly GCF_964261635.1 of Lissotriton helveticus. NCBI lineage: Eukaryota > Metazoa > Chordata > Amphibia > Caudata > Salamandridae > Lissotriton > Lissotriton helveticus. Next base: position 614,141,835 of record NC_136065.1, read on the forward strand.
GGAGCGGGCTGCCATGCCAGCGCTCCACTCCAAGAAAGCCCAACCTGTAGTCTGGCCGCCTGCCGTATTCCGATTGGAATACAGGTCGGGCGGTCCTGCAGCGGTGGTCCCACGGTGGTGCCTTTCAAAGGTTTATATCTCAGCCTTAGAAAGGCACTGCAAAGGGAGCACCACAGCACCTTCTCACACGGCATTGACTTTTAAGTCCATGCCATGCAGGACCAGGGGGTGAATGCATACAGGGGGACCAACATGGTCCATCTTACATACATCCCACGGCCCTGAGGCAACAAGGGGCCCTGTAGGACCCCCTTATTTCCCTCACCACCACACTTTTCATGGCAGGCTCACAGCCATGAAAATTGCAGTGGTGAGGAACATCGCAATATGCTTGGTGGTGCTGCAGTGGCACCCACAACATATTGCGGGCCTCAGACTGCTGCAACACCACCAGGGATCGTCGAACACTTGCGGTAGCAGCGGTCCTATGGCAGTCCGACTGCCCAACTCGGAATACGGCAGTTGGACCACAATTGCGACAGTAGCCACACCGCCACCACCGGTTTGGCGGTCCATTGGACCAGCAAATTCGTAATCGTCCCCAGTGTAGGTTTATTCCACTGCCGGGGCATATAAAACATAAATTATACATGTCCTATTTTATAGGTAGTGTGTTCATTTGATCCAAAACAATCACATGGAATGAGACTATGGAACATACCAGAGGGCACAAACTGGTTGCAATAGTGGACTTCTGTTAGTGTAAAAGAGTGATCAAGCTTCAGTGAGAAGTGCCTTAATTCAGTGGGTTGCTGCTGATGGTATACTAATATTTTAGAAATAGCACTAAATGTCTCAATCTAATTTACATTTATCAACTTTAAAAAATATCAGCAAGCCACCTTCACATAACCCAGGAGTACAAACAACAGACAAAAAGGCTAGTACATGTATTCTCTTCCGTTTTGATAATTGAGTAAAGGAGTGCTTTCGCATGAATTTAATTCATGCTTGGCAGGGTGCTGTGGGATGCAAGCCATGTTTCCTGAAGTATCTAACCTTCTGAAACCCAAAGTCCTTTTAGGTGACAAAACAAGAAAGTGATGCATATTATGTGAGACACGGAAAGTCATTAAAATTATAATTTAAAAAACAACGTCAAGTACAATAAAAGTTATATGATAATCCACCGCATCCAATGCATATGAATTCACCTAATGATCTGCGCTGGGCGTCTTGCAGTCCTTTTCAAGGGTCAAATCAATTTCCACACAAAAAAATTCAATTAAATCCTATTCACTCTATCTTGCCAGGGAGACTATTGTTCGCTTTTATGTTCTATCAACGCGTTTGTCAATCGCTCTCTTGCCCAAGATTACCAACAAAGGCATGATGCTGCTATGAAGGTCATGAGAAACAGAGGCAAAAACTTCCCACTGCGACCTAATAATGATATTTATTCAATTTACAGGATTAGACTTGTAGAAAAAAGAAGATACAATTTCCATTTATACTCAGAAGTGTGTTCCCATTGCTCTAACAAAATGGAGGTCGTGAGTAATGCCAGGGGGGTTTTAATGGTGATTTGCAAATGTCAATGTGGGCGCGTGCTCTCATCCAATGAATCGATGTACTGGAGGGGTGATAGATTTTTAAAAATATGTATTTTGTAAAAGGGTTTTTCTGACTGACAAATCACACCAGGAGGTCCCAGAGCACTTTAAAATAATTCAAAAATTCGTTTTCATCAATTGGATAATACATTATTATTACAACATTGGGGAGTTATAAAATACTTTTTAACAATAAGAGAAGGTGAGCGAAGCAGCTCACTCTTCCAGGCAGAGCTGAGATAAAATCACAACTTTGCAACTTCATGAAGCTGTTTATTTTTTTTTATTTCAGACAGCTTTGCCCTCAGTCAAAGTTTTCCATCAAAAGCCCTTTTTTGCAGGAAATCTCTACCATTGAAAGTAAGGTTGCTAACATAGACCTCTGGCACAAGAGTGTTAGTGTTGATTTATCTATTGGGTATTTTTTAAAACTTAGCCAAGTTTGTGAACTTTCATACGGGTTGTAGGTAAAGATGGACGACTTTTCCCATCCCTACCAATAGCATTCCACTCTTGCATGGAGTTAAGGACTCATCTTTGATAGGGTTACCACTATGTTGTAAGAGCCGAGGCATCAGCAGTAGACAGAAAGGAGGCATAGGAGTGGTATCTAACTAATTAAGGGGCATATTACCAAGGGCCTTATCGCCGCTCTAGCGGGAATTTTTCCCACTAAAGCGGCGATAATTTTCTCGCCCTATTACCTAGCTGTCGCTAACACCAGTTAGCGACAGATAGTAGGAGATAGCGAGCATCTGGGGGCCCACTTTGCATGTCAGCGATATATATCGCTAATGACATGCAAAGTGGGCGTGCCAAGATGTTAGCGACTGGAAACAGTCGCTAACATCGCTATCTCCTATTATCTACTTTTGGAAATAATCGCGCTATGCGCGATTATCTCCAAAAGCTAACGCCTGTCCAGAGCAGGTCTTAGCCATGTTATCCAATGGTAGGTGGATAACATGGCTAAGAGCATTTGCTCTGTAATGCATGAATATCGCTGACTTTTCAGCGATATTCATGCATTTCGGCCGATTTTTATCGCTCAGGAGATAAACCTTGATAATAGCAAGGCTCCTAAGCGATAAAAATTGTCGGAGCGCGGCGATATAATTATTGCCGCTAACCAAGCTTAGCGATAATTATCGCTATTGCTTGGTAATATGCCCCTAAGTTTGCAAGAAAGAGCTCTCAGTGATGTAATTGCTGAGTTCAATTCTCAGCAAAGCCAGCTCAGCCTTCCATCTTTCTGAGGTGGATTCCCTGAGAGACGCTGTGAGATCAGCGCATGCTTTGCTCTTTTGGGGACTGCCTCAATTGTGTTTAGGACAGTTGTTAACAGACATACACACTTACCTGGCTACAGTCGGCCAGCCGGCTGCCACCCTTCTTCATCTACAACCGGCCGCCGCCTCTCCTCCGTCCTCTTCATCTCAAGTCTGTTAACAGGAAGCACCCAGGCTCCCAGGCTACCAACAATGCAGCGTTGTGATTGGTCTGAGTGCCATGGTTCGGCGCTCAGACAGGCAGTGGGAGCCTGCGCATGTTTTCCACACAATCTGCAGTGCAGCCTGGGTGGAGAACATGCAAATTGTGCATGACTCTTTGGCCGTCCGGAGATGCCGGACAAAGCATCATGCACACTTACAGAGTGTGCCCACCACTCCTCCCCCTGCAGTGCTCTGGCGTCACAGAGCCCAGCTCTGCTTGCATATAACCAACTGAGCCACTGCAGTAGGAAAAAGATAACAACGCTGCATTAATATTATTTTATTTTTCCTTCTTGAACTGCTCTGAGCCGCCGCCGCTGGTATAGGAACACAAAACTGTGGGCCCTGTGGGTTCACTTAACTACAATTACTCTTCAACAACTATTTCAAATGGTAATATAATATGTTATGCCATTCAGAACTGGAACACCCCATGGAAATGAGGAAATGCCACTAATGCAACATGCCCATGCTTTCTTAGCTCTTATGAATTCCTAATGCAAAAGCATAGGCGAATAAGTGCTGTCTCTACAACATGGACCAGGATGTTACACTACCAGAAAACTGAGGCACCAATGTACCTTTTGTTTATACTTTTGCAGAAACAGAATCATGAAATAGTGTCTAGCTGAGCATTGGGTGAGGGTAGTGGTGTGGCATGTTTAGGAGTTGTTGGAGGTTCAGAGGTATACAGCCATGGGTTCCTATAAACAAAAGTATAAGCAGGTTGTATTATAAAAACACTTGGTTTGGTGTGTGTAAAAAGGCATGGCAGAAAGACCTGAATGGGAATAGAGGGGCATATTATCAAGGACGGGCGTTACATTATCGCCGCTTTTATCGGCAGGAAACTGCCGATAAAGCGGCGATAATGGGCTTGATAATATGCTCTATGAATTCAATCGAAGCCCATGTTAGATGTCTTCACAACTAACATGGGCTTCGATTGGAATTGATAGAGCATATTATCAAGCCCATTTTCGCCGCTTTATCGGCAGTTTCCTGCCGATAAAAGCAGCGATAATGTAACGCCCTTACTTGATAATATGCCCCAGAGTGTCTTAATAGCGGAGGTAACAATTTTCTCAATGGGAGAAAGGAGCACCATTGGAACGTTGTGAGTCAGATGTTTCAGGCCCCATTTTTACTCATAACCAGTGTGCTGATCAGGATTTAGGCTGACCGAGAGTGCCAAATGGTTATGTCCAATCCAATCCAATCCAAAAATTCTTTATTTCGGCCATATAGACCATAAAAGATGCAGTGCAAGACATTACATACAATAAAATACATTTTTTATATAAAAATACATAAAATAAAATTCACTCGCCCAGCGGGGAAGAATTAAAAAACACTAGAAAGTCAGGAGGCTTCAGAGGTTTTCTTCTTTCTAATCAACCATATAGCCATAAGAAATTTGGAAACAGCGAACACAATGTGGCCCAGGGTACTGGTTTTCAGGATCCTGTATGCCTGTGCATACTCTCTGAACCCTAGGTTCTTGCATAACGGCGCTATCCAATATTTCCTAGGCCTTTGATATGCAGGGCACACAAACAAAATGTGGAGATCATCTTCCAAGTGGCTGTTACAGCAGGGACATGTTTTATCGTCCCCGTTGGTCCACTTGCAATGGTTATGTTGTTGAACCACCTGCTGGACACTAAGACCTCTCTCAGCCAAATGTACCAACCACTCTTGCTCAAACCTGAAGAGTGGACTTTAGTAGAGTCCAGCTATAGTCCAAAGTGTGGACTAAAAGTCAATCATTAGCGATAAGAATGTTTCTGGTGTGAAACTACCCAATGCACCTTGAGTTTGGATAGTGTTCCCCATGACTGATATGCTGACACAAATATCTTCTCAGTGTCAGTCAGATTCGTCTAAGATACCTAAGTAATTCCAATCATCACAACATCATAAAGAACATGCTGTCCCAAAGCCAATCACAGATTTAAAACAAGGTAAAGAATATTGCAATGCCATAGCTGGTAGGATGGCTTGGTGAGCTGAATGTTTGTCTCGGATAAAAATGGTAATCTCAAGGTGATGACTTTGAATCTCAGTAAGGCAAACTCAGCCTTTCATCCTTCTTGAGTTGAGAACTTGAGCACCATAAATTGAGTAATAGTAACATCTAATATTTGCAGTGCTTAGAAGTGTCAGCCGTGTGGAATGAATCAAATATGTCAAAACTATTTATTATTATTAACCAAAGTATAAATGAGAAACGGATGCTTCTGCTTCTGCACAAGAACTCTTTTAAACTAGAATAATCAAGTATAGGTACTTCCCTTATTTTAATGCTGTGGCAAGTGTGGGAAGGACTCCTTGGGTGGAGGATAACATTATGGTATGAGGGTCTCTCAGTATTTGAAATACAAGGCAAGCTAAAGAGTGAATAGTAGATAAGCCAGAGTGATGTCTACCAGCCGCAGCCCGTGGAGGGAGTTACGGTGGGGCAGGGAGGCGGGGAGGGGAGGGTGGAGGGACCTAAAAACTGGCATATGGATAATTGCAGGTAAGTACAGAATTTAATTATTAAAACGAATTTCGTAGCGCGCACTGCATCGCAAAATACTGTGATGTGTATTATTGTCTGTGTTTTTGATGTTGTGTTATGGAGCATTACTCCTATTTTACTGGGATGTGCTATTATAATGTTGTGTTGTGGTATTGTGGTATTATGTTGTGCTTTGTTGCTCTGCTATTTTGTTGTACCTTTACTAAAATGTATCAGCTTAAACATGCACAAATACATGTGTCACACACAATAGCCCATCCTCAAGGGTTTTTGGCGCCTAAACTCTGGAACACACTGCGCGTGCATCTGTGGAAGTGAAGAGGTCCTTCGGAAACGACTCTTCTATCTTTATCTGCCCCCTCATTGGTCTCAGAAGTAGCTGTTCTCCTTAGCCCGGGGATGCCCTTTGGGGCAGCCATGCCCTCCCTACCTGCGAGTATTTCAATTTCAACAAACTCCACACACCTCTGCCCCACAGTTTAATGACAAGAAAAGCTAATGTACCAACTGTTGGTGTTGACTGGGTAATTTTTCACAGAAAAGCTACCCTTTCGGGAATCATAAATTGTGAAACCAAAATATCAGCTGTCAGTAGAGCCTGAACGGTCACAATGCTGAAATACAAATCGCTATATTACCTTTTTAGTGTTTAGCAGCTATTAGCTCAAGTCAGACCATTAAAAATGACAAACTGCCCAGTTCACGGCATATCTCACTCCAATGTTCATCTGATGCCAGCTGGCTGTTTAAAGGGGACGTGTCCTAAAAACCCTCCAAAATGTTAGGCTAGTGAAAGGCAGACAGTAATGCAAAGATGTGGACGATGGCGCTGTTTATGAATGCTTATGAGTATGGTAATTATTTATAGGTCTTATTTACCACAGCCCTGGACCTGCGGTCATCAGGATGCTCTACAAATGTATATCAATCATTAAAAATACATAAACATATTTTATTTTAGGAGCTTGATATAGAACGGGCCTATCATTACAAGAGCATCTCAAACGTAGTGGCGGCTGCGTCGGAACAAGGGCGGTAAGGCGGGGTGGATTATATATAAAAAATAAACGTACCTACTCCGCCGCACTGCCATACACCTCTCTTGCAGGCCCGGACTGGCTGTTGCGGGCACCGGGCAATCCCCCGGTGCGCCGCAAGGGTGGGGGCCGGTTTTAGGCCCTGGGGGCCGTTTTTGTTACAGAGCCATTTTTGCAGCATAGCTGCAAAATCGGCCCTGTAACAAAATCGGCCGAAAACCGGCCCTGGCAAAGAGCTCGGTCGCACCCCCAGGGGAACGGCCGAGCACTTTGCCAGGGCCGATTTTGGTTCTCAGTCCGGCCCTGCTCTCTTGCCAACACACGCCTCTCCTCCGTCTGCTGTGCTGGAAGCACCAGAAGCACCCAGGCTTCCGGACTCTCCCATCCAATCACGACGCTGCAGGAGTAGCGTTGTGATTGGTCTGAGCTTCGTGTTTGGACGTGCAGGCATCGCCTGGGGAGGCTGGGCATGTACTCCACAGGGTTGTGCAACACAGCCCAATGGAGAACATGCCAAGTGCGCAAGACAGTTTGGCCGGCCCTAGAAGGCTGGCCAAAACATCATGTGCACTTAGAGGAGTGCAAACCACTCCTCCTGCGCTCTGGCGTCACAGAGACCAGCCCCGCCCGACCCCCACATAGAAAAATAAAATGATGATAAAGTCCTGTTATTATCATGTTATTTTAATATTTTGCTCTGCTGAAATAGCAGTGGGACGATGCTCCTCCGCCTTGTCAAAGAAGCCAACACTGCTCGATAAGTGAACAAATGGTGGCTTGGGGTAACGTTGAGACAGGATACAAGAAAGCAGGAGCGGCCGCTCATACTATGAAGTGGTGGGGCGGGGGAGGGGAAACACAAAAAAGACAATAAAAGAATTGATAAATTTCACTTACCTGCTCTGACAGCCGCCCTTCCACCTGATCCTCGCTTCCTCGTCAGAGACATGGTGCACACTGCCAGGCTCCCACCTCCCAATCCTGGCGCTGCTCACATGCTGGGAATACTATTCCCAGCATGTGAGCAGCGCTGGGATTGGTTTGAGAGCCTCGGTTCAGCGCTCAGACATAGACTGGAAGCCTTTGTTGGTTTCTCCACCCAGCTGTACAACACAGCTAGGTGGAGAAAGGCTAAGTGCGCATGACGGTTTGGTCAGCCCTCTGGTGCCAGCCAAACCATCATGCGCATTTAGCAGTGCCCATCACTCCCCCCTCCTCCCTGCTGCAGGGTCACTGTGAATGTCCCTGCCCCTCCCTCAGCTCGGCTGGCAGGCAGCCTGCAGGACGCGGAATAAAATGATAATAAAAACCTTTTAGTATCATTTTATTTATGTCCTTGCCTTTGCTGACTTTCAGCAGGGGGGAGACGCTCCTACGCCATAACGGAGGAGCCACCACTGCAAGAAACAGGTTGTGACTGGAAGCAAAAATACGAAAAAATAGTGGGAAAATACTTAGTTAGATTACTATTCAGTTTCATTTTGACATTCCTCAGTTTGATTTTGACATTCCCTTTATTTACCTCACGCAATGCAAATTTTCACTTTCAGGCACTAGGCAATAAAATTAGTCGCCCAGATTCACACATTCTTTTGGGAAATTTTAACCCTGGTGTCTTGGTTCCAAGATGAGGTAACATAGCCATTTAACCCCTTCCGCGCTGCGCGAACTTTCACGCTGTGTGGGGGTTTTATTGAGTGGGCGGGATTTGGATGGTTGAGTTATGACAAAATATATCTTAACCATGAACCTACGTGAATAGTTTGAAGTAATTGCGTCTGCTGCGAGTCGGATGTTCAAAAGCATTAGGTTTGAGTATGGCCATTTTATTGAATTAGACACTGATTCGAGTTTTTAGCACAAATCTCCATTTGGCTCTTTTTAGCAATTCCTTCACTTTTTCATATTAAGTAAAGTGTTATTTTTGATAGCCAACCCCATACATCAGCTCACTTTTACAGTTTTTCCGGTGCAATCCACCATGCCCACTTCTTGTGGACTCCTAAGATGGCCTTGGTTGGCTTTTCCATGGAACTTGGCTTTGACAAAAACAAAAGCTAACTTCTTTTGAGGCCTGGTGCTTTTTCTCTGCAGTTACCACTATTTGTCAGTGAAAGATACAGAAGGCACACCCGGATTAATGCCACACACCATGGAAGAGTACCACCTTCTTGCGCAGATGCAAGCTGTGAGGATTGGGGGATTCAGTGTCACGGCAAATGCAGTGATTAATGTGGCAGAGTGCCACTGAAGTGGAGCCAAGGGATTTGAGAGCCTCATGGCACCCCAATTATGGCTGACCTTAAACACCCAATCGCGAGCAATGGACACATTTCCCTTGCTTGCGTTAGAGTCTACTACAACACCACTGTGCCTGATGTGGCATACAGTTTTGGCAGCTTCACAGAGGTAACCTGCCCAAAAATCCATTACACTGCAAGACTACCCGAAGGGTGTAGCTATCAGTTGTGCTGCAGGTGCAGTGACACCGCGGCCAATGCCCCCTAATCCGCGTTTGATTATGAAAATATAGGGGCATATTAACAAGATGTGCGATAATAAAAGCACATCGCACATTTCCATATCGCCAGCTATCGCCGGATTTAATCGCCGTGATAGCGCGTAATTATCAACGCGCAACACGTAGGCGAAATTAAATCCGGCGATAGTCGGCAATAGGGAACATTAGCGCATGAAAACAAGTGTTGTTTTCACGCGCTAATTTTTTCCTTGATAATATGGGGGGTGGACTCAGCTTTATGATCCACACCTCCTGTTATCAATGCCTAACACCTGATCAAAGCAGGCATTAGGAGACCTGCGATAAACGAGTTTATCGCAGGTCTCCTTCTCCCAACGCCTGCCTTGATAATAGGGTGTTAACACCTCCAACCACATTTTACATGTGGTTGGACGTGGGAACGCCCACCTAGCGTTAGCTATCGCCCCCAGCACGGGGCGATAGATGACGTCAAGAATACTTCTCTAACTCAGGTTAGAGACGTATTGGTAATAGTGCAATGAAAAAAAAATGCGTTAGCGACTTTAAAAAGTCGCTAACGCATTTATCACGGGCTTGGTGATATGCCCCATAGACGTGCAGGTACTCCTTCTCCCAGAGTACCTGTTAGGTGCTTTGATGTGGCAGTGCTATCCCATTAAAAGCATTGGAGCAGTGCTGAGAAGTGCCGGTACTATCCCTCACAAATTAAAGAAGGGCTGGTACTGCCTGAGCATTTAAAGCACTGCCCTTAATTACAGCTGTCTGTTTAATTCCAAACCAGGCGAGGGGTAATTTTCCTTGCTTGCTATACAAACCTAGGGTACCCTTGCAACACCACTGACCTGGCCTTTTTTAACTTCCACAAAATCATAGCATGACGTCACATGAGTATCCTATTTCGATATAGAAACCGTAATATTAATCAGAAAACATTCGGAGCAAATGACACCGGCTCACCATTTCAAGGAAAAAAAGAGAAAGCAGACGAGAGTCAAGCACGTGCACACCGAAGACGTTTATATTTAATGCCCTAAAATATTGCCGAGCTCTCGTGAAGGCAACGGGGACGATCTAAAAATAGGCCTCACAGAACACATTCTCTACCTCTGGAAGCCAGCGCCTCGCTGTTCCCCGGGCCAGCCTGTCACGGAGCTTGGCAGCCCTTGCTCGGAGCAGAATCAGCCCGCAATGTTATTGTTTCGTGTTTTAATTATCCGGCAGCTAATTACAATACTACATTTTCCGACAGTAGTTGCGCGCCGACTATTTTGCTAATGTCAGCGTCGACGTCTCTCCGCCCTGCACTCTACAATCAAATGCTCCAAAAACTGCCTTGGAAACCAATCAGGAAATTGGCTTTGCTTTTGCTTCACTTAATTTCCATTCTGTTTGCTAATAAGGCTTTGTTTCTTAATGATTATGTAGCCGAGAAACTGCCGGGATCTCGTCCTTGCCATGAAGCCAGCGGCTTTTGGATGGGCCGGGGTTGATGTTTCAGTCTAGCCAACACATGAGTCATGTTTAGTGTCATTGGCTTCAGCAAAGGAGGCGGGCATCGCGACTGAGGCTCAGCGGCTGCAGCTCGGCAACTGTAGCTCAGCGTCTGAAGCTCAGCGGCTGTAGCTGGCCGACTAAAGCTCAGCGGCTATAGCTCAGCGACTGAAGCTCAGCGGCTGTAGCTGGCTGACTAAAGCTCAGCGGCTATAGCTCAGCGACTGAAGCTCCATCTGAAGCTCAGCGGCTGTACCTGGCCGACTAAAGCTCAGCAGCTATAGCTCAGCGACTGAAGATCAGCGGCTTACGCTCAGGGGTTGTAGGTCAGTGACTGAAGCTCAGCGGCTGAAGTTCAGCAACTGAAGCTCAGCGACTTAAACTCAGGGGCTGTAGGTCAGTGACTGAAGCTCAGGGACTTAAGCTCAGTGGTTGTAGGTCAGTGACTGAAGCTCAGCAACTGAAGCTCAGCGACAAGTTCAGGGGCTGTAGGTCAGCGACAGAAGCTCAGTAACTGAAGCTCAGTGGCTGAAGCTCAGCAACTGAAGCTCAGCGACTTAAGCTCAGGGGCTGTAGCTGACCGACTAAAGCTCAGCAGCTATAGCTCAGCGACTGAAGCTCAACATCTGAATCTCAGCAGCTGTAGCTGTCCGACTAAAGCTCAGCGGCTATAGCTCAGCGACTGAAGCTCAGCGACTTAAGCTCAGTGGCTGTAGGTCAGCGACAGAAGCTCAGTAACTGAAGCTCAGTGGCTGAAGCTCAGCAACTGAAGCTCAGCGACTTAAGCTAAGGGGCTGTAGCTGACCGACTAAAGCTCAGCAGCTATAGCTCAGCGACTGAAGCTCAACATCTGAATCTCAGCAGCTGTAGCTGTCCGACTAAAGCTCAGCGGCTATAGCTCAGCGACTGAAGCTCAGCGACTTAAGCTCAGTGGCTGTAGGTCAGCGACTGAAGCTCAGCAACTGAAGCTCAGTGGCTGAAGCTGAGCAACTGAAGTCCAGCGACTTAAGCTCAGGGGCTGTAGGTCAGTGACTGAAGCTCAGAGACTGAGCTTAGCGACTGAAGCTAAGCGACCTCTACAATGGGTGGGACGGAATAGGGTCAGTATGGATTCCCACCTTTAGTGGAAGACCTCTTCTTAAGGCAACAACCAATACTGTATTAAAGAATTAACTGCAATTAGGTCAGACATAGTAGGACTGATATAAGGCCCTACAGTCACCACAATGCTTTTTATCGCAAAGGGCAAAGAGGCAAGCATAAAAAATAGTACGATTTTTTAATAATTTTTTATTGGGAAAGTAGCAACTAATTCAACATTATACAGAACGTAAAAATAAAAAAAGGACATTAAATATTGCGATCAGAATTCATGGTATCCACAAACCCTTAATGATAAACCTTATCATTAAAGCATGTCCTTCTATTTTTACTTTTAAATTACCCATGTACGTGGTCAACTCCATTAATCCAGATTATTCAAAATGTTCTACTTTCCTATAATTGCCTATTTATAGCTTTCAGTTACGTCCCTGAGCTGACCTCAGTCCCGATCACATGTTTCCATCAGCCCCCTATATTTATATTCCAATCAAGCAATTGGCGATAGGGGCTCCTCCAAAATCAAATTTTCCATAGTTATTCAAGAAGCACTAGATTGGCCCCATACCCTCTCCAAATCATTGTGGGAAGAAACAAAGCCATTTTACTCTTAGAATTTACTGTCCTGTTAGTTATGGCTTCCACATAAATGTAGGCTGAGAGGATACGACTTACTTAGCTCGAGGAATATCTTGCTGGAATAGTGGGAAGTGCTCTCCTGGAAACAGTATACAACCACATTCCCATCCTCTATGGCTCCAATCAGATTAAACCCAGACTTCCCTCCAAGGATAAAGGATGCTGGTTTTCATGCTGGAATGGTAGGATTTCACTGAGCTTCGTTGATTTACACAAGAAAGAGACCCCTCCCTCTAGATAGAGAAATATGCTTTGATCGATTTGACCTTCAGTCCACTGAGGGATTCAGATTGACCCAATGATTACACTGGGTAAGAGACAGACAAGTACAATCTAAGGCTACATAAAGAACAACCCTTGTGAGAATCCCTGTTTCATGATAGGGCAGGTAAAAAAGCGAAGTTTTTACTGTTTGCAGTTATCAACCAATTAAATGCAGTGAAGCTCCAATCATATGTATGAGGATGGAATAGAAGATGGAATAGAGATCTGGGGCTCCAGCTCTCAGGGGGACACCTGGATAAAAATGTGGACATGAGCGGCAGAGTCATTAACATGTGTTTCGCATAAAGAGAACTCCTATAAAATGTTAACTTGTTGGTACTTCACCCCAGTTCTCTTAAAGGCAATTTGTGGAAGCTCTGAATTATGTTGGATTGGTTGTTGGGGGTGATAGTATCCACATGTGGTGGACTTATTCGAAGATTTCAAGCCCCTGGCAATAGATAATCACAAATAATAAAGCAATCACAGGGCTTGAACTTCGTTTGGGGCCTGTGGTAGTATTAGTGTGGGCCCGGGGAGAACTTTCTATATCCTGTTTACACACCCTCTAGAAATCTCCTTTCGAATTTGCTTCTGGCAACTAGCCCAGTTCTAGAAACAGAAATGTACTTGTAAACAGGAATGTACACTTCCCTTCCATCTTTGGTGGGCACAAATGTGATCAATGGATGCAAACAAAAAACTGTCTGCACTATTACACGACATGGCTAAATTAGAAAAAAAACGGGGGCATATTCAGGGCTGGACTGGGACCGCAAACGACCCTTGCAATTGAGTCGGACCGGCACCGTTGGAGGGGGGATGGTGGCTGGGTGGTGTGCATGGAAAATGCTGCCGCTTCTTTTGTTACAGGGGGGCAATAAAACGGCCCCGGTAACGAAAACGGCACACCAGGGATCCAAAACTGCCCCCCACCCTGGCGGCCTACAAGGGAAACTCTTGGTGCCTTCTACGGCCAGTCCGGCCCTGGACATATTTACTAGAAAATGACGCAGCACAGCACTGAAAACCATCTTGCTGCGTCGAGCGGTGTCATTAGCAAAGAGTAGGAATGCATCCTATTTACAGCAAAAGGACGCATCCCTGTGCTTTACTCCGTGCTGGCTCTCAACTAGCTGCCCAGCACCAATGGAGTGAGTTAAAAAAAATTGCGAGCAAGGGAATTTGTTTAAACTGATTGTTTGACAGAAGTCGGATTGAGTTATTATTTGTGTTAATGAATCCGGCCCAACTCAGTTGGAATCTGATGATAATTCGTTTCACCTCTATATGAGAGAGAGCAATCATATGAAAAAAAGAAGAAAAGAAAAGCAACACGGGAAATCTTTTTATCAAAAAGTTATTATTTCTTTTTGTATATCTTGTTGTGCAAAATTTTAAGGGTACATATCAATCATTACAATTAATCAAAATGCATTCAGATGAAGAAGGAATCAAACAATTTCTCCTATGGTACATCGGAATAAAAAGTCCAAACTAGAACAAATATCAGAATGACTTCTAATTTTCACTAAAAGAAAGTCACTTCAGTAGTGAATAACAGATATAGAATGGGACTTTGTAGTCGACGTTCGGTCTTTTTGTTTACTCCTCGAGACCTTCTTCAGGACAAAAGAAATTTGCATCTAACGATGACCCCTTTATATTTCAGATTCCACCACGGATTCAAACAAGCCTTCGTATGACAGTTGTGGTTTTCTGAGTGTATATCACACACTGGTCTGAGTACAAGTATGTTTTCTTCCTTAGTTGAAATATTTCTTTAATGTTGTTCTGTTGTCGTTTTTCCACTTACAGGGATTTGTGGAAAAATTGATGGCATTCGATCAAGTCCTTCCTGTCAGCAAGGCTGTATAACGGCGTGGTCACATGAAAAAACCACCAATGCAGGCATGATTTTTTTTGTGAAGGAAGCAATCATTGATGGTGTTTTCCTCCTCTTATGTGTGCTGCAACACAGAAAGAGTAAAAACCGAGGAGAAATAAAGGTATTTCTCTTTGTTGTGCCACTTTGACGCCTGCCCTGGGGAGGCGTTAGAATCTGACGCATTCCCAGGTTTATGAAACCTTGTGAATCTGCGAATGCAGGTGTAGGGGCTGCAATTTTAAGAACGTAACAAGAACTGCATCAACAAAGTACAGGTAATGGAACTTCCACAACACATAAGACCTTTGCATGGTTAAACCTGTACTTGTGTTTCACATGGCACATTTAATAATACAGCACAAGTAAAAGGACAATTGTACTTTCCTAATCTAACTAAATGAAGAGCGGATGACGACGTGATCAAAGTCAGACTTGCTTGTCACAAGAGGGAGGTTATAGATATTCCATAAATGATAGCTTTGAGTGTGCTTGAGAAGGCCTAGGGACATGATTTGCCATATAATGAATTATTCTTAAGGACTGAATAGGGCCGTGTGATCTGAGTTAACATGTTTTACGTTAAAAAATCATCCAATTGTGTCACATCCAATCTAGAATAGCCAAAGCTTAAGAATTGTCTGTGGATATGTGATCCAAATAAGATTCACTACTAGCCCTGAAAGTAAACCTGGAACATGGGTTCCAAGATAAAATGCCTCACCTTAAAGAAGATATTGTGGCCTGCAATCCAAGCTAGACTGGCTATTGCTTAAAATGGGTTTGGGACTAAGGGCCCGATGTAGGTAATTCCAGATTACCGATTCTTAAATACCGAATCATACCGATTCAGTATTTAAGAACAGGCAAATGGGATGTAGGTAATTTTACCGAACAAATTACCGAATCGGTAAGTTTTGGTAATTACCGAATCGGTAAATACCGATTCGGTAATTGCCATTCATTCCTATGGGCCTGGA
Source organism: Lissotriton helveticus (assembly GCF_964261635.1). Classification (NCBI taxonomy): domain Eukaryota; kingdom Metazoa; phylum Chordata; class Amphibia; order Caudata; family Salamandridae; genus Lissotriton; species Lissotriton helveticus. The sequence continues at coordinate 614,157,365 of NC_136065.1, forward strand.
GGCCCATAGGAATGAATGCCAATTACCGAATCAGTATTTACCGATTCGGTAAAAGGGGGAAACATTGAAGGGTGGCAGGGTGTCACTTTGACACCCTGTTGCACCCCTCAATTGTGTATGGGTGCACATGTTGCAGACATACATGCCCTAAGGGCATGTATGTCTGCAACATGGCACTGTTGGAAAAGCAAAAAAAAATGCTTTTTCCAAGGTTTTCATTATTTATCACCAACTTGTAGTTGCTGGTAAATAACGAATCCTAAAAGGGGAAAAACACTCATTTGAGTGCTCCCTACATAGCAAAATCGGTAATTTACCGATTCCTTAAAATACCGATTCGGTAAATTACCGAATCAGTAAAATGCCCACCTACATCTAATTTTCCAAATACCGGTCGGTAACGGCCGAAATTACCGAATTTCGGCCGTTTCCGACCGATATTTGCCTACCTACATCTGGCCCTATATCTTTTCCTTTAAAATCAACGTTTCTTAAAGAGAACCTGAAACAAGGGATCAGGTTAAAATCTCTTAAACGTATAGGGAAGATTTAGAGGAATGTGTTTCAAGCCAGAATCCCTTGTGCTTCTAGAGGATACTAGAGTATGTGATCTAAAACATTACGCATTGTCTTTTTTAGGAGTATTTGGAGGCATTAGAAATGGTTAAGAATGTCCATTCCCTAAGGTGGACTTGGAGTATGATCCAGCTCGTCAGTAATTGGCCATTTCAGAGTGTCCTATGAAGTACATCTCCATTGGCAATCCTGTTTATAAGGACATGTTGGTAATAATTCAGGTTCAAACATTATTCATCTTGCAGCAAAAAATATGAAATTTGTCATTTTAACATTGCTCAAAAAAGATGCATTTTTAGCTCTCAGGGCCTTGCCATCTGCTGAAGGATTGCGGAATGCGAATTTTAGATGTCCTGCTACCACAATACAGGCGTTCTCGAGTTTTACCTGGCATGATGTATCTGGCAAGCACAAGATGACACTTGCATTGGTAAATTGAAAATTCAGAAACACATAGTTTTGTACCATTAAATATGCTTATTGATTCTAAATAACACATAACACTGAAATGAGTGAAAACATCTGCTAGTGACTTTTTATGAATTACTTTGCTATAGTAACAAGGCTGTGAATGGCCATGCATGGCACAAGGAAAGTGCCCAGTGAGGTGGGGCGGGGGAATCCATACCCCATCAAGCCCTGAAATCAGCCCTGAAGGCCAGGCCTCAGTTTTCATACAGGCACGGATGTATGACGGAACAACGTGTGGTATTACCACGCGTACCGTTACAACGCAGGTTTTTCAACGCAATTCGTTACAACGACTTGCATTGAGGGACGCTGGATAGTGAATAGTTTAATTTACTATTCCAACTTCAGTCCCCGTGGATAGTAGGGAAGGTGTTGGATAGTAAATAAAACTATTCCCTATCCTAGAGCGCCCTCCAGCGAAGGTCGTTGTAACGACTTACATTCTAAAACCTGCGTTGTAATCGTACTGCGTTGTTAGGGTTTCGTTGTAAAGGTTGTTCACCACAGGCACCGTCTATGATCTGGTGTTGTAAATAAAAATGCTCCTACATTCCCACCAGAGACGGAAATATTGGAATATTTCATGACTTACTCTTCAAGCCCGCCATTAAAAATTAGGAATATATACTTGGGAAACAGTGCTGTTAAGTAAATGGCTTAGTCTTCCTTTTGTACAAATTTTTGGCAGAGAGCCACCTCAAACCCTCCTGGAAATGATCAGACTTGCTGGCTAATCTCGCTGGATGTCACAATGTAGCTGGAATCAAATATTTTTCCTGAGGATGTATTCAGCCTCCAGTCCAGTAGCAGCTCCTGGAGGGAGTGCTGCGGGGTGGTGAGGCGGGGGAGGGGCAGGATGGGGTAGTAATCTCCGACATACGGCCGATCGGAGTTAGGTAAATAAATAAATAAATAAAACAAATTAAATTGCGCGCGCTGCAACGCATTTGGCGCTGCAGCACGCGCAATTTAATTTGTTTTATTTATTTATTTCTTTACCTAACTACGATCGGCCGTATGCCGGAGTTTTACTTCCCATCACCCCGCCCCTCCCCCGCCACCTCAGCTCCCCGCAGCACTCCCTCCAAGAGCCGCTACTGCTCCAGTCCAGCACTGTACAGAAGTGTAACGCCTCTTCTAAAGGTTGCTTTCCAGTGCTAAACCAGCTGTGAAGGTATCAGCTCTGCCCTTTCAGAACCGTTGACCGTGCCGCTTCTCAGGTCCCCGGCTTGCCGGTCCCTTCTTTCATTGATGTGCTCCCGCTGGGTTCAACTTGGCAGAAGCATGGCTAAGATTGCCACATTATGCGGCTGACACACATATTATCTCTGCGTTTGTTGCTGGTCATCTCTCTGATGCATTCGCTTCTCTTTCTCCTAATGATAATAATGACTCTGAGGATTGACTGTCATGCTGTGCTGGAAAGAACGATTGTTTCTCTTGGAGTCTATTGCCATTGGACGGAGAGACACTGCTCTGTGTTTTAATGATCATTCGAGCATTAAGATTGTGCCAGTTCTGCTTGGGAATGCTTGTGCATTGCTGCTACCTCTAAGTGTGACCAGGCTGGCAGAGGGCACTACAACCAGTCCACACTGCTTCCACCTCTGCAGGCTTGGCTCAGCTTGTTTGTGTTTATGTCAAAGATGAAATCCAGTGTTAAATGTAACACTCTCCATGGAACATGCTTTCTATTAATATGATCAGAATTTTACATAGTGCCCTGCAAAAGACATTAATGTAGGAAGCCATATTAAAATGTGCCACCATACATGGTACCACCATGTGTCACGCGATATCGACATTCCTCTGGAATTCACTCCCTCCAAACATTAGAAAAATTCCAAACACGTCAACCTTCAAGAGGGAGGCGAAGATCTTCCTAATGAGCAAGTTCCCACCCTAAACAATGACTGATCATCATCTGCATCGTGGGATCTTTGTAATATTGATGTAAAAGATACGAAAGGTGCACATCGGAACCATATCTTTAATACTACTGTTATACCCTTTAGTACACCAAACTGATCCTAATCTTGTTATTGTTGAAACTGATGAGAAAGGCATGTACCGGAACCATATGTATATTACCTTTGCTATACCTGTTGTATTCTAAACAATTTACCTCATGTAACTGTGAAGCGCTCGGATACCCATGGGTCATGTTTGCACTATATAAAACTCTATAAATAAATAAATAAATAATTCTTCATCAGGTCACCGGTTGAAGTTCTGATATCACACGGTGCACAGGCGGTGAGCTGGAAATTTTTTCACAGAGGTGAAGTTCGCCTTCTTTGTTGAGGCTCTGCACAGAACAATCTATCATGGTTTTGTCTTCTCCCCAGGTCATGAGTGATGGCTCCCGAAGCCTTCTGTTTGTGTTTATAGGCTAGGTAGGAGTGGCAGCTGAGGCTGTGCTGGGGACAAAACTCCATTTCCTTTCCAGACTCCACACCCTCCAATGTCCCTTCATGGCTGTTCATGCAATGATGAGCCAATGTCAATTACCCCTCTTAAAGGTCTCTACTTCAATTGTACATATCAAAATGTTCAAGGTTGGCAGGTCTGCAAAGTGCACTCATTTCACTATTCTCAGACGATCGAAGGACTTAGTTGCTGATGTTGGGCTTTGAACCAGGAACTGAAGCTTACACACAGTTCTGGTTACATGTGTTCAAGAATGGAGTTAAGAGCACAACTGAGGTACTGTGTGAGCCAAAGAGGAAGAAGCACTGCTCGTGTTATTAGATGGTGCATCCTGCAACACCGCACTTAGATAGTGATTGAGCACTCGTGCTGCAAGAGCTGTCCTGGTGTCTCATGGTCTGCCAGAGGGGTTTTACATAAGCTCTTTGGAATACAGAACATGAATAGGGGGAGCAGGATCACAAAATGCAGTGCTGGGAGAAAGTTGTCAAACATGGGTTGCTCTTGCGAAATACTGAGAGGGACACTGCCCTGACACCATCTTTCTAACCACCCCTTTTCCTTCCCTGCCCATGTGCAACCCCCCCATTGCTCCCTCTACCACTTGTGGTGACCCTAATGGCGGTGTGGAAATCCCCCCTTTCTTCACTCGCACTTTGGACCACTTGACACTAGCGACCTCACTTTGCCGCACGATGAGGAATAAGTTACTTATTACTGTTATCTTTACCTTTCTTCCTCTCCTCTTCCCCTCCCCCTTCTTCTTTGCTGTAACTGATGACATACCTTGGCTGCACTGTACCTATCATTAACCCGTTTACCGCGGCGGCAATTCCGCTGCAGTGCGGCTGTTCTATTGCACGGGCAGGGCCGCGTCAGCCAAAGGACGTGCGCAACACTATTGAGGTAGTGCTTGCGATGGCCGTTGGTCGACGAGAGCACTTAAGGGGTTAAGAAATAATTGAGAATCTTATCCACCATCATCAGCTGGAAAGTCTTAGGACCTTGGCCACTGCATCTCACAGGACTTATACTAATGCTTAGCTGTTGGACCTGCTCCGCTCTCCCCAGGGTCACCCCAAACTTTTTTCCTTCATTAACTCACTTAGAGGAACCATTTTTTGTTAGCTTTTAGGACCCTGTGCACCACACCGCTGCTAATCAGTGGTAAAGTGTTTAGCTCTCTCCCTAAAACATGGCAACATTGGGCTACAACTGATTGGCACATTTAATTGACTGGTAAGTCCCTAGTACATCATACTGCATGTACCAAGGGCCTGTACAATAAATGCTATTGGGGGCCTGCAGCACTCTTTGTGCCATCCACTAAATTAACATTTTAAAGTTGTCTCAGGCTTGCCATTGCAGGACAAACCTTTTGTGATTCCTAAACCTTCCTTTTGATGCTTATAAGGCACCCCCAAGGTAGTCCCCAAAGGCTCATAGGGCAGGGTTCATTGTATTTAAAAAGTAGGACAAGTGGGTTTAAGTTTCACAAGCCCTGGTAGTGAAAAACTCCTAAAATCATTTTCACTACTGTAAGGCTTACCTCTCCCAATGTCCAACACTGGATTACCTCATTTCAGTTAATAAGTACTAACTTTTGATTGGGAACATGTAGATATATGCTGTTTACACTCAAATGCATAGTAATTATAAATCCTCTTTAATGGTAAAGTTCAATTTTATATTAAAACTTTAAAAAAGTAACTTGTAGAAAGTTGAATTTTCCTTCCCACAAGTTTTCTGATGCCATCTAGGAGTTTCCAGCTCCTGTGCCTGTTAATGACTCTCCCATTAACAATGTGAATTTGACCCAAAAATTGAAGCATGGGACTTGGGTGTAGCTGGAGATTGCCTTCCTGACAGAATGGCTTGGGCGGAGCTGTGCCCTGCACAAACTTGCACTTCAAAGGGATTTGCCTCCAGCACACGCACAGGAAGTTGACACCAGGCCTGCCCTGTAATTTGTCACCACTGACAGTTTGGAGCCCTGACCAGAGGAAGATCTTTCTATAACTAGTGTTGAGGGTTTGGCAAGGAGTCCCCACATACAAAGACTGATACCAGCAATTAAAAGAGGACCCACAGAACTCTTCTTCAGAACACACCAGCAGCTATGGAAGTTACAGAAGAAAGACTTCCCTGTAGCCAAAGGACTGCAATGCAGCTTGAATCACTGCCTTTCTGTCTGAGAAGGATGATTTGACTTGAAGGCCTTCATCGCAGGCTAAGCAGAGTAACTCCAAGGGTCAGTTGCCGGATCTCTTATGTGAGCTACAGGGATACAACAACCTGCTCTTCGCGCTCAGCCTCCTCCTTGCGGCCAATCCCAATCAGACCGGAACTCTTCGTGCTAGAATTAAAGGTTACTTTTAAAGGGACTAACATGGTCCCTGTATCCAAGCCACGCTCTATCGCTGCCTTTCCCCCAGTCTCGCGCGACCACATTACCTCAAGCGGCTCTTTGTGCTTTTAGGTGCTATTTTCACTAAATACTTCAAAAGTGCATATCTCTGGTTCTACTAATTGGGTTTTTGTGGTTCTGGTATCATTTTATTTAATAAATGTACTATTTTTTTCTAAACTGGTTTGGGAGTTTTCTTGTGTTGTGTTTTCACTTTATTACTGTTTGTGTGCGGCATAACATTTTCCAATTTGCCTCTAAGTTAAGCATGACTGCTTTTGTGCCAAACTAACAGAGGGTTAAGCACAGGTTAATTTAGTAACTTTGGTGGTTCACCTCACAAGGATTGTAGCTGTTGACTAAGTGGAGCTTCCACCACCCTCAACCAACAATCCAATTTCTTACATTAGACCACCAGCTCTGATTTATTTACACAACTAATATTGCCCACTCCTGTATTTAGGACATTTCTTTCCAGAACAGGATCTCTAAGGGAACAGCAATAACTCACAGTGTAAAATTTCTAAGGGACAAGAGACAACTGTTTAATGTATCAATAGAAGATTTCTCTTGACTTAGGCAACTACATAGTACATATCTGAACATAGGCAGTCAGTGGTGATTTGCAAAGGGGGGGGGGTCTCAAACTGTGTCCCTCCAACTGTTTCTCATATTATTCTTTTTAGGATGAGCTCCAGTTTTATCTGATCGAACGAATGAGAAGTTAGGTAAACCATGGAGAATTTGGGATCAGTATCAGGACAAATCCTAAAGTAAATTTCACCCAGCTGGCACATTCTCCAGGCTCTGCTGTTTTTTTTGCGCATTTTTAATGGGCTTAAAGGGGCATATTATCAAGAACCGTTGTAAAAATTATCGCCGTTTTATCGGCAGGAAACCGCCGATAAAACGGCGATAATGGGCTTGATAATGCGCCCTTGTTAATTCCCATAGAAGTCCATGTTAACATCAGAACATGGGCTTCTATGGGAATTAACAAGGTCGTATTATCAAGCCCATTATCTCCGTTTTATCGGCAGTTTCCTGCCGATAAAACGGCGATAATTTTAACACCGGTCCTTGATAATATGCCCCAAAGTACCTTTTTTTAGCCCAAAAAAATTCCCCGTTTTCTCTATTTATTTTCTGGTCGTTTGACAAGGCTCGTGGCACCCAACAACAGCTTCAGGGCAGAAAACGCAACTATGGCTTCAATCTCATATTACCCTGATACAAAAAATAGAACTGGTAATATTTCAAAGGCATTATTTTGATTGTTTTTTTTCCTCGGGAGGGCTTACAAAACAGAAGATTTCTGCCAATAGACGTGCGTGTTGGAGCACAATAGAGACACAGCTTATAAATGAAAACTGAATAAGAAAATTCAGGCTTTATATCTATTAATTTGCAATTTATGCCATATTTTTCTTCATCGCGCTCATGTTCATCGTACCATGTAATTGCAAACTATGAAAAAAATGGTATCCTCTGCGGAGAAACAAACAGAACTGTTGCAATTCTCGGGAATGAGCGGAGATTACTTCTAAACTAATCCAGTGACTCAGTGTCTCTTTCTTCAGTAAACATGCAGACAGTGCCAGACATATAATGTACTGCTGTCTTCATCACGAGATTGTGGTATGCGTGCACACCTACAATCATTATGTTATAACTGCAAATAGGCTGATTCAGCTTTTCTCTAGTATTGCAGTGTAAATTTAACTAATGGTGGGAGGATCCACTCTGCTCGCAGTGGCAGCCGGCACGGCTCGAGGGTGGCGGGGGATGCCGGGGGCACGACGGGTCGCAAGGTAAAACATTTTTTTTTAAATAAACACTTACCTTGCGGCCATGATTCGGCTCTCAGCCAGGGATGGGGGGCCTGGGCATGTTCTCTACGCAGGCTGTAATGCAGCCTGCATGGAGAACAGGGAAAGTGCGCATGACTGTTTCGGGTGGCCTGGGAGGGCGGCCAAACAGTTATTGCGTACTTGGGAGGGTTCTACTACTGCTCCTGTGCTCTGTAGCCCCAACCTGCCCCCTCACGCAAAGCTGCCGCAGCAGGAGGACAAAATAAACTGATAATAACTTTACGTTTTTATCATTTTATTTTTTCCTTTCTTTTACTGCTTCAAGGCAGTGGGGCGGCGTTCCCTGCCTTAGCAGAGGAGCCGCCCCTGCTCACTTTGAAAATGTCAAGGACAACACTTATAACAAAGAGTGGGAAGGGCTACCAATGACCTGCAGGAAACACACAAATGCCATAGATGTATGCAGATAACCGCTCGCCATTGAACAACATGAGAATAGTCAATGTTAAGGATATTATCTCACCTGTAAAGACAGTGGTATACCTCTACATTGTCCTTATTATTTCTTAGAGTGGAGGACAAAACCTTTTCTAAACTGACAAAACCATAAATATTTTGACTGGTCAATTAATTAGTTTAGGACATCGGAATAGCAATGGAACTCTCTCCCAATTCCGAGACATACAAATCCTAGGAACGAGTCGCAGGTCAATCGAGGGAGCAGGTATGACCTGGCATACTTCAGAGTGTACGCTGGAAGGCCAAAACCAATCAATACCCTTTCCGCATATTCTGAATGCCTAAGACTGAAATATTAAATAATAATGCCAGATTTGTAAAGCGCGACTTATCGTCCCTCAGGGTTTCCAGGAGCTGGGGACCTTTGTGGAGATTAACAGCCTGATTCATGTAGAAAGGAATCTGCGACTCTCAACTTGCGAATCACAGCGAATCGCAAATGGAAAGGCGCAGATCGGAATTCATCATAGTTAGCGATTAAAGAAAGCGATTCGCACACGGGCGCAAAAATCGATAGCGAGAAAATAAAATCGCCGATAAATCGCTATTACCCAGATATTCCGTCTCTATTTTGCGCCATCGCAAATCCCCATTAGCGACATCTTGCTAGTAGCGAGATCGCACAAACGGGAAGTCGCTTTTCGAGCGCTGTGATGACATCACAACCAGGAAGCAGGCAGTTCCCACCCCCATCCTGAACAGCGAGGCTGATCGCGAGGCTGCAGCTAAACAGAGCTCCTACCGGGACACCTCCAAAGTAGCGCAATTTACCAGTTTGCGACAGCAGCTATGTCAGAGGAGCCTGCACCAGGGCCCAGTGACACCGGGCGCAAGAGAAAGCTCAAGTTTTCCGAGCAGGAGTTGGAGCAGCTCATCGAAGGAGTGGTTGAAAACCACGCAAAACTTTTTGGAAAGGACTCCCGGAGGGTGCCAGAGATGGAGAGACGTCGCATCTGGCTAGGAATCTCAGCAAAAGTGAACGCTGTGGGCGTGACACACAGGTCACTGGACGAGCTCAAGAAGAGGTGGTACGACCTCCGAGGTCGTGCCAAGGAGAGGGTGGCAGAGAGGCTGGGCGAGACATCTGGTACTGGGGGCGGAGAACATACTGTCCCTCCCAATACCCCCATGGAGGACCGCGTGGAGGACACCCTTGAGACAGAGGCGTGCATAGGTGTCACCAACCTGGACTCATCCCGACTCAGCCAAGACAGCCAAGGTAAGTGGCATGCGACTGCGACCCTGTCCCCTAACAATGGTCATGGCCCTATAGCCTCCCATATACATCCCAAGTCATTCAAACAATGCACATGAGATCATGGCCACAAGCATTGTGGGACATGTAGTCTGCCCATAATGTAAAAGAACCCCAATGCAGGCTCACATATCCCAAAATAAGCTATCGCTAAGCCAGGCAGGGAATGTCAACCAGCATGCATGTAGCAACTGCACGTGTGACAGATACATGCTATTAATGTAAGTCCAATTCCCCTCACAGGTGGCGCCGACAACAGCAGCGACAGCGACATGCTGCAGATCGATGAGTCACAATCGGATGCCGAGGAGGTGCCAACACCAACACCTCCTGCACCATCAGGCGTAGCACCACTCCCCGCAGCCAGGGCAAGACCAACAGCTCCAGCACCATCATTGGCAGCACCTAACCCTGCAGGCAGGGCAAGACAAACAGCGCCAGCACTATCCGGCGCAGCACCTAACCCTGCAGGCAGGGCAAGACCAACAGCTCCAGCACCATCATTGGCAGCACCTAACCCTGCAGGCAGGGCAAGACAAACAGCGCCAGCACCATCCGGCGCAGCACCTAACCCTGCAGGCAGGGCAAGACCAACAGCGCCTGCACCATCAGGTGCTGCACCTTTGCCAACCACAACTCCACCACCAGCGGCACCATCTACTTCTGGTGCAGCTACTGTGGTGACTGTGCACACACCCACTGTGGGCAGCCAGCAGAGCAGGCATGTCAGGGCTCGCCAGCATGACACATCACACAGCGGCAGGAGGGGGATGGCTGTGCGCATGCCAGGCATGAGCATTGAGCGCCGGATGCTACGCATTCACCAACAGCAGGCACGACGGCAAGGGGCCATTCAGCTGCAGCTACACAACATTGGCCGCAATGTGGCCAATGTGGGTGATAGGATTGAGCGCATGACGGCAGCCATGGAGGCCAACACTGCTGCACTCATATCGCAGCGCAACTCCGCCCGCCGACGCCACCGGCAGCTCCTTACGCGCCTGACAGCCTACACCCGCTCAAACTACATGATTGGGAATGCCACCTCCCAGCTCTCACGACGGTGCCTGGCGCAGCAGCAGCAGCTAATCCAATGTGTCGAGGATGTTGGACGGGTGTTGGAGCAGGTCACCACTGCCGTACTGGCACTCCATCCTACTGGTGAAGGCAATGTGGGGAGGGACGACACCAGTGAGGGCACCTCCAGTGTCAGCAGCCTGTCTGCCTCACTGGTTGGCGTGTTACGCCGCAGCACCAGGCCCACTACAGACCACACGTGCCGTCCCAGAGGAAGAGCCAGAGCGGTGTTTGGGGGCTGCGCGCCGGAGGCGCAATTGAGTTACTTGAACATTTCCTAGATAATGCTGATGATACAAGCATGTCCAGTGGCTAGTTACGAGCAGTATGGCGCAATACTGCAGCAATATTATGAATGTAGACATTACGTTATTATTGTGGATTTAACAATAATATTTATTCATGCAACATACATGGGCCTCCAGTCATTATTTACATTGCCATGCAATAGTGATTTGTTGGGTGAGTGGATTGTGTGCTTCAGAAACTGTTCATAGTGATGTGGTTGCGCCGTCTGTGTCCTTCAGCAGGGTTCTCCCCGCGTGCATGACGCACATGTGCTGGTGGACGGTCGTCCCCTTCAGACTCACTGCCAGAGATCTCTACTGGTATCCGGCGCTTGGTTGCAATGTTGTGTAACATTGCGCAGACAGCCACAATGCGGCAGCACACATCAGGACTGTAGTACATGGCCCCACCTGTCTTGTGCAGTATGCGGAACCGGCTCTTGAGTAGGCCAAATGTCCGTTCTATACAATTCCTTGTCCGTATGTGAGAAACATTGTACCGCCGTTGCTGTGGTGTAGCCGGGTTGAGGTATGGGGTGAGGAGGTATTCCCGGAGGGCGTAGCCACTGTCACCTGAATGAGAGGAGCAGAGGGTGAGTGCCTGTGCTGCGCAGCTACATCATTGCAATGTGTAATTGTTGACAATGTGTACTTACCAAGTAGGTGTCCTTCCCCAAATTCTCCCCTGGCCAGTCGTGTGTGGAGGCCGCTGTGCCGGAATATAAATGAGTCATGGGTACTCCCTGGGTACTGGGCCACGATGTCAGTTATGATAGTCTTGGCATTGCAGACCATCTGTATGTTTAGGGAGTGGTATGACTTCCGATTCCGGTACATGTACTCCGTCGCAGCTGGTGGGCAGATGGCGATGTGGGTGCAGTCTATGCATCCTATCACAGATGGGAAATGGGCCACATTGTAGAAGTTTAACTTTGTCAAGTCCAGTTCCTGTTGGCTGGTGGGGAATTTGATGTGTCGGTGTAGCTGGGTAAGCATTGCGTCAACAAAACTCCGGAGGCAGCGTGACATGGTGGGCTGGGATATCCCCCCTGCAGCCGCTACTATCCCCTGGAAGCTCCCAGAGGCCAGGAGGTGCAGGCTACACAATACCTGTACATGTGTAGGCACAGCATTGGTCCGCCTTGTTGGGTGCTGCATCAGGGGGTCAAGGTCGTGTATGAGTTGAATTATCATGGCCCCATTTAGCCGGTACTTCGCAGAAATCTGCTCCCTGGTTTGTCCCAGCAGGGTGATCTGCTGGCGGAATATCCTGTCCTGTATTCTGCGTCTCCTCCGTGCTGCTCGCTGTAGCCTTCGCCGCCTGACCAGCATGTACATTCCTGGCATTGTGAGACACCAACTGCTGCTGCTGCATCTCCTTATGTGTGTTTGGTCAGCCCTTTCCCTGTTCCTGATTGGCCAACGGTTTTTCAAAATGTTCTCTAATGACTTTTATGGTTACCACCTGCTTTGGGTTGTCCTTAATTTGCGCGGCGCTAATAGTGATTTTGTGGTTTTTCGCTATTAGAGAATTTTCATGAATACCGATTGCGCTTGTATTGCGGATTCGCTAAATTTATTCTCTGATTCCGTGTTTTGGCGCAAACCTACGGGGATTCTGAGAATATATTTGCGAATTCGCAATCTTTGGTTTGCGCTTTGGTTATTTTCTTGATGAATGCCGATTTGGGAAAATGCGCCCGCAATAGCATTTTCGCTGCTATTGCGGCCGCAATTTAGCTTGATGAATCAGGCTGTAAGTGAGCTATTGCCCAGAGTCACATGATGCTGAGCTGAGCTGCAGCCGGCGATCGAACCATGATCGCCGCCCTCCAGAGTCAGCCGCTCTGGCCGCTGCCTCACACCTCTCAAGTGGTAGCCTGAATGGAGAGCTCAGCTTTTTGTCAATAGAAATAAACAAAGGGCTGCTAGCAATAGAAATAAACAAAGGGCTGCTAGCATATCAACTGCAATGGACCATTACAGCACAGTTGAGTCAAATTGGGTAATTGTGCCTTTGAACCTTAGCTATATGTGTCTATTCATAGAACTAGTTACTGTTTTCTCCTCATCTCTCCATTCTCTCCTGATGCATTAGGGGATGAGGAGAACCATGAAGGGAAGAAGAATGTAACAGTGTTCTGGCGTATGGCAGCCCCTACAGGGGAGCAGGAGTGACGTTTATCAGCTGTGGGCAGGTATGAAATAAAGAAAGCAATCACAGTATTTAGCAGCAGAGCAGGTAATCGACAGGAAAGGCCACGAATACCACTCAGGGAAGGGCGATACACTGGTGAGAGGCAAGGCAGCACCTAGTGAAAGTATAGGGTTAACTAGGCATCCACTGATGTTCTTTGGTCTAATGTCCATCCTCATCCAAAGAGCCTCAAATCTTGGATCCCTTCTTGATATTTGGCATAAAAATGGCGCCAGATCTTTTGCAAAGCCCCAGGGAAAGGCAACAAGTTAACAACTTCAAACTCTATAGGTATTTTTCCAGAGAGACATTAGTTGTTCTATGCACGGCATAATTGAATGAATTTAGCTTATGTTTCAAGGCAATTTAAAGATAAAGGTGTGGAAAATACATAACTCTTATATTGACATAATTGATCGAATGCACTACATTTTGAAACATATGCCACTCATGTAATAAACCATGAAGTCATGACCTGGAGAGGATAACTGCACAAAAGCAGTGTAGAAATACATTAAAATCTAGCAAAATAGTTAAAAAAGCAATCACAATCAGTAATGTTAGTAGTAATGTTAGATGTGCGTTGCTATCAGCTGTGCTTCACCAGGTATCACACTGGTTATGGAATCCGTTACCCTATAAAAACACGACTTAACAGAGTGTCCTACATAGTTTCATGGAATATTTGATTAGTGGCGAAAAAATATCAAGACTCTCTCTAACTAAAAATAAACTAAAGAAAAGTGCTCAGTGCTAAACAAAATTGTTTGGGGGGTGAGAGGGGGGCCAAAAAGCCCAAGTGAGCAAAGGAGCGACTTCAGGTTCTTTTACGCGCTCCTTTAAGTAGAAATCAAACCACTTGAGAACGCTGGGGCATATTACCAACAACTAGCGATAATTATCGCTATGTTGGCTTAGCGGCAATAATGTTATCGCCGTGTTGCGGCGATTTTTATCGCTTAGGAGCCTTGCTATTATCAAGGTTTATCTCCTAAGCGATAAAAATCGGCCGAAATGCATGAATATCGCTGTAAAGTCAGCGATATTCATGCATTACCGAGCTAATGCTCTTAGCCATGTTAGCCACCTCCCATTGGATAACATGGCTAAGAACTGCTCAGGGCAGGTGTTAGCTTTTGGAGATATTCGCGCTTAGCGCGAATATCTCCAAAAATTGGTAATAGGAGATAGCGATGTTAGCGACTGTTTCCAGTCGCTAACATCTTGGCACGCCCACTTTGCATGTCATTAGTGATAAATATCTCTGACATGCAAAGCGGGGCCCAAGATGGTCGCTATCTCCTACTAGCTGTCGCTAACTGGTGTTAGCGATAGCTAGGTAATAGGGAGATAATTTTATCTCCGCTTTCTTGGCTTTTAAAGCCAAAAAAGCGGAGATAAATCCCTTGATAATATGCCTCGCTATTTTTTCAGGTCCGACCACATTTGATTCAAGTTACATTTTCGTACAAAAACATCAAGATATTGGTGCATACTAGGGAAGTACTTTTAAAGACCACAGTCCGTGCGTGGCTCAGTGGCGGCCGTCAACTTTGGTTCTGAAACTGGAGATGTAAACATAGTGACGTTTTTCCTTCCTTCACTGAATCCTTGGCACAAGTAACTCCTACAGGCCCCATCCCTGATCTCAGGTGCGGATTGGCGTGAGACTATTTCATATTTTCTGATATTTTGCTGTCACGCCACATTATTGCAATGCCTCTCCGTGTCTACGTGCTGCTGGCCTGAGTGATGACATGACCACAGAAGCTTTGGGTGTAATTGAACGGGTGATGGATACCGGGCAGGAAGACTGACAGTAAATAATGGACAAAGCGGATAAGGAGCACGGATTCCAGCATCTTTCACATGAAATGTGAAGCGGCAGTGCTATAAATGTATCTTACTTTTGTTGGACAAATTCCATGGGCCATTTACGATTCAATAACCGTACAATGCCTGAGCTCTTGGGCAAGATCGACCAGATGTTCCACATACTCTGCGATTTAATACATCTTTTTTGTTCTCTAGTGCGGGCACCTCTTTTGTCACTGTTGATTTTGAAAACAAGCAATCCAACCTCTACACAACTTGACATATAAATCTAACAGAGAGTAAGGCAGCATCTGTTCGAGCCCTAATGACCAGCTGACCATGAGGATGGGGCATTAACCCCTTCGGCGCTCATGACGAGCTGAGCTCGTCATGAGTTGTGCCGCTCGCACGCTGATGACGAGCTCAGCTCGTCATGTAACGCGGCTTTTTGAAAATAGCCGCGTAGCGCAAAAATAGCCGCTGCACGCATGCGGTTAAATTCAGGCGCGGCCGGCACAGGTAACATCAGTTGGGCGGTGCGGGGGGGGGGCTAGTCGACAGACGACGGGATAGGGAAAGTAAAATAAATAAAATCACTTACCTTCCACTTGCCACATCGTCGTGTCAGCGATGTAGCAAGCGAAAGGTAAGTGTTTTTTTAAAATTTATTTAATTTACTTTCCCTTTGGCAGCTACGCACCTTTCTCTAAACACGGCTCGTCTAAAGAAAGGGGCGTGGCCTCCATTAAAGTGACAGGCGGCATGGGGCACTTTTGCAAAAAAAAGACATTTGTTTATCAACTTGACAAACAAATGCTTTTTTAAATAAAAGCGCCCCTTACTGTGCTTTCACTTTAATGGCGGCTGCGCACCTTTCTTTAGACGAGCCATGTCTAAAGAAACAGACGTGAATGACATTAAAGTGAAAGAGCGACATGGGCCGTTTTTGCCAAGCAACATTTGCAATGCAATCGGTCTCGCATTTGCGACAGTTTGAGCTATTGGCATTACAGTGTCTTACCTGCACGGGCCACAGCTGATGAGAAAACGGCATCAGTTGGTATCAAACGTTGCATGGTATGTTGGCACAAGTGAAAAATAAAAAGTGGAATTTATGATACTTGTTCTGCTGGGGTTTACTGGGCTGAAACTCGATCCAGTGCAGTTGCTCATTTGGAATCACAAATGTTAAAAACAAGAACTGCTCTTACCCATTTTAAAGCCAGTGTTTTTCACGTAATTGGGTTTTGTGATGTTGTTGTAATTAAAAACATTGCAAAAAAGTTTGGTGGAGGAACATTGAGGAACATTTTTGACGAGACATACATATTCAATAATGATTGAATGACATTTTTATTCTCTTTAAGAACATGGATTTTATTTGTATGTTATCAATATTTCTCAAGTAAATTAAGCTTGCAAATTAAAAAGATTTTGCAAATCTAGTGCGCTATATCTTAAGCTCAGATCTGAAATAAAAAAGTACTCGGCTAACGAGATTCCAATAATGAGTCCCTCCTCGGTCCAAATAATAATAAAATTATAAAAACTTGTGTTTTTATAGTGCTTTTTACCACACTTTTGCTGTTTCTAAGTGCTGTAAATAATGAGTATTGTCTTCACTTAAAACCTGAAGGGATACAGAGATCCCCAGTGACAAAAAACACACAATTTATGCCCATCGAAGAAAGAAAATCTGAAAAACTGAAAATTGATGCAAGTTTCAACAAGGTGCTGGAATCTACTTGTGTTTGTTTTATTACTTTTTTTATATAGTGCTCAAGCAGCCACAAAGTTCCTTCGAGGCACTTTGCGGAAGTGGGGAAGGAGTTTGAAATGAGCTGCTATTAAAGTTCAAAGCGATACCAAAGGGGATGAGGGTTATGAATCCGAAACCGGTCCCAGGATGCTTGTTTCCGGTCCAGGGAAGGCATGGCTTGGCAGTCTGGGCTGGACTTTTCCCATGAGGCACAGGGTCAGACTGATTTCCATATGGCCATGTCTGAACTGGGGTGGCGGAGTGAGCTAAAGAATGATGATGGATTAAACCCAGATCAGTTGACTGGGGGTGAGTCTTTCATTTGCTCAAACGCTCCGTCCATCTTCCCCTTTGGTATCGCTATTAAAGTTCATGCAAAGGTTTTAATTAACTGTATCATGATCAATAAAATGATATTCAGCCTTTGCAGTAAACAAAGAGCTGCAATGAATGTGCACTTATTGCTTCTGCATAATTATCCACCATAAGGCATGGAAAAATAGGACTTACACTTCATGGTCAACTGGCATTCGACAGAGTCCCATCCAACATGAGACTGAGGCAATTAGCGCATGGGAAGCATGCTCATTAACACATGATCATGGTGCCAGCAGTGTTAGAGACACTCAGCATTACAGGTCGGATCAGACTGGTAGTGGGGCCATAATGCATCAACATTTGCACCAATAGACAGGTGCAAGAACGATATCCCTACTCTATAGCCGATGCACTGATCAGTTGGTCCAAAAATTGGTGCAAATTTTGCTGCAACATTGCACAGAACTAACACTATCCAATCAATAATGAGACACCTCTAAGGGCTTGAAAAAGTATATAATTAAAAAAAAGTCAGGAACTGTCAGGACATTTTTGTGGCATTATCCAAAACTGAGCGAAGCGTGGTTTGTCAGTATCTTTTCCAGTGCTTAATTTGTAAAATAGAGTGCCGGTACCCAAAGCTCATGCTCAGAAGTCTCTATTTCATGTCTGAGCGCTCAGTCCCAAGGCTGCATAGTCTAGAATCCACATAATGGCTCTTGTATCAACTGCCAGGCACTCCCTGCCCTTTCTTCTCACTCCTGCAGGTTCCTGCTTTCTCCCTTGGTGACGGGTTTTACTCTGACTTCCTCCTTCTTTCTGCTTTTTGAGTTTCTCCCTCTATTGCGCTCGGGAAATGTCAAACGCGTAAAAATAGGTACCTTCCCCCAAAATTAAGTGCTGGTGGCCCCCACCGGCTCAAACTAAGCCCTGATTCTTCTCTAGTGGGACTGCCTCGCACGAGGAAGTGCTCAAGACACTGGCAGGACACAAGTTCAATCTGCAGAACGTCACTTGAGCAAGACATGTTCTGCATCAACCAACCCCCAAAGCAATCAAATATGTGAAACCCATCCATGCAGAATTTCTGGAAATTTCACAAAAAGCCAAATGAGCAAGTTTCACTAATTTAACCAGGGCAATTAACATTTCATCAAGGTCTATTACTAAAGCTATCTACCCACTTTCATTACTGACAAGGTCGTTCTTTATACTAGAGGACGCCATTTTGTGCTGTTGGCCCAGCATCCATTTGCATAGGGAGGATTAAAGCTGTATTAGAATAAAACGACGTCACATCGCAATCATAAACCAAACGGATGTGAGGAAATCACAATGATAACTTTTCCATTAACGTACAATTCTTTCCCGTGACCTCGGGGCTCTGTTTAGAGATGTTACGAGTTATTATAATTACCCTCTTCAAACCTGGACTCATTAGCAGGACACCCTAGCCTAGCTACACATTCTATTAATTGCCTCATTACAAAGGTCCCTCATTTGCAGAATACTCTTGACTAGCGACCGTTGAAGATCTATTTGGGAAAGCTGGCGAGCCAGGTCGAGTTTAAAGAATGAAAATCTAGACCTTTGACTCAAAAAACAAAATACTGCATTAACATGGCGCCTTCGCCATGGCTCCCAAGAATGAGAGTGGGAAGGCCTCGTTTGTTATTTAAATTATCCTGGAGACTATTTTGTCAGAGACACAATATTGCATCCATATTTAATTCTCCTGATGGAGCAAGGATTCGCACGTAAAGCGCCTTGCTTGTATTCATGAACCTCAAATAACATTAATTAACTAATCAATATGTTTGTCTTATTAATTTGCCCTTTTTCAACACTTTTGGGGTGTCCGAGTGAAGCTTGCCTATGTGTTTACTAATCCTAATACGCTTGCAACCTAAAATGGCTGCTGCTACGCGGGAACTTCTACTGCGCATGCGTCGGTCATACCCATGTGACGTGACGTACCCGCAGTTCTGGAGGGAATCTGTTTGCATCTGCGCATTAGAGCTAAAATGGCTGCTTTGTGTTCTCACATGCGAGAAGCTTGCAGTGCTGCTTTTACTATGCTGTTCGTTCTGCATTTACCCTAATGCTATAGTTATTATATAGTAATGGGTATAGAGTAGAAGTTCATGGTATACAGTGTATTCATTTTTTCCTATGTTCTAAAACGGTTTCTTTTCTATTTCATGGCTCATTACGAAATATGGCCTGTTATCCCTTGCTGCACTCCATCTTGCGTGAAACTGAGTCTGCGCGAGATCTGCGAGTCTCTACAGCAGTGACCTTTGAATCTTTGCCAGATGGTTATTCCAGCCAAGATGTGCATGGTAAGACGAACTCTCACCTAGCCAAAAAGACTGAACTGTGCTGAAGTTTCACCATTGTATACAATGTTAAAGTCACCCTTGTTATGTGTAAAGCATATGCCATGAGAACCCGAAATTCGATGGGCGTGTATAAAAATTCTAATAAGGGGCTTGAGAAAGCTCAAATCCTAGGTGGTGTGATGACCTGTCCTTCTCCTTTGTCCAATCGAAATTGGGGATCCTTACACTTGCAACATTGGGGGGGTGGTACACTGACCTGGAAAACAGTATAACTAGCCTAGGTTTAGCTAGAGAAATTGTCCGACTTGTCCGAATAGCTGACCTGTCACTGACCCAACGCACTCAATAGCTGATCGAGAACAGAGGTGCTGCGGAGCACTCTGTCAGCTAAAATTCACAGACCCAATCGGGGTTTTGGGGACCTTAAGTGCTGGCGGAGCACTTTGCTGGGGAATTCGATAACCCAATCGGGGTTCTGACTGATAGCTGCAGAGAGGGTGTAGCGCAGGCGTTGCAACTGAACTGCGGGTGCTGGTCTCAACTTTGGTGGTCCGGTTCTGATCCAAATCTGGGTTTCCTGCTCTGCTTTCCATACTGCACCTGCTGGCCTACTGGCAACCGCTTTCCTTGGGGTTTTTTCTGTCCTTAACTGACCCGTGGCCAGTGTTGGTCTCCACACCGTTCTAGGTAAATATAAATATGTGAGGGAAACACACTTGCGTCCTTTTTCTTTACCCTTTCCTGAAATCTTGCTAAAGTTATAATTTTGTATGTTCCTTTCTTTACCCTTCCCTTGTGACAAAGTACTAAAGTCGTAAAGCTTTTATTAGCATGTTCCATCTTTTCCCTATCTTATAGTTGGATATTAAAAGTACTATCTCTGAATAAATAGATGATCCTTTTCTTTACCCTCCTTTAGTCGAATTAAAGTGGTTACTCTGAATTATTAGCGTGTTCCATTTTTTACCTTCCCATTAGTTATATGGTTATTCCAAATATCGTCATTTCAAAATTGAGTTCCTTTTCTCCTATCCATTTCGTTAAGTGATTAGATTGTGACATTCTAGTATGTCCCTTATTTTCCCCGTCCTTTAGAAAATACCATTTCAAGTCTGATTCCTATACGTTCATTTTTCAGTATGTTCCTTGTTTTACCTTCCATTTAGTCCTTTAAATGGTTGGCATCATATATCTCTTACATGGTTATACGCTTTTCATGATTCTGATTATCGATAGTTTGCTTGCTGTAAACCTTATGCTTTCAAATCTTGAAGAAGAATAGTTAAAGGTTTTCAAAACTTCCTGAGTTTGTGGTTATTACATGAGTGCAAATGGTATAGATGTTATTGTATTATTGACTGCTTATCTTTTCAGCTAGCTCCCTGATCCATTGTGGTCATAGGTACCAGTGACAAGGATTGGTAAGTCAAGGGTATAGGAAACAGTTAGGAATTAATGAATTGCTGGTAGTAGAGTGTAGGTTACCCGACTAAATAAATATGGTAAATTAAATTTATGGGCCCAAGTGTGCATATGGTAAAATTATAGTCGGGTGACCTGCGCGCTCTATCACTACAAACCATTGCAATGAGGAATTTTAGTCAGGTTTGGGGTGAATTGGGGCTACATCTTCCAGAACGACTAGGCTGTTTTAAATGGATGTCTTGGACTGGGGCATGACCGCCATGATAAGATTGAGTCATCTGGTGACCTTGTTGAAGGTGGTTCTTCTGTTAAAGGAAAAACAAGTTGCTGGGAGTTCCTTGAATTTAATATAACATGTGATGGTCAGTTCAGGGGGTGTTCGAATGCCACGTCAGGGACTGCTGTTGGATATCGACCTGTCAGATAAGCAGACAAATGATAAAAGTAGTGGGGATGGCTCACAGAAGTCTAGGACTTCGTCTCCTTATCCACCATGAAAAGCAAACACTGTCAATTTAGTAATCTGTTCAGAAAGTCTAATCTCAACAGGATCCTTTTGTCTGAGTTCATTTTCTTTCTGTATTCCCTTGCAGGGGAATTCATAGTTGGGGCCAGGCACACACACTCACTTAGTTGCAGATCAATTCTCTTCTCTAGGATGGGTTCTGTGTTATCCCAGGCGGGTGCCTACTGAAACTGGCAGACGGCATCTTGTTTTAATATTCAAAGTCTCAGTTTCCCCAATGTACTCCCTACTGCACAGCCATTCAGGGTTGTACTGGCCTGTAGGGCAGTCAGGCAGTGCCGAAGGGTGGTCATAAAGTGAATGTGGTGGCTCTTTTTTTGTCGACCTGAGTGTCTGTTTTATACTCTCCTGGGATTGTATTTATTGTTGATTTCCCTGATATTAAACCAAACTTTGCTTCTATCCCTTGCAAAATACATATACAGTGTCTTTTTATAAGCTCAAAACTGCCCCAATTTGCAAACAGTGGCCACTTTTTTAGCCATGGAACTTTATTTTGGTCCCTGGGCATATTTTCTGTCTCGGTCCGACGCTGAGCCCATGTGTATGTGTCCAAATATGACTGTGCTCAACTTGTCGAAATGCAGTTTCGGATCTGCTGAAACCAACATATTTGTAGTCACCAGGGAACCTTTTTAACCCTAGTTACAAATTCTTAGGATCCTCATAAACTGCAATAATTTTCTGAAATTAGTTTGACTCCTAGTTTATATGATAAGATTGGTTGATTATGCAAGTGTAACTCCAATCACAAAATAACCAGTCAAACGACTTGTCTCATTAAAAAGCCTCCATCTGAATGGATAGTTAAAGATTGGCTCATCGACATGTTTCAACATTTTCCCATTGAAGAGACCCTCCAATTAATTATCAACAAACTGTAAAGATTGAGCAAAGGTGGGGGTGATGGCAAAGAACACTGCCAACAGAATTGTGAAAATGACCATGGAGCCATCGGAGGTGGAGCCATAATTTACAGTTTTCACTATTGACTCTACTCCGACTGGCATAAGAACCCGCAAGAAATCAAAAGCCAAATCTTTGTTCTACTGTGTCATTCCCTTATTTATAACTGTCCTATCACAGCCTTTGTCTATGACGGAATGTTGACAGCCATATTACAATGAACCTCAATCAATCCTAATCCACTTTGCCATGTTTCTAAGAGCGTCAATCAAGCAATGGACTTCTCCAAGGGTTCAATTTTTCAGTGACTGGGTGACCTTGAAATACTTACAAGCAACATGATGACTAAGTCTGGGGAGGCAAAAACACAATCATTTTAACATCATCTCATTCAAAAAGTTGTCCAGATATGTGCAAAAGCCCAAGAACGTTATCATGTAAATTACAACCCAGTTAGGCATGGATCACCTCAAGAAGTCTATTGCTGTGTTCTGTTCAGCACAGAAAGAGTTAAACGCATTACTGTTGACAGAATAGCTAACCCCCAACTTTACGAATTTCATAGTTTTTCACTGTAGCAAAGAAATTGGTTCTCTTGATATTTATTCCTACTGTATATTCACTCCGCCACTCACAATGTGTTTCAAATAATCCAGATTGTAATCCTAGGAAAATATCTTTGCAGACCTCCACTCTACATAAAAGCTGAATTACTGTCCCTGACCAACTTCCTTCTTTGGTTTGGCCCCAGAATACATCATAATGTAAATTTCCTCTGCGATGCCGCCATCACACTGTGCAGGCGCTATATATTCTAAGAACACTGCTTGAGTTTTCAGTGTAGTGATATGAGCTTCAGTAACTAACTGATAATCTATTCACTCTGGTGCTGGTTTAATTCATGTGGATGTTAAATTCTCAGGTTCTTCCCAAATGTATCTAAGATCCAGTGTGAGGTTGGAAAGTGTTCTAAAGATGTGATTGGTGCCATTTTGATGTACAACTTTGTTCAAGTGAGGAAGCAATGTCACCTCCACGTCCAGATGCAGACCGACAACGCTGAGATCCACTCATGAAGAGAGGATCTGGAACATGCTCCAATAGCATTAAGCGTTATTGCCACACCCTCCGTTGCATTTATGGACCTGGGCAGCTGGTGTGGGTCCATAATAAGGAGAGGGAAATTAACAGCTGTTATTGCCCTGCAAGCAAGAGAAACAAGGCTACTAGCGCCTGTTCACAATGATTACCCCCAATGTAGGAGCAGGAGCTGGTTCCTACCTGGCGAGATTGGAAAAAACAGGTCCATTCCCCTGTGACACTCCCTCAGTCTCTTCAGAAGAAGCCTCTTTACACACAGCTCTATGGTCTCCTACTATTGATTTTTCTGAGAGAGAAACCCAAGCAGTCAAAAAAGGTAGAAAAATGTTTGTTTGCGTATTTCAACTTTATTATTAGTTTTTTTCCCCCGTAAAAGTCAAAATGGAAGCATCGTTGCTTGCTACGTTGGCTACATCAGCCAACGTAGCAAGCCCCTCCGGGTACAGGACCGTCAGTCTGTAAATAATACCAGTCTTGCTTACGTGGTCTGATGTAGAACTGAGGTAGAAGCATTTTGTATGTAAAAGTATAGCCAGCCTCTACATGTAGTACAGAACACTTGTCGAGAGGTAGTGAGTACAAATATTGTGAATGGAGGTTTAAAATTAATAGTGAGATACATAGAGCTGGTTTAAAATGGTTAACCCCTATCTAAAAGTCTACCATCATCAGTCACATTCGTATTACCCACAGTAGAGCATAATGTTTCTCTCTGTTTTCCCAACTCACATGCATGTTTATACACTGTTGTGAAAATCCAATGTATCTTTTCACCCTCACAGAACTCTGAGATGGCGATTTATAGTTTGAGCACCTTATAAAAAGTCTAAATATATAAATACATCAAAAGAGCCTGAGAGGAGTCACAGAAAATAAGACCAAGGTAACTTCACATCTTCCTTTTTGTGTTCAAACACTCTGGGTCAGATTTACAACAACTGGCGCATCCCCAGGGGTGCGCCAGTTATTGTGCGCCGCAGCTCCGCCACCCATGGTGCGCCGCATTTACAATGCGGCACACCATGGGGCAAAAACGGCACAGATGCGTCACGCATCTGTGCTGTAAAGGTGGCGCATTGCTGGAGTTGCGTCGCAAGCGCGACGCAGCTCCAGCAATGCTCTGGGGGCCCTATCTGTCCAATGCTGCGTCAAGCCTTACGCCTGCTTCAAGCAGGCGCAGGGTTTTGACGCAGAATTGGCCTAAAAGTGCCTGCGTGAAATCTTGTAGATTTCACGCAGGCACTTTTGCGAGGCGCACCTGCCCCGGAACGCCCACCCTACGCCGGCACGCCCACATGTGGCGCAGGGCTTTACAACGTGATGCATCTGCCTAGATGCGTCACGTTGTAAATGGGTCGCAGGGATGTGCCACGTTTACGCCGCCGTTGCGTGACGCAACGGCGGCGTAAACGTGGCACAAGTCCGACATAAATCTGCCCCATAATACATAGCCAAGAGGGGCTGCCCTTTTTGCATATATTGAAAAACATATGCATATACTGTAAAATATAACACTTCAAAATATTTTGGGAGTGAACTTGATCGAGTGGCTATCTTACATCACCTTCATCCTCGTTTTCCAATCTGAGTTATCCTCCAAAAATATATGTGCTTGTTTGTCAATTCCAACAATTGGGAGCACTTGGAATGTCGAGAGCTACTGACAATGAAGGTGCTCCAACATTCCAATGCTTGACTTTCTATTTCTCCATGTTTATTCTAGGGCACTCTACCTTTAGTGGGTGGATTGATCTAATAGCATTTTCAGGCTTCTGCATTAGGCCGTTAAAGGACCTCTGCCTCATTATAATTAAGGAAAAGAGACATTTTAGCCCTCAACAGTGGGTTATATTGCTTTATAGCAGACTAATGGAATGTTGCGAGCTTCATTGAAGACAATGGAAAGGTTCGGGACAAATAATGACTGGCATAGGCCTTCTTCTCCAACATTTCAGTGGCTGTCTTTGTATTTCTCTCTTTCGAATTTAAACCAGTCTACCCTCAGTGGGTCGATTTTTGTTTAATAGCTATATAATCCTTCTTTCTTCAGCTCCTTCAGGTTGATAAAGGCCCCTCCCTCGTTAGAGGCCTTCTTCTGCGTCTCGAGTCTAAACCTTAAGTTCAGGGCCTTTAATAACTGGTATAGCCTTCAGTAGAGGTTATAAGGTTTTACCACATAAAAATGGACATTTACATTTGCCTTGCCCAGTACTGGGATTTTGATAAAATTTGACATCTCGAATGAATCTAACGTCTCTACTGACCCTGCTCTCCCTGAGTCAGTGATTGAGGTGCAGCACAGAATTGTCCACTTACTGCAGGTGAATTGCGATCCAACCAGCTTCTTGGCCTTTTCAGACACATTGCCCCTGCTTATTAACTTGCCGTACCTACCTGTGTGTCATTCCATGTGCTAGAACAAATTGCCAGTCTAGGGAAAGCTAATGGGCACTTAAACAAGATTGATTCAGTATGACAACCGACGTGCTGCATCATTTTCAACCATCACTAGCCCTTCTGTTTAAAATGGATGCTTGGCTAAAGTTGTCACTTTCTCAAAACCAACTTTTTTTCAAATATCTTTTAGCATTCAGTGATAAATGGACATCAATTTGAGTGCTCCAGGATAGATGGTCAACTGATAGAAATAATATGGACTTTAGAATAAAGATAGCTTGCTTCAAAACACTCTATGTTACATCACTGACAGAATTTAATCCTTTTAAAGTTAGTAAAATATGTGACACTGAGTTGGGTGTGAAGAAAATATTACTTTTGAGATGTGCACTGCATAAAAGATAATTGTCCTTATATTGAACACATTGATTTTTTGGGTTAAAAGCAAAAGACTTTGGTTTAAATAATAATTCTTTCTTTTTGAAACTAGAGTTCACAGCATTTCTTCCAGCAGTCCTTGGAGAATGAGCTTTTCATGTTTTGGTATGAAAAATGCCCTTCAGTATGTAAGGTGTGTGTTTGGAAATACATTTCAATGCTAAAATAAAGCGCAAAACCCTTTTCTTTTTGAATTTGCTGAGAATTTGTAGGATCCATGCTAGAGAGTCCCAGAAAGACATTCCCATTGCAAGTCCAGTGCCTAATTTCTCACTTCTTAGAAAGTGTCCCTGTAAGAGCCATAAACATAAGTGATCAAAATCAGGACAATATGGTGCAATTGACCACAATGATGACGTAGGATCATGGTATGGTATACAAGTAGCCATTTAATATACTGCTGAGTAGAGCGAGATCAGTGGCGGAATTTCAGGATATCCAATTCTGATGAATGCCCCTACCATCTTCAAAACAAGCTGCATTATTTACAAGCCATCACGATCAGCATCCCTGCTTATATGGCAGAAAAGCTCACCATCTCTGATGGTTCTCGGCACACTCTCAGCAAGAACACCATTAAACGGGAGAGTATGAAGTATGAAAAAGAAAAACCAAGGTACCAGTCCTTTATCATCTATGCACATACGCCTGGAACAACACCCTCATCTCCAGCACGACTGCCTCAACGCTGATCCAATTTAGCAAAGAGCTAAAGACTCCTCTCTTAAAAAAACACTACTTCACAATGCATTAACAGTTTTCAAACCAGCTATCACTCTTTTCACTTGTTGACATTATGGGCCATATGTATCAAGGAACCAATTTGCGATTCTGTAATAGCGATTTTTAAGAAATCGCTATTTCAGAATCGCAAATTGGTAAGTATCCAGAAAATCACATTTTTTTAGCGATTTCTTAATATTCCTTAATTGCGAATTTGCAAATTGCGAATTCGCAATTAAGGAATACTTTCCCATTCATTTCTATGGGCCAGGAGGCCCGTAGGAAGGAATGGGAATTTTTTCTCAATTTGCGATTTGCAATTTGCTAATCGCAAATTGAGAATAATTTCAAGGGTGCAGGGGTGTCCAAAGGACACCCTGTTGCACCACTGAAATAAGCATAGGTCCCTAAGGGCATGTATGTGCATCACATGGCACTTTGAAAAATGCAAAAATGTGCATTTTTCAAGGAATTCGCAACTTACCACCAACTAGAAGTTGGTGGTAATTTGCAATTCCTTAAGGCCATTTAGCACATTTTTTTGGCTTCTTACATTGCATTTAAGGAATCGCAAAATTTGCGATTCCTTAAATGCAATCGCAAAATAAGGAATCGCAAATTTTGCGATTCCTTATTTTGCATGCAGATTTGTATGATACATACCATTTTGCAAAAATGCGTTCGCAAACGCGGAAATTCTGCGAATTTCGGCATTTGCGAACGCATTTGGGCATGATACATATGCCCTAGGTCTGTCCTTGGCCCTGTACAGTGCAGTAATGCCTTCTCACTAAGTTAGTGCAGTTAAATGCCACATAGATGCATACAATGTACATACAAAATAATTCACTTAGCAAGAATCCATCAGTTGTTAGCCTGAAAATAAGGCCTTGCTCTGGATGCATGTGTGCCCATCTGTACTTTGCCTTTGGGTACTGTAATCGCACAATAATACACGATAACAACTTGTGACTGTACACTCTAGGACATCCCATAGGTTCTATTGCAAATTAAATAATCGTGTCCATTGCCCAATGAACCTTCTTTCTTAATGAAAGACTTTGCCTATCATCCACCACTTGAACCAATCCTCATCACGTTTCCTAGAATTAACATTCAGATTTTTTCATTGATCAACTGGGGTTAAGGTGATTATATTGTTTCCTGTACATCTTAAGAATTCAAGAAGAATTACATCTTATAGTTTATTTTCAATTACACTGGTTAATGTTGGGTGTACATAGCTACAGTAAAGTGCTGCATCAATCTTTTATTAATAACTTTAGACCCACCAACTGATACATTTATTAAATGTGTGTGCCCTGTGGCGTTTCTTTTTCATTTATGAGTACGGTTAAAAAAAACTTTTCTTTATATTTCAATATATTTGGATTTTTTCATCGAGTGATGTGAGTAGGTAAGATGCCAGTGGAAATGTGGCCATTATCTTGATATATTTCAGCCCTTCAATGGTCACATTCCACTTTTTAAAATCAAAGATGAAGTTCATTGCATTATTCAATGATTCATACTTCATATTTTTATTGACAGAGTTCTTTGTGATGGGTGCATGCAGTTTGACCCAGTGACATATGTGTGAGGATTTAAAAGGGATTTGTCGCCCCCTACCTTTTGGCACAGAAGTTCCGTGTGCATAGTAAGGCTAATCTACTATTCTTTTTGAGTGTCATCCCTTTCATGCCTCTATTCTACTTGAAATATGTTTACTATTTCAAGGGGCATTATTCTTAGCATTATACATGATGTCAATATCCAAAACATTATACTGGTCATTCATTTTTATCACTCCTTCACATTACAACATTTCCAGTATTCAATTAAATTCAAAACTTTATTCTGCCGCATTGTAGGAACCATAAAAGTTATTCACGAAAAGAAAAAGATAAAAACATTTGACATCATAACAATTTTATATTAAAGTTTAACTAATACACAAGTTGCCTCAGCTAGAAAGGTAAAATATCACGTACAGTACCAGATTTCAGCTGCATATCTCATCAGTGCACTGAAGTTTGTGCCAGCGTGGCAGTCTTTAAAAATATGCCTACATTAAAAGACACTTCATCATTTTGTAAAAGCAATAACAATCTAAAAGTGGGTCTGCATTGATTTAGGCCATAACACTACTTCTTTAAAATAGGGGTTAAAAATATCCTGGAGTATTGCGAATAAAATTTGCAGAAAAAGGTAAAATGGAGCATAGTAAAATCATGAGATATCAAGTTACTTGTCTGTAATGTTTTTCAGGCAGCTACTCCCACTGTGAGTATGTGGTACACTTCACAGGCAACTTATGGCCATATTATCAAGGAAGCTGCGGTAGTTTATCGCCGCTTTACCGGCAGGAAACTGCCGATAAAGCGGCGATAATGGGCTTGATAATATGCGATTCGAATTTCAATCGAAGTCCAGGTTAGATGTGTGAACATCTAACCTGGGCTTCGTTTGAAATTCGAATCGCATATTATCAAGCCCATTATCGCCGCTTTATCGGCAGTTTCCTGCCGGTAAAGCGGCGATAAACTACCGCAGCTTACTTGATAATATGGCCCATAGTATCCTCCAGTTTTCCTCATCTTGTTAAATACTCCAGGCATGTCTTGCAGAAATAATATTTCTGCCACAGGCCATTATCGCTGCTTTTCTGAGTAGGTTCTAAATCATCTCCCAAGGTGGAAAACATGGCAAGTGTTTGGCATTTTCCGGTGTTTCTTAACATTGCCTGTTCACTCCAATATCCTCCTCTAAATTGCTTTCTGGACTAGCAAGAGAACCATGCGGCTCCTTCACAGTCACTGAAAGCATGCACTGCAGTTCTTTCGCTGTTCAACAGGAAGCAGTGCAATCAGTAATAAGTTTGTCGCGGAAGGCTACAGAAATTCACAGCATTGTATGGGAAAAGCAACCGCGGGAAAGGCGGAGCACAGAGTCAATCCCGGGGAGGATGGGGAGACTTGTTTATGGTCTCATTTATGTTTTTCCAGTTTCATGGTACATGGCTGCAGGGTATTAACAGCTCAATCGCTCCATTATGCCCTTGGTGACCATTGAGTTCAAATCTAGACTGCGCACACATAGCTCAGACCAACCTCAAGGGGGGCGGGCTTTAATGGCCGCTGCAAACTTGTGTGGTCGCCTTTGGAAAAAGGGCAATAGCTAAATTCAGCAATTTACCCCTACCGTCTATTAAAGTGTAGTCAACAAAATATATGACTTCAGCCACATTATAAAGTGAACGCGTGATTCAATTATCTTCCACTCCATCTTTGAAGATCAAGGTATGTCCATAACTGGCAAGACAAGAACTGCTTTCCATCTTTGTTTCTAATTTTCAATTCTGGAGCACCCGTGTGGTCGCACAGTGGGGAATGAATTTGACCCCCATTCTGCAACCAACATTGGATAATATTTCGAATAAGGGTGTTAAGTTGGAAAAACACGCCTCCCTTGCATATCTGCCATTCAAATAATTTTTTTTTAATGCATATTGTCTTTTCTCTAGTTCTTTTATTTTTAAAGAGCTTTATTGAAGCAAATAAGAACATAGGAACAGCATTACAGCAATATTTATAAAGAAATGGCAAAAACTAACAAGCAAAGTGTATGACATGGAGGAAGGAAAACTTAAGATAACTACCATTTTCTCTATTTCTTGACTCTGCCCTTACACCTTACTACCAGTGGCGATGTCATTATTTACATACAATTACAGCTCGCTACGCCTGGTGACTGCAACGGTGCAACCACCACCCACCGCAGCCGAACAATTGCCCTCTGGTCCGCTGTAGTGTGAAAGCCTGGGATGGACAAGGAATGGCTGGGCCAAGTTTAATTAAGGACAGAACCCGACAGGAAGGTAAATGGCCCTGGCAAGCCCTGAAGATGGTGGATTGCAGCATGACATGGAGAGGCAGGACTGCACTCAAGAGATTTATGGCCTCCGCTCGCCACTAATAAGAATCTGGGATTCAGCCTCAGAACTACACTCTCCCAAGAAATGGGTTTCTCTCCGTCCTAAATTAGCTGAAATTGTCCATTTTGTGTGCACACATGCAGTAGGAAGCTTCAGAGGCCGGAAAGGAGGCACCAGCCGTGGTCGGTAGTGGGATGACCTGCAGGGCGGTGACGTGGGGAGGGGGAGGGGCAGGGTGGGGGTGGGTAATGTATGGATTACGGAGTTTTACAGGTAAGTAAACATATAAATAAATAAAACAAAATTCGTTGCGTGCACTGCATCACCAAATGCGATGCAGTGCGCGCATTGAAATTCGTTTTATTTATTTATATGTTTACTTACCTGTAAAGCTCTGTAATACATACATTACTACCCCCCACCATGCCCCTCCCCCTCCCCACGTCACCGCCCTGCACGTCATCCCACTACCGACCGCGGCTGGGAGGCACCCAATGCTTGTGCCAGGCTACTGCAATGCAACGTGTAGACACAGGCCCCAATCAACAGCAGGAACTTGACCAGTTGTCTTTCGTAGTGAACGCATGCCAATCACATACAGCTGCAAGCAAACACTACAATCAGGTGTCAAAACAGTCGAGGCAAGCTGGCCAGCTTATTACTATCATCAGAGTTGGTTTTCAAATGTAAGCGGTTGTCACATTCAAGCAGGACGCAGATGTTTACATCAAGCTTTTTGCTGTCTTTTCAATAAATTATCTAGTTCTGCTCTCTCACATTTTAAAGTAAATGGAACCCCTTTTACCATCTTGATATACAGAAGGGTTTCATTAAAATAAATGGTGAGTTTACATATATATATATATATATATATATATATATATATATATATATATTTATATCGATAGATATATTATGTATGCTCACAAATATATATATATATATATATAGATATATATAAATGTGTGACGATCATTGATTGTTGCACTGTTCTTTCAATTAATTGTGCATTAAATGCGAAAGTAAAGAGATTCGCGGAAATACGGCAGAGATGGCACACATAATACAACAGATTTATCCCAAAAACGTTAGAAATCATGGATGAGGATGGGGAGTGTGTAAAATTTGAGTCAATAAAGAAAACAAGTATTACATCGCAATATTTTATTTTTTGGTATAATGTTATTCACCACTACCAACAGGTGAAATATGGCCAGCAGAATTGAAAATTGTCCGACGTGGACCAGACAGCAGCAATGGTGTAAGCTTCCCTCACATACATATGAGGTAAATTCATGCATCCGCGGGGCATATTTCCTTAAAGACACAGTAAAGTATGGTGGTAGCAGTCCACAACTCCTTTACGCATAGAATTCAGCAGCGGCCCGTGCTGGTAAGAGCGGTTGGACGGTGGGGCCAGGTTGGGAGGATTCGACAGATGACCATGAGGGTAAATTAAATAAATAATACATTTTTCCTCATCGTCGTCTGTCAAAATCCCGCCCAATGCCCCCCCCGCCCACCCAGCCCCACCTCCCACCGCTCTTACCTGCATGGGCCGCCACTGACCGAATTGGTACCATAGAAGCTGTAGAAAAACAAGCCCTACCCTTCTGGAAACACATAGGCACAGCAGCAACATTGCTAGCTTTGGGCCCACAGACAGGAAAAATACAACATGGACAGTAGCGGTGCAAGGTCCTCACTCACACAGAACACAGGTAAAAAAAACTCACACAGTACAAGTGCAGCAGTTGTGCAAGCTTCCTTCACACACAGAGCAGGGGTAACACTGGAAGCAGCAGTGCATTGCCGTGTTACACAGAAATACACAATACTGGCACTGATAGCACAGTTTTCTTTTACACAGATAGAATAGGTATTACTGAGCCCGCAGCAGCTGCATCTCCCTCACACTCACATGCAGCACAAAAAGCATCAGTACAAACTTTCCTCACTCATATACAGAACATGCTTACTAAGAACAGCACGGCACAATCCTCTCTCACACAAAACAAGTAGAACACGTTTCTCTCTCTCAAACACACACACACATCCCTTAAAGCTTTGACAGCTACAGTGCCTGCTCACTCACACACTTCCCACCCATTGTTAATGCAAGTTTCGCCTGGTCAGGTGTAAAAGAAAGCTTTTCCTTGTCCAAGCGAGAATTGTGTCACTGGTGAAGGTGCAACCATGCACCGAGCTCCTGGACACCACCTTTGAGAACAGTAGCAGATCAATAGACCTTTTCCAGCATTAAATAATTACACAGAAAACAAGAGGTGGGGAACAGAGTAACTGCTGTCACGAAAAAGTTTCAAATGTGTTCTCTGCCTGCTGGTCATGCCAAAGAAGATAGGTGGCCCAGAGAGGTATTTGACAGCCTTAAATGTGGCAGTATTGTGCTGTTTCTCCTAGGTTTGTGATCTGGAGGAGTATAGGGGTGTGTGTGTGTGCGTGTGTGTGTGTGTGCGCGCGTGTGTGTGTGTGTGTTTGTGTCTGCGTGTACATGTGTGTGTGTTCCCGCGTGTGTGTCTAGTGTATGCGCCCACCAGTGGGTTTGTGTGTATACTCCAGTGATGAGCATTGGGTGAATATGAATGGAGCTCGCCTCTTCTAATGGTGATGGTTTCTGCAACAGTGTAAAGTTTGTGAATGCACGCATTACTGTGTTGTCACAGCTGGTGCACCCCAGAACTTCTATCCACAAAGAATTGGAGAGTGGCCACATTTGAAGCCCCTCAAGCTGTAGCATGTAACCATTCTATCCAATCTGTGACCATAAACTCATTGGGGAATATTACCAAGAAGTGCGTTAGTAAACGCACAATGCACATCCCCATATCGCCGGCTATCGCCGGATTTCATCGCCTTTTTAGTGCGCAATTATCAATGCGCATCATGTAGGCGAATTGAAATCCGGCGATAGCCGGCGATATGGCACATTAGCGCATGAAAACAAACGTTGTTTTCACGCGCTAATGTGTTCCTTGATAATATGGGGGGGAACATCCTTTACCACGCCACTTTTACCACGCAGTGCCTTTACAACGCAGGTTTTACAACGAAAACCATTACAACGCATTGCACTGGGGGGCGCTCTAGGATAGGGAATAGTTTTAATTTACTATTCCACACCTTCCCTACTATCCACGGGGACTGGAGTTGGAATAGTAAATCAAACTATTCACTATCCAGCACCCCCAAAGCATTGCGTTGTAAAGGCTTGCGTTGTAAAACTTGCGTTGTAACAGCATGTGTGGTAAAAGCATGCGTTGTAACAACGTACATCCTATGGGGGGGTGGATTAAGCTTTATGATCCACTCCCCCATGTTATCAGTGCCCTAACACCTGGTCAGAGCAGGCGTTGGGAGACCTGCGATAAACGAGTTTATTGCAGGTCTCCCTCTCCCAACGCCTGCCTAGGTAATAGGGTGTTCCCACCTCCAACCACATTTTACATGTGGTTAGACGTGGGAACGCCCACTTTGCATGTCATTAGCGATGTTTATCGCCGACATGCAAAGTGGGCTTGCGCCAGGCTTTAAAATGCCCTTGTTAATAGAGCTCTAGCAGTGTCGCCGCTTTCTCGGCACAATTCGCCGAAAAAGCGGCGATACTTGCCCTTAGTAATATGCCCCATTGTTTTTATGAATTAGTTGTCTGCTGTTAGTTAGATGCTCCAAAAATGCTCACTAAAAGCTTCAAGAAATGGCAGCTCAAAGGCATAGAAATTCCAATTTGATGCAATTTAGTGGCACCGATACTAACGTAACTTCTTTGTAAAGCGCCTTACATGGCCAAAGCTGTTTCTGGGCACTGATTACAGAGATCAGGTGTTGCTTAACCAAATTTCTCAACCACAGGAGGGTGAGTGAACATAGTTCTAACCTGTGCTCACAGAGTTAAGCATAAACTTCTGCGGGGATATTAGTCCACTGAGCCACCAGACATCCTTGTGGTTCAGTTGATTCTTTTTCATTTCTATCTCTGATTGCTTTTTCCATGTATGCTCTTTCTGTCACTTTTGATTTTAAAACTGAGAGGATTTCACATCTTGTCAAAAGACCCAGACAGCGAGATAGTGTAAATAATTACACTACTATTTGGGACAGCAATCCTTTAGATGAGCCAGAGATTAGTCAAACCCATCCATGCCAGCTTCTCAGAACATTCACATAACATAACTGTGTCTACAATGAATCAACATCAAAGTGATTGCTATTGGTAATCCTAATAATCTGTCATCTAACAAGACCTATGTTGAACACCTTTGGCTCAGAGGCAGTCCTGTTGATTGAAGGTATTTTAAATAAGGGTGTGTCAAATTTACATGATTTGCTTTTGTGTAATTATGCAAACTTCTGGGAAATTATGCAAAATTGCACATAATCAAACACAGTGCAAAACTGACATCTGAGGGGAGATTTATTAAGATTTTGCGCTGTGTTTGCTCACAAAGGTCACGCAAAAGAGCGCAAAATATTTTGTATCTAATTTACTTTCCAGCGCAAAACTTGTTTAGCGATGGAAATAACATAAAAGTAATGCAAAGCAGCGCATACCATTGCTTCGCATTACTTTGCAGCATGGAGGCGTGCCAAGAGTGGCGCATAGGCGTTCCTGTGCAACCACCCAAGGTTTCTCACGCTAAACCTAATTTCCTAAATACAGTAGATTGGGTTTAGCGTGAGAAAACTGCACCCTATTAAACTAGGTGCAAGGAAGGAGAAATGCTTTCATTTCTCCTTCCTTTTCCGACTTTGCATGCGTGCTGCACAGTGCATGCATACAAAGTGGGAAAAGCTTTCCCTTGTGTCTAGGCATAGTATTTTGTACAGGAAGGGTACCCTTCCTGTACAAAGCCTATGATAGACTCACACTCACTCTAGTGCTATGGTGCTACAGTGGTGCGTGGTGCACGGCAGCTGTAATCAGCACCGGCTCATGGGAAAGGTGAGGAGAGAGCCATATATTAGAAAATATGGCGCTCTCCTGCTCAGCCGCGGTCGGTAGTGGGTGTACCTGCAGGGCGGTGACGTGGGTAGGGGGCGGGGCAGGGTGGGGGGTAGTAATGAATGGATTACGGAGCATTACAGGTAAGTAAACATATAAATAAATAAAATGAATTTCGTTGCGTGCACTGCATCGCATTAAGGGATGCAGTGCACGCAACAAAATTTGTTTTATTTATTTATATGTTTACTTACCTGTAAAGCTCCGTAATCGATACATTACTACTACCCACCACACTGCCCCTCCCCCTCCCCACGTCACCGCCCTGCAGGTACACCCACTACCGACCGCGGCTGCTCCTGCTTCTTCCCTATCACGCGACGCAGCGCAGCCTCGCGGGAGGCTGCGCTGCGTTGCGTGTACATTTGTTAAATCTCCCCCTAGTGTTATATTTGAGCACAAAATTAGCCCTCGTGTCCATCTTGAACTCCAAGACACATTTTGTACTATAAAATACCACAAAAAACACAAGCACCACAATCAGCAGCCACTCGCATTCTGGTTGTTTGTGTTGTTACCATGCGCTTTCCCTAAATTTTTGTTATGAACTGCACTTAATTAACCCGTTAACCGCGGCCGTTTTTTCGCGGCAGTGCGGCCGTTTTAAAGAGCGGGCGGGGCTGCGTCGGCCGTTGAACGTGTGCAGCACCAGCCAGGTAGTGCTCCGAACATTCAACTGCCGACGGCAGCACTGATAGGGTTAAATAATGTGGCGTAATTGCATAATTTCGACAATTTTGCATTACAAGCGTAACACAAAATGATTTGAGTTTATGCCGCATAACGCTCATTGCTAATTTTAAACTCTATCACTCAGCTACATTTGGCAATGCTTCTGCCAATACAGGGAGTTGAGCTCTTGCATCTCTGCCCCCGCCCCCAGGAGCCGGGTTCCATAGCATTTGATCCTGATTTAAAGCCTGATTGCACACCTCGAAGTGTGACAATCTAAAACTAATATCAGATGCCTTCGCTTCTGTTTCTCCCTAGTAAATTCATGGCCTCGTCGGCGGCATCTTGAATCATTTATAAAGAAAAAAGAAACAGATTTTCATAGCAAGCAACTTTTGACAAACGATGCATGCCGAAAATAAACAAATTGTACATGTAAAAAAAAAAGCTGAATAGAAAATTGAAAAGCATACATCAGTGCTCGAACTGTTTCATAACTTACAAATCATGATTCGGGAACAATGATTCTTCTTGTGTTCCCGAACCGATAAATGCACATAGCGGAAATATGTTTTTTGATCTTTGCCAACAAATAGAAAGCATTAAGAGTACTAGAACCGTCTTAAAACTGATCTATGTTTGCCATTCCAGGTATTCCAACACATTTTTTTTTGTTTTCTTTGAATTGTGCTCACCGATCAGAAGCTGAATAGACCTATAGAAAGCCAAACTTACAATGTGTGCTTAACTAATGTAAATAATCTCTCAGTCCTTTGTTCACTCACTCACTTCTTGGTTCACTCAGTCAGTTACTCCTCCACTCAACCAACCAACCACTCACTCTTTCACTCATTCACTCACCCATTCACTTCCTGGTATGCTCATTCATTAACTTATCCACTCACCCACTTGTTTGCTCACTCACTCACTCACCCACTCACTCACTCACTCACCTACCTGCTCATTTATTCACTCACTCACCCACTTGTTGGCTCACTCACTCACTTGTTTGCTCACTCACTCACTTGTTCAGGCACTCTCCCATTCACTCACTCTACACTCATCCACTCACTCAATCATTCACTCATTAACTCATCCACTCACGCCCTCAGTCACTCATTCATTCACATATCCACTCACTGGGCCGTTCACTCACACATTTACTCCCTCGTCCATTCAGTCACTCAAACACTCATCCACTTGCTCGTTCTTTCACTCATCCACTCACTCACCTATTCACTTATCCACTCACTCATTGTCATGCCGGTCGCAGCTGCAAAATAATATGACCACGTTTGGGGTATTCACATACTCCTTGCAGTTAATTTCCTAAATTGGAAATGCATGTAAATGTATTACACTCACATGCAAGAATACGTGTGAATCCGTTGTGGGACTGGGGAGTGTACACCCATCGATGTAATGTGACTGTTGGGGAAGGGGGTCGTTAGTAGGTGAGAAGAAAAAACCCAATGAAGGAAAAAAAAACAAAATGCGCATAAAAAAAAGCAAAATGCGCAAAAAAAAGCAAAGGCAATTTTGGAACTAGTGCAAATTCTGTATATGCGCATTTTATGAACTCGAGTGTGGAAGGAAATCCTCAAGGCAGAGGTTACCTTTACTAATCATGGGGGGAGCCTTTGTGAACCTCAACAAAGTGAGAAATATGCTCCAAACTTTGCAGTAATCCTGAAGGAGGAAACGTTTCGCCTTCTATATACCGAGCTTTTGGAACAGGCAAGGCATTTGCATTCCTTTTGAGGTACTAGCTTGTGTTATTGCCACACACACAGCACCACATTCTTTTTACAATGAAGAGGACTTCTGTATCCATACATCTTTAGGTGGTATCAGAGACGCCTGCAGGCAAACACTGCAAAAACGTTGTAGCCTGTCAGTTAGCGGAATCAACACAAGTGCACAGAGCCCTAAACCATTCCAGAAATGCCTCATCGCCCCATATCTGATTTCGTGATGTAAGTAGATGGACCAGTAGATCTTTTAGCCTGTAAATGGCTGTGCTATTTAAAATCGTAGCATTGTAAGCTATAGGAAAACACTTTTCCAAACACAATTTTTAATGTGTGTAAGGAATGCCAGCCCCAGGCTGTTATGCTTCCTAGGAAACGGAGAGGATGTGGCTTAACGGCTAGAGCTGCCGACTTTGAAGCTGGGGAACACGGTTTGAGTCTGGCGGGAGGCTCAAGCATCCTGTGATTCTGGGAAAATCACTTAATTTTCCTGTGCCTAAAAATGAATGTGTGCGTCTGTAAAGCAACTGGTGCTCATGTAAAGCCCCATTGGGGCTAGAAGGGTGGGAGGCGATTTTGCAGCAGTGATGACCGGGTTTTGTTACTGGTCCTGTTTTGCAGTGTTGCCGTTATATCGCCCCCCCAGTAACAAAAGCAGCCGTGGGACTGGTCCGTTAAAATTGCCAGGGCTGCTTTGGGTTCCCTGTCCACCCCTGGTTTTTTGTTTCAGTTCAAGAAACAAACTCCTTCACGTCAAACATATCAGTTGCGCGGCAAAGCTTTCGTGTCTTCAATTCAGCCACTTCAGCTGCAGCTCAACTAAAAGCACAAAGATCAAGGGCACCTCTACAAATGGCTGACTGTCCTCTGCCAGGGGAGCCGAGGACACATCCTCCGATGACCTGGTGGGTGGCAGACCCTTGCAGGGTCTAATCAACCACCCATAGTTTTGCTTTGAAACAAAGCTTGAATAGAAGGGTGGGCAGCTTTTCAAAATCTGTTCCACAGCCAGGGCATCATGTTACCTCGGTTTGGATAATATTTGCATTTTAATGAAGTAAGATGTCCATTGCTGTGTGTGGCATGGGGTTGGCCATTTGTTATATAATATTTCATTATTTCTTCTTTCATCCCAACTGTGGTATTTCTGCCACACAATGAACCGCTCTCATCTATTTTGTTGCTAAGGACATGTACTGCTCTCTCCAGTCAAGCAAAGGTAATGTCACTGAAAGCCTTACAACTACAGGCAGTAGCGGTTCCTCCACTATGGCGGAGGAGCGTCGCCCCACTACTTTGGAGCAGTGTAAAGGAAAGGAAATATAAAAAGATAATAACTTTCAGTTATTTAATTTTATGTTTCCCTTGCGGGCGGGGATGGGTGGGCGGGGCTGCTCTGCTCACGGAGCAGGGCAGGAGTGGTTTTCGCACTCCTAAGTGAGCAATGACTCTTTGGCCAGCCCTCTCGGGCATCCCAAACCAGTCATGCGCACTTTCCCCGTTCTCCATGCAGGCTGAATTAGAGCTTGCATGGAGAACAAGCCCAGGTCCCCATTCCCTGGTTGAGCGTCAAACCAGGACAATCAAAACCAATTACAACGCTGCATTGCAGCGTTATGATTGGTCAGGGAGAATGGATGCTTCTTCGTGGCTTTCTGTCCCATGAGCAGAGCAGGAGTAAGGAGCAGAGATGCTGCAGCGGGACCTGGCTGTAGGGTAAGTATATCATTTTTTTTACAATTGTTTTGTTCTACCTCACAGTGGCCCGCGCCCCTCCTTCCCCCCTGCGTCCGCACCCACCGCGAGTCATGCTGGCCGCCACTGACTGCAGGCATGCGCATCATGCAAACACACCCCTTCGACAATCAGGGACATACACAGGCACACATACAAACTGTGGGAAGTTTAGTATACTCTAGGGAGACGTCGAAATAAATCATGCTACAGGGACATAAGAATTCCAAACTCATGGCTTCTGTGACTTTCATGACAACAGAGAAAAACATACAGCCTTGGCCTGAGACACTTTGGTTCTTGTCAGACTTCCAAATCAATCAACAGCAAACAACCATTAAATTGCTCCTGTCAGGACTCTGCTGAAACCATTGACAAGAACCTTTGTTTTTTTATTTCAAAGTGGATTGCTATAAAATTGCAAACACAGAAGTAGTAATGGTCTGGTAGCAGAAAGAGAGGGTTATAGTGGGAGCCAAAAAGCCCAGACGTTGGGGTATTTTAGCCTGAAAAGCCTCTTATTTGCAGCATTTAATTTTTTACCATTCAATTGATTCCAGAACCACTCTTTCTTGGCATTGAGTGAATGAATGCAAAGAAATTCACCACCAATCTATCACCTCAAGCAGGCACACCCACTGAAAGGAATATGTTTTGGTCTGATCTAGGGACACCACCCTCATGTAATAAAAAAACCTAAATAGAATACATACAAAAGAGGCTTTTGAGTCAGACCTCTTCATCATTTGCTCAGTTCAACTATCAGTCAACGTTTACATCTATCACTGCATGGAGTAGTGGGTCAGCCATCTTTAGCCATTGGTGCTCTTGCTCTATGAGTAGAAACATTTTGCCTGATAACCTGTGAACATCTGACGAAAAAGAAGAAGTGCACTTTAGTGCAGAGGATTGTGGGCCAAACTTTATTTTGCCAGTGCCCTTTTCTTTCTATTCTTTAAAGTGTCATGATTTGTTGCCATCTGTTTTTCTCTAAATTATGTTTGCAGGTTACTTTAATTCAAAGCCAATACTAACTTTTCTGTGCACAAGTAACAATTATATTTGTTTGTGACGCCCATGAAAGATAAAATGGGTTACTCTGCTTTTTTTAAGAACTCCGCCTGCTATGATGGCAGGCAAACTCAGAATAAGGAGTTCTTGGAGTTCTGGTAACATATATAAACCACTTATCTCTTGTTCACAGAGTCACAGAGTTGCCAATGTCACCAGAACCCCGCAATGGCAATATTGGAGGACCATATTAAACAGTTGCCCATTCTCTCTATGTGTGAATCTTTATATATAAATTCATCAGTGGTGGTCGCCAGAGGGTTGTTATGATTAGGAACACGTTTTGATAGGATATGTATATTTTGGTTTGCTAATAACTTCAGCGCCGTTGGTCTAATCTTCATACAACTTTTCCCAAAAAGTCCCATCCGCCTCAGCTACTTCCTGGAAAGTTTTTTTTTTTTTAGTAAATCGGGGTCAAGAAAAAGCCAGTCCCAAAATGTGTTTACCACAAGCAATTTTCCATGGTCATTTTGGACACAGCCACAGCCAAAAGATTAAATGGCATAACACCAAAAAAGCTAGAACTTGATCCAGAAAGCATACTCATAGGGGGCGATTATGAGTTTAGGCAGTGCGGGAGCTGGGGGTACACCACCACCATGCCCCAGCACTGCTGAGACTCACCGCCTCCCACCCGATTATGACTTCAAAGTGGTCTGGCGGGCAGCGTGGTGGTCCCACTGCTCTGCCTCTTTTAAAGGCAGTGGTGCCTTTGAAAAAGGCACCACAATGGGACCGCACAACAAGGTTCATACATGGCATAGACTCGAAAGTCCACACCATGCAAGAACTGGTGCACATGCACACATGGGGGCACAGATTATGACCCCCTGTGTGCATCCACATGTGAAGGAGGCAGAAGGGGCCCCTGTAGAGTCCCCTTTGATTCCTCTCCGCCACGGTGTTTATGGAGGAGGAACCTCCATGACACCGCCAACAGAGAGGAAACTCCTAATATCCAAGGGCCCGCCAATCGCAAGGCGGCCTCTGAGTGCCACAAAACCACCAAGAAACAGGGTTTCCCTGGCGGCGGTCCCAGGGTCGTTCCGATCTCCCAACTCATAATGGAGTGGTCAGACCGCCAGTGCGGTGGTGCTGGACCACCACGCCTCCACAAGTCTGACGGTCCGAGGACTGCCAGACTCGTTATCTGGCCTTTAGTAATTTTATGTCAATCCGTTCAATAGATTTTGAGAAATTGTTGCTCAATATTTATGTATATTTCACACCGCAAAGGATCCCTGAAGTTCGCAACAGATTTGTGGATCCGCAAGCTCAACAACGCATTGTGATTGACTGGCTGCAACCTAAAGGTAAAGTTGCAGCCACCATCTTAGGACTCAGCGACTCAGTCTCCAAGCCCTGAAAAATAAATCAATATACAAAATAAGGGGGCAGTGTAGGGGGACCCTAACCCTCCTGGGCTTTATGTGGGGGTACCTGGGTCAAGTTTTTAATAACATTTGTTTTTGGGGGTTCCTCGGACCCACCGCGATGCTCAGTACAACACCCCTATAAATTCACAGCAGATCTGCGGATCTGTAGCACACAAAAAAAAGAAAAATGTGGTGTGTGCAGTAGGCCCAGCTGCCAACCCCATGCCGCACATAACATTGGAGATCTTACTTTATGTTAAATAAAACATAAAAATTCACTGAAATAAACAAAGGTTAAAGTGACATTATAACTAGGTGAAAATGTCTATTAAAACATAACATTTTAAACTAACAAAACCACTGAAATTTACCAGCTAGAGTTCTCTACTGTAACTATAACTCATGCCCTAAAGTAACGATAACTTACATCCTCGCCATGCATTGCTTATTCCCTCGCATTACATCACTCATGACATGTTCAGTGACTGCATTGATAACAGCCCTAATAACATCTGAAATTACATCATTGGTGTGCCTGGGGAGGTATAAATATGATTCCCCACTTGAAATAAAAAGTAATATTTATTTATCTAATATACTTTCTAAGGTCCCATTGAGTTATGGGTTTGTATTAGAATTTTGTTCAAAATGTGTGACGTTGTTCAGTCATGCACCTACGATTAGTGCCAATGGATGGTCCATGCTTGTGCAACCCTCAACGGAGAGAATATCATTTTATGATTGGAAGACAATGGAGGAAATGTGAAATATTGGCTAGAGCTGCTCCCCTTGGAACATGGGAACCAAGTTCAAATCTCAGATTTGGCTTTTGCTCAATGTTTTGTTCTTCTGTGCAAATCCCTAAATTTCCCTATGCCCAAAAAGAAAAAAAAAGTGTGATGTAAACTGGTTCTGTTGTAAAGCGCTCTAATGTCATTGGACTAGGTTTGTGCTATAAAAAAGTGTAAATAAACCCAACCTCATTGCCTGCGTTTCAGTACTGTCCATCACAAATCTGGAGTGGCAGGCGTGTAGGGGATAATGTAAAAAAATAGTAAAAAACGTATCTTCTCGCCGCTCTCCCGGACATCGTCTCAGTCTCTCCTCTCCGGAACAGGAAGCAGCCAGACTCCCTCCCCTATGCCAATCACAATGCTGCAATGCAGCATTGTGATTGGCCTGAGCGCCATGGATCGGAGCTGAGCCAGGGAATTGGGGTCTGGGCATGTTCTCCATGCAGGCTGCAATGCAGCCTGCATGGAGAACATGCAAAGTGTGCATGACTGTTTTGGACAGCCCCAGAGGGCTGGCCAAACAGTCATTGCGCACTTGGAGTGGGCAAACCACTCCTCCCCTGTTCTGAGAGCAAAGAAGCCCAGCCCGCCTGGTAAAGCTGCTCAGCAGGAACAAATACAATGATAATAATCTCGAGTTATTATTATTGTATTTGTTCTTTCTTTCACTGCTTTGTAGAAGTGAGGCAATGCTCCTCCGCCTTAGCGGAGGATCCGCCACTGCTGCTTTTTCTGAAAGCCCAACTATCTTCCCAGCCACATGAAGGTTGCACATAATAGGCCGAAACACCTAAATTCTATCATCACAACAGAAAAGTTAAAAGAGCCCTGAACCCTATCATAACAACTGAGAAGTTAAAAGAACCCTGAACCCTCTCATAACAAGAAGCAAAAAGAATCCTGAAGCTTATCAAAACAATCAAGAAGTTTGAAGAACTCTGAAACCTATCATAACAACTGAGAAGTTAAAAGAGCCCCAAACTCTATCATAACAACCAAGAAGCTAAAAGAACCCTGCACCCTATCATGACAACTTAGAAGTTTAAAG
This sequence comes from Lissotriton helveticus, assembly GCF_964261635.1. Taxonomy (NCBI): domain Eukaryota; kingdom Metazoa; phylum Chordata; class Amphibia; order Caudata; family Salamandridae; genus Lissotriton; species Lissotriton helveticus. The sequence goes on from NC_136065.1 coordinate 614,201,548, forward strand.
CACAGCAAACCCTATCATAACGACAGAGAAGTTAAAAACACCCCGAACATTAGCACAACAATTGAAAAGTTAAAAGCACCCAAGCACTATCATAACAACAAAAAGGTTAAAAGAACCCTGAACCCTATCATAACAACCGAGAAGTTAAAAGAACCCTAAAGTCTATCATAACTACTGAGAAGTTAACAGAACCCCGTATCCTGTCATAACAACCAAGAAGTTAAAAGAACCTTGAACCCTTTCCGAACAAACGAGAAGTTAAAAGAATCTTGAACCCTATCATAACAACCCAGAAGTAAAAAAGAACCTTGAACCCTCTCATAACAACCGAGAAGTTAAAATAAATCTTGAACTCCATCATAACAACCCAGAAGTTAAAAGAACCTTGAACCCTCATAACAATTAAGAAGTTAAAACAACCCCGAACTCTATCATAACAATCGAGAAGTCAAAAGAACCCTGAACCCTCTCATAGCAACAATATGTTAAAAGAACCCTGAACTCCTCATAACATCCGAGACATTAAAAGAGCCCTGACCACTCTCATACCAATGAGAAGTTAGAAGAACCCTGAACCCTATCATAACAGCCGAGAATTTAACCGCATCAGTGCGTCGCTTTTTCCTGCTGTGCGCTGAAGATTTGAAAATCCCACGGTTCATGACGAGCTCAGCTCGTCATGAGCGTACGAGAGGTGTACCTCATGACGAGCTGAGCTCATCATCAGCGTGGATGTGGTTAAAAGAACCTTGAACCCTCTCATAGCAATGAGAAGTTAAAAGAGCCCTGAACCTTGTCCTAACAACTAAGAAGTTAACATAACCTTCGTTGAATCCTGTTAAAGAGGGGGGACATTCAGGAGATATGAAACTAACTAGAGTTGCTGATACACAACAGTGCAGGTTAATATCGTTCAGAAGCACCCTCCCACGCATTTTCTTTAAGTCATCTGCCTGCCTAAAAAGACCTGATGCATATAATATTTGCAACATTTCATCAGTCATTCCAGCAGAGCTGTGGTTATTTACAAGCACTAAATGGACGGGGAAACTGCTTGAGATTCAGACTTCCAAGTAATTTATTGTGTGGCCGCCCAAGCATTACAGAAACTATAAGATTGTGAAAGTGAATACCATGCTACAATAAATGGTCACATGGCTTTCCACAATTACTTGCAAAATCATGCCGAAGCAGCATTGCCAGATATAGCCCAGAAGCTAGTAGCAATTGAAGCAATCTAATTGACCATGGAAAAAGAAAACATTGCAAGAAGATTTGCAACCTACTGCATTTGACAATTGGACAAATTATCACATTTAAGAACCTCTGCATATTTTCAGCATAATTAGTGTGCTTTAAAAAAAATGCAAAACCTCACTTTTATACGATGAGCAAGTTAAGTGTATTTTGTCTTTTTTAATTCCTGAGAAAATAAAATGAAGTGCACCTATAACATGGTTCCTTTAGGGTGCCATAAACTTTGCAACTGAACCGGAGTACAGTTTAGGATTGGATCTGTAGGGTTGTCCCTAGTGATACAATTCAGTCTGAGTGTGGAGTGTTTTGGCATCTACCCCAATACATATTTGTTGAAATATCCAACTTAACACAGTTTGAGTAGGTTTAGTGGTTTCAGTTAACTATACACACTTTGATAACTACTTTGGATTTCATAATGGTGTTATAGATTAAAATCGTATATGATCAAAATGATGCAGAAAGGAAACTCTCTTCTGAACGTTCAGTGACCAAGAATCTACTGAGGGAGTTGCACAAGAAGAAATAGAATGTTAGTGCTCGGGGTACTCTTTCATCTGTGAATCAGCACCCGTCCTACCCACTGCACCCACAAATTGATGTCCTCCACTGGGAGTCTGGCTCACTTTCATGCTGATGAGCTCCAGACGAAGCTGCCAGTATGTCTCAATGTCCTACATCTGATGGCCCCTTAGTATGAATGTATTACTAGGGGTATGCCATCTGCAGTGCGTAATAGTCCTGGTGGCGGGAACTGAGACTCATTTCTGAAGACCGAGGCATATTTTTCATTATAAGACGTACGGCCAGATTCATCAATGTCCCGTTTTGCGAGTCCTTAATAGCGATTATTAAGGAATCGCTATTAAAGACTCGCAAAACGGGATTCATGTAGAAATCGCAAATAAAAATTGCGATTTCTACAGCTTCCTTATTTGCGATTAGCAAATTGCTAATCGCAAATAAGGAATAACTCCCCATTCATTCCCATGGGCCTAAAGGCCCATAGGAATGAATGGGGAGTCACTCCTTATTTGCGATTAGCAATTTGCTAATGACAAATAAGGATGCGATTTCAAGGGTGCCAGGGATGTCCAAAGGACACCCTGTAGCACCCCTGAAATGAAAATGTAGCCTGATGTTGCGCACACACATGTCCAAAGGACATGTGTGTGTGTAACATACAACTTAGAAAAATGCACTAAAGTGCATTTTTCCAAGTTTTCGCTATTTACCACGAAGTCAGACTTCGCGGTAAATAGCAGCCAGAAATTGCGAATTCGCAATTTTTAAAAGGTTCATGAATTGCATTTAAGGAATCTCTCATTGAGATTCCTTAAATGTGATTCTTCGCAATTTTGCGCTTTCTGTAATAGCGATTTTTGCATTTGGGATGATGAATCCCAAATGCAAAAATAGCGCTCGCAAAGGGCCGGATTCTCAGAATCTGGCCCTTTGCGAGCCGATTTTACAATGATAAATCTGGCTGCAAGACCCTGAACAAGAGAATAACTGAAGACGGAAGGGGGATGAGAAAGATAGGAAAACAGTACCGTATGGAGAATGCAGGAAATCCTGCGAAAGTAAGACAAAAATAGTTAAATGCAGGGTGGTAGAAGAAGGGACATGTCTTACAATCAAAGCTAGGCAGCCCTGCCACTTGCCAAAATCTGGCATTCAGCAGCACTTGCGGTGGGATCCAAAGTTAAACTTTCGGCCACTGCACCATTTAATTTTTTTAAAAATTAAGCACTGGCGCACCTAGGGGCATATTATCAAAGACAGGCGATACATTATCGCCGCTTTTATCGGCAGGAAACTGTCGATAAAGCGGCGATAATGGGCTTGATAATATGCTCTATGAATTCCTATCGAAGCACATGTTAGATGTCTTCACATCTAACATGTGCTTCGATAGGAATTCACAGAGCATATTATCAAGTCCATTATCGCCACTTTATCGGCAGTTTCCTGCCGATAAAAGCGGCGAAAATGTATCGCCCGTCCTTAATAATATGCCCCATAGTTATTTATCCGAGTCACATAGAAGACTTGGAAATTCTGGTGTGGCCCTAAGCGCCGTGACACTGCACATGCCCAAACACAATGCCTACCACTGATTGACATTTACCTATTAAACTCCTTCTGTCAGGGGGATGTGGCACTGCCGACTGGTGGCAGTGGTGGTAGTACCACAGGTTTTCCAAAGCAAAGCCTTTGATGCTCATTTAGTTGTAGGACAATCAGTAACATTGGCACATTTTATTGCCGCCCCTGAAGAAGTAATGTTCGTGATGCAACCTACCAGGAGACAAACATATTTGCACATGCAACAATGCCACAGCATTCATCTTTTTAATACTTCTGATATTTTGTCTATTTTACATAACAAATCTAACAACATATTTGTGTCTAAACAGCACATTTCTCCAATGGTCCAGTAACATGATTTATAAGGGAGATGAAAATGTAAATTGTGTCCATTATTCCCTCTATCAGCATTCTGATAGAGCAGCACTCCTTTGGGAGTGCCACTCTGCCAAGTAAACACGCTGCATAGAAATCAATGCATAATAAAAACCTGACTCTTCAGACATGCTCTGAAATGCAGCAAGTGCTTGTGAAGTGCTAGTTGTGAGTTGATTTGTGTTTTGTCTACTTTAGACCTGCTCTTCATGATGATGGATGGGATCAGACAGATCAGATGACTGCTCTTGTCTTTACAGCGGATGCAGCAATCTCTATAGAAAGGCGTAGCAGTAGCAGGTATTCCCTTCAAATTGTAGCATTTTATCTCGATCTGGACAGTTCCCTCTGAATTCATTTGATTTTGTCTAAAGATTCACAAATTTCGAAGTAGATAATTTACAAATACTCATACTACAATGGAAATCCAGCAATGATTCTAATTGTCCGTGCTAATCTGTAACTATAATGAATGATATTATGGATTTAGTGGAATATTTAAGAAAGGGAGCAATTCCCTTGCAAATGAAATATTTGTTATGCACTGTATACGCGCTTTTATCCAATGGCACATTTAAATCAAGGAACATTAAGGGTTAAATAGGTTACAGCTGAGCAATGAAGACATGGTAGGCTTCTTATATGAAGCCATTTATTGTAACGTTGTTCATTAAGCCACCAGAGACACATACCAGGCAGCAACCCTTTCCAACTGTCACCTAAACATTCTCCTTGAGAACATGGAATTACCAAATGGCAAGGTTCCACTCTCAACACTATAGCATAAAGCACTACATGGGTTTCCCTTTAAATAACAACACAACAAAGCAATTGATAAGTTTCACATAAAGGGAAAGAACAAAAGGTGTACATAAAGGGAAAGAACAAAAGCAAAATCCCTCCAATGACCTTCTAACAAAATGACTAATAAACAATATGGAAAAAGACTAATTATAAATAAAATGTCTCTTCATATATAAAAGTTCGAATATGAAAACAGAATTATATATAACAAAAGCAGTTAATTTCACCTAGCATTAAACATTTCACAAAATGACAAACTCTCTGAATGACATACAAGCTAGGAAGAACCACTAAATCACTCTCTAAAGTGAAAAAGTACTTTCTTTACTCTACTACTGTATCTCACCATCATTCACCACCTCCATTTCTTCACGACACTCATCATCGCTTCCACTCATTCCTTCTCCATATCTCATTTTAGCAAATCAGCAGATATTCCACAATTTACCATCTTCTTTCCACACACTATTGCTTTCTCTTCCAAACCTCTAACAGGTGGACTAAACTTGGACCCCTCTTTCTTTATATGTATAGGTTTCTTTACCAGTACTGCATCATCAACTTCAATGTCAAAGTCCTTGACTTTATTCTTCTCATCAAAGTATTTATTTTGCTTTTCAGGTACAACTTCTACACGTTTCCTTACACACTCATCCGTCAACTTACCATTCTTGATTCATTTGCTTATCCAAACAGGGCAGAAGTTGTGTTGGCTCTCCGACCGCACAACAATCCAAATGGTGACACATCAGTAGATGCATGTGGAGCTGTGTGGTAGAACAACAACATGACCCTAACCGCATTGGCCACCACATAGTTGTTGGCCACAGCCTACTGTATACACTCTCCCACCACCCTGTTCATCTTCTCAACCAGGCCATTGGTTTGCGGATGATACGACGAGCTTTCAAAATGTTTTACACCATTAGCCTACAAAAAACTCTCCACCTCACTCGAAAAAACTGTGTACCATTATTAGACACCAGTGGACTGGGAAACCTTCCTTTAAAAACACATCCTTCAGAAATTCAGCAACCACTCCTGATATAACTTCCATTGCAAATTTTACCTCTGGCTATTTGGTGTAATAATCCATCATGACCAATGCAAACTTAGAAGAAGATGCCAATGCACTAAATGGTCCCACAATGACAATTCCTATCTTTTCCCAATTTGCAGAAGGTAAATCTATTAGACACAAAGGAGGTGTGCAGCCTCGTGGTTTTATCACAACGTGCATACACAACACATTCCTTGACTACCTCATCAATTTCTTAGTCCATGGAGGGCCCCCAGAAAGGCAACATCTAACATTTTTTCATCATAGTATCCCCTAAATGACCTTCATGAGCACATATTATGATTAGGGCTCCTGGTTTTATGGTATTTCTTTTTTTAACATTTCTGTCTGTATTTATCCATATTTATTTTTGGGCCATTTTATCTGTATTTACCCATATTTATTTAGTGCTTTGTGGTTAAATGAAGTTGTAAAACTGTATATTTCCATATGTATTTAACTGCTAGACATGTAGTCATACTATGATGACTGTCGTATTTTAGCTATTTAAGCAGCCGAATATTGCATATCAATACATCCACAGTTAAATATTAGCATTATACCACAAACGTATGTTGACTTATGTCGTTATTTAAAGAAATGTCATCATGTTTTTTAACTTCCCATGCTGTCCTACTGCTCAGCTGTTGGGCTATAATTCATGAAAGACAGCACGGAGAGTCACATAAAAGGAGCCTAGTTTTCTGTATTTATCCCCTTTTAAAAATAAATGCAGACACAAAACACATTGCTTTCTCTCTGTATTTATTTGTAAAAACTGCAAACTGGGAGCCTTAATTATGATGGCATTCCTCAACACTACAGGTGGTACCAACTTGCCAGCTCTCATCAACAATCCATCTTCTTCCAACAAATCTTCTGCTACCTTTACATAAGTCCTCAACTCAAAGCTGAGATTCCTCTCTCTTGGCCACCCTGACGCAATGTATTTCATGACTGACCCCATTGAAGAATCTTTTTCAACAGCCATTCTTGTCCAGAAATAGCACACATCTGTGGTAAATCTACAGCGGCTGCTAAGCAATCTTCCTTGTCTTCATCACCTCCACCAACATATTTTTCAACACTCAGAGGACCGTTACAAATAGTCAGCACTGCCATTATTACTATCCGGGATATACTCTGGGACAAAAGAAAATTGCAGCAGCTTAGATGACAACCTAGCAATACGTGACGTACAACCTCTAGCATTTCTTCAAGTTAAAATGAAAATTAAAGGTTTATGATCCGTTTGAATTCTGAACTTACTTCCCCAAATATAATTTCTAAACTTCATAACTGCCCATCAGTAGGCTAACAGTTCTTTTTCGATTGCCAAATACTGTTTTTCTCCATCAGTTAACACACATGAAGCATAACCAATAGTTCCTATATCTCCATCATCTTCTTGACTGAGTACCGCCCCTATACCGACATTAGTGGCATCAACAGGAAAAACACACTGCAACTCGGGATCATAATATTTCAGAACTTTGGGTGAAAACAATAGGCCCTTATCCCAATGAAACACCTCTTGGAATTCCGTATCCCACTCAAAAGAAACCCCCTTCATGAGCATATGTGACAAAGGTCTCAATTAAGTGGCAAAGTTCTGTATAAACAGTGATTTAAATTCACGTAGGCCTAAAAATAATTTAAGGCCAGTCATGCCTACAGGCAGTTTGGTCCGATTTATACATTCAGCTAGACTTGATTTTGATGTAATGTCATTGCTGGTAACCAGATGCCCCAAGTACTCAACTTTATCAGTGAGGAATACACACTTATCCCTTCTTAAGACAGCACCATTTATTTCAATCTATTCAACATCTGCTCAAGAAATAACATCATGTGTTTGTCTATTTGGTGCAAATATTAGCATGTCATCCTGAAATACAGACAACCCCTTTACACCCTTCAGCATGCTAGCCATCACCCACTGGAATACTGAGGCTGCAGAGGCAAGCCCGAATAGGATGCAGCAGCACTGATATGTACCTAAAGGAAAGACGAATGCTTTTAAATGACTAGATTCTGTTACCAGCTTGATTTGGTGGTACGCTGTAACCAGGTCTAACGTAATGAAAACCCTGGCCTCCTTTTAGCCAGCTAATAGTTCATAATTGTTGGGCAAGGGATACAAATCCACCTAGAGTTCTTTATTGAGACAGTGTAGGTCCACACAAACCAGCAGTTCACCACTTTCCTTGCAAGCAACCACCATAAGATTTAACCAGAAGGACAAATAGATGGGCTTGTCTATCCCACGTTTGTCCAAAGAGTCTAACTTTTTCTCCATATCTTCCCGTATACTAAAAGGAACCTTTCAAAGTTTATGTTTTAATGGTTGTGCCCCTTCCTTCACTATTATCCTGAGTTTGTAATCCTGGACTTCCCTTAACTCTTCTGAGAAAACATGAGGCTACCTATTCATGATATTTCGCAAATCTAAGATGTCTCTAACAGCCAACACCTGCTTTCTTGCCCCTGGTCTGAGATTCATTCCAAATAAGACCTGGTGGAACCACCTTAAAATGTTAAATCCCTTGTGGGCTCCATAAACCTTTCTAGCTATTCTTCAACCTTTGAACTCCAATATGTCCTCAATGTAGCCACACACATTTATATCACGTCCCTCATAAGATACCACTCTCCAGTCGGGTGATAATAGATGTCTAGTAGGCCATACACTGTCATACAGGTCTTGGGTGATCATGGTGATAGGTGCCCCAGAATCCATCAGTAGTCTCAGCCTTTTGTCACACACCATGATCTCCACATATGGATCCACACACATCTCCTGATTGCCCACTTTTACTTTCTCACTTTTTACAACCATGACCATTTCTCTTAGATCTTTGCTGATACTCACATCATCCTCCTCTTGAATATCATTATCAGTAATACATTTGACTGATGATTTTTGTTTTGCTTTAGAAGCTTGACACACCTTTGTAAAGTGACCCTGCCTGTTGCTGAACCTACAAGTAGAAAACTCCCACCTCTGTCAGCCCTAATGATGTGCAAACATTCACCCCACACTGTGCCAAGGCAGGGCACATTAAAGGCTGGAGTCACCATACAAACATGTGCCCACATGTTATGCTGTGTGAAAAGAATCATTGTGCCCACAAGCTGTGCAGGTCAGTGCTGAAGAAACCTTCCCCTCAAATAGTAGCCGACATGTTGGAATAAATTGACACCAATCAGCTGAGATGCCCTCTCTTTGATGTTAATAAGACGCACTGTGAGATGATGGCCAAATAAGCTGGACCACTTCACTTCCAGTAACTCTGAAGTAAATATACTGAAAGTATTAATAAGAAACACTATTAAGACAACATATACTTCATCAAATCAGAGAAATTTACTACACACAAGTACTACTTTCCCATCTACATTCAGTCAAAAACACCCACACCTGAACAGCAGAGTATATGAGATGTATTCAGCAATGGTTTTGTCATATGAACAGTAGGGATATTTGATATTATGATCAGTAGCACAAGCAGTCATTCTGTTGAATAGATTTCTTTTAAATAAGTCTTCACGTGGCTTGTATTTTATGAAGAATATATTGTCTTACTAGTGTTTCTTATTAACACTTTCAGTATATTTAATAATGAGAATTTAAAACTAAATAATAAAAATATGTTTGTGAAACACCCTGAATGCATTTCTTAAGCTATTTTTCTATTATCTTTTTTCATTAAAACAAGATTTTGAATTGAAATATTTTAGTTGCCTCAGGTTCTTATACATTGATTTTTTGCCCTGCCTCAGGAACTTATGTTATTAGCATGGGGTCCCTTTTCTTTGCAAGTACTGATTGCTTCACTTTGATTAGTGTCCTGTCGCTGCTCGCACTGTGATTGAGGTACTATTTTTTTCTTTTTCCCCTGTTGCTGTTGGCCATGTTGTATCTTCTCTTCAACCTTCCTATTGTCCGTGTTGCTTCTTCTCGCCCAAAAACCACACACCCTTTGCTTGGTCTTTCATCCACGTTGGCCAAGTTGCCTCGCACCCACCTGCCATAAGAAAAAAAAGCTATAGGACCCGGCTAGCGCTGGCCACATCATAGTGCTTTTTCTGGTTGTACGGCATTACAACGCGGGCTTTTACCCCGCATGCCATTACAACGCAGTTTTTACAACGCAAGTCGTTACAACGAATTACGTTGGGTGGCGCTGGATAGTGGAATAGTTTAATTTTCTATTCCAACTCCAGCCCACATTGACAGTAGGGAAGGTGTTGGATAGAAAATGAAACTATTCCCTATCCTACAGCGCCCTCCAGCGCAAGTCGTTGTAACGACTTGCGTTGTAATAGCAGCATTGTAATAGCAGTGCGGGGTAATTCCCGCGTTGTTATGGATGTTTTCCACTTTTTCTTCTAAATTTTACCACTGCTGCTCAGTTACGATGCTGTACATCATGACTTGAGGACATTGTCAAAGCCAATATTCTTCGCATGGGCGAGGCATATTGGCTTTTCCAATGTTTGTTTCCTTATAAGCCTGCTTCTGGTGAACCCCGCCTCAATAAATGTACGACTCTAACAAGTCCTTCTATGATAATTGTCCAGCACAGTCAAGAAGTACAGCAGCAACCTCAGCGGCCATATGTTTGTTAAAAAAAAGGGCATAATTTGAAATGCTAAAATTTTGAAGGTGTACTTAATTCATTGAAGGAGTGCAATTTGCACTGCGAACGCGCTCTTCAGGGTGTTACATGCTGACGGCCTTTTCAATTTGAGTCCCATTAGGTTGGGCTTAGCAGACATGGTTTAATTTCCTTTCATTTTCCCGCCATGCGGTAGGGTTTTATCTTGTGGGATATTTCCATTAATAACGATGTCTTATTAGCCATCTGTTAAAGGTCTGTACCATTAATTCAAGTGAAAAAACTGAACAGGGAACTCCTGCGCTTTTCAATTACACGAAACATGATGTCTTCAGACCGATACCTTAATTACATTTTAGAAAATGGCATTTAGAGCTGCGTAGTTTTGATTGGTTGATGGTGTCCTCTCCTTGTGAAAAAGTTGTAATAGGTTTTCAAGTCTGGGAGTGTGTCAGGAAGGAATCATAAAAGGAACTCTCTTCATTTTCAATTTAATTAAGCAGATTCCGCGTCTGATGCCCTCAGCAAACAGACTGACGGTCAACTTGTTATTACTTTATCAAGACACCTGCTTGACAATCACATAGGAACATATTCACAAAATATTTGACAACAGGGAGCAATGTGCAAATAGTAGATTTGACTCTGTGATTGGAGCAGATTTCCACCTAATAGGGCATACAAATTTCCCCAGAACTATGCCTGGATATCGACGCAAATCACAGATTTGTAGGTATATGCAGAACCCATGAACCACTGGCATCAAATTTGCTATTATACTATCACACTTAATTTGCATATACATCATCGTTTTTTTCCTATTTCCCGTCGGAAAACAAATTTGGTGAGGTGAAACTCCTATCTGCACACCTATATAAATTCTATGGATTTTTTTTCACTGACTGTTTTCACCCATGCACCATTCTATTTTAGGGCTAACTTTAGGTGTGCAAGTGGAGAGTGGAAACCAGTGAATATCAGTGGGAGATTCAAACTTTGTGCATGCTCAGTGGCTACAAAATGGCCACCTTTCCTGTCCCTTACGGCAGATCTCTTTTGACCCACCACAAAATTTATGATTACGGAACCTCCTTCGTGTTTGTTTATGCATTATAAGTGCAATTTCCGATTTAGAATACCATTAGTGCTGAAAGACAGAGTTAGCAAGCGCAACTAGCAATCATAAGTGCATTTTTGCTGCACCTAGTGCAACCATAGTGGAACCAAAATGTTTGCAAATCAGGCTTTTGCATTGAGGACTAAACCGTGACGATGGCTCAGTGAGGTAAACGCTTTCCCATGAAAAAAAATGTGTTGATCTGCAGGTTATGATTTTGAATTCTGGCAAGGCAGAGTCAGCCATTCATCCTTCCAAGGTCAGTAAATTTAGTACTACAAATGAAGTAACAGTAAAATCTATTATTTGTAGGCTGGGCAGAGTTCACAGAGTTCCTCGAACTGTGCTGAGCTACACGAAGTTCCGCAAGTTACAGAGTATGTTTGGTGGCGCTGTTCGTGCTGAGTTTTAGTACCGGGTGTTACTCCCACGCTGGAAAATCAACACGAACTGCACCATGTGCAGCGCAAGAGTGCGCTGCTTCTTTCTGCTGCACAAGTATATTTTCTACTCGAGCAGCAGTTTCCTCAACACAAGCGGATGGTTTCTCAATGTGAGCGATCACAGCCACCCGCGTTGAGAAATCTCGCTGGGAGGTGGTCTAGAGTTTGATTTTCCTCGCTCGCGCTCACCTGCTTAACTTTGGAGTGCGAGTACAAAACTCCCCTTCTCTTCGCAGAGCAGATTTGTTCAGAACTCATTTGCTCCGCGGAGTGCTGAAAACTCCGTGAACGGATTGGAGTTCACCACCCAGGCCTAATTATTTGCAGTTTATAGAAACAACAGAAGAGTGGTATTTAGCTCTCTAAAAAATACGAGGCATTATTTCAGAGCTTATTCACGTGAATCTAGTTTATGACAGTGGTGGTGTTCTATTAGGCTAACCACAGGTTTGTGGACTTATGAGTTTGATACTTTGATCATAATTTGAAAAACAAGGCATCCCAAAGTCTGGTAAGGGGGGGTTGAACTAGCACAGGCTGTGGTTGAATGGCAGCTACCGGGTGTAAGCCAGGATGCTTGTAGAGTCAATGACTGGCAGAGAACGAACACCTTGAGAGACAGGCCTTACTTTTGTTTGTCACACTGTTGCTACTATGGTGCACTAATTATTAGTGCACTAATGTTTTGATGCCAATCTGTCCTGTGAAAATATGGTGTGCTTCAAGTTGTAAGAACTGTGATGACAGAGGTGGATATGGGGCAGTGATTGAAATGGGCAGGTACTGTCCAGTACTGAATACCTGCACTTCTTTAATTTGAAAGTGCGAGTGCCTGCACTTCTCAGCACTGCTGCAATACATTTAATAGGAGAGTACCAGCACTTCTCAGGAGCAAGCAGGTACTCTAAATAGTTCACTTCCGTATGCGCCGTTTATTATTGTTACTCAAAATCCTACTCTTCCTTGTCACCATTTTACAGCCGCCAGTTCTCCCTGAGGTTGTCAGTTCTTTGTTACCTGAAGCTTGGTATGATCAGGAAGTCTTGAAGGTCCTGGAGGGCTGATACCACTTGTGGAGCCTGGTTGGTGGGTCTTTATCTTTTAGGAGAGGGCGGCCGCTGACCCACAGCTTTTTCTGGTCTGAAGAAGGAGCTCCTGATTGTGTAGGGCTGTGCAGATGAAGCTGTACTTGGGAGCAATGCTTGAAACTTCGTTTCTAAGCCTTTGAAATTCTTGGCGTTTCTGTGACAGGTTGGGTCAGCTCAGGGTTGTCAACTTAAATTGGGTTTCTTGTTCAAATTCATGACAGCAATTTCTTTAGTGCACATCCTCTGATCTCCCTTACCCTCAGCTTCTTAGTCTGAACCTCGATCTAAGAAGGTACAATATGTCACATAAAAGGGCCACCCATTGATGGGCCAGGTAGCAGGTGCAGACATTCATTTGTGCAGCCATGCCCTACACAAGTACCAGGTACAGCATATAATCTTTGATTTGTACTTTACGCTCCCGCAGAAGTTCTGTTGCATGGAAGATAGCATCTGTGTAGTTATTCAACTCATTGGCAATTACAAACTACATCTTCACAATCGAAAAGAAAAGTGATTGGTCTCACAGTCGAGCATCTACATATGAGCTATAAGTCATGTATTTCCAGTTACTGTCATTACAATTATTCGAGTTCACAACATCTGAATGCTGCTATGCTAACCCCATCTTTAACTGTATCCCAGCCAGACACCTTTTGTCAAAGTCAGCCACCCCCATCTTTCACAAGGAAGAACAACCGAGGCAAATCTTTGATTGCTTGGGTCCCTAGATTGTGCAACTCCCACCTTGAGATCCAAACCTACCTCCAAATGACTAAGGGACATATTTACAAGGCTGGAGCGCACGATGGTGAGGTATATTTACATGGCCTTCTAAATATGGCCCCTTTCATGCATTAGTCTGCGTTAAAGGGATGTTTCCTGGGTCTTGCTGTACGCATTCCTATGCAACACACATGGATTCTGACGCATTCCCAGATTTACAAGGTTTCATAGACCTGGAATGCATCAGATTCTAATGTCCCCATTTTTTTGCTCTTTCTAAGTGTGCTGCATTCTGCAACACACATAGAAGAAGGAAAATGCCATAAATTATTGTTTTTGTGCAGAAGGTGTCCCTTCCAGCACAAAAACAATCATTTCTGCAATGCAAGCACCCTTGCACCGTGGTGCAAAGGTGCCTGGGTTGGTGCTAGGCAGCAAATTGTGCACCAGCACAGAGGAAAGCACAGGGATGCATCGTATTTACAGCAATACGATGCATTCCTGCACTTTCCTAATGATGCAGCTCAGCAAAATGTCTTTCAACGACACACGGTATCATTTTCTAGTAAATATGACCCTAAGGGCCAGATTTACTAACATTTTGTGTAATGGTAACACAATTTTTTTGAGGCATCCATGACGCAAAATGCTAGTAGATATTTACAAAGTCACACAAGGGGCAATATGCGCCTCCTCACGTGGAACTGCAACACATTTTTTTTAATATAATGCAGCAGCTTCCACTGCATTGCGTTACATTTCATTCTGGGAGGCAGTCCATGGGTGGAACATGGGCGTTCCATTTATCCACCCATGGATTCCACACAATCTCAAATTTACAAAGGTTTGTAAACCTGGGATTGCGTGAAATCGCTACACCTCCCAGAGGATGGTGTAACGAGGAGGAACATCTTTTTTCCTCCTCATTATTTCCTCTTTGTATGTGTGCTGCAATCTGCAGCTCACATAGAAAGAGGAAAATGCCAGAAGAGATTGCTCTTGTGCAGGAAGTTATTCCTTCCTGCACAATAACTGTTGCAAGCATTTTTAAACTAAAAATAGAAAAAGAAACTCCTTTGAATTTTATATGCTCACTTCTTAGATTCCAAGCACCTTGCGCCTATGATCAATGTACCTATCTTTTATAAGAATTTATTTTGCTTTCAAAACATTTCACACCACCAAAATACTCTCTCTTTCCCCTGATGATCCTTTTCGTTTTTATTTGGTATGTGTAGCTACCACCAGCTCGTGCACGAATATCACATCACGCCTGGTATGTGTTTTTAGGCTAAAAACTCTATGCATGCTAAAACTTGTAGTTTCATTTTTACCTTTCTAGGCAAGGGTTCACACATCCTAGAATGCAAATTACTATTGGCTTATTTACATGGGCAGTGGCATAACTTCAGGAAGGGTGCTTGCAGTGTTACACTCCACCTAATAAATTTATTTTGTGACATACAGTTGGGTAAAGGTGCTTCCAGTTGCTGTCTTACCGCTGATGTGGAACTTCTGCTGGTCACCATACCTTTCTTAGATTATCAAGATTAAGCACAACAAGAACAGTGTTAGAAATATAACCATCCTATAGACAGGGATTCCTGATTTTGTACGAGTTTTATCTCCTTGAGCACATCTTGTCAGGATAAAGAGAAATTACCATAACACGCTGTTTGTGAGAAAATCTACCAAGATGTACTGATTTGTGATTATCAATTAACGTTTAAGCCCTGAAGAAGTCTCATTGTCTGAGACGAAACGCGTTGGCTGGCTAAGAAGGAAATCCATTTGTGTTCTTGGATTTTTCCTGTGTGGAATTACTACAATAAAGAACTTGAATAAGAAAATCTTACAAGAATCCGGACTCTTTTTACAAGATCGTGCACTTTCATATGTATTGTGGACATTTGAAACTACAAAGAAAATACTTTTTGAATGGGTGCTGATTTCTTATCATTCATTGCAATTTTTGGGCTTTGCCCTTGAAGGAACAAACAGGGTTGTGTTCCTAGGAATCACAAGCACCATCACGCCTATTTACAAGCCACAGGTGTAAGCAGGTGCATTCTTTCTGCCTCAACCCTTGCTTTTTATGTAATGGGTATGGTGAGGTGTCTGTCAGGTTTCACCAGGAATACACACACAAACAAAACACACACACACACTCTCTCCCTCCGTTTGGAAACCGTTCACAAATGTGGGTTGTTTCGAAAAATGAATGTGCTTTCTCTCATTTTGTACCCCTACCAATGGGCATTCCTCTCTCTTTCTGCTGCCCCTTAAGCCCTTCTCGAGCTCACTGTTCATTGGATAGTCAGCCGCGGTCGGTAGTAGGTGTACCTGCAGGGCGGTGACGTGGGGAGGGGAGGGGTGGGGGCAGGGTGGGGATGCAGTGCACGCAACAAAATTTGTTTTATTTGTTTATATGTTTACTTACCTGTAAAGCTCCGTAATCCATAGATTACTACCCCCCACCTTGCCCCTTCCCCTCCCCACGTCACCTCTCTGCAGGAACACCTACTACCGACCACGGCTGTGGATAAAGTATTTTCACATATGTGCCAGTGTGATTGTTAGAAAATCTGACGCTGACACCCCCACTCTCCCCTCCCCCAATGTTACTGACCAAGTTACGTCCCTGGTAGTGGCTGAGGACTGTGACAAATTGTTCGTTTAGCCATGGTACGATGGCTGCCTTCGAATCGGTGTTTGGAATGTATTTAAGTGCCAAAAAGTGTTGGTATTTGACGCTACAAATGTATCAAGTGCATTCTATGCCATCCTGATGTTTAAAAATGTTACTGGTGCTGAAATGTCAGCTTTGCTCATCGGAAAATCATATTTCGTCATATATTATCATATTAATCAGGCATAGTGACGCTTCTCAGTTTGAAACATCAATAAAGGCCTTGTTAACAAAAAACGGAGGTGCCCCACAGACTACAGTCAATGCAGTTAACGTTGTTTATGTATTCAATTTCCAAACTTGTTAAAAAAAAAGTAAAGACGCTGAAACGGATCTGTATCGTGAAATGCAATTTCTCCCTGCCAAATCTCCAGGCAGTCACAAAGGGAAAAGAATGAAAACACACAGAAGGACTGAGCAAAGGGAGCTAATCAAGGAGAATGCTTCAGATCCAAACGACAAGCATCAAATATGGCTGCAGTCACATGATAGTGAAATCCGAGCTTAATTTGAGCTGGTGGGTGCAGGTGGGTATCACAGGCGCCGCTTTTGGGCCCCTGGCCTTAATTTTCATCAACAGAGTTTGACCCAGTGCAACAAAGAGAAAGGCAGAAAGAAGGAGGAAAAGACTGATAGCAAAACAGTGACAAGCAAGGATACAAAATGAACCTGGAAGAGTGAGGGGAAAAGGGCTGGCAGGGCCTGGTGGTGGATGAAGAAGGCAGGAGGGGGAAATCAAGAATAAGCAGCATTTGACATCTGGCTTCCTGGCCATCGATAGCGCCAGCCGTGGGCTTCCGAGGAAGGCTTTGGGCCTGACACTTAGGGCCATATGTATCAAGCTAATTAGCATTCGCAAAGGCCGAAATTCTGCGAATTTCGGCCTTTGCGAATGCTAATTAGACAAATGGTATGTATCAAACATGTTTGATGCAAAATAAGGAATAGCAAAATTTGCTATTCCTTATTTTGCGATTGCACTTAAGGAATCGCAGATTTTGCGATTCCTTAAATGCAATGTATCAAACAAAAAATATTCAAAAAATGCCATTAAGGATTTGCAAATTACCACCAACTTCTAGTTGGTGGTAATTTGCGAATTCTTTTCAAAAATCATTTTTCCAAAAAACAAAAGGTGCCATATGACGCCCATACATGCCCTTAGGGCATGTATGTGCGCCATATGCCCCCAAATGTCTTTTTCAGGGGTGCAGCAGGGTGTTCTTGAGACACCCCTGCACCCTTGGAAAAATTCCTAATTTGCGATTAGCAAATTGCTAATCGCAAATTGCCCCTTCATTCCTATGGGCCTCCTGGCCCATAGAAATGAATGGGTAAATTGCGATTAGCAATTAGCTAATCGCAAATTAGGAATGGTAAGGAATCGCTATTATATAGCGATTTTGTACATACATACCGTTTTGCAAATTCCAAATAGCGATTCCTTAAAATTCGCTATTTGGAATTTGCAAAACGGAAGTATGATACATATGGCCCCTATTCTTTTTCAAATTAAGCACTGCGAGAAGCTAAACCAACAAGAAAGCTCGGTCGAGATACAGAATAAAGTGACATTTTCAGAGTTAAATGCGCACTACGTTCAAATATTGATGTGATATTTGAAGCTATAAAAATGACCCTACAATGTATCCCTTCATACAGATTGCCGGAGAGGAAGGTGCTAAAATATTTGGGCAAAATTAAAAATGTCAGCCACGTTCAGCGGGGGTGGGATTTGCAGTGAAACTGGGAATTTCCCAGCATTCTTTTGAGACTTTTGAGATTTTCTTACTCAGCCAACTCACCAATAGGTCAAAGGGTGCAAATAGCTTTTAGGGTCACGAAGGCACCATTGTTCAGAAAACACCCCCATATTTCAGCAGCTTTTTACTAGAAGCCTGATGACTTGCTATTCAAGCTCCCAAAAGCACAACGTCTTTCCTGCGCCAAGGCTTGGCAAAACTGCCTCCTAAAATGGCAAACTGAATTGGACAACATTAAGGAAGTAGAATGCAGAGGGCCGGCCAACTGGCGGTTGCACTTCACCAGTCACAGGAGACCTACCATATGCAGCCACTAAAGCCGCTCTGCTGCCGGATTAGCTGCACATGGGCAGAAAGGCGACGAGACAGCTGAGAGGATGAAGAGCCAATTGGAGAAACGGATTTTAAGATTGATTCCAATAAGGCTTTCACCGCCAACTGACGAGTCCCATCTGGGTCCATCAGTTTCCAATGTAGACAGTTTTTGAAGATGGTTCGCGACAGCCTCAATCCTGCCATGGTCTGTGGCGGGCAGCGTGTGAATGGACTGATTCCCAAAATGAGGAGCTTACAACACAGATGCATTGTTTCTGAATAAATTCTTCAGCGTTGATTCAAAAACAGGCTATAGCTATCACTGGCGCCCTCCGGCAGAGATATACTAAATATCACAAATAGGGGACACAAGCATTTATTTACAAGTTTATTTATTTACAAGTTTATATGGCGCTGTGAATCGACTCCCGAAGGAGTATCTCCGCGCCTTAGGCCACAACCAGAGAACAGACACTCGTCATCATTTTAATGAAATATGCAAGAGATCAAATTAGAGATTGAAGAGGAATGTTTTAAGTTTTTTCCTAAAGGGGAAATGTTCCCTACATACTCTAATTTCCATCGGGAGTGAGTTCCACAGCTTTGGACCCGCTACCGATAGGGCCCTTCCCCCCTTTCTTGCCTTCATGGCCCTGGGGACACATAACAGTTCCTGATCTCCTGATCTCAGGAATCTGGACGGCACATAAGGGGTAAATTTCTCAGTGAGGTAACCAGGACCCATTCCGATCAGGCATTTATGGATGACGCAGCAGATCTTAAACATCACCCTCTGCCTAACTGGAAGCCAGTGCAATTTGGCCAACAATGGTTTCGAGGGAGTACGGGGCGGGACATTCAGAACCAGTCGTGCAGCCGTGTTTTGCACAACCTGCAATCTAGAAAAAATGCCCTCGTTGGCAGCCAGCATTAATCCATTGCAGTAACTAACTGCATGCTAACACAACTAACTGCATGCTAACACAACTAGTAATCAGTGTGCACACTGTAATTGTATTCTCTGGCCCTGCATTAGAATAACCACAACTCACACAACATTACAACCCCATGTAGGAAAGATCAGTCCAAATATGGAAGCAACCATATTTCCATTACTAGCATGATATGTATATACATATTAGTGAAAAATATATTATGAAATAATTTTAATATTGACCTATCAACATTAACCCTTTTACCATGTCGAACATTCCGCCGCGGTGCAGGCGTTCTAAAGGGTGGGCGGGGCTGTGTCGGCCACAAGCACGGAACGGGTTAAAATAATTTGAAATTTATGTTATAAAGCTTCCTGCGCAACATTAACTTTGCCCTACCCATGATCTGCTTATGACCTCATGGAAAATGCCTCCTATGAAATTACAAATGGCATCTATGCAAATTCTGATAAAATAACATTATCAGTAGATGTTCATCTCAGACACCACATACAGCTTCACTAAAAGTGTGTCTGAGTTCCTCGTTGGCAAAATCACAACAACCTAATATTTTTAAATGAACGGTCTAACGACTTGGATGAGCGGTACCAAAAGGTTCAACTCATGATAGTCACACACATCCCACAAGCAATGCATTCCAAACACATACACACCTTTGGTATTCCTGCGTCACCCACATTTACTCATGGTGCAGACAATTCTAAGCACACTCCTACCACAAATCATTCCCATGTTTCCTCTGTGTCCGTGCACATTCTCCTGTCGGTACACAGTGGCCGTTACAACAACCTGTGCACCCACGTGCTCTTCTGAATACTTTAGTCTTCTCAACTATCGACTGTGGCTTATGTGTCACATGAATATGGTTCTTTTTCCATCTCTACCATCTCACAGCCCCAGAAAGAGTGCTGTAAGAGGAAATGGACATGGAGAGAAATCCATGTGACACATCCAGTAAGATTTTCAATGGAGGACATATGGATTTCAGAGTTGTAGGTGTGTGTGTGTTGTGTGTGTAAGCTGAGGGCTTATTGGAAGCAATACCATGTGCTGAGAGTGGCTCATGAGCATCCATGAGGTATGTTATTAGAGATGTCACAAGTAATGTGATCAGTGGCGTTATAGATCTTGCCACTGGTGATGGAGTATGGAAAGTCATCTGTGATGTTTTTTTTTGTAGTTTTATATAGGTCAAACATGATCCGAAGGATTCAGAGCGCTTTACACGATCACCAATTCATTTTTGTAAGTCATGGGGAGATTAAGAGATTTGACCAGAATCACAAGCGTGTGGGGCGTCATTGCCAAGACTCGAACCCAGTTCTCCAGATCTGAGATTGACCATCGCTGACACACTTAAGGTCCTCTGTATATCAGGTGTATGGCCCTTTAGTTTGGCAGACTCTGTCGCCATTGCGATGGAATACCCTCTCTGCCAAACTCTAATTCAGCCCCCTATTTACCTGTGCTATTGCAAGCACCTCCATCGGTCCACATCCTGCCCAGTTAGTCTTGTAGTTCTAAGTCCACAAGCTGTTGACATGTGCATCAAATGTGATGTTTTCATAAGCACATGAAAGGGTTCCTATGTATGTGCGGCTTTTAGTTGGGTGGGTGTGTGTGTGAGAAAGAGAAAGAAGAGATAAAGATAAATTTGTGCCACATTCCATGGTTCCTCCAAGTCAGGGTGGCAGCCACCAGCAGTACGCTGTTCTTAGGAGTTGGGTTCAAATGTTCCTGAGGATGCAAAGATTTGAAAGTGGTGCTACCAGTTCTGGGGAGGATTCCTGGAGGGAGACATTCTAGGAAAAGCTGAAGACAGCTCTCTTCACTAATTACTCAAGTACTCAAAAATTCTTCTCGGCTACAAGCAAGGAAGTATTTTTCTTCTTCAGTTTCAGGGCAGACTTACTTTGAGTG
The DNA here is from genome assembly GCF_964261635.1 of Lissotriton helveticus. Classification (NCBI taxonomy): domain Eukaryota; kingdom Metazoa; phylum Chordata; class Amphibia; order Caudata; family Salamandridae; genus Lissotriton; species Lissotriton helveticus. Next base: position 614,222,774 of record NC_136065.1, read on the forward strand.
TGTCAATCAGTATATTTTAGATGTAACCCAATCATTTATAGGTGACAAGGGCTAGCTAAGTCTAGCAAAATTGTCAGGCTCCCTGCTCACACTTTTGCAGCAAAGGAATGCACCTCCTTTCTAAGGGGTATGCTTTGTGTAAAAAAAATATTTCAGCATTCCATACTTCAAAAAAACGAATTTGAGCTTCCCTGTCAAGGATGTCAGGAGTTCCTTACCACCTTCCAGCTTCCTCTTGGCTCTGCCACTTCAGTCCACTGAATTTCAAAAGAAGTCCTCTTCCCTAAGTCAACAATTCACCACCTAGTTTCACTGAGTCTGTAGGCACCCATTTATGGCCAGGCACAGGTCTGTAGGTCCCATGGGCTTCCCTTGTAGCATCTTGACATTGTGTAAAAGCCCAATAAAAGACATGATAACGGATTGAAATTAGCATGTCTTTGTAATACACTTCAACTGAAGTCAGAAATAATTAATTTCGTACTCCAAAACTGGCATAAGGGTAATAAGCAGGGATGTAACACAGGTTCCTGCTCCCCCTCGATTCACCCAAGACAAATGAATATCTGCAAATTATAGGCAGGGCATTGGTGCGGCTTCAGCGCTTTTCACATAATTATAGATTTCCAGCATTTGCCACATAAACCATCATCTGCTGCATAATCTGCAGATTTTAACAAAAAAATGGGTTTCTAGCATAAATGGTTCAAATGTTACTTAACCCGTTTGCCGCGGCAGTGATTTCGCGGCAGCCTGTTTGCCGCGGCAGTGATTTCGCGCCAGTGCGGCACTTCCACAAAACAGGCGGGGCCGCGTCGGCCGTTGGACGTGCGCAGCACTACAAAGGTAGTGCTTGCGATGTCCAACGGCCGACGGCAGCACTTAAGGGATTAAAATGTCTCAACACATGTTGCCATGCAGTGTAAGGCACTGTGCAATCATTGACTGATCATTTCTGTAGCTTATTGGTATTAAACATGTACTAAAGAGGTGCAACTAATGCCCAGACAGTGTTAACAAGTCTAACAAACATTTGCAATGCCATAGGTCTCGCATTTGCGAGAGTTTAAGCTGTTGGCATTGTAAATGACAATGCCTTTTATTCATCTGTTTTGATAATTAACACATAACTAAAAGGCATTGTCATTTACAAGGCCAATAGCTCAAACTCTTGTGAATGGGAGGAGACCAGTTTCATTTCAAAGAAGCGGCCGCCATTGTCCCAGGCTACTTGGAAAGTGAAAGTGCACATGGAGCACTGACTGTTGCAGGGAAGCATGTTGTGCCTGCAGTAGGAGAAACTCTTTAAAGAAATTAGGGCCAGATGTAGGTAGGGTTTTACCGGTCGGTAACGGCCGAATTCGGCCGTTACCGACCGGTATTTGGCATTTGATATGTAGGGGCAGGTAAACAGGGAAAATCGGTAATTTTACCGATTCGGTAAATATACCGGTCGGTAAATTTACCGACCGGTATATTTACAGAATCGGTAAAATTGATATGTAGGTGGGACTCTTCTGAGTCCCACAAGGCCTACAAAATCGGTATTTTACCATCAAATTGTATTTGATGTTAAAATACCGATTCAGGTGTGCATGCACATGTGTGCATGCACACCTGTGCCATATGACAGGCAGACCTGCCCTTAGGGCAGGTCTGCCTGCCATATGGCCCCCGAACCTTTTGTGGGGGTGCTAGAGGGTGTCAAAGTGACACCCCCTGCACCCTTGTCAAAATCGGTATTTACCGAATCGGTAAATACCGACCGGTAATGCCCCATTCATTCCTATGGGCTTCAAAGCCCATAGGAATGAATGGAGCATTACCGGTCGGTATTTACCGAATCGGTAAATACCGATTCTTAACGATTCGGTAACTGGAACATCTGGATGTTCCTACATACCCCCACTTCTTATTTACCGATTCTTAATTACCGAATCGGTAAAATTCGGTAATTAAGAATCGGTAAATAAGTTTTACCTACATCTGGCCCATAGTGTTTACAGACATACAGTGTAACAACAGAAGTTAAAGGGACAGTCCTCAAGGGAGGTTACAAAGGAAGACAAGGTGGCACTAAGGAGGGACTAACAAGCTTATTAACGAACAGAAGCCAGCATTTACAAAGGACAAGAACCCAAGCCAATGGAAAATATGGGCGGAGAGTGGGTGGAGCTTCAAGTTCATACTAAAATACAGCATGCGCTGCCCAGGCTCAACCGAAAAATGACAAAATAATGAATTAATACTATCACGAAATGCCGCATGATGCTCCATAATTTGCCTTTTCTTGCTGCATAATTTACTCAACCCTGCTGCAAAATTTAGCTCGCTCCTGCCGCATAATTCCAGTGGCCCTGGATATAGGAGACTCTGGGGTCCGTCATCACGTTCTGAAGTGGGGGTCGTCATTTTGCATTACACCACTGGTAATTGGAATTTAACTTCACAGTCGGTCTTTTAATTTTAGATTACTTATCCACTCCAAATGTGATTTTGGCACTTTCCTCTCAAAGGTATTGATTTAGATGAACTGCAGCACAGACAACAAGGAAAAATAGGTAATTAAAACCATATGACATGTATCTATCATTCTTTCTTACTCCTCCCAATATTTGTGCTCTGTGTAATGGGGCAAAGGTTCTGCAGACTGACAGCTGATTTATCAGAATGGAATTTATGGCAACTTGAAAATAAAAAATGATTATCCAGCTACACAAAACACTAAAATTAGGCATATGTTTCCGGTCAAAGCCACTTCCTACATCAAAACATCAAGGCCTCTCTTTGCATAGATATTACTGTGAGTAGGCGTCGCCTACTCCTCATTAATTTCTCGGTTTGCAAACTTTGCCAATTAGGTCCCAGAAGCCAAAGCAAATATATAAGGGTGAGGGGAGGGGGGGGGGGGGGTATGGAAAAAATATAGAAACAGTACCTACAGTTTCTATTTCTTGGAACCATCGGTTAGTGCATATTTCTTGGAAATACGTTAGAAGTAGGAATTACATGAGCATATTTCTCTAAACATAGAACAGAAACCTAATAACAGCAGTCAGTGCGACACAACATTAGGCACCACTTAAATAAAACATGAACAAAAATGCAATATTATGGAAGATATAAAAGAAACTTTCCAATTGAAACAGTGTATCCTGGTTTAAACTGGGCCTGTAAAATCCTCTGCGTGTGCTCTCAGAAGCACAAGAAGATGGATATATTTATTAAAAAATACTTCACCGACATGAAAAATGATTCGTTTATGGTATTAAATGAATCTCGTGCTGCACATACCCAGACAGATCATTTGACAAAACATATAGGATTTCATGTAGCGCTTGTGCTGACTTATGAATTTATAGAGAGTTCTTGCAGTCGTAGACAAGAAAAGCTACCCAGGTTCCCTTGTACTTTCTACAGTAAGAATAGAGGCGGAATGTGGTTTGCTATCAGACACAGGCTTCAATCTATACCTGGGAAGACAACCCCACATTGTGTTAAATTCATGCTTTCAAATTTCACTCTATTCAAACCACAGATTTTCATGGTGTTTTGAAAATTACTTTGTAATTTCCGAAGGAGTGGCAGCTAAACATTTTACTTGCAAGGGCGATGGAATAATAGAAGGCACAGAGATTAGGGTGTACACAAATATTGTTTTGTTTATTAAAAATTGGATTTTAGTTTGATTTTGTTGTAATTGGCGACAAAATGTTAAATAAAAAGATCCTTATGTAGATATACATCAGAGAGAAAGAGGGGCAAGTGGATGATCATAGCCATTAAGGAAAAAGCTAGGAGAAAAGGTGGGAGGAACCATGAGAGTCAAAGAGGCAGGTAACATGTGGGAAACGATTCAAGAAGATGGAGTGATCGAGGAGTCTGAGATGTGATTGTGAGCGGCAAGAGGGCTGAGAGCAGATGGAAAAATTGAGAACAAGTTGAATCAGATCAAGAAGTCCATCTGCAACATGTGAAGTTCCATATGTGGTGAGGCTGGTGAGACTGTTAACCTTGCTTTTGAGCTCCACAGAGGAGCGAATGAATCCTGCATTCAGTTGCCAGAATGCCCAGGGGCTACTCTGAAATGGATTACACCTACAGACATTTTTCACCTCCACTGGTACAGTAAGCTTTTCTAAGCCGGTTAGTATGCGGCGGCAAAACATGTTGTTTTTCATGTGCAAAAGGGGGTGGTGATGGACGGAGCATCCGAACCAATCAAACACTCACACCCAGTCAACAGATCTGGGTTGAATCCATCACCGTTCTTTAGCCCACTCTACCACCCCAGTTCAGACATGGCCGTATGCAAATCAGTCTGACCCTGTGCCAATGTGCACACAGAAGGTGACAACACATGACTTATAGGCAGTGTACTTCCAAAGTTGTCGCAACATGCTACTTTTATGTGATTCCCCAGGTGGCAAACAAATAGTGTCACAGCCTTTGACATGTAATCTGTGTGTGTGTGTGTGAATGAAATCCTTGTTTTAATGGTTTTGTATGACCATCTTGATTTACTAAATTTTTTAGGGAGGCAGATATACTTGCATGAAACCCACAAATTTCAGTTACCGTTTTCACGCAAATTACATTTTCAAAGGTTAGCAAATGTTGCCTCCTACCAGCTTTGGCTAATAGATATTCTGCACTGGAGCAGTTTTTGGATGGCCCATCTGCGTGCCAACAAATGCTCTTTAGGAACGCTTTGTAAGGTGATTCCAGGTTTTAGTGCTGACGATGCAGTATCTTAACAACATTCTAATGCACATCATATATAGTTATTACATACTTATATCCAAGTGTGATTTTATGTTCAGATTGACCATAAGTAGTGATTCTAAATGAATAGTTACCCATAGTTAAAGTGTACTCATGTTAAGTTAGCCATAATCAATGAAGGCCTCAGTCTGGACATTCTTGCTAACATCAAAACTGCCTTTGGCTGTTAATGTGCTATCTCAGTCCTTATTCTTGCTTCAGGGGCTAAGATATATTTTTTAAAAACAAGAGCAACCCATACGTCCATGTGAACTGAGTATTAAGTATTAGCTTCCAACAGGTATTCACATGGAACTAATTTATAAGGACAATCTTCTATTGTCACAGAAAGTTTCTGTGTGGAGATATATCAAAGAAAAAGATATACCTTAATAGATTACCCCTTCCATAACAGCTTTCAAGCCCCTTGGACTGGAAGAATCTATCCGCAAAGGCAATTTGAAGTTCGGGGACATACATAGCCCTTCTCATTAAGACATCCAGCCCATTCAAAAGAAGACCAATTGCTATTATTTTATCAAAACAAAGTAATTCCTCCTCACATACTGATGTTTTGTGCAATAACAAAAGAATAAGTAACTCAGGGGCATATTATCAAGATAGGAGATAAAATGATCGCCGCTTTATCGGCAGAAAACTGTCGATGAAGCGGCGATAATGGGCTTGATCATATGCTCTATGGAATTCTAATCGAAGCTCATATTAGATGTGAAGACATCTAACATGGGCTTCGATTGGAATTCCATAGAGCATATTATCAAGCCCATTACCGTCGCTTCATCAGCAGTTTTCTGCCGATAAAGCGGCGATAATTTTATCTCCTGTCTTGATAATATGCCCCTCAGTTTGGCTGAACTGAGTGCTCTAAAAACTTAGATCAGACTACAGAATTGTTTAAAAACTTCTAAACTTTCTAACAAATTAATACTGTTTTATACTCTGAATCCTTTTTCTTTGATATATCTCCACACGGAAAATTTCTGTGACAATAGAAGATTGTCTTTATAAATGAGTTCCATGTGTATACCTGTCAGGAGCTAAGTTGACTACAATAGTTTGAATAATAATTGTTTCACTTGTTCTAATCTGCATGAGAATGTATTGTTGATATTTTCACTGTAACATTTTAATTGGTGAAATGCACCTGTGTCCAGGGCAGTCTAACCGCTAGGTTTCAGTTAGTACGAGATATCGTATGAAGGCCACACAACTGAAATCTACCTTTGTGTGATGCCTGAGAAGAGCGCAGACAGCTTATCATCAAATGTTAGATTTTGATTGGTTCCTACCTGTTTGGAACTATAGGGAGTGGTATTTCTCTTTTAAAAAGTGTATGTTCAACTGTGCTTTGTTGAGTTAAAAAATGCCGGATTGCGCCTGACCACATTTGAAGGCAGATGCCATTCCCTCTCTTGAGATCCTCACTCACTTTGCCCTTCCCAAAGAGTTAAATGCTCAAGCACCTCTATTCTCCTTTGCCTGATTGAACCTTCATATGGTCCTGCCTAGGAGGCTTCATTGCTGACACTTGCTGCTCATACTTCCCCAACCTCACTCAAAACCTTAGCCTAGCATTAGGGAATTTCCTTTCAGGGGAACCAAATTTGACATGATTTGCCTGTTATAATCCTTACATAACTTGGCTTTGTATGTACAATTCTGACTTGCTTTGCATTGTACTGAATGAACCTGTAACCAGATGCTAATTGATTTATAACACATCTGACTAATTTGAGTTTGTAAATGTTATAGTCTGTATATAAACCTTTATGGTTGGAAAATCTACTAACTACACTCTGTCCTTCATTTTGTGTAACAAAATGTGCTTCATTGTTGTTGACCTGCTATTAAACTGTTGATGTGAAGCCTAAATTCTAGACAAAGATCCACCCTCTGGAGTACAGCTGGGATTCAAAATTTACCCCAAGGCTTTGCATAGTGCAAACCCAATCTCCTTATCCATCGTGCCTTAATATAGCTCTGGAATCCATAGTGAACCAGGGGAAAGGAGTGACAAGTGTAGCAAGAATACCTGAATAGTACACAAATCGAATCATGAGTCGTAATCATAGATAACGTCAATGGAGCCATTATAGTTAGACACCTGCCAGCTACTCGCCAGAAAGAATGCAACTGACCAATGACTGCATAAGACCTTTTACAATTTATGCAACATAGCACAGTAGGTAAGAGTGTAAAATGCTGGTGCAACATTTAGAAGAAGGAAAGCAGAGAGGAAGACATCTTATAATGAGTCATGAATCCATTAACTATCGAATTAAAGCTGAGAATGCAGCGTGTCTACGATCCAGATTATCTAATTATTCAGAATCTATAAAAGACTCATATTTTTCTTCCTGTGTTTTGTTCCACTCATTAAATCTGGACATGATAATTGTCACACAAAATATACATGCAGATTAGTTATTTTCCAGCCCATGAAACAGACTTTATAGGCAATCGTGGCGTGTATTTACGGAGATCATTATTGCACAAACCCAATGACCAATGATTGGGTATTTCAGGGGATGAAACAATAGAAATCCAGAGCAGCAGTGATTCGAGGGAGCCCTTGTTTTAAACTATTCATTTATCATTCGTTCTTATACGAGCAAGTGAAGGATTGGATGATTGAGGGTGGTTACGAGCCATGTCTTCTCTAAGAGCCAATATGGAGGACCCCGCTTTAATCTTGATTCTATTAGGAGAAGGCAGAAAGTTCCGTAATGTTTGATTGTCATGTGGTTTGTTTGGTATTGCTACAAGAACAGGTATCAGTGGAGAAAAACCATGCCATAGAAACCAAAACCATCAAAAATATGCAAAACAAATTTTATCTAACATCAGCATAAGGACAAATGCTGTTCTGCATCATTCAAACAAACGCTCAGATGATAAACTGCATTCCAATCACTCACACAAAATCTCCAAAACACCTCAGAGTCAAATTGATTACAGATCAACAATACACTCATAGACACAGACCTTAAACTACATTACCAAACTGGAATTGCACAAACCATGCACCATAATTGTAGATCAACACAGATATATGACCATTTCAACCAAGAAAAAGAGCATAGCTGGTAATAGACTACATAAGACTCAAACACAGTACATAGGTACCAAGGGGAGGGGAGAAGAGAATCGAATTGAATCTACACTCTCAGGTCACAATAGAAGACATAACCTTAAATACACTGCAGCATATAAACACCCTTCGGATGGGTGGTACTACTGAGTGAGCCCTGCGAGGCATACATCCAGATCAATGCTTTGGAAATATCCCCAGAGTCGATCATATGAATACAATCTAAATACAAATAGATTACAACTACATTAGTTTAATACCTGAAATCTGGCACCATGCAAGCAACTTTTACGTAACTGTATGTAAATCAAACAACAAAGAGTAGATCCTCCATGTAAGAAATTGGATTATTGGTTGAGGGGGTGGAAGCCCCACTCAGGAAACAGCCACCGTCCTTGTTAGGGTACACCACAAATGTCACTAAATTAACCTCTCCTTATACCCTCTGGTAGCGTGGCACAAAGCAGTCTGACTTAACTTAGAGGTATTGTGTAAAGTATTTAAGCAGCACACAAACAAAAATAAAGTAAAAACAGTACAGAAGAAAAGTTCCACACCAACTTAGAAAAATAGAGTCAATTGTATTAAAAATAATTAACAAAAATCACTTAGTAGAAATGGAGATATTCAATTGTATATGGATGATAGCACCTAAAAGCACAAAGTGCTGTTCTTGGTCATCTGGTTCTACTAGACCTGAGGAAAGTCACAAGTTCAGGCTGACTGTGATGTGACACTAGTCGGATACAGGTACCAGGTTATTCCCAATGAAAAAGTTACCTTCTCAAAGTCCGGCATAAAGAGTTTCATTTGTTGTAGAGGAGGCTGGGAGGAGCAAGGAGAGCGTCGCAGATGGTCCTTGCTATAGCTCAAAGAGAGGATCAGGAGTCGCTGTTTTGTCATTGCAGGTGCTTCGTGTTGGCAGTCACAGTGAGCTATTGTTGCTGTAGCGTGGAGTACATATCTCGTGTTGCTGGTCGTCGCTGTTGTTTGCTGTAGCACGAAGAGCAGGTCTCACAGGAGCTTCACATTGGCGGCCGTTGCCGGCAGGGCCCGACTGGCCATAGCGGGCACGGGGTGTTTCCCCAGTGGGCCACCAGTGTCGGGGGCAGTTTTGGGCCCCTGGGGGCCGTTTTTGTTATCAGGGGCCGGCGATATCGCCTCCCTGTAACAAAATCGGCCAAAACCTGCCCTAGCAAATAGCTCGGCCGCACCCTCACCCCCTGGGTGGGTTGGCAGGGCAGCCGATCAGTTTGCCAGGGCCGGTTTTGGCTCTCAGTTCGACCCTGGTTGCCGAGCAGCAGATTCTTGGAACATAGGGGCTTGTTTGCAGCCACGAAGAGTCCACACTTCAGAATCTCACCTTTTGTTCTTGGGAGGAGCTCAGATTGATGTCAGACAAGGGTCCAGGACATGGGAGGGCACCTTGTAGGGATCGTGAACTCACTCCAGCGGAGGCCATCAGGGTTCAGGCAGTTCCCGACAGGTCCAGTTGCATGTGGCAGGTCCAGTTGCAGCACATCAGCTGAACAGTGGCAGGGAGGCCTCTGGAGCTTGTTATGACCCTGTAGTTAAAACAGTAGATCATCTAACTGGCCACTGGAGTCCCTCAGGTTAGCATGCAATGAAGGTAAACAAACCCCGTCTTCCTCTCAGAGTGGTTCTGGAGAACCAATATTTGTACCTATTGCCAGCCTTTGAGTGGGGTGATAACCTATAGTACTCTCACATCTGGTTCTGGAAAGTTCTTTCTTTCCCCTGTCAAGACTCCAAGACGTCTAGTGTGACAAAAGGCTGGTGTCAGGTTCCTTTCTGTGGGTTTGAGGCAAGCACATAGAAGTGTAAGTGGGGGAAAGCACGGCTCTGCCCCCAGCAATCCTGGCAGGATGGCTCATCCTGCCAAAACCTAGTGCCTTTGTGTCACGGTCTTTGAAGGAAAATACAAACCCCAAAAGCTGTCCCCCAGGACACTGGCAGAAGATATAAATGAATAATACAAGTAAATGCCAACTTTCTAAAAGTGACATTTTCGGAATTGTGACTTAAAATCTGTCTTTACCATCAAACAGAGTTTTAATTTGGAATTTATTTGTGTCTAAACAGCATATCTCTATCTGCTTCCAATACAAAGTTAGCACTTATAAAATGCAACAAGGTTAGTCAGTAGGAGAGATAGGACTGAAAAATGGCTTTTGGAGTATTCTCAGTGCTAGGAAATTAAACCCACAATTCCTACTATTTACATTTCATGCACCTGCCCTATGAGTCTTTAATTGCTACCTTAGAGGTATCCATAAGTATGAAAAATGAAGGTTTAGGCATGGCAAAAGGTTTATTTTGCTAGGTTGAAATCTCATTTCAAAACTGCACTACAGGCTGCAGAGGTAGACCTGAGACATGTTTTTAAAGGCAACGTTAGTGGTTGGCACAATGAGTAATGCAGGCCCCTACTAATATTACGTTTACAGGCCCTGGGTAGATATAGTACCTTTTTTATGAACTTACATATAAATTAAATGTACCAATCAGATAGATGCCAATTGTACCATGTATTAGGGTGCGAGCATAAATATGTACCACTGGCTAGCAGGGAAAAAGTGTAGAGTCCTAACGTCAACAAAAATGGGTTCAGTAACAGAGGCAAACAAATCTGGGAGAGGCCCTGCAAAAGGGACAGGTCCAACAGTCCATCAACAAGTTTGATCAATTTGGAAACGAACAGCAAATATCTCTGTGACACTACATCAGCAAGGAGAAAACTAATTTCCCTCCACAGGGAACAAAACCTAGCTTGAATGAAAGTGCAACAAACAATAAAAAAAGAAAGGGATATTTGACCCCAATCCACTAAGATTACCATATTGTTGTCATGCAAAAAAGTGCTGCAATTGTACACCTCGGAAAACTCATACAAATGGAAACTTTAGCATGAATATCAACTGCCAACTGTCATCTTACAATGTTGTTCCTCTTTCATGCACCTGCCAATCACAGCCTGCACCCCTACACTGCAGATCACCATCATCATCAAGTCACACACCACTTGCCCCCTTGCCTGTAAATCCAAGCACAGGTGTATACATTATTGCCAATTACTTCAATCCATCGAGTGACATGGCTTGGCAACAAAAAATGCTGAGAAATGAAGGCACCCCTGTTGGTTGCAATGCTGCAAACATGAGCCCAGCTCAGATAGCCACTTATCAAACTCAGAGTAAAACTTCAAAAGTACCTCGTCTGATGTGCACACAAATAAAAATCTCGATGATATTGTGTGAGGATGCCACCGCATGGCACTTTTGTCTGGTCGGAAGTGAGACACTCCTCCCTCAAAGTCCAGAGAAACTTAATGAAAGATAAGTGAAGTTCATTGATTTCGTTGAAAGCAAAGTTTCACTCTATCTGACCCATTCCTTGCTGTCAGATGGTCCAGTCACACTGGGTGATACCACCGCCTGGAGACTATTGTATTTCCCCGGTCACTCTGTGCTTTCCTTGATCTGGCCAAGCCCTAACACCCCGCTGTGCACAGCTTTCAGTCATGCGTAGTCGGGGTTGGCAGCAGGTCCTGGACCCAGTGCCGTGCTGCAGGCAGCCAACCACCATTGTGCACAGCTTTCAACTCTCCACAGCGGGAGGTTGGCTGTAGGACCTGGTGTCTGGACAAGCCATGCAGCCAACTACCTGCTGCTGGCTGCCAACCAACCCCCCACTGTGTACAGCCAAATGGCCCAGGCCCTAGACTCATCCCTCCACTAAGCCCCATTACCTCACATGGCCCCCAACCCTTGTTTTATTTCTATTTGTTTTATTTTATTTTGCTGTACCACTGAACTCTCATGGATAAGTTTCCCCCCACTCTGCCCAGCCCCCCATGAGTGACCAATCCCCATGCTGCATGCTGCGGTAGTGGTGTACAGCGGGGTTTGGCCACAGAGCCAGACCTCTGACAAGGACCTGCCCTCAACCCCATGTGGCAGCCAACCCCTAATGTGTACAGTCACAGGCCATGTGCAGCAGGGGGTGGGCCACAGCACGAGGCCGCTTTAATTTTCTAGGGGTTCTGACCAGACAATCAAATCTCTCTGTACCACGGGACTGCTACTAAATCGAAAAGGCCAACAACAGAAAAGGGTCCTATTTATTACATATTTTTGGTTCCATAGGAGTCCCGTGGGACAAACCGTCCAGCTATACCTAACTTTTTAACCACTTCATGATGGAAGGGCGAGATTTCGATCGATACCTCATCACTATTGATCCAAACCTCGATCTGGTCGACTGAACCTTTGTTGCCTGTCTTGGAGGAAGAAAGTGCCCCTGTTACCAAACCAGTTCACCCAATAAAGGACTCTGCTCCCAAAGATCACAAACAACTTCTAGCTTTCAAAAGTTTATTGTAAGGATATGATAAGCTGCAAATACAGGCATCTCAGAATGAGATTCACGAGATACACAGGTCCAATTACATACATGTGCTCTCGGAAAGCCCTCAGACGAGCAACGGAAATCACTAACACAAGTTCTAAGAATAATAAAGCTATCAGCATTGACGCATATCTCTCCTTCATTTAAGTTGGAGGAAAACGCACAGGTTAGGCTGTCCCTACCCTGCTCTAGATGGTATCCCTACTTAACCAAGTCCCAACCTAACAAAGGTGTCAGCAGTGAATAACCCCCAAGGGAAGTCACTCACTCTAAGTCTCTTGGTGAAAACCTATAGTTCTCCAGTCATGACCCCTCTCTGCCTACCCATCCGCTCTCTAAAGGGTCCTCAGGTATCTGCTCTAACCCCACCCAGGGGTGCTGTCCCTAATACAAAACAGTCAACAACATTTGAGACGCCCCTTGCGAGACGCCCCTCACGTGGTGTAGCTTCTGGCTTTTTCCATGATGCTTTGTATTGGGCCTCATACGTTAGAGTTGACCTTGCTTCTCAGACTCTTCTCCGGCCCGCTGATACCCCTTAAACATTCCGGAACCCTCCTCCATGTCTGGGCCGTCTACTGAACAGACCTCTATTCATTCATTTATAATTGGATCCCCCCTTTCCTTGCAGACAGACATCTGCAGCCAAGAACCCAACTCTCATAGACTTCCAAAAAGGCTTGCAACATTTCTTGGCCCAGACATGTACGTGTAAATCAATGTTAAAACATTTCAGGCCTACAATATTTCTCATCATGATTATAGCATTCAACTTCTTCATTAATTAAAGCATGTTAATACTCTTATTCTATTATTCAGTAAACATCTCTAAAAATCATGGCCCATTTAATGCAATGACCAAAACATTAATACAATCTATGTCGTGAAAAGAAACACCTTCCCTTTTAGCTCTGGCCCTGAGGCCTACCACATTCTGCGTTTAACCACATACCATCTTACATTTTAACAGCTACACGACATGAATTCAGAAATAATCGCATCTACTAAAATCATATAGTGTCACACATTTCTGTATTAGTTCCACTTCTACTTAAATCTCTACATTAGCTATACATTCAGAATATAATTACAGATACTATTAGCACTCATGGCATTTCTCCTCATGATTTGTGCTTACTACAGGTAAGTGTGATGTACTCATACATTTAGGTCAGTTTGCGCTCTCTCAGTTCCCCCCTTTGATGACCTCTCGGGGTCATCACTAACATTTAAACTGCAGTTATTGCTGGCATGATTTGTCTCTGCGCTTCCAGAGCCCTCAGGCTCCTGTACTGATTATCTTGTATGGCAGCCAATCTCTGCAGCTGTTCTCTTTGGGCCCTTTCTGACCTTCTTGCTCTGTACCATTTGAATACCCTCACCAATCCCCACAATATGATCCCACAGATCAATATTATGATGATAGGTTTTAGTATATACCACACAAAGCTTTTGCCTAAGGTGGAAATCCACCCTCCAACTGCACTCATTCCGTGGCCCACCTTTTCCCAGACATTTTCTCTACTCAAGTCTTCGATCTCCTTGTGAATATTAGTTATGTTCCTAATAACTTTCCCAAGGGGCTTCGAATTGTCTGGAATGTAAGTACAACATTCCTGGACCTTCAAAGCCTTACAGACTCCGCCCTCTTTTGCTAGTAGGACATCTAACGCAAGACGGTTCTGAAGAACCATAGCCCTTATCGATTGCATCTCTCCTTCTACCAGCATTAAGGACTGAGCAGTGCTGGCAGACAACCTGTCGACAACTGTTGCCAGTCGTCTAATTTTAACATCATTAAGGATTACTCCCAAAAGAGGGAACATAGCTCCAAAGACATCTCCAACCATTTCTGCATCTCCTATATCTCTCCTTCCCCTCGATGATGTCTTGCCCTCAATGATCACTAAGTCTTGTGCATGATATATTTTGGGGAAGACAATTGCTAAGTAACATGATCCATACCAATTGTCAGGTAGTCTCACGTAGGCATTTCTTCCACATACAAAATACACATTTGGAATCACTTGCATTCCCTTCAGGAAATCCTTAGTATAGTACTCTATATTGAAAGCATGTTCACAGTCGACTTCTCCCACGTATACATTTTCATAATACGTTTTGGCTCGGTGAAGACATAGCTTTCCTCTCTGCGTCTTATCTAAAGCTATTGGACCACTACTACCCTTTCTCTTGTGTGCCTTCTCTTCCTCGGTCCAATCTGTTTTCCATTGTCCTGATTTTTTCAAAATCTTTTGCCTCCTGTAACGATCATCCACCTGCCCTATGAACTTCTTCTCGACTTCTGACACCTTGCATGTCAGGTTATTTCTACGGGCATGTGAAGTATCTAAGGTAATCCAAGGAATGAAGAACTTGGCCAATCTGTCTTCACTCTTCCAGTAATCCCATTTGTTCATCTGCTTATAATTTGGGACTTCTGGCAACACTGAATCATAATTGGAGAAATAGTATTCAAAACTATCTCTCTCATAAAATATACTAAGCAATAAGCTACATGTAATGCCATATGTCAGCGGGAGGTGATGATATCGAATGCCTTCATCTACAGACGCCGGCAACTGCATGCAGACGTAACAATCCTTAACCTCCATGGCATCCACGTATTCATATAAGAGTTTAGCATAAGCATTTGACCTAAAGTCTCCTTGGGACTCATCTACGTGTAACCTGCGGGCTTCTGCAGCTAATAACGCTTTCTCTTGAGTGTTTTCCCTTTTCTCACCAGCAACAGTAGGTGTAAGCGTTTCTACAGAATTCACATCAGTTACCTTTGCCTCTTCCTCATGTCCCTTTACATAAGAAATTGTTACCACTAAAGCTATTAATATTATCACTCCTACTATTAGTGTACCTATTATACATTTAGCTCTGCGGTTCTGGGTGCCGGCCTCCATTTCGTCAGACAATATGGCTCTCTCTTATCTTAGCAAAAAGTTCTTTCCCTCTCGTTCCTTTACAGTCTCTTTTTAATCCTTTTGTCTTTAGAATCCACACAACTGGAAGCTGACAACCTTCTTCGCAAAAGTCCTTTAACAGTTCAATAAAGACAACCCTAGCCCTTCTCCATCAACTCAAGGGACGTTCCCTAAAATTCTCTGCTTCCTGGGCGCTAGGTAATCTTCTTTTTCTGTTCACTTTATTTACAAAGTCCTTTAACAGTCTACTATCAAGCCTGTTCCTGCAGCTTCGATAGCAAAGTTCAGTATTTCCAAACGAAGATTGTGCTCTTCATGTGCTGTTATCGTTGTACCAAAGTCGGGGAATTGCAATTCTGAAAGAAACATGTGTTTTAACTTGCTGAGGCGGGGAGGTCTGGGGAGCATGAATGTTAGTGACCCTTCTTGTTCGACTCCGGGTACCAACAGTCGTATTTCCACGGTGACAATGGGCTCAGAACTGGACACCACCACCGCTCGGATCCTCCCTGTCTCCGGTTTCACAGACATTTGTCGCCAGATATGTCCACTCAGGTGTGGAGTATCTTCTGTTAGGCACACGCACTCTTCTTGACCTTCTTCGGTCGGGTGCTTCAGCGCCCTGAGCACCTTCTTCCGGGTCTGAGTCTTCTGATATCGGAGGAAGGGTTACCTCTGGAATTGACCTCAGGCTAGAGCTCCTTCTTTGCGGCCAATTAGCTTCTCCACGTGCCCTTCTACTCCTTCTCCTTCTTGTCTGTTCTCGCTCTCTGTCAGACCTGTCAGTGTCTGACTCGTACTCCCAGCTACTTTCTCCTTCTGTAGCGTCTTCCGTTTCGCTGTTGTACTGACCGTCCTCAGCTTGGTCAGACTCGTTCCCTGCTTCCGCTGGCACCTCTACAGCTTGGCTAGCCCCCTCTATGGCTTCTCGGTCCTCTTCTGGACGTCTATCCGAGAGAGGAGCTGTTTCTTCCCGAGGTGCTGGAACCCTTCGCGTATGTGACGCGTGGATCCAATTGGGCAGGCCTCCCACCTTCACAGCTGTGTTCGTGATCAGGATGATCTGGAAGGGCCCACGCCAACGAATATCCAAGCAGCTTCTTCTCACATGTTTTTTCACCAGGACCCAGTCCCCAGGGTACAGGTCATGGCACGGGCCCTGGCACGATGGAACCTCGGCAGCCTGCACCTGAAGGGACACAGAACGAATGGCGTCAGACAGCCCCTTACAATAGTCCAGGATCATATCATCTGTGATATTTAACAGTGCAGTAGTTGGGACAGATGGCAGCCTCATTGCTCTCCCCATTAACACCTCATGTGGTGATAACCCCGTTCTTCTGTCTGGGGTACTACGAAGGCTCATGAGAACCAATGGCAGGGCGTCAGGCCAACTCAGGGTCGTTGAGGAACAAACTTTGGCTATTCTGGCCTTGATCGTGCCATTGATCTGCTCCACAATTCCTGAGGCTTCTGGTCGGTAACTGCAATGCAACTTCTGATCGATATTCAGAGCTGCACAAATCATTTTCACAAGCTCGCTGTTAAAATGTGTTCCCCTATCTGATTCCAAAAAGGCCGGCACCCCGAAGCGCGGAATGAGTTCCCTAAGCAGTAACTTGGCCACTGTGAGGGTGTCGCACCTACGTGTAGGGTATGCCTCAACCCATCTGGAGAACACACAAACAACCACCAGGACATAGCGGAGGCGGTTGCACCTTGGCATTTCAATGAAATCTATCTGCATTCTATTGAATGGACCTCCAGACCTTCCTATGTGGCTCAGTGCAACTGGTGTTCTTTTTCCTACGTTCAGCTGCTGGCAGGTCACACAACGCTGGCACACTGCTTCTGCTGCTATTCTAAACTTAGGATTGTACCAAGTCTGTCTAAACACTCTCAGCATAGCATCTCTCCCTAAGTGTACGGGACCATGTATGAGTCTAGCCATTGGACTCACCATCTCATTGGGCAACACTGCTCTGCCGTCTGCTGAGACCCAAAAATGGGACTCACCCATTACACATCCTGCCTTTTCCCATGTTTCTTTTTCAATATCAGGAGCATTTTCTTGCATGTTTGACAGTTCATCCCAAGTATCAACAGTTTCCAGTATCATGGCTAATTCAGTCCTTACATTTATTCCACCCACTTCCACCTCTGTGAAAGAGTACCCTTGTTCCGCGCAATACCGCGCAACTTCATCAGCATATCTATTGCCTTTCGAAACGAAGTCCTCATTTCTGGTATGTGCGGTGCACTTTACAACTGCGATACCTGCTGGGCACTGCAACGCCTCTAACAACAGGCGCACAAACTCTCCATTGCGAATGGGAGAGCCTGAAGAGGTCATGAAGCCTCTTTGAGACCATAACTGCCCGTAATCATGAACTACCCCATAACCATATTGGCTGTCGGTGTATATGGTGACTCGAATTTGATTGCTTGCCAAGCAAGCACGTGTTAAGGCAACAATCTCGGCTACCTGAGCGGAGTGTACTCCTTCCAGGCACCCAGCTTCCACAACTCCAGCAATTGTACAAACAGCATAAGCTGCTCTCAACTGCCCAACTTCGTCTCTTACACATGAGCCATCGACAAAGAAAATTTCGTCTGGGTCGGTCAGTGGCTCATCTACGATGTCGGGTCTGGGTTTGGTGCATAGTTCAGTCACATCGAGGCAGTCATGGTCTGTACATTCATCATCATCCTCGATATCATTTGGGAGTGGCATCAAGGTAGCAGGGTTCAAAACAGAGCATCTCTTGAGGGTCACATTCTCTGCAGCAAGAATAACTTGCTCATATCGCGTGAGCCTGCTGTTGGTCAGATGCTGTGTTTTGGTCCTGGTCATCAACAGTTCAACAGAATGGGGCACGCACACCTCTAACGGGTGCCCCATGACGATATTTTCACATCTCTCAATGCTGACACCCGTTGCAGCAACGGATTTGAGACATCCGGGCAACGCTGCGGCTACTGGGTCTAAAGTAGCCGAGAAATAAGCAACTGGTCTACGGGCATTCCCATGGATTTGGACTAACACAGACAACGCGCAACCTTCTCTCTCACAACAGTAAAGAAAAAATGGTTTATTGTAATCAGGCATTCCCAATGCCGGAGCACGACACAGGTCCTCTCGCAGCTGTAGGAATGCCATCAAACAGTCTTTGTCCCATGGTACCGGATCGCTCACCTCCTTGTGCGTCAGTTTTTGCAAGGGCTTTGCTTTCAGTGAAAAGTTCACGATCCACTGTCGGCAATAACCCACCATCCCTAGGAACATCCTGACCTCTCTCTGTGTCTTAGGCGCATTCATTTTCATGATCGCCTCTATCCTGTCTGGTGACACCTTTCGTTTGCCTTTCTCTATTCTGTGTCCCAAGTACTGCACCTCTGTCAGGCAGTACTGCAATTTTCCCGGGGACACCTTGTGCCCATTGGCAGCTAGGTGATTTAACAAAGCAATGGAGTCCTCCCTGCAAGCTTCTTCTGTTTCTGACGCCACGAGGAGGTCGTCTATGTATTGGACCAGAACTGACTTCTGGGGCAGCACTAGACTTTCAAGATTTTTCTTCAAAAGCTGGTTAAAGATCGATGGGCTCTCTGTATACCCCTGAGGGATACGACACCATGTTAGGACGCGATTTTCCAGCTTAAATGCGAAAAGAAAATGGCTTTCTTCGTCCAGAGGGATCGAAAAGAAAGCCTGACAAAGATCGATCACAGTGAACCACTCAGCTTGGAATGGAATCTGAAACAGTATCACTGATGGATTCGGTACCACTGGACAACACGAAACGACTATGTTATTAATCTTTCGAAGGTCCTGTACTATCCGAAATTTCCCATTTGGTTTCTGCAGACCCATAATCGGGGAGTTGCATGGACTACCCACGATTTCTTTCAGTATTCCCTGTTTAATCATGGACTCGATCACGGGTTTTATGCCTGCAATCGTTTCTGGAGTCAATTTATATTGGGGTGTTCTTGGGAACTCAGCATGCGGTTTCACTACAATTTTCACTGGGTCCACCCCTTTGACCAATCCTATCTCTTCCCCAGTGAAATCCCATACTTCTGGTGCCACTGTCTCTCTCAAGTCCCAGGGGAGCTCATCTACTGTTAAGGTAGGATACAGCTCCACGCATATTCTTGAGTTTGCAACTTTGAAGTCTGCATCATCATCATTGGTCAATACCTCCACTCCCTGAGGTGTACAATATATAGTACAATTCAATTTACACAACAGGTCTCTTCCTAGCAGACACACAGGACTTGAATCGCAAACCACAAACTGGTGCTCATCGCTGTACTTCCCTATTTTCACCTGTACCGGTTCTGTCAATTGGCTGGTTATTCTCCTGTTTGCGACCCCTACCACTTGTATGGTCTCTCCAGACATGGGCAGGTCTGGAACTGCAGCTGATCTGATCGTGGATCTAGTGGCTCCTGTGTCCACCAGAAATGTCGTAGGGCACCCTGCTACTTCTGCTTCTACATAGGGTCCCCTCTGGTCCACCTCCAAGGCCGCCCCGAGGGTGCAGTCTTCTCTTTCCACTCTCTGTCCGGTTAATGGGTCCACATAATAGCACTCTTCCCCTTCTACAAACAGGGGCATTTGTCTATAGGTCTTACCCATAGTCCCTACTCGAGGAGGTTGCGGGAACTGGGCTCGGGGAGGAGCCCCCCCCCTTTGAGCACCTTTCCTTGGTATGGCGTCACCCCTCTTGTAGGCGCGCTCTGGACCTCTTCCTCCTCTATCTCTTGCTCTCCTATCTCTACATTGTAGGGGCACTCGCGTTTCCAATGCCCCACCTCGTTACACTGGTGGCACCTAGTCGTTTTCTTCAAGGCAGCTATGTCTGTTCTGGGTCTAAAGGTGGAACTCTCCTCATTACCCTTGTTCTGACTGTACTGCTTCTTTCCTCCTGTACCTGTCCCTTGCTGCTGTTGCTGCTGTCCCCCCTTTCCTGCTGCCTGCATCTGTACCACCATCAACTTTTCTTTTAGTTTCTTAGCCTTGGAGTCTATCTCATCACAGCAGTACCTGGCATATCTCAGTATTTCGTCTAGGGGTTTACTTTGCCAACAAATCGAGTGTTGCTGAATCATTAAACTAATATCCGGTCTCAGTCCCAGGACGAACTTGGACACGAATTGCCCTATGTCTTTTGGATCCATTACATCCAAGCCGCTATACTGTTTAAACGCCTTCAGCAATCTCTCGTAATATTCGTGGACTGTCTCTTTGGGTTCCTGTCTTGTTCGGTCTATTCTGACCCAATCTATGTCTTGCATTGGCACTTTCTCTTTCAGCCAAGTCATCACTCTCTCGAATTTTGCCATCACAATCTCGGACGGCCCATTAGTCTTAGCATCTCTCTCTGGCTCCGTTGTGGGCCACTCAGCGCTAACCTTGCATGCTGTCCACAGATCTCCTGGTACTACAATGTCAAACAGCGTGTTCAGATCTATCCATAGGACCTTTGAGATTTTTACAAATCTCTCCACTTGCTTGTACCACTCCACTGGGTTTTCCCGTAATTTGGGGAAGGAGGTGGTAAAAGCAGCTAAATCTCCCCTACTCCAAGGGACATGTACATAGTTCCCATTTGCGACTTCACGCAAAGGGTAAGCTTCTATTCCCTGCTGTCCTCCTGGTGTCATACCAAGCGTGCTTCTCCTGCCGGTCCCTTTCTTGGACCACCTCTCTTCCCACTTATCTAGTGCCCTCCATGTCCTTATTCCAGCGATCAGTTCCCTTATGTGCGTTTTCAGCCCAATCGTTCTCCTCTCATCTAGGTCTCGATCTGTATAATGTAGCCTGTGGTTACCCTGTAATGCTTTGGTTCTTGACAAGTCCACCATATATTTGCCTGCTAGTTCGACTAACTTCTCATGGACTGCTCTCGCTTTTCGAGTAATGTCCTTTGCCATATACAGTATTTCATCCTGTTCATACATTTCCATTCTTTCTAAAGGCAGGGTACCATCTACCATGTCATCCAGGTCTGACCTTAAACTGGCGACATCGAGTCTCTTGGCTTTTATCTCAGCTCGCAATATGTCTTTCGAAGGGGGCTCACTGGTCTCCCTACCATCCCAACTTCGAGCTCTACGTTTGGGCTCGGGAGAGTTAATGGGTGCCCTCCCTTGCTCCCATCTCTCCAGGTCCCATGCTCGGCCATCCGATCTTGGAAGGTGATGGAACACGGGCCTGTTACCCCTACTCTTGCTCTGCCCACTCTCTTCTTCTTCTCTCCTCTCACCGCACACCTCTCTGTTATTTTCCCTCTGGTCGCTACTCTCTCTTTGCCTAGTATCGCTCAGTATCTGATACGATCCTTCCTGGTTCCCCATATTCCCTGGGCTGCGCTCATTTCCGTCATCACAGGGACTATGGTGCGACCTCTCACAACTCCCATTCAGTTCTCTGGTGCCGGGCACACAGTGTGGACACTTAAAGCTGTTTCTGTACTCTTGCGCTCTCCTCTCCCCTTCACTGAGTATTGGGCACGCCACCCCTCCACTCCCGGGGCCCCCGTTTTCCAAATCTATTCTATTCCCACTCCGGGCCCAATGGGTGACTCCCCTACTATCTCTCTCTCTACAGTCCCACTCCGGGCTGCTCTCCCCAGCCCCGCAGTGAGTCCGAGCTCGGCTGTCCTGACTTTCCCTTTCAGCTTCCGCAGCTATGATGCTCTTTTGAGCCTTCACTGCCTCATCCCACTGCTTCATGTACTCATTTAGCTCTTGAAAGGATTTTCGTCCAGATCCCCTCAGATCCACTGGCCATCTAGGGCCCCCAGGATCTCCTCCTGGGTCCCCTGCTGTGTGCATCGGGGTGCTCCACTCTCTCGGTATCGGCATCTGACTTGGGGAATTGATCGTATCGTTCCTCCTTGCCTTCTCTGCTCTTTCTCTGTCCTTCCGTACCCGTTCTTCCCCTCTTGCTCTTTCTTGGTCATATATCGATATTATAGGACCTATGGTAACAGGTACCTGTAGTGCATCTGGTAATCTGTAGGATGTGGCGCACTCCGTTTCCGGCACTCTTTGTACCACAAACCTCCCGACTACCTGTTGCACCTGACTAGGCTGGGACAGCTCTTTCTTTGCCTCAGGATCCCACTCTGAACTGGGAAGCGGTCTATGCTCTCCTGCATTGCCCCCCTTTCCTCCTTCAGTATTCTCGACCTCTCCCCCTGCTCTATTATACGGGGGTGGCCTGTCTGTCAGTAATCTGTTTATCAGGCTGTCCTCTGTTTCGCTCTCATCATCTTCTTCTAGGGGGCTTTTATTTACGGGCACCTCTAACACTGGGTACAGTTTATTTACTTCCATGTTATGCACTCTCCATCTTTTAGCATCCGCATCCCACCTGGCATCCTGCACTGCCCTTACCGATCGTTTCACCCTTTCTTGTCGTCTGTTCATATTCTTTTCATGCGCTGCCCTAATCCATGCATCAAGAGCTTCAAACTGGGTCGGTCTAGGCAAGGGTCTCATTGAGGTCATGACTGATTTTAATCGATGTAACACCTCTAATCTGAACGTCCCGTACTTCGGGAACGTCAGTTCCTCATTTCCTTCAGTAATCTTACTCCACTCTGATATCCAAAGGATCGTATGCAGCCCAACATTCACTGCCATGTAACGAGCTGGCGTACCCTCCGGCGGGGCTTCTTCCCCTTCATACGATCCCCGCTTCTCTTTTTTAAACACCGCTCTCAGCCATTTAAAACACTTCATAATTATGCGCACAATATCCAGCCTCGCTACTCTGTTTACTTCCTGATGACAATCCACCAATCCTGTCGCGGCTTTGCTAGCTTGGCCTATCGCAGCGCGGTCTTTCTCCGGTCGGCCAATCACGTCGCGACCCTTTCTGACGTCACTTTTCTCCGCTTCGCAGCAGCACCCCTCCTTTCTCAACTCGTCTCCCGGTTATGCATGCGTCCCATTCATACACCGAAAAATGACTACTTCCGACCAAGCGGTCACTTCTCTCGACTGTACGTCCACAGTCTATATGTAATTGTCAACACAACTGACGAAATGTCTATCGTCTCTCTGATAGGTTGCTTACACACACAGTAACTTCCGACCAGCGTCCGTTACTCACGCACTCACTCTTACGGTCCCCCTATCTCGGTCTTTCGGGTGATCAATGGTACCTCATGACCCCCTTCACACTAGTTAACAATTACTCTGGGTGTCCGATACACCCGAACCACTTAAGCTCTCCTTGAACTTAAGATTTCCACCGGTTGCGCGCGCTCACAACCTGTTCCACAGTCACTCTACAGACATTCAACTCCGCCAGACATTACAACATAGATACAATACAAAACACCGCAATCTAACACGCATAACCCTTTATACTCACTCTCGACCGATACTGCTGCCTTTTCTGTCTCACGTCATCCGGATCTTCTTCAGCGGGCTGTTCTTCCGATCATCGATCTCTAGGGGCCTTGGGGTAAGCTAACCTGGCCTAGGTCACCGTCCTCAAGAAGGCAACCATCCTCTATAGCTACCAACTGGAAGGGCGAGATTTCGATCGATACCTCATCACTATTGATCCAAACCTCGATCTGGTCGACTGAACCTTTGTTGCCTGTCTTGGAGGAAGAAAGTGCCCCTGTTACCAAACCAGTTCACCCAATAAAGGACTCTGCTCCCAAAGATCACAAACAACTTCTAGCTTTCAAAAGTTTATTGTAAGGATATGATAAGCTGCAAATACAGGCATCTCAGAATGAGATTCACGAGATACACAGGTCCAATTACATACATGTGCTCTCGGAAAGCCCTCAGACGAGCAACGGAAATCACTAACACAAGTTCTAAGAATAATAAAGCTATCAGCATTGACGCATATCTCTCCTTCATTTAAGTTGGAGGAAAACGCACAGGTTAGGCTGTCCCTACCCTGCTCTAGATGGTATCCCTACTTAACCAAGTCCCAACCTAACAAAGGTGTCAGCAGTGAATAACCCCCAAGGGAAGTCACTCACTCTAAGTCTCTTGGTGAAAACCTATAGTTCTCCAGTCATGACCCCTCTCTGCCTACCCATCCGCTCTCTAAAGGGTCCTCAGGTATCTGCTCTAACCCCACCCAGGGGTGCTGTCCCTAATACAAAACAGTCAACAACATTTGAGACGCCCCTTGCGAGACGCCCCTCACGTGGTGTAGCTTCTGGCTTTTTCCATGATGCTTTGTATTGGGCCTCATACGTTAGAGTTGACCTTGCTTCTCAGACTCTTCTCCGGCCCGCTGATACCCCTTAAACATTCCGGAACCCTCCTCCATGTCTGGGCCGTCTACTGAACAGACCTCTATTCATTCATTTATAATTGGATCCCCCCTTTCCTTGCAGACAGACATCTGCAGCCAAGAACCCAACTCTCATAGACTTCCAAAAAGGCTTGCAACATTTCTTGGCCCAGACATGTACGTGTAAATCAATGTTAAAACATTTCAGGCCTACAATATTTCTCATCATGATTATAGCATTCAACTTCTTCATTAATTAAAGCATGTTAATACTCTTATTCTATTATTCAGTAAACATCTCTAAAAATCATGGCCCATTTAATGCAATGACCAAAACATTAATACAATCTATGTCGTGAAAAGAAACACCTTCCCTTTTAGCTCTGGCCCTGAGGCCTACCACATTCTGCGTTTAACCACATACCATCTTACATTTTAACAGCTACACGACATGAATTCAGAAATAATCGCATCTACTAAAATCATATAGTGTCACACATTTCTGTATTAGTTCCACTTCTACTTAAATCTCTACATTAGCTATACATTCAGAATATAATTACAGATACTATTAGCACTCATGGCATTTCTCCTCATGATTTGTGCTTACTACAGGTAAGTGTGATGTACTCATACATTTAGGTCAGTTTGCGCTCTCTCAATGACAACTCAGAAATGCAAAGTTCACAAAAATGGCAGAATGGAATTACACCCAATACCAAAAAGCACATTTCCTGACTAAAGTTCTAACTTTCTGCAAAAAGAAGTCTATTTGCGGTTGTGGAGATCTCCATCACCATAGTGCAGATCTCTGCACAGACAAAAGATGCCTATGGCTATGGCTGTAGGTTTCTGAATTACATTTTATAGTACACGAGTATTATTACTGGAGTGCGATCTTACATACTACAAAATACATTTCGTGATTCATGCCCATAGAAAACGTGTACTGAAATATTTATATAAATAGGGGGTAAAGACTACAGAAGGTTTTCATAACAGGTTGTGCACTATAATGGAAATAGTATTGAGCAGGTGGAAAGGAATGATTTGCAAGGCATTGTTAATTAGCACTTATACAGCACATAAGCTGCAATTAGTAAGGCACCTTTACGAAGCCCAGGGTATGACTTTCCAAACATTTCCATTAGAAATCATATTTTGTAACCATATTGTACATCAATTCAGTATAAAATATTGAATTTTTATTTCTTAATACATTCGATGGCTGCATTATGTATTGACGCAAAATCAGTTCATTGATATACCACTCAAAGTTTTAAAAAAAACGAAATAAATAAAATAAACGCAAAAAATTGCAAACCCTCAATTTTCATCTGCTCTCTCAGTTTATATATACCACTGGCTGTACTGAACATGTGTTGAAGTGTGGCCCCTCTTGTTATACGTTCACTCAACACACACATATTAATAGACCAACCACTGGTCTTGTAGCAGAGATAGTGCTCTGCTAGTGACACCAGTTCTCAATTTCTACATGCGCACAGTTTATATGACTGGGTCAGGTCAGACACGGATGTCTGATAAATTTGAAGGCCTTTTATTTAACTGCTCTCTGCAAGGAGGAAAACGGACATACCTGGAGTTTCGCACATTGTGGGACAAGCCAGCATTCACATCAATTCACCGAAATGCCAGGGGTAGCGGAAGTGACATCACATGCCCTTTGACCTCCACTTTCACTCACACACATACACACAAATTCACACATATACACTATCTTACACTTAAACACACTCTCACCCACAAGCAGGACCGGACTGGGCTACCGGGCATCGGGTGTTTCCCCCGCGGGCCGCCAGGCTGGGGGCCGATTTTGGGGCCCTGGGGGCCGTTTTTGTTACAGGGCCGTTTCTGCAGCATAGCTACAAAATCGACCCCTGTAACAAAATCGGTCGAAACCGGCCCTGGCATACAGCTGAGCCGCTCCTGGGGGAGCCAGCCGAGCTCTTTGCCAGGGCCAGTTTTGGTTCCCAGTCCGTCCCTGCCCGCAAGCACGCACACAACATACATTTAAAAGCATTTTTACTTACCTCAGCTGCCAAGGAAGACTGTATTCCAGCTTATTGTACTTAATTTTTATTACACTGTTAGTGTATAATATATTTATTCACTATTAGAGTAATGGAAAATTGACAGAAAATAAAGAGAGTAGAGCCCCAGCTGTCCCTGTGTTCCTGTCACTGAATTTGTCATCTCTGAGGTCAGGTGTCACAAAGGCAGTGCTAGGAGTAGCAAAGGACAAGCCAGGTTTTGCAACAGCGACCCATAAATGAAGCCCATGCAAGCCAATCGTAGCTGCCCATGTGCACTGTGTGTCCTTACCAAAAAACTATGCACGGCTTATTTGTGCAAATAGTCCATTGTGGGTACACAACTGAACAAAGATGTAAATGTAGATGTAAATGTGGAGGTACTTGTATAGCGCACGACTGCCCAGAGGCATCTCGGCGCTTGTACGAATACCGCTGAGGAAACCTTCCTGGCCTTTCCCTGTGAAGTTCCCACTCCTGGGCACCCCCAAGGTGAAGCAAGGCATCCTAGCGTTGTTGGGGCCGTTTTGGAGATTAAGCAAGTTATTGCCCAGAGTTGCAGTGTGGTACTCATGATTAGAATAGGCACCGAGGCAAGAATAATCAGGTCCGGGGAAATTGAGCCCAAGACGCGCCGAGGCAGGAATTGAACCATGGTCCTGGGCCAGACTTCTGCATCAGGGTCTGCCGCTCTAACCATTGAGCCACACTTCTCCACAAGATATAATGACTTCCTCATTGCATTAACTTGGAAACATTCTTTTCGGGCAGTAGGTGGGATACTCCATGCCCCTTCAGTAGATGTTTCCTCAGGAGTATGGCAGTGAAAGCAGCTCTCATCCACAACAATCTGTGTAGGCAGGGTAAAGTGCCTGAGCATTATAAATCTAATTATTTAATGCCAATCGATAAGTTTAGCTTTTTAGGTCCGATCTGGCCCTGAATGGACACGAATTCTTCTCTCTTTGTGTCATTCACAATTACATGGTGAAGGAGCCTGTCGCCTGCTCCGAGAAGAAATTCACTGGCCGACTGTAAATTATCTGGTGTTTCAGACAGGAAGGTAAACAATATAAACCCAAAAGAACTTCAGGGATCTATAAATTCTTGGCAAGTTATTCACAGAACACGGCGAGCAGATTCATATTTCACCTCCCGAGACAAACCTTGTTTTTCTTCTTTTTGTATTTCATCTTATAGCGTACAATTCTGTGCAACGCCATTCTCTGGGAAAGCACCTTTAAATAAATCCTGTCAAGGGACCATGGTCTTGTCGTCGAAATACAGGTAAAATATTTTTAGAAACCGTTCAATCAGCGGAAGCCGAATTTTACAAAATGGCCGCCTTGGCAGTCGCGGCCTCCCACCTGTCCCTACGTCCCTTATGAATCTCTCCACATTTGTCATGTGTCAACGCTGATTCCGTTCAATTCACAGAGGGAAGAGATTGAGGTAGCCTGGTTATTTGAATATTTACATATGCAGATGCCCTCAGTGCGGAGTAATGCGATACTGAAAACAACGAAGGTACATGCGCGAGCATATAAACTGGCACGTTGAAGTCGATGAACGTGAAATGTGTTTTTTATTCATGACAGATAGCGACCTAATTAAATTGAGTTACCTCCTGTGTCAGAGGGCGCACGGAATGCTGGGGTGGGAGACATGATGTGCTTCAGAAAGTGGAATTGTGGCGCTCTTGTGAGGCAGAGATATCAGGTGACAAATCACAGTAGCACAGATGTATCACTTCAGCCTCAGGTTAATGGGGCAGAGTAGGCCTTAGAGACCCTTCTGCAAAACACAATATTAACATGTGGACATTCACTCAGCATGGACCATGAAGCCATGTGCCAATTGCAAGTATGTAAAACACATCCGCAGCCTTGCGCTAACACTGGGAGTGGCCTACAAAATATGCTAAACCACCCGGTAAGGGAAATGGTGAAAGCAAGACAAAATTGCGCCAGAGAGTCCCCTGTACCCTCTTCACAGTTAAAATCTGGATTGTCCTTGTGAAGGAATGCATGGAGGAAGCATGGGGGGGTGCTCAGTTCTATATGCTAAGGTAGGAAGAGGCCTCATGCAGTATCCCTAGGAAGTAGCAGTGAAGATTGCTACTCCAAGTGGTCTTGAGGCAAAGGAAAGACCACTGCAAGATGTGTGCATGCTACCGAAACACTTTAAATAATGGCCCTCGCTGTATTCCAATACACAGAGTGCATGGCGTGCTCACTATGCACGGTGCCCTTTCACGTATCGGCTCATCTAATGGTATAGTTAGGAGTTCCACCTTAAACATAACATGGTCAGTAAGAGGACACCCTATCACGGTGAAATGGTTACAAGCTGAGACATTTACGCATGGAAATCTTGTGACCTCAAGTGTTGACCACTTCTGGAGACCAGATGAACACTATTGCTGATTTCTTCTTTGCTAAAGGACAGGGAATTCATTGCTTGTTTGCGGAGTTTAGGCAGAAAAAAAACAAAATACAGAGAATAAGAGACTAGTTTCCACAAATGTTTGCGGGAGTAACTGGAAAATTCTAACCTTGATTTGATCGGCCTATGTCATGTAAGAAGCACATTTATAGGCAGCTTGAATGTGACTGCATTCACTATGGCCAAACAGCTGGACCTGGCACAGTTCCCACAGGGGTTTAAACATGCATTAAATTATCAGCTTTTGGCATGAAAGCAGGTAACACATTTCTTGGAGGTGGCATTTTGGTCAAGCAGCATTTGACCAAGCCAGCATGGGGTGTCTGTCATTTCTTCCTCTTTTAACTGGTTCTGGAAGCCACTAGGAGATAAGTTATGGGATTGGAACTGTATGTTCAGATACTTAAAGTTTCTGTGAATAACGCCTCTTTCATAAAGTGGTCACTGTGGTCCATGATGAGGTTCAGTTCATCAAAGATGTCGATAGTGAGTTTACATGCTCTTCGTTGGCTCCTTTTCATATGCAAAGGTGTGGCGCATGCCTTATCTTTGTCTAATATGTGATCTGATTGAGGCTGTAGGATTGAATGTCTGAGGAGGACTGTACTACAGAATATCAAGACTAGGCATATCCAAATTCACTAATATCGCAGACAGAATTAAGAGGGACAAAATATCGAAAGGTAGGTGCATATACTAGGAAGTATATATATTTACTATTCTTAGCTCCACATCTATGCACCTTGAAGATATATAAATATATATATAGTAATATATATAGATAGATATATAGATGGATGGATGGATGGATGGATGGATGGACGGACGGACGGACGGACGGACGGACGGACGGACGGACGGACGGATAGATAGATAGATAGATAGATAGATAGATAGATAGATAGATAGATAGATAGATAGATAGATAGATAGATAGATAGATAGATAGATAGATAGATAGATAGATAGATAGATAGATAGATATGGAATTAGGTTCAGAAAATCTATACTTACCTTTCAGTATTTCGTCCTTCGGTATGGTGTCCATGATATTTGGTGCCATCGAGATTCCTACCTCGATAGCCCAGAGGCACACTGTCGAGGGGTACACTATCCAGTAGAGTCCAGGTGAATGCCCTATTGATGTCAGCAGTGCAGGGCATGTATATGCATGGGATCGGTGTTGGTATGGCTACGCAAGAGAGTCATGCCTTCATATGCTCCAGACTTCTTGTTTCAATGTTCAGAAGTAGACAATCTTGCTCAAGCTCCTTTATGGCCCTAAGAGTCACAAAGAGGAGAGTTGTCCTTGCCATCGTGTGCCTTTTTCACTGCTACTTGATCTAAGGGCCGGGGACTAGCCTTTTATATGTGATCATAGTACCAGCCTTTGGCTCGCCAAGCTTTGGGCCTATCTGAAAATGTTCCCTCTGCACTTCAAGTGGAGCAGAGCACAAGTTAACCGTTTATAGTGTTCAAGGCACTATGGCCGTTACGGAGGGTCCATTTCCATGTGGTGCAGGGTTTCCTGAAAATCATTCTTTTCATAATGATGCTATATTTTGTCTTCCCTTGTCCTTGTCTCCCTGTGCCTTTGTATGTTTCCATGCATATGTATTGAAACATGAATTATAGTCAGAGGTGAAAGGCATTTATTAAACAATGGAGAACCCAATATGGCGCAGCTAGCCTCTGAGAAAAAAATCCTGAAACAGAAGAGAGATGGTCCATGCATCTGTCTCCTCGAATATCTACTCCAGGAACCTCACCGAAGCACCCGCCACATTAAACATAGCAAAATCCACATGGTGGATTAGTCCATCTGCCTTTGTTACAAAATCCTACCAAAAAAGCAACACAGTGATCTGTATAAGATGCAAACTAATATGTTAAGGGCATGCTCACCTCGTTCTTTAAACAACACACAGGCATGCCACATCCTACTGACACCACCATACCAGTGTTTGTTTAGTTGTTGGCCTGCTGGGGTCAATAATTACTGGAGAACAAAGAAGTGTTGTCTGCTGTCTGTTGCATTTGTTTCTGTAATAAAATGAGGAAGGTCCAATCCAGGTAGTTTTCCATGTAGGTTTATTGAAGTAAGGAGTTACATAGGGGAGAGCCCCAGCAGGAGGAGCCTCACTGCTGCTCAGCCCATCTCCAACTGACACTCACACACACGAACATTCCATTCACCAGCATTCTCTCACACATACAATCAGGCTGAGCAGCAGCAGTACAACAGGTTCCCCACATGAAGCTACCTTCTCCTCTCAGTCAATCAGTCAGTCAAAGTTACTTTATTCGGTTAAGATTATTAACCATAAAAGCATACAAAATACAAAATTCATTTACATTAGAATAACAATAAAAAATTTTTTTTAAAGTACATCAGTTTTCCTTACAATCACACAGTACTGAGTTGGTAGGGGGGGATATCCTTATCCTATCAGAGTAGCATATCTGGGCCAGGGGGCATGTTCTGGTACTTATAGGTGGGTTACTGCTGATAACTAATTGGTACAGGACCCTTCCTGCCCCCCCGGTGGTAACCCTCTACACTCCACATTGTGGATGGCGAATATGCAATTCTTGGGTAAAAATTGCACAATTCAAGTGTTGTTATGGGCCCGTCACCTCTTTGTGGCTCCCAGCATCGCAGTTAAGGGACAACCAGGTTATCCCGAAAATTAACAATGACCAGGTCTCCCGCTGTGTTCTTGGGACGGGGGCCTATCCACCCCACCCTTCTGACATTTAGAATTGTCCCGTTAATGTTGGATGGAAGCGGTCTATTCTTTGTCAGCCAAAACTGAACTTTATTTTTGAGGTCCTGGGGACCTTCAATTTTTCCGGTAGTGAGCTCAGGCACTCCCGAGAGAACACACACGTAGGGTGCTGCCTCTGGTGGTAAATTTATGCATTTATTGCTCGCCGCTAGCCCCTCAGAATATTTGCCTAGTTTCGACCACCCAGCTCTGGGAGCAGAGCTAAGAGCCATTGTCAGTTCATTGGCTACCTCCTTGTTTTTAATAACTGATAGTACGGGATCTAGTGGCTTATTCTGGGCAATTTTGCTTTGTACGATGGTGTCAGACGTTTTTGGGACAACTATTCTCTGAAAATGGTTATTTGACTTGGTTGGCTTGGTATTTGCGTCTATTGATGAGAGCTTTTCCCAGATTCTCTCTATCCTTTCAATAAGCGGGGATAATAGGGTTTTTACCAGTTCTTCAAAGTGGGCCAACAGAATAGATGGTAAAAGGGATATAGGGGTTTCCAGTATTTGACATGCTTTGGGTGTCTCAGGGGTGATGGTGTCAGTAACCAAAGAGGAGCTTAAGGTTGTTTTTTGGTATTTCGCTGGTTTCCCCTTGTGTTCCACACCTTTACGTTTTGTGCTCTGGGTAGGGACCTGGGGATGTGATATCCCCTGAGTGGTATTTTTATCTTTTATTGCGACGGGAGTTTCCAGTGGACTTTTATGAAATTGATGCGAATTCCTGAGCTGAGGGCTTCCAATACCCATAGGGCATGTTGTGGATCCGATTAGTTCAATTCCCTGTTCAATGGGAATATACCTGGTGTTGCAAATAGCATTTAATTCCCTCCGTAATAAAGAATTTGGCGAATCGGTTGAGATCGGAGGGGATCGTTCGCAACACATGGTATCTTTAGGAAGGCTATGATCTATTGACTCGAAAGCCGATGTTACCCTGGTTATGTATAGGTCCAGTGTCCCCTTAAGTGACCCCCCTTGAGAGGCAGATTGTTTGGCTAACCCTTTAGGGGTCATGGTGCAAGAAGCTATTGTCCCAACTACACACACCTAATAAAGGGCCAATGGAAATATAGGTAGACTAAGAGGCTACTTGGAAAAAAAGACAAGAGAAAAAATAAATAAATAAATAAATGAAAAAATAAAAATAAACAAGGACATTCGTTGTTAGTCTCTAGGTGTTTGGTCTCTGATTGAGCATTTATTACATGCGGGAGCGTAGAGGATTCAAGTAAGCAGGTCGTCCCCCTCTCTCTATATATATCACAATACTAGACCTGTTACTTCTGGTGATCTAATTATCCTTGGCTAGACCCTCCTATGTCTCCATTAGGATGGGGGCATTGCCATCTCTACAGGCTAATGTTTCTAGACCAGGTACACCACTTTCTGACTCTTTAAAACAGAGAACACTGCTGGCCCATCTGATTCTACCAATCTCTACCTCACCTGCCACCCACATCTAGTGAGAAAAACACAGGTAGGGGGGGTTTAGACACTGTAGTCAGATGAGAGTCAAGATAAGAAAAAACGTGAGGAAAAGAATGGTGTCTGATTGAGCATACCTTGGTTCATGTCAATAGTCCCGAGAGGCCAACCAAGACCCGGCCTCCTCTGGCCTCTGATGGCCACAGATGGCCCCACCCTTGTCCCGGGGTTCTCCCGGCGCGTCCTGCGCGCGATCCCGCGGTGTCTGGGCTCCAATTTCAAGCGCCTCCGGGCGCGGAAGTTACGTGGGCGGCTTCCGCCGCAAAGCAAGCTGGGGAATGTAGTCCCTGTGGCCGCGCGGTGTCAGGCAGCGGCAGCGTTTCCCCAGGTAGAGTGACCAGCGATGCTGCGGCCAGGGGGCAGCTCACTCGCCCCTAAGCCCCTCTGCCACCAACAACAAACAAGCGTCCTTCTCCTCTCTCACACTAGCCTGTGTTAGAAGATGTGTCACCAAGTCTTTTAGTGCCGTCGGTGAACTCGAAGAGCGTGCTCCTGGCTTGTGATGGACTGCGTAACGGTGGGATGTACGTGTTGCGGAATGTGGTGAAGTGGGAGGAATATGAAAAAACTCAAGCTTAAGCTTGAAAGATACTACAGTTTTTCGAAGGAAATACTGACATAAGGAAAACTTAAAGGAGAGATCACTCACATGTTCATCATGAGCTTCAGAGGAAAATATCTTTGGCAGAAGACACAAGAAAACAGCTGGGGCCTCATTTGAGGCCGTGCGTCACTTTTACGCAGCCGGTGCGTCACTTTTTGTGACGCACCACCAGCGTAAAAAATGTGCCTTGTTGCATCATATTTATAAAGTGACGCATCTAGGTAGATGCGTCACTTTGTAAACCCCAGAGCTACATTATACCTATGCCAGGTATAATGTATGCAGGGGGGGGGGGTTCTGACGCAAGAAAGGGTCATAGAAGTGATGCAGTGAAATCTATAAAATTTCACTGCGCCACTTCTAGGACACAAATGCCTCAATTTCTTACGCCTGCCTCACAGCAGGCATAAGACTGACGCAGGCCCTTTCACATGGGGCTTGCCCCATGTGAAAGAAAGAACACATTGCTGGAGTTGCGTCACTTTTGTGACACACTCCAGCAATGCGTCACTTTTGCGCCATACAGATATGTCAGAAATACTGACGTATCTGTAACTCCTTGCGCCATGATGCGTCATACTGTAAATATGACGCATCATTGGTGTCGCAAGGAGGGCGCAGTGAAAAGTGACGCATCGCTGTTTTCACGCAGCGATGCGCCACTTTTCATAAATGAGGCCCCTGGTCTGTGCTAGGTAGGGCGAGAAGTGACAAACCATGGGCCTCATTTATGAGGCCTTGCGTCAGTTTTGCGCTTCCGATGCGTCACTTTTTGTGATGCATCGGCGGCGTAAAACATGCCTCCTGATGCGCACTATTTACAAAGTGACGCATCTAAGCAGATGCGTCACTTTGTAAACTCCTGCGCTACATTATACCTGCGTCAGGTATAATGTATGCAGAGGGGGCGTTCACCCGCAAAAAGCCTCGTAATAGTGACGCAGTGAAATCTATGAGATTTCACTGCGTCACTTTTAGGACGCTGTTGCGTCAAAATCTTGCGCCTGCCTCACAGCAGGCGTAAGACTGACGCAAGCCCTTTCACATGGGGCTTTCCCCGTGTGAAAGGAAGCATTGCTGGAGTTGCGTCACTTTTGTGACACACTCCAGCAATGCGTCACTTTTGCACCTACAGATACGTCGGAAATACTGACGTATCTGTAACTCCTTGCGACATGATGCGTCATATTATAAATATGACGCATCAATCATGTCGCAGGGAGAGCGCAGTGAAAAGTGACGCATCGCTGTTTTCACGCAGCGATGCGTCACTTTTCATAAATGAGGCCCCATGTTTTTAAAAAAGGTGGAATGGCTATCCCATCTCAGGTGTAGTTCTAGTCAGGAATGGTGCAAGAAAGCTTGGCGCTTCAAGCACAATAAACTTTTCAAGCAGAAGTACTGCCAATTCACTAAAAAAGGCTCTTTTTTTGTTATTTGATACCATGGGCAGAAAGTGCAACTAGTCATCTGATTTACTTTACCTTGTTAGTGGCCGAGCTCTGGTTGTGCCAGTACTAATAAAGCTAGAAAAGGGACGAAAGCAAAACCGTGCTGCTTTGGTAGTTATCCTCATTGGCAAAATGAAGAGAAAAAATAGAAAGAAAAATGAGTGCAGTGACAAAAGGTTTTTCTTAGTAGTTCTTTGCAGGCACTGCCAAAGGCCGTGGTTGCCGAATACTACAGATGCTTTTCTTGATTCCACCTCTTGCCTCTTTCTTCCGCTAGCCTTCACTTCTCTCTCAATCTCACCCTTTCAGGTTCTTTTTCCCCTGCTTTCTCCCTTTGTCACTATTGTCACAGGTTTCTCTCCATCTTTTTCTCCCTTTTCTGTCTTCTCTCTTTTATTCTAGATCAAAGTCTGATGATGAAATATAAGTCCCGGACTCCAGAAATGGGTGCCTGTATGCCCCACCATCAACCACCAGCACAAATTAAGCACATCACACAACCAACCAACTAACACCCCTCTGAAGGAGATGGTTCCAGATCAGGAAGACAAACATCCCTTTGTCTCTTCCAGCTCACACTTCACCTGCTTCAAACCCCCTTACAAATAAAGCAGCCTGCTGGGAAAGCACAGCGACTGTGCCTGCTATCTCCCCGAATCAAAGAAGTCTTTCAGAGAACCAATATAAAAAGACATTGAGCTTCCTGAACGTGTCAGCCTTACAGTAAGTGAACAATTTAGCATGTTCTGTAACCTTCAAATATACAGTAAAGGCTAATAAAAAGTTTGCAGCGCACCTGCCAAGCAAAGCCTTTTCATAATGTTTTTTAAGAGGATCAGGTTCAATTTAGCGGTGTAATGATATGCTAATCTCCCAGAGCAGTAAAGTGACAGTGAAAGGAGATTTTTCTATTAGTCTCGATATGCCAGTTTGTGTGTAATGTGTCAAGCCGGAACTTCCGAGAGAGATGTGCCGTTATCTCTGCAAGTGACACCGCCACAGTGGTGTCAAGGAGTCGGAGGGATGGCGGCGCTTACAAATGCGCCCGGGCTTGCGTCTGAGTCTCATCAGGACCTCTCGACGGAGGAGGAAAGGCAGAGGTGGGGGTGGGGAGGGAGAAAAAGGGACTAGCCGTGTGCAGTACCTGGAATGGCACGCAGAGCGGTTCATGAGCAGGATGCTCGTTTCCTGAAAATGTCAAACCGAGCAGAAATTGGCACGCTCTAAAGCAATAAAAGCCACTGCCTTTCATAGGGCTTAAAAAGTTGTGCTTGTTCTAGGTTTTCTTTCGTCCTCTGCCTTATGCTCTCCTTGGTGTTAATCTCAAGGTAAATAATATCTACAAGGGATTTCGTTTATGTAACAAGTGTTATTCTACTTTGGGAGATTTAAAGTAAGTCAATAAAGAACAAACTTAAAAGTGTCCACCAGGACAACCACAATGCAAGTAAATGACAGAAAGAAGAAAAAGCACACGGTAAGTCCTATTTAGTATCAAAAAATTAATTTTATCTGTTTTTCATCATCTTAGTTTAAACAGGGTACAGAAAAGAAAACGGGAAGGGGAATATCAGCAAAAGGAAGTCATGTACATATATACAAAATTAATCTGAGACTATATGTCATCACCTACAACAAATCCTAACTAATTGACGAGCAATGATTAACTAAACATAGAAAAAAAATTGCTGAGAACTATTTCTTGGGGAGTTGGTGGAACTGTCGACGTTTCGGTCTTTGTGGCGTTAGTCACTTAGACCATCCTCAGGACAATAATTTGTTTTGCAAGATATTTCGTAGACCTTAATCTTAGGGTCCAAAATAATGTTTGTGTTTCTAGGAGTCAATGACTCGACTAGACCCCTCTGGATCACTTTGGGGTGTTGTATGTCCACTCTCAGTTGTAGAAAATAGGCTTCAATCTGTCCAGAACCGACACCGCTGCTTCTAATTGACGGCGATAGATGTTCTTAACAAAAGTTAAGGACACTCGTCTTGACGATTCAGGAATATTCACTGCTAACGCCCATCAGGAACTGAAAAGTTTGTGTTAGCTCTTTGCTCTTAGGGTGTTATCTGGAGTGGTGGCTGGGACGTGTGAGTAGGGGTGGGTAGTGTGGAGGGGGAGTTCTAAGGGCCTTCTTTATGAGGCCGCGTGTCCCTTTTACGCTGCCGGTGCATCACTTTCTGTGACGCACCATATTTACGAAGTGAAGCATCTAGGTAGATGCGCCACCTTGCAAACCCCTGCGCCACATTATACCTACGCCAGGTATAATGTTTGCAGGGGGGGCGTTCTGACGGAAGAAAGGGTCATAGAAGTGACGTAGTGAAATCTATAAGATTTCACTGCGCCACTTCTAGGACGCAAATGCGTCAATATCTAACGCCTGCCTCACAGCAGGCGTAAGACGTGAAAGGAAACATTGCTGGAGTTGCGTCACTTTTGTGACACACTCCAGCAATACGTCAATTTTACGCAATACAGATACGTCAGAAATATTGACGTATCTGTAACGCCTTGCGACACGATGCGTCATACAGTAAATATGACGCATCAATCATGTCGCAAGGACGGCGCACTGAGAAGTGACGCATCGCTGCTTTCATGCAGTGATGCGTCACTTCTCATAAATGAGGCCCTAAATATTTAATAAATGTGTCTATGAAAAAAATCAGATACAAGTATAAGAGGAGCCCAAGGTAAATGAACAGAGAATATCCCGCCTACAAAATTGGGGTTAAAATACAGAACACAATGCCTCTTGGTGCGACATTTTGCTCTAGATAGAAACACCAATTTCGCAATGATGTAAGGTGCCCTGTGCATTGCTGCACTTGTTCTCCTAGGATGTATGTCATTACGACGCACACTTTTACAACGCGTT
Source organism: Lissotriton helveticus (assembly GCF_964261635.1). Lineage (NCBI taxonomy): Eukaryota > Metazoa > Chordata > Amphibia > Caudata > Salamandridae > Lissotriton > Lissotriton helveticus. Next base: position 614,261,009 of record NC_136065.1, read on the forward strand.
CCATTACACCGCGGTTGTAACAACGCAAGTCGTTACAACGACTTGCATTGGGGGGGCGCAAATTAAAAAAATTTTATTTACTATTCCAACACCAGTCCCCGTGGATAGTAGGGAAGGTGTTGGGATAGTAAATTAAATGATTTACTATCCTTGAGCGCCCCCCAGCGCAATTCGTTGTAACAACTTTCGTTGTTATGACCGCGTCGTAATGGAACGGCGTTGTAATGGTTGCGTCGTAAACGTTGCATACCGTTCTCCTCAGCAGCAATGTTTCATTTCTTCGACTAGAGTACTCGAGAAAAAGGCTTGTTAAGATATGTTGATTGGTGACAGCATCAAGCAAATATTGCACGAAATGGCATATTGTTCAGAATCACAAACTAATGTAACATATCCTCTGCCATGCCTTTGTCAGATGCAAATGGGCGCTAACTTCCATCCAAATCAACAATGGACCCTCCCTAAGAGATGATACATGCCGCACTTAAAGTGGTGGAGGGAAGAATACATTTATCCACATAACATCAATTCTGGTTAGATTGCACTCGTTTCCCTTTGAAGAAACAGCTTCAAAGATCCATCGTATGACTCGTAAGACTTTATCCAGCTCAACCTGCTTGCCTATGTGAAGAAATGACAATCGAAGGGGGATCTAGAACAACAAGAAGTAAACCTCATATCAAGCAAGAGACACCAGAAGCTTTCAAAGTCACCAATACAGCATCCTCCTTTGTAGCCCAACAATCTGGTATAAATCCCAGATGAATGCGGCTTTTCATTTCTTTCAGGTTCTTCAGAAGACCCTGAAAACACATTCTACATCTGTTAAGGGATTTTACTAGATAAAATGTGGACCCTTGTTGTGGCTTGTCTCCGCCTCTCTTCACCCTATAGCTCATTGATTGCGGTTTACCTCTATAAAGATAGCTTGGCATCTTCACCATTGTTACTTATTATTGCTTGTTCAACATGATGATAGATGTTCTTTGTCCAACACTCCAATAGCATGCAGTTAGGCAACACTGAAATAACTATTAATTGCATTCACTAAAATACAAGCATTGGCAAAACTTTTAGGTTCATTTGCACACTGACAAAAGCAAAAAATCCTGCCAGCTGAGGTGCAACACAATTTAAAAATTGATTTCTTAGTGATTAAATAAAGAATGAAATATGTCAAAATAGCATTTACTTTTCACATGTATATACGTCCTTCCTGCATTCCAGTGGAGTTGAGAGTATACACTCAAAGAGCCATAGAAAGAAGGAGGATTAAAATGCAGTCTTGGCTGCTCTCGCACCATATGCACTTTATAGCTCCCATCTCGTTAAGTGATTGGGAGTCATTACAATGGTTGCCACGTGGAGCCAGTAGGACTCCACTTAGGAGATCAGAATGAACCATTCAGCTTGTAGATTCAAACTTCAGAAGTGCTCCCTTAGGTTTTAATATTTTCAAGTGAGTTAAATAGAGCACCGTAGAAGTCAACAATGGTGGCCCCTAAATCATTAACGATGAAGATAAATTCATTAGTATGCACCATACTGATTGCCAATGTTAATAAAATATTCACCTTTTAATGAAAAACAAAACAGACATCTGTTATAATAAAACACCTGGTACATCCTTACCACAAGCAGCCTGTAAATATTAATAGGCTGGTTTTGAATTTTGCGAGTGCAATTTAAATCGATTAGCCATGGATGCTTGTTCTACATCACAATGTAGCCCTTAGAGTTCTTCACCAAAGTAGCCAAGGGTTCTCCTCCAAGAAGCTGTCTTCATTGTTGAAGAAGGAATTTTGGTTTGGAATTTCTTCTACGAAATAACATCCCTGAAAATGTACTCCGAAAGTGGGGGAAATTGTCGTAACTGCATTGGGATCATGCTGAGACATGGCGGGTGCATGTCCGAGTATGATACAGACATAATAGTTACTTTTTGGTTAATGTCTCCACTCTTTTTGTGGCATTAGTCTTTTGCAGAATAGGCTCAGGTCCTTGGCGGATCTCATCGTAGCTGTACCTCCACCAGCAGACTAGCTACCAAGGAAGAACCTCAAAATTACCCAGGGGCTGCTCCTCCATTTGAGCGGCAGTGGTGCTGCCCCACATGCCCTAGAGCTGAAAAATAAAATGGTAATGAAGTCTATTTATTACCATTTTATTTTTCAGCAACTCGTCCCAAACTAATTGTCAGGGCAGGGTCAGTGCTGCAGTGCAGCAGCAGCAGGGAGCTGTGAGCTTTAAAATGTGCATATCTCTTTAGCTGTGGTAGGTAATAATGGGGTTAACCCTTACCTCATCGACCTGGGTCAGTACAGAGTTATAAAAAGAGGGGTGGTCGATTACAAAACAGTTAAACACAACATTGATTCAACAAAGAGGTACAACCACCAAGTATGTGTCTTTTGGGTTGCATTTAATCCAACTATTCATGGTCATTTACTGCAATTAAACATATATCATATTTCATATTCATACAATACATGATAAGTCTTATATCGTTATTCAGTCAGTGCTCGGTGATTATCAGATAAGAAAAGGATTGTAAAGGGGGGTGGGGTGTGTTTGGAAAAGAATAAGGGACAAAGAAAAGGAATTGTGTCCATAAACAATTCTGTCCTATTCACAGAACATTTCCAGTCATATTACAGATCACAGTTGTTCCCAAGAAATACACTATACACAGGAGCTAAGTTTAGCAAGTTTGGTAGGGTGTGTATGTGTTGAAAATGTTGTCGACGTTTCGACCCCCAAGTTAAGGGCGGGTTGGTCCTCAGTTTGGGGTCTTCCTCAGGACAGTTAAAAACAGTGATAATGAGCACATGCCCAGGCGTTCCGGTGATGTTCCCTTCTGGGTCAGGAAACGCGCCTGTGGCGTAGTTCTTTAATTAGCCCGTTCTTTGAAGAGCAATTAGTCTCTTGCAAATTTGGTGGAAGCCATGAGACGGTCTGTCCAAGGGTGGGGCAAGCGTCCTACCTCCAAAAGGCAGTGGAGTTCGACGTGTAGGTGAGTTACACCGTCTGTGTTCCTGCTGGTGTTTGATTCCCAGTTCCCAGTCAATTGGAGGTAGGACGCTTGCCCCACCCTTGGACAGACCGTCTCATGGCTTCCACCAAATTTGCAAGAGACTAATTGCTCTTCAAAGAACGGGCTAATTAAAGAACTACGCCACAGGCGCGTTTCCTGACCCAGAAGGGAACATCACCGGAACGCCTGGGCATGTGCTCATTATCACTGTTTTTAACTGTCCTGAGGAAGACCCCAAACTGAGGACCAACCCGCCCTTAACTTGGGGGTCGAAACGTCGACAACATTTTCAACACATACACACCCTACCAAACTTGCTAAACTTAGCTCCTGTGTATAGTGTATTTCTTGGGAACAACTGTGATCTGTAATATGACTGGAAATGTTCTGTGAATAGGACAGAATTGTTTATGGACACAATTCCTTTTCTTTGTCCCTTATTCTTTTCCAAACACACCCCACCCCCCTTTACAATCCTTTTCTTATCTGATAATCACCGAGCACTGACTGAATAACGATATAAGACTTATCATGTATTGTATGAATATGAAATATGATATATGTTTAATTGCAGTAAATGACCATGAATAGTTGGATTAAATGCAACCCAAAAGACACATACTTGGTGGTTGTACCTCTTTGTTGAATCAATGTTGTGTTTAACTATCTCTTTAGCTGGCCATCTTGCAACAGCCAGCCAGACATGCATATTTTAAAAATCTCTAACCTAGCTGTCTTAGTCAGCCCAATTAGAGAAAGCGCAGGTCTCCAAGTGCTCTTGAGAGCGCTGAGTGAAGCCGCTCCCTCAAATACTGTCGCTGCTCTCACACTGTGAGAGCTGCGACAAGATTGGGTAATGCAGTTTCATGCTTACGGGGAAGACACCTGAGGGAGGAGGACTTTGCGCTGCAAGCATGAAATGTAAGTCAAATTTATTTATTATTTTGTTTTGTGTCCCCCCCGCCTCACCACCCTCTGTAAATGCCAGCCACCACTGAAATTAACCAAGTATTCTGCTTGAGGTGTGGAGAATCCAATATTCTGTAGCGTGTTTTCCTGTTCCGCCCTACTTTATATCAGGCTGTAGGCATCTCAACCGTGTGCCAAACACCAACTGGTCTCTGCAGTGTGTGTTTCTTACAAAGGCTCGGTCACAACAAAACATTAAACTCACTATCGCCGCCCCATATCGATTACGAAAAACTTCCGCAACCACCCAAGTTCAAGATTTCACTAAGATAGTGAGTGAAAAGACACATAAAGTGCATCATCAAAGAATGGACTCCCTTAACAACAAAGCATAACCGCCACAAAAATCAACAGCCACCCCTCCACGACTACCACATCGTCAAGGGAATTGTGCAGGAGATAAACTAAAAATAAAGCCAGGGTGGGAGAAAGAGGAGAAGGGCAGCATATGAGGAAGAGAGCATCACAGGGGCATTGGAGAAGCACACAAGAGAGAGAACAAGACAGAGCTGAGGGCGGTAAGATGGACACATGAGAGAGAGAGAGAGGAAGAGAGAGAGAGAGAGAGAGAGAGAACAGCAGCACACAAGGGAGGCAGCAACATGGAATGCGGGTGTGGATATTTGGCAGGGGGAGAAGCACACCAGTAGAGGGAGCTGGGAAAAAACATGCAGGGGCATATTATCAAGGGATTTATCTCCACTTTTTCGGCTTTAAAAGCCAAGTAAGCGGAGATAAAATTATCTCCCAATTACCTAGCTGTCGCTAACACCAGTTAACGACAGCTAGTAGGAGATAGCGACCATCTTGGGCCCCGCTTTGCATATCAGAGAAATGTATCGCTAATGACATGCAAAGTGGGCGTGCCAAGATGTTAGCGACTGGAAACAGTCGCTAACATCGCTATCTCCTATTACTAACTTTTGGAGATATTCGCGCTAAGCGCGAATATCTCTAAAAGCTAACACCTGCCATGAGCAGTTCTTAGCCATGTTATCCAATGGGAGGTGGATAACATGGCTAACAGCATTTGCTCGGTAATGCAAGAATATCGCTGACTTTTCAGTGATATTCATGCATTTCGGCCGATTTTTATCGCTTAGGAGATAAACCTTGATAATATGAAGGCTCCTAAGCGATAAAAATCATCGCTACACGGCGATAAAATTATAGCCGCTAAGCCAACATAGCGATAATTATCGCTAGTTGTTGGTAATATGCCCCGCAGTCTCTTGGAGTGCGTAACCAAACCCAAAAATGTAGTTCCCTAAAAGTGAGCAGTGGAAGGATAAAAGTGAGCCAATCAAAAGTATGATAAAGAGACTAAGTGCCAGGGAAGGGAGAAACACAAGTAGAAGAAGACATGCCCAGTCCTAAATTTGTAAAAGAATGAGTACCTGAGCACAAAGCTTTGCCAAGCATCCACGGCCTGTGCTATTAAATGCTGCGTGTTGAATACGAAGGCTGCATAGACTTTAATTCACCTCAAGCCTCTCCAATCCACTGTTAGACCCTCACTCCCCCTTAATCTCACTCCTGCAGGGCCCTGCTTTTGCCTTTTATGAAGGTGTTTCTGACTTGCTCTTCCTCCTCCTTTCCCCTTTGATGTTTTTATCCCTCTCTTGCTCTCGGGAAGCGTCTGATGAGGGAAAAAAAGTGTTGTTCTCCAAAAATGAGTGGCAGTTCCCCCACTGGTAACCACCGGCTCAAATTAAGCACTGGGCAAGCCATAAAATAAGACTCAAGCAAATCAAAGTGACAACAATGAGGACCAATGACAAGCAATGGGCGGGGATGTAAGCCTAGTGTAAGATTTTGTTAAGCCTACAGTCAGGCCCGTGCTGCAATCCCAAAGCAGCCCTGGCAATTTTGTTGGCCTGGCTCCCATGGTGGGGTGGAGGGGGGTTGGGGAGAGGCCCCCAGCACTGCTGCTTTTGTTACTGGGGGCCGATATGGCAGCATTGGTGCAAAACCGACCCCCAGTAATAAATCCGGAGCTACAAAACCGGCCCCCACCCTTCCAGCCTTCCAGACAAATGCCCGGTGCCCACTATGGCCAGTCCGGCCCTACCTACAATAGGTTCTTTCACAACCAAACAGCTTGTGCTGTCTGGAAGTCGAGACCTAAAAAAGCGATTTCCATCACGAGAAAACTTTTTTCGCCGAACTTTTACCCCCACCTCCGAGCAATGAAAGTTCCATCTTTAAATGTTGCAGGACGGCGAATAACAGGCTCCGCTTCCTGCCTCAACAATGTTTTATTACGCGTAGTAACACGAGCTGAAAGGAAAAATAATTTCCAAAGGTTAAACATTGCATTGTGCTTCACGGTTTGTTTAAATTTTAAGTGGGCGGCTTTGGTTAATGCGAGAAGGAAGGAACACTGGAACATCTGCCTACTGATGCTTTTAGCAATAAAAAAAAGTATTAAGAATCCTGATGATGTTTCCAGTTGTTAGAAACTTCCTTGGATCAGGTGATAAGTTCCGCCTCAGCGGGGACCCGGCTCCGTCCTGTTCCATAGCACTGCCCCATCTTTCACTGTCAGAGCATGGCTAGAAAACCATTCATCATCACCACTTCCAACACTGCCCATGTACATTCACAGCTACCCAGGTTCTTTCATTGCACTGAGAGCATTTTGGTTTTCATACTTAAATACGATGATGTTTCGTTGTACTCTAGCGTCTAGAGGTTGCCACTAGACCAGAAGTTTGTAGCTGCAAAGAAAGGGGTCTACAAATGCACGCGGGCCATACTCCAATGAGAAAGAACATTTATTGACACACAGTTAAGACTACTTGACTCAGGGGGCTTACAATGTGGGCATTAACCACCCTTGTTTGCATGTATGATTTATTCAGTTATGGTGCAGGCAGTGAAAGGAAGTAGACAGAGATAGTGGACATCTGGGTCTGTGTATGGGAAGAGCCTGGGAGGATGGCTGCTATATACTTATTGCTGACATCTCCTAGGCATTATCAACTGTTAATTACCTTTTTCCCTCATTATAACCGTGCTGCAACGCCAGATGGCGATGCAGTGCGCGCAATGTAATTTGTTTTATTTATTTATTTATTATACCGCGGCGGTCGCAGGCCCTGTCCCTAACATTGCGGCAAGGATGCAGTCAGCAGCCCCCGCTGCAATGCCCAGAAAAAGGCACCAGCATATCCCTGCACTACGTGCCAGGCATTATGCCGTGTCTGCCACATGGTGCAGGGATATCTAGGGCCCTTGCCCCAGGCACAGAGATGAAGGGGGGCCTGCTACGGGCTCCCAAATCCATTTCGGCATTCGTTTTGCTGCGGATTGACCGCCGCAAAACTAATGGCGGAAATGGATATCATTGGCGCAAGACACTGCCGCAATGCTAGGCAATGAGTTTGTTCCGACAGGCGGTCAGAAAAGGACCGCCTGTCGGAACAACGGCAGGCGGTCCTTACAACCGCCACACTGAACCAACGATTCCCCCCACCATCATAATTTGGCGGGGGAAAACAGCAGCACGATGGCGGGAGGCCCGCCACTGACAGGCTGTCGGTGGCGGGCGTTCAGCCATTGTAATAAGGCCCTAAATGACTGCCAAGGGTTCTATTTTAAAAAAGTAAACATATGTGAGTAAATCTACACATCGAAGTCAAATTTCCGAGTGTATGTTACTACAGCCAAAAAGGAGCAGCAGTAAATCCAGCACCACACAGATTCTGCAACACCCACTCATGGAAAATAACGGCGGCATGCACTTAAAATAGAACCCTAAATAAATCATAATAAAATAAAGTCATTTTTTTTTTTTTTTTAAATATGCATAAATAAAATTTAATGTTAAAAAACTAATAACCTTTTCTAATTTAAAAATAAATGTAACCTTTTACAAAAAAATTTAATCAATTTCAATTATTCGACACATATATTTTTGTAATTTTTAATACCTAAGAAGTGAGTACAAACATTTGACTTTAGGTGGGTTTTATTTGAAATAAATCTTTGAATTTTTTTAATATAATGTATTATATTTAAATTAATCAAACCTTTATTTAATTATTTTAAAATATGTTAATAGTCTAAAGTTACTATTAGTAACTTTTCACATGTAGGTGGTAAAGTATAGGGAAACATGTATAGGTTTATTAAACTTAAAAATAATTGATGTAAGATATTATTGTGAACTAATTGTATATATGCATACATTTAGAGTGAAATTATTTATTGTTGATTGTAGAACAACATGACAATTGTTACACCATTAATAACTTAGTTTAAATTAAAAATGTAATTCTTTGGAATATAATCATTTACATTGAAATTATTTTCCTGAATTTTAAATTATATAAAACTTCCCATGGTAAAAAACAATTCTAACCAAAATAAAAATATTTTATTATGTCATAAACGTATTGAAAGTGACATGCAGAAAAAAAATATTTAAATATATTTGAATAAAATTAAAGTAACATTAATTTTTAAATCTAAAAAGTTCTTCAGCTATGGTAAATTTAAACAATGTTTGATTTTTTAGATTTTTAACATTAAATTAAATGTTTTTATATTTTTAACTAGTTTAAGTATTGCAATACCATTCAGCATTGTTCCCTATAGGGTTTTATTTTAAGTGCCTACCTCCGATATTTTCTATTGGAGGCTGTACCAGTGGTTGACTATGTCTGGTGCAGGACTTACTCCGGCTCTGTGCTCAAGTAGATTTACAACTGTTTTCAGTCCTTTTTTACTGTATCTTTAGAAGTGCAGTCTTTGAACAGGAATGGGCTTACTTTTTCTGGGTGGATGCACATCCCTCCCTTAACCACTCTTTATTCCTCCCTTAACCACTCTATTTAGTAGGAAATACTCCCAATTTCCAGCCACTCCCCTTTACTACTAAAATGTATACTTACATGTGCAGAGACTCTGCAGTCAGAGCGGCGGATCGCAGCACATAAAAAGATATGCAGAACCTCTGCACATACATTTTTAAGCAGGATAATAGTATTATTCTAGTACTAATAAAAGTACTACAAAAACAGTTTGTGGCCTAACTGTGTTCATGAACACATGCCAAACGTGCCGGCTACAAAAGGAGGAATCACCTCACCTAGCAGTAATATGTCAGTACAACAGTGGTGGACACCCTGAATTTTGTGGCCGAGATTATGATACATGTAGCAAATATCACAAAGTGTTCTTGGACTATGGTTTCTGTTTCCAAATCCAAAAACAGGAGGCCAGGTAGCGCTTTCAGATCAATAGCTGTAGGAAATATGTTAATAGTCAACCAATCACCTTGGGGGATTTTCAGCAAACAATCAGACATGCGTGGGCTGACTGTCAGAAGAGGTAATAAGAGGTAAATACCCCCCAGTAATTCCTTTATAGTCCAAGTTTAAACAGATTACTATTTAATCCAGCCACTTAAAAATACTATTTGCAGACCTGACAGATCATAAATCTTTACATGTCTGAAGTTAGTTTTATTTTAAATGCGAGTAGAAGTGTTTTTGCACACAGTCGGTAAAATCACATTAGTGTTGTTCCTGAAACAAAAAGAAGCAAAACATATTTTCTTTGAAAAATCCACAGTCAATTTAAAACATACGAAAAACATTGAAATGTAAATTAAAATAGAATCAACAAAAGAAGCTGCCATACAGCAGTGACGGAGTAGAGACTGTTCTAAGCTCTGTTTGAAGAGTTAGGTAACAGGTATGATAGACATGAAATCAAACCCTGATGAATTACAAGCAGCGCTCAGCTGCCCTCATCTACACAAACATAACACACTATAAGCACCAAACTAAAGATAACATGTGCATTCTACTTAAAACTATTTCCTATGTGAGCCAAGGAATGTTTTAACATCAACGTACATAATTTGAACATTGATGCCAACTAAATCTGTTGTTAAAGGCTGTCTCCGCCATTATCGGCTTGACCGCTTAGCTTCAGGGCCTTTTAAAACCCATATAGCAATCAGCAGCAGGCTATATATATTGCAAAAAACAAATTCTAATGTTGGTTTCACTTTATTTTCAATGTCCCTATTCATTCTAATTTTATCTCTAATATATAGCCGTTCCAAGACCCATCTCCATAGCTATGTGAACCCATTCCCAATACATGATAAACTACAAAACATTCAGCAAACACTGGTTCCAGGCTTAACCGGGCTTCATACATCTTTTACATAACTGCTAATCATTTCTAATCATATTTGCTGTAGAGTGGGGAGGACTTTTTGCAAGATAAGAACAAGAATTGGGAAAGCCAACTGATATGGCTTTTCATGCGGGGAAGTACTTGGAAATAGTTGGGTGGCTTTGAGTGTTTTGTCCCTAGCAGCCCACAAAAGAAAACACCACAATGAAGCAGCATCTTGGCCTGCAACAATATTGAAGTCAAAAGGACCACTTAATACACTGTCACCAAAAATTAATGGTAACACGAGTGAGACAATATAACCATCTACGAAATGGGACGTTCTTGATGGACCGCCCATACAAACATTTTCAAACCAAGAAAAACCCAAAAGCCGAAGGCAGTTGACCCAACGTAAGTGCCACGCAGCATTTGGCAGCTTGGGATCTCATGTTTTGCTCCACTGTGCCATTACTTAATTCATATCTTGACCTCCTAAAAGTCTTTATTTTGTTACTTGTCAAAATTATTATTTATATATTTTAACTTTGGCATGGAGTTCTGGTGCCTCCTTGTCTGGCCCTTCTAAATAAACCTCCTAAATAAGTAAAAGGAAATGCTGTCTTGCTCCAAGCATGCCACTTAACCAGCTACAAGAAGGCCACAGTTTTTGATCACTACAGCCTTGGGCTGCATTTGAAACAGTAATTTGGAAAATAATGGTATCTCTTAAATGAAAGAAAGGCTAGACATCAAGAGCAGCCTTCTCAGCTTTAACCATCTCTAGGAGGTAAACATAACTGTTGTGTTAACTCAGAGTAGCAATGTACTGTTGAATAGGAGGTATTAGTGAATAGAATTGCCTTCAAGGTGATGTACTGCACAGTGCTATGTATGTCCCAGAAGAATACATTCAGGTGTAGAACATTGATGCTTTAGAGCCCAATAAGGCTACCATTAACCTTTTTAGCTGTAGAATATGTTCTTTTAGAATATTAATCAAAATCAGGGGTGTGTAACATTGGCCCAAGAGGGCAAGGTCTATGCCAAGATTTTCACAATAACCACCACTTTCTAAATCAGAGTTCTCCAAAGTCAGTCCTTGAGGGCCGGATCCATGCCAGATTTTTAAGATAACTACATTTATCTAAATGGGGATATGCTAGAAATTAGGCATGGATCCAGTCTTCAAGGACAGACTTTGGAGAACACTGTTCTAAATGATTCCCATTAACCTCATATGTATGCACATTAATGCGATGTGGAAATTAGCATGTGTGTGGTTCTCTGGGAACAGCATTGGACCGTTCTTAATGGAATAGCCATTTATCATGCCTTGCATTTGAGTCAGGGATTACGTCATACAAGAAGGTCTAGGAGCTGAACTTTAAAGCACCTTAGCCAATTTGAGTGACTGGATGAGCTTTCACATCACAGTTGATCGCCCAAGGACAAAACACCCATCTGCATTCGGGATACCCACTGCATAATGGGGGCCCCGATAGCTGGCTGTAGGGTGACCCTGGTCGTAGCGAACACTTTTACCAGTTCTTGAATTTCTTGTGATAAACAAATGCAGTATAGGTGCTGTAGTAATATTTTGTTTTCCTTGAACTAATTAGAATAAAACATATAAGAAAAATGCTTTTTTTGGGATGAAAAGTTCGGGACTGGAGACAGTGTCCATAACGACCTGGAGTGAAGCAGTCACCTTCGCTGGGTACCCTCGCCGGCATTAGCATATTAGGGTAAACCTTTAATTACTGGTGCCACCATACGTGTTTACTAACTTACATATTAGATTATGTCAGCTCTGCAAAGGGTCTTCGTAAAAGAATCCATTAGGATCCTTTGAATTTTATATATTTGAATTCCTGAGTGAAAATTAAGAGCCTTATTTAGATCGCGGTGGATGGAATAATCCGTCGCAAATGTGATGGCTATCCCGTCTACCGTATTACGATCTCCAAAAGGATGTAATGGAATCGTAATACTGCAGACGGGATATCCATCCCCTTTTGGATGGAGTATTCTCCTCTGCCAAGATCTAAATCAGGCCCTAGGTTACTTCACAGATTATTTATTATCAACTGGTATTTACCTATTTTTTAATTAATTTACTTCTTCTGGTGTGGTCAAATCACTCCTAGCATTGAGAAACAATATCTTGATAACACATCCCATGAATATATACGTCGCTGTAGAAAACCAGAAAGCCATGTCTGAGAAATGTCACTCTAAACTACATAATGGAACAATCAAAATTGTATCAATGGAACAATATCTACAGGCTTAGGAAAAAAATCTGAATTTTATGGTTCAGCTTTGCAATTTTAATAAACGCCTGCACGTTTCCCCCTTGGCAATAGAGATTCAAGAAGTGATTGTGTGACAAAGGTCTTATGATTACATTTTGTGATGCTCATACTGCGGCATTATAAAGTTGCAAACGCGCTTCACTTCTCACAACGAGGATATTTTTCAAACTGATATATACGTATATTAGTGGCGGGATACAGCGCCAGGAAAGAGTTTACTGTACTTTTCCATAGATCGATGGTGAACATATGAACATCTATATGTCACGGGTTAGGGGTGGGCTCAGGCAGTGTAGGTCTACTTATAGGATGAAGTTTACATTTACCGCCAATGGGAAAGAGTCCACCGCTGGTGCTAAGGCTACCAGAATTGCCCGGTCAAAGACAACCAGAGCGGCCACTAGAGCAATACAATCCATTTTACCTCCTGAAAAGAACATGGTAAACAGGAAACTACTACCATTAGTGGGAAAAGCAACAAGTGATGGTCAAAATGCTTCCATTATTTTCAGTCATTGGTAATTTACTCAGTCGTACTCTAGTTCATCGCTTTTTTGCCTACTGTGCCTAACTAGACAGAGACCAGCCACATGCAAATGAGATAGATTCTGCTCCAATAGGGACAGTACAGCATGGACTGCAAATTATGCCCCTTCTAGATGAGGACACAGTAGTCAACAATGTCACCACAGTTGGAATAGAGTAGGTCCAACACGAACTGTTGAAAAGAATGGAACAGAGATATGCTCCGGTCAGGCTATATCTACGCCATTTCTTTTTGCACACCTGATAACTGGGCAATTAATTTACACAAGTTTTAGGTGCGCAACCACTCCTACTCAGTGAATCTGCACTCCGTCAATCATTGAGCTTCTTCACCCCACCCCAGCACCCCCCCGTCTCCTGATTATGCAGCCAGTGGCGCAGATAAATATATTTTTTAATTTGTCTGAGAATTTTACTTTTCTGATAGGCCTGGTCTTTCATATGGGGATAATGAGTCATTCTGTAGGTCAGTTTAACGTCGTCTTGTACATAAATGTTATATACTTGTAAAGCGCACAGCTGCCCCAGCAAAGGGGCGTCCCGGCGCTGTATACCACTGGGGGAACCCATCCTGGCTTTCCCTGTGAGATGGTCCCTGCTGGGCATCTCCAAGGTGAAGACAAGCATCCCCGGCGCTGATGGGGCCGTTAGTAGAGATTAAGCAAGCTACTGCCCAGAGTTGCTGAGTGTGACCCATGGTTGGAGTATGCACCGAGGCGAGAATTATCGAGTCCGCTGACCACGGCCCAAACCCTGCCGCGTCTGGAATCGAACCCTGGTCCCAGGCTGACCTCTGCTTCCGGGTCTGCCGCCTCTAACCAGTGAGCCACACCACTCCACCAGCCACACCACTCCACTCCACCACTCCACCATATTTAATTAAACATATAATGTAATGTCTAGTAAAGATAAAGAACAGAGCTTAGAACAGTTGTGTGTTCTCTGGAACAAAGCAGTGAGTGCACAATCGGTAATGGCATTGGTGACAAAAGATAGGGAGCAGATACGGCTGCAGGCATAACAGCTGCACAAAGTAAAATAACATACTCTCAAGTGTGAAAACACACTCCATATCCAATGACTGCTCCAGAAGTAGCTCTACGTATGTAGCAAGCGTTAGCTTTATAGCACACTCTGTGGAGTGAGCAACCAATGAAGTGCTTTAGTGAAATGGCCATAGAACCCTTGGAGACATGCTAAATTGTGATCACAGACAATTTATGATTTTAAATTATATATATATATATATATATATATACACACACACCAAGTTTTGATATAAATAAAAGGCAAAACTAAGAGTACAACAATGCAAGTAAATCGCACAGGTGCAAGATATTCCTGATGGTTAATTTTGGCAAAATAGATTTTGGGAAACTATTTTATGATATGTATTCTTAGATAGCAGCAACATAGGGGTAGCAAGTTCCACTTTGTGATGCACATGAATGACATACTTGCAAAATGGTTCTGCACTTAGGTCCAGAACCAGGTGGTTCTAGTATCCCAGATCCTTCCACCACCTGGTAGAATCCTTCTTTAATTTATGCAGTCCAGTTCCCAAAATGAGTGTCACACTTTTCGCCTTCGTTGTAAAAGGATGGTATTGTTTTACAGATCTATTACAACGAGTCATGCTTCACAAACCTCGCCTCGTTGGCAGCAGATGCCTTCACATAAAAAAAACTATAATACATCAAACAGAGTAACCACCAAACAAGGGGATGGTGGAATGGGGTACAGTCTACAAATGTAAACGGAATAGGTGGATTCTTAGACCTTTCCAGAAAGTTAACAAAATCGAGTTAAATCTAAGCTCCGCAGAAAGGTGAATCTAGATTCTTTGAACCTAACAAAAGAAGGCGTGGTTTAGAGATGTTTACATTTTGTTTTAGTCTTTACAATTTCTAGTAGATGTGTAAATTTGCTTCTAGTGTCTCTTTTTCTCGCGTCGAGTGGAGCCGATGGAGAAAGACTGTATAAGAAGCAGATTCTTTCGAAACTGATTAGACCTTTAAGTGGAACCAATGGAGTTCTCTCAGGATGGAAGTGGTGCTTTCTGATATTTTGGTACCTCTGAGTAGGCTTGCAGAATGTCTTTGCGAGGTGATAGGGCGAGGTGCTTGGG
The DNA here is from genome assembly GCF_964261635.1 of Lissotriton helveticus. NCBI lineage: Eukaryota > Metazoa > Chordata > Amphibia > Caudata > Salamandridae > Lissotriton > Lissotriton helveticus. The sequence continues at coordinate 614,276,139 of NC_136065.1, forward strand.
TGGATTCTTACATAAGGTTATGCATCGAATGTTTGTTCATTTTTAAAGAAACAGCAATACCCTATCTCACTCTATCTATCTATAGCCCTCACTCTATCAACTATCTATCTATCTATCTATCTATCTATCTATCTATCTATCTATCTATCTATCTTTCTATCTCCCTCACTCTATCTATCTATCGCCCTCACTCTATCTATCTATCGCCCTCTATCTATCGCCCTCACTCTATCTATGCATTTTTAATACAACAACCATTCCGATTTTGAGAGGAGTCAACATCTCAATGCCCATTAGAGTCCTCATGTTAGACTAATGTTCTGATTTGTTACCTTTGCCTCAAATTGTAAAGCGCTCTGATATCCTTCGGGATCAAGTTTGCGCTATATAAAACTCTATAAATAAAATAAATAAAACCCTTCCATTATATTTCATGTCTATTGTATTGTATTGTATTGTATTGTATTGTATTGTATTAACACTTATAAAGCGCACTGTAACCCTACTGGCGTCCTGGCGCTGTGATACACCCCACATGTGTTGCCAATAGGGAAAGCTAAAGTTCATACTAAAAAGATTATACTCTGGGAAAAAGCTAGGTCTTAATTTTTTTACGAAACTGCATCAAATCCTGTTTTTGTCGCAGTTCACAGGGAAGGCTATTCCAGAGGCGAGCGGCTGCCACGCCAAACGCTCTTCCCCCCATAGTTACTTTCTTTATTTTGGGTATGATTACCAGATTAGCTGATGAGGAGCGGAGGCTGTGTGTAGGAGCATACCATCCAAACCTATTCTGTAACGGTTTGGGCCCAGTTCCATGTAGAGCCTTTAAACACGATGCAAGTGCAAGTTGTGCTACTGCCGCCCGAATTCTCTGGAGCCTATCGAGCAAATATCTCGGAGACTCCAGTAACAGAGCATTGCAGAAGTCCATGCAGCTCATGATGACACTCCTGACCACTGAAGCTCTGGCCTGGGCTGGAAACACTGGCAGCACCTTCCGCAGTTCTCTGATGAGAGTATAACAACTCCCTACCAGCTTGTTGACATGAGATTCTAGATTCAGCTTGTCACTAAAGCTGACTCCCAGATTTCGCACTATTGATATCTGTAAATCTCTCCCCCCTCTCTCTCTCGCTGACGTCAAGGCTAGTATGAATAATTAAGGTGCTAGCTGAAGGTATGCTTTTTTATAATGTACATTCTTTTCAGATCTGACTACAAAGCCTTAACTTCTCTTTAACAAACCCAGCCCCATTGCCCAGACAACCCACTCAGGATTGCCTTTTCCTAGAAGTGCCCGTCATAATAAATAATGTAGATGAAACTTGACTGTTCACCCATTTAGATGGCAGATTCTAGTTTCCCCTGTTTGATTAGAGTTTGAACACTATTACCTAAATCTGTGGCATGTTGACCTCTAACAACTGCATTAAAGAAGGAAAGGGTGGACAAAAATGAGATTGGCATGGATGCTAAGTATCAACGTCATAAGTTGAAAATGTACATATTCGCATTATTTCACTCTGTAACCAGATGGAATTTACTCCAGATGAAGGTCTTGGAGAAGTGACTGACTCCCAAAATCTACATTTTGTCTCAGGAATGGGGGGCTGTGATCTTGTGTGGTACACTGTAGTCCAAAGTGAACCTGAGAACACTGGCAAGCCTTTCTTCAAAGAAGAGCGATAGATTGCATCAGATCTGGATTGATAATACATTTCACCACTTGTTGTTAACATGTTTTAGACTAAATCTTATTAATTTTACATTTGCTTTCCCAACACCTTGTACATGGAATTATGAATCACCACCATGTCATTGTATCTATGTTTCATTACAGAGCACATGTCACTTTACCTTATTTTGTCCTTTATCCTCAGGTCCAAGAGTTGCCTTCCAAGTACCTTTACTGCGTCAGGCAGGAATTATGTATTATCTGCCTTCAATGGAGTACTTACAATAGAGAGTTGTGCCATGCCGTCCTAAATTTTGTTAAGAGTGCGCTAAATATTAGAAAACGCTAAGAGCTGCAGTGCTAACCTTTTAATTGGCTGTAATCTGTATTTTATCTGATTACTTATTATTTTCCTACTATTGTTAGTTACTAATGAATGCTAATGCTTTTGTCCATTTTAGATAATTTTTATTAAAATGCTGTTTTAAATTTTTTAATATTCATCATTTTTTTGTATATGTGTTATGCTGTTATGGCAAATATGCTGATCTTGGCTACATCAGAGCTGCTCACACAAATATCAAACACTACTTTGCTGGAGACAAGGGAATTAAGAAAGAAGGGCTGCAGATTGCAAGGACTAAAGTGTTGTAGGGGTAAGCGTTTTGAGAGAACACAAAACTCTTGGCCAGTGTGTTAAACATGTTGCCAAAAGGTATGTGAAGGCATTGCATGCAGGGCACCACGCCAGGATATGCTGTGGAATACCTTTAATTTCTTGACAATACCATTTTATTTTTTGGTATGTTTGCCGTAGGATGTGATATGACATATTGTTTGCTGTACCTCACTCCAGGCTTGATCATATATCACAGGGTCGCCCAGTGTCTTAATGCATCTACCACTGAACTGTAATTAATAAATAATAATATTAATAATAATACTTGGATTTGTATAGCGCGGCTAATCACCCATGAGGGTCTCCAGACGCTGTCCTTAGGCACGGGGAGATTAAGTGATTTGCCCAGAATCATAGGATGTTGAGCCGCCACCAAGACTTGAACCTGGATCCCCAGCGCTGAAGTCAGCATCTCTGGTCGTTACGCCACACCTTCCCCCACAATTCACAGATGCAAAGACGAGCATGTACGCTGAGATTTTTTTATCTTTGCAAAATCAATCACTTAGTTTAGTTACTAATAGTAGGTGTCATTCATGACTATAATGTTGCAAACCGTCGTCAGTAAAGATGTAAATATTGCATAATTATTTTACAAACACAACATTAATATCATCATTGGTTTTTCTAGCCAGACCTTCAATCTGTAAATTAGTCTCCTATCCTCAATCAGCAATACTTATAATAGCTTTTGGAAGAGAAGACTTTGGGACTCCATACATTAGCCCCCCCCATACATTTGTCTGTGGGGGAAGGGAGGGATTCCCCAGGCTGCTGAAATAGAGCAGATGTGGAGCTGGCCTAATTCCTAACGTAAGTACTAAATCTGAAATGGACAAGTTAAATCGAATAGCAGCAATTCTCAAAATAGTATGAGCTGACAGGAGTTTTCTTCAGAATGAAACATTGTTCCGCGAAATTGAGTTGGACAGTGGCGCCCGCTGGCATGCTATCTGAAAACGGTTGGATTTCTCTTTTTCTTCCCCAGCTGTTCTGTCCCTTTTTTGTGATATGGCTATTGCAGATTGCAGGTAGAAATGGAGTTCCCTGTGACGCTGGTTCAATATTAGAACAGGAAATGGTGCCTTGCCTGAGATTTGAAATGTGCCACCTATTGCGACATCGTTCGCCGCCTTACCCACTGAGAGAGTAGATCTTGTATTAGGATATCAGAAATAATGGCTCTGTTTGGATGCTCTGAGATATTGCTATGGTACTCTGTGGATCAGATCTTCGTGCCCCAGAAGATGTGATGGCATCACAATGATCAGGGAAGAAACCAGATCCTCACGTACTTAAGGGAGAGCAGGGTTGTAATGTTATTTTTCGGCTTCGATCAAGCAGTTTAGTGCGCCAAGAAGCCACTTCATCTCTCAGACCTGTGAAATGCGTACATGATATCACAAAGGTACCTTAGATGGTTTTTGAGGACTAAGGTTTCTTTTCTGACATTGTGCGGGTGACTCTTGAGTAATCGATGCATCTCTTACCTCAGGCACCTTACTTGGAAGCAAACAATTGTTGTTTAAAAAAAGATGAGTCACAATGTGGGCACTGGATATTCATACCCAACATTGATGACCAGGTTATAAATTCCAGTTTTTTTGACTGTATATTATTTGTAGTGACTGAATTTAATGATGAAGCTAAAAAAAATCCATTTAAAAAAAATAAAAGTAAGAATAAACCTTTTTATTTTTTTCAGATGTTTACACAGTGGTGTTGTGCCTTAAATGCATCTGTTATTATCCTTTCAATTACAATAAAATGAGTTATCAAAATATTCAGATCAATGCTAGAGGCAACCAGTTTTGTATCCCTTGCCTTAGAGTCTTCAAGTTGGCTACATATTTGGTGCACACCATTGTGGAAATTGACCTTGTTGTCAAGGATAGCTACACTAGAAGAAGATTAAGCTCCTGGCATAGAGTATCAGCCTCTTTTAGCTTAATGCATCCAGTGCAATCTCCTGCCCAGCAACGTCTGTTGTATTAAACGTTTCTCTTTTCTTTGCCTTTTTGGACCTTCGTCAGGGTTTGCAGTGTATTCTCATCACAGCATATATTTTGGGACCATCGGTAGGGTTTTTTTAAACTCCCTTATAGCACCCTCGATGCCTGAGTTCTTTGTCCATATCTTTATCTACTGAACGTGGTACACTGATGCTTTTGCCTTGTTGAGAAACAGTAACGCTTGCTTAGAGCGGGTACAACTACACAAAGATACTCCACATAGAACTGAGAGTGAAGATGTTACTTATCATTTCTCTTACAAATGCGGAATTAATTCATCTAGCCTCAACATCTCTCAGGTTATTTTGTAAACGCTACAGGTTGGGACAACCAACCCTATTGAATTGAGAAATGCTCTAAATGTATTAGTCTTTGGAAACGACCTGCAAACCCACCATATCTAATGGTACCTAAAAGACTGATATTGCTCCCTTCTCTATCCATTTTGGTCTCTGTCTTAGAGGTTTATGTTATCTTCTTGTTGTATGTCACGCATTTCTCCGTCCTGGATGGTAAGACTATACAATACCTATTTAAATAATAAAAATGTAAGGTTATTATGTACTGCTTCAACAGGATGCCATTTGCGATTTTGCTGAGAGGTTTCAGCAGAAGAGTAGGTGATTGTAAGAAGCTGGGGATAGCACAAAGGAGTTTTTAAGTAATTGGTTTCATGGAAATCAAATGTTACCATTATACAATAATTTGATTTATTCTGGGACCATTTAAATGGAATACACGTAGCCATGCATTCCATTGAAATTGCCCCAGATAAAAATAGAAATAGTTTTACTTTTCTTTTGGAATCCGACAGAACCCAGGTATTAAAAAGTCTCTGGGTCCCTGGTATTATTAAATTTTAGAAAGAACCACACTACAAAGGTTTATGTTCCCCACTTGAAAGGTTCAGGTTTATTAAAGTGTCTTCTATGGACAGAGCACAATTGTTCTTTATACGCAAAGATCAAATTTGCTTTCCTCTCTAATCCTAGCAAAATACTTCTTTTCAATTCTAATTTTCTTTCCCATTGGATTCATTTGTCAAAATTTGTCAGTTTCTGGAAATGTAGCAGAAATGTATTTCATTCCTAAAAGTTTGAAAAATGAAACTAACCATCCATCCTGCTGTCAGAATATCTTCTCACTAAGCATGTACGAAATGTCTGCTATGCTGGTGAATGATTTAGGGATTTTGAGGCATATTATGAAGGACCGGTGTTAGAACTATCGCCGTTTTATCGGCAGGAAACTGCCGATAAAACGGCGATAATGGGCTAGATAATACGCCCTTGTTAATTCCCATAGAAGCCTATGTTCTGATGTCAACATGGACTTCTATGGGAATTAACAAGGGAGTATTATCAAGCCCATTATCGCCGTTTTATCAGCAGTTTCCTGCCGATAAAACAGCGATAATTCTAACACAGGTCCTTGATAATATGCCCCTTTATATTATACGAAATGTGCAAAAATATCCCCATTTTGAATTCCCATGACGTTTTGTATGGTTTTTGCCTGCAGGAGACTGATTAGAGTGGCCAGTGTCTCTCTGATGGACATTTTCTCCTCGAACCAGAAATGTTCTACTTAAAGATTCGACTTCTGGTATCTCACTTGAAAACTGCATACCTCTGTATTTGGCATAAAATGTGTGCTTTCAATCAATATTCATGACAATAATGCATATCACATTAAACAAAACTTTGCAGATATCTCATATGTAGTAGTACTTTTCAGGCTGCATCTAACATGCATGTCAGGCTCATGTCTATTTAGTCCCCTGTCTGAGTCCCACCACTACACTCACTGACCCCACACCCATTGATCTAAGGATTACAGGGGCATATTATCAAGGACAGGCGATACATTATCGCCGCTTTTATCGGCAGGAAACTGCCGATAAAGCGGCGATAATGGCCTTGATAATATGCTCTATGAATTCCAATCGAAGCCCATGTTAGATGTGAACACATCTAACATGGGCTTCGATTGGAATTCATAGAGCATATTATCAAGGCCATTATCGCCGCTTTATCGGCAGTTTCCTGCCGATAAAAGCGGCGATAATGTATCGCCTGTCCTTGATAATATGCCCCCTAGTCCCCATACTTTTTACACACTTCTACCGCTGATATGAACGCCATTTAAGTGCTTCCTTACACATCACTCTCAGCGGCGACTCCTCCTTTAAGGCCGAGGAGCATCATCCCCCTTGCTGCGAGCGCAGCAGGTACACACAGAATAATAAAATGGCCAATATCATTTTATTATTCTGTGTGCTGCCGGCCGCACTAGCGCAGGCATGATGGTGGGGGCGGGGTAGACAGATTCCTGCCTATTGCAGGATGACTGCCTAGTGCCCATGACAGATTGGCTGGCTGTCTACAGCCGGCCAATCTGTCATGCGCACTTCAAAGCCTGCAATTCCAGTGCTGTAAAACAGCCAAGGGATTGCAGGCACTGGCCCCCAACCTCAAAATGAGCGCTGGGTTGGCCTGTTCGAACCAAGATTGGTTGGATTCGTAAGCGTAAACCACCTTCCTTCCTGCTTGTCATTGTCGGGAGAGGGAAGTGGAGAAAGGCAACATATTGGTGAGTTTTCGGCACGCTGCACCCCACCAAATTTCACAGTTGCTAGCCGCCCCTGATCACTCTTGCTTTTCTAAGTGGTTTCAGGCATAAGAAGTCAACAAGATTTATTTAAATGGGGACCAGGAAGAGAATGCAAGCTAAAAATACTTCTCTCTAAAACATGCATTTATATCAGGGGTAGAAAGCGCTAAAATGTCAAATTTCGCAGCAGTACCATGCAGTACAATATATCCTTAACACTGTTGCCTGAGGCAGAATGCAAGTCAGGGTACGCCCCTTTCACAAAGGGGCCTTTGGCTGTAAAGAAGTTTTTAAGATAGGGTGACCAGGCGTCCCGGTTTGCCCAGACAGTCCCGGTTGTCCCGGCATATTTCAAGAAATTAAGCTCATGTCCTAGTTTTTCGAGAGGATCAGCTAAAAATGGTTGGATGTATATTTTTATGTTTGGCAAAGCAGGGATAGTTAGCAGCTGTTATAAGAAAGTAATTTAATTAACAGGCCTGCTACTGGCTTTAAAAATTGCATTTTATGTATGTTTTTATCGCCTCTTCTGTAATTTTCTGCTGAGGAGCACTGTCACTTTGTGCGCTGGGCTGCAGTAAAATTGTAGTCCTTCTTCTATTTTTGGGAAATGTCCCGGTTTTTGGCTTTAAAATTCTGGTCACCCTATTTTAAGCAGTATTTTATTAATTCAGTTTCTTCTGGTTTGACTTTGCTTTGAGTGCATGGGTTCAGAGTTGCTGCTGAATATTTATTTGGATGTGACAGAACTGTTATGTATCCACCTGCCACAACGAGAGCCAGGACTGTGAAACGGCTTCTAAGGCTGTGGGAAGGATCCCGGTGTCTAATAAAAGTGCTGTCATGTACTGTGTGTATTAATAGAATGCCCTCCCCGCAGTGCCTGGCGCTTGCCTACTCTGAGGATGTCAGGCGGGGAAGAGATGAATGAGAAGCAAGGGTATCCCTGCTACTCAAGGAGAGCAGATAAGAAGCGCACCGGCCAAGCCGCCAGCACCGGGCCGGCATCATGTCAAAACATAAAAAATGTAAATGGAATTCAGGCCAAAGGGATATGGATATGAAATTAAACTATAAATGGCTACAGGCATATGTCTCTTAAAAAAAGGAACTATGTAATTCAGACAGATCGAATCACAACGTACGTATTGCTCTTTCCCCTTGGTGTGTAGCAATGTGTATGGTGGCGCAGTAGCCACAATCGAACCACATGTAGAGTATCATACATTTCCTTTTACAGATACATGTCAACCTCTTTGGTAATAGTATAAGTACTCCAAACAGATACAGAGATTTTTTGAAGCAGCGAAAGTCTCCATCTTGAGGGCGGAGCCTGTGAAACTCATGAAAATGCACAATATCTCATTCGTACCAGCTACCCGAATTGTTGCACTAGCACCACTACACTAAGGGCAGTCAGGCAGTCTAAAATAAGCAACATGACTAAGAGGGTACTTGGGTGGCGGCCTAAAAAAATAAGTGGCCTACAGGATGTCGGTGCACAGTAAGGGATGGTGTGTCCCAGTGGATAGTTGATCCCTGTCCCTCCCCATGTGTGCCTACTGCACAAGTCAGAGGTTGCACTGCAGCTCCTGTTTGTTAGCAGCAATGCACACTGCAGGTGTGTATCAAAAGACAGTACAATACTGGTGCATATCACTGCACCAAAAGAGAATTACACTAGTGCACCTGAGTTACAATGCACACAATTCCTTCTCTATAGTATTTGTTGTCATCCGCACGATGACATTAAATGCCTCTATATGACAAATGTTAGACAGTGCCAGTCACAAGCAAGAGATAGGCAGTCTGATCTCTTGAGGCTTTACAAGATCAAGCAGCCACCACTTTCCTTCACTCTTTCACGCTGCTCAGCGAATGTGACCAAACTGAGTTGAATGAGTGTGACAATGTACTCCTTCAGTACTCACATGTTCCCCTGATTCAGTACCGCAGTTGGGTGTTTTCCTGAAAATACCCACGATTTGCCCCAGAGAGCTCTCAGTTCATGTTGAAAAAGTTTGGCCGGCCTACCATGAGCCTTCAGAAGCACACCTTGTTTGTTCGGATAGTGAAGAATCCACACAACCAATAATGTATACCTTGGGGCCCACATTACATCTGTAAGGCAGTTTCAGCATGTATAACCATCTTTTAGAAACAAGTTGTACACTGGCAGAGAACATTTACTGGACCATTGTGTATTAAACCTTGTGCTGCATTGCCCGTCTATGCAGTTATATCTCAAGGAAGGTGTTGAATATTGTGAACTTCTGCTACTTCATCACATTGCCCATTTTCTAAGCCCACAGTGTAATGTGGCCCACAACTTGAGGTAAACTCTAGAACTGTATTTTAAATTAATAATTTATAGTGTTTTGCTCAAAAGAACAAAAAAATTAGAGAAATGTGTAGTTTCCATTGCTATGTTTTCAAGACATGGTGGCAAGTTGCCTACAAATTATTACCACCATCATCCAGCAACTCTGTTGGCTAAAGGCCAAATGGAAATAAAATGGCGAGCTCTCACTATCCCTGACAAAAGAGTACAGATCAGATTTTTAAAAATGCCCACAAGAAATACAATGCAAAGAAAGCAACTAAGGGGCCGATTATGATGGCGGGTTTCCCGCATCCTCCGGGCCGGCGGAAGCCACCGCCGGATGCTGGAAAACCGCTGCGGACTGAAAAAGACCCCCCGCCAGATTAGGATGGCTGGGGGATCGTTTTTCAGTCCGCAGCTTTTCCGCCGCGGTCGCCTTCCGACCGCGGCGGAAAAGCTTTAACATGGTTGGCGGTGTCTATCAGACACCGCCAGCCATATTAGGATGCTTTTCTGCGGCGGCTTTTCCGCCGTGGAAAAGCATACGGACCTTCACTTCGGGGGCCCGTTGCGGGCCCCCTGGATGAAGGGGGTGCACACATTTGCGTGCACAAAGCGACAGGCACCGCGCGGTGCCTGCCGCTTTGTGCATGCAAATGCACAACTTTCATTTTTAACATTGCGGCGGGTGCTGCTTCAAGCAGCCCCCGCCGCAATGTTAAAAATACAGGATGTGACCGCCAGGGTGGCGGTCACATCCTAATTTGCACGGAGGGACCGCCGCTCCCCCTGCGGACGGTCCCTCCTACTCTATGGTGGCGGACGGACTCAGTTCCGTCCGCCTTCATAATCGGCCCCTTAATGTGGAAGGAAATTTGTGACAGCAGAACAAAGGGTTAGGAAATGTAGGGAAGAAGTATAAAGGTATTAAATATTTGCAGCAGTAGGACAAATAATCTGGAATTTTTTTTTCAACAGAATTGGGTAATATTTGGCAGCAAGCCAAAGAATTGGGAAATTGTTGTCACCTGGGTTGGAATTTGGGAAGCTCTTGCCCCTAGTTCTCTGGACAGATACCAATCTGCTATGCTTTGGGAAACATCTCTTTGGCGGCAACTACAAAAACCCAGATCTCCACCATTAAATTAGGTTGAACAATCTTGGATGGCTAACGTCGAAAACATAATTTTTATGCAAACTAAATCTATAGCATGTTTTTAACGTGGATAGATCTGTGTTTAAGTAAAACAATTAAAATACTTTTCCAAAGCCAGACTCGAACAGAAGTGTCCTAAAATGAAGTTGCAGGGTTCTCATATAACCCGGCGTGATATCTACATATCTGATTTGTTAACAATGGCGTGCAAAATAGAATTTTTCACAAATAAAAAAGTACCATCCATCAACCCTCTTGAAAGAAGAGCTAATATCCACATTTTGAGATTTATACTTCAATATGAGAATTACGCTCCCTCATAGGACCACCTTTGGGGATGTGTGCATCTTCTGTGCAGCGCTCCTTTCCAGGCTCAGTTGAGTGGTGTTTTGTCATCTCTTTGAGACGGAAGATCGGAGAGAGCAAAATGAGTTCACGTTACTTGGGGGCACTGGGATTTCCAGCAAGGAGCGCCTGTCTCCAGCATGTACACAGATGACTGCTTCCAGAAGCACCCCGGGGCCTCGGCTGCTATTTATAATATCATCACACCAAACACACATACTGTTGTTTGCAGTTTTCACAGGGACTGGTTCTAGGCTCATTTCCAATTCAATTTTCCATATGTGCAGAATCAAGGCAGGTCAGGGGGAAAAAAAAGCAGCGCTTTCAAAGGCACTCAAGCGTCTCCTTTAACGAGCAGAGTTAAGCGGTACCTTTCCTAGCTGTGAATGTGCGCATAGCGCGGTCTGGGCGCAAGTGGTGGCGGGTATATGCAATTGGATAGCGGTCTTCCTCCAGTGGCGTAACAAAACTTTTGGCCCCCCCACTGGCGTAACAAAAAGTGAGGGGGCCTCCCTGCACGGTACTTAGGGGGGCCCCCTCCGGGCTCAATCAGGAGCTCTCCCGGCCAGAGTTTAGTGCCGAGGGGGGCCCTTGGAGCTAGGGGCCCCCCCGCACCGCGTGGACTGCAGGGGCCTGTGTTACGCCCCTGCCCCCCCCCCCCTGAAAAGTGTATAGGTGGGGACCTTAACGCTGCGGACCAGTCAAAAGCTCTCAGGCCCCCCTTGCGCAATGTCGAAGGGGGTCCTCTGGAGCTTGGGGCCACTGATATTTCTAGGGAAAACACTATTCTGACAAGTATTTAAAATCTATTTATAAGTATAAATAAGATTTTTTAAGCTGTTCTGGATGGATAAAGACTACAGGTTGGCAGTCGAGGCCGACTCAGGTATGGGCGGTGTGGCAGGGGCGGGACGAGGTGGGGATCAGGGAAGCGACATACGACAGGATAAGTTAAATTAAATACAAAAAATATAAAAACACTTACCTTGTGCTCGCCGCATCGCCAACTCAGCAACGTGGCGAGCACAAGGTAAGTGATTTTATTTATTTAATTTAACTTATGAATGCGTCCGTCTGTAACGCAACTGGTGCTCATGTAAAGCGCTCTGATACCTTCGGGTCGAGTTCGCACTATAAAAAACTGTAAAAACAACAAATACAATAACGAGAGCCACTTCCAAACTGTGACAAATCATGTGAATTGAATTTTCTGGGTGATCAGCTGTTCTAAATGTTCAATGTCCAAAGGTACAAGTGAGATGCATTTCTGATTCTATTAGGGGGGACATTTGAATGAAACCCATTTAGGGCAGTCAGAAGTTCACACAGGAACCGACAAATCTCACATCAATAGTTGTTTTCCTTATTAGATTCTGAGAAAGAGAACCAAGTGAAATATTTTCTATTTTTTTTTCCTGCAGAATGTTTTGTTTTGCACAACCTTGGAAAGGAGCGATTATTGATTAAATGCCAGAGTGAAGACAGCTTATGAAGGGAGCGATCGAGCTCCTTTGGTGGTGGTTTCTCTCCTTCGCAGTTCAGTACAAAGCAAATCAAGAGAGCATCGTGTTCTTAGCAGATGTTTAATTGGCCCACCTACCCAGGGGCGATTGCCAGGAACAATCATTGCGAAAATGTTTTTTGCTTTCCATTTTACAATTGACTTACTGTATTTGAATTAACTTTGGATCAGTATATATGGTAAATGTTAATAAGTCCTACTTGGAATGAGATTTCTGTGCAATTAAGGTGGGCATACTACGGCCCTGAGGTGCCCGTAATCTCCTTTGGGCCCGGTAACCGGTATTACCAGGTCTATTTAGATTACGAGTAACTCAACCACACCACATGCTCAGATTGCTTCCACTTGGTAGTCTGGCTGCTGCTCATAGTAGTTGAAATCCAGTCATTTTCTGAAAATCTAGCCAAGAATAAGGCATAACCTTAGGAATGAGATGTGTGAAATTGAATCTTTTGTTATTTTGTTAGAACAACCGCCTGACTTTCGACTAGCCCACCAGACACCTGCGGTCGTCCTCCCTAGCCCTCGCCACCATCCCCCGCATTCATCGTAGTCAAGCCAGAGGATGCTCCTTCTCCCACCTTGCTGACAAGGTCTGGAACGACCTCCACATCCACATCCACCTCCGAACATCTAACTCCCTCGCCGAATTCCGGAGTGGCCTCAAGACCTGGCTGTTCGAGTAGCCCCACCCAACGCAGTGCCTGGATACCCATTGGGGTGATTAGCGTGCTCCACAAATATTGATTGATTGCTATTACCCCAGGGTCCAACTTATAATGGACCAACTTTTCCGACCATCAAGTTACCATTTTGGCCAGTAATGGTATCTCCAATGACCAGAATTACCAGGCCCATTAACAAGCCGTTCAGAATGCGGGCTTAATATTGTAAATTAAACTCTGCAAAGTATATATTTGTTGTTTAAATGCAAGAAAATATTTTCATCTTTGTAAAACAGTTGTGATGTTTGGTCATTACTGATGACTTAGGTCTGATAGAAACACTTGTGCATATACCTGATCTAAACTGTACTTTAAGGGAAGAAAACTATGTCTGCATCTTTTTCTTCAGGGAGCCCACTTATTCCATTATTGTTACCTCTCTTTCCACTTCCTAGTGCTTTACAGAATTGACCAAGCACAAATCGCCACTTGACTGTGCATCTTATTTGTTTCCATCTATGTGTGCTCTCTCCTGCATTCCATGCTTATGCGTCACACCATAATTTCAAACTTTCCAAACCGCACCTAACTGTTCACATTTAGGCCAAATTGCAACCAATACACTTTCAACAGTGCACTTGTATGACTCCCCGGAACCCGATGGAAATCAAAGTGCTACAAGACCTCATCAAGGCAGTGGGGCAGTATATAAAATGTACCTAGAGAGAAGTTGCTTCCTCTACAATCAGTCATGTGTTAGGCCTTACAAGGGGTAGGAAGGTGCTATTAAAATACAAATACTATACAATGATGCCCACAGACAACCTTTTCTTTACAATAACCAACACGTTCCAGATACCTAGCTTTCTATTCTTGTGCAAGATTTAGTTTTCCAGATCCCTGAGATCCTTTTTAAGTTCTTAAACTTAAACTAAACTGTTAGAAAATACTATTACCTATATGTTAGATGGAAGTGAAAAAATATTAAAGAACAGTCAATAGCGGCAACAAATGACCTTAGAAGATATGATTTACATTTTTAGATGTATAACATGAACTTCTTTCTTCTGATGAGAAAGTAGGTGTCCATCGGAAGCCACAGATCAACTCTCCATTATGAGAGGTGGGTTGGGGTGTGTGAAATATGGAAATGTCCTTATAGGCCAGTGCCTCTAACAGCCTGATTCATCAAGCCGAAATCGGCTCGCAAAGGGCCAGATTCTGAGAATCTGGCCCTTTGCGAGCGCTATTTTTGCATTTGGGATTCATCATCCCAAATGCAAAAATCGGTAATAGCGATTTCGCTATTTTGCGAGGAATTACATTTAAGGAATCTCTATTTGAGATTCCTTAAATGCAATTCATCATCCATTTAAAAATTGCGAATTCGCAATTTCGGCCCGCTATTTACCGCGAGGTCAAACCTCGTGGTAAATAGCAAAAACGTAGAAAAATGCTTTTAAAAGCATTTTTCTAAGTTGCATGTTGCACACGCACATGTCCTTTGGACATGTGTGTGCGCAACACCTGTTTCAATTTACATTTAAGGGATGCTACAGGGTGTCCTTTGGACACCCCTGGCACCCTTTAAATCGCTATCTTATTTGCGATTAGCTAATTGCTAATCGCAAATAAGGAATAACTCCCCATTCATTCCTATGGGTCTGTAGGCCCATAGGAATGCATGGCGAGTTATTCTTTATTTGCGATTAGCAATTTGCTAATCGCAAATAGGGAATGTGTAGGAATCGCATTTCTTTATGCAATTTCTACATGAATCCCGTTTTGCAAGTCCTTAATAGCGATTCCTTATGAATCGCTATTAGGGGCTCGCAAAACGGGAGATTGATGAATCAGGCTGTAAGTGTTTTATGGGACTAAGACTGAGCTAGGCACACCTGAAACAAGGCTATGCCTACTCAAGCACTACTGACCTTTCGCAGTCACTTGCCTGCCAGGACCATGAATGTCAGTATCACGCAACCTCAAGGCTCCTACACTACGTGATTATTAAGGGCCTGATTTGGAGTTTGGCCAGCGGGTTGTCCCAACACAAATGTGACATATATCCCCTCTGCATTTTTAGAAGTGCCACTTGTAAGCAGGGAGAAGGGATATCCGTCAAGTTGTGACGGAGTAACCCGTCCACCAAACTCTAAATCAGGCCCTAAGACTTTCAGATGCTGACAACAAATAGCCGGGTCAATATGTCTCTTTCTATAGTCTGAGTTTTCAGATATGTAAAACCTATTATTATCAATATTGTGTGTAATAAATAGCTCGCTCATTATTGAATTTCACCTTGTTGAATACAGAAAGTTAATGCCTTTATTTAAACTGCATACATTATATGTTGTGACAGAGGGCTATACAGTTTTATAAGACCCTGAACCAGAGTTATAAAGCCTTTACCACAGGCGAAGGCCTATGAACAGGGAGAGTGCCTTCAGCTGCAGTCCGTGCAGGTAAGAGCGGTGGGGTTGGGAGGGGCGGGGGGATTTCGACGGACGATGACGGGGGAAATTAAATATATATTTAATTTTCCCTTGTCGTCTTCTTTTGAAATCCCCCCACCTGGTTTCACTGCTCTTACTTGCACGGGCCGCGGCTGAGTGCCTTCAACAAACCAGATAGTCCTCAACAGCAGGCTATAATGCTATTAGACCAGTCCAATCATAGAGGGTAGGAGGTTCAAAATTAAAGAAGAAGAAGCACAAAGGCAAACATTGGAATGGAGGAGCAGAAGGTCTATACTAGTGATTAATGGCCCTCTGCCACTCTATTGTGTACAATAGAGCTGTCAACATTGTAATGTTTTAATACACAATAAATAACATTGGGGGTGATCCGAATCTTTATTAAAAATCCTATTTTCTTTACAGCTTCTATTTTTACACATGCTCTAATGTACTATACTATGCCACCTTAATTATCATGATGAAACAGTGCTTTTAGTTGTTTTTTTAGGAACTAGGTTTGTTAATGATAATTCATAATCAAATAAAAAGCACAGCAAAAACAGTGATTATTTTATTATGTTTATGTTTGTTTATGTTTATTGGTTTATGCGCTGAATCACCCATGAGGGTATCTCAGCGCTTGGAACTTTGACAGCATAACAGGACCATGAGTTAGAAGAGATACGTTTTTAACATCTTTCTGAATTGAGTCAAACTGGAACAAACCCGTAAATGTAACAGCAAGTGATTCCAAAACACCGGAGCTAAGTAGGAGAATGCTTTGCCTCCACTGCGCGCCTTTTTTATCCTAGGGATGGTGATCAGAAGCTCCGAACTGGATCTGAGTGAGCGCCTTTGTATCCTGTCTGCAATCCACATGTTAAAACAAATCCAACATCACACCTGTATATAGAATATGGCGTGAAGTGGTCCCAGTGCACATTGTGAGGATATTACAAGTCACCGAGGCATGCTATGATCATAGAGAGCCATGTGTCCACAGGTCTAATTCTTGTATACGGACACAGATTACCAAACTGGCTTGAAATATCCCTTTTAATGAATGGTTGAGGGTACTTTATTAATTATATTGTGCAATATTCATAGCAGCCACAAGGTCCGTTGTCTTGTGTGATCCCATCAGGCAGTTTAGACTGTTAGGGCTAGATGTATGAAGCATTTTTGCAGTCACAAATGTCTCGATTTGCAGAATCAGGCTTTTTCCGACCGCAAAAATTAATTTTGGTATGTATTAATCCCAAATTGCGATTCGGTAACATATTACCGAATAGTAATTTGTAATTGCGAATACATACCGATTCGGTATTTGGAAGGGGCATGTTCAGGGCATCCCTTCCAAACACCGAATCAGAATGGGATGTTTGAATGTTTTCTGACTAAAATGCGGTCGCAAAATATTCACATTTTACCACCAACTCAAAGTGGTAACCTGTTCGCAAATGGCAAGAGATCTCTATGGGACGCCTTCTATAAATGTTTAAGAGCAGCCAGTAGCCCCACGGACCATGGTCCACTCTTAAAAAAAAAAGAAACTTTTCATGTGTTATTTTTAGACACATCCCGTTTTCCTTTAAGGAAAGCAGGGTGCATTTTAAAAGATGATTGCTTTATTTAAAAGCAATCACAGACATGGTAGTCTGCTGACCCCAGCAGGCCATGATACTTAAGAATACAGCAAATCCTAGTGGGTCACAAATTGCTACCTAGCTCGGTAATATTCGTTAGGTAGGTCTATTTGCGACCCACTACGAATTGCGGATGTATGACGGTACAACGCATGCTTTTACAACGCGTACCGTTACGACATAGGTTTTACAACGCAAGTCGTTACAACGACGCGTTGGGGGGCGCTGGGTAGTGAATAGTTTAATTTACTATTCCAACTCCAGTCCCCGTGGATAGTTGGATAGTAAATTAAACTATTACCTATCCTAGAGCGCCCTCCAGCGAAAGTCATTGTAATGACTTTCGTTGTTAAACCTGCGTCGTAACGGTACTTCGTTGTAAAAGTTCCGTTGTAAAGGACGTTCCCCCGAATCGCTAATTGGCCAGTTATTACTTTTGTACGATGGCACAAGCGATTACCAAATAGCGATTCACAAAAAATCGCTATTTGGTAATCTTACACTTGTAATGATGGCTATTGGTATATGGGAGCCAAGGAAAAAAACGAACATTCTGGAGGAACAAGCACTTGAAATGGGAAGAGAGAAAATAAAAATAAAACCAATTTCCCTGATAATTACCATTGTGGCCACACTTGTCCTACTCTTTTTGAATGTGGAAGCTGGGCTTGCCCTGAACTGTCACTTGCTGTGCTATACAGACTAAAGGCTGAAGTCTCCCTCGCGCTTTTCTACTGTATCGCTCCGGGTGCTGTCAGTTTTAGTTTGTTTCTGTCAGTTATGGTGCTTTTATCAGTAGATCAATATACAGAGGTAGGTGTACTGTGTGCAAAGTCTTTCCAGTTGCTCAGAGACACTCTTGGTCCCATCTGGGTGCCTTAAGATCAGCAAGCAGGAAAAGCGAGCCAATGCAGCAGTTTGCATCCTGTAGGGTAAGAAAATATGTCTTGCAGGCAGGTACTGTAGCATCACTACTCACTTGTAAAAAAAATGATTACGTGTGAATATTGTTATTATGATCTTACTTTTTTATTGGAATTGCATTCTGCCTCCAGAACAAGCTTCTCAGACAATAGTTGACAAACAGTTCAATGGATACTGCAATCGCCCTCACATTATATTAATATACAAGCAAGCTGTTACATCACAACTGGAAGTATGAAAACTATATCATTCTAGGAAGTGAATTGTATCAAGGGTTTGCCAAGATGAGGGTTCACAATGGCACAGAATTCAACATGGGTTTATGATCTGACTTCTCCTTGATGTTGATTAATGCACATTGTGCCCTCAGGTTGATGAGCTGCAACTCTAGCTTTACCAAAGCCTCCTCTGATGCAACAAGGCCACTGTGAAGTGAAGAATAGAGGACTGAAGCTAGATTTGAAAGAATCTGTAATCAAACCAACAGGCATGGAACTCTAAGGATGATCACCCAACCAGAAAAAGAAAAGTATTCTTCCAATATGGAAGCCGCTTACCTGGCTGAAGGCCTCCGCTTGGTTTTGTCCAGGTGTGTTCAAATTTTGGAGAGTGCTCTCTGTCTTGATGATCCAGTAAAGCTGTATCTATTGAACTCCTTTTTCTTAAAGATTATAAGACGTTTCCTCTATAGTTGATTTTTTGCATGCTTTTTTAACAGAAACTATTTTTCTGAGAATCTCTGCCTGAATTATTTTAACTTTGAAGCCTTCACTGAACATCATTAAACTTGCATGAACAAAACTTTGCAAACTTTGTCAAATCCTTTGAAATTTCAAACTCCCTGTTGGAAATTACCATCTTTAGCGGGGTATTCCCCCAGGTTTCTGCCTTCTTTTGCAGAAACCGTTTTTGCTTGCCATATGACCCTGCACATATTACTTTATATAACCATTGTTAAACTGCTTGTGCTCCCCCTTTTAAACCTGGTACATCTAAATTATTTATAAGACCCTAATATATGGTATTACACATACCCAGACCCTGTAAATTAAATGCTGTTAGTGGACTGCAGCACTCATTGTACCACACACTAAAGTAGCACTGTAAAACATCTCTCCAGGTATGCCCCTATAGCTTATTTAAAACTGCCATTTCGACATAGCAAAACAAACCTTTTGCCAGACCTAATCATTCCCTTTTAATGCTTATAAGTCACCCCTAAGGTAGGCTCCAAAGGCCTATTGAGCAGGGTGCATGGCATTTAAAACGTAGGGCATTTACATTTGATGTTTAACATACCCTGACAGTGAAAAACCTTCAAAGTCATTTTTTATTGTAGCAAGGCTGCCTCTCCCATAGGAAACACTGGGTTACACTGTAACAACTTATGGTGCTTAATTTCACTTTGGGGGCAGCTGGAAATAAGGTTCAATTAATTCCTCATTTTAATAATAATGTAAACTCTAAAGAAATGGTCAGGTCAGATTTTTATTACTAGTTTGAAACAGAAACTTTTATGAAGTTGTCATTTTCCTGCATAAGCCAAAAGGGGCCTTTCTGCCAATGCACAGTGTCACATGACTGCTGATGGCTCAACTATGGTGGGGTGTCGTTTGCTCCTAGCAGAGGACAAAGGGTTTGGTTGTGCAGATTTGTTTTCCTTCCTTGAGCAATATTGCCTGAGGCCTGAGCCCATCCCCGTCCTGAGTGTCAAAGGATACCTACCCTGTGGCTTGCAATGTAGCTCACACCTAGGACTGCTGCCCTGTTGTCTGCTAGTCAGTTTGGCTCAAAACCAAGTGGAATGTGGGAGCAGCCACAGAGCGGATTTGGAGTGACCACAAGGGAAGGTTTCTAAATTATCATAGTCATACCTCCTTGAGGGGGGCAGGGAGATCAGACCCGGGGAATAAAGGTTCTTCCATGATGGATTTAGTTAAAGAGGGGCATTATGGGATAGTGTACAATAAAACACAGAGAAAGTGCTGCAAAAGTGGGCAGGGTCACATCTGGGAACTTTTTACACTTGGGAACTTTTACAGATTGGCAAGGGAGTGGCCAGAAGTTCCCCCACCAACAGGCTGACTCTGGGTATAAATGTGGCATCCCCAGTACCGTCCTCAGAACACTCCTAGACCTGTGAAGATCAGAACCTGCCATCATTGAGCCCCACTTTAGATCCAGCTTCCCTGCTGACAGCTCATCGACTACCACTTTTTCTACATAGAAATTTCGAAGTCAGGAGGTAAACTTCCCACCCGTGCCACATAATCGTGGTTGGTACACTGTGCATTTTGGTGCTATTTTTAAGTACATTTTTTAAAGTTCATAATTGCAGTCCTACTTACTGGATTTTTGTTGTTTAGCTGTCATTTTATTTATTAAAATGTATTCTATCGTTCCAAATTGGTTTGGGATTTTTCTTGTGTTTTAGTTTCACTGTATTACTATTTGAATTCTCCATAAATACTTCACACATTGCGTCTTAAATTAAGCCTGACTGCGTTGTGCTAGGCTGCCAGGGGTTAAGCACAGGTCTAGTTTGTGACTTTTGTGGCTTACCTTGACAATAATCTGTATTATTATTTGACATGGATTCACACCTTCTCCAACTAATACTCACATTTCTTACACTCCCCTAACTCAAATCATTTTTTTTTAAATTTCTTCAAGATGAAAATGTGGCAAACGTCTGATCGGATGGTAGTAAAAAATAATCTGTCATGACTAGTTAGCCTTTGGTAACAAAATAAATTGGGCACATGGGAATGTGATGCATCAAAAGACTCTCTAGATGAAGGGAAACTTTATATTGGAATTTCTGTCACCGGTTTCGTGGCGGAAGAATATACTTTGATGGCGGTGCAGGTGCATAACACGTACAACTAAGGAGACTACAAGCATCTCTGGTGCCCACAGAAGATTAGAGAGAGGAGTACAGAAAAGACTTTGGTAACAATCTATCCCTATGGCTTTAATGCGCTAGATGGTGCCCCATGCAGGGGTAGTGGAAAGATTTCTGATTCCTTAGAGGAAGTGGTCTTTTGCTGTCTCTTTCTTAACTAGAGACATTGTCAGTGTTTCTTACAACCATCACCTACCCCCTGCTGTCAAAAACATGGTCGCTGCTTTCTATTGCCTTTCCAAAGCATTATACTTGGACCAGTGGAAAGGAGGCGGCACACTTATAAGGCTTTTATACCCAGGGCCGGTTCTGGGATTTGCGAGGCCTGGGCTAAAAGGGAATGTGCGAGGCCCCTCTAATTTAGATAAGTGGACCCTTGCAAGGAGACCATTCACAGACACTGCGGGAGGCCCATTGTCCAGCATTTCGGCACCCCACAGTTTTAACTTTGAGCTCCCAAGCATTTCTCACACCTTCAGTCTGATAGGTGTGAGAATTGCTTGTGGGCTAAAAGTTAAAACTGTGGGGGCGCCAAAATGCTGGACAATCGGCTTCCCACAGTGTCTGTGAATTGTCTCCTTGCAATTGAGGGAGCGTTTCCCTCCCCTAGGCCTCCAGACACCATCCCTGAGAGGCCCGGGCAGGGGGGGCCCTCCAATGGACCTTAGTTGCAAGGCGACACCTTTCTTTAAAATGGATCGCCAGGGAAACAACAGGACACACCACCAGTGCAGGGCCCCATGCTGGTGGGCTGAATGCGAGGCCCTGGGCAGCTGCCCACGCTGCCCATGCCTAGCGCCGGCCCTGTTTATACCCATGTGTGTGTGTGGGGGGGGGGGTAATACAGCGTTACCCCCATTCTAATTTGATGAACTTATAACTGGTTGGCAATTGCGCACGTGTAAAAACTCCGCACTGAGTGTGCTATCATTTTTCCCCCAGAGAGGTAACGTCTCCCATATTAAACCACCCGGAATGAGGGTTTGAAGGAGGACATTTGTATAGAGAAGAAGAGGTTTACAACCTCACTTATGAGTCATAACAGAGCAGCTACCTTTAGCCGTTGCTTCTCATAAATCTCGCCTTAAAATATCTTCCAATTGCCAGTGGAAATATGCAAAGCAGCCCGCGCGCCGTAAATCTCCCGTTTCCGCTCTAAGGAGATAAGCAGGACCTATTAACCTTCCGTGTTATTTGCAACTTCATTATTCGAGCTGACACGACAAGAGAGTGGTGATGGCTCTTTTTGGCAGAGTGCACGTAAATCGCTTTCTCAAAGGAAATTACTTCTCCCGGCTGCAAGTTATTAATCTAAATTCTCCGTTAGTCACATTGTTGCGTATGATAAATACGGAACAGGTTGTGACGCTCATCTGGCAGGGCCTTCCGGTTCAGGCCAACCATGTTGTCCCCTTGCCCTCGGTTTCGAAGCGCCCCTCTCAAAAAGAGATACTATTTTGAGAACTCGCTGGCCGAGCTTATCGAAGGATTTCTTATCGCAGGCTATCGCAGGAAATGATCGCCATGCTAGCGCTGTATCAACAACGCATAGCGCAATGGCGATAATTATTCCTGTGATAGCGGTGTTTTCCATGGAACATCGCTGATTTTCCAGCGATGTTCCGTGGAAAACAGCGATGACCTTGCTGATACGACCCTGTGGTCGTATCAGCATAATCCACCCCCTATGTTGTGAATAGGTAAGTCAGGATTTTAGCAGAGGTTAGGTTTTGGTAAAAAACATGGTTTTCGCCAAAAACTAACGTCTGCTAAAATCCTGAGGGCCACCTTGTAAATATTGCGATGTGCATTTCGCGATAATTTACAAGGTAGTCCGTCAGGGGTACGCCCAGTGATGCCCACTTTGCATCTCATCAGAGCTGTTAAGCGAGGCGTCTGCGAAACGGCCGCTAACATGCACTAATGCATGTTAGCACCTGCTTGCAAATAGGGCGATAAGATTATCTCTGCTGTTTTGGCTTTTAAAGCCAAATAAGCGGAGATAAGGCCCTTGTTAATATGCCCCTCCTTTTCCTGGAGTCCAGAGGCTCGTCTGCGCCACGTGCCACTTCCGCGCCTGCCTGGGCTCACCTCAGGGTCATGGCTGCAGCGGAAGCGCGTGCTAAGCCCTCAGGGTATGTCAGGTCCCTGCATCTGGAAGAGCTGATTGCGACAACCCGGGACCACATTACGTGTGGAAAGGCACTGGGCAACCTCCAGGATCGCTTCCCCCAGGAGCCCATTTCTCCAACCTCAAATTAATGTTTTATTATTGAAATAATTATTTCGTGAATGCATTACATTCAGTCCCTTTTGGCGTGGTCCAAATTTACTAATGTGATGTCACTCTCACACTTGCCTTCATCTACAGCGTAGACTGCAACAGTCTGTGTGTGTCAGAATAACAGCACAAAAATCCAGCGCTCCAAAAAGACTGCAGGCGGAATATACACTGCCAACATTTTGCCACAGGACGAATATATAGATAAGTATACATTTATGATTCTTAACTCCACATCTACGTACCTCGATGTTATGCATATTGTCCACTTATATGTGTCTGCAGCAGTGCTTTATTTTAGCCGGTGGTATCCGGTGCTCAGCACCGGCACTTAATTATGAACACCGGTGCTTTTCATGAGCACCAGTTAAGGACACATTCATTTATGGTAGGCACGGGGCGATTAAGTAATTTGGTCAGAATCACAGACGCCAAGACTCGAACATAGTTCCCCAGCTATGAAAATTCGAACGTGGTTCCCCCGCTATGAAGACTCGAACTGGTTCCCCAGGTAGGAAGTCGGCAGCTCTGGACATTACACCACATCCACTTTTATGGTGAGTAGTTGGTTCTGTTTTAGGCGGCACTAACAGGAGAAATGGGCTGGTGCAAGCTGCCTCCTGACGAGAGCCCCAGCACTTATTGTTTTACAAATGAACCACTGGTCTGCAGTTGGGTGTAGTGAATGGAAACTTACCCTCTCAATATTTTGGTAGCCGAGATTCTGGATGTCATACTTTTGAAGCACAATATTTAATACTGAACATTCTGTTAAGATACCCTATAAGGACCAGTATAATGATGCCTCATATCAGAGGAGGACTGTCGTGTATGGATATTGGATTATATTAAAACTGGGCGTGCGCTGAAAAAGAATGCAGGGGCGGTGCTGTGTCAGTTACTTGCCAGGGAGGGATATCCATGTGACTGGCTCTTCCGTATTCTGGCTAACACCTATGCTTATAAACTTCTACTTACCATCTCCCTATCCACCGCTGTGCACTCTTGTGATGATTCACTAATTTGTGCATCTATAATAGAAGGAGTGGTTTGTGGGCGTGGACATAAAAAACTGCAGTGTATCCCTTATTCATAAAAGTTATGTACACCAATGAGGCGATTTTGCAGCCGCTGCGTTTTCTGCATGACTGTGGATTTGCCACATTTGCCACATAATCCATCACCTGACATCAGCCGCGACCGGTAGTGGGAGTACCGGCCGGGCGGGGTGACGTGGGGAGGGGGAGGGGCAGCGTGGGGGGTAGTAATGTATGGAATATGGACTTTAACAGGTAAGTAAACATAGAAATAAATAAAACAAATTTCGTTGCTTGCACTGCATCACATTTTGTGATGCAGTGCGAGCAACGGAATTTGTTTTATTTATTTGTATGTTTACTTACCTGTTAAAGTCTGTATTCCATACATTACTACCCCCCCACCCTGCCCCTCCCCCTCCCCACGTCACCGCCGGGCCGGTACTCCCTCTACCGGCCACGGCTGCCTGACGTGTTGCTGAAGACCGGAAGACTCTTTGCAAAGGTTTATTTCTTTATTTATTAAGTTTTTATAGCGCAAACAAGATCCCGAAGGATATCAGAGTGCTTTACAAAAATGATGTTAGGAAGGACATAAGAACAATGACGACATCGAGTAAGAATAAAAAAAAAAAACAAGGAATAGTCACATAATTACAAGGTTACAAGGCAGATAAGACAGGATGAGTAATACAATAAACAGGTATATAGCAGGCTAGGCAGGAAGGGACCAACTGCTTTGCTTGTTGGTGTTAAACTGGTACTAAAGGGTCAAAACGTTAGCAAAGACAGTCTTAACTTAGGTAAAAATGTGCTGCATTATGCCGCATAATTTGCGTTTTCTTGACGCATAATTTACTCAATGCTGCCGCATAATTTGGTCCTGCCCCTCGGCATAATTCCATTGGCCCTTGGTATAGTTCACTTTTAAAAAGTTCTACATGATGCTGGAGAGGATGGCCATCACACAGGTTCCAGTCATGAGGAGCGTGTGGTATGCTGCCACAACTATTAACTCTTTCGACGCTATTGACGGAACCGTTCCGTCACACCCCTCGGGTGGGCTGTGCTCATGACGGAACGGTTCCGTCACGGCCCGCTCGCCGCGCCTGCGCGACGCTGATTTCACGCCTGCCCGGCACGTTTCATTAAGCAAGCGGGGCCATGACGGAACCGTTCCGTCACAAGCACAGCTCACCCGCGAGCCGTGACGGAACGGTTCTGTCACCCGCGCAGGGGAGCCGCGCGCCACCCCCGCGACCGTTAGCGCTGTGGCGGAATAGCCGCCGCAGCGAAGGTGTTAATAACATTCCATTCATAGCACTGTACAGTTCTACATTTAACTTTTTGAAACGAGGATAAGCAAAATAAATGTCTCCAACTAAGACGATATCCTGAAAATAAGCTTGCGAGACCTGGCCTTAGTATTATAAATCTCTCCTTGCAGCAGGGACTCATTCTGTTTAAGTCCTGTTTGCATCCAAAGCTGAATTCCAAGTCAGACGCCATTCACCCATGAACTAATTGCACATGCTCTGTTGCCCAAGTGCAAATTACATACCAAGGCCATTTGCTCAAAAGCTTCCTGCAGGTAAATACCAGCGAGGACATTGCTGGTAAATAGCATCATATTTAGAGTTCTGATCTCTGGCAGGAGCATCAGGATGTGCACATGGAGGCCTAAAAATGAGCAACTGAGGAAGGTAATCAACAGATATGCTCCTAAAAAATGATTCCCCAGGTCTTCCCTGTCTTTCTCCCCAGTGGCGGTGTCTAGACGCTCTTTTGTCTGCAAGGTACAATGCAAGAACTGACAACCTTTCATTTGAGTTGTTCGGTTATTTATTATCCAATCTTCTGGGACAGCTTCTTGGTCCCCCATTTCTGGAAGAAAACTGTATTTGAAAGCTTTACCCGGATTTTTCCTTAATATGTGCCCAAAATACAAAATTAAATAAATTACTAAGAGAGATTGAAAACTACAGCATAATAAATCAGTTGCATTTGGTACTGTTTACCTTTTCCAATCAAAGTTTTTACATCATTGGTTAACCCCTTAGCTGCAGCGGCTATTCCGCCGCAATGCTAAGGGGGAGGGGGGGCCCGCGGCGCTCCCGTGCTCGTGACGGAACTGCTCTGTCACGAGCCTCGGGTGAGCTGTGCTTGTGACGGAACGGTTCCGTCACGGCCCCGCCCGCCCAATAGAGCCCTCATCGCAGGCGCGGCATTCACGCCGGGCAGGCGCGGCGAGCGGGCCGTGACGGAACCGTTCCGTCACCAGCACAGCCCACCCGAGGCTTGTGACGAAACGGTTCCGTCACAAGCACGCAAGGGGTTAAAACTTTGGTGATATTTTGGTGGGGGGGATCGGGGGTTTGTTATTAATGCGTGGTCTTTGTGCGGGTCAGGGAAATACCTAATACCCTCTTGCCCTCCCACCTCATTCTCTTCTTTTTTTATAATAACATTTCAAAGCCATTTGGGTAGTAGGGATGTCAATAGAGCTCACTAGGCTTAGGACAAGACATGACCTTGTGGTACTCTGGCCAGGCTCCACTGTCTGGGTACATTCAACACTCACTGCGTGGTGATCATCCTAGGGGCAGACGGCAAAGAGGCAACTTGAGAGTATAAGAGGGTACCCCTGAAAATGGCTCTCCAGGTGCAAGCATAAAACGTGAATCTGAGTATAGCGCTCTATGGCCAACTCATGATTGAACAAGCATTAATGGATATTATTGGACGGGATACGCGAGCTGTAGCAAGGTCATAGAATGGAAGGCTGATGGTGGGCATCATGGCTAGGTGGAATCGCTTGTGATGTGAAACAGAATGTGCACTGGGACCCACAGTGATGTCTCATTCGCTGACTGTGGGTGCTCGTGCACCCTGATAAGAAGTGGAAAGTTCCAGTGACTCCAGCAAAGCATTTACTGTTCTTGCTAAAGGAAGTGGATTGTGGCAGCCATCCTAATGAGGGGGCAATGTCTTTTCCGCAGCGATTTCAGGTGGAGTGGGCGGCACACTTAAACAAAATCATGCGCCTACACATCGCAAAGTGAAGGGAAGTGGATCCGGGCTCAGACAGGATCAGAAAGGAAATTTGAATCCTTTGCACTCTTGCAAGGGATGATGCTAGGTGTTTGGCAGATTTTTGTAGGCACAAACCTGACCACTGGGAAAGAGACATTTCTTATGGAAAAACATTAAATAGAGGATACAAGGAGATGGCCTCGGTGTTGGGGATAACCAAGCTGCCAGTGAAAGGACAGGTTGAACAGGATAAGGCCAGTATCAGCTTGGATGCTGTATACCTGCCAACCTGAACAAAAATGTTACTGTGTGAGGAGGGTGCAGGGTCATAGTGGGGGTGGGGCCTCGTGCCGATAAGTACCTAAGAGGCACTTTTGACCCCCACTCTGTCCCCAAGCCCCTTGCTCCCAATAAAGAAAAGCGTGGTGAGGCTGGTGCCAATGTCCTGGGGTGTTTTCATGTCCCTTAACCAGATCGATGCTATGCATTTTCCCCTCCTGTGCTGGGATTTACTTATTCCCATGTTTCATGACGAGCTGGGCTCGTCATGAGCGTGCGAGGAGGCTACCTCATGACGAGCCCAGCTCGTCATGAGCGTGGAAGGGGTTAATGGACATTGGCTGTTCAAAGCCTCGGAAAACGAGCTGGTAAAACCACTATTTACAGCGGTTTCCAGCTCGTTATCCCTACAACTGTGTGATATCGGCTTCTCGCCGGGTGACTGTGTGATGGGAGCCAATATCATGTGTCACACAGTGGCACTGTGTGAGTTGGCAAGTATGGTGTTGGATCCCAAGCTTATCTCTTGGACATATTAGAAGGAGAGTACATAGTGAATCGCTGATCTAGCGGGGCTGCGCCATCAGCCTGAAACTCTCTCACGCTTATCAGTAGAACCAAGTCCTCGATCATCGGCTTCAGAACGCAGTCCCCAATAGTGTAGCAAATGGTGATGGCAAAATGATGGTGCTTTGCCATTGACCTCTTAATTTAGTTGATGTGGAATACTTTTTTTGTCTCACTTACCTCTTTTTTTTCCTCACACCGTCTCTTCAATGTCCTATATTGCAGTCCTGATCGTGAGTCCTAACATTACATAATAATAACATTGAAGTGCAAAACTTTTTGTTGTGATGAATTTGGAAATCGTTCCATAATAGTGGGGGTTGTATATGAGAATACCAAGGACGAAAATATTGTGCTGCAAAAATATTGTTGCCAAAATATCAGCAAATAAAATGCTATGAATATAACTATATATAGATAAGTAGAGTTTTACAATACTGAACTCCACATCCAAGTACCATGACGATATATACGAATATGGGATGTTACATCACATGCAATACATCGCATGCCATTACAACGCGGTCGATACAACGACCACGTTGTTACATCGCACACCTTTACAATGCAAGTCGTTACAACGACTTGCTGTAGGGGGCGCTGGATGTTGGAATAGTATAATTTACCGTTACATCTCCAGTCTGTGTAACAGTAGGGAAGGTGTATTAGATCCAACACCTTGTGCCTCCTATAGCAAGTCGTTGTAACGCCTTGCATTGTAAAAGTATGTGATGTAACAACGCGGTCGTTGTAACGATTGCGTTGTAATGGCATGCGATGTATTATTTGCGATGTAAAGGATGTCTCCCGATATATACTATCAAGGTACATAGGTGTGAGGTTAATTACAGCTAAGGTTCACTGTTTTCCATTTTTACTGATTTTAACAGATAAATACAGACAGAAAACCATTTATTTTCTTGTCTGTATTTATTTTTAAATACGGATAAACATGGAAATTGGGTGGTTTGTGAGTGATTCTAAATACACTTTTCTCTGACTGCCAGAACAATAACTGTGTGGATTGATAGGTTACAGGGTTAAAAAAGAAGGTAATTTTAGTAAAGAGGCTTAAACAGCAGTAAATAGGCATAAGGCAGAAACAGATATGTGCATGTTTTCATATAACTACTTTGATTTATCTTTTGCGAGGGTTCATATTACTGAAACCTGGCATTTATTGGTTAAATAAATGTGGAAATATGCCAGTTTCAACTTTATTTTTTTCACAAAACCCATAATCAATATGAATAAATACAGATAAAGTTGACTAAAAATAAATTTGGATAAATACAGACGGAAATGCCACAAAAATAAATACCATAAAACCGGGAGCCCTAATTATAGTAAACATATATTTACTTACCTCCACAATATTTTGGTAGTAGATACTTAGATTCCAATATTTTTGTCAGATGAGATTTGATCCACAATATTGGAGTGGAGTATATTTGCAATCTTTCTTTCTTAAAACAATTACAAATATTGAAAGTCAGTTCACTTTTTTCCAGTGCATTAATTTTCACGTTTAACTCTACTGCTTTCTGTGTTTTCTGCTTCTAGATCAATGACCTGTCATAGTTGCATTACAAGAATCTTATTTTCTCATTTTTGTTGCCAACTTTTTTGGGAAAAAAAGCTTTTAAAATAGTGACCATTGTTCACCTAAATGTGTTACAAATGGGAAAATCAGTGGCGAATTTTTCCCATGCCGAATTTGAAACCGCTATAACCTTTCACCTTTTGCTGTAGGTGCTCAGGAAAGGTGGTCTGCATCTTGAAAATGTGTGCATTGGCCAATCAATGCAGGAAGGAACTTGGAAAAATGTGTAAGCCCCTCATTTCTAATGCAGGGCTAAATCCAATGGGAGTGGTTCCAGCGGCAATTAAGCTACAATATGGGGTTACCCTCGGATTAAACTTTCTGGCAAAAAAGAAACAGATGGGAAATAACTCATCAAAACAAGGTGTACAGTTGTATTATGCCTGTTTTCTTAGTTATTTACCATTAATATTTTACTGATACTATTCTGGAAATGTATACAATGGAGCACTATCACCATTGATTTAAATGTTTAAAAAGGACTGTAAAAGCAAATTTTTTACTATTAACAGAGCCTAAGTGTAGCTATCTACATAAATGGCAGTATGTCAGTCAGCACAGAGTGTGTGCCTCAGCCACATGCTAATAGTCATACATTCAATGCTTACATCATACCCAGGGCTGACATGTTATCTCAAATCCTGTCAGGAATATAATGTAAAGCTAATATAGTGACTTGACAATGGCACCTAATTGCATGGACAGATAGCGTTGTCACTCATGGGGAAATTAACTTCTGCTCGATTCCACGCGCTGACAGTTGTCAGGGTTCTCATTGTTATGTCAGTCATTTTTTGAGAGGGCACCCCTGCTCTTTCTGGGAACCGAGGAATGTCAAGAGGCGGAGGTGCACAGGCACTCGCCTGGGAAAAGGGTGCGGAGAAGGGTCTCCAAAGAGTGGGAAGTGATGACGAAAGGGAGAAAGGACCAAAAGCATTGTGATGATTCTCTGCGCTTCTGGCAAAATGCAATTTCACCCCAAGAGGTCTCCAAATACACAGAAAAAAAATAGTTTTGGAGCTCTTTTGGTGCCATCTCTATGTAAAGAGCGGTGGGGCGGGGGGGACAGATATCGACAGCCGATGACGGAAAATGAATTATTTATTTAATTTTTCCTCGTGGTCATCTGTCAAATTCCACACCCCTCCCCCAAACCCGGTCCCACCGCTCTTACCTGCACAGGCCGCGGCTGTCTATGTTCAGCCGTACAACACTTTTTGGAAGTGCCAGTCTTGTGTAAAAGGTGCAAGGATAAATATACAAAACCCGTATAAAGTGGAAATTGAGTGAGATACCGCCACGCGTATCTCTGGAACAAACAGCTTTTCAACATTGTATGTATGCATGCACGTATGTAGTATTTCCATAGCGCAAACTTATCCAAAAGGCAGCGGCATGTGGTAGAGGGTCAAACACAAGCATTAGGTCAATGAGCAATAGGCGAGGTAGCTGATTTGTGGGCGGGTAATGGATTGTTAAATAGTGTTCTTTAAAGAGGTGAGACTTCAGCTCTTTTATAAATTGGAGCAACGTTGGGACATTCCTGGTGGATATCAAATGTTGTGACAGATCTCATGGATGGAAAGGGCCTGCTGTCTTTCTTGCACTTCTTGTTCAGCAGTCAGATGGCGACTGTGATGTGGGTGTGCTGAGGGCCATCAGAGATGGTGAGCCTGTCTGCAAGATAAGTCTGGGTGCTCTTTGTGATGACTTTGGAAGGAATTGGTGTGAGGCAGTGAATTGTATTGGGATTACAATTAATAGTAGTGCACCCATAAGCAATTCTTCATTGCTACCCTGGAAAGAAGACCACACTTCGAGCCGTGGTGCAGAGGCAGTTAAGCGTAACAATATCAAAAACTATTGAGCAACTTAAATTTGCGTCCAATCCCTCAGGACAGTTTTCCATCCCCATGACTTAATTAAAAAAAACATAATAGCCGTACTTGTGCGTCGCATGTTCATTTATGAGGGTCTCTTGCCACTTTTGATAGAAAACAGACTTTTACTATTGCCCATAAACCAATGGTAGATGTGAACAAGCCACCCAATGTATAGAGAAAGCCTAGTCAGATGGACCTAAAAGCCAAACCAGGACCCAGCCACCAAAACTTTAGCTTCTAAATCACGCCACAAGCGTAATGTAAAAATATGATAAAGACGCTTATAACTCTTTAGATTTAAAAAAGTATTTCCTCGGCATGTGCGTTTCACTTTGATACATTCAATTAAATTAATGTTTTTAGTTGTATTTATTGGAAGAAACACTTTCTAAGCAAAACTGCTTTAGGTAGAGAATGGGACAGTGTCTGGGGAACTTGTCTTGCTTCTATTCTAGAAGCAAATCCCCCAAATGCAAGAGTCATGACAATTCTAGACGTATATCCCAAAACACACAAAGCATTTCCCACCTCTAGTCAATGGCACTGCTTGTGTCAACCTTAGAAGGATGAAAGACTAGATAGACCCACTAAGATTCGCACCTGTGATTTGAAGATCAAGCAATTGATGCATTAGCCCACTGAGTTACAAGAAGTGGGTACCAATAAATCTCCTGAACATTTAAAACTAAGATTGACCTAGCTTTTCACCACTTTTTGAGGCTGATTGACTGGACTTGTATCAATTAACGTGATGGAACCTCGAGCTTCCAATTAAGATTTTTCTAACCACAATGTCCTGTTATCGGGGCCATAGAGTGTGTGATGCAATTTCCTGTTATGTCATTGGGATACAACAGCGTGCTGTCGTCACTTCCTCTACCTTAAGATTCAGGAGAAGGGACGCCACCGCCCATGCTGCCAGCATGCTGTACAGAACGATCACAGGAAAAAAAGCCGTGCCTGGGAAATAATTCTTCCCAAAAAAATGCTCGGTCTGTTTCTGCTGCACCAGGAGCTTCATAAATATTTCATATTCTCAAAAGGAATTTGCAGTCTTTGCCTCTAAACGGAACAATATTTGCCAGATGAGGCAGCTCCGGGAAATTAATCACATATGCTGGCCTGATTTGAAAAGAAAAGCTTGCACTGGGCAGAGCATCTTGCAAAGGAAAAATGCAGTTGGAACAGGGCTGCAGAAAGAAAACCCATCCACTTGGAGCAGGCGGCAGCCAGGTGAGCCTCCTGTCAAGTAGCACCAACCCTTTGGATGAAAAGCCCTGCCTTCTGCCGAAAAGACTTTACATGTATTTTATTTGAGTTCCTTTAACCCCTTGGCTGCGGCGGTAATTTCGCCGCGGCGCTAGGTGGGAGGGGCGGCCGCGCGGCGCCGTCATGCTCGTGACGGAACCACTCCGTCCTGAGCCGCGGTGGCGCTGTGCTTGTGACGGAATGGTTCTGTCACGGCCTCGCCCGCCTATTAGAACGCTCAGTGCAGTTTCGAAATCAGCGCCGCGCAGGCGTGGCAGCCGGTTTTTGACGGAACCATTCCGTCGCCAGCACAGCACCCCCGTGGCTCGTGATGGAATGGTTCCGTCACGAGCATGCAAGGGGTTAACAAATAAAACCTTCTTTAGTTTAATGTGTACGGTTGAGTGGTTAGCCCGCATCTATGTTTTCAGAATAATTGAAGACAGTTGAAGAAAAGGGAAAGTGAATACTGGGAGATACAGTGATTTGCCGAGGATCACTCATTTTGAGGAAATGTGGAAGGCAAGGTTCTAGTTTAGGTTGCCTGAAATTACAGTGAAGTTGATCTCCTTATCACGTATCTTCCTGATACACCTCATTTATCTTTAATGAAATCAATCAATTTTTAATGATGGCTAATAATCACTGTTCAGCTCCAGTTGGAGGACATTTTCATACTAACCGATTTGATCTCCCGAAACCTACAGAGTTTCCTGCTAGGTCAAGATAGCGTAAAGTAACTTTGCAATGCTTATCATTATGAGTGGAGAGCACAGAACCCATTTCAAAAGGAGACATCAAGCTGTCAGAAAGAAGATTATGGCACACTAATGCTTTGGGAAACTGAACCCACATCTGTACTCCGACAAAATGTATGAAAAGGAAGGAAAAGCACGCCTTACACTGACTCAATATCAATGCTAGTTCCATACAGTGGAGAAGTGTGGCTCACCGGTTAGAGGAGGCAGTCCCTGATGCAGAGGTCAGACCCGGGACCAGGGTTCAATCCCCGACGCGGCAGGGTCTTGAGCTCAAAATGTCCACGGACTCGATAATTCTCGCCTCGGTGCCTACTTGAATCGTGGGTTCGCACTCTGCAACTCTGGGCAATAGCTTGATTAATCTCCACTACGGCCCCACTGCGATGGGATGCCTGGTCTTCACCTTGGGGATGCCCAGTAGGGGTAATCTCGCAGGGAAAGGCCAGGACGGGTTCCCAAAGCAAGCGCCTTGAGACCTTACGGTGAAAAGGCGCTATATAAGAACATATGATTTACGATTTACACAACTTATAGGCTTCATAAAAAGAGACTTCAAGAAGGTGTATCAGGAACAGGTTTCCAGAAAGTATTGCTCTTGTGGGTGGTTAGTGGGGCAGCGAATGGCAGTTCTAAGTCCTCCAAAAAATTGAATAATAAATAATTCAAGGACCAGAAGGGATGGGGAAGCAACAGCGAAGAGGTTGTTTGAAGTGGGTGGGAGCGAATAAATGTGGGGAGGGAAGGGAGAGAAACAGACAAGCTTGAGGCCAGAGGGGACAATAAATAAAACACTGAAACGCTAGGGTGGGGCAGCAATGGGTGGGGGCGGAAGGAGCAACATGAAAGGCATGAGGTGGGATAAGTAGCACATGAATACTGGAGCAGGGGGAAGCAATAGTGGGGGAGGAGGGAATAACAGAGAGTGCAAGGGTGGGATTTTGATAGGGGTTCGGCACCAAAGGGAGAAAGTAAGAAAACACACACTCTCAAGGAGTGCTTAAAAAAAGAAAAAAGTAGATCCTGGAGTACAAACAATGCAAGGATACAAATCATCAAGTCAAACTGTGGTGAAGAAGCGAATCTTCAGAGAAGGGGCAAACACAAGAAGAGGAAGAAAAGTCTATGAATAAGAAGCAAGCACATGAGAGTGGTAATAAAGTAGCCAATGGTAAGCCGTAGGCTGGCTCCAGGCCCACAGTGTCTTTGTCATGACTCACAAGAGGTCTTTCGGCAGTATTATCAAAAAGCTGTTAGTAAATCAGACTTAAAAAAGAGTCGACCAAACTATTCAAACCTGACTCGGAGCAGCATGAAATCTCTGCCAACCTAGCAATGTCCCCCAGACTCTACCAGGGGAGGTCAGTTCATCTAACACTGGGTAACGTCCCCCTGACCCTACCAGAGGTCGTCAGTTCATTTAACACTGGGCAACTTCCCCCTGACCCTACCAGGGGAGGTCAGTTCATCTTACACTGCGCAATGTACCCCTGACCCTACCAGGGGAGGTCAGTTCATCTTACACTGCGCAATGTACCCGTGACCCTACCAGGGGAGGTCAGTTCATCTTACACTGCGCAATGTACCCCTGACCCTACCAGGGGAGGTCAGTTCATCTTACACTGCGCAATGTACCCGTGACCCTACCAGGGGAGGTCAGTTCATCTTACACTGCGCAATGTACCCCTGACCCTACCATGGGAGGTCAGTTCATCTTACACTGCGCAATGTACCCCTGACCCTACCATGGGAGGTCAGTTCATCTTACACTGCGCAATGTACCCCTGACCCTACCAGGGGAGGTGAGTTCATCTAACGCTGCGCAACGTACCCCTGACCCTACCAGGGGAGGTGAGTTCATCTAACGCTGCGCAACGTACCCCTGACCCTACCAGAGGAGGTGAGTTCATCTAACGCTGCGCAATGTCCCCCTGACCCTACATGGGGAGGTGAGTTCATCTAACGCTGCGCAACGTACCCCTGACCCTACCAGAGGAGGTGAGTTCATCTAACGCTGCGCAATGTCCCCCTGACCCTACATGGGGAGGTGAGTTCATCTAACGCTGCGCAATGTACCCCTGACCCTACCAGGGGAGGTGAGTTCATCTAACGCTGCGCAACGTACCCCTGACCCTACCAGAGGAGGTCAGTTCATCTAACGCTGCGCAACGTATCCCTGACCCTACCAGGGGAGGTGAGTTCATCTAACGCTGTGCAATGTCCCCCTGACCCTACCAGGGGAGGTGAGTTCATCTAACGCTGCGCAATGTACCCTTGACCCTACCAGAGGAGGTCAGTTCATCTAACACTGGGCAACGTACCCCTGACCCTACCAGGGGAGGTCAGTTCATCTTACACTGCGCAATGTACCCCTGACCCTACCAGGGGAGGTGAGTTCATCTAACGCTGCGCAACGTACCCCTGACCCTACCAGGGGAGGTCAGTTCATCTAACACTGCGCAATGTACCCCTGACCCTACCAGGGGAGGTGAGTTCATCTAACGCTGCGCAACGTACCCCTGACCCTACATGGGGAGGTGAGTTCATCTAACGCTGCGCAATGTACCCCTGACCCTACCAGGGGAGGTGAGTTCATCTAACACTGGGCAACGTACCCCTGACCCTACCAGGGGAGGTGAGTTCATCTAACGCTGCGCAACATACCTCTGACCCTACCAGAGGAGGTCAGTTCATCTAACGCTGCGCAACGTATCCCTGACCCTACCAGGGGAGGTGAGTTCATCTAACACTGGGCAACGTACCCCTGACCCTACCAGGGGAGGTGAGTTCATCTAACGCTGCGCAACATACCTCTGACCCTACCAGAGGAGGTCAGTTCATCTAACGCTGCGCAACGTATCCCTGACCCTACCAGGGGAGGTGAGTTCATCTAACACTGGGCAACGTACCCTTGACCCTACCAGGGGAGGTGAGTTCATCTAACGCTGTGCAATGTCCCCCTGACCCTACCAGGGGAGGTGAGTTCATCTAACGCTGCGCAACGTACCCCTGACCCTACCAGGGGAGGTCAGTTCATCTAACACTGCGCAATGTACCCCTGACCCTACCAGGGGAGGTGAGTTCATCTAACGCTGCGCAACGTACCCCTGACCCTACATGGGGAGGTGAGTTCATCTAACGCTGCGCAATGTACCCCTGACCCTACCAGGGGAGGTGAGTTCATCTAACACTGGGCAACGTACCCCTGACCCTACCAGGGGAGGTGAGTTCATCTAACGCTGCGCAACATACCTCTGACCCTACCAGAGGAGGTCAGTTCATCTAACGCTGCGCAACGTATCCCTGACCCTACCAGGGGAGGTGAGTTCATCTAACACTGGGCAACGTACCCTTGACCCTACCAGGGGAGGTGAGTTCATCTAACGCTGTGCAATGTCCCCCTGACCCTACCAGGGGAGGTGAGTTCATCTAACACTGGGCAACGTACCCCTGACCCTACCAGGGGAGGTGAGTTCATCTAACGCTGCGCAACGTACCCCTGACCCTACCAGAGGAGGTCAGTTCATCTAACACTGGGCAACGTACCCTTGACCCTACCAGGGGAGGTGAGTTCATCTAACGCTGCGCAACGTACCCCTGACCCTACCAGGGGAGGTCAGTTCATCTAGTACTGGGCAACGTATCCCTGACCCTACCAGGGGAGGTGAGTTCATCTAAAGCTGGGCAACGTCCCCCTGACTCTAGCAGGGGAGGTCAGTTCATCTAACGCTCTGCAATGTCCCCCTGACCCTACCAGCTGAGGTTGGTTCATCTAACACTGTGCAACGTACCCCTGACCCTACCAGGGGAGGGGAGTTCATCTAACACTGTGCAATGTAACACTGACCTTACCGGGGAAGGTCAATTTATCTTACAATGCTGTACAATGTAAGATTTCTTTAGCACTTGACAATAAACAGGTAGTTAAAAGGAGGAAAGCAGGCCAGATCGAAGAGTTTGGGAATAGAGGGCGTGACTGATTGTAAATCACGCTCTTTATACTGAGCTCTTATTGCAAACAATGTACAGCAGCAGGAGCAAACAACACCCCATTACAGAGTTCATATTTACAGTATTTGATCGTTCTGCTACCTATTACACCAAGAGGGCAAATTAAATTAGATCCTAACAATGTTAGATTACATTTTTTGAATCGTGCCCCTGAAAACAAATGCAGCCCAATAACAGTTTATTTAAAACAAATGCGCTAATGTAGGCAGATCCGTGCATTCATTACTACAGTATACACGTTAATTTCCTCGCTAGTACCTCAGTGCAGTGTAACTGACATGAGGAAAAACTGCTTACTGTCTCACAGAATGTATGCTACATGGGTTGGAGAGAGGAAGAGTCCTCTGCTAATAGTGAGGAAGCCTAGTTAGTGTGATTTTATCTCAATGCATGGATATAACCCTTTCCACCTTGGAAACAGATATGTATCTTTGTTTAACCCTTTAACCGCGGCGGAAATTCCACCGCGGTGCGGGCAAAATAAAAGGTGGGCGTGGTTCGGACGGCCCCCGGCCGTCCTCCGCACACGCCCACCGTGACGTCGGATGGCCGGGGGCCGTCCGACGCACCCAAGGGTTAAAACTACTACATACAACAAAACACTATAGCATAAACCACAGAGGAAGATCAGCATTGCAAATCCTGCTATTCACTACTATTTTCGACTGAGGAGAGAGGCAGCATGGCCCAGTGTGCCTCTTGTGAGTCACGGCCCCTCCACACACTCAACAAAGGTGCTCAATAGCAACTTACACTTTGTAACTTGTCTACTTACCTCTTCAATAAATTCTGGACTATATTTCTGTCTTTCCTTTTATCCAAGCTAGATCAAAAAATCCCAACTACCAGCCACCAGTTCACCTGAACCTAAAATGGTGGCTGATAGCCCAACTAGACCCCCTAAACAGTTGAGGTCGGTGGTGGGAGAGCTGCCGTGCGGTGACGTGGGGCGGGGGAGGGGCAGATAAGGGGTAGTAAATTACGGAATAGGGCCAAATACAGGTAAGTAAACATATAAATAAATAAAACGAATTTCGTTGCACGCACTGCATCGCCAAATTCGATGCAGTGCGCGCAACGAAATTCATTTAATTTATTTATATGTTTACTTACCTGCGTTTGGCCGTATTCTGTAGTTTACTATGCCCCACCCTGCCGCTCCCCCGACGCACGTCACCGCCCGGCAGCACTCCCATCACCGACTGCTACTGCCCCTAAATATATGTTGGGCTACGGTTCGGCTACGTTTGGGCTATAATGTAGCCCGCTAAAAAATGGCAGTCACTAGACTACACTACCCTTCCAATCTGCCGGAGGGCGGGGTAAAACCTCCCTCTGGTCAACTGCCCCCAAATCCCCCTCTCTTGGCGCCATACTACGTTACGTTACTCATTTCTACCTATACTGAAAAAATGTGTGCATTTTTCAATATGTCTGCGTGTGTCTCCGACCTGGATTTTTCAAACTTGTTTACATGTTTGTTTGCACGTCGTATTACAAGCCTCTGCATCTTTTTTGCTCTGAAATAGCAGATTTCGAGGCGAGCAGCTGCGCACCGTTGTACGGGAATAATGGCAACAAGCGGCTTTATTTTGAAGCCGAGCATTTTCCAGGGTAATTTCAATACGTTTCTCATCCATTCTGGGAGTTGTAGTTCATTAGGCAAAGCTCATTTCTGCAGCCTCAACCTGAAAAGTATTAGTTTAATAACACGCGCTGCCTCCTGCACTTTATAAGATGAAATATTAATTCGCATCACACAGAGCTGAAAGCACAATGTGGGTCGGATCTGATTATGTGTGATATTAGAAACTGCTGTTCCCATTAAACTGCTCTGTTCTCTGGATGCTCCACGTTCAGTTTACTATTTTGAGGGGCGCGCTCTGAGCGAATATTGTACACCGTCACCCAAAGGGAGAATATAACACTACTGATGAGGTGTAAACTGAGACCTCGGTGCAATTCGGAGGTCCTTATGTGCTGTAGTTGAGTGAGTGGGGTGAGTAATTAAAGTGATTTGCTAAAGATCACACAGTTTATCTCAAGGGAGAGCTGTGCCGCTACATTTAGGGATACATGCGTCAATGTCAGAAGCAATAGATTTACTCCATTGTGAAGTGGTAAATCAGCTAATGTCCCTATTACAAAAGAATAACTGTTGCCAGTGTGGTGCCACTGTGATGGAGGGCATGCCCGCCAAGCCAATGGAGCTGTTGAAGGGTATCCAATGGCTGCAGTCCAGTGTTTATAGCGAGTATGGAACAGATAAGATGTGGACATTTCCTAGGTCATCCCTAGTGACATTGATACAACAAAATTCCAGGAGTACCAGAAGAAATATTGTGCATTATTTCTCACCTAATGACGTCACATACTCTCACTCTTCATCCCAGTGGCATAGCAAAGGGTGTTGGGGCGGTCCGCCCCGGCTGGCTTGAATTATGGGGGCAGCGGCAACCCCCGCTCCTACTTACAGTTTGGCACTGTGGCCATCTATGAATCGGCAGCACCCCTCCCTCCCCCCGTTCTTTAAAGCGGCTTCCATGGGTTGGCAAATGTTGCGGCCGCTACGGGCGGCACAAGGCCTAGCTATGCCACTACTTCACCCCTCAACAGTCTCATATTTGCTGTTGAGGGGCCAAGGGAAGGGCCAGGGTGGAACAGGCTTTCTACAGTCCTGGCATCTTTCTGTTGCTGTCACTGCTTTATGACCCCTGGTGTTAGCTGGGGCCAACCAGTACTGAATTTGTCAAAGAATAAGTGCTAATGTTGTCGCCCAAAGTCTTACTCAAAAGGCTGCAGCCAGCTTTACTGAATGTTGCTATGCCGAATACCAAGGCATTGCAATCTTGATTCTACCTCAGCGCTCTTTTCCACCACCAAACACTTCTCGTTCCTTTGCCTCACTCTTTGCAGCCTCCTGATTTTTCCCCCTCTCACTGTTTTTTCATCTTTCTCTTCCTTTCTCCTAGCATGTTTTTCACTCTCTTGCTCAAAGTGATGATGCTGCAGAAGTGCAGCTGAAGTGCCAGTTCCCAAAAATGAGGGCTGGTGGGCCCCCACCTGCAACCCCCTGATCAATTTAAGCATGGGTCCACCCAAACTGCCTCAAACACATATAGTTTCTCATTTGCTTGTGCTGAAACAAGGTAATGGTTTGCTTCGGCCGCACTATATGAAGGTGAAATATTGTGTTCCATGAAGACCTACCATTAGAAAACCAGTTGGTCTTGTGCTGACTGGCAGCCTTTTGACTCTGCCAATGCTTGTTTTGTTGTGTTGTGGGTTTTGCAAAACGTTTTTGTTGGGAAACCTGCTGGGACTTCATTAATCAAATTGCCTAAAAGCTCATTTTCCTTTGGCATCAGAAGCACATATTACCATAGTAATGTATCACACTTAGGATACTCCTTTGTATGCAAGTGCATTCCTTGTGAAAGAGAGGAGCAGGATGCTGTCACTCATAGAGAAGTTAGCCAATGGCTGAAGTGGGCTGACCCATTGCCTCATACTCTATGCTGTACAATGCAGAAGAAAATTGTGAGTGACACAAAAAAACAACTATGAATTAAAAGAGATGGTTGATTTCCCATCTAAATATGTATATTACAAATATTATATATATAATTTTAGTAAAATGACTATAGAAATGCTTCACCTACATGCCTTTGTCAAATACTCGCACAGTTATATAAAAACTTGGCTTAGGTGAAACATTTACACCAATATAAGTGTTAGAAAAGTGTTTTCTATGCACTGCAGTAGATGGCAATAGTAGGTTCAAGCTTGTGGTGGGAGAAGAGATTCAGTAGGCCAGAGGTCCTCTCTGCCGCTCAGTAACAACGGAATGCTAACTGTAAAGTGTACAGAGCAAAGCAAAGACACCACTTTTTACCAAGCAATCAGCAATTTCAATTAGGAACGAACAAGAGAAGCCTTGGATGTGAAAAAGGAATGAGGCCAGGCCTGGTTGGCAGGCTCCGAAAAATCTATTATTTCAAGCAATGGCAATTAGGGATTACACGCGGATCTATATGCTGTAGGGGTGTTGTCATGTCTCCCTCTAACACAGAAGTACTGCCTCTGTTTTTCCAGCATTCCCTGTTCTGCATGGCTATATTCATTATTTTTGCTTTCTTGGAATTTCCCAGGAGGCCGCCAGCCTCACAAAAATACACTGCCCATTCATTCTGGAACAAGGCAGTGCGAAACAGCTACAGTAGGTGTTTCTTCAGCTGCAAAGAGGCAGGAAGCAGTCTCTGAAGGCGAAGTCTGATACAATGGATGGTGTCTGGGCTCATCCACCCACCGTATAGTAAGTATGTCATTATTCTCCATTGAATTCTATAGGCC
The DNA here is from genome assembly GCF_964261635.1 of Lissotriton helveticus. NCBI lineage: Eukaryota > Metazoa > Chordata > Amphibia > Caudata > Salamandridae > Lissotriton > Lissotriton helveticus. The sequence continues at coordinate 614,318,119 of NC_136065.1, forward strand.
CCAATCCAAGTTCTGAGATAATACAGAGTTAGGCTCTTCTTTGCTCTCGACTCGGTATGGTAACCCAGAGGAAACGGGAAACATTATTTACAACGCGGTGTTTACACCGCGCGACCTTTACGACGCAGCCATTACAACGCAAGTCACTACTACGACTTGCGCTGGATGGCGCTCTTAGTTAAGGAATCGTTTGGTTTTCTATTCCAACACCTTCCCTATTGTTACGTGGGCTGGAGTTGGAATAGAAAATTAAATTAAGCCTCAATCCAGCGCACTTCAATGCAAGTCGTTGTAACGACTTGCGTTGTGAAAACTGCGTTGTAAAGTACCGCGATCAAAAAGATCGCGTTGTACTGACATACATCCGAGGAAACTTATGCACAAAAAGGAGATTTTGCTCATCTAAATTTCTGCAGGCCATTTCTAGCGCATAGAGTGTAATAGCACTAATGTGCTGTTTGTAGACGTTGTAAACAGAATAAGGTGTGCTGTTAAAGCATTAGACACCTTTCTGATTTGCGCGAAGAGGAATTGGTCACAAATGGTGGACCCAGTAAATATCACACCATGGCGCCCGGGTTTACTAATCTTTGCACCAAGTTTCAATTCATTTTGTGACAAACCTGACGCAAAGTATTATCCTGGAATTTACCGTTCAACACAAATCTGGATTTACTCTGGATTGTTTTGTTTCCCAAGGTAACATACATTTGTGGTATGCACTGCTTTGCGTTACTTTGCGTCAAGGATGTGTTCAGAGGTTGGCACATTGGTGTTACTATGCAACTAACCATGAGTATGCATGCATATCCCTATCTAGAAACCTTAGTAAGCAGGGCTTAGCAACAAAATATTTGGCCTCCTCAAGGCAGGCTTAAGGAGAAATGTTTTAATTTCTCCTTGTTTTTCCTATTTTACTTGTGCGCTGCGTTGTACAGCACATGCAGATTCAAAGCAGGAAAAAGTATAAAGGATAGTTTTTGTACTTGAAGGGTCTTCTATTCTTGAGTAACATACACACCCTTGAATTAAGGATAAAAGTTGTGTGTGTTGGCGCACGGCAGCCTAAAGTTCCCCCGCACAAGGAGAGAAGAAAATTGCACCATTCTTAGTAGATGCAGCGCTGTTCTGCTTTTAAGAAACGCATGTGCAGTAACTTGAGTTGCTGCCCTGCATTGAGTGCTTTTTTTTCGTAAATATGGGCCCATGTGCAATTGGTGCAGGCCTGGTTTGCATTTTGTGCCCAGGAGGCCATGCTACTTATAGATCTTTTGTGGTCTGGAACATAGCATTTAAACATTTTCCTACTGTTTGTTGTGGCTATCCAAATACATCTGTCTGGATTGTACTATTAGGTTCTAAGTTAAGCAGATTTATGTGCTGGGATACTGTGTCTGTAAATAACCTTTGTCGCTAGCATCCCTGCACATAACTGTGAGGACTTTGGGGCAGATTTATGTTAACTGGCGCATCCCCAGGGAAGCGCCAGTTAATGTGCGCCACAGTGCGCCACAGCTCCGCCACCCATGGTGCGCCGCATTTACAATGCGGCGCACCATGGGACAAAAACGGCACAGATGCGTGACGCATCTGTGCCGTAAAGGTGGCGCATTGCTGGAGTTGCGTCGCAAGCACGACGCAGCTCCAGCAAGGCTCGGGGGTGCCCCATCTTAACAATGCTGCGTCAAGACCTACGCCTGCTTCAAGCAGGCGCAGGCTTTTGACGCAGCATTGGCCTGAAAGTGACTGAGTGAAATCTTATAGATTTCACTCAGCCACTTTTGCGAGGCGCACCTGCCCCGGAACGCCCACCCTGCCCCGGAACGCCCACAAGCGGCGCAGGGCTTTACAACGTGACACATCTGCCTAGATGCGTCACGTTGTAAATCGTTCGTAGGGATGCGCCACGTTTACGCCGCCTTGCGTGACGCAACAGCGGCATAAACGTGGCGCAAGGGCCTCATAAATCTGCCCCTAAGTTTTTCCAGTAAAATTCTTCAAGGAATTCCCAATTTCGTTGGGATTAGTCCTCGTATTTACCGCCCACTCAAAACAGGTAGTAAATGGGAGTGGAGTGTGGTCAGTGGGCATCAGGGAACATGTGAGTTGGCAGGAGGAAGCATGTACTCCCCATCCAGTGCTTAATTTGAGCCAGGGATGTCCTGTACTCAGCAACGGTACTGAATTATCAACACAACGCTTTTCTTGAGCACCAGTTAAGGACACATTCATTTATGGTAAGCACTGGGAGATTTAATGACGTACCTGGAATCACAGGATGTTGATGTTGAGCTGACACCAAGATTCGTACCAGGTTCCCCCGCTCCGAGGTTGGCAGCTCTGGCCATTACCCACATCCTCTCCCTACTTTCATGGTTAGTAGTCGGTTCTGTTTTAAGCGGTGCTAACGGGAGAAACGGGCTGGTGCAAGCAGCCTCCTGACGACAGTCTTGGCACTTATGTTTTTTACAAATTAACTACTGTCCCCATCAACCCATTGGGAATGGTCGATGGAGGGCCAGAGGCAGTTAGATGCTGGTCTTTCCAGCCAGTTGAATCGGTTCCAGTGCTCCCACACCTAGGAAATCTGGTAGCGGAAACACTGGGAGAGTTATAATTGGGCAGAGGGGTCTACCGCAAAATTTATAATGAGGGCCTTTGAGAGTTGATAAACCTAGTTCCACGATTAATGCAGTGCGCCTAGAAAAAAAATGAGTATAATTACTATTGGATTATGTTTCTATTGATTTATTATATTTGGACAGCATGCGTATATACCCTTTTCTAGCCTAAAAGTGCATTTCTCTAACAGTAAATGACGGCGAAAACACGAGCGAAAGACACCAAAATGCCTGTTTTAATTCAGTAGGAGAGGACGTTGCCTCTTTTCGGTGGGTGGTTTTGTTAAATGCTGCATATGGATTTAATGCACAGGAAATTAGCCGCCGTTAAAGAAGTATTTTATTTCCTTTAAGGATGTAGGTTTTCGTCTTAGCCATCTGACCCTACCCATCTAGCGGAAACCAGGGAGGTGGAGAGGTGCGGAGAAAAGGAAATGGGACATAATGCAAAGCAGTGAGCAGAACTTTGCCATTAATTCTGGGTCTTACAGGGTTTTAGCTCTTGGAAAATGTATATTGTAAACGTGAACTGGTTTCCAATTAGTTTAAGACTTGATGTGACATGGGAGGGGGGCGACAGGGACCAAGGGAGGGTTGTAATGTATTCAATGTGGCTGGTGATGTAGCTCGGTCGGGTGAGCGCTTGCTTTTATGATCTGTGTATACACAGGTCGTTTTACCGAATAATAGTGAATTCAGTAGTAACACTGCCCTGTATTTGCCACAGTATGAAAAGCTAATATGGTAAACAAACACATTACTAAACACAAATAATTACTCAAGATCAATATCTGAAGAAATTGTTCCTTTGTGCTCTTAAATAAGATAGTATGGTTAAAGAAAGATTAATGTAATTACATCCCAAAGCAAACAATTCTGCTCTCGTACAGAGGGATAGTGGTGGCTAAAGCGCCTAAAAAAGAAATGGTATTTGCAACAATGTCTCAACAGGCATTAGTAAAAATATAATTATACACTTAGGGCCTCATTACGATGTCGGTCGGAAAGCATTCTGACCGACTCCTTCTTGGAATCGTTTCCGACCAACTCGTGTTCAGAGACCCGATCGCCCGGTTACGATGGTTCCCAACATTGGTCGGAAACTCTCCCAGTGACTTCAATAGGAGCCTGTGTTCTGACCGACAACACAGGCTCCCATTGAAAAAAGGGATGATTGCTGAAAACCTTGTACCCTGTCACAGGCACCCCATGGTGCCTGCAACACTGCGCATGGATTCAAAGGGGGGTCCCTTGGGTACCCCGACGGGCCCCAACCGGAGCCCTCCGGGTGAAGGGGGGGGCCTACAAGGGGCCCACAAAGTCAGTTTCCGGCAGCCTTTACGTGTCAGACAGTCCAACTCAGAGAGGCTGTCAGAATCCAACATCGTAATCTGTCGGTTGGAAACGCTGTTCATTGAGTTGTACAAATCGGCTCCGACCGACTCGGATTCTCCAAATGCCGGCCAGAACCGATTCGGAATGACCAATCGGTTACCTTCCATCGTAATCGGTCGGTCGGAAATGTTTCTGAGTTGGCCGGGAACATGAGTTCCGACACGGGTTAGGAAAATCCGAATGCCATTCGGAGCCTTTCCGACCGACATCGTTATGAGGCCCTTAGTAAGAATACAAAGAGAGAAGTACCAGATGTACTACTGAGTTTATATGAATATCTCAAAGTACAAAGTAATGAAAAAGGAGCATCAACATTATTCAACAATGGGTTCAGTGAATACAACAAAGTGAACACTTAGTGTTGGTGAGTCAGTGCTCGTGAATGGGACTTGTGAAGCTTATTTTAACAAAAAGGTAGCGTACAAATAAAGATTTTATCAAGATTTTAGAACATGAGCACAATGATGAAGTAGAAATTAATATAATCATGTGGAAAGTAAAAAAAGACACATATTCACTGCCTTAAGTGTTGAAGGTGTTTCAACCCCAACTACTAAGGGTCATCATCAGGACAATAATGCAGAATATAATTTAGAGTGATCAAGAAATCAAAAGAACAGATGCAATGGTCAAGGCCAGTTAAGGCGACAACTAGAAACACTCCTGAAACAACAATCATCTGAGGTGGTTCCAATGGAGACGTTCAAGTTTTAAATATCTATATAACATTATAGTATGGTCCCAATCCAATTGCGAGCCTAATGATAGTTGGCTGGGAGGTCAAAAGATGCCAAACATAGGGACTGTTCCTAGAAATTAATGACTGATGTCTCCATTCATGCAGTAAAACAGGATGCCAGGGGGTTCTAAACACAACTAAAATAAGGCAGCCTCCAAAAGTGACTTGACATAAAAATGAATCATATTGACATATCAATAGCACCCAAGACGAAGAATCATCCAGAGTGCCTGCCTCCAACTTGGAGGTCAGAAACTCAGTAATATATTTGGTACTTCCCTTTGTGTGTTCTTATTAACTAGTGTATCATTATATTTGTACTAATACCTGTTGAGACATTGTTGCAGATATCATTGATTACTCTAGTCTAAACTTTTTTTTTGTAAAAAAGAAACATGCCAGCATTTCTTAACTTGTGAATAAATTAATTGGCAATGAGGTGCTAAATTATCATTTCTTTCTGTCTTTAGTTAAGAGGCCAAACCTGTGCAACCCATTTGAAACTGCCAACAAATGAGCAGAGCGCTACGAATTTCAAGGCCAGATGCTCTTCTGCACAAGCTAACAAGCAACCCCTGACCCGTTTCTGCCTCATCTTGCTTCTACAATGAGGGTTAGCCGCCAGGAACGCTGCAAAGATGCTCAGGTCTCGACTCCCAACAACATTTTGCCTTCTGGAGGGCTCCCTATGCATTGAAAGCACTCCATGTGTTTTAGACTTTTTGGGTAATTTGTTACCACCACAATACGGCGCACTACGACCATGTCTTATGACTGGGCGGTAACGGGCCCTAGCAGCTTGAGTCACTAGACATAGCAACCTAGGTGCAGGGGAAAAGCTTCAGTGGGGTGGTTGGGGTGTTACACCCCTCTAATAAATGTTTTCTCTAAGGAATAGTTGGGTATAGGTGCTATTAGTCGGGTATGGTGAGGTGTCTGTCGGATTTCACATGGGATTTTTACATACACACACAGACAAAAGCACACACTCTCTTGTCTCTGTTTTGAGGGTCTTAAAACATGTTGGTTATTTTAGCGAATGATGTGTTTTAAGTACCCCTAATCATCGGCACGCCCCTCCCTTTCCACTGCCACTTAATCCTCCTCATGCATGATTGTCATATAAAGTCATATAAAGTATTTTAACATGATATGCCAGTAGGATTTTTGGAAAATCTAAAGGTCAACCCCCCCCCACCAATCTTACTGACCAAACTACGCCCCCGCCTAGGTGCTTACATCCGGTCATCCTCTCGCGAAATGAGGTTCAACAGACACCACCAAATGTAAAGGAAATTCTTGAATGCTTCGTACCCCATGGAGCGGTACAAAAGGGGGTGGTGATGGACGGAGCATATGAATCAATCAAACACTCACACCCAGTCAAAAGATCTGGAGCCATTACGTTTACCACCAAAGATAGCTTCGGGCTTTAATATATATTGTGTTACTATGTATTTGCAGTCTCACACCTTGTCACCTTCGTGTCGTTTCACTCATTCTGTTAATTTGCTCTTATTCATTGACAACTTCTCTAACATCCGGCTATGTTCAGGTTATTGAAACTTGCATAAATAAATATCTTGGGAAGGCCGGATGGGGCCTGGCTGTTTTGCATATAGTTAATGAACCAAAACTCAGCACTCTCTAAGAAATAACAAATCCCATTTAAGTCTCTTTGTGTAAGAAAACGTGAAATAAATGTTTATTTTGACATCATTCAGGCCAGGTATACAGCTGTCCTTTGTTCCCCAAAAAATCTTTATTGTTGTCAACATCTGAGATTTATTTGCAACCTATACTACAATTGCTTGCAGCCAACACGTTTCATTCATTTGACCTTCTTCAGGGCTACATCAAGAGTTGTATAGGTATAATTTCATATATACAGTGTAAGTAAAATCAACTATATGTACATTTTGACAAAAATTATAACAGAACAAGAGAAATGATTGCAGAAATAACTGTGCTGTCTCCAGCATACGTGGAAATTCTGACTGAGTGCGCACACATTTGGAACAGCCAATGGCGCATTTGCCCTTTTTCCCATATCTGTAATAAGGCATGGTGCAAGGCCAAGGACTACCCTATTTGTTTTGGGCCACAGCCACAAGCAAATGACAGAACGCCCTGGAATCACAAAAAAGGAATTTGGAAATGTGTGCAGCTGTGGTCTTTACTACCAAAGTGCAAAGTGCCTTGTGGTGCACAGAGCAAATGCAAACGCACTTTGAGTATTATAGTCCTGGTTGTCTGGCACACATATCCTGCCTGGCAATGGGCCTGCTTTCCATCCTGAAAGATGCGTAAGTGATTTGGTACTGCTATCCACTCTTACCCATCACCCTCCACGAATAATCACCTACAACTTATTGAAGTTAACACATTCACACACCCACTCACACTACTGACAGCACATCTTTAGAAGCCAAATCAGACTCATGTATGTGATGGAAATTCATCTCCAGGTATCGATTGACCGCAATGACGTATTAATAGCAGCTGTCCACTGTAGAAATGTCCATAGAAACACATCACATCTTCAGTTGAACATAGTTTTAAAAAATAAGATGGTTCAATTTGCCACACACTGAATTGAAGGAGGTTTTCTCAATTCACTTGTTTTCTGTGAAGCGCCTTTATGTAGGAGTAAGATTTAAGCCTTTCAGCATTTCCAAATTATATAGACAGTGAACACCACAAGGCCATTTTCAATCCCTCAAATCATCTGACGAACTTGAAAACCTGATCAAATGCAGAATTAATCTGTCGTGTATTTCTATAGGTTCTGAATCAGTCCCCCTATTCCTGACCCTATTCTGGTTAAACTAACTATCAAGTTAACTAACAGTCAGCCCATGAGGCAAGAAAACCCCCATGATGCAGATACCGTTATCTGACGCAGTCACACTACGGCACAGGAACGTGTTATCTGATTAGGTCATAACGCTTGAGATCTAATTAGACAAGCGACATTCCTCCAGCCCCTGATAAGGCATACGACGTTCTCATAACAAATCAAACCTATGACAACCTGGATAATCCGTGCGGCCATTGTTTTGATTTCACAGAGAACTTTAGTAAAGAATGTGCTAACGAGCAAGTCGTATGACATCTTTATTGACGTACCTATGTCCATCCTTACGTCAATCTCGGCACCTTTAAGGTATAAATATTGCCGACCTTGCCCTATGCAAACACACGCGTGGTGACAAGACGGAGCAGCCATCCTTGCCGAAGCCGAGAGCAGAAGCAGACCCCGCTGGCAGCAGCCCCGCCTTCCTGACGCGCTGAGAGACGCGCTGCTATCTCAAGCCGAGAGACCCAGCACCGGCGCTTTCGGGCAGCCCTCGCAGGCAGCCTGGAATATCGAGAGCAGAGAAAGAGATACCATTCCTCATTCATCCTAAATTCCAGGTACAGAACTGAATAACCCCTCACAGAGAATTCTTTAGTGATTCACTTGGCAAAAACAAACTTAACTTAAACTGTAACTTTCTATTCCCGCCCACGCATTAGACTTAGGTCAGGTACACGGGGTAGGCGTATTTAGAAACACCAGTTGAGTACGTTTAGTCAAATGTATATGTGTATGTAAATATATTTTAATCATTTTAAACATCATATGGCTCAGAAACCATATCAATGTTTTTACAGTATTATTTTATACTATTGCTTTTAATGTATGCACTTTACTTAACTATAAGTATTGCAATAATATCGATCCATTTCTCTTGTACGAGAAAAGAGACTGATCAATAAATAACACCTTTTATTGAACACGCCCGTCTCTTCCTTTTCTCTACAATCTGATGAGACTAAGAATGCACGTACTGACTGAGTAAAATAATTGCCTTGTGCTCACACGACTCTCGAGATTGACTCTTGATTAGGGGAGAGCAAAGTTGTCATGTTCTATGGTTGTCAGAAACTAAATCCCTTCTTGTCTAATCAGGGGAGTTAATTCCTTCCTTGAACATTCGAGAAAGTTTCTAGCGAACTCTGAGCTTAGCTGGCAAACCCAAACATTAAGTCTAGTATCGACAGTAGTAGACCTAGTTAACGTCTGGCCTAGGCCTTTACTGCTGTAGGTACTATTCCAATGCGCAGAGCCTATTGGGAAAATAGGAGCTACACTACAAATCCATTCAGAAAAATGTCACCACTTCTCTGTGCGTTACAAGCGCGCATTCTGTGGTGGTGATAAATAACAATATGGCGTCTCGCATGCCTCTCTTACATCCGTACAAACTTAAAAGCGCGTTTGATCCAGGCTGAACTGAAGTTATGGGTGTGATGCTTTTCGCCAATGCTTCAGGACTCCTTTATTAGCGGAGGGATTTCTCTGACTTCCACTAAGCCAGTGCTGCGGTTTTCTCGGCGAAGCCGGATACTGCTGTGGGTATTGCAAGACCAATTAGCATAAAGAAACAGGCACTGAATACATGTTAATATAGTGCTTCTGCAAAGTTATATTATTGGTATTTGTGTAGGACACTTGTTCCACTGGCGTGGCCTCTTGGCTCGGTTACGGTCCTAGAGGGCTGGATCCATGCCAGATTTTTAAGAGAACTACATTTATCTAAATGGGGATATTCAGAAAATATAGCCTGTATCCATTTCTCCAGGACTGACTTTGGAGAATCCTGGTCTAGATTATCCATTGTTTCCTAGCCCTTGGCTGACATGCATGTGTGTTTCTTCATGACTTTGAGCTCTGTGAAATAGCTGTTCCCTCTTAGGTCTTTGATACATGCAGACAGGAGCCTGAGAAAGTGAGATGTGTATGGGATAGGTGTGGAGAGTCGTTAGTGTTATATGAATTGAAATTGTATGCATGTGTGTATGTGTATGATTTGATTGTGTGTGCATGCAGTGATGTCTGGGACGATATTCATGCACTGATGTGTGTGTTCATGCATTAATGTGTGCCTTTGTTTTTGTGTGTCTGTAGAGCTTGTACCCTCCCCTCCACCGAGCGAAGAGTAAGGCGACGCAATGATTTGTGCTGCGTCACCTTACTCAAGATTTATGGGGCCACTCAAAGCCACACAGGGTGACTTTGCATGGCTTTATAAATATGATTCATGGCCCTGCATCACACATGTACCACTTTACGTGGTGCAAACGTGATGCAAAGCTCCCATAAATAAGCCCCTGAGACTGGCAATGTAAATGTGTTGAGAGGTGCACACTGTCAGTGGCTGGGCCTTTAGTGCTGTGGCGCTTACAGAGAAAACAATGGGGACATAAAGAGTAGGGATGCGCACATTTAGTGGTGGGTCTAGCAAGATGGCTGCCTGGTGTCAGCTTCACAGGTTTCTGCACAGGTTTCTGGAGAAGTGAGGCAGTAGCTGGAAGGAAAATAGATAGGGATACCACTAGGAGTATTGCTTCTAATAGCAGTACAAACAAAAACTGAAATGCTAGTACAAAAATAACAAAAAGAGAGTAATAAAATAACATCTAGTAAATCAAATCCACTTTGGGTTTCATATGGTAACCAAGCAGGGAGAATCGGCAGCTGTGCACATATTAGAGCAATGTTCAGACTGTAACAGTTCCTCTTGTGCAATCAGTGAGTATGTTGGGTTTAGCATGGGTACAAGAAGGCCTTCTGAATGAAGGAAATTATAAAGTTTCTCCCCACATAGGTTCTTATTACGAGTTACACATTCCTGGGAGGGTGCAAACTCCTCACTTGTACTCACGTGTATCATGAAGTAACCGTGCCCGTACCATGCAATTACGAGTTGAACCCCATGGAATGGTCAATATATCTGCAGACCCAGTTTTACCAAAGACAAACGCACAAGGAATTCCTACTAACATTACTACCTACTCTGAGCGGTTGGTAAATTGGACCTTCTGTGCAAGGCGTGGCTGGAGGAGGCGGTGGGTAGGAAGGAAAAGTATGGGGAGAAAGCGTTCTGGCGTGGGGAGTATTTACTCCACATGCTGCCAGAGAAGCAGTTGGGTGAGGGCAGGAGGAAGCCTGGCTGCTGCCACAGCAGAAGCCTAAACCAATTTTACCTGCCATTTTTTGGGCTGGTAAAATCTATTCCAGTGTTCCAGAACCTGGGAAAATTAGGTACAGAAACCCAGACTGATCAGTGATCAGGCTAAATGGAATTCTGTATGGGAAATCCACTCCTCCCAGTTCGAGGGCTTTGAAGAAAAATGCCACTACAGTCTTACTCAGCAGGGGCTGCAGAGGGGAGTTAAAAAGTGAATAGGAACTAAAAGTTCCAATCAAAATACATGTTTCAGCCTCCCCTGTATATAAAGTTGTACATACATGTACAAGTGTTCATTGGTGTAGTTGTAAGAAATTGAAGTTTTAGTTGAGGAAGGTGAGAACCCACCTCGAATAATGATCAAAGTCCTTGCCAGGATAAATCTCAAGAATCACTAAATATACCTGTGGTTAACCCTCTGGCAGCTTGGCTCAAAGCAGTCAGGCTTAACTTAGGGGTAATTTGTAAAGTATTTATGCAGCCCTTCAAACAGTAATAGAGTGAAAACACAACACAAGAAAAATCTGAAACCAATTCAGAAAAATAGAGAACATTTTAATAGTTAGAATTACACCAAAATGATAAAAAATAAATCAACTAAATAAAGTCCACATTTGTAAAGCGCACAATCACCCGTAAGGGTCTCTAGGCGCTGGGGGCCGTCGGGAAGATTAAGCGAGCTATTGCCTAGAGTCACATGGGGCTGGGCTAACCTGCCGCCGGAGCCGGGGATCGAACCGTGGTCCCCAGATTCCAGCATCAGTCGCCCTGGCCGCGGCGCCACACCTCTTCCATAGAACTGTAGACATGAATTTTTAAAGTTTGAATTAAAAAATAGCTTTCAAAAGGCACCAAACGTCAAGCTCGGTCAACAGGTCACGATTGACCAAATCACAGACAAAAGTTAAGGCCGACTGCAATGGATAGCATGTTGGATGCAGTGACCAAGTTGATCCCAATGGAATGTTTACCTTCAGACTTAGAAAATTGAATGGAGATAAAGAGGTTATCAACAAATTGTCGGCAGGGTAATCTGAAAACTGGATTTTGGTGGGCTCGATGAAGGCAGATTGCTAAAGAGCTCGGTCCCGGGTACCATTGTCAACAAAGACGGTGCCCAGGAACGTCTCGATATTGATGGGTTGCTGCTCAGCTTGATTAAGGCTTCTAGGTTCAGACTTAGAAATGTTTCACTACATCAGATCTTCAGCTTGGCAAAAAGCAAGCTGAAGACAACTAGTGATTCAACATCAAAATCTGCGGCTGCGAAGGCGGTCCTGGACTCCGACGGTTTTCCACACAGAAATTTGGCAACAAGTATCTAAGTCCCACTTTTTGCAATTTTGAGGACAGGAGAAGTAAACCCTAACACCTGCCTAAGGCCCTGGACCTGATGGGCATCACTTGGGGGATTAGAACTCATTCTAGCAGAGATCAGCAGTAGGATCAAGGACATGCCCAGTTGGAACTCGGCAGTTGCAGGGTAAGAGTCTCTGGAATGTTGTTGTGTACCTGTAGTTCAAACAGGAGGTCAGCCAACTGACCCTTGGAGTCACTTCTGGGGTCTTAGTTTCACAGCTAAAGTCCAGTCTTCATTTAGGTTCCAGAGCGCAGGGCAGTCCTTCTTCTGTTCTCACAGTTCTACGAGTGTTCTGAGGAGGGTACTGTACTGGAGATGCCAAATTTATACCCAGTGCCATCCTGTGGGTGGGAGAAAAGTCCTGGCCACTCCCTAACCAATGGTGTAAAAGTTGACAGGGGTGCCCTACCAACGTTTGCAGCATGTCCTATGTATGTTATTGTAAACTATCCCACAGTATCACTGTTTTCCTAAATCCAACATGGCAGAGCCATTCTTCCCCTATTCAGATCTCCCTGTGCCCACCCAGAGTTGTTGCTATGATAATGTGGAAACCCTCCCTTGTGATCATTCCAAACCATTCGAAGGCAGCACCCCCTCCCACTGGATTTGGAGACAGATTGTCTAGGAAGACAAACAGCAGACAGGCCTAGGTGTGAACTATTTCTGCCAGTGTCAGTGTTGGCATTCTTTGAAGCTCATGAAGATGCTGGACACAGCACCTTGTGATCCTGCTCATGGAAGAAAAACACCTCCTCACATCCAAGCACTTTGTCCATTGTCTAAGAGCAATCCTCTGCACACCACAGGGGTGCCATCAGCTGTCATTTGACACTGAACACTGGCAAAAAAGGCACCTTTGCAATGTTACGTTACATTATGTTATGTTATGTTAGCATCACTTAGTATTGCGCAGCGAATCATCCCCGGAGATATATCTCGGAGCTCTGCTGGAGAATAAGACTAGCGAGCTAACTAAAACAGCCATGTGTTTAGGAGTTTTTTATTTAGTTAATTATTTTGTTATTTTATTTGAAGAGTTTTATATAGCGCTGGCTAGACCCGGAGGTATCAGAGCGCTTTACATGAGGTAAGACAAGAACAGTGTTACATACTTACATCAGTTACTCAAGGGTAGCATAACAGAGAGAAAAAGAACGGAGATGGCAAAATTACATCAGTTATTAGAGCATAGAATGACATAGCAGCCAGTCAAATAGAGCATAGAAGGGAGGGGGAAATAAAAAAGGGGTTGGGATAAAGATCGGGTCAGGTAGACCAGACATGAGTAATAGAATTCCAGGGGATGGCAAAAGTCAGAGAGGTAAGTCAACAAACCTGAGGAGGTCCAGAAACATAACTTCCAGCGACGGACTCCCTCACTGCGACGGATTGTCTTAGAAATGGAGCGGTCAGTAGAGGGTGAGGGCAAAAGTGTGCCTCGCCATGACCAAAACTTTCCTTGCTCTTTTCACAAACAAATTTGTAGGGGAAGTTTATTCCAGTAGAAACGGGCCAGATAGGAGAAGGATCCCCCACCAAATCTGGAAGTTCGAATCAGTGGAATTTGAAGTAGGGTTGTTTCTGTGGGTCTCAGCAATCTGGTCAGGTGATAGAGTCTGAGTCTATTTTGTAGGTAACATGGAGTGTCGCATCAAGGATTTACGGGTGGGGCAGCACATCTTAAAGATTAGCCTTTTCCTAATAGGTAGTCAATGAAGAGGGTGTAGTATTTGAGCAGAGGGAGAACCAGATGGGAGTTTGCACACAAGTCTGGCAGTAGTATTCTGCACCACCTGCAGTTTAGACAGCAAAGTCTCATTTGCACCTACAAGTAGAGCATTTCCATAATCAAGACGGCTTGTGATTAAGACTTGAACTAGGCTTTTCCGAGAGCCAGATTTTTCAACAATCGCATGGTGGCAAAATAGGTTCCACATAAAGTTGAGACATGTTCTGTCATGGACAGAGAACTATCCAGCTTAACACCAAGGTTTTTAGCTACTTGTTTTGGGGACAGGGCAAGACCTAGTTCAGATGGCCACCAATCTGACTTCAGCAGGAGTTGGGCTTTCCCAAACAGAAGTATTTCAGTCGTTTTTCTATTTAGTTGCAGGCAGTTGTTGGACATCTAAGAAGCTATCTTCCACAATAAGTGCTGCAGCACACTAGTAGCATTTAATTTAAAGTTCCTGGGTACAAGTGGTACCAATTGCTAGGGTCTTACAAATAAATTAAAGGTGCCATTAGGAGTATACAAATTCTAACATGTTTAGGGAGGAGAGCACAAGCACTTTACTACTGATTAGCAGGAGTAAAATGTAAAAAGTCCCATGGCCAGCAAAAATTGGTTTAGCAAAATAGGGCAAAAATCTGAGGGAATACTGCACAATAGATGGTTATCTCCAACAGTAGTGGAAATGAGGAATCCGTCAACAACAGGCATTTGCAAGGACATTCAAAGGCAGAAACCAGAATCCTAATATGTTCTCGTTTTGCAGCAGAAGCAACAACTCATGAATAAAAGGGTCAAACTGGACAGAGCTAGGAAAAGAAAAACTGTGAGATGTTGGGAAGGTGAGATTATAAATCCAAGCATGGGATTCGAAAAAAGGTTTTAGAGAGTTGACAAAATTGATTCTATTGAGAAATCTGCAGTAATTATCCACAACAGAAAAGAGAAATGTTCTCATTAAAAGCATAAGTGGGCTTGGGGTGGTGCAAGATGGTTTAATTGCATTTACTGTATTTAGTTAAGCTAATCATTCAGATAAGTACATCAGGGGTACGACGCCCACTCCACACAGAGTGTTTTAGACTGGTTTCTATTAGGCATTGAATGAAGACGAGGATGACCCTCATATCTTGGGCACCCGCATGAAGGTCATAAGCATTTTCCTTTCTGGAGAGGAGGAAAGTAGTTTATGTGATTCATAAACCATGCCAAAAGACTTAAAACTTGGCAGGCAGCACAAGAAGAATCATAAGAGGTGGAGGGAAATTAAGAGATGATGGGCTGCACGCGGAACACTGCAAACTCAGCGAGCTTTCCGTGGACAGGTCCAGAGGGGTGACTGCCCGCTGTCGGCATTGGGGCACTACCTCAGCACGCGCATAGATCCGGGTATCTATAAAGGAGCGTTACAAAGTCAGCTGCATGTTTCCATGCCATCACCTGACTGCAATCGCAAGGTTCAAATGAAAGTTGCTATAAAACCGTCTGTTAGAAATAGAGTTCACTTAAAGTTCACCTTATGTGTTCATGTATTCATATGTGGCTTGTTTACCAAGGAGTGAGTCAGTTAAGGAGACAGAATTGTCGAGTATGTCCTAAACATAAACTGTTTTGACGTTCGCGGCATTCAAATGCAATACAGGGCTGTTACAAGTGGATACCAGCGGCGGCCACTCCATTAGGCGGAGGAGCGCCACTCCCCTGCCACCATCCTCAAATAAAACGATAATAAAATGGGTTTTAAACCTGTTTTATTATGATTTTATTTTAATACCCCGGACCCGCCTGCAGACTCTTGGGGGCGGGTCCAGGGGGATAGCACTGATGGTGGGGGAGTGGTGGGTACTCTTACAGTGTGCATGACAGTTTGGGCTGCCAAACTGTCATGCGCACTGAAGCTCTGTCCATCCCCAGCTGCGTTGCTGGGGTTGGAGAGACCAGGCACAGGCTCCCATTCTGCCTGTGAGCTAAGTTCACAGCACTCAGGCCAATCCTGATGCTGCTTTCAAGCAGTATCAGGATTTTTGCAGGGCAGACTCGGAGCCTGTGCCCAGAAGAAAACTGGAAGAGCGCAATGCGGCGGAGGTGTTCAAGTAATTTATTTTTATTTGTTATGTCCTCGAACCCCCTCCCCTATTTCCTCCTCCGACTCACCACTTTGGCAGGGGATGGGCCGCTACTGGTGGACAGAGCTCCTGTGCTTCATATTCCTGAGCCTTTTGTACTACGAAAGCTATAGCATATGAAGGAGGGTCAAAGGTTGCTTTAGGTTGCCATATTATTGCACCAAATTATCAAGGAATGAGCAGATACACATGCTTTTTTCTGATGCCAACCTTTACAGTTGGGAGTACATAGCAGATGCAAGAGGTCCGGGCTGCAATTTATTTTCTGGATATACCCATAACATAAATTTACATACATTGAGCCTAAATTGGATTAATTTACATAGGGATCTTCCTGAAAATCTAGCCTCCATCTAAACCTACAGGAAGACCTGCTTTACTTTTGGACAGCTTAATACTACAGGGCTTCATGGGATAAACATTCTGGAAATTTGTATAAACATATCTTAGCCATGAGAATAAATATCATCAACTTAAGCATTTAAACACACAGAGTGGATAGTTGCTATAGGTTGCATGTGTACTGGTATTTAATATTTATAACTTGCTATTTCTATAAGGGACGAGGCAAAGCAAGTGAGGCAGGAACAGACAGAGGTCAAAGAAGGTTGCTTCAGATGTGCAACCCAACTAAGAAGAATAGTTGAATTTGTATTACAGAAAACTAAGTTGAGGACAAGGTGGTGGACTTAAAACAAACAAGCATTTGCAATGCAATGGGTCTCGCATTTGCGAGAGTTTAAGCTATTGGCATTGTAAATGACAATGCCTTTGATTTATCTGTTTTGATAATTAACACATAAATAAAAGGCATTATCATTTACAATGCTAATAGCTCAAACTCTTGTGAATGCGAGACCTATTTAATTTCAAAAGAATGGCCGCCATTGTCCTGGTTTTCTTGGAAAGTGAAAGCATGCAAGGCGCGCTGAGTGTTGCAGGAAAATATGTTGTGCCTGAAGTAGGAGAAACTCGTTAAAGAATATAGTGCTTACAGACATACCCTGTAACAACAGAAGTAAAAGGATCAGTCCTCATGAGAGGTTACAAATGAAGACAAGGCGGTACTAAGGAGGAACTAACAAGCCTATTAACGAATCAGAAGTCAGCATTTACAAACGACAATGACACAAGCCAATGAAAAATATGTGTGGAGAGTGGGCGGAGCTTTACGCCAATACTCGAATACAGCATGTCCCGCAGTGCATACGCTGCCCAGGCTGGACCTAAAAAGGGCAATAGATTAGGTGACAGGGCACAAATTACCTGATTACGAGTTAGGCGGAATTCAACGTGGAGATTCCCAGCAGCCAGAATTATAGTTACTGGTCAGTATCTCCACATCAAGTTACTCCTATTATGATTTAAACCCCTCTGAATGGGGAATAACGGGGTGGACACAAAATTCTCACGGGGAATTCCATATGGTATTCCCTTTTCCACTGGATTTAACACACACATTTACCACCAGCACTGAACAGGTGGTAAATGTGTACAGGTGGCTGTGTGGGGTAGGAATGGAGGGAAAGAGGCAGGGAGGCTAGTTGAGGAAAGGCAAATGATTTTACTGCCAGAGAAAAATGTTGGCAGAAACCTGAGGGAGTGGCTTGATTCTGTTGCAGGCAAAACCTTGTGCAATTTTACTGGCCAGAAGTGCCAACAGATAAAAATCAAATCTGGTATTCTCACATCTAGGAAAACAGGGTGTGGGATAGCTGGGCCAGGCGTGATCAGGCAGAGCAGTATCCCATCCACTGATACCCCTCCACCTGACTTGCAATCAACCCCACAGAATTCAGACGGATATATCATATTCCATATGGCTGTTTCTGATGTGGACTGTGCCCTGGTGGTTGTGTTTGCTTCAACTAGAATGATAGAATATGCTACTGTCCCCTTCCTAGGTCTGCTGTAAAAAAAATGTGTTGCCTGCAGTTAGTATAGTATGCATCAGCCAAAATTGTTTAAAAGGTATCTTAACCCCGCCGTGTCTACCGCATAGGTCTTCGAAAGCCTTCACTGAAAGTCAATGAGTAGTGGATTACCTTCAAGGTGATGTGAATTGTTCCTGCACAGATTATTGTAATTTTACTGTCTTTGAAATCTGGAGCTTAGCTTTACCAGCTGAGCATTTAAGTCCCTGGAGTGCGCTTGTAGTTTTACTTCTACATTGTGTATTTTGATGTACCTGTCTTATGCACCATGTATATTATTTGTCCCTATGTATCCACCTTGTTCGTCTATATAGTTTTAATGTGCTTCTATAGATATTCATTTTTATCCCTGGGATTTCTATTGCATTCAGTTAATTGCTGTTGTTTTCCTTATGCGTGTACAATGTTCTATGTAGAAGGCTGTATTGCTCTTGGGCCTCGCACATACAACCTAAATATACTAAAAAATAATAAAGAAATATTGTCTAGTTTTACGAGATAGCCTCCAGTAACTAACTCAACTTCCTAGCCAAAATGTATTTTTAACCAGGCCTACAGACATCCATTTATAATCCACAGTAGATGAATGAAACCATTTTAGAACTGTATATTTGATGGACTTTGAAAATGTTTTCCTGACGAAGAGTATTAGCCCACAATGAGTTGAGAATTTACAAAAATCACTCATCGTGATGGAATGATATTATGCACAAAAGAGTGGAAATAATGTATAAACAATCACTTCAATTTTCTTGAATGAATGGAATTAAATTTGACAAAGGAACATTGGTGAACTTTTACCATTGAGAGTTTGAAGGATAATTCTAGGAGGTAACAAGCATTTACAATGCAATAGGTCTCGGGTTAGTTAAGTTTGAGCTATTGGCATTGCTAAATAGTGCAACACCAACTGCAACAAAAGTCTATAAATTGTACGCCAATAAAATGTGTGTAGCAATGGCGGCATGCTGCGCTTTATATTAATATTTTTAAAAGTAAAGTGTGCCATACTGCTATTGCTACATGGTTAATTGTGGATGCGTTAACAATTGATGTGTGCACTGATGGCTGGTAGTGTGTGTGTGTGTCTGTAGAAATTGTGCACTGATGGCGGGTGGTGTGTGTGCCTGGTGGAAGTGTTCACTGCGAGCTGGTGGTGTGTGTGCCAGGTGGAAGCGTGCACTGATGGCTGGTGGTGTGTGTGCCTGATGAAAGCGTGCAGTGACGGCTGGTGGTGTGTGTCTGATGAATGCGTGCACTGACAGCTGGTGGTGTGTGTGTGCTTGGTGAAAGCGTGCACTGATGGCTGGTGGTGTATGTGCCCGGTGAAAGCGTGCATTGATGACTGATGGTCTGTGTTTGGTGAAAGTGTGCACTGAAGGTGTGGCGTTGTGTGTGGTTGTGTGTGTGGTTGTGGTTGTGTGTGTGTGTTGTGTGTGTGTTGTGTGTGTTGTGTTTGTGTGTGTGTGGTTGTGGTTGTGTGTGTCGTGTTTGTGGTTATGTGTGTGGTGGTGTGTATGTGTGTGTGGTTGTGTGTATGGTTGTGTGTGTGTGTGGTTGTGTGGTTGTGTGGCACCTCCTTGCCCTCACCTGGGTCCTGCAGCTCCCGCCAGCCTCTTCACCAGAGGGCAGTGGTCCTTTCAGCCCCCCCCACACACACACATGCACACCCATGTACGTGCACTTGTGAGGTGCTAGTGCCCAGGTAATGGGTGTGTTCCTGTCCACCCCGCACCTCCCTGCCAGTCTATGACATGAGGCCAGCGGTCCTCTCAGCCTCCCACCACACACAAACACACACACACACAAGTGCGTGTGTGTGCATTGGCCCGTGAGGTGCTAGTGCACAGGTAATGGGTGTGTTCCTGTCCACCCTGCGCCTCCCTGCCAGTGTATGACATGGGGCCAGCGGTCCTCTCAGCCTCCCACCACACACACACACACAGACCCAAGTGCGTGCATGCGTGTGCATTGGCCCGTGAGGTGCTAGTGCACACGTAATGGGTGTGTTCCTGCTCATCCCGGTTGTCACTGGCGCCGTGCGCGTGAGAAATGATTGCAATAGACTAGAGATTCCAGCTTCCAAGAAGCCTTCAGCTGTCACGACAAGAAGCGGCCATATTGGAAAATTAAATTGCTATATTTACGACAGGAATTGCAGAGAAAAAAATGGTTTATATACATAAATACTTAATTGTAATATTTAATTCACTTTTATTATTTCCTTTTTATAATTATGTAGATTTTTTAAATTTCAAAAGTATAAATATTCACGGAGTTTATAGAACAGTTAGCCCATTATTATACATGTTTAAATTATATCTGTATATGAAAAGGTCTGAATGAGCAAAACTTGTATTCTGCTTTCTCGTACATGGAGATTCCCCGCTTGTTCTAACAACGGCAGGCATTTCAGCGTCTAAAGAGCTGCGCGCAGCTTGCTCGCCCTTCTTTTATGTCTATGCTGTTGAAGTCCCTCGAATGAGTGAATCTGTGGATGCGGGCACCAGTGCACGCTGTAGGCTGCGGACATGCCTCCAAAGGGGAAAGGTGGTACCAGAAGCAGCAAAGGTACTGTGAATAAACAGTCATGTAATCCTCTGTTAACTACTGTATTTTAAGGTTGAACAATAAATACATTTTGGTTAATTCACTTGCTCCGTTCACGAGTTGCGGGGGCGCGCGCGCAGCTGTGGACGGCGGCTGCGTGCGAGCACTGGCACGCGCTACCATCATGAGCTGAGGGCGAGAAGCTCTAGTTACAGGGCGAGGAGAGCGCGCACGTATGGCCGCGTGAGAGGCAGGGGCGGCACGCGACGCGACTGAGGCAAGCCTGGTGTGTTCGGTTGAGAGAGGGTGCCCCCCTTAGGCACTTGGTAACTTGTTGGGGGCCTGTAGACTGTGCACCTGCCCGTCCTTGTGCAGGAAGTCTGCCCAGTGCTGAGCGCGAAGACACGCCGAGACGAGGTAGGTGGGGGGGGGCTCTGTGTGTGCGTGCGTGTATGCGCGGCGGGGGGGAGGGGGGGTTCTGTATGTGTGAGTGTGTGTATGCGCGGCGGGGGGGTCTGTATGTGTGTGTATGCGTGCATGTGAGTCTGCTTCTCAGGAGCCATGGGAGACAGGAAGCGCGCGCGACCGGATCCCAGTTCCAAGGTTGCGCGTGCACCTCGCTTGTCTCCTGTCTCCCTTGACTCCGTAAAAGCGAGAATGATTACAATAGAGTCTCGGAACGACAGATTGCTTCGCAATCTGTTCGCAGTTCCGAGACCCTAAAAAGTACTGAAGTGCACTACTGGAGGAGACCCCCCCAAAAAAGAAACAAAATGTGTGTTTATCACAAATATGCGAAGTGGAGAGGGCATTTAGGACCAGCACCCCAATTAAACATTCTAAAAATCCCTTTATGGATGCTGGGGAAAGAATCATGGTGAATCTGTTTGTGTAAGTAGCCAAAAGGTGATCTGGTTGGAATATTCACAAGAGTTTTGGTGGGGACAGGATGTTGTTGTACATGAATGAGAGGTGGCCTATAACTCTTAGCTCTTTTCTATGAAGAGTGTATTATTTCAAGTGATTGACATGCTGTTGTAGTATTGGTGGTGGTTTGAGGACTTGTTGAACTGCTTTCACACATGCTCTGCTGTGACTCCTTCCAGGTATGATGGTGTTTTGGTAGTTGTTAGCCATAATATAGGTAATTTTTATCATGTGTACTGCAGATGGTGTTTTTAAAGAGAGTAAGGCAGATATTGTGCTTTGTGCTGGTGGCTTTCTTTTCTCAATAGGCCAAATCAGTTAAGTCTTAGCTGAGGGGGCTGCAAAAGACAGTAATTGAAGACCTGTGACTGAGGTTTGTGGGAGTTGGTGTAAATGATTGACAGTTGCATAGTGATTGGAAACCTCACCTGCCACGCCAAGTTGAAGACCTAACCACAAAATGAGCAATAATTAGTGGACCTTTTATATTTTGACAGTGGCACTTGGTGGAATATATTACAACGTCCACAATTCCAGAACACAATGACAGGATGTGCAGGATGGTGGAAGAAAAAGGCATGAGGTGGAATAAAGATTAGGCAGCCTTGGCATTCAGCAACCCCGGCATTCGGCTGCGCCAGCAGTGGTCCCCAAAGAAATACTTTGGGCCTATGCACTTATTTTTTTTCTAATTTAAGCACTAGGTTTGAGCTAGATTGGCTGGGATAGGGGGACACACTATGCACCAATCATCATTTAATGCTGTACCACTTCGGTGTCGGCTCAAAACGCCAGCTGCTGCTTACCTTTACCTGCGGCCAAAGCATGGAAAGCCCTTCCGCTCCACCTCAGACAGACAACATCGCTCCCCATCTTCGCAAGAAACCTCAAAACCTGGCTCTTCGACAGACCCCCTCCTTGATGGAATGGAACCTGCACCCCTCCCACCCCTAGCGCCTTGAGACCCTTACGGGTGAGTAGCCGCGCTTTAACAAACCCCTGATTGATTGATTGATACCTGGGGCAAGATGGCGGCCATGTGGCACGCCAGAGCAATGCTGCTGCTTCTGTAAAACAGTGAACTGGGATCAGATCCACAAAGTGTTAAACCTCCGGTAATTCCTATGTTAGGGGAGATTAAGCTCCACCACACACCGCGGTAGTGAGAGCATCCACTGTATTATAAATCTGCCGCTACAGAGGGCCTTTTTGCTCATTTGTTAGTCAGCGAGGTGTGAAAATGTTAATGAAGGGAGCTATAATCTATGAGAATTTCACTATTAACATTTAGTTCACGTCCGTGGGCTCCTGCTCACGCGCGGCCCATTGTACATCAATCCTTCCGCCGCGCGACTAATAATAGACGTAATTGCTTCACTCCGTCTAGCCACCTTCATCCTCGCAATTCGAAGATTTGCTGGAACTGTTATTGTGGAAATTATTTTCATTCTATTAACTCCCCACTTTATTATATGTATTCTTGAAAGAAAAAGAAAAAGCCGAGGGATTTTAGTTCATATCGCCCTCGGCACAAAGGATTTCAAAGTGCGCCACACAATAGACACAAAGCGGCCTAGGTAGGGGGGGTGAGTGTCGAATCTGTCATTGAAAATCGAAATTAGGCGAGCATTACAGTCACTGCATAAAAAAAATCCATTGTTGCACACAAAGTGCGAGGGGTTGTAGCTACACGTCTAGGAGCAGCCCCCCCACCGTGAAGGTGGCTTTCACTCAATGAAAAATAAAACCAGGACGAGGGAGTTTGAGAGAGCAGTGTTTACTCACTAGGTACAGGGTGCATAGAATTCTCATTGATAGGACTGCTCCCGGGATGCCGTTAAGTGTCAATCAGGTCCAGTATTTTTTCACTTTCATGAACCTCACGGCTCTACCAAGAGCTCTCAGAAGTAAAATGTAAGAAATGGATAACTTCAGGGGTTAGTCCGCGCGCACAACTTCACCATTCGAGAGTTGCAATCGCATCAAGTTTTCAGTACTAGGTGCAACATGAACCCGGACAAACAAGAACCGAGTATCAAAGCTACTTGCCCATGTTGCCCAAGCACACCCCTATTTTTTTAAGGGTGCAAAATGAGCTTTGGCATGTAAATAAATAGGTTTTGCACTTGTTTTAGGATTAACATACACAAAGATTGTTGTGTGAGGACATCTTCTCCTGGGGACCTAGAGTGTGCCGGAAATGTTCTGTGAGTTTGTGCACCTCTACTAAGTTACATATGAGTGAATATTTACCAAATTTTCTCCGAAACTTTCCCACACAGGAAAAGGTCAGAAATGTATTCCTGCCAAAGGTAGCAGTCAATTTGCCTTGCAGGGTTTGGCCGGGGTGCAGGGAGGAGGTTTAGCCAAGGCAAAGCATGTTCTTATGCAGTGCAGGTACACACAGACTTAATGGCCTTTCCACCATAGGCACGATTGTAGAACGTATATAAATGCCACAATGTTGTCGGAATTAGGAATGCAGTAGACTTTTCCAAAGGTAGTCCTGAAAACCGGTGACAGAACATAATATTACCCAATGACATAGGGGCTTAGTTACAAGGCCCTTGCGTCACTTTTGCGTCACTTTTCCCATGTTAAAAATGATGCAAAAGTGGCGCAAGGGCCTTGTAAATCTGCCCCATAGTGCTTAGAATTGCCTACTTCATAAAGATGATGGCTGACCATGCCTTTGCGGGATTCTGGCGCGTGCTTTTGAGAGGCAAGACTGGATTCTCTGAGCCATCTTTATGAACTATATTTTGCCTTCTTGTGTACGTGACATCACATGAATGCAGAACACACCCAGACATGTAATTTTCACTTCTATTTTCTCAATCTTTAATCGCAGCATTTTACTCATATGCAAATAAGGCCTCTGTAATTTTCGTGATTTAACATAACTATGGAAGGGCAGAGCACAGTACAACAAACTGAATCCCACCAAATCATGTCTAGACTCATTAGAATAGTCTAATGTTCGAGATAGAATGCCTCAATTGGAGTTCAGCCTTTTTCTAAGTGCCACACACTTGGGATCAAAAAAGAACTAAGCTTCAGAGGTTACTTTTATCAGTCGTGGTTCAAACTGTGTTTGTTTGGAGATGTAGATTAGAACTCATGGCTCCTGCTTCCAAAATCATCACATTAACCACAAAAGACCACATCTTCTCCAAAACATATTAACAAACTATTAAAGTACTTGGCCATTACAATCCATTATACCGTCTCTAAACCAACCACATGCTTCCAACAAATGGTCATGCTGCGCATCAGTCACGGCAATTCTAGCATATGGCGCCCAACAGCACAAACAGCCTTACTACCAGGAATCTGAAACACACCAATATGAGCATATCTACTGTGGTTTACACAAAGCTCTGCTCATAGTCTGAAATCAATCTCAGTCACTCTCCTGACATTGTCTTTCTACTGTCCTAATGTGTATTGATGGCTTCTTAAGTAGGGGTGGGATCCTTACACTACACTTAATAAATGGACTTTGTGTAGAGAAACTCTGCTGCAAGAGACTCTTCAATTATCAATAATTCAGTTATTAAGTAAGTATGCAATCCATTAATGGTCGGTCATTTAGAAAAGAAATATTAACTACAAACCCGTTGACTATCTGTAGACCTTCAACCCATACAGTTAGCAAGAGGAATCCTGTAGTATTGAAAGAAGCTGCTTCTACAGAGCAATGTGTATTCAAGCATCATGAAAGCATTTATTGCTTGCCTACAGATGCATTGCACAATGAGGGGTCTATTCACAAAGACATCCTGGAGTGCATACACTAGTACCCCAGTAGTACTCCTTTACATACCCATGTGAATTGGCCCTAAAACATCGAAAATGAGACTAATCATATACAATCAATATTAGTAGAAAGGGCTGTGCTCACTATACACTTTTGCTAATGGGGAGCTGGGCATTTTGTGCGGATTCAGAAAGGCATGTAGGAGTATGTAAAAGAGTACTCCTGTGGTATTACTTCCTATGCTCATAACTGCTTTTGTGAATCAGCCTCTTAGGTTCTCGTTGCAATGTTGTTTGTGCTATTGCATATAATAAATGGACGACTGAAATATCTCTACATAACCTGGTAGATTAGTTCCTTACTATGGCCTAAATGGGCAATACATTGTGTGCTACATTTCAACGGTTAACCCACCACAGGCATAAGAAGCATTTAATTGTTCTTTGAATTCAATTTCTAAAGCACTTTTTACCAAAGTGTTATACAGTAAGTTATGGGGATTCTACAATATGGGCCTGATTACAATGGCGGTAAACCGCCATCATAAGGCCTTTTTCCACACACCAGATCAGGATGTCGGGCGCCACGGGTCCGACAGAGTCAATCGTTATGATTGCCTGTTGGACCCACCCCTCATCCACAAAATGGTAGGCACCGCCCACCAGATTTAGATGCTGCATCCCCGCCAGCCTGCCTATGGCGGTTCAACCGCCATTGAAAGGCTGGCAGGGATGTACTTTGGGGGCCTGTTGAGGACCCCCTTGTGCAGGAGCATGTGGAATTTGCACCCCTACAATTCCCTTCACCAGGTGGCAGGCACCGCGTGGTGCCTGCCATGTAGTGCGGGTAAATGCACAACATGCATTTTTACAATTGCTGCGGGTGCTGCAGCCAGCAGCACCCGCCGCAATGGTAAACATGCACAATGCGACCGCCACAGTGGTGGTCGCATTGTAATGTCATGTGCGGAACTGCCACCATATAGGCGGCCGGTCCCAATCTCCAGGACGATGGCGGAGGGACTTAAGTCCGTCCACCATTGTAATCAGGCCCTATATCAGTGTCTGGGTTAAAGACAGAAAAAAGAAAATGAAAGAAGCAAAGGCGATCAGGGAATCAACCAAGGGGGCAAAGAAGAAAAGAACACTATAGCTTTACAATATGAAATAAAAAGGAGTCTTATTAAATAATAGTCATAAAATGGTGCTATTGCCATAAGAATAGAGCTCACAATTCGTGATCAAAATGACAAGGAAAGACTTGTACCACAACTGATGGAAATACAAGCTAAGAGGTGATTTAGCCTGCAGTATTCACAGTTGGAAAGACTTCATTTCAGTCCCCACAGGAAGTCCCAATAGATACATTTTAATGACCCGGATGTAAGGACTCTTAACAGGCTGGCGTTGCAGTCAGACACAGCAGCCTATCTGTGACTCACTTGTGGAAGCAATTCTGCTTCCACAAGTCAAGCGAAATGAAAAATAACCTGACAGCCTCAAAATAGTGAACACTGTTGGTAGCCTAAGCAGGATATCTTACACCTGTTGTATCACAGACTACTAAGAATAATATTGTGACATTGGAATATCATGCCAAAAATCCTTTCTACAAAAAATATTGAGTTTACATCCTTTGTAGGCAATCTAACAAAATATCAAGTCGAAAATGTTGCCGAACAGAATATTGAAAAAAAAAAAAGGTATGTCAATCAAAAAATGTATATTTATAGCATTATATATAATTTATTTAAAATATCAAAATACAAAATAATAATATATCATTAAAAATAAACAGGATCAGTAATGTAAACAAAAAAACATATATTTATATATATATATATATATATATATATATATATATATATATATATATATATATATATGCATAGATGTGTATAGTTATCTGTATATATATATATATTCTTAAAAATATAAAAACAATGATTAAGTAAACATTTTTGAAGACACATTACATTAACAGTATTATTGCTAAATTAAAAAGATGAAATTAACAAACATATGAAAGGTAATTTAAAAATTGATATGAAAAATACTTTTAATTAAAACTAGGAGCTACAGATATACATAAAACCCTATATTGATATATATATATGTATGTGTGTATAAATGTGTGTATAGATATATTCTCTATAATATTTAAAAACATAACATGTACACAATTACAAATATTACATCAATAATTTTAAAAATAACTAATTAAAATTAACATTCCTGTATTAACAAAAAGATATATAGCACAACTAAAAATAATATTAATATAAACATTTACAATTTAAATATAACGCATAGTTTTTATGAATATTATAACCAATAAAGAAGAAATAAAACAAATAAATAAATAACAGCAATAAAAAATACATAACAAACGTTAGACTTCAAAGTCAGATTTACTATTCTAACTCAAATTTCAACAGAAGTAGGAAAAGTATTGGACTTTGAAGGGTTTAGATTTACTTTATCTACTTCAACGAAGCAAAGGCAGGAAAAGTGTTGGACTTTGGATGTGTTAGCAAAGTAAGCAACATTACGGAAAGTGTTGAATTTAAAAGTATTTGTTTAATATTCCCACTTTAATCTAAACAACAGTAGGGTATGTGTGGGACTTTAAAGGAGTTTGACTTACTATTCCCACTCCAATCTAAGCAACAGTAGGGAAAGTTATGGCTTAGATTTACTATTCCCATTCCAACAAAGGCAAAATAAGGGAAAGCATTGGACTTTGAGTGGTTAGGTTTACTATTCCCACTATAACCAAAGCAACAGTAGGGAAAGTGGTGGACTTCGGAGGGGTTAGATTTACTATTCACCCCCAATCTAAGCAACAGCAGGGAAAGTGTAGGATTTTGGGGGGAATTAGATTTACTATTTCCACTACAACTGAAGCACAATCAGGGAAAGTGTTGGTCTAAGGAGGGGCTAGATTTACTGTCATTGTCCAATCAAAGCAATAGTAGGGAATATGGCACACTATGCAGGGGTTAGAGTTACTATTTCCACTTGAGGGTGAGCAAAAGCAGATAAAGCATTGGACTTGAGAAGTGTTAGATATACTATTCCAATTTCTAATAATGTTTTCTTTTTAAATTGCATTTTTAACAACATTATATTAAAATATATTCAAAGTCAAATATATATGCATAATAAATACATTTAATTGAATTTATTTAAAAATAAATAATACAAACACATTTAAAATAAATACACTTCCATCTCTTCTACCCAAAAACAAACCACTAACTAAAAGCACTGAATCATAAATAAAAAAAAAACATTAAGGGGTCGATTCCGATCCGGTAAAAAGCGCTCCGAATTGCCGTCTGGAGCGTTTTTCCCGTACGAATCGTACCCTGCAACGTCCCCCGTACGTACGTCGAAGTACGATCCGTACCAGGAGCTGGACTCCGTACGAATCGTACAGGGACCGTACAAATCAAATCCCCGTACGAATCTCCCTCGGAACCCGCTGTACGCGACATCTGCACAGTTCGTGGCTGCTTTTTCCGAACCGGCAAGTACGATTCGTGTTGGGTACGCACCGTACGACCCTTTTTCCACGGGAGCTGAAAACAGCCTTAAAAACAGAGTTCGCCCCGAAACAGGTACGGAACGCCCCCCCCTGGGTACAGTGCGTACCCCCCATGATCGCAGGGGTACGGTGCGTACCCCTGCGATCACGGGGTGTACGCACCGTACCCCGCGATCTTGAGGTGTACGCACCGTACCCCATGTACGCTTGGTGTACGGTGCGTACCCCATGTCCGCTGGGTGTACAGTGCATACCCCCCATGATCGCAGGGGTACGGTACATACCCCTGCGATCATGGAGGGGTACGCACCGTACGGTGTGTATGTGAATGTGCACTTTTCCGTACAAATCGCCCTTACCTGACGTGGACCGTACGAATCGCGTCCTGATACCCCGGTCCGGATCGTACTCGTCGAGTCGTACGGTGTGTGTACGAGTCGTACGGAAACGGCTCCGGATGCGAATCGTACGGACGAGAATTTTACCGGATCGGAATCGGCCCCTAAATTAGTAATTACATTTAACAAATAACATTGCAAGAAAAAGCAAATATAAAATTATTTTTTAAATGTGTATTATTATGTACACTTATCAATGAGTAAACAAATATTTAAAATGCAACAAGTTATTGACATAACAGAAATAATTAAATAATTTACATAATTAATTACCAAGTAAATATTTCATTAACTTAAAAAGTTAATTTGATATAAAAAAGATAATATATCATTTAAACAACTTCCAACTCTATTTCCCTTTAAACTCTTGAAACCAGCTACTACATTATAAATTAGTGATTAAACTATAGAAAATTAAAATTACACATTAAAAAAGAAAAAACACAAATGATTAAGTAATTTAATTGATAATTATTCACTTGTATAGTTTACATTTTTAATTACAAATTAAATAATTAATGAAGATTGAAAATGATAAAAAATATATTGTTAAATAACCTCCTAACCTTTTCCCCTACAACCCCCAACAATCTGCTATGAAAATATAAATTAGTAATTTAACTATAGTCAAATAACATAACACTTGAAAATAATGCACTAGACTTAAATAATTAAAATACCAACTAATCAATTAAAACATTTGCATGATTATTTACCAATTAACTATTTTATTAACACAACAAATTAATAAAAAAAAAAAAATTCTTTTATCATTTAAATAACTTCCTATTCTATTTCATTGGAAACAACAACCAGCTACACAATTATAAATTACCAAATAAATGTAAAATAACTATACTACAAAAAAGTAAATCAAATCTATTAATGATAATACCACCTGAAATGAATATAATAACTAGTATATATGGAATAAATGAAAACATAATATTTAATACAATATATTAAAGTAAACAATGTTATATAAAACAACATTTTAAAAAACGTTATTTATTAATTAAAATACATATTCTTACCTTCTATAGTCTGTTCCTCAAACTTTTTTACATTAAAAATTTTGCAATTTGATTCTTGTGAGACTCTAGGACACCTAGGGCTTTCCAACCCAAAATGTAGGGCACTGGAACAACTGTGTGCTTTTTATGCAATATGCTGTAATATTAGACTGTTTCCTAAATGCTTCAAGTTTCCAATGAAAATCGGGGACCTCCGTTGAGGTTTAACCCTATAGATTACAGTGGAAAGCAAAAGTTGCCACCAAGGCACAGGGCAAAACCGGTGGGGGGGGGCACACATACACACACACATACACACTGTAGATCCCTATGTACATGCTATCTCCATAAATAGCCAGTATGAACTGCAGCAACTCTAGGGACTGTTGTTCCCGCTTGGACTCGCCACATGTGAAAAATAAGAGAAGAATCTGCACGCGTAAGAGTGTATTGTGGCTTCTCTGACATGGAGAGTGCCATCAACCCAGCAGTACCTTCTGAGGGGAGGAGGGGAGGCCGCTTGGGAGAGTCTTGGTTATGGACCTCGAGTGTGGTGTCTTCTACTGTTAGGGCCACTCCACTCGGGAGCTATGTTGTGCTGGGTCCGAATGGCGTGATGACAGCCTCTTGTCTGGAAGAGGTGGGGCACACGGTCTCCCAGGTAGCACTTCCAAGCCGGACGGCAACAAGTGATGCTGTCATGGTTTGGGTCCCTGCCGCACTCTGCAATGAAAACGTGGCCCCTCTTGACAGAAAGCTTAAAAATGGAGCACCTGAGCACAGCTGACGATTGGGGCAGTGCTAACTTCTCGGGCCTCCGTTGTCCCTGGGTTTCACAGTGATGCCTGTGCTACCAAATTTCCTATTGCGCAGCTGCAGTATTTAAACAGCCCAAGGCGCTTAGTCCTGATGGAAGCACCATTACCTCAGTACTTCCCATGGCACGCTGGGAGCCTGATAGGAGTTGTCGTTAGAGGGCAGGCATAGCTGACCCATATCAGATGGCTGGTTTCACAGCAGGAGCATGGCACAGTCTTTTGGTGACCCTGAGACTTAACAGAGAAACAAGCTAACAAGTCACTTGAGAGCAATGAGGGCACACAGGGATCAGGAGGCAGGCCAGCACAAACAGGTCTCTCGCAGAGTGGTAGTTCCTCCAGCAGCCCAACAGGCAGTCGGCCAACTCAACAAAGCATGTAGTCCTAATGGTAGTTCCTTCTGGCATCACAGCAGTTCCTTCTGGCAATATGCAGTCTGTAGATCCAGCAGCGTCTGGTTACAAGTCCACAGTGTCTAAAATTATGGGCTCAGAGCCCCTGTACTTATACTCCAAAATGTCAACAGGTGTAAACCAATCTTACCATGTTTAGAGGAGCAAGCACATGCATTTAAGCACTGATTGGCTGTGGTAAAGTGCCCAATGTCCTAAAACCTACAAAAAAGGTCAGAAAAATAGGAAAAGGTAGGCAATATGTTTGGGGATAACTCTGCAAAAAGGGCCGGTTCAACATCTATATTGACTTTTTAAAAATACTTGTGTTACATAGATGAGGGATCGGCAGGTCCCCCATCCTTCCTACCGGGTTGCTTATGTGCTGCATATTTTCATACAAAAACCATTCACAAAGAAAATAAGTTTTGGCAAAGCCAAAAGATCAGCTGCCAACACCAGACCTCTAGTTTTTTTGGCCAACACTTGTTTCTCCTTTGAAAAAAAATCAAGTTAAAAGATGCATAGAGGCGCATAATTCCTGCAAAAAACTGATATTTATATAATCTGTCGAAATTCCTTTATTTATAGAAAAAAACTAACAAAGACTATTGCCTAATGTGGTTTTTTTCACATGTTTAAGTGTATTTAGACTTCTTGTTCACTGACGTCTCTCAACTGCACCTGTTAATCTTTCTGTAGTAGGGGATCTCTGTGTATAGTCATAATCTAGTGAATAGTCCCGCCCATGTGCGTGGACCCCGGAGCAATCAAAAATAATCTCTTACAGTGTCAAAAAATGCAGAAAATGCATAGACACTTAAGAGAGAATTTAAAGACAGATAATGCAGCCAAAAAGGCTACACTGTCCAGTACTTCAACTAGAAATTCCACCATAAAATCCACAAAACAGCAAAGCCTGTACAGATTTCCCTTGCTTAACAGCAAAATCCCTCAGGAATGATAGAGAGAAGAACCTGGACAGACAAGCCCCATAGGCTGCCATTATGTGGCTTAATTAGGATACTGTGCCTTTAAGGAACCTTCCAGAACCTTCTCTCAGTATCCCAGAATGCATAGCAGGTCCAACTTAGCCTCAGTTCTTTTTTCCGGCTCCTGCAAGCAGGACCCTGGAGCATTGAGCTCTCCCTTTCAAGGGTTTTTGTTAGTGTTTTACACTGATTTCGATTTTTGGTACTTTTAAAGTACTTTGGTGACTTTCTTTCTGTGTTTCTGCACTCTTTTTTGTCCATAATGCCTGCATTATTCGACAAATGCCCTGAGTGCTCAAGAAAGAAGGCCAAGACAGACTCCCATGAGGTCTGTATTCTCTGCCTTCCCTCTTCCCACATCCCTGAGGAGTGTAGGATCTGCAGAAGCTTCTCTGGAAGGACCCTGAAGGAGAGGAAGAAGATCAGGCTTCAGGGACTTGAGGAGAGAAAGCTGAAGGCACGAGGTGGGTCAGGAGGGGCTCCTTCTACCCATGCTGAGGCCTCTGGGGGGCTCCCCAGGGGCAGGAAGACCAGCCCTCGCCCAAGGTCTCCGTCTGGGTCAGTTGCGCTGACCACGACGTCGAGGGGACGGTCAACGGCCAGTTCCAGGTCTCCCCAGGGCTCTGGGTCGAGAAAACGTCGCCCGTCGACGTCGAGGAACGTGTTCCGGCCGCCGTCGAAGCCGGTGTCGATATCCTCGTCGTCGCTGTCGGCGTCGAGTGATCGACATCGGAGGGCCCGGCGTCGGCGCTCGCCGTCGAGGCGACACCGCCGTTCGCCGTCGAGGACATCGTCGTCGAGGGGATCCTCGTCGTCAAGGTCGCCGTCGAGACGAAAGGCATCTCCGGCGCCGAAGAGGTCGACGTCGAAGCATTCCAAAAGGCCGACGTCGAGACGGTCAAGGAGATCGACGTCGAGAAGGTCGGAGAGGTCGACGTCGAGAAGGTCCAAAGGGTCGCCGTCGAAGCGATCCAGGAAGTCGACGTCGAGACCGGCGAAGAGGTCGAGGTCGCCGTCGAGGCACCATCGCCCGTCGTCGAGGTTTCGTGGCTCGTCGATCTGGTCGGGGTCGACGTCGAGACGGAGACACGGTTCGACGTCGAGGAGTGTGATTCGGTCGACGCCGAAGGACCGTTCGACGTCGAGGGGACATCGGTCGTCGTCTGGACACCGGTCTTCAGCGTCTGGAGGTCCTAAGGACAGGCCCAGGACTGTGGGGGGCTCCCCACTCTCTGGTAGAGGTGATGGCTCGCCGGGACCGGCGCATTCCGGGGTGGATACTCCGATGAAGCCGTCTACGCCTCCTCCGCGGCCGGCTGTGCCGAAGGGTCCTCCTCCGAAGGCCCCTACCCCGCCTCCGAAGCCGGCTCCGCGGGACCCGCGTCCGGTTGCTCCTCCACCCCCGATCCCACCGAGGGAGGTGTCGATGCCTAAGTTCCCGACGCCTCCGAAGAAGACTCCTAAGAAGCCTGGAGCTCCTGACCCTGGGAGGCCGAAGGAGCGTCCGAGGCCCAAGAGGTCGAGGTCTCGCTCGGGGAGACGGGACAAATCGAGGAGTGGCCGCGGATCTTCATCACGATCCAGGCATCATCACAAGAGACGTCGGTCCAGGTCACGTTCTCCGTCTGGGACCCGTTCCTACTCGCCCACGCTGTCCGATTCACCGGAGACTAGGGTGTCTCCGATAGACGATATTAGCACATTTCAGGAGGTTCTCCTGCGTGGTGCGGCGAAGTTGGGCATTGAGGTTGAAGCGCCTACGGCTTCTACCTCGGTAATCTTTGAGACTTTACATAAGAGGCACTTGTCTCGCCCCCTGTTACCTCTGGTGCCGGGGCTCCTTGAGCCCGCCGAACAGCTATTCCTGACGCCGGCAACGGTGAAATCTGTCCCTTCCAGGATACTGAAAAAGTACAGGGCTCCGGACTCAGACCCAGCCTTCTTGAGGAAGGACCCGGTACCGGATTCAGTCATCGTGACTGCTGCTCGGAAGCTTCATGCCACCTCCCCTGCGTCCACGGTGCCTCCGGACAAGGAGAGCCGGTGGATCGATTCTGCTGGTCGCAAGGCGTGTGGGACATCCGCCTCGTCCATGAAGGCAGCCAGTGACTCGGCTTTGCTGGGACGTTACGACCGGTCCCTTTGGGACTCGATGGAGCAGTTCGCAGACCTCGTCCCTCGAGACCGCAAGGAGGACTTTGTGGAGATCGTCAAGGAGGGGATGTTGGTCTCTAATCAGGCCATCGGCGCCGCAGCAGACATATCGTTGCTGTCCGCGCACGGATATTGCCACGGGATTCACCAGAGACGCCATGCTTGGCTCAGGTTGACATCGTTGAAACCGGAGGCACAGCAACGCGTGGCGAATCTCCCGTTTTCCGGAGATACCCTCTTCGGGAAGCACGCGGATGATGAGATGGCCAGGATGAAGGCCGAAGCGGAGACCCTGACGGCGGTGGGCTTGGAAAAGCCCAAGGAAAAGAAACCCTTCCGACAGTACCAACGTCGGTTTGGGGCGCAGGGTCGTGGAAGGGGGCAGTCTGCTGGTCAACATCAACAGCGGCAACAGCAGCAGCAGTACAGGCAGCCCTTCCAGAAGCGGCAGGGTGGTAGAGGTCGTCAACAGTCCTCTACCGCGACCAAGGGCCCGGCCGGGTCCCGTCCCTGAGCTGTTACTTCCCCCTCGTCCGTTACCCGCTCCGGTGGGGGGAAGCGTTCAATTTTTTCTGGCAGAGTGGAGAAAAATTACTCAGGACAAGTGGGTGCTGAATATTGTTTGCAATGGATACAGTCTACGTTTCACCAGCCCTCCTCCATCGATTCCTCCCGTCAGCTCGCAGTATCAACTGCGCGAGCTTCAGACGGAGGCGGACGTTCTGCTAAGGAAAAGGGCGATCGAAGACGTACCTCTGTCTCAAAGAGGAAGAGGTCTGTACTCTCGGTTCTTTCTTGTCCGCAAGAAGGACAAAAACGAGTTCAGGCCCATTCTGGATTTGCGGCAGGCAAACAAGTGGATTCGCAGAGAAAAGTTTCGCATGCTGTCGTTGCATCAGATCTACCCTCAGCTGCAACGGGGAGACTGGATGTGTGCCATAGATCTACAGGACGCATACTTCCACGTGCCCATTGCATGCAAACACAGAAAATGTCTGCGCTTTCAAGTCGGCACCAATCACTATCAGTACACGGTGCTACCCTTCGGACTGAAGTCTGCACCCAGGACATTCTCAAAATGTATGGCAGTGGTAGCGGCACACCTGAGGAAGAACAAGGTGTTTGTCTACCCGTACCTGGACGATTGGTTGATCAAAGCCTCCTCCTTCTCGGAAGCTCGAGCACACTTCCAGAAGACGTGCGTTCTCTTGAACAAGCTGGGGTTGCACATCAACATGTCCAAGTCGGTCCCGATTCCGGTGCAGTGCATCCAGTACTTGGGGGCCTCCATCAATACGCTGTCAGCAAGCGTGTCTCCTTCGGAAGAGCGACGTTTATCACTCGTTCGGAAGGCTCAGGCTCTCATGAAAACTCCGTCTACGACTGTGAGGACCGTGTCTTCTCTACTGGGATCGATGGCCTCTTGCATCTTTCTCACTCCTCACGCACGGCTACAGATGAGACCTCTGCAGGAGTGCTTGGAGGATCAGTGGGACCAGAGGAGAGGTTCTTGGGACGACAGGATACGACTGTCTCTACATGCTCTTCAGTCTCTGAAGTGGTGGTGCTCGAAGGAGAATCTCCTCAGAGGCGTTCCCTTCCACAAGGACATTCCCACACAGACCATCGTGACGGATGCGTCTCTCCAAGGTTGGGGGGCGCATTCCGGAGACCTGCAAATTCAAGGGACGTGGTCCCCGACGGAGTCCACGTACCACATCAATTTCCTGGAACTGAGAGCTGTTCACTTGGCACTGAAGGCCTTTCATCCGTCCTTTCAGACCAACTCTCTGCTTGTTCAGACGGACAACACGACAACGATGTATTACCTCAACAAGCAGGGGGGCTCGAGATCGCGCACTCTGTCGCAGGAGGCGCAGGCGATCTGGCACTGGCTTCTGGCTCGAGGACTGTCGATAACGGCCACCCATCTGCCAGGTGTGCAGAATGTTCAGGCAGACGAACTGAGCAGAATCGTGCAGGAAAACCACGAATGGGTCATAAACGACGAAGTACTAGGAGAAGTCTTCGCAAGGTGGGGAACTCCAGACGTGGATCTGTTTGCCACCGCCGAAAACAGCAAATGCCGAGGCTTCGCCTCCAGGTACTACCAACCAGGGACGCTGGGGAACGCGTTATGGATCAACTGGTCGAACAGCTTTCTGTACGCTTTTCCACCAATTCCCCTGATTCCGGCGGTTCTCATCAAGCTGTCCCAGTCCAGGGCGAGAATGATTCTGATTGCCCCGGAATGGCCCAGACAGTGGTGGTTCACGGACCTGCTTCACCGTTCTCTCCTTCCTCACATGAAGCTGCCGTGCAGGCCGGACCTTCTCACGAAGTTCGGGGGGCGGATGGTGCACCCCAACCTCTCGTCTTTGAGTTTGGCGGCATGGCTCCTGAAATAGTGCAATATGGCCATCTGAATCTCCCAGAGGATTGTATGGGCATACTGAAGGAGGCTAAGCGACCTTCCACTAGGACTTCCTATGCTTACAAGTGGAAGAGGTTTTGCATCTGGTGCAAGTCTAAGAACTATGACCCTACGTCATGCAAGGAAGATGTCATCCTTCCGTATCTGCTTCATCTGGCGCAGTCGGGCCTTAATGTCCATTCCATTAAGGTTCATCTGGCTGCTTTGACTGCCTACAGGAAAGGCCCTTCACAAACTTCCTTTTTCCAGATCCCTGTGATCAAAGATTTTTTGGAAGGCTTGAAGAAAGTGTTCCCTCCTGTCAGGCTTCCTTCGCCTTCATGGGACTTGAATGTGGTGCTGTCCAGATTGATGAAGGAGCCTTTTGAACCCATTCATAAGGCTTCGTTGCAGCACCTGTCCTGGAAGGCGGCGTTCCTCGTGGCCATTACATCGGCCCGCAGGGTGAGTGAGATTCAGGCATTGTGTTGCCAGGAACCTTATACTGTATTTCATAATGCTAAAGTTGTTATGCGTACTCACCCTAAGTTTCTTCCCAAGGTTGTTTCTGATTTTCATATCAATCAGACTATCACTTTGCCTACGTTCTTTCAGAATCCTTCATCTCCGGCGGAAAGGTCTTTACATTCCCTGGATGTGCGGAGGGTGCTGAAGTTTTATCTTGATAAGACTAAAGATGTTCGTAGGTCAGACCAATTGTTCATCAATTATGGTTCAGTCAGGACGGGTCTTGCTACCTCTAAACAGTCCATCTCTAGGTGGATTGTGTCCTGCATTCAGTTGTGTTACTGCAAAGCTAATAAGACCTTAGGGGGCAAACCTAAGGCTCATTCCACCAGGGGCAAGGCTGCTACGACAGCTATGCTCCGTAATGTTCCCATTGCAGAGATCTGCAAGGCGGCCACTTGGAAGTCGGTCCATACCTTTGCTAAGCATTACTGCCTGGATTCTGATGCCAGGACAGACGCTCAGGTTGGGCAGGCTTCGCTGCGGAATCTGTTCGCACAGTAGTGGCGTTATTTTACTCTCCACCGCCGCTTGGTGTGGGGATGGGCTTGCCATTCTATTCACTAGATTATGACTATACACAGAGATCCCCTACTACAGAAGGAGTAGTTTCTGTCCTGTAACTCCAGTTCTGTAGTAGGGGTATCTCTGTTATAGTCATAAGCGCCCTCCCACCTCCCCGGTGGAGTGTTGTTCATGATCATAATGCTACAGGTCTGGCGTTTTCTACGCCTTCGAAAAGAACTGAGGCTAAGTTGGACCTGCTATGCATTCTGGGATACTGAGAGAAGGTTCTGGAAGGTTCCTTAAAGGCACAGTATCCTAATTAAGCCACATAATGGCAGCCTATGGGGCTTGTCTGTCCAGGTTCTTCTCTCTATCATTCCTGAGGGATTTTGCTGTTAAGCAAGGGAAATCTGTACAGGCTTTGCTGTTTTGTGGATTTTATGGTGGAATTTCTAGTTGAAGTACTGGACAGTGTAGCCTTTTTGGCTGCATTATCTGTCTTTAAATTCTCTCTTAAGTGTCTATGCATTTTCTGCATTTTTTGACACTGTAAGAGATTATTTTTGATTGCTCCGGGGTCCACGCACATGGGCGGGACTATTCACTAGATTATGACTATAACAGAGATACCCCTACTACAGAACTGGAGTTACAGGACAGAAACTACTCCTTACTATGATTGTGGTCAGCTCAAATGTGTTTTTTTAATCAAATTACCTCAAATGATGGAAAAATTAGGCAGAGAACAGGATTGGACGTTAGTGGCGGCTCCTACACTAAGGCGGAGGAGCGTCGCCCTACTGAGAAAGACAAAAGGGTAAAAATAAAATGATAATAACGTATTGTTATTATCATTTTATTTTTACGTTCTTGCTCAGCTGGGGCGGGCATGACTGATCTGCTCACAGGGCAGTGGAAGAGT
The DNA here is from genome assembly GCF_964261635.1 of Lissotriton helveticus. Classification (NCBI taxonomy): domain Eukaryota; kingdom Metazoa; phylum Chordata; class Amphibia; order Caudata; family Salamandridae; genus Lissotriton; species Lissotriton helveticus. The sequence continues at coordinate 614,356,969 of NC_136065.1, forward strand.
GGTTTGCCCACTCCAAGTGCGCAGGATGCTTTGACCGGCTGTTTTGCGCCGGGCAAACTGTCATCCACACTTAACATGTTCTCCATGTAGGCTGCATTACTGCCTGCATGGAGAATATGCCCAGCCTCCCATTATCTGGCTGAGTGCCAATCCACGGCACTCAGACTAATCACAACGCTGCATTACAGCTTTGTGATTGGCTATCGGGAGGCTGGGAGCCAGTGCTTCCTGCCCTGGAAGCGGGCAGAAGAGGACCAAGAATAGGCGGCAGCCATCCCCCACGAACCGCCCTCCCACATCCCCCCACCGCCATTAAATACCAGCCGCCACTGCTGAACGTACGTCCCATGGTGTGAAATATGGAATTCGCTTTCTCTTATGTGTGGTGATTAGCCCAGCCCAACAGTGGCCTGGCCAACAAGAAGAGGGACTTTCTTCATTAGTGTGCACATATTAATAGTAATAGCCTAAGTGTGGGTGTACTGCCATTGGAGTATTGGTGGCGCTCTGCCCGAAATGCCATTTTGTACACTCAGAAAAACGACAATGCAAACGTTCCCTGACCACGTCCCCACATTAATAGTGCAGTGTGGAATTAATACTCATTAATTGCGTGAGGGCTTCCTACACTGCCCTTAAGAAGCCACAGCAACTAGAAACAGTGTAAAGTGTCTGTTTTACACACAGATTTAGTACAACCCACCCAGGGATGTTCACTTTCATGAGAGATTACTATGGTTTCATAGCAATGGATTTAAAGCTTTTATTAGAGTATTTATTTAACATTATCTTATATAATGATCTGATATAAAAGAACACGATTGTTTTTTAAGAAAGTTTTTGATTTGTGTTTACTTCCGTTTAAAATTGAATTTTTCGATTTAAATTCTGAGGTAATGTGAAAGCATATTGCAAGATATTGTGGTATTATTATTATTATTATGCCGAATTACTGCTAAAATCTAAAAATCTACCTTTTCTTTTTGTACAAGAAGTGCTTTAAATAGAAATGTTCGATTTTCTTTGGAATCCAGAAAATCTTGCACCATTCCAATCCCATTCTCAATCCCAAACATTGACAATTTTATGATGAGAAATAAAAATAGTAAAAACAGCCTCCATTTTTAATGTGCTTTGGAGACGATGTGTGGCCCATAAGAAAAGTGAGAGAGATTCACTTTTCGATCATAAAGTCACATACATCTAGATGGCGAATTATGGGTGGTAAGACAAGGATGCTTGTCAGTGAAAATTTGCATAACCACAGCTTTTACTAGAGTATTGATTGAGCCCACAATCCCACTCAGCAACGTCTCACTGCCTAAGCACAGCATTGTGGAGCAGCGAAAACACATGTGGGAACACAGGGGCATATTATCAAGACAGGAGATACAATTATCGCCGCTTTATCGGCAGAAAACGGCCGATAAAGCGGCGATAATGGGCTTGATAATATGCTCTATGGAATTCCAATCGAAGCCCATGTTAGATGTCTTCACATCTAACATGGGCTTCGATTGGAATTCCATAGAGCATATTATCAAGCCCATTATCGCCGCTTTATCGGCAGTTTTCTGCCGATAAAGCGGCGATAATTTTATCTCCTGTCTTGATAATATGCCCCACAAAGTTCTGCTGTAACACCAGTCTCTTCGCAGCAGAAGCACCAGCAAAACCAATAAACCGGTTGTTGGCTACCAGCCTTTTAACTCTGCCAGTGCTTGCTTTGTTTTGTCATAGTTTTGCAAAAGTTTAGGAAGCTGCTGAGAACTTGCCAATCTAAAAAAAAGAATTTGTGAAAAGCAAAAATATTCTTCCAGCCTCAAAAAATACACATTGACATATTAGTCCCTGGCAGTGAAGGGAACTTCTTTGTGTGTGGATGCGTTTGTGTGAAAGGGCAGGATGATGCTTCTCACAGTTGTCAGCCAATAGCTTAAGTGGGCTGACCCATGTGCTATACTGTGGCTGGTGGAAGAAAAATGTGAATGACATAATAACAGAGCAATGGACGTAGCTTGAAGCATCTGTAAGTAAGTATATTATAACTCTAATTCTAGTAAAATCTAAAACCCTAGGCTAACACTACAGCTAATAAAAAGCAGCTCTCGTATTGTTTTCCACCAGTTTTGCTCCCCGTTCTCCTACTGCAATAACTAGAGGCAACAGAGTACCTTTGATGGCTTTGTCTATGCACACAGTGGGGCAGCTGCATCGTGTAGCTATGCCGCAAGATTCGCTTAACCAAAACCACTTCTGACCGGATGCATGCAGATTTCATAACTTTTATGCACCATTTCATTCTTTTGTAGCTTTTTTATTGCTCAATCTGTGAACATTTCAAACCAGTTTTCTGGTACCATAAACATAATGCCGAACATAAAAAAAATCAATTAAAATAAAATAATACATCGTATAAGCTGCAGCAGAGGCAAGCAGAATGCCAGCTAAAAAGAAGGAACACAACAAAAATAAGGTGAGGCAAGTTTCCTAAATTAAACCTTTTTTAAAGTGTCTTTAAGCTAAAAGAATCAGATTAAAACCTCCTGTTTTACAGTAGTAGGCTTGGTTTTGTCCACAGAAGTAAACAGGTTTCCCTTTGGATCTGTTTCTTGCTTTTTTACAGAGGCTGGAAACGTGTAATATTTAGGGACATTTGCAATGTGTAATGTGTAAACACACAAAACATCCATTGTTAGGAAACATATAACATAGAAGTTCAAAACATTTTAAGAGACAAAATATTAGTAAGCAAAGACTTCATCAACTTGGAAGAATAGAATCGAGGGATCAAAAGTTATAGCATACAAAGTTTGATAAAAACAAAAGCCAATCAGGGCAGTATTACACAAAGTGCCCCTGAGGCACAACAGTGTTTGCGCCCGCATTGCCCACCCCGAAGTACTTTGATATTACAGAAGGGGCCGCAGATGCTTGTGCCGCCTCTTCTGTAATATCGATAGCTCTGGCACACATTAAGCGCCAGCGCTATCTTCAGGGGGCGTGCCTCATGCAAATGAGGGAATCCCTTTGCCTCTGCGCTCATGCAATATTACAGACCCAGGTGCAGAGACAAAGAAGCTCTCAGGAGGCGCACTGACAGTGCGCCACCTAAAAGGAGCGGCACTGTCAGTGCGCTCCCTGAGAGCAGACCTCTGGAGGGGGTAAAGGGAGTTCTTTGGACCCCACAGACATCCCCTTGCAAGCGATTGCAGTCACCGACTGCACCCCCCTGCAAGGGGATCTGTAATCCCCTGTAAAAGTGCATGTGGGTTGCCGCCTGCAATGTGAAAACACAGAGCAGCTTCAAAGCAGCCACTCCTTTTTTTCACATGAATGTACTGCCCCCAGGGCACTGCGAGTTTGCGGCTGACCTGAGGGCAGCGCATTCATCATAAAACAGTGCAATTTCCTTCATTGCAGTGGGCACACCTGTTAAAAGGTGCGCCCGGTGCAATGACAGAAATATGCGCTGCATATATAATGCGGTCCCAGAATTCAATAAAAAAAATAAAGTGAAAGAAAATAGTTCTTGTACCCAAAACTTCCACTGGGGTCCTGAGCTTAATTTTTTAAAAGATAGGTTTTTCTGAGGAACCCGCTGACAAATACAGGCATTGCTGATCATCATTGAGGTAGACATACGCAGGCCTAGAAACGCTGGAAAACTAAGGGGGTCATTAGGATGACGGGCGGACTTAGTCCGCCCGTCATCCCATCGGGGGAAGGGACCGCCCGCAATAAGGGCGGGGGTCCCGTGGGGGTATTAGGATGCGCCCGCCACAGTGGCGGGCGCATCATGCTTGTTTAACATTGTGGCGGGCGGTGCTCTCAGCACGATCGCCACAATGCTAAAAATGCTTGTGATGCACTTTCATACACAAAGTGGCAGGCACCGCGCGGTGCCTGCCGCATTGTGTATGCAAATGCAGGGGGGTACCATAGGTATCCCCCATGTGCACCCCCCACCTCGCCTTCACCATGTGGGCCTACAGGGGGCCCCCAAAGTGAAGACTGCTCCCTTTCCGTGGCGCCACAGCCCATGCTAATATGGCTGGCGGTGTCTGATAGACACCACCACCATAGAAACCCTTTTCCGCTCCGGCCGCAAGGCGACCGGGGCGGAAAAGCGGCGGACAGTCTTTCCGTCCGTCGCGGACCCCCCAGCCATACTAATATGGCGGGGGGTCATTCCGGGTTGGATGGCGGGCGGTTCGCCCCCGCCAGGCCAGCGGTGGCTATCGCCGGCCTGGTGGGGGTGAATCGCCCGCCATCCTAATGGGCCCCTAGTTGTAGAGAAAAAAAGTCCTTTTGTGGCTGGGACTGCTTACAGGTCATAGGGACTAACGACATTCAATTTCCCACACATGTTACACTTCAGGGGCATGAGTAGCGGCATCAGCTAAAAGGACGTGAGCGATAGTATTCCTTGCTTGGCATTAGTGCTTGTTGGGCTTACTCTGCTTCAATCCAGTTTGCACCCATTTGGCATTCTTCACTTTTGTTATTTGTTCCCTTCCTCTGTTCACTCAGGACTTAGGGTCTTATTACGATGGCCAAATGACCGCTACCGACAAGCTGTCGGTGGCGGTCTTTCGGCCATCTTACCAGGGATATCCGTCTGCCATATAACAATGGCATTTTGACGGGTGGCGGTCGGAAACACCGACCACCACGATCCCGATAGGCAGTCTCTATGCGACCTGTTTCTGACCTCACTGCAGTCCCAGAATTGCGACGGTGCCTGTCAGGTACCGCCGTAGGGATTACAATATCCCTTTCCGCCAGTTGTTCTGCAGCCGCCAACCCGCAGAAAAATGGCAGGCGGAAACGGATTTGGGGGACTGTTGCGGGCCCCCCTAAACTCATGGGCCAGGGACATAGGACCAAAAGGGAACACCTGTGGTGCCCCTTACATATCCCTGCACCATGTGGTAGGCACCCCATGGTGCCTGCCACATAGTGCAGGGATATGTGTGGGTGTCTGTTTTGGCTTGCGGCTGGTGCTGCAGAGCACAGCACCCGCCACAATGCAAAACATGGTCAATTTCCCCGTGGGACCGCCGCCTCATAGTCGGGTGGTCCCAAATACGATTGGATGGCAGGCGGCGAAAGTCCATCCGCTATCCTAATGACCCTCTAAGTTCCTTTTGGGTTGGGCTTTGGAGTGTTTCCCTTTCCTTTATCTGTTGCTGCAGTTACCATCTTCGATGACAGAAGCCTTCTCCTGAACCTACTGCCAGAATTCCACTCACAAGCAAAGATGCAATCAACCAGACCTTACTATCCTGATTGGTTGTGTAGCTGTTTCCTGGTATCTGCAGGTCTAGTCAAGATGTACCCTAATCCCTTCTCCGACAAGCCACAGTTAGTCTTTTGAATAATCACTGTACTATTGTTTGGTTAAACAAGGATACTGAAGTTTATTTACTATACAGAAATCTGATTGTTCTAGAAAGTACAAGGGAAGATCCAAAGAGTTCTGAACCCCATCATTACACCACAACACAACCTGTTTCCCTCCCCTTCCCCTTTTTCCATTGATAGTGTATTCCAGGGTTCTCCAACCTTTTCTTTAACTAGAGCTACTTATGGTAAATAAAAGTGATCTCCAGCTACTATTATTATTAGTTTTGTAATATCGACCATGTAAAATAAGATTATTTTAGTGGCCACCTCGTACAAGATTACCAGCATTGATCAACTCAATGCATCGTGCAGAGTTGTCTGCACTAATGTAAAACGTTTTTTCATTTTGGAATTCCTCTACATGGGTAATACTGGGTAGTAACAGTTGCAATACCCCACTCACCAGGTTAATCTGACTAATATTGCATGAATTATCACTCAAATATAAGTTATAAATATATTTCAGAAATCCATTTTTCTCCAAATGTCACCTTATGCAAACAAACACATTTTCATTGCAAAGACACACAATTCAATTTTGGGATACATATATTAATTCAACCAAACAACATTTTCGAATTTAGCATGCTCTGCTGCACACAGGAAAGCTACTTTCAGGTAGCTGGAGAGCTACCAGTAGCCCACGAGGTACTCGTTGGAGATGCCTGGTGTAATCCTTAGTCTCGCATAACATAGATGCTAGGCGGATGCTGTGGTGTAACCACCTCCAATCCCGAGAAACCACAACAACTCGAGTTCTGGTACTCTGTCACACATCTTTCTACGTATGCAAGGCCAACACATGGCCACACAATCGAGAACAGTGCAAAGCGCTGCAATTCACTATACACATCGAGAACAATTTGAGATGGGTCCACATCTAAAGTTGTCAAATCCAAAGCAAAATAACATTTCTACTCAATTCTTAATATATCAATTGGAATGTGTGGGAGGCAATGTCAGTAAAGCGTGCAAAATAAAATCCGCCATTTTTAAACACCCGAAGGCTGTGAAAAATAAAGGAGCATATTAGCAAGAACCTTGTTAAAATTAACGCCCTTTTAGCGGCAGGAAACTGCCGCAAAAACGGCGATAATGGGCTTGCTAATGTGCGTTTTAGAATTCCAATAGAAGCCCAGGTGAGATGTGCAGGACATCTAGATTTATAATATTCTGTGTTTAAACACTCCTATAATCTGCAGAGTTTATTTCTCTCCCGCATTACGTTTTATGGACTGTACAATGCGGGAAAAAACAATAGGTGGTGACAGAACAAGAACGCATGTGTAAATGCAGTTGTACTATGTTACCAAGTTGAAATCTCTCATTTCAAACAAAGATAAAAAAACTGTGCTCTCATCTGCTCTAAAAAAAGTTTTAAACTGTGATGACGTTCCTCTTCAGCACTCTTTTCACTCTGCTGTATGTACCCATTGCATCTCCTTCACTTCACCATCCACACACATACTGACTTACCTGGAAGCATTCAGCCGCGGCCCGTGGAGGGAGTTACGGTGGGGCAGGGAGGCGGGGAAGGGGAGGGGCAGGGTGGAGGGTGCTAAAAACCGGCAAATGGTTAATTGCAGGTAAATACACAATTTAATTAATAAAACGAAATTCGTAGCACGTACTGCATCGCAAAATGCGATGCTGGGCATGCTACAAAATTCGTTTTATTAATTCAATTGTGTACTTACCTGCAATTATCCATTTGCCGGTTTTTAGCACCCTCCACCCTGCCCCTTCCCCTCCCCGCCTCCCTGCCCCACCGTAACTCCCTCCACGGGCCGCGGCTGGAAGCATTGCATTTTCTTTTTCTTCCGTTCTATCAACATTTGAACAACTGTGTAACTCCTACACACGCTTTTGAGTAGAATCACAATAACAATTGACACACGGAACGACTTTTCTATGCCTTTGAAGAGAGGCTAAGGATTGCAGAATACCTTTTATGACCCACTTACTGGCACGATGAAGAATTGGCACTACTTTCAGCCTCAACTTCAGAGTTCTCAATGATGCCCCTTCATAAACACTCAGGGGCAGATTTACAAGCCCCCTGCTCCACTTTTGCGTCACTTTTCTCATGTTAAAAGTGATGCAAAAGTGGCGCAACGGGCTTGTAAATCTACCCCTCAATCTCACAATAGAAAAATAATACCATGGAAGAAGCAAAGAATCTTTGAAAGTGTACGATTAAGTTAAACAAGTAAATGTGAACAGGGACTGCATCGCTGACATGGATTACTTTTATGTATTTTCCAGCCAATGTTCTGAAACTGATCAGTGTTTTTCCTGTAAAGTTAAAGGCATTTACATATAGGGCTTGAGAGGGACCTGTTTCAATCTCATTCTCAGTTATTAATTACTGTCAGGTTTGAGACCCAGATGGATTTGCTCATCCTAAATATATGAAGAGGCAGAGTTATAAATAAACAGCCAGAAAGACACAGACACTTGGGTCTTTATACATCTATAGAAAGAAACACATAAATAGATTCTATTATTTTCTATTTCATTCTATTCTATTCTGCTCTATTGGATTTGTAAAGTGTATTGCTACCCAAAGGCTTCCCAGTACTAAGAACAAACCAACACCAACCCATAATGTATCTGCATACATGGACTGAGAGGAGCAGCTAATTGATATACAGCCAAGTTTTCAGAGATTTTTTAAAAGTGGATTCTTAGTTCATTTGGCACAACCTAATCGGCAAAGAGTTCCATAACTTAGGGGCCAGATACGCAAACAAATGGCCTCCACATCTTGCTCTGAGGATTTTTGGAACCATCATGAGATGTGCGTTTGCATTCTAGGGGTGTAAGGGTTAACTAGAGATTGTAGTAGCTGAGGGCATTTACTGTAATAGGCCCTATGAGCAATACAGAGGGCCTTGATCTGCATCCGCTGTTCAATCGGGAGCAAGGACAGGTCTGCCAGCGCCCTTTTTCACTGACTGATTCCTAGGGACATTTAAAAGGAGGCAGGCTGCCACATTTCGTACGACCTGTAGCCTTTTAAGTATGCAGTAATGGGAGCCAAAATACAGGGAGTTAATGTTGTCCAGGCGAGAAATTACCAGTGACATGAAGCTTGTATGACTAGCCTTCTGGAAAAGAGAGGGAGGAGATCTAGCACTTTCTTGAGCATTCTGATTATACCATATGCACATTTGCATATATATATTTCAATGAAATAAAGTGGTGCTCTGCTCTGAAACCCCCCCTTGTGGCCTCTGATCTTTTTCTAGGAAGGGATTTTCAGTGATACATACTGTGCTAGCCAGAAGCACAGCACAGATGGCCCTGCAGTGACAAGAGACCCGGGATTCAACTGGCGCCACGTTGTGAGCAGCGATTTTCGAGACCGAGGAATCGGTATTCCCGGAGTCCGCCTGAAACTTCAAGGAAGCTTTGATTGGACTGAGGTATTTGATCTCGAAGGGGCACACAGTCTCGCATTTGACGGCCCCCACTCATTGTGCACCTTGGGGCAACAGGCTACTGCAGTCAAGCAAGGGGACCCAGGGCTGACACCCTTGTTTCAGCGGACCCTTGATCCTCCAGACTCACCTGCGGTTCGCACCCGTCCCATGACGTTTCTCACTCCCCCACGCCACCAACCCGACTTTGCCAACACAGTGCTTGCTGGGAATTGAAGTTCATCTCATTTCACCATGAACTTCAGCTGGTATGCTGATTTCTTGAGGGGGAGGAGACTCAGGTGCTTACAAGTGATTTAGACAGGAGGAGTCAATTTGGGCGTTCTTAACAGCAAAGGGCGCCGAAGAAGGCTACCACGCCGAAATGCATCCGCCGCCGCTGGGGTTTCAATGAAATAAAGTGGTGCTCTGCTCTGAAAACCCCCCTTGTGGCCTCTGATCTTTTTCTACGAAGGGATTTTCAGTGATATATATATATATATATATATATATATATACATATTAATATATATATAAATATATATATATTTTATGTTGCCTAACGCGTTTCGAGTCTCCTGACTCTTGATCAGAAGCACTCTCGGCATTGCGGAACAGCCGCAAATCACGGCGATTTTGTATCCCTCCAGTGGGAAATCAGAGGTGTGTTCATTTTACAATGTGCCGTGCACTATGGGATTCGTAGTGCTGTTGTCAAAATTCTTACCCTTCAGTGGGTTTGTTCCGCAGATGTTTTCCTTAATTTATTGATTACAACTCTCTGGTGGGCTTGTAACATCGCAAACCAGTATATTTACAAATCCGATGTGACCGCAGCGAGGCAGCGAACAGTTCTATGCCTCTGCGGCTCCATATTTGCATTTCAAATACGGTGCAGACCTTCACAGCGGGACAGTCGTCAACATGTATCCAAGATTTGTCCAAAAACGAAGGCGCACTCATGTGATCACGGCCCGAGTTGGGGTCGAGGCGTGTAATGACTGACATGCTGGGCACTTAATAAACACTATTTGAAATTACACCAAGAACTTTGGGTCCACTCTTCGTCTTCTTTGCAAGAAATTGAGCAGCCGAGGTGCTGTTTGTGGCGAATTTAGTGGACACTAATATCACCCAAAAACATAAAAAAATCGAGTTTGCTAGATATATAGGCCCTAATTAAAAGCACAGAAATTCGAGTTTGGTTTTACTTAACGCATCAAATAATGATCAGATGCGTTAAATAACCCAACGGTTGTTAAATTTGGCTGTCAAACCTGCCAAAATGTAATAGGGGAAACATCGTATTTACGTACCATGTGGATTTTGGTGTGATTAATACCAAAATACGCATATTATTCCCCAACAACTTGTAATAGGTGCTATTGATCGTACCCGTTAAATAACGTACCTGAGGGTGCTGTTATGTACCAGGTGCGATAAATAGCTCCTTTACTTGTAATCAGTCCCACACAATTTAGAGTAGTAAATGTTAAATATTCTAACAAATTATTATAATGGAAAGTAAATAAATTCCACTAATTACTTAATACTATATATATAAACATATATTTATATAAACCCACACACATATATATAGTAACATAATTAAGTAAAATGTATATTTTACAGTATATTAATTTAGATAGACAGACAGTTGGATAGACAGACAGACGGATAGAAAGATAGATAGATAGATAGATAGATAGATAGACAGACAGATAGATAGATAGATAGATAGATAGATAGATAGATAGATAGATAGATAGATAGATAGATAGATAGATAGATAGATAGATAGATAGATAGATAGATAGATAGATAGATAGATAGATAGATAGATAGATAGATAGATAGATAGATAGATAGATAGATAGATAGATAGATAGATAGATAGATAGATAGATAGATAGAATGTTTGGGACTTTAATTGCACAAAATGCAATGTTATATGCAGGACATATTTCACTGTTGTTTGGGTATACTCATTTATTTCTCAAGTCATTCAAGGGTCTGGTGATATTTACAAACTACTTGGCTTCAGCCTGGCGGTTTATGATGTAACCAGAATGCTCAGTCACAATATTGAAACCACATTACATTGTCATCCATAATGTATGGTCTCTCGCTAAACAATATGCACATATATAGCCACTGTGTAGTTATACATGAGTTAGAGTTACTATAGGAAGAGTGTTTTTTGTTTTGCTAGCAACTTTGGTGTAGTTTGAAAAATCTTCACCAAACTTTCCAAAAAAAAGACCATCCACCTCAGAACCTTCCCAGAACCTTTCAGAGTGATTTGTCAAGCAGGGGTAGGAAAAAAGGGGGTCCAAAAGCACTTTTTCCCCATGCATTTTCCACAGGAAAAATTAGACAAGAATACAGAGAAAACGACTGAACAGAATTCCAGAAGTGAAAGTGGAAATATTTGCAAGGCCATTAGAACTGTGCAATTCTGAAGCTGCGGTATTTTTCACATAGCTATGAATTTGCTGCATTTGCCACAAAATCCACCATTCACTACCTGATTTGCAGATTTTAACAAACAAAATTGTTTCTAGCTTAAACATAGCAAAAGTTACTAAAACTGTGCAGTCACGTGTTGCTGTGCAAAGGAAGGCACTTTGCAAAAGTTAACTGTTCACCTTTCTGTTCCTTATTGCTGTATTTTGGTTTTATGACATGAAAACTTTGTCCAGGCAGCGTTAAAATGTATAAGAATGACATGAACTAACACTATCACAAATTGTGCCACATAATTTACATTTTCTGTCACATAATTTACTAAACCCCTGCCACGTAATTTGGTCCTCCTTGTGTGCGTAATTCTGGTGGCCCAGATTATACTCGAGGAAGTTAAATTTATGTTGAAAAAACATCAGAAATTCAAAACAGGGAAGTTCGCCAGTTATACATAAATGACCTATGTATGACTTGCACCGCCATAAATTTCGGATGTCATGAGTGTGTAATATGTGAGGTCATAAGCAAAACATCAGAGCCGTGAAAGTTATACTTATGTCAGTTATATTTGACCGGCAAATTTCCCTTTTTTTTTTTTTTTAAACAGTAGTGATTTTTCAGTGAATTTCTGAGGTATTTTAGCCTACTAATCTGACTACCTTCCTCATATATATATATATATATATATATATATATATATATATATGTGTGTGTGGTAGCCGAAACGTGTCTAAGTGTACTCTAAACCCAATAAAAACTGGGTAATTTGCTCCAGTGGGTGCTGGTGAATTTCTACCTTGAAGCTGGGATATAGTAGCTCAATTCTCGTCTTCGCGCACAAAGCACCCGCCGGCGAGTGAAGGGATACAGGCGAGGTTTAGCAGCAAGATATATATATATAAGTCTCAAGCCCGCCTCGGAGACCAAGGGAAGAAGTCGGTCAGTAGCGAGGTCAGTCGGACCTCGTATTGGGCTGCGGACACTGTTCTAAAGCCCCTGTCACATTGACTCCTGGAATCAGAGGCGGAGGTGTCACGGGGAGACGGAGGAGGTTTTAATTTGGACATTGAAGCCGGGAATCGCATCAGCACGATGTTGGTGTGTCCCAGGGCGCACTCTGGCCATCTTCCCGTATGGACGCACTGGGGTATGTAACAGCAATCCATCCCCCAGCAACAACCGCCAGGGACTCTCTACGGGGGTCTCTGGGATATGTAGTTTCCTAGAACACAATGGAGGCTACACAGGTGTGCTGAGTTGAACTACAGGGGGCGGTGCGAACTTGAAACAGAAAGTTTTAAGAGAGGTGGAACTGTGGCTAGGGTGCATACTTACCTGTGGAGGCTTTGGGCGCTGAAGACGGCGATACATCAGCCAGAAATGCATCCGCCATGTATGTACAATAAAAGCCTCCAAACCGTCTCCCCGAGGGTCTCTGTTCTTCTTTATCTTGAAGGAGTTTCTTTGCATATATATATATATATATATATATATATATATATATATATATATATATACATACACAAAAGTAAGGAACATACATGATGTCTTATATATATACATATATATATATATATATAGAGAGAGAGAGAGATACATACACATACACACACACACACATTGATGTATGTAAGATGCACAGTTGCATTAAAAAATTGTAAAGCAAGCTGATCTATCACACGGAAAATAGAAAACCGTGGCACCCGGGAATGGAAACGGCACACCACTCTTTATTTTTTATGTATGTCTTAGACAAACTCAGTGTGAAAGCAAACGCTATAAAAATAAAGCTTTACTCCAAAGCATGAGAAGTTGTGATACCAAACGACCCAGCTCCTGGGAATAGACCTGAGGGCAATGTGATTACAAGGATGTTATCTCCTCCTGAAAGTCAGGATAAACTCTGCGTCCTTCACTGCCCTGCAGTGCGGAGGGAGACTTTGGGGAGGAGTGCTGAAGCACGGCGGAAGCAGCAGAAGGAGCGCGCGCAACCAATCACATTCGCTAATGAGTGAAATTGATTTGCTGGCATACATTATGTGCAGCCTTAAATTACACCTTGTGCATCCCAATGTGGCGCTGCAAAAATCTCCGTGAAAAGATTAACGAATGGGAATTTATGCAGAAAATAAATTGCGTGAGCAAAGGTACAAAGTGTGCACTCTGAGGAGGTGTAATCCTGCTCTGATTAAGCTCTAAGCAGTCCTGGATAGAAGAGGTCCTACATTATTAAGAGGGTGTGAATCATTCCCTGTTTTTGTGTGAAATCTCAAGTTGTAAAGCTGTTGGGGCTGGCATAGTTAGTCAGAAAATTCAGTAGCTGTATCTCCAGTGGTATACGTCGCACTGGATTTATTTGCCATCGTATTCTATACTATATCTTTGATGTTGTTGGCCAATAGTCACTTTGAGAGATTCATTATTCTCCAAGAAGGTGAAATGTTGGGTCTACTGACGAAGTGGACTAATACATCTAGTGCAGGAACTTGTTTTTGTCTCGATGCTCTCAGGTTAAAAATCCATTACATCCGCTACGCCTCTTCGCCTCAAGAAGTGGGTAAAATGAGCACTATTAAGGGCTTGTTCCATGTGAGCGGCAATCCTACATCGGTCATTTTGCATCCAAAATTACTAATAGAAGCAAGTGAGAGAGCACAAATCTGAAAAAATGTAGAAGTGCACCATATTTACAAGCACGTTGTATTAGTTCAGAATAGAATACACAAGAGTGTCAAAACTATAGAGTGAAGATATATATATGAGTGTTTAATTAGAATAGGGATACATATATCAGTGTGAAAAACTAATGTAGAGATTTGTAGAAATGTTAGGATGATGTTAGAGTCTCACGTTATGGGGCTGTGTGAAAAAGAAATGTAATTCTGCAAACCATGGAAATGTGTAGGCCACATGGCATTTCACAAGAAACGAAAGATGCTGCTACACTTTTAAGTAACTTGGATTCTAATGTCATTTTACTGCAAAGTATTATTAATCATAGAATTGAAATGTTTTAAATAGATGTGTTACATTATAGTAATGTGTGTTAGTTAGAATACTGTTTAAACAAAGAAATTAAATGTGCTTAGTGTAGAGGCCCGTTTCATGTAATTTAGTAGGCCTAAATAGATAAAGTTGCTTCTTTGATCTGTATGTGCTCGTTAGAGAAAAGTCGTGCTAGACACTAACTGTGAATCCTGTTACATGGTTTACGAATTAGAGATATGGTGGAGGCCGGAATTTGGGGCCCACAGAGAAAGTGTCTTTTGCAGGTGCGAGGGGGTTTAATCAGGAAAATGATGAATAGGCTTTGTTCAGAGACGCCTGGCACAGGCCTGTAGGAGTCTTCAGGAATTTCTAGGGGGTACCGTCTTGCCGGAGAGAAGCCTGGGAAGCAAGGTCAACTTTAACGAAGGGTCCCGAGGAGTACCAGCATGGAAGTTGCCGCCAGAACCAACACCACGTGAGAGGCGTCTCCAGGGGCGTTCCTATTGGAAAAGTGATTTTGTATTAGGGACAGCACCCCGGGGTGGAGTTAGAGCAGTTGATCTGAGGAACCTAAGAGAGCGGATGGGTAGGCAGATAGGGAACTGCAAGACTTCCACTTTGAGACAAAGGCTAAGGGAAGTGTGTGATCTTCTTTGGAAGTCACCACGGCTGACACCTTTTTAGGTAAAGATCTTGTTAAGTAGGGATGTCACTTAGTCTAGTGTAGGGACAGACTAACCTGTATTTTCCTTTCTGTAAATGACTCTCAAGTTGCAACTCGTAGCTATTCTCGCAACTTTAATGACCTTTGAGCTGATCTTGGTAATTCTATTCTGTCGACTACGAGCATTTAGAGATTTTATGTTTATCTTGACACCTGTTTATCTTTTGAACCTCATTCTGAGGTGCTTGTATCTCCAGATAGCTTTGGTTTTATAATAAACTTTTAAACCTTTTCCAGTGGTAAGTGGTTCTTTAGAGTGGTGTAAGTTCTTTCTTGATTAACCTAGTAGTGGATTGCCTTTTACTCAATGACAGGTACCAACGATTTAGTCGACCTGAAGTGGGATCTGGATTAACGACAATAGGCCAGAAATCCCGCGTTAGCAGTTGGTAGCAGAGGATGGTTATTCTTTCACGGAGGTGGAAGTAGGTGGGGCTCAGGAAAGGACAGAACTAAGCATGATGTTAGAAACTGTTGATACTTGGGAAGATTTGAAACAAATGCAAGACAATGCACCTGAATCTGAGAAGCAGGCATGGGAAACAGCAGGTTGTGTGAGAAGCGAAATGGACTTTTGGGTTTCAGCAGATGGAAGGGCAGTGTTACCCGAGGAGTTAGCGAGTCCAATGGCACGACAGATACATGGTCCAGTGCATTTGGGAAGAGATGCCATGCTGAGGGTGTTCAGGCAGACTTGGTATTGCCCAAAATTTAGGATTGCAGCAGAAGCAGTGTGTAAGCGATGCGTTACTTGTCAGCAGTTGAATATAGGGAAAAGAACACCAGTTACACTGAGTCACATTGGGAGGTCTGGGGGGCCCTTCAACAGAATGCAATTGGATTTTATTGAAATGCCAAAAGTCAATCGCCTTAGGTATGTTCTGGTGGTAGTATGCATATTTTCCAGATGGGTTGAAGCATACCCTACACGCAGGTGCGATACACTCACAGTAGCAAAGTTGTTGCTTAGAGAGTTGATACCGCGCTTCGGGGTGCCTGCCTCTCTGGAATCGGACAGAGGAACACATTTTAACAGCGAAGTTGTGAAGATGCTTTGCTCTGCATTGAACATTGATCAGAAATTGCATTGTAGCTATCGACCAGAGGCTTCAGGTATCGTGGAGCAGATAAATGGGACGCTGAAATGTCGAATTGCTAAAGTATGTTCATCAACTTCCTTAAGTTGGCCTGATGCTCTTCCTTTGGTCCTTATGAGCATGCGTAGCACACCCGACAGGAGGACAGGTCTCTCTCCACACGAGGTGCTGATGGGGAGGGCAATGAGACTTCCAACTGTCCCAACAACCGCATTGTTGAACATTACAGATGACCTGATCCTGGATTATTGCAAGGGGTTGTCTGACGCCATTCATTCTGTGTCTCTTCAGGTACAGGCCGCAGAAGTTCCATCTTCAAGAGATCAATGCCACGACCTGTGTCCAGGTGACTGGATAGTGGTGAAGAAGCACGTCCGGAAGAACTGCTTAGACGTGCGCTGGAAAGGACCTTACCAGATCATCTTAACGACGAACACTGCCGTGAAGTGCGGAGGGCTGCCAAATTGGATCCACGCTTCCCATACTCGAAGAGTTCCAGCACCCCTTGAAGAAACAGCTCCTCTCACAGACGAAAATCCAGTTGTGGAGGAAGAATCACAAGAGGGGATCAGTCAAGCTGTGAGGGTGTCTGAGGAAGTGGGGAGTGTCACAGATCCAGAAGAAGAAGAAAGACAGAACGGCAGTGAAACTGAAGTTGCCACTGAAGGAGAAAGCTGCTGTGAAAACAACTCAGACGCAGAACAAGTTCAGAGTGATCCAGAACTGAGTGAACGGACAAGAAATAGGAGAACAAGGCGTGGAGCAGCTACCTGGCCTGAAAGAAAAAGGAGGCCAAGCTTGAAGCCAGCTCGAGAGGAAACTCTTGCTCCTATATCCGAAGACTCAGATCCAGAAGAAAGTGCACGAGGACAAGAACAGGAAGGTCCGAGAAGATCAAGGAGGGTGCGGGTGCCTTGCAGAAGATACGCTACTCCTGAGTGGACCTACCTCGCTACAGATGTCTGAAGCACGCAGAACTGGGAGGGTGAGGAAAGTGACCCTGACCAGAACTGACCCAATTATAACCGTGGAAGTAGAGTTGCTGATACCAGGAGCGGAGTTCGAAGGGCTGCTGACACTCAACATCGTCTATCCTCCTCTTCTGAGCGGAATAAGAGAATTGATCCTAAACACAGTTGAGTTTCCGTGTTGCTGTTCAAGGTGTCCAATACTTGAGGGAATCCTTCTTCGTTTGGAAATATTCGAGCAAGTGGTGGGAGTTCTTGGAACACGCATAATTTCGGATTGCTAAAGACATTGCAAAGAACTTTGTAAATACAGATTGAGAGACAACCTAGCGTCACGAAGAAGAAGAAGAAATTAGGGATTTCATTTTAGAGGATGGAGAAGGACTAAGGTTGTCTATTGCTACAGAACTCAGAGACTGTTTTGCGGAGGGGATTTTCAGCTTCCAGGTGTGGTTCGAAAGATTGAAGAAGCAAAGAAAAGAGACTTTGTACTGTGAAAGAAAACCAGAGCTACACTGTCTTGAGACCATGGAGGCTGGCAACCCGAACCGCAGGGCAAAATGCATAATAGGTACACTTTTAGTGGTAGTGATTTCTCTTATAGTTTTAGTGGTTACTGTATCATATGTAGTGGGACATGAAAATGATGTGAAAATAGAAAAGGAAGCAAAGAGTGTATCAACACAGAAGCCTCCTACGGCTGGCAAACAGGGGGAAAACACAGCGAAAGAGAAAGCTTTGTTAGATGCTGAGATTAAGAGATTACATGCAGACGAATCACAGGGGAATTTTAAATCAAATGCTTATGCCAAATTGCTTTATGAATATATTGATGTCATGGAGGCGAAGAACTGCTATGTCTGCATGCAGTTGCCAGCCTCTGTAGATGAAGGCATCAGGTATCATCATCTTCCATTGACCTATGGAATCTCATGTAGTTTGTTGCTGAGCATATTTTATGAACGTGAGGGGTTTGAGTATTACTTCTCGAACTTTGACTCGATATTGCCAGAGGTGCCAAATTATAAGCACCTCAATAAATGGGATTATTACAAGAGTGAAGACAGGTTACAGAAATTTTTCCTTCCATGGAAAACATTAGATACTTCACATGCCCGAAGAAATAATTTGACTTGTAAAGTGTCCGAAATTGAGAAAAGGTTTATAGGGCAGGTGGATGATCGATATAGAAGACAAAAGGTCCTAAAAGCTTCAGGACAGTGGAAAACAGATTGGACCGAGGAAGAAAGGGCACACCAAAGAAAGGGTAGCAATGGTACAATAGCTTTAGACCGAGAGAAAAGGGGAAAGCTGTGTATACACAGAAGTCAAACATATTATGAGAATGTGTTTGTGGGAGAAGTCAGTTGTGAACATGCTTTCCAACTGGAGTATTACTCCAAAGATTTCCTAAAGGAAATGCAGGCGATTCCGAATGTGTATTTTGTTTGTGGAAGAAATGCATACGTGAAACTACCAGATAATTGGTATGGATCATGTTACTTAGCAATTGTCTTCCTCAAAATATACCATGCTGAGGACTTGGAAACCAAAAAGAGAGGAAAACAAACTAGAAGAAGAAGGGATGTAAGCACTGAGGAGGTAGTTGGAGATGTATTTGGTGCTATGTTTCCTATTTTAGGGATAGCACTAAATGATGTTAAGATAAGAAGATTGGCAACAGTTGTAGATAGACTATCCGCCAGTACTGCTAGATCTTTAATGCTGGTGGAGGGAGAGATGCAATCGATAAGGGCAATGGTTCTTCAGAACCGACTTGCTCTAGACGTTCTGTTGGCCAAAGAGGGAGGAGTCTGTAAGGCTTTGAAGGTCCAGGAATGTTGCACTTACATTCCAGACAATTCAAAACCTCTAGAAAAGTACATTCGAAACATTACTGAAATACACCATGAGATAGAGGATTTGACAAAGGTAACAGTATGGGAAAAAGTAGGTCAAGGAATGGGTAAAGTTGGAGGTTGGTTTGCCAACCTGGGAAAGAATATCATTTGGTACATATTGAAACCTATCATCATAATAGTGATTTGTGTAATCGCTTTGTGGGGATTGGTGAGACTGTACAAATGGTATAGAGCAAACAGGTTGCAGAGATCCATGCGAGAGCAGGGAAGGAGATTAGCTGCGATGCAGGAGAATCAGTACCGGAGTCTGAGGGCTCTAGAGGAGATGAAACGAGGGAATATTGCAACGACTTCAGTTTGATACTCTATACCTTAGAGAGGGTGTTGTGATGATGATGACTACTGGAAGTCATCAAAGGGGGGATTGAGAGAGCACAAATCTGAAAAAATGTAGAAGTGCACCATATTTACAAGCACGTTGTATTAGTTCAGAATAGAATACACAAGAGTGTCAAAACTATAGAGTGAAGATATATATATGAGTGTTTAATTAGAATAGGGATACATATATCAGTGTGAAAAACTAATGTAGAGATTTGTAGAAATGTTAGGATGATGTTAGAGTCTCACGTTATGGGGCTGTGTGAAAAAGAAATGTAATTCTGCAAACCATGGAAATGTGTAGGCCACATGGCATTTCACAAGAAACGAAAGATGCTGCTACACTTTTAAGTAACTTGGATTCTAATGTCATTTTACTGCAAAGTATTATTAATCATAGAATTGAAATGTTTTAAATAGATGTGTTACATTATAGTAATGTGTGTTAGTTAGAATACTGTTTAAACAAAGAAATTAAATGTGCTTAGTGTATAGGCAAGTTTCATGTAATTTAGAAGGCCTAAATAGATAAAGTTGCTTCTTTGATCTGTATGTGCTCATTAGAGAAAAGTCGTGCTAGACACTAACTGTGAATCCTGTTACATGGTTTACGACTTAGAGATATGGTGGAGGCCGGAATTTGGGGCCCACAGAGAAAGTGTCTTTTGCAGGTGCGAGGGGGTTTAATCAGGAAAATGATGAATAGGCTTTGTTCAGAGACGCCTGGCACAGGCCTGTAGGAGTCTTCAGGAATTTCTAGGGGGTACCGTCTTGCCGGAGAGAAGCCTGGGAAGCAAGGTCAACTTTAACGAAGGGTCCCGAGGAGTACCAGCATGGAAGTTGCCGCCAGAACCAACACCACGTGAGAGGCGTCTCCAGGGGCGTTCCTATTGGAAAAGTGATTTTGTATTAGGGACAGCACCCCGGGTGGAGTTAGAGCAGATGATCTGAGGAACCTAAGAGAGCGGATGGGTAGGCAGATAGGGAACTGCAAGACTTCGACTTTGAGACAAAGGCTAAGGGAAGTGTGTGATCTTCTTTGGAAGTCACCACGGCTGACACCTTTTTAGGTAAAGATCTTGTTAAGTAGGGATGTCACTTAGTCTAGTGTAGGGACAGACTAACCTGTATTTTCCTTTCTGTAAATGACTCTCAAGTTGCAACTCGTAGCTATTCTCGCAACTTTAATGACCTTTGAGCTGATCTTGGTAATTCTATTCTGTCGACTACGAGCATTTAGCGATTTTATGTTTATCTTGACACCTGTTTATCTTTTGAACCTCATTCTGAGGTGCTTGTATCTCCAGATAGCTTTGGTTTTATAATAAACTTTTAAACCTTTTCCAGTGGTAAGTGGTTCTTTAGAGTGGTGTAAGTTCTTTCTTGATTAACCTAGTAGTGGATTGCCTTTTACTCAATGACAGGTACCAACGATTTAGTCGACCTGAAGTGGGATCTGGATTAACGACAATAGGCCAGAAATCCCGCGTTAGCACAAGAATTGTTGATATTGGTTTGCAGAATTTCTTCCTCCCTGAAAAATGAGGAATTACTGCTGCATTCAGTGTTGCTGCACCTTATTCCACATTTTTGATCTGTTTCCACTCAGAGATGTCACCAGCTTTTAGCTGGAAGGGATAGCACAGAAAAGTGCACTTTTCTACTAAGAGTTGTAATCCCAATTTGACCGGTAGCCCGGGTTGCTACAGGCTGAATCAGGATTACCTTCCCACTCTGACTCAAGCCCCTAGAAGGATAACAATGTGCACATGTTATATGTCAACAACCACAACCCCCTCGGGCTGAACACACCTTGGTATATATGTTAGGCAATCTTATTTAATGTTATGTTATAAGCATTTTTAGAACACATTCCCATCTTTTGTTTGCTGGGCGCCTTTTATGATTCTCTGATTCTTGTTGATTAGAGTCAAAGTGGATTATTGATATACTTCTCGATGTGTTTTGTTCTGCCTATAGTTGAGTCATATTGGCTGGAGGTCAGAAAGATTTAAATGGACTAATATATTGTTTAGTGATGGATTATACTGGACAATGGCTGGCTAGATCCAGTTGAGTGTCAGTGAGCGGAATTATATTCATAGATGTCTCACTGATGAGCTTGAGGGACTGTGACGCGTTGCATTGAGTACTAAAAGTCTTTGAGAGATGGTCTTTGGCTAACAGTTGTTCACAGTTTACACTGCCTAAGGGCTGTGATAATAAACTGATCTTTAGCACTGAATCTCTGAACCTGCAGAGAGAGCGTTTTCATGGAAGATTGTCATAGTCTCTTCCTTGATTTTGGGGTGAAATCCTTTGATTAATCATGTGGGGCTGTGAGATCTGTCATGGAAATGAATCTACTCAAAGTACGTTTTCATGCAATGTATTCCAATTTTTCTTTGACCACTATGGGCCCAATTACGACTTTTGGCTGAGCGGTGGCGGGGTGGTGCAAACCGCTGAGCCACTACTCCGCCCGCCAATTTAGTACTTTCTGTGAATTGGCAGGCAAGCTGCATGGCGGTTCCCCCTGCAGTGCTCTTTCGAAGGTGGTGGTGCCTTGTTCAAAGGCAGAGCAATGGGAACACCTTACAAGGTTCCTGCGCAGCACAAACTCGAAAGTCCATGCTGTGCAGGAACCTATGTGAATGCATACTGGGGGCAAATGCTATGCCCCACTCTGTGCATCCACATGCGGTGGAGGCACAGGGCTTTGTTTTCTCTTTGCCACGGTTTTCGTGGCGGTGGAACTACCATGAAAACCCTGGCAGAGAGGAAATTCAGAATATGCTTGGCGGGACCATGGGGGTCCCGCCAAGCATATTACGGTCTCTGACCGCTGCTCCAACTTCAGGGAACAGTGTTTCCCTGGCGGAGCCAGCGGTCCCTGGGTGGTCCGACTGCCCAGGTCGTAATCGGCGATCGAACCGCCGGTGCACCGGTGGCTGGACCGCTGCTGCGCCACCACAAGTCTGGCGGTCCTCGGACCACCAGAATCATAATAGGGCCCTATGTGTTTTTAATTTTAACCTTTGTAAAACGCTTGAAGTGAAGTATACATATATCCTCCAAGGAAGAGACATAAATTAAAGAAAGATATATATTGACTGGGACAAGAAACCTCTGGGTGACTTGAAGGGACATGGAGGCGGGACAACTGAAGCTGCGACTGCTTTCCTTCTTAATAATCCTAATACCAATGCTTGAGGACAGGAATGATGCAACGGATTTATACTGCTCCAGGCAAAATACTATTTTGCCGCCTGGCTCCTTATACCATAAAAAGACCATTTCAGTAATTTGGCGCCACAGCTAGAAGGCGTTACCAGACTGCTGCCCTTGCACAGCTTATCTACAGGCTTGGTTGGGGGCAGCAAAAACGTTGGAACAATTCCACTCAGCCTCTTGTGCACTTGGTGTGAATACTCAGAGGCCCTCATTGTCAGCTTTCCATCTTTGCACTAAAAAGACTAAAACTGATTCCTGATGTATTACAGTCCCCTGGGAATTCCAGTGGAGTTAACAGGACACACCCAAACAACCAGTAGAAAAATTGTGGACCTAAAATACTCTGGTATGCTGTTCCAAGATGTGATTGACAATGTATCAAGTCATTGGCTGAAGGTTCTAGAACAAATCAAGCCAATGGCTGAATGGGACTGGTCTAAGGCCCATTAAATTATGTGTAGCATATAGGTCTGCCATGAGAAGCGCAAGTGCCATATATGGTAAACCGAAAAATGGCAGGCAGCGTGAAGACTGACAAGGTTATCAATCAACTTTTTATATATGTATATATATATATATATATATATATATATATATGTATATATATATATATATATATATATATATATATATATATATATATATATATATATATATCCTTGCTCCTACTGCACTTAGTGTGGCCGCTTCCGACATACCCCTGTACCACAGAGGAAGGCGTATGCCGAAACGCGTCTGGTGCGTTTGAAAGTCTCAATAAAATCTTTGACTTTTCCCCTGCGAGTGCTGTGTCTCTTTGAATGAGGAAAAGGGGCGAGGAGCGTTATATATATATATATATATATTAATTTTTTTATTATTTGTTTGTTTATTTATTTATTATGTTTCTGCGCATATAACCTAGAATAAAAGTTGTGCTTTGTTTAAAACTGAGTCTAAAACGTGCTACCCTGATTCCAATATAATGGAAATTACAACATTTATTAAATGGCTGCCCAGCTGCTGGTTTTCACAGACGGTCACATGGAGGCGGGCAGCCAGAGACTCATCCTGTACAAGGGAGACCTTGCCTCCTATTAAAGCCATAAGGATTGTTCAGGATCACTCTTGATGAACAGGATACGCCACCTCCTTTCTTCTAAACACTTTAGCTCATTAAAAACACTTTAGCTGATCCATGCCTCGTACGGGCATCTTACTCGCCGGACACACATATATTACGCACCTAAAGCGGACATTGTTTTAGTGGATCCGCCTCTGCTTGCGACTACAATAGTTAAAATAACAGTAGTTGAAGAAATGTCAAGTGTGTTTCTAATATGGCTGCCACCAGGCTCCCTATTGTCATGAGCTCCAGAATGCAATCTTTTTGTGCGTTCTCACTTGCATATTTACAATCCTCTTGCAAGCTTATTAGCTATTGAATTGGCTAGTCCCCCTTGACGTTCTGAGTCCATCAGCCACATAAACATGCCCTTGGCAAACAAAAAACAATATCCAGGAATGAGACAAGGCAATCACAGAGACAATTTTGTCATGGTCTGTGTGTTTCGGCAAACCTTTGGGAAATATCAGCTGTTTATTTTTTAAACCGGTCCTATTTGCTTTTTATTTCACACTTAAATGGTTTCTATATTTATATTTCTGAAAGCATTTCCCCAAGTCATCCGGTGACTGTGCTGGGCTAATGAGGTGCAGCTAATGAGGTGTAAACTGAGCCAAGGTCAACACCGCCTGGAGGTTACCTCGGCTGCTAGCCTCCAGTAGCTCCCCGTGCTGGTGTCGCCATGTCTTGAGGAAGGGGCGGGTCGCACAGAAGATTACAAATGGGCAAGAACTCAAATACCCATTTTATTTCAGGCTAGTGGAAGGATTTTTGTAAATTATATTTTATTGGCTGTCAGTCCCCAAAAATAAAATGCAAGGTCAAATTATTTGATATTGAAGGCCTATGCGGACTGCTAGGCCCATATAATCACTGATCTTACTGCTTGCTACATGTCTAGATGACCATTCAGTCAATCAATCAAGGGTTGGTAAAGCACAACTACTCACCCGTAAGGGTCTCAAGACGCTGGGGGTAGGTGGGGGCCAGATCCGTCAAAGTGCTGGGGTCATTGGAAGAGCCAGGTCTTGAGGTCCTTCATGAACTGGGGTAGCGTGGGAGAAAGGCTGAGGTGCAGGGGCAGGGTGTTCCAGGTCTTGGCAGCGAGGAAGGATAAGGGCTTTCCCCATGCTCTGGTCTTATGGATCTGTGGGACGGTGGACAGGGCAAACTGGGCGGAGGAGGTGTCTTTTGGGTGTATGGAAGGAGAGGCAGCTGTTCAGGTATGCTGGTCCGGCATTGTGGAGGGCCTTGTAAGCGTGGGTGAGGAGTTTGAGGTTCTTCTTCTGTCTGACAGGAGCCAGTGGAGTTCGCTGAGGTGTTGAGTTAAGTGGCTGTGCCGGAGTAGGTCGAGGACCAGTCTGGCTGCGGCGTTCTGGAGCTCGCGGAGGTGTTCACTATTTAGATGTGAATTAATACAACCATGCATACCTGGCAGCTACAAAGCCATGACGTCTGTGGAGTTTCTGCCCCTCGTTCGTTTTAAACATACAGTGATTGGAAGGGTGTGGTCCACGTTATATGTGTCACTTACGGCCAGTGTCTAGTCCTACAGTGCATCCATCCTACATTGGCATATGTTGTTTCCCAAATGTTGATCCATGTCCTTACCCCACCCTTATCTCAATCAAAGTCATTCTCCCCACTGTGATATATTCCTTCTATCCTAGACAGCTTTTCCTTCACACCCTGTGACTATATCGTTTCCAGCACCTTTACACCTTTATGAATACCTACCAGTTCCTGTGGCATACGAGAGGTAAAACTTTTGTTGGAATCCCTTTGCCATGCAACTGTCTTTTACTTTGTGGACTGGCTAGCCCTGCCCAAGCTCATCTTGATAGTGTTCAACAGTATATACAAGACCATCAGTCCAGTGTTTATTTACACTGATGCAGCTTCATGGTCATTGGTATCTGCTACAACATGCTGCCTTTTTAGGTTAACAGACAGCACAGTTGTTTGGTTTGCTAAAGACATCTTGGGGACTTTCTGGAAGCTTCCCTAAGAATGCATTCCTCCCATTGCTTACCATTGGTTTTGTGGTTGGTAACTCATATTTGCTTTCATTCTGTTTGCTGGCTTTGTTTTACGCTGTCCTGCTTAATTTCGCCCCTTCAGTGGAGCAAAGCCTGTCTACAAGGGCCCCTTGTATTCTTCCACCAGTGCTCTTTTCTGTAAACCAGCCTTTAAATCATCTTCTTATCTTTTCACATTTGCTGTGCATTCAGAGACAGAGGTCAAATGTTAGGCTCCATCTTCAAAGAGAGGTTGGTGTTTACTTTTCTTTCTCTAACTTCAAAGTAAGAGGATTCATGTGACAATCATGCTGGGTATTGGGAGTGTGCTAAAAGAAGGCTCTCCAATGTTATTTTTTTCTAGCACAGCAACAAATAAATGTCTGTAAATGAACACTGCAGATATTTCAAAATAGATCTGAATTAGGAAAGCACAAATGAAGCATGTTTGGTAATTCTGAAGTGCGGTGGTAACAAATATTTCAAAATGATCAAAACAAATCAATACACTAGGCGATGACATTTCCACACATTATCATTTGTGTGCTGTATAGTTTTATCAATAAAACGTATGTCTCTGCAAATGTAACTGTCATTTCAATTGAAAATGTGTTGTCTTTAATGGCAGTGTGCTACCCCACCATGCATACTCCGCTTTATGCCGCTCCACTGTACTCTGCACCACTCCACTCCACTGCACTCTCCTCTGTACCACTCCACTCTACAGCAATCCACTCTATGTCACTGCTCTCTACTGTGCACCACTCCACTCTATGCCACTACTCTTTACGCCTATCTCCCAGACACCACACTACACCAATACAGTCTATGCCACTCTACTCTACTGTGCATTCTGCACTCTTCGCCACTGCACTCTACACCATTGCAGTCTTGGATACACCATTCTACTCTGCAGCAATCCACTCAACATCACTTCACTCTACAACACAGCACTCAGTGCCACTGCACTCTACCCTGCACCACTCCACTCTTCGCCACTTCACTCTACTTTGAAACAATCTACTCTGCACCACTGCACTCCCTGCAACTGCATTTACGCCACTCTACTCCACTCTGTGCCATTCCACTCTAGGCCACTCTAGTCCATGCAACTGCACTCTATGCCACCACAATCTACGGTGCACTACTCTACTTTAACCACTGCAGCCTACGCCACTGCACTCTATACCACTTTTCTCAAAATCAATGCACTCTCCGCCACTGCACAGTATGATAATCTACCCTCCCCCAACGCGCTGTAATGTACAGTCCAATATTCTATTCTAAACCACTGCATTCTATGCCACACTACTCTACACCATTGCATTCCACGTCACCGTACTCTATGCCACTCTATTCTACTTTGCACCACTATACTCTACATCACTGCTCTCTGTGCTATTCTACTCTACCCTGCAGCAATCTACTCTACGCCACTGCACTCTATGCCAGTGTACTCTACACCAGTCCATGCCAAACTGCTCTGCAACACTGCACTCTCCACCACTGAACTATACGTCACTCTACTTTGCACCACTCCACTCTATTCCACTCTACTGCACCCTACGGCAATGCACTGTACACCTCTATGCCACTCTATTCTGCATCACTCCATTCTATGGTAGTGCACTTTACACCACTTCGCCCTAGGACAATTCTCTATAAGCCACTCTAATCTACTTTCCACCACTGTAACCTATACATTGCATGCTATGTCACTCTGCTGTATGCCACTGCACTCTACAACACCACTGCACATTACCCTGCACCACTCCACTCTATGCCACTTCACTCCACTCTGGAAAAATCTACTCTACGGCACTGTACTCTACGACACTGCACTCTAGGCCACCCTATTCTACTTTGTGCCACTCCTCTGTGAGCCACTCCACTTTACCCAACTCTACTCTTCACCATTCCACTCAATGCCACTGCACTCAATGCCACTTTACTCAAAACCAATACACTCTACACCACTGCGCGCCAATCTTCTCTGCACCACTGCACTCTATGCCACCATACTCTAGTCTTCAAAATTCTAATGCATGCCACTGCACTGTATGTCACTCTATTCTACACCCTTGCACTCTATATCACTGCACTCTATGCCACTCTATTCTGCTCTGCACCACTTTATTATATGCTTCTGCTCTCTATGCCATTCAACTCTATGCCACTGCACTCTACGATAATGCACTCTACACTAATGCTCTCTACACCACTCTACTTTGCAGAAATGCACTCTACACCTCTTTACTCTGCAAACCTGCACTCTCCACCACCGAACTCTTGAATTCTCTACTCTGCACCTCAGCACTCTATGCAACTGCACTCTACTCTATGCCACTCTTCTACACTCTACACCAGTGCACTCTTCGCCACTACACTCTGCACCACTACGCTATATGCTAATCGACTGTAATCTACTCTGCACCTCTGTACTCTATACCACTGCACTCTTCTCTGCACCATTCCACTCTACACTTCACCCACCATTCCACTCTACACCACTCCACTCTGCCCTGCAGCACTCCACGCCACTTCACTCTACTTTTAAACAATCTACTCTATGCCACTGCACTGCACTCGACTCTACACAAGTCAAATCTATGCTACTCAGCTCCACACTACTCAACTCCACACTACACAACTGCACTCTACACCACTTTAGTCTATGCTGCACCACTTTACTCTACGCCACTCCAACAATCCACTCTACTCTATAACGCTCTACATCACTCCACAATACTCTCCTTTATGCCACTAACTTTTATCCATGCTGAACAGTATCCAAGATGGTGTAAAACAAGGCAAAAACACATTGACAAAGTCAATAGCTCTTGCGTAGTCGACGCCTATTGGCTTTGCCAATGCTTGTTTTTAATTCTCTTACTGATTTCACCCCTCCCACCCCAGCAGAAAGGTGACACCATGCATATAGCTGAAACTGTCCAAACCTAGCCCCGAAAGATAAAATCTGGAGACATGAGTTAATCTCCATTACTTAAGTTGGTTCCCGCCAGCTCTGTGTGTCATATTCAAGAAATTGACGAGGCATTACCAGACTCCTTTGTGTAAAGTGGCAGCACCTAAAATCAGATATTCATCTCTTCACGGGTGAATCAAATTGGTTATGGTTGAAGAGTAGCCAAAGAATTGCTTTAAATTGAATTAAAATATTACAAATTACTGTCCTATTTAACTACACTTTAGGTCAATGACTTGAAACAAAAGTTCTAATATAAAACAGTTAAACTTTTTTATTCGCATTTACCAGGGAGAGACCAATAGAAGTCCAGCATAGTTGGATCTATTTCAGATTTTCAGGATATCAAGATATTATAAATATAATACATATAAACAATCTATATGGAACTCATGTACATTATTAGTGTTTAAGCGGAAAATCTGGCCTGGATGTACCATTGTGGATCCGATCTTTCACTTGGGAAATAAAGGCCTATTAGCCAAAAGTCATTTCCATTGTGTTAGCACTCTTATAGCCAGAACCAACCTTTCTTCCAGCATGGGTTCTTTTGTTTAGCAAACTAATCTAGGTTTTATTTGTGCAGGTTTGAAGGACACATTGATTTATGTCCAAAGGGAAGAACAATGAAACAGCTGTATGCAGCATGAAATAAAGAACATGCACAGGCATTTATGATATCACTTCTTATTTTATTGCATAATTACTGCATGATTATTCTCTCCCTGCTTTGCAATTAGCGGTCGTAACAAGCAGTGGATGCTCAGTTCTCAGCGACAAGTCCAATAAAATGCTCTCTGATGGTCGCCATTTATTTACATCAGAAGAATTTTTGCATAGCACCCACTTTGAACTGATCCGCGAATTGCTTCAAGGCACTTGCGTGAAAAGACTCGTTAGATTAAGTACTCACAGAAAGAGCCACTAATGACTTAAAAGGAAGACCCTATTATATATCTATTTTGCTCTAATGCCCATGTTCTTCAAATCCCCCTCCCCACTTCACACCAGTGCTTAATTTGATCCGGCGGTTGCCAGTGGAAGCAACTAGTATTTATTTTTGGGTACCGGCACTTATTTTTCCCGATCGGACATTTCCCAAGAGCATGAGACAAAAAAAGTGGATAGACGGAGGAGAAGAAAGACCAAAAAAACACTAGCAAAGGGGAAAGCAAGAGTTTGTCAGAGAGAGGTAAAGGGACAGGGACTGTCTGGTAGTGGATTAAGAAGTCATAAGGTGTTTTAACGCTATCCTGTGCTGACATTTAATTGCACCGACCACGGGCTTCTGAACAGAGCTTTGGGCACCAACATTCTTTCTTTTACACTACTCCTGAAATGTTTCCCTTTCACGTTGAACCAGTGGAAACCTGGTGCAAAGTGAAAGGGCAACGTCATACCTGCCAACTTGAAGAACAATCTCACCGGGTGAGGAAAGGGCGGGGCCTTTTGCCAAGAAGTAGCTACAAGGCTCTTTTGAACCCCACCACGCCCCCAATATACTTCCTCCCAAAAACAAAGAGCTTGCTGAAGCTGGTGCTGATGTCCTGGGTTATTTTCACAGCCCTTACAGGACGTCGGCAGTTCAAAGCCTCAGAAAAAGAACCGAAAAACCTC
This sequence comes from Lissotriton helveticus, assembly GCF_964261635.1. NCBI lineage: Eukaryota > Metazoa > Chordata > Amphibia > Caudata > Salamandridae > Lissotriton > Lissotriton helveticus. The sequence continues at coordinate 614,387,246 of NC_136065.1, forward strand.
AATTTACAGTGGTTTTCAGCTCGTTTTCCCAGCCACAGTGTGGTATTGACTCCTCACCAGGAGACCGTGTAATGGGAGCCAACACCCGGTGTCACAAGGGCGGCACCGTGTGAGTTGGCAGGTATGCAACATTGCTCAAAAAAGGTGAAACATAAATCGAGTGCGCAAACACGGACTATGCCCGTAATGCCTCCCTTCAAGCAAAAATCGTCATGGAACAATATTTGCAGGGCCATTAAATATCTCACCCAGCAGCATTGATAACTGGGTGTGCAGTTATCACAGGTGATTGAGAGCGACTTGTAACGAGGCCCAGAATAATAACCTCACACCAGATTTTGGGCCTATCCACAATGAATATGAGGAAATGTCAGTACGATTTCAATAGAGCTTTTAAAAGGATATTTTTAATGTGTTCATTTATTCAACAGTCACTTTCAAAACCCAACTAGGTTTTACTGTTTGGTGGCTCAATGACCCTGGCCCTACTGACATCCTTGAACCGTTGAATGTTGAGGGAGGAAAGTGAGAGCAGAAGCACACATCACAAGCCACAGCGAAATCCACCTAGAGGCAGCTTTGGGCCGGGGTGCATTAGGTATGGTCTGTGGAGGTAGCGGGAGACACAAAGGGGCACATTTACTCATTTGTAGCGCAGCTTTAGTTGCCGCATTGCTCTGGGCAGAGAGAGCATCAAAGAACCATATCTAAAAAAACATAGGGGCGTATTAGCAAGAACCTGGTTAAAATTATCGCTGTTTTAGCGGCAGAAAACTGCGATAATGGGCTTGCTAATATGCGTTATAGAATTCCAATAAAAGCCCAGGTTAGATGTGCGGGATTATCTAACCTGGGCTTCAATTGGAATTCTATAAGGCATACTAGCAAGCCCATTATCGCCGTTTTAGCGGCATTTTTCCGCTGCTAAACCTGCAATAATTTTAATGCGTTTCTTCTTAATATGCCCCATGGTGCTGCTACCTTCTTCACTGACACACAAACAGGTTGACTACCACCCCACAGTGGCACTGCTCCCTTCTTCACTGACGCACAAACAGGTTGTCTAGCACCACAAACATGCCTTTGCTCTACAGTGTAACCGCAGGTGTGTTACGTCTAGCAAAGGTTTTGTACTGGAAGGATACTTTTGCTTTACAAACTACTATCCAGAGACTAACTTTGAGACGCTTCTTTCATTGGACGTGTGCTGTACAGTGCAGAACACATGCAATGTTTGAAAAATGAGGAGAAATAAAACCATCTTCCTTCGTTAAGGTCTTCCTCTAACGGGCCTTATTTGTGGTGCAAAGCTCTTCTGCCATTGTAAGAAGACAGGACTGCATTAAAACCCATGGATGTTAGTGTAGTAATGCCCAGGTACTAATCATGTGACGACCCTTCATTGCAAAGTAGTGTAAAGTCCACTGTCTCGCAACTGTGACTCCCAGTGGAAATTTAAATGTTGTACCATCCAGAAAGGTGTTTTAGTTTGGAAAGTAAGGTAAACAAGTTTAAAATGTCTTTTAAACCACTGCAGTTCTGGACCGCCAGGTATTTGATCAAGAGCGAAGAACGGGATGATCCATTTCAGGGGCGTAACACAGGCTCCCGCAGCCCACGCGGTGCGGGGGGCCCCTAGCTCCAAGGGGCCCCCTCAACACTTAACTCTGGCTGGGAGAGCTCCTGATTGAGCCCGGAGGGGGCCCCCCTAAGTACCGTGCAGGGAGGCCCCCTCACTTTTCGTTACGCCAGTGATCCATTTAACAGTACATTTGTGGGAGTTAAGGAGGAAACATGAAGCTAAGAGGTCTGAACATCTAGAACAAGAAATAAATGAGAACGTTGGTCAGAATGTTGAAGCTGGTCATCATTTAAGGACCAATGCCAGTCCTGGGGCAGGAATGTCAGCACAACAGGGTGACTGCCGCCTTAAGTACATCTGAGCAGAGATGATTTTAGTGGAACCCAGGGCCACTCGGTTCACTATGAGCCACCATCAACCTTCACTGGCACAGAGAAATGTGTATCATTGAACACTCATAGGACAATCCAGGAGACAGTCCAAGTGCCAGTGAGTGCTGTGCAGAAGACTATAACCTCAAAGGGGGCCTGGATCAAGCCATTGTCTCTAGAATCTCTGGCTCAGAACACACTTTGTAGCCACAGTGTGCCACAACTTGCAGGAGACCTATTGCAAATCTGTCTAGGTAAAAGCACGGCCTCCTAGGTTCTGCGCTTCCCCTGTAGAGTGCTATCAGTAGAACGGGTTGGTTCTCTCACTTCAGGCAGCACTGTAAGGAACAAACCCAGCACACTGTGCCATTTCCATACTGACCTTCTTGAGGGTGTACAGTAGAGGCAAAACTAAACTTGACTCTATGGTAGACGCCCCTATCATCACTAAACATTTCAAAGATACTTGTCCCAACTTGCAAGAATTTCCATCCACATCCAACTCATCCACAGTGCAATCTTTGTAGTTAATTGTATTGACCAACTGATCATGTGTACTCTACTTTATGCTATTGTTAATGCACAGTATGCTGGTATGCTTGAAACACAGACTTTGGATCTTCAAGGCAACATCAATCAATATTATAAATGTTATTGCTTTTAAATTATATGTACCTCTCTCTGAAACATGTCCAAATAATACTTGAGATCAGTGATGAAAACATTTTAGTGCTAGTGTGCATGCTTCGAGTTTTCTCTTGATAAGCAGAATCAATATTTTGTGTTCATCTTTTCAAGATGGCGCCCAGAGTGCTCACCTATCCTCATTCGTATATGCTCCGCATATACTGGCGCCATCTTAGTGGTCATACACCAGCATGCAGGAAAACACCTACGCATAAAATTTCAGATTGAACAAGCCAGTGCATGACCAGGGCCGGACTGGGAACCAAAACCGGCCCTGGCAAAGTGCACGGCCGGCCCCCCCGCCCCCTGGGCGGGAGGGGGGCGAGCACTTTGCCAGGGCTGCTTTTCAGCCGATTTTGTTACAGGGCCGATTTTGCAGCTACGCTGCAAAAACGGCTCTGCAACAAAAACGGCCCCCAGGGCCCAAAACCGGCCCCCACCCTTGCGGCCGACCGGGGAATTGCCCGGTGCCCACAACGGCCAGTCCGGGCCTGTGCATGACCCGCTAAGCAGACTATATCATAAGAATTACCCTGAAGAGACCAGCAGAGCTGTTCATAGTTCCCAGCATACTGAAAACCATAAAACTGTGTGTCTGTCCCACACTTTATCATCCAACACACTGCCACGCGATGTGTCCCATAACATGATTACCACACCTCAGTGGTCATCAGGCATGACATGGAAACACTTGCCACATATGATCAAGACAAAGACAACATCCTTCTAACCACACACCCTACATGGTGTTGCGTGCTATAGGTGAAAGCAAGCATTTCCTCACCCCCATATAGGGGTAGAAAGCGCTATATAAATGCTTCAATACAATACAATACATGCAGCCCTTTGCCTCATCATGTTTGCATGAGGATGCTAGCGCTGAGAAGCCGTTGATGTCTTTCATAAGGCCACAGGTGATGAGGTCTATTCAGTTGAAAAAATGGTACACTTGTTTTTCATGGCATTGAAAAGTGTTGTGGCTATGCACAGAAGTTCTGAAGTCCAATCTTCCTTCTACCTGTTGAAAATATGCAAACGAAGACTTTCGTCATCAGCAGGACCCCATCTGGAAACCATTGCGGCAATTTAAAGTAAAGCAGAATGACTCTGTGTTTTATTGCCATCAATAGCTTTCCATAAAGTTTTATGCATCCTGCTGAGTCGCAAATAACTTTCTCTCTTTTAATGAGTTTCATTTTAGCCTTGCCATATTTTCTTCCTCTTTCGTTTACTCTAAAGTAAGCTTTCCCCTCCCCCGCCCCCTGAGTTGTCTAAACTCGAAGAATGGCATAACATATTGGTCTAATAATGTGCTATTTTATTGTGTCCTAGAGAGGATTTCCAGCCTCCTTTCTCCTAATCCTCCTTCTTTATTCTACAAAAATCAATTTTATATATGGAGATTTTTGTCTCCCCTATCATTCATGATGTATCCATTCCATAAAAAAGGAATCCCCATGCCACTAAAAAATTGACTTGGTGCATTCATTTCTTAGAGCTTGAGGGGACCTTAATTTACTCGTGAAATTGCTTTGAACACTGAGCTCTTTGTGATGCAGCCAACTCCTGATAATCAGGTGAGAGTCAGGGGCAAGCAACCAAGGGATCAGCTTTTCAGGAATTTGTTTACATTTCTGGCAAATCGAGGCTCTACAAAATGGCGAATATATTTCTGGGAAGGAGGGTGAAAACATGTCAGGTGAAAGTGAGACGAACATAGGGGCATATTACCGACAACTAGCGATAATTATCGCTATGTTGGCTTAGCGGCAATATTTTCATCGCCGAGCTGCGGCGATTTTTATCGCTTAGGAACTTTGCTATTATCAAGGTTTATCTCCTAAGCGATAAAAATCGGCCGAAATGCATGAATATCGCTGAAAAGTCAGCGATATTCATGCATTACCAAGCTAATGCTCTTAGCCATGTTATCCACCTACCATTGGATAACATGGCTAAGAACTGCTCAGGGGCAGGTGTTAGCTTTTGGAGATAATCGCGCTTAGCGCGAATATCTCTAAAAGTTGGTAATAGGAGATAGCGATGTTAGCGACTGTTTCCAGTCGCTAACATCTTGGCACGCCCACTTTGCATGTCATTAGTGATAAAGTTCACTGACATGCAAAGCGGGGCCCAAGATGGTCGCTATCTCCTACTAGCTGTCGCTAACTGGTGTTAGCGACAGCTAGGTAATAGGGAGATAATGTTATCGTCGCTTTCTTGGCTTTTAAAGCCAAAAAAGCGGAGATAAACCCCCTTGATAATATGCCCCATAATCCTTTCCCTTTTAAACTTGTAGAGGCTTTCATCTGACTCACAGAAACCATCACAATGCAGAAAGGCGAGGCACGTTTAGGATTAACTGTGAATTTAATGCCCAGTCATAGGATTTGGCTTTCATGAGGACATTTAATAACAAATAAAGAAACAACAAATATGCAGCGCTTAATTCATCCATTTTTGCCAGTTTCGATGCACTGCAAATATTTTGGCATAATTGAGTCCTCGGGTAAAGGGCTTGAGCCACATCATTTTTTGCACACTGGAGTGCAAGTTAGGTGTGCACAAACTGCCATCTACCAGCGCAAATGCTGGATTGGGAAATGTGGACATTAACTCCTGCAGATGGAACTCTGAGACATGAGAAATCAGAATATGGGGCCCCATATTTTGATTTTCCATGTAGAGTTCCATCTGCAGGAGTTAATGTATCTATAATGCCCTGCCGCAGCAGCTGCTCCTCTGCTAAGGCGAAAGAGAGTCGCCCCACTACTCTGTGAGCAGTTTAAAAAGGAAAAATAAAATGATAATAACGCATTTTTATCGGGGGCCAGGGGGAGGAGTGGTGAGCACACTCTAAAGTGCTCAAGTCAGTTTGTCCGGCCGTCTTGTGACGGTCAAACAGTCATGTGCACTGTGCATGTTCTTCACCGGCTGTATTGCACAGCCTTGGTGGAGAACATGCACAGGTTCATAGTCCCCTTCTGAGCGCCAAACCCCGGCGCTCAGACCAGCTCAGACCAATCACGATGCTGCTGACACGGTGACAGCAGCGTTGTGATTGGCTACGGGAGCTTGTGTGCTTCCTGCGTGTCAATGACCGAACAGCACCAGGAGACGGCAGCCGGCCTGCAAGTAAGTGGATTTTTTTGTATCCCGCCCGCCACCTGCGTTATGCAGCAGCCGCCACTGGAATGCAGTGGGTGACTGACAAGTTACGATGCCTAGGAATCTGGGACACCTGCTGCTCGGCGGTGCAATACAACTTCAATGTTGGGAAACTACTGGAGGACTTAAGCTGCTCGATTGAGTTTTGGACAATGCTGCCACTCTCTACAAAGGGGCCTGTATCCCTGGCAAAAATATGGTTTGCCTCCAAAGCCGCCTGTATGTACTACAGAATGCGAGGTGCCCTGTCCCAAGAGTCACATTTGCCCAGTTGGATCAGGTGTTGTGTATGCTAATGTGGGCTGCTAAATGCAGTTCAGTAAAACTGGATGTTCTGAAGCTTCAGTGGGGGAGGACTGAGTCTGCCAGAACTGTGTTTGTATTATGCAATATCTCAGCTCCTACACACTGTGCTGGTTTAATGATGACCCCAACCAACTGGGAAGAAACTCTGTGGACGGGCTCTTTCTTATGACCCATATACAGTGCCAGAGGCATTTATGATGGGAGGGGAATCCAAAGAATGCAACTCGTTTGCTTAATGACAGAGGTCTGGCACAAGGTGGTTACCTCAATATTCCGAAGACCACCTTTTGCAGCTGACATGCCCCTGTGGTCACTGAAACCATTTGCCACTTTGTGGAAGGACACACGCTGTGTCAAAAGGCAAAAAGGGGTCTGCGAACGGACGACAGACTTGTACCTAAACAAGAGATCTATCTCTTTCGCACAGGTGCAAGAGCAGTTTGGTCTAGGACCAGGACAGGTTCTACAATATGCTCTGATAGCTCCAGCCTGGGGAAACTGGGCATCTTTCTCCTAAAAAAAACACAGGAGCTCTAGGTAATGAGACAAATCCTGGGGTGTCTGGATGTAGGCATTTAATGTCTCACTTACATGTAGCCCTGGTGAAGGACAAGGTGGGCACGACAGACCGGACAAATGACAGGTGAAGTGTGGACTGACCCGAGGAATTGACAATGTCTGATTGGAAGAGGGCCTATGAACAGGCTAAGCAAGCAGCCCTCCATGCCCAATTTAAACTTATTCAGTTTCATTATTTGCACAAAACGTACATGACACCACACAAATTGTCCAAGATTTAACCTACCAACCTGGCTGCATGATGCAGATCTGGGCTGCGTGCTGCAGATCTGGGCTGCGCGCTGCAGATCTGGGCTGCGCGCTGCAGATCTGGGCTGCGCGCTGGTGATTTTCTTCACATGACATGGGCCTGCCCGCAGTTGAGTTGAGTAGTGGGAAAATGTGATGAGAGTGTTCACCCATGTGGTGGGACTGGAACTCGAAGGTTGTTTTACACTGTGCCTGTTGGGTGTGCTGCCACAACGAAAAACACTCTAACATGCAGTTTTGAATGCTGGCATTGGCCCTGGTGTTGGCACGGAGGTGGATAGCAATACACCGGGGGGGTGCCCAGAGCGCCCACATAAAACTTGGAAGATGGGTCTATCAGAATGGTCGATAGCTGATGGACAACATATAAAGTTCATCAGAAGGGACATATGATCACGATTTCTGTGGGCAGTGCTAATGGTGCCCCAGGCTGAAATGAGGTAGGCATGTGATGAAATCAATCAATCAATCAATCATATCATTTGTAAAGCGCACTACTCACCCGTGAGGGTCTCAAGGCGCTGGGGTGGGGAATGCTGCTACTGCTCGAAAAGCCAGGTCTTGAGGAGTTTTCTGAAGGTCAGCAGGTCTTGGGTCTGCCGTAGGTGAATGGGGAGGGTGTTCCAGGAAATGACCAATAAGCCACGCACACAATTGAAGCAGATCTTTTACAATTATTCACTATCTAATCTCTAAGGGCAGAGAATCGTAATTCCCGCCAGAGTGGCAAAGTTTATCCGATGAAAGCCCCTATAATGCTACTTCTAGGCCTGGGCAGGACTGAAAGTATCAATTTCCGGATAGAAGAAAAAGCTCATTTATTCAGAGAGAATCTACATGTCCCTCTCTAAATTGCACGGATTTTCAGACTAAATTGTAAACCATGTAAGCTCATGATGTCTCAATCCCTCAGGTGTAGAGAGAAGATTTTTTACGCTTGCCCTCCGACTGAAAATTGTTTTAATGAATATTAACACAGACCTAGCGCTCCCTCTGAGTAAACTCCTAGGAAATCTTGCTTCAGATTAATTTTTACCGACACGACCCTAATTCTCAGAACTCTAAGTTGATGAAAAGGTATGGGGATTCGCACAATTCATCCACTCACGCACAAGAGGAAAAAGGCGTAATGACTATTGACGTGGACTCCGATTATGTTTTTTTAAGTAAACCCCCTTGAATAGTCAGAGAAATTAATTATCTGAATTAAGTCCTACAACTCTCGAATGCCCAGCGAATTGCGAGGTTGCCCTATAATGCCCCATGGAGCCCATTTTTTAGACTCTTTCATTTTTGTAAATAATAACGAAATGTGGCCACGTATGTGTAACTGCTGAAGGAACTAGTCTGCTGGGGAGAAACAATATCATGCCGCATAATTAGAGGAAAGAAATAATTACAGCAAGATTTGTCCTTTTTAATCTGAATTAATTTTGAAACTCTGCAAGACAATATAAGGGTTTGCGTGCTAAGGGACTTTGAGCCAGATATACGACCCTTACATTTTGCGAGTCGCAAATTGTGTTGCTTGCCGATTCATAAAATGCAATGTACAACAGGGCCACAGACACTATTAGCCATTCCTAATGAGGTCGCAAATTGCCTGCCTCATTAATATTCATGAGGCATGTTCTATTTACGACCCCATTAGGAATGGCCAACACTCGCAGGGATGGTGGCCTGCTGGGGTCAGAAGACCACCATGTCTGTGACTGCCTTTTTAATAAATCATTTTTTTGTTTTTTTAATGCAGCACGTTTTTCTTAACCGCTCCCATGCTCATGACGAGCTCAGCTAGTCATGAGCCACGGTGGCCGGTGGCCGTGTGCTCATGACGAGCTCAGCTCAGCTCAGCTCGTCATGACCATTGCGCCGCACCCACGAGGGGATAATTCCCCTGCTGTGCTGGGTGTTCCATTGGAACGGGCGTGGTCATGACGAGCTGAGACACATGGTGCTAAGCTGAGTTGCAGCCTGGGATCAAACCATGAGCCCCATGCTCCGGAGTCAGCCGCCCAAACCGCTGAGCCACACCTCTCACCTCTTGTACAATATTGCTTGTCTGTCTAGTGTCTACCTAACTTTGGGTGAATGTAGCAATACAACTTATTAAAGGGGGTGGGGGCATGGCACAATAACATAGCTGTTTCAGCCAGGAATAGTGTGAGGATTTTTAGTGCTACTTGCAAAATATAATTTTGCCTGTTGGAGCAGCCGATACACTGTAACGGTTAATGTCCATCCATTTATAGGAATGTGGCACAACCTCTGGCCGGTGACCTGAAGCAAGTGTCTATCATGCTTTATGGAAGCTCCTGCTCTGGTTTGAACCACAATGGTGGCTCTTACATCAGCTCATCACTGTATTAAGGTTAAACTACAGGCAGTGGCGTAATAAAACATGAGCGGGCCCCCCTGCAAAGTACATGGCGCCCCCCCTTACCAGAGCCACTCAGGAGCTGTCAGGCTAGGGGCCTACCGCCCGTGCACAATGTTGGAGTGGGGCCCCTTGGAGCTCAGGGGCCTCTTGCACTGCAGGGGGTAATTTTACACCACTGACTATAGCACTTTAACACATAACCCGGTCCTGTCCCTTGAAGAAATCATAATTCCATTTAGAGTGTGGCCGATCAGCAAAACCAATGGAGAAAGCTGAATGTATTGATTTTCTGTTTTATTAACAAGTTCCAAGCAAGCATGCCTGTCTCATTGGGCCACAAATGGACATGAATGGTAATATTTCCTGTCTATCCTTTGGATATCAAAAACTTATGAAACATCGTCTCTGGGAGCAACCAGGAAAATGTCACGATCATTGCAAGAATAGACACAAGAGACTAAAAGTATCACCAGAGTGGCTTGCAAGGGAGATTAATCAAAGATAATTCATCTTTAATGTGTCCCTGTGTCACAGAATGCAAAGGAAGTGATGTTTGGCAAGCACTGCCCAATTACAAGGCAGCAAAGAAAAGTGGCAATGATGACAATTAATGGTAAGCTATGGGTGATTTCGAAGCCCATTACTGAACACGAGAGTCTCGCAAGAGAGAGCGCATGCACAAGCGCACACCCTCTCAGGCTCGACCTAAAAATGTGTCTGCACATCTTAAGGCAAACATAATTTATAAGATAAAATCCATGAGCACAGTTTGTTTCCAGTTAATGCTTTAAAGAAAAGGAAGCCATTTTGCATTGCCAGCATTGGGTCATGTTATCCCCTTTTTCCAACTCACACACTAGATGGACAAAAGCTCTCTGCTCAAGTTGAAGTCTAATCAGTAGAGTAAAGCATAAATCAAAGGCAAAGTCGCAGCAGGTTCCAATGGTAGCACCAGCCAGGGTTCTTTGTGAGTCGAGATGCTTTATTTTCTTCAAAGAGGATAGATAAAACAACAGCTCCTAAAACACCAAAATGTGTAGGTGCAAAGCCATAATCGATTCCTGAACTCCTGTTTCAAAAAAGAATTGAAGTGTTTGTGAAATAAGGGATTAAAGTCAAAGAGAACCAGGGGAAAGAGACTAAAGGATCAATCTCCAGGACAAAAAATATAACTTCACTTATAGAATCATTGGACTGGCGGTAATTAACTTTATCCATAATGGGTTGTTCTTCAAGTATGAGTAACTGGGTAAGAGAATATCATTGGTTTAATTTCACCAAAATCAAATGGATAGAGGAAGTGACACCACACAGGCCATGCCCCCACTCCTGGTCAAATCACAGGAAGTGGCATCATGCAACCTTTGCCACAACAGCACACTGTACTTTCTTTGATTTTCAAACGTGAAGCTCGAGTGTGGACCATGTCAATAAATTGCGATTGATAGGACGCACACAAACCATGGCAGTATAAATAGCTATGGACAGAGGCATTGCTACTTTTACAACGTCAAAAGGTTGAATAATGAAATGCGAAGCAGTCCACAACGGTTGCAAGCAGAAATACAGAGTGGCAATACCCCCTGCTGGCCCTAATTCTGAGGCATAGCAGTGGCACTGGATCCAAGGGGTGTGTGAGGCACCCTGCAACCAACTATAGACGCCTGCCACTACTCAGCTGAGGACACTGTCCCCATCTTGCTTCCATTCATAAGTGTCCCGCGCATCATTGCTATGCCACCGCCATTACTGAATCTCTGGTGTTTACATAGTTTATCTGCATTACCATGAATGACTGTGAAAGAGATGAATCATCAGCATTATACACACTACACCAGAGCACAACCAATCATTATATCTATAATCCAATCAAAGCATGTTTCAAATGTTCGAGGATTGTGGAGAGAATTCTTTTCTCATAGTAAAGTTTCCAATAAGTCCTTGGTCCGATTTCCTGAAAGTCTAACTTCAAAAAGTACTCCAGTCACACTTCCAAATCAGGTCTTGTGTATTTTATTTCCAAAGCATAAGTTATGTTATGTTATGTTACGTGGATTTGTACTGCGCACAGCTGCCCCAGCTAAGGGGCGTCCTGGTGCATGGCAAGGTAACACGCAACAGCCACAAGAAACACAACAGCTAAAAAGAAGGAACCAGGTTAAAATAAGAAAGTTTTAATAGCCTTACGAAAAGAAAAAAGATCCTCCAACAACCGAATCCCCACCGGAAGGGAATTCCACAGTTCGGCTGCTTTAACCCGGAAGGAACGACCACCAACACGGCACAGCTTGTATCTGGGAGTGATAGTGAGAGCTTGGCCCAGAGATCTCAGATGCCGAGTGGGGACATACCAGGACAGGAGGTCCATAAGAATTTGAGGAGCCGTACCATTTAGAATCTTGAAGGCTAAACACAGTACCTTGAATTGGATTCTAGCCCTGACTGGCAACCAGTGCAACGCTTTCAAAGTACTGGAAACAGGGCAGGATCTAGGAAGACCAACAATTGCTCTAGCGGCGGCGTTCTGCACCCGCTGGAGGCGGGTAACTTCGGCCAGGTTAGCGCCCACCAGGAGAGAGCTGGCATAATCCAGGCGCGATATAACAGTCGCCTGTATTACCAGCTGCCGGGTGCGGGGGTCGAAGAACTTCAGAACTGGACGCAGAGCCCGGAGGATTCCAAAGCAGCAGGCAGCCGTTTTCTTCGTGTGCCCCACAAAACTGAGAGTGGGATCCATTTACACTCCCAAGTTTCTCAATTCCGTCACCGGAAGAGGGGCCGACCCAAGCTCCGAAGGCCACCACCTATCCCCCCAGAGATCCGCCCTTCTACCGATGATCATGATCTCGGTTTTCTTCGCGTTGAGCTGGAGACAGTTGGCCTTCATCCAGCTTGCCATCGCCCTGAGTCCACTCTGAAACCTGGGTGCATCCTGGTCCGCATCCCCGCTGATCGTAACCGCTAGCTGGGTGTCATCGGCATATGACACCATGGTCATACCCCACTGCCTGACAACCTCAGCCAGCGGTCTCACGTATAGATTAAACAACGTGGGGCTCAGCGAGGATCCCTGCGGCACTCCCTGTTTCAGAGGGTGGAACTTGGACTGGAACGGTGGCACCGCAACGCTGAAGAAGCGACCGTCGAGGAAGGACCGGAACCACTGGAGGGCAGATCCCCCCACTCCTATCTCCTCCAGGCGATGCAACAGGATAGGATGAGAGACAGTATCAAAGGCGGCGCTTAGATCTAATAGTACAAGCGCCGCCGTCTGTCCTGCATCCATCACTGTGCGAAGATGTTCAGCCATGGTGAGAAGGGCGGTCTCCGTGCTGTGTCCAGCCCGGAACCCGTTCTGGGTGGGGTCTAAGATGTTAACTCGAGTGAGGTGGTCGGAAAGAACCTTGTTAACAGGGGCCTCCATGACTTTGGTCAGCCAGGGGAGCAGGGAAATAGGCCGATAGCTTTCCGGCTTTTCCGGGTCCAAGGAGGGTTTCTTTAAAATAGGAGAAACCACAGCCCGCTTCCAACTTGCTGGAACCATACCCGAGGCCAGCGAGATGTTAATCAGGGAGAGTTCCGAAGTACGACCCATAAACAGCTGGTCTCTAAAAAGGGCTGGCTTAAGCGGATCGGCAGGCGACCCGGATTTCACCTGCTGAGCCAAGATGTCAAATCCCTCAGTTGTCAACGGGGGCAACACATGCAGCAGAGTATCTCCAGAGATGTTACATAGAGTACCTGCCGGTGGCCTAGTATCAGGGAATGTTAAGTAGGTTTTTGATGGGTTAGGGCTATTGCCGAACTCCGCAGCATAGAAAGCTGCCCGGGCCCGGCATATAGCACGATGGTAAATTTTAACGGCAGCGAGGTAGATGACCTTCTTCCCGCTGTCGTACACCTTCCGCCATTCCCTTTCTGCTCGCCTACAACTACCCTTGAGTGCACGTAATGCACTATCATACCAAGGGCTTGACTCCCGGGAACTAATTTTCCTGGTCGAGATGGGAATCAGGGAGTCAAGTGCCTTAGTGATCCACGAGCAGAACCGATCGTAGCCTGCATCTACATCCTCCAGAGGTTCCAACGGCGCTGCAGCGAGGGCTCTATGAAGGTCCTCAAGTCTCAATTTACTCCAATGCCATGTGGAGACCATCCTTGCGGGAGCAGAAGGAGAAATTCCCGGCACGGGGACATCGATGGCCACTAAAGAGTGGTCCGTCCAGCCGAGCGGAGTTACGGCCGTGACTGTGGCCTCTGTCAAGTTCATAAAGAACGGATCTAACGTATGGCCGCCTACATGTGTGGGATGCCGCACTATTTGATGGAGTTGAAGAGCCTCCAGATCGGCTAGAATACAGCACACCGTAGGGATATTCTGATTCTCAAAATGCAAGTTAAGGTCCCCCAAGATAGAGAAATTGGCACACCCCACCGCCAGCGAACTAACAGCATCAGGGAAGGCAGCCCTAAATGCCACCTCGCTTCCCGGAGGGCGATAAACTACCACCCCTGAAAGGGAAAACTGAAGGTTAACCGAGATTTTAAAGACAGCACTCTCGCAGCCTGCGATGTTAAGGGCAGACCAACAACAAGAGAGACTAGATCTCACTGCGAGAGCGATGCCCCCTCCCCTAGTCGATCGATTCAGGGTGAAAACCGAAAAATCAGAGGGAAATGCCAGATTAATAATGGCCGTATCATCGTCCTTCAGCCACGTTTCCGTGATAGCCACGATGTCAGGGGCCTCATCTCGCATCAAGTCCCTAACGGCTTGATGGTGTTGAACTAGAGACCTCGCATTAAAGCTCCGGATACGCAGAGCATGAACCTGACGGTTGTTGCGCGAAGCGACCGGTAGAGCCTCCTGGCATATCTTAACCGGAGAGTCCACTGCCCACTGGCCACAGGCGCACTGATAAGGGCCACAGAGCGGGTGTAAAGGTGCATGTATACATCTCGGGACAGAACGTCCTAAGAACCGCAGTTTGGCGGCAGAATATACAATCATAGCGCAATCCCGTGTAGCTGAACCTGAGACTAAAAATACCTAAGATCCGCTGCGCCCTGCGCGTCCTTGGCGCGGACGGGCGCAGACGGGCGCAGACGGGCAGGACTCAGGCACGACTCTGGCTAAGCGACGGTGTCCCACTGCGCGATCCCGCTGCGCGGGAGAGGACGACTTTAAGTAGGCGAGGCGATCAGCACACCGAGCGTAAAGACGCTCCAAGATGGCGCTCGTGAAAGATCTAAATAGCCCAAGGCAAGATGGCGCCCACCGAACCAACCCCGGGACCCGGACCCGCCAAACGGCGATGCGTTAACTCATTTAGATGCAGGTGAGAGGGCAGGAAGATGCTCCCAGGCAAAGCGCCTAAAAACAGGGGAAAACGAAATTAAAATACACAAATACAAAACGGGCAGTTTAAAATAAGCAGCGCAGCAGCAGCGCGACCTGCAGCAAAGCCAGTACCTTGACCAGGCTACTGGTGACGAGTCCGCCTTAAGTAGGCGAGGCGATCAGCACACCGAGCGTAAAGACGCTCCAAGATGGCGCTCGTGAAAGATCTAAATAGCCCAAGGCAAGATGGCACCCACCGAACCAACCCTGGGACCCGGACCCGCCAAACGGCGGTGCGTTAACTCATTTAGATGCAGGTGAGAGGGCAGGAAGATGCTCCCAGGCAAAGCGCCTAAAAACAGGGGAAAACGAAATTAAAATACACAAATACAAAACGGGCAGTTTAAAATAAGCAGCGCAGCAGCAGCGCGACCTGCAGCAAAGCCAGTACCTTGACCGTGTGTAGAAACAGCAGCAGCCGACGCGCGTTTCGCCCCACGGAATCGGATAGAGAGAACGAGCCCGACACAACACCTGTCATATCACAGGCTTCCGGATGTATCAAGGTCCGAAGGGCTTCACTTGGACTATCCCTGGACTGTGCGATATTTTTCACAGCCCCGACTGATTAATTTGTCTCAATACACCGATATTGATTCCACACTGTTGCTCCATTATGGGAAATTGAATACTTGGATTGTTTAGACATTTTATCGTCAATATATCGAATCCAACTTGCCAGTAAAAACTACAATCCTTGATACAAAACTTTTCTTTGAGCCTTGAAAAAAGCCCTGCAGGCGAAACACGCGTCGGCTGCTGCTGTTTCTACACTCATGCTTTTGAAAGAAAATACACAAGACCTGATTTGGAAGTGTGACTGGAGTACTTTTTGAAGTTTGACTTTCAGGAAATCGGACCAAGGACTTATTGGAAACTTTACTATGAGAAAAGAATATTCTCCACAATCCTCGAACATTTGAAACATGCTTTGATTGGATTATAGATATAATGATTGGGTGTGCTCTGGTGTAGTGTGTATAATATTAGGTCTGGATCTTTCAGGTCTACAGATTGACTGACACCCCAGTGGGTGGGTGTTAAGACGTCATTTTTGAGCACCTCTTACCGAGTGGAGTTTAGACAATTCCGTTGTAGATTAGAATATCAGAAGATGTGCAGATTGAATAAGCAAACCCATTTTTGTTTGTGTTTATGTATGAATCATCAGCATCAAAGACTTGAAACGCAATGACCCTGGGCAAAAAGGCCCTTATTAGACCTGGTTTAGACTGCACAGCCATCTGCAAGACAAGCTTTTACCAAAGTTTCAAATATACAGAGTTGGGTTTGCCTCCACCCACAAGAGTATACATTTCTCACCACTAGCAATTGGCTTTTTAGTGGATTATTCCAACTCCGAGGGAGTACTTTCATTTGAATGCAAGAGGAACCACTTTAAATCTCAAACGTGTACCAAATCACCACATAATAAAAACTTTATCTCAAAGATACATTCTCTAAGGCAGTGGTCTTAAAACGTATTAATGATGCGCGACGTCTGTAAAAATATATATATATATATATATCCTCCCCCCCCTCCAATGTTTTCACAATTATTATGCTAAATTGGCAATGTTTAAATGTGGTTAAACATTGCAGCTAAGCTCAGTTACCCCTGTTTACACATAGGGTATACATGACAATAGTTATTAGTGATGGCCCATTACAAGGTGGCCACTGCCGCTCAGGTTTTAACACTTAAAACTAAGAATGATGCTTCTCTTAGCCAGAGACTGGGGCCAACACCCTGAGATCACTTAATCCCCCCCACCCCCCCTCAGTTTGAAGACTTCTGCTCTAAGGGAATAAAATAGTCTTTTTCACTAAATCATGCCATGTCTATGTTCAATCAGGACTCAAGCCAGACTTACTGGCTTTGCTAATGCTTGTTTAATATATATTTTCCTAGAACTAGAGTACGGACCACCAGTTTTGTAAACAAGCATGAAAAATGCAAAGCAGGTGATCTGAAGCTCTGATGCTGTCATGTACCTGGCACTTCCGATTCCTCCTTACACGTTTTAAAAGGTCATGTTCCCTGTCGGCTGAAACCTTTCCCTGAGACTCGCTCCTCGCAGGCAGTCTCGGTTTATAGTTCGAACAAGAGCATGGAAGACATTTAACCCAGAGAAATGAAATCCCACGAGAGAAAGGTTTAAAGGTCATTACAGAAACTCGCTTGTAAATCGAAGTTTGATTCTGACGCGACTAAGGTTTTTTTTTTTTATCGACAAGAAAAGTGTGCATGACCTGCACAAAGGAGACGGTGGGGAAAATAATTAAGACTGTTGTTGTATGATCAGTGCATTTAGACAGTTATCCAAGATCTTTACTTTATGTTGCTTGTTAGAGTCTACAAAACATTACCATTTGCTTTTAACGTGACATGTCCTTGGTGTTAAGTTATAAAAACGCATTGGGCTCCATTCCCATATCACTAGGTGAAAATGTCAGAAAATTTCCTGCAGATGGCCTACATTTCAGGTTTTGTCGGGATATACTTAAAATTCAAGAGATACTTCAGGAAATACTCACCAGCCATAGATTTGCTAGAGTACACCATTGGCAAAATGTATGCATTCTGAAACTCCCTCAAAGGGAAACCTCCTCAAAGGTAAATGTAACACAAAAGCCCATGCATTTTCACGTTTAACTTTTTCCTCAGATAAATTGTTTTCCCTGAAGAAGTACGCCTTTGCTGGTTCTTCCATTTAAAATCAGGTTTCCCTGTCCTTTCCGTACAGGATCCTGCCTGCATGGGTTTCCAGAGTAGGGACTACCTGTCTGAGGCATGGATATACTAAAATACTTCCAAGTTTGCAGTGTCCACCAATTTATCCAGTGCGTTCTACAGTGGCGGCTGCTCCCGGGAAGCAATCGTGGAGTGAGGGGGTGGAGTCGGGATGTTTAAAAAAAAAAAGGATCACTTCCCTGTCGACCAGCCGACTGGCTGGCCGCCGCCTCTCCGCTGTCTTCTCCGTCATCTTTCTTCTGCGGAAGCAGTAAGCACCCAGGCTCCCCTAAGCCAATCACAACACTGCAATGCAACATTGTGATTGGTCTGAGCACCGTGGTTTGGCGCTCAGACAGTGACTGGGAGCTTGGGCATGTTCTCCATCCAGGCTATAGTATACAGCCGGTGGAGGTTGCAAAGTACTCATGACTATGCAACCTCCCAGGCCCGCCCCGCAAAACTGCCTCAGCATGGAAAAATAAAATGATAACAACATTGCGTTATTATCATTTTATTTGTCGCTTTTGCAGTGCTGGAAGGCAGTGGGGTGAAGCTCCTCCGCAATAGTGGTGGAGCAGCCCCTGGCATTCTACCAGAAACAGCCAGATTCCCACCCTTAAAACTCAAGCGTGCGAGTGGAGCAATTCCGCGATTCTGATTCATTTTTCACCTTCATAAACACACTTAACTGATCTAGAATTTTACAAAACCTTATTCTGTTAATCAGGATTTAGAGTTTACATTATAAATTGCTGTTTTTGACCATGTAAGTTGCACTCAGTTGAAGATAGAGCTTGTGTCTCTGAACACATTAGATTCATGTATCCTTTCACTGTTGAAAGGGTTCGAAGGATCATGTCTTTCTGTGGCTAAGATGGAGGAACGACAGTCATACAAATAACGTCATTGACATACAAAGATCATGTCTGAAGCCTTGTAGTGGCAATAGTACAACAGTCAGATAGGGGAGAGTGTTCCTGCTAGGATGGGTGGATGTTTTTCCTAACATGATGTATGTGGTATTAGTATAGCAAAAACCTACCCAATAGGTGGGAGCAGGACATGGTGCAAGTTCAAAGGCAAAGATATAGACCTAATGTGATTGGAGAGGAAGCTGGGTTTTGGGCGAGGAGTTATACTGTTACGTTGTGTTCCTAAAAGAGGTGTGTCTTCGGGTTTAATCTAAATTGCGACAGGGTTGGTTGATACAGGGATGTCAATCCAGATCCTAGGTACAAACATGTGCAGAACATGAATTACAAACCATTACCTATTCTATGTGTATCCATTCTTTTCAATAAAACATCATTTTTTTATTGATGGTTTAATGTATATAACAGTGCTAGCAGTAATTATTACAATATTATTACTAATATCGATAACGATTATTAAAATCATAATATCAGTCATAACAAAGATACTATTTTTTAGGTAACCCATTCTTTTCTTAGTGAATGCATTCCGAAAGCTTTGATATAGGCACTCGTGTCCTTATTAAGGGTCAGAATTCACAATTTTTCGCACAGTGCAGCAGCCGCAAATGTTGAGCTGTGTGAAAAGGAGAGAGGAGGAGAGCGCCAAATTTACCAAAATAAATTTACTGAACTAACTTTCCCTGGCGCTGTGGATGAAATCAGCTAACGTGCGCCACGGAGACACCTTTATGGCAAGGTTGCAAGGGTGCCTCCACGAGTCTAGCATAGGTTTTGTACTGGAAGGGTGCACTTCCAGAACAAAATACTATGCATAGACTCACTTCAAGCCTTCCCACTTTGTATGTGTGCTGTAAATCATAGCACACATATAAAGTCAGAAAAGGAAGGAGAAATGAACGCATTTCTCCTTCCTTGCGCCTACTTCAAAATAGCGCTGTTTTTTGATGCTAAACCCTGTGGGCCTCATTTACGACAAGTGTTTCATCACTGCGTGAAAGCAGGGATGTGCCACTTCTCAGTGCGCCCTCCGTGCGACACCAATGATGCGTCATATTTACAGTATGACGCATCATGTCGCAAGGAAGGACAGATATGTCAGTGTAACTGACGTATCTGTCAGCGCAAAAAGTGGCGCATTGATGGAGTTGTGTCGGAAGCCTAATGCAACTCCTGCAATGTTCCTTTCACATGGGGCAAGCCCCATGTGAAAGGGCCTGCATCACCCTTACGCCTGCCATGGGGCAGGCGTAAGGTTTTGATGCATTGGCGTCCTAGAAGTGGCACAGCGAAATCTCATAGATTTCGCTGTGCCACTCCTACGACCCTTTCTTTTGGGGATACACCCACCCTGCATACGTTATACCTGGTGCAGGTATAATGTAGCGCAGGGGTTTACTAAGTGACGCATCTACCTAGATGCGTCACTTCGTAAATATGGCGCAACATGGCACATTTTTTACGCCACTGGTGCGTCACAAAAAGTGACGCAGGGGCTCATAAATAAGCCCCTGTCTACTTTGCTTAGTAAATTGGGTTTTGCGTCAGAAATCTTGGGTGGTTGCATGGGGATGCCCATACACCACCCATGGTACGCCGCCTTGGCGCTAAATAATGCAAACCAGCAATATGCTCCCCTTTGTATTATTTTCACATTATTTCCAGCACTAAACATGTTAAGCATTGAAAAGTAAATCGGAAAAACATGATTTTGTTCCGATTTGCGCCAATACGGCATAAAATCTTAGAAAATCTCCATCTACGTTTTTCAGAAGACAATAGATAACCTAAACCTACAAACTTCAAACTCTGATGGCTACCCTTTAGTCATTATCCATTATCATCATTCTTATTTGGGACTCAGAAAATTCAAAGTTGTTTTGAGGAGCATTCTGTCATGTTCTCTTACCTCTACCATTATTTTGTGGACGAGTTTCGAATAAGAGGGTGGAAACAATTCATGGAAAAATGGAAATACCAAATATAAATAAGAGCTGTCAATTTAATGCTATAGTCCTTGTATTGACCCTACAAAGTGCATTTGGGAAGCCATTTTTATATTAAGCATTCACATCTCTTTGAAGACTATTCCTTAGATGTCCTCAATGTCAGCAACATAGAGATGGACAGTTAGATAGACCAAATGCAGAACAACACGTTTATGTGTACGGATCCTATTTTTATTTTTTTATTAGAATTAATCTTCTCGCAAAAGAAATCGAAAACTGCTGGACACAAGAGAGGAAAGTATTTTGGAATAAATTAGAGCAAGCCCTGTTCTCTGTTACATTTTACAGTCAGTAAGAGCTGGTAAAACCCAACTTACTTTAATGAAAAATCATAATAAAACCTTTAGTGTCAGTTGTTCTGTAATCAATTTGAAAAATTGGAATGCAAGGAACAGGCCGAAAATTGGCAGCGCTGTAAATTCTGTGTTCCTTTTGTTTTCGACATATATCTTATTTATTAGTGTTGCAATCCGAGCCATATTTTAAGAGGCTGTGAAATGTGCAGGATGGGAAAACCAGGACTGGCACTAGACAAACATGCGAGGCTGAGGCTGGCACTATCGCTCAGGGTTATGAATGTGCCTCTCAAAAGAAAGCAGTTCCAGATTACTTATTACTGGTCGCAAAAATAATACGATGCTTCACCGCTACATGACCAACTCAAAAAAGTAACTCGCTGCGGATCAGAAGACGTCTTTTATGATATATATTTTTTTCAAAGCTTTAAAAAATTCTCTTCCTTTCTTTCTTCTACTTCCTCTGACATTTTGTACAATGGGGCTTTTCAATTTTCCTATTTTCAAGAGAACCCATCTGATAGTTCTTCTATGGCACCCTTAGCTGGCTTATTTATATAAGATGCCCATGCAGGGCAGCCTATCCACAGACAGTGATGCAGCCAAATATACATTTGGGGCCCTCCAGATCCTCCTCCTCCACCCCTTGCTATCTGCCCATTCCATTAGTGATCCTATAGGGGGCTCCTTCTGTGCTCACAGGTCCAGTGCAGCAGTGGCGGTTGCTACCAAATGGGGGTGGTGCGGCAGGGGGTGATGAGGAATGAAAAACAATATAGCACTTACGTGGGTACAGCCGCTGCCTATCCTCCGTCCTCTTCTCTCCCCTCAGCTGAACTGAAGCACACAGGCTTCCAGATTCCCCTAGCCAATCACGACGCAGCTGTCACCAGCATGAAAGCAGCATTGTGATTGGTCTCAGCACCCTGGTTCGGCACTCAGACAGGGAGTGGGATCCTGTGCATGTTCTCCATTCAGCCTTGCAATACAGCCAGGTGGAAAACATTCTAACTGCAAATGACAGTTTGGCCGACCCAAGATGGCTGGCCAAACCATTATGCGCACTTAGAGAGTGCCCACCATTCCTGCACCTGATCTGAACCGCCCAGCCCCGGCTCACCCACCCCGCACCTAGAATGGAAACCAACTGAGCCAGTATGATAAAATAACATTATAATACCATTGCGTTATTATCATTTTATTTTTCCTTTTTGAACTGCTCAGAGAGCAGCGGGGTGACACTCCTCCGCCTTACCAGAGGAGCCAGAGCTGCCGTGCGGGCTGAATACATGAGAGCAATGACTGGCCAGGGAAGACACATTTGATCCTCATCCACTTGCCTCAATCACCTATTCAGTTGCTAAACCTGAGTTGAGAGTTGATGGGAGAGGACGAGTGGTGAGAGGGGGAAGGTTTGGCCGAGAAGGAGAAAGAGAATCAGAGTGATACTAAGGAAAGTAAAAAAACAAGGGGGCATATTACCAAGCTATAGCGATAATTATCGCTAAGCTTGGTTAGCGGGTAATGCCATTGGTAATATGCCCCAAGATTTCATAGGCAGCGTGTAGCAATGAACTGAACCGGACTCATTCTGAACATTGAATGAAAGCATTACTCAAGGTCGCTCACAAGGTCATCTGTGTGTGCGCCCCTGAAAATCTAGGCTCCACGGGACCAGCATGCCCATGTCAAAAGGAGGGGAGGGGGTCTGTGGCCATGACCAGTGTAGCAAGGCCTTTAAGAAGGGGGTGGCTCACCTCATAACATTTGTTCCTTTGCCTGATTTTCAAGGCTGCTGTTTTGGATTTTGCTGTCCAGAGCATCGATCTAAGCAAAAAAAGGTTATCCTTTAGAAAGTTAGCCGTGGAGAAGGTTGCTAGATGTGGTCGTCCCAAAGGGATAAAAAGTTCAGTGCTATATTGCCCTCTGGGTTTGCTCAGCAAGGTAATGCGGTACAAAGTCAGAAGAGCCCTTTGGCATGTACTAATTAAGAACCTATTTGTCGCGACAGTACAGATGGTATATCAGGGACGGGCGGCTCCAATGGTTCACTGTTCATAACTTTTAATGGCATTCCTAAATTACAGGCCTCCAGTGCTTAGTTTGTAAAATAAATAAGTGCCAGGGCTCTCGTCAGGAGGCCACTGCAGCCTGCGCCACGCATTACCCCTGTTAGCACTGCCAATGATGGTAACAACACAACTACTAACCATTTCACTCCCACAAGTGTGACCATTCGGACTCCTTCAGGTTCTGATAGCTATAAGAATAGCTTTGGTGGCAGATAAAAGTAATTTTTAATGTATATTGAATTAATAATTAACTGTTGTTGTTGTCATATCTAAATTTACAAGACTGCACCACCTTGTGGCAGACTGTCACAAGCGCCGGTGTTGACAATGAAGTGTGGGTGCCGAGCACCGGAAACGACTGTCTCAAATTAAGCACTACAGGCCTCCCTGTATCACTGCTCAACCGGGTAGTAAACCCGGAAGCCTTGCAGTCACGTATTACAGCCAATGTGGTAGATACACTGGTGGTGGTAAAAACTGATATCACTGAATACCCATATGTATTAACACCTTAGGAGCTTCGTAAATATACCTCCCCAGTGCTGCGCTGTCCATTATCCAGTGCTGAATGGACGTCCAACGGTCGCACGCAGCACTGGGGAGGTAGTGCCCGTGACGACCGTTGGCCGACGGCAGCACTTAAAGTGTTAATTTAGAAGATAAACAATAGAAATCTTCTGTCATTGTTTACAATCATAACTGGAATTGCTGAAGCCTGAACCTCCATAGATGAAATGATTTACGGTGCAAATTCACCCCTAGTGAGAGCCTCCACTGCCACCTTCCGCAGAGTGGCGGCCCTACTTTGCATAGGGTGTTCCAATTGAATTCAAACCCTCTTCATCATAATTCAAGCTCTGTACACAAATTCAACAAGAAAGAGCCAGTGGTCCTCACTGCCCTTTTAGCCACCAGGATCTCTGCCTAAAGGATGAAAAATACTGCCCAGCCATTGGGAACAGCCGTATTTTCTGTAATGAGACCCAAAAGATTTCCATTTGCAATTTCTGAAGAGCAGCCTGTGGCCCCACAGAAAACGTATTTTGAAATCACACACTGAAAATAACTTTTTGGGATTATTACAAATCAAAATTAAAGCATAATTTGGAAGAGGCAATATATACCATTACTCATGACATAGCAAAGGAGTAAGCCTAACGTCTGCTCAGCATAGTATATCTACATTTGAAGAACAATAAACATAATAAACAAGCATCAGCAAAGTCAACTAGTCCTAGCTTTTTTGATCGATTGACTTTTGCAATGGGTTGCTGGGCAGCATTTGCAAAAAAAAACATAATGAAAAAGGCTTCAATGTGGTGCATTTGGGCATGTGTGTGTACATGTCATGACACTGTGACAGCTCAGCATGATGACGTATGCGCGTGCCTGAGTCATGCTCATATGTCATGATGTAGCTGCCATATATTTTATTATTATTATTTTATTTGCCATTTCAGTATGGCAGACACCACTTGCAGTTTTATATTAAAAAAATGCTATTTATATGCGTGTGAAAGCATTTTTTAGGTTTCGCCAGCACAGCTCTTGCGCTGTGCTTGAAAAATCTCTTGCATTAAAAAAAATCTTAAAAGGAGTTTAGAGCCCACCCATTACTTACCTTTACTTATCATTGGCTGACTCCCATGTCACTCTTGTTTCCTTGTTTCCCATTGGTCAGCGCCTCCCCCTCCTTTCCGTCTTCCTCCGGGGCTTTGAGTTTTTGCCCTGCCATGGAGCCTGAATCAAGTACTGCTTCTGGTGGCAAGTGTCCTTCCACTGCAGACTCCTGCAGGTACTCTTTTTAACTTCTCAGTCTCCTCACCTCTGTCTGTGGTATCAATACTTTTCCCACCCCTGTCATGTCAGCCTCCCGCCCTACGATCTTTTTAACCTTTCCTCCACCCGCCATAAGCTTTTTTGTTTAACAGCATTTAAATAAATCCACTTAGAAAATTTAAATCTATATTTTTATCATGATTATTTGTCAAACAAAGAGTTGCTAAATTGATTCTAGAGTAAAGATTTTCTTCAAATGCTCTGCAAATGATGTTAGAGCAAGAGTGCCACTGTTACTGCCTTATTACGTTCAGCTGTAGTCCAGCTGAGGCAACGCCTCTTTCTATGGCAATTGTGAGCCGTCCTGGTGGTTATGGGGAAGTCTTATGACTGAGGCAATAGGGTTACTGTCAGTGCCAGTGGGATCATAAGAGACGCAACGGCAGCAGCCACAGAGTGCCCAAGGTACACCATGGTCTCATAATACTTTTTAGAAGTGACACCATACCCATCAGTGCAGCCAGTCTTCCTGAAACACCAAACAAACACCTCATGCACTGCAGCAACGTAGATCCGCTAATGCTGGACCACTATATCCTATATCGTACACGCTTAAAAGAAGAGCAACACAGTACTCTCTAGCACAGCTATATTCTGCAGCACAGTCATACTCACCAGCTCCCCCTTCCAAGAAACACACCATTGCAGTCACCAAGTTCTCGCTAAAAACATACCAGAAAGATGTATTGAAGTAAAAAAAACAATGCTACAACACAGCCAGTGTTGACCACGTCAATCGCTTTTTTTTTAACTTTAATCCATGTTGCACAGCAGTCCAACTGCTGGGGTATAGCCTGTCTAAGATTACTCTAATGTGTGTCTGTGTGTGTGTATATGTGTATGTGTGACAATGTCACATTTGTATGTGATATTGCAGAAAAAGCACTGCTGGAGATGGTGGTCTAACAGCTTCATTTGTATTCTGGCAGTTGGCCTGTCCTCCACCAGGGCAATGAAGTAAATTTCTCCATCACCCTGTGAGAAGTGCCGACTGCCAAATTTTGAAATGTCTGAAGGCCTAGCGGATATTTCTAGCATTGGAGCGAACCATCATCACAGCAGTTTCTGTCAGTGCATTGCAATTTTGCCATGCGGCTCCCTCACCATGATTGAGCCATACGGCAAATTTACAAAGTTCTTTTGTATTCTTCAAAAGACAATTCCAAAACTGGATTATCTTTTTGTAATAAAATAAAACAATGCCTTCCTCGCCATGGGAGTTCTTTCCCATGGCAAGGAGGCATTGTGTACTTTCCAATGCCCTTACCACCTGGCTTTTACCTGGCGGTGACGGGCATTGAAAAATGGCTATATTTCCACCCATCTAAATTAGATAGGCAAACCTCAGATAGTCCTTACTCCTTTGGCCCATCGGAGAAGTTCTACTATGGCAGAGGCGGAGTGGTCCCCACTGTCATCAAACTATGGTCCATCCACATTTAAATGACCCTTTTTTTTAGAAGAGGTCTCTAGTGATAATACATTTGGTCTCATTCATTTGCCTCGTAGATTTTCCATTATCTCACAGCTTTGTTGGGTCACCCATGCTTATACAATCACACCCTTCTTCAGGGTTGTCCTTCTTTAAGATAGATGTAATGAAACTCAAATTTTGGAATACCATATTCAAGCATGGAGTATGGTTTTGTGCGCATAACACTCACCACTGACAAATTGACAGGCATATCATCAACAGCCAGCGAAAATTATCGCTGGCCGTGTTTAGTGTGAAGAAAATTAACGCCGCCTATCGCCGGATTCTATCGCCTGGTGAGCGCACTATCAGCAACGTGCCTCGCCGAGGCAATAGAAATCCAGGCAATATCGGCGATAAGGGGCAATTACCTGCTATACAAAAAAGAGTTTGACGATAACATTGCTGATAGGGAGATGTGGACGCAGGATAATAATCCACCTCCCATTACAAACATAGCCAAGTCAGAAAATTAGCAGGCCTAAGAAACCTGCGATATAGCCGGTTAGCGCTAGTTTAAATGCCGCTAGACCGGTTAGCGATTTTATTGATGATAGGGAGAATGCCTGTTAGCGATTAAAATCGCTGTAGTTCACATGGGAACGTCTACCTCACATGTCATTAGCAATGCGAGGCGATAAGATTATGGGCCCTAAGATATGGATTCACGCGTTAGCGTGTCCATGCTGATAGGGCGCTAACATTATCGCCGCTTTTCGCTCGAAAAGGGATGCAAAAGCAGCAATAATGTTAACCCTGGGCCCTTGATGATATGCCCCTAGGTTTTCTGGAGACTCAGCTAGCCATCATAAGAATGGTAAATTGGGGAAGAGTAACATCTGTTATGTATTGTGCATAGAAAGTGTGAAGTGCTGCATTTCGGGCCCAGTAAAGACAAGTCATTTCTATTATCAAAAAAAGGAGTGTCAGTGATTCGTGCATGGACTCGAACAAGGAGGTCTCCTGAAATCTAAACACTAGAAATGGACAAAGATATATGAGTAAGGCAACTGAGATTGCCACAAAAGCCGTCCAATCTCGAGAGAAGATTGGCTCTGTGGTGTATTGTACACAATGCTATCTCCCAACAGACAGATGGAGCTATCTGTAGTGAGATCCCAAAAAGCACTCTAGAAGATTCTCATTAGTGTTTACCATAGCCCTGTTTAATTTCACCTGATGCCACTGATCAACTCCTCATCTTAAAAAAGCATGTTTAGCTGTTCTTGGTTTGCCTACAGATTTCAATGCTGTTAAGCCCACTGTGGCTCCACAAAAGGCTAAGAGAAGTGCTCAGCCTTTTCTCTTTTTTACTATAATTCTTTGGCTGAAGGATTCAAATCAACAAGGATTGCTCCCCTTACCATATTGTCAAACTCAACTTAGGAGTCACACAAGAGTTTTCTCCTCACAGGGTCTGGCCTAAGAAGAAAATGGTTGCTAAAAGTGGTTGCTCCTTTAAGGTGTCAGTAACTGATCAGTGGTTTGCAACCGCCCAGACACATGCCAATGTGACTCAGAATTATGAGGGGAAGTCTCTTTTATATGCCCTTCAAATTATGTTGCAGAATGGATCGCACAACCCATTTTGCATGTGAGAAAGACTTTTCTGAATTCCAAAATGCGTTTAGTACATAGAAGAAAGCAATTGGCAGTCACAAACCATGTGAATTTGCGGGCTACTTGATATGGAATTGTAATATGGCTGCGTAAATTTGGCCATTACTACCTGATATTTCTAAAAATGTTTCTAATGTAGTAATACAGTTGGGTCCATTATTTTTATCATCTTAATGGTGTTGATCTGTTTCTGACCACACTTCAGAGGTGCCCAACATAGGTCCAAGACGGCGGGACCCAAGGCACATTATTATATTAGCCAGACAAGATACATTTACACACATTGAATCTAAATGGAACTAAATAAATCGTTTGTGGTTATCCTGAATATATAACATGGATCATGCCCTCTTGAATCGATGTTGGACACCCCTGCTGTACCTAATGGCCCAAAATCCACGGAACATGCACATGCATTTTCAAGTCACTTGTTTGGGAGCAAAATAAAAAAATACTCAATTGCATTGAAATGCAACTTCTAGCCTAGAATTCGACTCCCCAATTTAATGATAATAGATTATTGTGACTGAATAACAAACTTTCCAATGTTAATCCCTAAAGCAATGATATTATTATCCTAAAAAACTGCACACCAAGAATTTTTTTTTTATTCATTATCTCTTTCTATAGAAAATAATGACACACTGAACATATGCTCAAAAAAGATGAGCTTTCTATAGTGGTGCTGCTCCACCGGGTAAGATAAGCAGCCACTGTTAAATCTTCTAGTGTTTTTTCATTTATATTTTTTATCTCAGAGACGAGAAGTAAGATTGTCAGGGCACTTTACATAAGAACAGTTTCAATACATAAGCAACTATGGTTTGTTTTGTGACTTTGTACTGAGATTTCAGGACTGAAAATTACAATTAAGCATGGCAATTTGTTTAATAAGCCAAAAACTACAAAGCACAGCATCTATGAACAAACTAGCATCTTCTTATTTTCTTTTTTTCTTTCTTTGCTGTTTTGTGCATCTTGTCTAGATACAGCTTTAGATGTCTAGACACTCTCATGAGATAAAACAAAATCATAAATGAAAAATACATCTAAATATTCCTTCACAGAGTGGCTTTGAGTCATCCCACTACAGCCATTGGTCCTCTTGCACTGAGAATAATTACATTTAGTCTAATCAAGTGCACAGCCGCAGAAAAGAAGTGCCCTTCAATGCCAGGGGTGGTGTGTCAAAACTTACCTTGCCCATGCTTTTTTTCCATCCTATTCTCTAACCTTTTTATTTTTGTACTCATCCTTCTACATTCAAATACATGGCACAGTAATTCAAATACTGCCTTTCTTTGTGTCAGTATAACTCAACTGTCACGTGGCATCCAATAAATCTAAAAAATAGTTCTATACCAGTTCTAAGTGGTCCTGCATTTCAGGAAGCACCTTATTCAAATGGTATACAATGTTATTTTTTTTATTTACATTTGTATTGCAACCACATTTAAGAGGTGGCATTTTTTGTAGCATTACAATGAAAACGAAAAATACATTTAACTGGCTTGCCACGGTTAGATCTAGGGTTTGCCAACGTTTGCGGAAAATGGACACTAGACCCTGGAGGTTTGATGCAGCCACTTTACTCCAGGAGATAATGGCATTAAGCAGGAGAGAAGCCCCGGTGGCTGTCAAACAGATGCTTTGTGCCAATTGTCCCACAGCCAAAAGCAAAATTAATGAGGTAGCTTTGAGTCCTTTTGTTTTAATAGGAGAAGAGGAGTTTATGACTGAAAACAAAGTTTCCTTTTATGGAGCTCCTCTTGGTGTTTCCTCAGTAAGCCCATTAAGTCTGGTTACATCCTACAAAACACTGACACACAGGTACTATTCCCTCAGACAGGTTCATTTAAGAGAATTTATGACCTAATCATCCAACTGTTGCCTGGTCAGTGGTTTTAAGACATTGTTCCACAAACAGTATCATAATTTAGTCATGTTTTCATCTCACAGCTGAACCATAATTACTGTTGTTAATATTGAGGCGTAAACATAAAATCAGATTTGACACAGCGACACCAGGTTAGCGGAGATGGATCGCGCAGCGGCCCAGGGTGGTGAAATAGAAAAAGTACTTGCTTGGTCACATGGGAAAACAGTACACTGCCCGACATATGCAAATGAAAAGCTTAGCACTAGCTGGGCAAAAGGAAGTTAGTGAGGAACAGGTATGGTCTTCAGAAGATTTGGTAAGAAGCTATAAGAAGACATTGCATGTCACGTGATTGCTTAGACGCTTCAAGGTCACCAAAGAGGTTTTCACCTTGTAGACAGCACAGGAAGTGCTGAGGAAAAATAAATCAATTGTAACTATCGGTGGATTTCTAAAGTAATATTAATTAAGGCTTCCTGTTTAAAGAAACTACCTTCAAATACAGTCAGGAAACAATATCTTTTTTGAAGTGTGGGGGGAAAATCAGGAATTAGCTCTTCTTTTGAGAGTCTCTTAAAGCTATCAAATATGACAGCAAGGTCATATGTTGTGCACATTGATAGCACGGAGGGTTGAAAACAAGCATTGGCAAAGTTAATAGGTCTCTCTAATTAATTGGCGACCTATTCGCTCTGGCAATCGGGTGTGGGTGGCAAATGGGGAAACAGAGGCGAGGTGTGTGGGGGGAGATGGGACAGGGAAGAAAAAACAAGGAGTGGGTGGAGATAAGTAACACTGAGAGTCTCCATTGGTTGTAGTGTGCCTATTTCAATGACGTACAACCAGGGCCACTGGAATTGTGTGCTAGAGGAGAACCAAATTATGCAGCAGGTTTGAACAAATTATGCGGCAAGAACAGGCAATTTATGTGGCACAATGCGCCACATTTTGTGATAGTATTAGTTCACTATTTTGTCATTTTTATAACTGGTAATAGTGACTGGGAATACAGTTCACCTTATTAGTAACAATTTAACACCCAAATGCAGCAATAAACAGCTTAAAAAATACCAGTCAAACTTTGTGGCAAGCGTTCCGGTGCGCAAAAACCAGAGTCACCATATTTCTTCTAACTTTGGTCAGTTTGAGCTAGAAACAAAATCGTTTTTTGTTAAAATCTGCAGATTATGCTGCAGGTGAAGGCAAATGCAGCAAATACATAATTATGCAAAATTGCAGCAACCACAGAATCGCATCATTCCAGTGGCCCTGCGAACAACACTGCTCTACAAGTGAGTCTACTTCAACCTTTTTTACGAGTAAAGCACCACATTTATAGTGCCTCGCCACTGTGCTTTTAAACAGAATAAATTGACTCATGTGCATCCCCTCTGCTTTGGAAGTACTGGTGGCTGAGGCAGCCTCAACGTGTGGACACTCTTCCAATAAGCTCTGACTGTTATACATTCAACCTTCCTACAAGCGTCCCACTGTCCATTACAGGAACTGGCTCCAGCACCGGCGCCTGCTGAATGTAACGAGCCATGCACAGAGAGTATGTGCGTGCCCAGTGAGTCGGTCGTCCACCCCTCCCCTCCCCTCCTGTGACAGATACTCTCTGGCGCTCTGGTTCTGCTAGTGGATCAGGCATTATCAGGATCAAAATGAGCGAAGGAGCTTCTTACATCATGTACCAACATTTTAACAAGTCATAACTTTTACTTGTTTTCATGCAGCTCTCTATTAATTGGACCTGCAATCTTTTTGTTCCAAGATGGTGGCTCCTGAGGCGTCCTTTAACATCATTCTGAATTAAGCCAATCGAGGAGCACAAACGAAAAGGGCGGGCGAAAGGGGGGTGGATAAACCTTCCAATAAGGGTACACACAGCTCTTTGCATATAGGCAAGGAGCATTTTGGGAACATAGGCATAGCCTAAAACAAATGACATTGTGAACTATTCATAGTTTAACTAGAGATACTTTTTATTTTTCAGTTTGTGTGTCTGTAATTTCAGCCATACATATTAATCAGTTTATGACATTTTACTTCTCACCCCAATATGAATTGTTTTCTAATCGTGAACCTTATATACAGATTTGGTCTCCACATTGGGATGTAAGGGTGATCTGGCAAGTGTGTTGTTAAACAGGAACAGAGCAAATATGTGTTAATAAACAGGAATGGAGCTCGGAGCGACATCAGTCACAGCAAATGCAGAGTGACTGAAAACAGACGGGCAGAAACTAGTGAAAAAAATAGTGCACATACACGAACAGAAATAGACATGAGTGAAAGGATACAAGTAACAGGCCCCTACTTCATTAGAGTGACCAAGACACCAAAAGGAGGAACAAAAACAAAGATAACACACACAGAAGCAAGCATTTGGGAAGGACCCATGAAGAAGTGAATGAAAAGTGATGGGCGAGCTGTGAGCCCACAGAGTGGATGCAGCATTACTCGAAGAGACAACGCATGCATGCCCTTCCTAGGCGATACCTAATAATATCAAATTTCCTAATGAAATGTAAGTACCAGCAGATATGCACATGCTTGTACTACACCGCTTATGTTTCAATCTGTGTGCGTTTTTCAATGTATATGAGGCCTTACATACTAGAATCGTGTAGACATCAAAGTGTGAATGTACATTTATCAGTGATATAAATGTACAAATGAACTAGGCCTGACTTTACTTTTTCATCAAATGTTAAATAAATATCAGTAAGTTAAGAAAACAATACATACAGGAGGAAATGTAAAAGAAATGAATTTCCATATAAACAGAAGTCCTAACCATGTGGACCCCTGTCTTATACTACCTCCAGATACCTGGCCACACAATCGTATAATTAGCTTGTAAATAGGAAAACTCAGGCCCTGTTAGCAAGACCCCCTTGACCTTTTAAGTATCCCATTTCTACACCCTGCACTATATGCCTAAATGAAGGGGAAGGCAAAGCAACACCCATTTTTGGAAGGACCCTTCCTTAATGTGACGTTTCTGGTCCATTCAGACAAGTCCATTTATTCTTCTCCCTGCTCCCTTACTTGCTTCCTTTGCTATCTTTGCAGATCTAGTTATCCTAGTCCACATCTGTTCTTGCTACCCAACCGAAAACTAGGCTTGGGCAGTGAACTCCGCTCCATTCTCGTAGTTTGCAGATATTTTGCACTCTGTGGAGCACGCATGTTTTTTTCCTTGCTCATGCTCGCCAACGCTAAGTTGGCGAGCGTGAGCGAGAAAAATCCAATGGTAGACTACCGCCCAGCGAGATTTCTCAACGCTGGCGGTTGCGGATGGTTGCTACAGCTCGCATTGAGAAACCTTCCATTCGCGTTAAGGAAGCTGCAGCTCGAGTAGAACATTTACCCGAGCAGCTTAAAGAAGCAGCGCCCTCTTGCGTTGCGCATGGTGCAGTTTGTGCTGGTTTTTCAGTGCGGGACAAACATCTGGTGTTAACAATCAGCACGAACTGCATGACCTAATGCACTCTACCGCTTGCAGAACTCGGCGTAGTGCGGTGGAGTTTCTTTGTCACTTTTCAGATTTCCGATAAGCGGAACTCTGCGGACTCCGCCCAAGCCTCCTGAAAAGACATTGGAACAAATTGATCAACATTTTGCATCGCCCTGCAAATACGTTCGATTTGTACGCTTTCACACCAGAGGTGCAACAAGCAGAAATATTTTTATTTCTCCTCGTTGTTTCCTCTTTCTAAGTATACTACATTCTGCAGCACACTTAGAAAGTCTACCTTTCACACACCATAGCGCTGCAAGATGCCTTGCTGTATTGCGTGTAAAAATTATAAATCTACCCCTTTATTTCTCAACATAAAACAAGGATTGTAGGAAAAGAGTGACACAGCATAATATAAAGGACACGGTTTCACAATAGAAATGATAAATATATTTTTTGAAGCAAAAGCAACCACTGAACTATTCAGTTCGATTTTTTGTAAATGTTAGATTTCTTGGGCATTGCCAGGATTATGTCTAGTTTCGAATCCATAAACATTGGCATTAAAAGTGTGTGTCTCTAATTAGTTTTTGTATCTTTTAAAGCATCACAGAGACTACAAATGATTTCACCTTTTCAAATGTGTATGCTGAGAGGGACAAGGAGTATTTTTTTGCATAGAATCACAGGTGCCTGGCAAAGACATTCCTAGTCACCGAGGGTAAAGAGTGGCACTGGGTAGACATGGCTCGTCAGGAGCAACAATGGTTTCAAGCCCGTTTTCCCATAAGTCATTGTGGAAGAGAATTCTTTTAAGTGCAGCAGCGGCTGGTGCAGGAAAGCGCGGTGAGGCGGTGGGGGGGATGTCGACAGACGACGGAAAAACGTATATTTATTTAATTTCCCCAATTCAGTCATCTGTCGACTTACCCCCTTACCCCCACCCCGCCCCACCTCGCTTACCTGCAAAGCGGCTGTTTAAGTACCTCTCTTTACTCACACTTTATTTATTTATTTATTTTGTCTGTAGTGTTTGTACAGTGCAGCGACAGCCCTGAGGGGCAACCTGACGCAGAGCAGATATGTCTGGAGAAGGGCTGAGGACACAAGAAAAAAACAAACACAGCGGGGGTAACCCAGTATTTCCAAAAAAGAACACGGATAGAGCAGGAATAATAGACTGAGGCTTGACTGGAAAGCATCAAAGTAGGAAAGTGACGTAAGTGTAAATGTAGGTAACCTACTGCCTCCTTGTTGCCTAGAATGCTACTGGAAGACTAGCGCCTAAAGTGAGAGCCCAGAGCCCCTCCTCCCTGACCTTGACATCGGTAGAATGGCTCCACTTGGTCACCTTCAAGGCGTTCTGCCTCGTGCACAAATGCACCCATGGAAGGCCCTGAAATGCCTAACCAGCAAAATAGAACAGTATTCCCCAGGTTCTGCCGGTGCTCATCAGACCAAAGCCCGCTGCAGTTCCACAAATAAGCTATAACCGATGGAGTTAGCGGCATGTTACAGCCCAAGAGCCCAAGCTATCAAACTTGAAAGCTATTATTAGCATCTGCACAGAGACCAAGCAGTATGTTTTCTGGAGAAAACTTACGACACACCTTTTACGGGTGTCCGCATACACCCTCAGCTCCAACTATGAAGTACGTTGAGGCACATCAGTTTGCAGATTTAGTTATATCAGTCTTCCATCTACCCTTCATTCAGTCATTTATTATTTGGTCTCCGTGATCTCACATTCTCTGGAAATTCATAGTTGCAAAGTCAGCACATGCCACAAAAGATCCCACATGTGTTAAAATGTTAAGTTCCATATGTTATAAACACTAGATTACCAAAGCTGCTTTTTTCAAGCAAATCTTGCCATTTTAACTTAACACGGTGCTTTGTTATGATTACCACTTCAGTCCAAGAAATGCATACTGGGGCTTTATACCATCGAGAAGACTAAGTTTACAATGCCACAATAATGAGCTTGTATTTTGTGTTTCAGCAATGCGTAGGGAATGTTTCTCAAATAATTCGTTTTGAAATCGTTTAAATAAAAGTTATTGCAGTTGAAGGTGTAAGCACCATTCTTAAAATCCAAAGGTATTGGTAGTCAAACATACAAAAATTACAAGTTTTGTATTAGTAATTTTATCCAAAATTCTAAATGATGGAGTGGAGTTTTTGTATGTTTAAAAGCATTTGCTTAGCAGGCATAGAAACCACTTGTCTTTTTCTGGTCCGAAAGCTTTTTATCACTGATATTGGCGTAGTTTGCGGATTTTCACTACGCGGAACTCGTCAAAGTGACAAAAAAACTCAGTGGAATTCCGCAAGTGGCGGATTGTAATGCGAGGTGCCGTTCATGCTGATCTTGCAGCCGCTCGAGTAGAAATTTGACCTGAGCGGCAGCTCGCCAACTTACCGTTGGTGAGCAGGAGCGGGGAAAAAACTCTGCTGCATTACACGAAGCGGAGTTTCCTGAACTCCGAGAGCAGATCGCAGAGTGCAGAAAACTCCGCAAATGGAGCGGAGTTCAACACCCAGGCCTCGTTTTTTGTACATGCTACATACTTCAAATCAATCAGCAAAAAATACAGACTTTTCAAATACAATTTTTTATTTCAAATAAATGACACCCCCCTGGAACAAAGGGGATACCCCCCTG
This sequence comes from Lissotriton helveticus, assembly GCF_964261635.1. Classification (NCBI taxonomy): domain Eukaryota; kingdom Metazoa; phylum Chordata; class Amphibia; order Caudata; family Salamandridae; genus Lissotriton; species Lissotriton helveticus. The sequence continues at coordinate 614,422,958 of NC_136065.1, forward strand.
GAACAAACAAAGCATTTCACCTACCTGGGTGTCACTTTCAGCGACACCTTGAGTTGGACCCACCAGATTGAGCTCATGACCATGAAACATCAACAGCTGGGCGGAGCTCTGATTAAAGAACATAAAGGGTCATTTACGAGGCCAATGTCTCCGCTTATTAAGATCTATGGTGGTAAGGTTCTTTCAGCAATCCTGTATGGTGCGGAACTATGGGGCGGTAGTAATTTGGACCCACTAAAACATGCCCAAAACAAGTTTCTAAGATTGTCCACAGGTCTGCCACAGTCGACTCCAATAACCCCCCTTCTTTACGACCTAGGGTGTCACTCGGTGGTGGACCAAGCAAGACTCCGTCCTCTAACATTCTGGCGCCGTCTGTGGACAACGCCAGAACTCCATCATTATGCAGAAGCATGCTTGGAGGTTAAGAACAGCTCTGGTGCCTCAAATATTAGGTGGTTTAGAGACCTTAAGACTAATTTATTAGCTTTGGGTTATGGCGATCTGTGGTCCTCGCCTGAGTCAGCCAATTTCCCCTCCAAAAAGGATCTTAAAAAATGTTATTGGGATAGGGTGACCCACAATATGTATTTGGAAACGAACTCGAGCAGTCTCACTGGACTGTTCATTGTACATAAGGACACACCCAAGTTAGAGGGGTACTGGGACACTATAACTAAACCCTTGGACCGCAAACTATTTTTCCAATTTAGATGCGGTTCACTTCCCATAGGGGAGTTCACTATAAAATGGGTAGAAACCACCGCAATGGAGCGCACACCGCTAGCCCCTCCTCCGGATCGCCCCTCGGGACTCTGGCACTTGTAGTTCAATAGTGGATCACCCAGGTGGGTGCAAGTCGGTACTTGTTGGACTGATGAATCTCTAGACCCGATACATGTCCCGGGTTTTTGGGTATCGCCCGAGACATGGCTCGGGTTTCGGGATAACTTCCCTCATCAGTAGAGAAATGGTTAGGGGTGGAGGAGAAGGCCGCCAAACAACCGTCAATGGCCTTGATGCCCGAACCGGCACGCAGGGCAGCATCCAGGAGCCCGTCGGCTCAAAGCTCAAGGGAGCCAATTAGTAGAAACCACCGCAATGGAGCGAAAACCCGAGCCATGTCTCGGGCGATACCCAAAAACCTGGGACATGTATCGGGTCTAGAGATTCATCAGTCCAACAAGTACAGACTTGCACCCACCTGGGTGATCCACTATTGAACTACAAGTGCCAGAGTCCCGAGGGGCGATCCGGAGGAGGGGCTAGCGGTGTGCGCTCCATTGCGGTGGTTTCTACTAATTGGCTCCCTTGAGCTTTGAGCCGACGGGCTCCTGGATGCTGCCCTGCGTGCCGGTTCGGGCATCGAGGCCATTGACGGTTGTTTGGCGGCCTTCTCCTCCACCCCTAACCATTTCTCTACTGATGAGGGAAGTTATCCCGAAACCCGAGCCATGTCTCGGGCGATACCCAAAAACCCGGGACATGTATCGGGTCTAGAGATTCATCAGTCCAACAAGTACAGACTTGCACCCACCTGGGTGATCCACTATTGAACTACAAGTGCCAGAGTCCCGAGGGGCGATCCGGAGGAGGGGCTAGCGGTGTGCGCTCCATTGTGGTGGTTTCTACTAATTGGCTCCCTTGAGCTTTGAGCCGACGGGCTCCTGGATGCTGCCCTGCGTGCCGGTTCGGGCATCGAGGCCATTGACGGTTGTTTGGCGGCCTTCTCCTCCACCCCTAACCATTTCTCTACTGATGAGGGAAGTTATCCCGAAACCCGAGCCATGTCTCGGGCGATACCCAAAAACCCGGGACATGTATCGGGTCTAGAGATTCATCAGTCCAACAAGTACAGACTTGCACCCACCTGGGTGATCCACTATTGAACTACAAGTGCCAGAGTCCCGAGGGGCGATCCGGAGGAGGGGCTAGCGGTGTGCGCTCCATTGCGGTGGTCTCACTATAAAATGGGGATCAGAAAGGTCGGGTTTTTGTCCTAATTGCCAAGGTATTGGGGAAAGCCTGAACCATTTTTTGTATGTGTGCCCTTTATACTCTGCCCCCAGAGCCAAATGGCTAATACCAGTATGTAGGCAGTTAGGAACCAGATTGGCTGTGGAAGCAACTAGATTGCTAAAAACCAACCTGGATCCCCTTATTGTTGTGGGGGTTGCTAAATTCCTCGGGTGGGCCTGGGTGCTTAGAAGCAGGTTCATCAAAAATAACCAAATGGTGACTGCCTAGTTTCCAGTAACCAGTTGATGTATGGTTGTACACGAGTCCCTATGTAAAGTTTTGTATATTTGTACAAGAAGCTGATTAGCTTGTCAATGATCTAATACTTGTTTTAACTGTTTTATATGTACATTGTATTTTATGTCTTTTATGATGAACTAATCGAATAAAGACTTCTTGAACCTGACACTCTACAAATAAAAAATGTTAACATGCATCACAGTGTTTTCTGTACAAACACTGTTCTTACATTCCAAAAAAGAAGGACCTGGTCTAGGGTTTGGCAAATGGAGTTGAGTCCTTTGAGATGGTAGAGGTCCTTCATTACCTTTGCCATCCCGTGGGTACTCACCTGGCGAATTTAGAGATGACTGCCAGCTCAGCGGACATCTCTGTATATGAAAGGAACCCCTGTCATGGCAGTTCCTATCAATGTACTAACGTTTTGGTGTGCAGCTTCAGTAGGATTTGACTTCTGTCCATAAACCATTTAACCTCTATTTGTTTTTCAAATAAAAAACTTCCAAAGCTGGAGTTTGTTTCTAAAAAAAAAAAGAAAAAGAATGCCCCCCTCAGCGTGAGAGTTTTAAACCAGAAGGCAGAGGTCATTATTATGGTTTTCCTATCTTATACAGTCAAGAAAAAGGCATTATACAGACCACCCTTAATTGGGTGGAAGGTAAAATGTTGTTCCTTTGAGGGCCCCTACTACGTCGGGCTGTCAGGTTGTCAGAGGAAGTATTCCATTGACAGAGGCAAGGGGGGCTCCATTGACAAGAGTACTTAAGGTCCGCTCAACTAAGTGAGAATGGCGGATCAAAGATTTGTAGGGCTGGGTATGTCCATCAAATGCTAATTCAGGGCCTAAATCTAAACATTAATATAATTATAATAGGAAATGATTGTTTCAGAGCAATAAATATATTGTAATATCAGCTAATTTACACAACACCAAATTAACAATTAGGCTTAAAGGCATAATTTGTTGAAATGAGTGTTTTATGTCTTGTCTTCTTAAGTAATGACTAATTAACTGATTAACGATCTAATGTAAGCATGTATTTAGTTTTGTGCGTGAATTGCATGCAACTCATATACCTGGGAACGATTTGACAATACTAAAGGGAGGAACCGAGAAGGATGATTCTGAGATTTGCGTCCTCTCGTCCTGGTCAGGGGTGGTGAGGGCTTGTGGTAGATGACGTATATTTTTGGTTAAAACTTTTAATACCTTTGAGCCTCCATCGTTTGCAAAAGAAAAATTGTTAGAGGAATGGGAATATCATTGCTGGTACAATTGAAATGCCCAACATTTTGGAAAATACAATTGCTTCGCCACAGTTCCATTGATAACACGTTTTTATAAGAAAGTAAACATTATCATGTCTCTAGATCCTAAGAGGTTTATTGCGTTTGGAAGCCAGTGATTGATTTTGGTCTACTAACCATGTGCCAAAGATGCTGCTCCCTATCACAAAGTGGAAAGCTGGGGAAATGACCAATTCAGCACAGATTTCACAAACAACAGCAAACATTAGTTTAAATCACCTATTGACGCACTGTGCAATATACTCGCGTAGACATTTCCGATAGGGAGTGTGGTATGAAAGTAGCCAGAAAGCACTCTGATGTATAGTCCCTTAGCATGGAGCATTCAACCCCTCACAGGGGCATCTTCCTGCACACTGGGATACATTCTCAGAGGTTTGATCTCCCCCCTAATTAGATTAGCAGAACAAGGACTGTTCTGTGAATGACTGAATAATTGATCACTTCTCTTGTAATGCACAGAAAAAGACTTCCCAACTTCACGATGGTGAGCTAAGCCTTTTTCATGCAATAGTCATTCGAAAACAGTCCTTTTGAGACAGTGACATCCTGAGTAGTTTCAATGATAGCTGCATCCATGCCGGATTTTCATGACAACCGCAGAACTCGTAAATGGATAACCATGGAACACATAAAGGAGTTTCAAGTAAGTGCATTTATTTTATGTGGATATCCTGAATATCTGGCATTGATCTAACCTGAATGAACATTTATGAGACAGTTCGGCATTAACATGACCATCTTTTTCAGTCAGTCATACTTATGGGACGCAAGAGACCAGCCAAGACCTGTTGTATAGGTGGCAGGCCACCACCAAAACCCCCCAAATATCTGGAATTGCCTACAATTCAACCTTCACAGTGCGTTTCACGCCTGAGAAAGGCATGGTCCACGTGAGTGAATATGTTGGAACTGTAAATTTGTTCATGTGGGCAAACCCCTATGTCCTTACCAAATTTCAAAAATAATTATTGGCCCGAATGACTTTCAATTAAACTTGTTAAAATTCTTTTCCTCTGAAATATGATACTGATTTTTGTGAAGTTCGAGAATACCTTTCTGTTATTAAGAAATGATGGGGCATATTACCAAGGGCCATTATCGCCGCTTTAGCGGGACTTTTTCCCGCTAATGCGGCGATAATTTTATCGCCCTATTACCAAGCTGTCGCTGATATCAGTTAGCAACAGCTTGTAGGCGGTAGCGGGCATTTAGGGGCCCACTTTGCATGTCAGCGATAATTATCGCTAATGACATGCAAAGTGGGCGTGCCAAGATGTTAGCGACTGAAAACAGTCGCTAACATCGCTATCTCCTATTACCTACAAAGGCGTCGTTTTGGAAATATTCACACTAAGCGCGAATATCTCCAAAAGCGAACACCTGCCCAGAGCAGTTCTTAGCCATGTTATCCAATGGGAGGTGGATAACATGGCTAAGAGCATTGTCAAGATAATGTGTGAATATCGCTGTATTTCCAGCGATATTCACGCATTTCGAATGATTTTTATCGATAAAAATCGTCAAATCGTCGTAGCGCGGCGATAAAATTATTCCCGCTAACCCTGCTTAGCAGGTAATATGCCCCGATGTTCCTTATTCATTTGACTATTGATTTTTAAGTAGTTAGTTCTTTTTGCACACATCTCAGAGTATGCCTCAATCCAGGCCTACACTTCTTTAGGGCGAAACAAGAATACTTTAAGGAGATCTTTGATTTTTTTCCTTTCGTGGTGAAGTGTGGTCTGAGCACACCCAATGCACATTCACTGTGGATTATGGCTTCCCCTTCACAGCAGGCCTAGGGCACGCTTTTGTTTTGGGGTGTTCGTCCGAACACACCAGAGTTTTATTTTCAGGCCTGGGATTCTCTCAAAGACACATTTATTCTCCCAGACTTCCGAGCAGAGATGCCTCCCCGCAGCGGCGGCAGCAGGAGTCTCCCCCCGCTGCATGCTGGTCCTTCATCACCATTCATTTTTTATCCTGCCAGGTCGCGCTCTTGCATTCAGCGCTCGCGCTGCTCCAGCCACCCTGTGGCAAGGCATTTCCTATTCTTTAATGCTCCCATGGGTCCGAGGCTAGAGGCACGCCGGGAAAATAAATAGCGCGCGCATCCTGCAGCATCAGACAGAGAAACACGAATAATACCGCGCGAAGTCTTTCCTCATTGGATTCGGCCTATGGCTCCACATCAATTTCTATGAAGAACTCTATCATGGAGGAATGGAGGACGAGGGGGGGGGAGCACCTCGGGTCCAGGACGCGAAAGAGTGGGGGTAAAAGGATTTGAAACACCCTAACAGATGTTTAAGGGCATTAAAAGACCCTCTTTACGAGCACATCATTAAGTCATGCTGCTAACTTAATGAGAATCGAGAAAAGAATCTGTTTTTCGCACGCAGTTTGCCATTTCCCGGTATCCATCAAATCGCTTTGCCTGGTCAGGAGTGGTCACCTTTCATTTCGGCACCACAGGCGCGTGCAGCTGCAGAACAGGGGGACGTCGGATGAAAAAAAAAACAGGGCTTTAGATGTAAGCTGCTTAGACTGATGCGAAGAAAAAAGGGTAGGTTTCCAGAAGGAAAATGGGCAGCTAATGTGCCGTGTAAGTTGTGCACAGGTATGCTGCTCCAGAAAGGCAGTTCATTATTATATAGCACAAGACGCTCCTACTGCCATATATCTATTTATGTATTTATTTTATGCGGATCTATGTGCAGCTGCAAGCAGCTTTTAAAGTGCTTGTTGGCAATATTGTGTAAAATAGAACCCAGTGACTGCATAGTGGTTTCAATAGTTTACACATTGCTTGTATGGTATGCAAACTCACCTCACAAAAAATGAATCACAAGTTACCAGTATGATAAAGGGCCTGATTACGACGACTCTGGGGGTGCGGGAGTGAGCCACCATGCTGCTGCCCTGCCCTGCACCGCCACAGCTCACCGCCAGCCGCCCACCAGATTAAATATATTTTTGTAGTCTGGTGGGCGGTCCTTTGGCGTTCCCACGGCGGTTCCTTTCTAAAAGGCACTGCAATGTGAACGTCAAAGGCCGTTCCTGCACAGCATGGACTGCTAAGCCACACCATGTGCCCTCCAGCATATATCCCAGGGCCCAGAGGCACAATGGGGCTTTCTTTGTTTCCTCACCGCCAAACTTTTCATGGCGGGCTCACTGCTGTGAAAATTGAGGAAGGAAGGAAACTTGTAATATGCTTGGCAGTGACGCCTCAGGACTGCCGAGCCACCGCCGGAGATGCCGGATCACTCATCCCCGGCGATTGCAGCGGTCCCCTCATAGTATGACCGTCACACTTGTAATGCAGTGGTCGGACCACTGGCGCGGTGGTACACGACCACCAGCACACCTCCACCACAGGGTTTGGCGGTCAAGTGGACTGCTGAACTCGTAATCAGCCCCAAAGTCTTTCATTTTTCACAAAAGAGGCTCTTCCAAACAAGCAAGGGACTTCTTAAAAAAATTAAGGACTTTTTGCGGAAGGAAAACAAAGTAAAATATGAGTGCCTTCCACACACTGTTCTTTCAGAACATTTGTTACTCTGTAGTTTACAGTGAATATATCTGTGAAATTTTAAATTTGTTTTCCAGATTTTCTGAAGTCGGAGAAACTCCAAGTCTCTGTACGTTCTGGTAGAAGGGTGGTGGAATATGTGGTAGGGCACCAAGCACAGGGATTGTCAGTGATTCAGGATGAAACTACCAGTAATTTGCTCCCCTGACAGGAGTCAGATTGACTCTGAGCTGTGGCAAAGAAGGTGGAAAGAAAAGGTGTGGCCATGGAATGAGAGCTGCAAAAAGGATGGTTGGCAGTCAAGGCCTCAGGAACCTATCATGCAAGTTAATTAGGAAACCCCACCCGTGGGCAAGCCGTACAACTAAGAGGCCATGATGCTGTTGTGATAGATATCTGGTTTTCAGGCATCATTAAAAAAAGGTGCACACAATACGAAAAACATGCTTCAAAATGTGTCTATAAACACAAAACAATTATTGTTTTGATTGCAGGCACCCCTTATGCTTTTCTCTAGTGCTAAAATGTAATTCTAGTATCTGTCGCAATCTCATTTAATTGTTAAGAGACTTCATTCACTTGCCACCTTTCTACCATCAATCATAAAAGGCAGTGTGTATGCACGAACAATAAACATATTTATGTTATATTTACTTGCTTTTATCACAAAGATAAATGAAGCAAAAGATGCACACAACAAGGTATAGTGTGTGGGAAAGGAAACTAGGAAGTGGGAAGGATGGTTGTGTGTGAGGCACAATTAATTATGTTCCTATTACGTATCAGATACATAAGGATCCTAAGAAAATCTGTGATTTCCACAGTTCAATTGAGAGACCAGTGGTGCTGAATCATAGGAGGACGTTTTTAAAAATAATCTTCAAAGACATCCAGGAAAGATGAAGACCTAAAGAAAATAAGATTCTAATGGTAAGAATCTGCATTGAAGGGCATGGAGGAGGATGTGGCATAGAGGGGGTTAAATGTCACAAGATTGCAGTGGGCTTGTGGATAAAGATGACTGATAGGGGAGTAGGGAGAGATGATCAGACCATTGTGTGAAAAGGGTGAGGGTGGATGATAGCTTTGTAGACTAGAATGAGAAATTTGTAGAAGGACATTTTGTAACCACTGATCCATCCTATCGGTGGTCTGAATGAAGTGGTGAAAAATGACCTAAGGGGGTTACCAAAATAGACAGTCATAGTTCAGAACCCTCTCTCAAGGGTCTGGCATGGCCTAGAAGATGGCTGCTTGGTTGTCCGACCTTCTAAGAGTATCATTATTTATCGGGGGCTTAGATGAGTGGAAGAAGCCTTAAGGTTGACCTCATGAATGCTCAGGAAATTGCAGTGAGAAGACACGGTGGGTGACAAAGCAAGGAAGAACACATTTAGTAATTGAGATTGACCCTGATATTTTGGGCAGAGTGGGGAAGGAGGTTAGAGTCAGGTGCTTACAAGATGGTAGAAGGAATTGTTTTGAGTTCATTGAGGGATGGGTAGTTGGTGGCCTTAGCTTTGGTTGGGCTCAGATCTAAGCAGCTCATGGACATTCTTTATCAGATGGCCCGTGACGTTTACCCGGCATGGAGTCCATCAGGATGGGAGCAAAAGAAGGATAGGTGTAGGGCAGAGATGATATCACAAAGACTGTATAATAGGGAGAAGGGGGACAAGGGCAGCGATTTGGGGCTAATAGTTTAAATATAGAAAATATAGAAAATACTGAACGCATTTCTTCAGAAAATAATCATCATTGAAAGGTTGCGGATGTTTGAGTGGCCAAAATAGATTGTCATATGTGGATTGACGGGCTTCACTTGAAATACTCTCAGCCTGCATTGGTTTATCTTTCTGTTCTGCAGATGTTCATTTAAGTTACACACCATAGTTCAATTTAAGGACAATTTTGATTCACTTGTACTTAGGGCCATATTTATATTTGGATCTGCTCTGATCAGCTCCAAACCCCTCTGCTTGGGTGACATTTTACTAGTCATAAAACTCTAATTGTTTTCAGGCACTGTATGAATCCTTAATTGTTTTCTTCAAATAAATCCTGTCCTTCAAAACTTGCATCCAGACATTTGAGTGTTTAAAAATACAATATACCTGCCGGTGTGATGAGTTTCTCTTGGCATGCTCAGTGCCTAAAATATTTGAACTAGCAAGAGTCTCTCTTTCTGTTTGTCTGGTCTGGAGAGTCAGGAAGAGAGGGAGGAATCAAAGGAGGAGATTATGTCACAAAGGAAGATTGTGTAAAGGGAAGCAGTAGGGGTAGTGAGATACAGAATGAACCATTGTGTATGTATATATGTATGTATGTATGCAGCATTCGAATTCCACGATTCAGTTCAGTTCAAAACTTTATTCAGAAAACTAAAAACAGCCATAAAGAATTCAACAATTCAAAAGACAGCACCACACTGTACTGGGAGAGAGGCAGTGATAAAGTCAACAAAGGCATGAAGAGGTAGCAGAATTCTGGGAGCAGAGCGACTGTTATAGAATGGTGATTTTGTGTTCTTTAACCTCTTAGCTGCGGCGGCGCTAAGGGGGCGGGGGGGCGCGCGGCACGCCCATGCTGGTGGCGGAACCGCTCCGTCACCAGCCTCGGTTGAGCTGTGCTGATGACGGAGCGGTTCCATCATGGCCCCGCCCGCTCAATAGAACGCGCCGTGCAGGTGCGAAATCAGCACCACGCAGGCGCGAAATCAGCACCGCGCAGACGCGTCGGGCGGGCCATGACGGAACCGCTCCGTCATCAGCACAGCGCCACCGCGGCTGATGACGGAGCGGTTCCGTCATCAGCATGGAAAGAGTTAAACATGTGTGTCTTCAGCTCTTTCCTAAATTAGAGAGTTGGGTTGCTCTTAATTGCCATAGGGATGTTGAGTCCTGGATGCATATAGAATACCTTTTGCCTTTTTTGTTTATTACACTTCCTTGGCTTCTGTCTGGTGGTGTGCCAGCAGCTTGGGTGATGAGAGCCCCTAGAGATAGTGAACATGTCAGCCAGATAGGCAGGGGTGCTGGTCTTGACAGCTTTCTTACTTGATAGTGCTACTTTTGAAGACTGTAGGGGCCAACAAGGGGAGTCTTCTATGAAGTCTAAGGAAGAGTCGAATGCACTACAGGCTTTTTCCTGACAAACCTCAAGAGTCAGCCCTGAGTTTCATTGCAAATCAGAGGTTGTTGATCATCTTTTTCAAAGGCACATCGAAAGGGCTCCACTGGAGTAAGCCAATGGGGTAGATTTTGTGGCCACACCGGAAAAGGACTAACGTTTTCTTTCTAAAATAAATATATTGGGCAGCATTGTCCTCCAAGAGGTTCACATCTTGAGGAAATCCAAGAGGCATTTGAGGAGGTTTGAGCCTTGTCACCCCGCTTCCCTTTAGGCATTGAATACTGAGTGGTAAGTGGCTTGTGCCTGGAGATCATAAAGCAAATAAAGGCTGATGTGTTCCCTTCTGCTGTTTGTGGACTCTGGTTTGAAAGATGCACCATGACGTGACTGTGGACAGTTGACAGCCATTTTGAATATTAAGTCCTTATATTAAACCATATGCAGAATCATGATGTTCAACGAGAAGAGTATTAACCGCGGCTTGTCTTGTAGCGCACTGGCGCTGGGAAGATCTGTACATGCTCACGCTTCCATCATGAAAAACAAAATCCTTGAGTGAACTCCTTTGACAGGTACATTCCCCTTTACCCCTTGTTGACTCCAACATAGTCAATGGGAGATGTCCACCAAGGAGGCAGTCTCATCCGCATGAGCTGGTGGATTTCCACACTAAAATCTTGATTTGGGATTTTTTTACACCAGTAGGTGACACCAATGGGTGCTGTCCAGGCAAGAACATTGCTGGCCTTTAAATTACATGGAATGCTGTCATTGATAAGATTAACACGTTCTGGAAAATGCAATGACGAGCATTGGGGCAGTCATAGAGGTGCACCTGTCCATGTGGCAACTGTGGAGGTGACCACGGCTCTACTTACCGCAGAGTTCACATTACAGGCAGTGACCAGGGCTCTACTTACCACAGAGTACACATTACAGGCAGTGACCACAGCTGTCCTTACCACAGAGTACACATTACAGGCAGTGACCATGGCTCTACGTACTGCAGAGTGTACACATTACAGCCAGTGACCACGGCTCTACTTACCACAGAGTACATATTACAGGCAGTGACCACGGTCCGATTTACCGCAGAGCACACATTACAGGCAGTAACCATGGACCAATTTACCACAGAGTACACATTGCAGGCAGTGACCACGGCTCTACTTACCACAGAGTACACATTACAGGCAGTGACCACGGCTCTACTTACCACAGAGTACACATTACAGGCAGTGACCACTGCCCAATTTACCACAGAGTACACATTACAGGCAGTGACCACGGCTCTACTTTCCACAGAGTACACATTACGGGCAGTGACCACGGCTCTACTTACCACAGAGTGCACATTACAGGCAGTGACCACGGCTCTACTTACCACAGAGCAGGCGCGCAACACCCATTGGGCTCACCGGGCTTCAGCCCCCCCCGTCGCCTCCTCTGCCCGGGCTAAGATGACACGCACTGAAATGGTGCAAGAAGGCTGCTATCCGATCCGAGGATGTGATTTTTTTTTAATGCTTTCTGAGAGGCCCGGCAGCCCGAGCCAGACAGACAGACAGCCTCTAAACAGTTCCAGCGAGTGAACCCCCCTGCCCCCACCTCTTGTTTTCCCTTAGAGTGGCACTGAGGTGAAATCCTTGCCTGAAGGCAGGGATTTCACCTAAGCACTTGATGTATTGTGAGCATGGGGTGTGAAGTGCACAGCAGGGGGAAAGGGCTGGCCAGTGCAGGTGACACTTTTCCTTTGCAAAGGACTTTCTGCTGGCGTCATAGCCCAGGGTTTGCTCTTTGTGCACTTGTATAGATGTGTATTCCATACAAGTGCACAGACAGCACACCCTGGGCTATGACACCAGCAGAAATTAAATTACAATGGAAAAGCGTCACCTGCACTGCCATCCCTTTGCCCCTGCTGTCTGTGCACTGCTTTCCTTTGGTCTTATCCTGGTCGACACCTATTTAGGGTAGGCACGCATGCCTGCTGCGCTTGTCATGGTCCCAGCGCCATCTGATTGTGACTGAGGGTAGTCCAGCATCTTTATTCATCTGTCGTATCAGCAAAGGTATTTAGTAACAGTGGCTTCTTGCAAAGACAATGATACACTATTTTGAGATGGTGATATCAGCAAATGTATGCTGTAACTATGTATATCACACTTGCTTATCCTGGATTTTAAGAATCTTACTTGGAACACTCAACGAGATCAACCTGTATAGTGGCCTGTTTGGACAAAACAAGAGGTGTTCAAATTGAAGCTTTCGCAATGGCTAGACAAGGTGGTAGGATATAGGGATATGTTGCTTGAACCCATTTTTAAAGAGAGGTCAGGACATTATTAGGCCACTGCCTTGGCTCTTCACAGCTGACAGCTCTACGTCATGCATGAGGAACTGGCACAGACCTGAAGAGATGAAAGGTGGAAATGAGAGGGGACCTCGAACTCACTGCACTTCTCACTAGATGAATGGTGAGCAGGGCCATGGATCTTTCTCTTTTTGCATCCAAGGGCACCCACAATGAAGCAGAAGAGGCCCTGGCAAGGAGAAACCAGGAAACTTTTGACCCACACCTATCTACACTGTGAGTGCTTCGGAAGGGGCTGGATGCCAGGACGCAGTGCTGCTGATCAGCCAGACTCCACAGTATAGTATCAGAAGAGCAGGCATCAGTTTTGTATGTAAGTTCCAGTAACTTTAATGCATTTTTCAGCACAGCATTACCTACTGCCTGCATATCTAGGTTACTGTGAATGTTGTTCTTGACTTACATACATGGAAACGTCAAAGAGGACAGTCCACTCCGAATATGCAAATGTAGTGTTCATTTTTTGGGGTGCTAGTGGGTAACTTTAGGGTTCAGGGTGGGTGTGGGTTTTAGTGTGCCAGGGAGTCATTTTAGGGTTCAGGGTTGGTTACGTATTGGGGTGCCAGGGGGTAATGTTAGGGTTCTGAGTGGGTATGGGTTTTGGGATTCCAAGGGGGTAATTTTAGGTATCATGGCGGGTGTGGGTTTTGGGGTAGCAAGGGTTATTTTAGGGTTCAGAGTGGGTGTGGGTTTTGGGGTGTCAGGGGGCAATTTTAGGGTTCAGGGTGGGTATGGGTTATGAGGGTGCCAGGGGAATTTATGGTTCAGGGTGGGTATGGGTTATGGGGTGCCAGAGGGGAAATTATGGTTCAGCTTGGGTATGGGTTTTGCGGTGCCAGGGGTAATTTTAAGGTTCAGGGGGTGGGTATGGGTTATGGGGGTGCCAGGGGGAATTTATGGTTCAGGGTGGGTATGGGTTATGGGGTGCCAGAGGGGAAATTATGGTTCAGCTTGGGTATGGGTTTTGCGGTGCCAGGGGTAATTTTAAGGTTCAGGGGGTGGGTATGGGTTATGGGGGTGCCAGGGGGAATTTATGGTTCAGGGTGGGTATGGGTTATGGGGTGCCAGAGGGGAAATTATGGTTCAGCTTGGGTATGGGTTTTGCGGTGCCAGGGGTAATTTTAAGGTTCAGGGTAGGTATGGGTTTTGGGGTGCCAGGGGTAATTTTAAGGTTCAGGGTGGGTATGGGTTTTGGGGTGCCACAGGGTTCATTTTAGTGTTCAGCGTGGGTATGTGTTTGGTGTGCCAGGGGTAATTTTAGGGTTCAGGGCAGGTGTGGGTTTTGGGGTGTCAGGGGGCTATTTTAGGGTTCAGGGTGGGTATGGGTTATGGGGTGCCAGGGGGTAATTTCTGGTTCAGGGTGGGTATGGGTTATGGGGTGCCAGAGGGGAAATTATGGTTCAGCATGGGTATGGGTTTTGGGGTGCCTGGGGTAATTTTAAGGTTCAGGGTGGGTATGGGTTTTGGGGTGCCACGGGGTTAATTTTAGTGTTCAGCGTGGGTATGTGTTTGGTGTGCCAGGGGGAATTTTAGGGTTCAGGGCAGGTGTGCGTTTTGGGATGAGAGGGGGCTATTTTAGGGTTCAGGGTGTGTATGTGTTATGGGGTGCCAGGGGGGAATTTATGTTTCAGGGTTGGTATGGGTTATGGGGTGCCTGGGGGGAATTTATGGTTCCGGTTGGGTATGGGTTATGGGGTGCCGGGGGGTCATTTTAAGGTTCAGGGTGGGAGTGGGTTTTGGGGGGCAAGGGTGTAATTGTAGGGATCAGTGCAGGTATGGGTTTTGGGGTGCCAGGGGTAATTTTAGGGTTCAGGGTGGGTATGGGTTTTGGGGTGCCAGGGGTGATTTTAGAGTTCAGGGCGGATATGGGTTTTGGGGTCCCAGGGGGTTAATTTCAAAGTTCAGGCTGGTAATGGGTTTTTGGGTGTCGGGAGTAATTTTGGGGTTCAGTGTGGGTATGGGTTTTGGGTTAATTTGAGGGTTCAGGATGGGTATGGGCTTTGGGGTGCCAGGGGGGCAATTTTAGGGTTGGTATGGGTTGAAGGGTTGTAGGGTTTTTAAGGAAATGTGGGTGGGTGTGTATATATATATATATACACACTTTACTTAAAAAAATAAGCCATTTACAGGGATATATAAACCTATATATATATATATATATATATATATATATATATATATATATATATATAGCGTTTATACTTACCTGTAAAATAGTTATATTTTAAAACGAAACTTTTACCACGCATATGCCTTTGTTGTGAAGGCATATGGTAACGTGTTGTAACAGCACTTGAGTTGTTACAACCGTTGTAAAGGCATGCGTTGTGATGGCATGTGTTGTAATGTCATACATGTGTGCGATGCTGAAGCTGCTATCCTTTCATCCATCAATCCAACCATCCATCCTTTCTGATTTCAATTTACTCTGCCAACCTTACACCCATCCTTTTAGCCATCATCTCAGATATTTATTTACTCTACCATCCCTTCACCAACGCATCCATCCTCTCACATTTACATTTACTATACTTTCACCCTTGTATCCATCCATTCTGATTTTCTTTTACGCTGCCATCATTTTACCCATTTAATTGGGATTTACCTAACCCACACAAAGGCCACTTTGTGTGGTTTTGCGTGGTTTAGAAACTCCAGAGTAATGAGAGGCAGAGCATTGAGCTGCCTTGAGTTACCTTGCGTAGGGAAGTCGTTCCATGGGTGGAGCTAGGGCATTCCCACACACCTGTCTATGGATTTCACGAGCACATTGTCCTCCTATAGAAGCAATTGTTAATGAACTGGCGAAAAAGGGTCGTCGCCTTGAAATGGCATTGTGAAAATTGGTTATATTGTGTTCCTAAAGTGCTTTGTAGTAAAATATATTAAATTGGCCTTTTAATTCAGTACATTCTGTTCCTTTTTCATAAGACAATAGCATATAAATGCATCAAATTAACAAAAATGTGTGCTCTAATTTTTGTCCAGTTTCAAATGCAGAATTCACCATATTTTTTCTCAGCTTGACCTGACCATTAACCGATCCTGATTATCTGCCATTTTAGCTCCGCCCCATTGATTAACATTAGCCACGCCCCTTCATTTGCCATGTTAGCCCCCCCCGAAATTAAGATCTAGTTGCGCCCCTGCCACAGAGTACACATTACGGGCAGTGACCATGGCTCTCCTTACCACAGAGTACACATTACGGGCACAACGGCACAGAAGAGGCGACTTTTACAGTCAGTGCTAATAGACTCATAATCCCAGCCCAGGTGCCAGGGGAAGCACTACTGCATCCAATCTAAAGGTTTCGGAATGAGCATCCATTTTAGAAAACAATAATGCAGGCAATTTGATAACAGCTCCTAGGCCTTTGCTGGCCCTGGGCGCTGCTCTGCAATTACACTTGTGTTCTAAGCCTTAGTTTTGATGGTTCCTGACAAGCAAAGTTAAGTGTTTTTTCTATTGCCGTCCTGAAAAAACATGAACTCCAATGATGAGAAGTGCGTGGTTGTCTGTGAACTGGGACATGGTAAGTAAAGAAAGAAAAGAAGCGATTGAGCTATCACGTATGTCATAAAAAGGTAACATGGGGCCGCTACTCAAAGCCCTATATTCAGTAGCTCGAACCTGCCAGGGTTCTGACCTGAAAAGGGAAAAATCGACAGTAAACTAGGACTGTGTTTATTTTAAATTTCATTTATGTTATTTCCACTTCACAATATTCTGTACCCAGTAGGCCTGTTAATTTGTACGGGCCAAATACCCAATATATGAAACCAGGAACCATTCCAGCAAGGCCACCTCGGTGGATGCCCTTTGGCATCTGTATGTTGGGAATTAACAGGACCGGCTTTAGGGCAGTGCGACCGGTGCAGTCGCACCGGGCGCTGGCCTGTGGGGGTGGCGCTGTGTTCAGCAATAACTTGTGATTGGAGAGATGAGGGGCACTTTTGCCCGGTGTTAGTGAGGGAATCCGAGGAGGGTGTCGTGGGGTTTTGGCGCACCAAAAATAAATATTGCACAGGGCGCCACCAGCGCTAAAGCCTGCCCTGGAAATTAATATGGGACAGTGTGAGAGGAGAGGTGTGGAGAAGTGTTGTAGGAAGCACTAATGTAAAATCTGTGCTCACCAAAGAAATCTGAACAATGAATTTGCGTGAGTTCTACTGCCTAAGAATAGCATACAAATATTCCTACAAAAAGTGGCACAAAGGTGTTTACAGGGCATGCTTAGAGGGCGAGAAAGTGTTGGGAGGACCCCCATATTTCATGGCGTGTGGGGCAATGGATATCTCCACGACAAAATGGTTGCCTTCTGGAGAAAAGAAAACAGAGAAAAAAAATACAGACTGAACTTGTCCACCAGCTAAACTTGGCATATTGTCACAGCAGACACTCTGTCAGCAAGCTCATGGCATTAATACATGGTTTCTCAAAGTTGATGAATTATATACTTAATTGCATTAGCTTTAGTTGGCCTCCTACGTTCAGTTGTTGTTTTGTATTTAAATATATATATATATATATGTTACACCATTATGGAACATATCTTAGGGGCATTAAACAATTATAGACCATATCATGATTCCTTACTTTGTGCTGTGGCAACGCAGAGGGGGTCTGTTCATCTACAGGGCATCTGTTAACTCTGAAACTCTCTGAGTTAGTGCATAGACTGCAGGTAGCAGAGCTCGAAAACAGGACGAGGAAATTAGTTCTCTGGGATTCCTAACTCTGGGGCATATTACCAAGGGCCATTATCGCCGCATTAGCGGGACTTTTTCCCGCTAATGCGGCGATAATTTTATCGCCCTATTACCAAGCTGTCGCTAACACCAGTTAGCGACAGCTTGTAGGTGATAGCGGGCATTTAGGGGCCCACTTTGCATGTCAGCGATAATTATCGCTAATGACATGCAAAGTGGGCGTGCCAAGATGTTAGCGACTGAAAACAGTCGCTAACATCGCTATCTCCTATTACCTACAAAGGCGTAGTTTTGGAAATATTTGCGCTAAGCGCAAATATCTCCAAAAGCTAACACCTGCCCTGAGCAGTTCTTAGCCATGTTATCCAATGGGAGGTGGATAACATGGCTAAGAGCATTAGCTCGGTAATGCCTGAATATCGCTGACTTTTCAGCAATATTCATGCATTGCGGCCGATTTTTATCGCATTTGTGATAAACCTTGGTAATACCAAGGTTTATCTGCGATAAAAATCGCCGCAGGTCGGCGATACATTTTTGTCTCTAACCAAGCAATAGCGATAATTATCGCTATTGCTTGGTAATATGCCCCTTAGTTCTCTGGGATTCCGAACTCTGTTATTGCAGCCCATGCACTATCTCGGAGATTTCTCAAGTTAAAGTATGCACTGTAGACAGAAAAGAGAAACTCTGGGGCTTATTTATTAGAGCCCTGCTCTACTTTTGCACTCTATAAACTGGTACATGCGTGACGCAGGGCTATCATAAGGACATATGAAGCCAAGCAAAGCCACCCTGCATGGCCACCCTGCATGGCCACCCTGCATGGCATTGAGTGGCCTCATAAATCATGAGTAAGGCGGCACAGCGCAAATCTTACTCTGTGCCCGGGACTCATTCCATGGGCGCTGCGGAGGGCTTTCCCACGCAACATCCGTACAAATTGATGCTGCCCCAGATTTTCAAAGTGATGTAAACCTGGAGAAGCATCACATCCGTATGCTAGACAAGGAGAGGTGTAACGAGGAGAAACAAGCTTATTTCTCCTCCTTTTTTCCTCTTTCCATGTAGAGGAAAACACCTTGTAGGATTGTTTTTGTGCAGGAAGGTGACATTTCCCACCCAAAAACAACAATACTCATGCAACAGATGCACCGTGGTTGCAAGGGTGCCTACTTGGCGCTAGGCTGCCAAAACGGTGCCAGCGCAGACAGAAAGGATAGGAATACAGTGTATTGCTTAAATCCAACGCATTCCTGCCCTTTCACTTTGGAGTAGGGCAGTATAGCAAGGGGCCTTGGTGCGAAGTGCGATGCAAAAATGCCATAACTGAGGCACTCAAAGGCCCTCTTCTGCACAGGTGCAACACAGAGAACAGGATCATGATAATGCCCTAAGTCTTACTACAAACATTGTGCTGACATTTTGAAAGCAGGATTTTGAACCTACTCAACAATTTACAGGCATCACTGAGTTCACTACTCGATAAGGTCTCGAAAATGTGGACAGAGAAACCCAGATTAGGGCAATAGTGTAGCAAGGATGCCGTGGGCCCTGGTGCAAGCGAGGAAAATACACCCCTTTGAATACTGTTGGGGTTCAATGGGCCCATTTGTGCTCAGGGTCCTGGTTCATTGCATCTGAGGCACCAATGGATGTATGACGGTACAACGCGTGCTTTTACCACACGTACCGTTACCACGCAGGTTTTACAACGCAAGTCGTTACAGCGACTTGCGTTGGGGGGCGCTGGATAGTGGAATAGTTTAATTTACTATTCCAACTCCAGTCCCCGTGGATAGTAGGGAAGGTGTTGGATAGTAAATTAAACTATTCTCTATCCTACAGCGCCCTCCAGCGCAAGTCGTTGTAACGACTTTTGTTGTAAAACCTGTGTGGTAACGGTACCGCGTTGTAAAAGTTTCATTGTAAAGGATGTTCCCCGCATCAATGGTAGCTATGCCGATGGATTAGGATATCAATAAACCTGGTTAATATTGTAGTGTATGCATCATTTACACAGCATCAGTTTATTTATGTGATGCATTACGTGCAAAGAAAATGAGGAAAATTGATGCTTTACAATAAAAATCATTGTTATCACTAAGTTTGGGGGTCTGTCGCAGGAGTCTAGAACTCTGCAGTGGAATAGGAAGATGAGGATCTCGAAATCCACAAAAAAAGTAAAATAAAAACATAAATGAAAAGCAAAAAACAGTCAAGATTTACAAGGAATGTGCCTGCATTAAAAATATGTTGCTTGCAGTATAGTATCCGAGTTAAAAGGGATTTATTAGATCTGCATTGAGTGCTTGCTGGTCACCCACTGTCATGCCTTTCTGTTGCTAACAAGCAGTATTTCGAACATTAAAGAACTCTCTAACAACAGAAAAAAAGGCTTGAAATAGATAGCAGTAAAGAGAGCATGAGAAAAATAAACAGTTTTAGATTGAAAATCCCATTGAGTGGTCAAATCAGGGGACAAAATGACACGTTTCACTAAGAAACCTATGATGCTTTAATATGGAATGAAAGGGTTCTCTGCGTTTCCCTGGACATCAGCTTCATCTGTCAACACAGCAGAGACAGCATGACCTTCCACAAGTGAAATTGTTTCTGTGCTCAAGCTGTCATAATGTTTAAGATTTCTTAATGGAAGAAAGTCCAGCTTCAGTTGAACCGTCACTGTTATAGCCGCAATTCCTATGCTCTCTGGCAGTTTTCCCTCCCACACTGGGATGGACGCTATTTCACTTGGACAGCTGAGGCCACGAGACTGCTGAAAGTACAAGGCGGGAGGCGTGAGGACCGCATTTTTAGATGGACGCTAATACTGGAATCGGAGTCTCTAGACTCCGCGGGTCCGCGGGAGAAGGTCGGCTACCTGTGCTGTGCGGCTTCTGCTTGCGGCCTCAACTAGCAAGGAAGTGAAGGATTGCGAAGGAGTTTTTCTTCTGTGAGGAAATGATTCGCCTGCTGTGCCCCAGGGGCATATTTATGAGCGGAATTGCGTTGCTCTTGCACCGCACAATGTGTTGCAGGAGGGACACAAATCCAAAATACGATTTATGAAGCCACGCAAGGCCACCTTGCATGGTCATGAGTGGCTTTATGTATCTGGAGGAAAGCAACGCAGCACAAATCACTGCATTCCATTTATCTGCCCTGGGAAAGCATTCCATGGTTGTTGCGTGGGTGTTTCCAAGCAACGCCCATGGGTTTTTATGCATTCCCAGATTTACCAAAAGTGGCAAAAAACCTGTGAATGTGCCAAAAACATACACCTCCTCAGAGGAGGCAGAATGAGGAGAAATATCTTTATTTCGCATCATAACTTCCTCTTTTTATTTGTGCTGCATTCTGCAACAAACATAGAAAGAAAGACAATGCCTCAGGGGGTTGTTTTTGTTCAGGACAGTGTCCCTTCCTGCACAAAAACAATCCTGCTTACAACTCAGGCACCCTTGCACCATGGTGCATGGGTGCCTGTATTGGCGCTAGGCAGTCAAAATGGTGGCAGTGCAGGGCCAAAGGCAGGAATGAGCCATATTCTTTTAAATACAGTGCATTGATGCCCTTTCCATGTCATGCAGCACAGCAAGGTGATGTGCTGCATTGAGCTGTGCTGCGCAACTTTCTAATAAATATGCCGCCACTGTTTCTATGAGGCTCATGGTTTTTTGGCGGGTGCATAGGTGAAGCTACACCCCTTCGGTACAATTTAAGGTCTTGGATGTTCTTTAGCGCCCCTTCAGAACTGTCTACAAAACTAAAACCTGTTTGTAGTGTATTTGGAAAAAAGTGCTTTCAAATGTATCTTCTCTCCATATTTTACCATGAGCCTGGTAAATATTACATGGTTTCTCACCTTGCCCTAGAATTATATTCAAGTAAACACACTGATTTAAAAAACATAAAGATAAAAAAGCCTACTGCTTTCAAGGCTTAATTGTTGTGAGCTGAAAATGTTGTAATCCAGCAAAAAATGTGTACTGCACCCTTGCTGCTGCACTGTGAAGAGGTCAGAGGCCAAGGGCGCAACCTGAGGAGGAATCACAAAATGGAAGGATCAAGGTAAAGATATTGGTGGAAGAAGAGATGATGTGCAAAAACATTCCAAGAAAAATAAATTGGAGGAAAAAATCATGCACAGAGTCTAGCACATTTGCAAACAGGATAATAAAAAGTAAAAACCCTGATTCTCTTTACACCTCCTGAAAGAAAATGACTAAGACAAAAGAAATAAACACATCTTAGTAAAGTATATCAATGCTTGTACTTTGGAAAACAGCACATGAAACTGACTAGGTAAGCATGACATTTACATTTCTTTGTGATAAAAGTTTAGAAGTTTATGTCCCGAGGAGGTTTAACAAATTTGCAGTATTTCTAGTTTTTTTGCCATGAGCTGTGCCCTAGGGCAGCGCTCTTTCCAATTCAAAATTATTACTTTTCAACCCTTCCTAAAAATACTTGGAGAATTTATAACTTCCCCTAAAATATTTCAGGACTGGAGTAAGAGTAGTAAATGTAACCTTCCAGTGTCCGCCACGGCCACTGCTGCCCTGAAGGGTGCAGTTATGGGTAAGAAACATGAACAAGCAATTTTTGCAAACGTCTTTCTTTAGTTTCCTTCCAGGTTAGTAGTCCTTAGGTGTCTGACATCAGTAGTCAGAGGAAAAGTCATTAAAATCTGACAAATATTTAGTGGACACTGTACTGAGTGTTGGTGGATTTTAGTTTAGTGATGGCTGAATGGTGTGGTTCTCTGTTGATACTAGAAGGGCATATCAAATCGAACAATCCGTCAAACAATTTCACATTAAAAGAAAAAAAACGAAACTATAAATTACATTTTTGAGAAGGATTTACACCATTATTCTATTCTACAGGCCATAATGGGATGGTCCAAAAATAGTTGGGCTAAACCAAAATGCACAAAGCGACTACTTATTAATAGTTATTGGTTGTTTTTCCTCTACAAAATATTTGGCAAAAAGTTGAATAACACTACAACAGTGTCAAAGCAAAATCAGAACACATGTTAGCGGCCCTGCGAGGAATGGGATTAATTTTACATTTTCAAGTAGTAGTTTACCATCAAGTTTGTGAACATAGGCCCCAAGACAGTACCAGATATTGTCATATATGAACATCAAATCGCTCCCACATGAGTTATATATTTTCCTTCATCAACGACGACTTTGTGTTTGCGGAAGTATGAATTAGTCATGACAGCAACATGACTGTTGTCATATTGGCCTGAAAATTCTTCACAACAGTTATGAAGAAGAACACCTGCACCGCAGGATAAGCCTTATAATTGATTGCGTTACCACAGCCATTACACTGTATCAGTACCTGTACATAATCCATCAAATTGCTACATTTACACAAGGATATCAAAGTTTGTAGTGTCTTAAGGGTTTGTACAACAATTAAAGTGCATTGATTTGGACATGTGAACTCATATTTTTTCTCCAGTTATACCAGCTCACCTGTTGTGTGCTGAAGGCGTGTCGCCCTCTGATCCAAGATGCAAAACCATAAATATCTATAGCACTAATCCTTTCCAGGATGGGGTCTCCCCAGAGGCACTACCTATTTGGTACCCCACAGGGTCTCCCTCTAAATCAATTCTTGTTGGTGGTTGACCACGATTATGTCATGCCAAATTGATAAATAGTTGTTGCTCACAATTTGTTGGTGTTTAAATCATTCTTGTAGTCCATTCCGTAACTAAATTCAAATCACTGTTTTCAAACCAATATGTTCATCCAAGCCTCGTATACCTAATGCATTTCAGACCACCATTGGTCCTTTGGCAGGGGGTGTTCTGGATGGGCAACAACAGATAATAGCTTCACATTCAAACAACTTACATCCATCTTTTCTTGCGCATAAGATCAGTTTCAAACGAAAAACACAAAGAAACAGAGGCACCAAAAGGCAAAGGGGAACAAATTCAGAGTCAGAAGAAGACTTGATAGGGACCATTTCCAGTCATTTATCAATGCTCTTGGTAATCAGGATTTTACAAAAAAGGAGCCTGGTTTGTAGAACAGAAACTAACTTGAAGTGGATGTAAACGTTTGTTTAAATTCAAGAGTAAACTAAGATTGCTGCATTTTTTGAGAATGTGGTAGGCAATAAGTTCAGGGATGTTTCTGCATGATCCAGCAAGTTGAAACATAAGACCACCTTTCCGGCTCCCATCAGCCACAAGATATTGGATACACCGCTATGTAAAATAATATCTTGCATTTCAAGAGCTTTTACTAACCAGCCTTGCAGAGGCATTTGCCACATTCTCAGATGTTATGAATCAAAAGGGTCATCTCCAGTGTAGCAATGTATGAATATTGCAAATCAATGGTGTGTAAACAATTTGAAGAAAGAGGTTATCCGAAAGACATTATCCGAAGACCTATGATGAGGACAGAAAGAGGATAGGCTGGACCTTCTGAAAGAAAAACTGATTTTCACAAGCACAACAGGATAGTATTAGTATTCAAATACTCTCCCGGTAGTAGGAAAGTAAAGAGAACAATGGATGCTGCAAACTGAACCAGACTTCAAGTGGATATATTCAGTTCACCACCAATGTTTCCATATGAACAGCGAAAAAATTAAATGAACTACTCAGTCAAATACACTGGTTAAAAAAACACAGATTCTAAGGCACCAAGCTGTGTCATAACTGTGTGAATTGTAATAGTATTATAAAGAGAACAGAAACCATGCTTCCTTTGAAGGGAACCAAGATTAAATTGAGAACTACAGCCACTGGTGATTACACAAATGTAAACTATATATTCAAATGCCCATGTGAACTGGTGTATGTGGGCAAATAGAACATAAGATTAAAACAGAACTAAATGAGCACAAAAGTAATAGAAAGCCAAGGAATTATTTCACCTATAAACACTCACTTCAACAATCAGGGACATAGTCAGCTGAGGTCAGCTGAGAAACTATTGAACCTAGGTTAAGGAATTAACAACAAGAAAGAGTTGTCCAGAAGAGAACTGTTTTGGATAAAGAAATTGGACCCTGTAATACCTAAATAACTTAATGTTCGATTGGAATATGCCTATTATTCATAATGAATGACAGTGAAGTTGAGCTAACAGGCTGTTGCTATGAGCATGTACAGAATTTATGCAATGGTCATAATTTGTAATGAATGACAGTGAAGTTGAGATAATAGGATGTCGCTATAAGCATTTACAAAATGTATGTAATAGTTACAGATACTAGCCATACCTGGATAGCATAGTTTGCATAATGTGAACTAAGTATTAGGGTATATTTAGATATAGCAACACTGATTAGTTTCACACACAACAACCCTCTGACATCACACCATGATCAGTTTTAATATCACAAATGGGTAATAAGTTGACAAAATACAGATAGCAATATGGGAAAAGTGCTTCACAAATTGTCTTCCATTTAAACATCTACATGGTCAACATGACAAGAAACAATGACAAATGAAGCATAGTATTTTGAGGTATCATCGAACACTTTAACATCCCAGTCCTACCTTCAGCCCTACCAAAATGTGTGTATGGAAAGTTGACCAGATGTGGTCATTCCAATATGGCACCCACTGAGTTACGCAGTGTTATCAGTCTTACCTCACTTCCTTTAATGAGTTCATGAATTATGAAAACAGGCATGTTATTACTAACACGAAAAAACGTTAGATGAATGAGTCATCGAAATTTACATTACGTAATGCACATCCTTCTCAGTATGTTCAGTTAAAGTGGTGCCCTAAAATGGTGGTGCGCACTAGGCCATGCAGAGTCTTGTTTCCACTTCCATGGTAACATTCTTAAAAATGGCAGCCATGAACGTTGCCGGCAAAACGGTTTAGACAATGCTGATCTTGTTTCTGTGAGAGGCTCGACTGAATCAAAACGAAGGGCGCAACTATAGAGACCCGCCTTGCTAAAATTTCTATCTCTGTGCAGGGACGACTGCTGCACTGCTTTCCGAAACACTCTTACCAAATGAAATAGTGCCTCTTCAACTCAACATTACATGTATTGGTGACTGAATTCCACATTAAGAAGAGACTGTTGGTCCTGAGGAGAACCCCGCAAATTCTGGGTTCGAAACGCGTCGACCTGGTTTTGGTTCCTTTTGTCAACCACAACATAGCGAGACTTATCTTCCTAGCAGGGCTCTGCTTCTAAATATGTTTCTGACCAAATGAAACCATGATATGAAAAATCATTTATATGGACAGATAATCCATTATTGACATTAGGACCAACGTATATGTTTGTATGAGTGAAGGATGAATGGATTGGCCAGTGTGTGAGTTGGATGTGTTGGGAATTTGTAAATTGTATTGTATATAGCTATTTTTGATGTAATGTTCTATATGTGTACATGCTAAAAATTCATGATTTGCCTATGAAAAAATATTGTTCAACTAGTGACATAAATGAAATATTAAACTAGTGACGAAAGTAAAAAAACGGACCGTTATGTTTTATTCATAAAGGTCGACATCTGTATTTAAAAGTGACTTCCAGTACTGGCAGTTGTGTTGTTTAATTGATCTTGTTTTTGTTGGTATTCGAACTGTGTGCACTTTACCACTGCTAACTAGTGCTAAACGTTTGTGCTCTCTCCTTTAAGCATGGTAAAATTGTCCTACCCCCAATCGGTACATTTAATTTACTTGTAAGCCCCTATTAAAGTGACACCGCATGTACCCAGGGCCTATAAATTAAATGCTATTACTTGGCTGCAAATCTTTTGCCAGACCTACACCTTTTTTAATGCATATAAGTCACCCCTAGAGTAGGCCTTAAACATCTCATAGGGCTAGTGCATTGTATTAAAAAAGTTTGACATGAACTTTCAAGTTTTCCATGTCCTGGTAGTGAAATTTGTTTTCACTACTGTGAGGCCGTCCGCTCCTATAGTATAGCATTAGGGTCCCTTATTACATTTAATAAGTGGTGAATTATTAATGTTTGGTGTTTGAAAAAGTGTCATTAAAATCCTGCTTAATGGTAAAGTTGGATTTTGAGTTACAATTTATTTTTAAAATGACAATTTTAGGACGCTGGGATTTCCTGCCCTAACTAACTAGACAGTCACACAAAGAGGGATTAGGTGTGACTGGATACGCCATCAACTGGAGGGACGGAAGGCGGAGATGAGCACAGCTATGCTTGTAACTGAAAAGGCTATACCTTGCATTCACACAAAGGACTTGTTACCACTGCATTGTTCATGCAGCCAGCTTGGAGCAGGAACAGGGAGGCAGGATGCGCCGCAGACCTCAAAGGGAATTCTCTAGAAACTTCTCCTACTTCAAAGTGGGAACCAGTTATAAATAATGGACCCTCAGACCCAATTCTTCCGTACCCTCCTGGACCTGTGAATACTACAGATGAAGGACGTCTCTGCTGGTCTGTTGCCAGAAGGACTGCTCTGCTACTCTACTACCCAGCTGCCTGCCGACCTGCTTGCTGAGAAGAAAGAGTGGACCTGCACCCTTCATCTCACGCTGAAGTGACTGTAGGGGTGAGTTGTTTGACCTCCTTTTCTAAGCTACAGGGACACAAACTCCAGAGGCCTCCATGCAGCTTCTCTGCTGACCTACTGCCTAGATCTGCAACTGGACTTGCCTGAGAACTGTTGGCCTCTGCTGGAGTGAGTTCCTGATCCCCAAGAGGTGCTCGTCAGGGGGCTTCTCCTCAAAGAAAAGGAGACATTCTGAATTTTGTTCTCTTGGAGATCGTGAACGGGCCTGTTCATGCCAATGTCTTGCTGTCCGCGCTGCCCCTGTCTGTGCTGCCCAGCATCATAAAAACTGCATTTCACGCTACAGCATTGACAGCCTGCATTGACCGGCAACGAACTACAAAAGTATCTTTTTTGCGACAGCGATGACCATCTGCGATGCTCGGCCAGCTCTTTGTACTACTTCGATGACCATCAGTGATGCTTTCCTGCGGCCCCTCCCACAGAGAATGGAACACTACGCACTAGACTTCTGAATCTAACTCTTTCAGTGAGACTAACTTGGTTCCTGTATCTGGCCTGTGCTCCATGGCAGTCAGCCTTACGCGACCACTTAGCAGCTAGTGTTGCTTTATTTACCTGAAATATTTTAAATTACACATCTCCAGTCCTACTAATTGGATTGTTGTCATTTTGATGTCAAAGAATTTAGTAACTTTTACTCTAGTTTTCTAATTTGGTGTGGGATTTTTCTTTTGTTTTATTTTCACATTATTACTGTTTGAAGTGCTGCATAAATACTTTACACATTACCTCTAAGTTACACATGTCTGCTTTTGTGCCAAGCACCAAGGGTTATGCCCAGGTTAATTTGGAGTTTGCTTGTGTTTTATCCTGACAGGAATTGTGGCTGCTACTTGAGTAGGGTTTCACCACCCTCAACCAGTAACCCAATTTCCAACAATTACCTTTAGAAAATAGGAATATTTTTGAACATGTATAGGTGACAAAAGTGTGTTTTTGCTATCCGGGAAAACATATTTTACCGGGTGAAGAGATGCCTTCCAGCACACCACCATACTCATCCTGGCAGGAGCAAAGTGATGTGTTTCTAGGAAGGCATGACATTTATTAATACTTAAAAACATAGAAATGTGTGGATTTTCACATACTTTTGCAGGGAGCCCTACATGAAATGCACTGAATGCCGCTCGTAACCCTCAGTGCTAAATGGAACCTTACAAATGCAAGATTTTACCAATCCCGAATCTTTCAATCCAAATTGGTATTTTGTTTTGCTGAAGTGTTTTTTTCCATCTGAGTTGATCTAAGGTGTGTAAAACATTTTGAATGAGGTCCATAGTTCAGTGAAGGAAAATCTGATAAAATAATATCAGGTTATTCATAGGCAGCTGAGCGGTTTAAAATATCTTCCAGAGGGTGTCACGATTTCAGAGTTCCTTTCAGAACATCACAAAATGTTGTTGATACATTTTGCATATTATTTGCAGAAAATAATTCACCTGAATGGTGATCAATCAATGAGAAAACAATCCTTTTTTTCTCCGAAAGCAGTGTCTTTAAATTATCTAATCTAAAAAATTATCTCAAAAGTTGAATATACCAGAAAATTAAATTACAGGAGCAATTATATCCTGATTCAATCTTTCAAGATATCCACCCAGAAGCACTCTGGTTTAATGCTTTTAACATTGTGCCCTTTCTGCAGTTCGACCATTTCTAAGCAGTCCAAAACAATAGGTGCCAATATTGACTATCTTAATGATACCAAATTTACTGATCTCAGAAGGATAGAAGGTGAGTCACATTCCAGGATTCAGACTTTTGAACCACAGAGAACCACTTGCTTCAGCAGTCTGCATTCAACTCACTGAGATATCCTGCTACCAAACAACTGCTTTTCTGCCTTTCTTACTTCATTGTAACTTGATTCCATTTTCATTGTTTGTTGCTATATCGATTCCAGTATTTATGAATGTGTTGTACAGGTTGGGTGTGGTGATGCTACCTTTCAAATTCCAGCTGTTCCAACAAAATGGGCGACAGACGATAAAAGTTTTAAGTATAAGGTTAAAATAAAATAAAAATCCTTACATAAGAATGTATGGTTTCATGTTGTTGTCGGCAGTGTAGGCTTTCGAAGACTGCCTGCTTAAATCTTTCCTTTTACTGCTAGTACTTGGCTGACAGGTTTTCAATAACTCTTCATTTTTAAGCAACTTCGGTGTTCTTTACAACATGAGCTCTCCCTTCCTTAAGAGGTTTAGTTCACCTATTTCATCACTGCCATCTATCCTTGACTTCCTTCTTACAGGTTTAACAGCCTTCACTTCAATCAGGTTTTTCATCCGCTTCCACTCTATCACCACGCACTCTCTTTTATTCGCCGGGGCACGCGCCTGCACCCTCTTTGAACCTCTCTCAGGCTCTCGTCGCTGTTGGTAGATTGCAGCTGACAGAGCAGATTAGCGAAAAGTGCACTTGCTGCTAACACTTTCATACATTGGCATGATTTAAAGTTTTCCTAGATGATTGACTCTTTTCTGAAATAGGCCACATAAGATGTTTAAAACAAGATGGCTGCCCTAGAAAGGCAATTATTGTAAAAAATATACTGAGCTTAGCCACATGCATTACTTAAGCTCCCATGTGCCACAGAGTAGAACAAAGACCAGTTCAGAATGTGCATGCCGGTGTCGGCACATATGCGTATCCAACGACTTTTGATCTCGCAGACCATTAAACCCATTGAGGTCTTATGAAGGGGTCAAATGTTTAGCATCGTCTCATTATATGAGGAAGTCCTCAAAAGAGATCCCACAAATTGTTTGCTAAATGTCTACTACCATGGCCTGCCTTATTTGAGGTCAGAGAAGGTGATGGGGTATTCCCCATTCTCGAGTTGGTGCGGGTAGCAAATACCTTTCTCTATCCATGTATCGAACGTAAGGCTTTTCCCTTTGTACTTAAACTTGCTATTCGCCCACAGTGATTCTGTCTTAGAACCTTTGATGCTAACCTCCGTCTTCTTGTCTACTTTTAGAAGTGCGATTTTTGTGTTTTTAAAGATAGGTTTGGATGAGTGGTGACATGTATTTTCTGTTAGCAAGGCCAGTGGGCTCAGGTTGTTCAGGATGGCTTTCTTTACCCGAATCTCTAACAAAAGAGAGGGACCCGAGAATCAAAGGGGTAGAGTACCAAAGGACAAATTGTCAAAAAAAGTTCCCCCCTTGGGTGAACTGACAACTAGCCAACACTTATATCCACATCATTTCATACACAATTAACTTGAGCAACAAGTAGGAAACAAAAATAATAGTAATGATAATAACAAGTTCATCAAAAGGTATACAATTTATTTCAATATGAGTAAAAAAGCATAATATACAGTATTATACTAATAAAAATACAGTTCAACACATGATACTTCAACACAAAGTGGGACAAAATTACGGAAAATAATTCCAATTAAAATGAGGTGAATACTCTAGTCAGAAAACATAGTCAAACTCCAAATCATATGTTAATATCGTATTTGGAGTAGTTGTTTCCAACGACTTAATGTATCACAGCTCAGGGATGCAACAATTAACATAAGTGTTGGCTAGTTGTCAGTTCACCCAAGGGGGAGACTTTTTTTGACAATTTTTCTTTACCTGAAGCCATACTGGTATATAGTCGGTCGCCGGGGAAACCCAGTAAGCTCCCTGTTTTGCAAGAAAGGCTAATTGGAACACCCTAAAGTCTCCTAGGTTTACCCCTCCGAGTGTTTTTTCTAATCTCAGTTTCCTAATGCTTATCCATGCCTTCTTCCCGTGCCAGAGGAATTTGGTGAGCATGATATCGATTTTCCGGTGGAAATCATCTGTGAGTAGGAGTGGGAGCATGCTTATCAGGCAATCATTGGGGTGATCATCATTTTGATAGTTTCGATTCTTTCCCACCCAGTTATGACTTTGGGCACCAGGAGTCTAAAAGTTTCTTAATTTTTCCTAGTAGCGTCATCTCATTGTAGTGCAAAGTGTTTATTAGGTCGCTACCAAAATATATTCTTAGGTATTTGATATGTCCCGTCTGCCAGGTCAAATCAGAGTCTCCTAGAATGTCCCTCGTGCAGTGAATGTTTAACGGTATACATTCAGATTTTTCCTTGTTTAGTTCAAACCCTGATAGTCTGGAGTATTCTGCTATCATGGCCATCAGAACCTTTATTGAGAACTTTGGCGGTTCTGTTACGATCAGTATATCGTCTGCGTATGCAGCTAGTTTTACTTCGGCTCCATTGATATCGACCCCTGCTAGTGTTTAGCTTTATGTCCTGGATGAGTGGTTCATGGGCCAGTAAGAAAAGCGCCTGTGACAGTGGTCATCCCTGTCTGGTTCCTTGTTGCAGTGTAAAGGGTTCAGAGAGTGTGTCATTTACTGTGATATGGGCTGACAGGTCCCGATATAGGGCCATAGTCATCCATATATATGCTTCCCCCAGGTTGAAGGCCTGCATACATCGCTCTAGGAAGGCTCAGGAGACTTTTACAAAGGCCTTCTCGGCATCTAGTGCTATAGCTACCGCCAGTTCCGGTTTAGCAGACACTTGTTCCAATATATGGCAGAGAAGTCGGGTATTGTCGCTCGACATACGGTTGCGCAGGAATCTGACCTGGAAGATACTTATTCATTTGGGGAGGACCATATTTAGTATGATTGCCAAGATCTTGGCGTAGATTTTACAGTCCACATTGATGAAGGATATGGGTCTGTGATTTTTTGGTAATAGGTCGTCTTTACCCTCCTTTGGGATGACTATTATATTAGCCTCTGTCATGTATTGAGGCGCTTCCCCTTTAGTTGCAGCCTGGTTAAAGGTCTTTTTCATGGTTCATTTAAGTTGGTTTAAAAAGGTCTTATAGAAATCGGCTGTGTACCCGGTGGCCTTATTTTTTTTCAGTGATTTGACTGCCATTTTAATTTCCATGCAGTTGATTTCCTGACCTAGCCTGATTGTGTCTTCAGTGTGTAGCTTCGGGGAACCTATTCTGTCAAGGTATTTTGTGCAGTCCTCTTGGTTGAGGTTCTGGTCATTCCTATAGAGCTCTGAGTAGAAATCTTGGAATGTCTTGAGGATATCCTTGTGTCTTGTGTGGGTTTTATTGTTTGAGTCTGGTTGCATTTGTGTTTTAGGTAGGAAGCAAGGAGCTTCCCTGCTCTGTTGGCTTCGCATAGGTTAAGGGCTTTGCACTTGTTGAACCACAACCCTGCTCTCTCGCTCAGGATTTTGTTATACTCATATTTGTTCTGTGTTAGTCCCGCCGGGAGCTTGTTGTCCTTTGTGGCTTTTACATGATCTAATTCTAACCTTTTTATCTCCTGCTCGAGTTGGTTTAATCTCACGTTAGTATTCTTGTTTATTTCCAATTATTGTGCCTCTGACAGTTGCCTTTAGGGCACCCCATAGTGTGCTAACACTAGTCTTGGGGGTATCATTGTGACTTAGGTAATCAGTTATGGCATCCTCAATCTTTTTTTTGTTTTTGGGGTCTGATAGAATTTTACTGTTAAATCGCCATCTCCTGGGGTCGGCTTCGTTTTGGCACCCGCTTAGCTTTAGGGTGATGCATGGGTGGTCCGAAACTAGTCTTGGCGCTATTTCGGAGTGTTTGATTAGGTTTGTGTGTTCCCAAGATAAGTATGTAGTCTATCCTGGTGTAGGAGTTGTGTGGATTGGAGTAGAAAGTGTAGTCCGTAGTATCTGGGTGTTGTAGCCGCCATGCATCTTTAAGGTTGAACTTGGAGCAGATGTTTTGGACTTATGAGTATTTCTTAGTGGGTAACCTTCTACGACAACAAGATAAATGACGCCAAGTGAATGTCGTGCACAAGGAGACATATTTAAATTGGCAATGAATTGCTACTCAATATGCAGATCACAGGGTCCAGGAATAAATTTAGCATTGTACACGGAATTATTGCCTTCCATACAGAGCTATTGCCAGACCGTAGGGTAGACTAGCAATCAATGCTGAATGTCCAAAAAGCATTGCTAAAGTCAAGTCATATGGAGAGCTGAAGGGAGTCTTCGACCTTATCTTATTTTTTTTTAGCCATGAGGAAGAAGTACTCGGCTCAACATGCACTATATATAAATACATTAGACACCATTCTCGTGCACGGTGTACAACTCAAAATTGACTTCCTGCTGATTACAGAGTCTAAAGCCCAACTCTTGGCCTCACCCATCCACCGCCCGTTAACAAGTAGAGAGTATAGAGCTTTCTAATTATGCAAATTCAAAGATGCAGTCTCCGCAACTTGTACTATTAATTAATGGGACAGAATAGCAACCTGCCTCGCTTTGGACCCGGGTCCACGACCATTTGAAAATATTTGTTCTGAAAACCCGCCATAAGGTTTAGAAAATGTACGAGTACACCAGCCTGTTACATTTACAAGGAGAGAAAGGTTACCAAGCGAGCCCTGCAAAATGCATAGCACTGTTTCAAATACTCTCGCATTCTGAAACCCAAGGTTCATCTATTTGTTATTTCTTTTATTCTTTTTGGTGAGTATTCCATAGTGCAGATAAGACCCAATGGGTAGGCAGAGCGCTTTATATAGCTGCAGTTTCTTGCAGGTAATGAACAGTAAACTCAAAGAAATGTACAGTATACCACATATTAATAAAATACTGTACCGTATCATCTCACTATATACAGGAATGTAAGAGCTGGTTATTGAAAGAAATAATAATATGTCAAAATATCAAAACATTAAACTAAAAGGTGCCATTTCAAAGGTACGAGGTAGGGAGTATCATTTTCACTTAGAAATGATGTTGACGTAGTAGGATTTTCAGTCATTTTTTAACGCCATTGTAGGACGGATTGTCCAAATGGCTAGTGAAATGAAGTTCCAGATTGTAAGAGCACATTTGAAGAATGATGCTTTTAGGGGTTTTGTTTTCTTGAACCCCGGTGTTTCAAGGAGCAGGTTTTCTTTCCTTCACAGGAAATATTGTCCATGTAAGATGACCAAGATAGTTAAGTGTTCCCAGAAATAGGCATTTTTGGTTCTCACATCAATTGGGAGCCATTTCAGTAAGATCGGACTCAGTCAAATTTTCTGCCCCTGGTGAACCTGGTAGCTGCATGGAAGGTTGTTTTATGAAGAGTTAGAAGCAGATTCAGAATTACTACTAGCCTGCCATTTTGAATTTCATTGAGGTGTGCTTGGGGACTGAGGTTTTCTCTAAGTAGGAAGTCTAGTGATTTTGCAGTTCCCAATCTGAAGGGTTATAGTTTCGTATTGAGAGTGAGTTAATCTACATTTTTAAATTTGCTACTCGGGTAGCGGATTGAGTTCTTTGGGATTTTTGTTCTAAATTTTGATGTTCGTCACCAAACATTTAGGTGCTTCCTAGTTTGTTTGTTGTCATCTTTTGTGTGTCAATTGGTGTCACACACACTCCGTCAACAGGCACAGCCAGAGACAGGGGTTATTGGTTCTTAGGTCCTTCTGTGTTCTGCTGCCAGTTACATTTTGATGGCTGCTTTTTCTCATACCAAGTCTACCAATTCTGTTTGTGTACTTTCAACCGTATTGTATCACAATATGGCACACTGGTCTGAAGCATTGCAAGCTACCAGAGGCCTCCAAATGGGCTTTCCCCTACGTTAACCTGCTCTATCATGACCAACTGTGGTGATGATTGAGAGAACCTTACTTCTCGGTGTTTATAGGACTCTTTGGAAACTTCTGCTTGCATTGCTAGTATACCAAGCGTCTCCTCCATGTACATTTTATAATTATGGTCAGTGATATTTGACCGGAGGCAGACAACCTTTCTCACACTTTCGATGCCATTTCCTTCTAGTTTGAAGAAACTGTCTTCAGCATTCATATGGTTTTACAGAATATTTAGCCTGTTTGTTGACCTAGGAGTATAACTTGTTTCTTCAGAGCTACCTGTGTAGTAACAATGAGTAAAGAGTTTTCAGCTTAGCAAAATATAGTAATAGGTTGGTGATGGATCTGTAACATGCCATCTAAAACACCTGTAATGTCAAGAATAATATAATCAAAATAAAAGGTACAAAAGAATCATTATCCCAACCAAGGATAATTATACCCACCAGTTACTGCCTCTGTTCCTAGGAACAGATATGGAAATCTTGTTCCATTTGATTACAGAGTATCCGGGTCTGTGTGAGGGTTTTTGTCAACTTCCATATTTTCTGTGTTGGCTCCTATTTAGTGCTTATCTGTATACTTGAGTCTTAAGAACTTTATGAGAATGAAGATAATGATGATGATCCTTGGTCGGTTGCCAAAGTCACAAAATTGTAAAAAAATCTAAACAGCATATATATACTCCGGTATTAGATTTTTCCAGGAATCAGAGAAGAGGAAACAATGATTCACACCGGATTTTGAATTCTCTGAGTAATTTCTGTAAATGCTATACAATATGAGGGTATTTTGCTGTATTACTTCACTGGTTTTATCAATGGGGCATTGGTGATCCATTTAATTATTTGAGGATTGTGATGCATTATATGGTGTGGTTGTGCGACCTCATAGTGTAATGCACTCACAGAACCGTCTTCAGTCCAGTCAGACTCATTTTCAAACTTCTAGCTCAACCCTGGGTAGCTGTGATTTCGAGCAGCAAGACTTAAACAAAGGAAGTAGTGTAAAGTATTTAGATGCACCAAACAACAGAATAAGAAAGTTACACAACACAATAGAAATCCAACACCAATAGCTAAAAAGAGACTATATTTTTATGAATGTTTAAGCCCCAAGATGAGCAAAGTTCTTCAGAGGGTTCAAGAGATATAGGATTTTAAGTAAAACATAAATCTCAGCTTTCTTGTCCAAAATGTAAACAAGCATTGGTAACAACAAAGTTTGAAAACTTTCAAAACTTGTAAAGAGTTGTGTAGGCGACCAATTGTGACACGAAGAAGGTGTGAGTGGGGGGAGTATTATAGCAGTTACCTGGTCATCTAATCAGTCTCAAGTCTAGTTCTAACTTCATTCAAGAACCCCGAAAGACTTCAATAGAGTGGTCCTGATGCTGAGGATACAGGATGCTGAGAATGCTGTAAAATGCTCTGGGAGTTGTTCCTCTGTCCACAGTCCAGGTGGGGCAACTTTGGCCACCCGTAGTACTCTTTCGTCCAGCAGAAGTCCAGTTACTACTAGGCTACTGACCTCCGATCACAGCAGGTTCAGCGGTTTCCTTTGGTGAAGTCTAGTGTACTGAGTTTTAGTGTCGGTTTTTAATGACCAATCTGCACTTTGATGACTCTCCCACGTCTTACAGACTCAGGTGCAACTTCTGAGTATTGAGGAGTGATCTTCTTGGCTGCACAGTGGCATTCAGCAGCGGTGATTCGGTTAATGTGGCTACTGATTCGCCAGAACGGGCTACTTCTGCTTCCCCTCTCTGTTCCTGCAGCCAGCCCGTCTACCTGAACAAAGGAGCGGCCCCTCTCGAGTGTGGTTGCCATTTGCACATCAAGGTGGCTTCACCTTTGAAGCTTGACTTTTGGCTCATGGCCCTATGTGGCTTCCTACGAGAGAGGTAACACCTCTTTCTGCAGTAGGCCTCTATTGTTCCTGTACTTGGGAGTCAGCCACACTCCTCCACATGAGAACAAAAGGCTGCCTGGTGGCCAGCATCTGTGAATAGCCACCAGATTAACTGGGCAATAGAGTGGCAACTTTCTAACAGTAAAATTGACACTATGTCCCTCTTAATAACATACAGTATCCTGCCTTACGGCTCGATAGGTCTTCCTTAGGGAAATCTTATATATATCATTAAGGGAGGTTTGGGCTTCGCCATAAGTTTAAATGGTAAAGTCGAACTAGCAGTTTTAAAACTGCTCTTCTAGTCTGCAGTTGAAAGCTGGGAGCCATGCTGTACGTTGTCACATTTAGGGAGGCATAATCAGTGCTTCAGCCCTGGTGTACACTTTAAATGACATGCCCCGGGTACCCGGGGTACCATATACTTAGGTCTTACAAGTAAGTTAACTTGTTCCAATTTGGGATAGCTTATTCAACATACACTTTGCAAAAGGTTAGAACACTGGCACTGAGGTCTGTTAGCAGGCCTCAGTGCATTCTAAGAGTCGAAAAGCCAGCAGCATTAGACCAAAGCTGTGAGGGTAATCATTCAAAAAGAGGCATTTCCTTCCAGTCCTGTGTCCATCAGGAGGTACTCCACTGTTGCACTGTCGGTTGAAATGTGCATGCTTCTGGCGAGTGGAACAGATGTTTTTATTTTGTCCCTCTGCAGCGGCGGTCTGTGCACGTAACGGCGGTGAGGCGGTGGGGCGAGGTAAGGGGGTATTTCGAGGGCGGATGTAGAGGGAAAATTAATTATTTACTTAATTTTCCATCGGCATTGTCCGTCAAAATCTCCCCTTACCCGGCCCCACCGTCCCTCGCTGTTACCTGCACGGACCGCGGCTGTCCCTCTGTATTAAACATGTCACAAGTTACCAATTCTACTTCTGTGAATTTTGTCTTTTTAATCTGACATGTAATTTTCTCTTATATAGTCTGCTACTTGGTCAGTTAATGTTAAGTGTCTAGTCTTGTATTTACTGGATTATAGCTGCTCTAAAATGTCAAGGTGTTTCACAGTCCTGCTAATGCTTTACTCCACACTTAAAAAAAAATCAAATTGTAGTTAATTTCAAAATTTGTTTTTTATGTGGTTCAAGTAAAAATAGACTAATGGGTCACTTCAAAGGAGCTGTGAGCATGCATCAGTGTATTTTGTTTCTAGGAATAAAATTAGAGGCCTCACCTTCTTGTCGGTTTTACTAAACACATGTTGGTGCTAGAAATCCACCAATATTTTCTTTAATCAGGAGACATGATGCGATGCTGTACAGTTTTCCATTTGTGACATTAGAATACTATGGGCCTCATTTATGAGAAATGACGCATCGCTGCGTGAAAGCAGCGATGCGTCACTTCTCAGTGCGCACTCCTTGCGACATTCCTGATGCGTCATATTTAATGTATGACGCATCATGTCGCAAGGAGTTACAGATACGTCAGTATTTCTGACGTATCTGTAAGCGCAAAAGTGACGCATTGCTGGAGTGTGTCACAAAAGTGACGCAACTCCAGCAATGCGTCCT
Source organism: Lissotriton helveticus (assembly GCF_964261635.1). Classification (NCBI taxonomy): domain Eukaryota; kingdom Metazoa; phylum Chordata; class Amphibia; order Caudata; family Salamandridae; genus Lissotriton; species Lissotriton helveticus. The sequence continues at coordinate 614,460,956 of NC_136065.1, forward strand.
TTCAATGGGGCAAGCCCCATGTGAAAGGGCCTGCATCAGTCTTACGCCTGCTGTGAGGCAGGCGCAAGATTTTGATGCAACGGTGTCCTAAAAGTGACGCAGTGAAATCTCATAGATTTCACTGCGTCACTTTTACAACCCTTCCTTGCGTCAATACGCCCCCCCTTGCATACATTATACCTGGCGCAGGTATAATGTGGCGCAGGGGTTTACAAAGTGACGCATCTACCTAGATGCGTCACTTTGTAAATACGGCGCAACAAGGTGCATTTTTTACGCCACTGGTGCGTCACAGAAAGTGATGCACCGGCGACGTAAAAGTGACGCACCGCCTCATAAATGAGGCCCTATATGAGCACGTGCAATTGTATACAGTAGACAGGAATTAGTTGTGCAATGGTCTTGGAGCTTTGCAAAGAAGTTCGAGACCACCTAGGGAATATTAAAGGGGGATATACACTCAATAAATTAAATTGGAAATGAGTTCCCCTGCTATTATTTGGACAGTAAACTGTTATTTTTACAGTTAATCTAAGGACACAAAATCCGAACCTCTATGCGTTCATCTGCTTCGTTTGCTTGTTTTTTTTTTGGGGGGGGGGGGCATAAGTCAATTTTCTGTGGCAGAGCACGCTCTGCGCCAGATAAGCACATTGACTTTAAAATAAAGTGCATGCCAACAGCTGCAGCACAAAGACAGTAGCAGACGGGAATGTGGCACGAATGATAATTAAATGCATTTTCATCATCTGTCATTTTTTTACTGCAGGTGCCAGCGTAATAAATCCGGGCGCGCCTCTTCTGTCAGCCTGCAGTGAACACATTTTAACATGAAATCCCACGGGGCGAATTAAGAATTTCATGGCCTTGTAAAGAAGTTTTCCAACCTGAAAGGAAGTGCAGCCAAGTGGGTCAGCCACAGCCTGCTTTGTCCCATAAAGCACTTTTATTGACGTTATGCCAATGGTTATGCCCTGGGTAGCCAACCAGGTAGAATGTATGCCAATGCTTTCAAATACTACAATGTTCACTATAGTCCCAAATTCAGTTTGATTTAGTCTTACATCAAGACTGTTCTTGCACAACCTAAAATAAAACTCCTTATGAATCAGAATTTCATGTGTTCAGTTAAGCAAAACTTTAAAAGACACAGGGGCATATTACCAACGATTAGCGATATTTATCGCTAACGAGGCTTAGCAATTAATTTTTTAACGCTAAGCATCGCCGGAAAATTATCGCAGAGATAACTTGCTATTAGCAAGGTTTATCTCAGAAGTGATAAAAATCTTCGCGCTAACTGCCAAATGAGAGATTATCGCTGGAAAACCAACGATAATCTCACGAAGTTTGGCGTTAGCTTGATGATAGGGGCTCACAAACTTAGCCATGATATCCACCTTCCATAGGATATCATGGCTAAGTCAGGAAAATACCAGGTGTATTTATCACTAACAGGGTTAGCGAAATCCTTGATAATAGGAGAAATGTCGCTTAACAACATTTCTCCTATTATTTTTCTCTGGAAAGCCCCCTTTGCATCTCATTAGAGATGCAAGGATCAACGACAAAGTCATGATCTTCTGGGGTTCACTAGTGGGGAGGGAGCTTAGTGAGGAAGAGCGAGCCGACCTCTGGCAGTCCACATCAAGGAAAAAGGTAACGACGACTCTAGACCAGACCAAGTTCTGGCTCATACACAAGGCATACTGGACCCCCGCACGCCTAGCATCCATAGGAATCCGCGATAGTGACTCCTGCTGGAACTGCAACAAACAAAGGGGGGATCTAGCACACCTGCTCTTTCACTGCACCAAGGTTAGGAAGTTCTGGAACACAATTGAGATATTGATAAACGAAATGACAGGGGCAGCTCTACAATTAGACTTCCACAGCCTAGCATTAGGGTTCATGACCCCCTCAATCAAAACCAAAGAGGACAGGGACCTCATCGGCCTGCTGTTGACAGCTGCAGTCAAAACAGTGCTGAACAATTGGAAGGACACAGGGAAAGCCACGTCCAGAGCTTGGTTCAACTGGGTCACTTTCCTGAGAGGGGCGGACACCATAACGGCGAAACACACTCCCAAGACGCACAGACAATCAAATATGTGGGAGTCTCTAGACAACTACTTATCCTCGCACAAACCCCCTTAGAAGCACAGCTAGGCACTCAACCCAACAGAAGCTTCCACCGCAAAACTACTCTGAGCTGCTCCTCTCTCCTTGCTCTCTCTCCTTTCTGTCCACGGTCAGGGCAGGGGTCCAACTAGAGGAAGCCAACGGGAAAAAGGGGGCGTGGAAACACTACCAGGAGTCAACGACAAGAAGCGGAGCGAACGAAAAGCGCATGGACTATGGCTAATAAAACTCACCGGACCCCCCCCCCCCGGGCGTCTCTTCGTTTCTTCTCTTCTTCCTTTCCCCTCTCTTCTTCTTCCCATGTTCCCATGTTTATGTATGCTCCATGTAAATATTATTTTTTTTTTCAATAAAAAATCACAGAAATTAAAAAAAAAGAAGCATTGCGCACACTAAAAAAAAAAAAAAGAGATGCAAGGGGAAGCGTAGAGAAAAAGGGTGCTAACATGCGAATTTGCGTGTTAGCACCCTGTTGCTGATAGGGAGATCATTTTATCTCCGCTTTCTTGGCTTTTAAAGCCAAAAAAGTGGAGATAAATCCCTTGATAATATGCCCCACAATTTTAAGATCTCAGGAGAGGTATCAGATGAGGACAATGATTAGGCCTGGCCAAATTATTTTGCGAGCATGGCATTTCAAGTCATTTTTGCCCACATGAGGATAGCTGGAGCAGAACATGTCTTGTGGGGGACATGTCCTCATCAAGTCCAGTCTCCTGGGGAAATCTCAGAATACTTTAAATAAAAAGTACGCCCTTTCATTCAATTCTCTCACATAATGTTGCAAACTTGCTTATTTTCACAAAATCTAATGAAAGCATTTCATGATCGATCATGATAACCCTCTGGTAGCAAGAGTAGAATTCCTGGCCTTAAAATGTCTCTGGGTTGAGCTTGCTGGCTCCACAGTACTTGGAACTTCCAGTAGTAATTCAATGCTCAGAAATAAAACTCACATCAGTGTGTTTGGTTTATTTATTTGTTGTTACTGGTATGTGTTTATTGAAATGCCTGATATGTTTGCAGAGGAAATGTCAACGTTATTGTTAAAGCCAATTATAAAAAATTTAGAGCCTGTTGCCATATTTATCAACATTCGTGAGGTTGAACGTGCAACACCAATCAACTGAAGTCATCACACACCTGTAATTAACTAGATTCCATATACCTTCTTAAAGGGGCATGCTCTTCAAACAAGGAGCTTGAGAAGCAGACAGACCATAGAAGGTGCCGGGTCAAATTCTTGGTATGGCAGGAGCAGAAGCCAATTTTCTTTGACCTCTGTTTGGTGCCAGAATCCTAGTAGGTTTAATTATGCCCTGGGGGATGGAGGGACTCAACAAGATGTGAGGGCATCCCTAGAAATCTCTTTTGGATCTGAGGCTTTGGCTGCTAGCGTGTGACAATGGATATGCACATCATTAGTGGGCAAATTGAGGTGCAGGTCCAGCCAAAGGACAAAAATAAAGGGGCATATTATCAAGGGGATTTATCTCCGCTTTTTGGGCTTTAAAAGCCAAGAAAGCTGAGATAAAATTATCTCCCTATTACCTAGTTGTTGCTAACACCAGTTAGCGACAGCTAGTAGGAGATAGCGACCATCTTGGGCCCCGCTTTGCATATCAGAGAAATTTATCATTAATTACATGCAAAGTGGGCGTGCCAAGATGTTAGCGACTGGAAACAGTCGCTAACATCGCTATCTCCTATTACCAACTTTTGGAGATATTCGCGCTAAGCGCGAATATCTCCAAAAGCTAACACCTGCCCTGAGCAGTTCTTAGCCATGTTATCCAATGGGAGGTGGATAACATGGCTAGGAGCATTTGCTCGGTAATGCATGAATATCACTGAATTTTCAGCGATATTCATGCATTTCGGCCAATTTTTATCGCTTAGGAGAGAAACCTTGATAATATCAAGGTTCCTAAGCGATAAAAATCGTCGCTACACGGCGATAACATTATTGCCACTAAGCCAACCTAGCGATAATTATCGCTAGTTGTTGGTAATATGCCCCTAAGGCTCTCTGTGGAGAAATTTGAATGAAGACGTGAACTGTAAGGCACCCAAGTAATTCCCAGTGACTGAGATTGATTCAAGCATTCCACTTATCAAGTTTTTGTTTGAAAGATGATTTTAGACATGTCAGTGTGTCATCACAAAATGTGTGATACTGCTCCAAATCATTAACAGCCTGATTCATCAAGCCGAAATTGGCTCGCAAAGGGCCAGATTCTGAGAATCTGGCCCTTTGCGAGCGCTATTTTTGCATTTGGGATTCATCATCCCAAATGCAAAAATCGGTAATAACGATTTCGCTATTTTGCGAGGAATTACATTTAAGGAATCTCTATTTGAGAATCTTTAAATGCAATTCATCATCCATTTAAAAATTGCGAATTCGCAATTTCGGCCCGCTATTTACCGCGAGGTCAAACCTCGTGGTAAATAGCGAAAACTAAGAAAAATGCTTTGGACATGTGTGTGCGCAACACCTGTTACAATTTGCATTTAAGGGGTGCTACAGGGTGTCCTTTGGACACCCCTGGCACCCTTTAAATCGCTATCTTATTTGCGATTAGCAAATTGCTAATCGCAAATAAGGAATACTCCCCATTCATTCCTATGGGCCTTTTGGCCCATAGGAATGAATGGGGAGTTATTCCTTATTTGCGATTAGCAATTTGCTAATCGCAAATAAGGAATGTGTAGGAATCGCATTTCTTTATGCAATTTCTACATGAATCCCGTTTTGCAAGTCCTTAATAGCGATTCGTTATGAATCGCCATTAGGGGCTCGGAAAACGGGAGATTGATGAATCAGGCTGTTTGTCTGCTCTCTGTATTATTGAATAGACAATCGTCCGCGAGTAAATAAAATTGATAGAAGAATCCAATTCCTAGTCTCGTCGGACCAGGGTTGAATGAGCCAGGAAGGAAGCAGGGGAAGACCAGGAATAGAATGCAATGTTGTTGAAGTGTGAACGCAATGGTTCAATGGTCGTAAAGCTTTGGAGCACAATCTCTGTTCTGTTTCACTCGTGTCCTTTGATAACCAAAGGCTGGTTGAGTGGTTCATCCAAAGGACAGTGACTGAAGAACGGAATGAAGAACTAATAAAGGCTGAACTGTGCGAGAGATGGAAAGAAGAAAATAGCTTGTCATTGAAACCCTGGCACCATTAAGACTACAAGTGTGTTGTAGCAAATGAGTTTTACCCATTTACTCCACCAGGATTTTTTGCAATTGATTACCAGTTTTTTAGACTTTTACTGTGAGTTAGTATACCTACCTGAATCAGGCGGGCAACTGGAGCCAAATTTCGGGGGGGGGGGGCTGAAAATTATTTCGGGGGGGGGGGCTAATTCTTCCAACCATTGACAGAGTGGCTGTAAGAAGGGGGGACACACAACAAAAGCCTCATTTACACGTAAATGGTCTTTTAAAGACCTGTTAAGTACTCGGGTGCGGCTGCAATTAGATGCTCGCCAGCCCGCGAAGACGTGTCAGCCCGGGCTGACACACATGACGGGGGGGGGTGGCCGAAGCACCGTGAGCCCAATGGGTGTTGCGCGCCTGACCTGAATCTCATTAACAGTAAATTTCACTGTAGCTAGACTGAGCATGTTAGCCGCCATAGATTTTCTTTTACAATCACAAAGCTGCAGAACAGCTATGGTAAGAGGCACTGGGCAGGTTTACACATCAACACAAGTGTACATGTATGTGAAGACTTTTGCAGACTGCAAGTGTGAGACTACTGTCTTCCACAACCCGGTATCTGCGCACAGGTAGCCTATCGCTGAAGGGACTCTTTAAGGAGTGGTGCTGGCCTGCGGTAGGCCTTAAAATGCAAATGAGCATTCATAATGTAGGTCTGTAGTGCTTACTGAAGGTATGTAATGTTTTCACATTGTAAACGAAATCTGCCCTAAAGTACAGTTTTGCAGTACTTAGGCCTACAAGATCCACTGAAGTATTAATTTGGGGTAAAACATGCACCCAGAATATGAGTTTCCCATCCCATCATTCCACATAAATATCTCGTGGTACCTTGAGATTTGTCACATTTCCCTGGCTCGGGTACAAAATGTTGTGTTTCTTACTGAGCGCTGGACATCATTTTTGAGGCAGCTGGTGCACAACATAAATATTATTTCTTTAATGAATTTCATTCACTACAGAATCTGAATCCAGACCTTGGTGTTAAGCAGAGGACAGGTTTGGAACAGTGAGGAGTAAAAATCTAGCTCCCCAAACAAAGCACCAGATGCAAGGAGGCCAGAAGAAAATTATCTTGGTCATTAAGGCTGGCCACCAGGAGCAAAACATGTCAAAGCAGAATATCAGCCCAACAGTGCCATATTCCAGATTTAAAGTTTTTCCCTTTTTAAACAAAAAGAAGCAGAAGAAAATCAGGCGCATAGCGATCTACTGTTGTCTTCAAAAATACGACCCAGTGTGGGGAAAAACCTGGGGTTCGGCATGACATTTACTTTTATATTTCCTAGGAGGTGGGCAGATGTGTGGCAGATGTGGGGCTCCTGCCAGGAAGCAATACTACCTCCCTGCGGGCCCATGTCTGTGGGGGCCATTGCAATATAAAACAGGTCCACAATCGCAATCACCACAAGCAGGCAAGTTGCGTTGACCACTCCTGAGCCCATGTCGGAGGGGCAGGTCGCACTGGCCTTCAAGCTCACTGCTCGCTCTTACCACAGGCAGGGGAGTGTGCCAGCTACCACGCAGACCCAGAAGACGGGGCCGCATGCATGTAGCATGCACAAAGCCGACAGAGCTGTGGGGGTCCTGGGGGTCTTGGGGCATCCTTCATGAGTCCCCAAATAGCCCCTAAGCCAGTGGGTGTCCCGGGCAGTACTGGGTCTCCCCACATCAAAAATGGTGAAACAGAACAAAGAAGAAGAAAACACGGCAAAATACTGCCATACCTTCCTGCTCATCTAATATTCACAGAAATGGGCCTGGTACGCCCTACAATGCCACTTGAGGGCTAATTTCAATATATATTCGTTTTAGCTGTAGTGCCCCAAAAAGGCAAGGGCACAAGCATGGCTAAAAATGTGCTTGTGTGGGGCTGCATGGAATGCAGCAGCCCCCCAGAAGATGCCCAGAATCTGTGCCTAAGTCGTGTTATTCACAAGATCAAGAAACATGTCATCTTGATTTTAAGCACTCCCAGAGTTGGAGTTTTTACTCTTTGACTCTGGAGTGCAGGGACCACCTTGCGGTTGGTCCAATGGTTGCATTTGGTGGCCAGCAGAATCTAAAGAAAGACTCTGGCAAACATGTTGTTTTTAATTCAAGTGCTTTGTTGACAATATTGGTGCCGATCAGGCAATGTTACACTTATAATCAATGCTTTTCAATATTAAGGTTGTTCCTAGTAATTCTAATGGTGTTACATTGACAAAGTATGGCATGTAGGCATTGTTAATAATGTGGTAACACCCTGACAAGGCCAGTAGGCATATCTTCTATATACTATCACTCCTTATATTACGATGTTGCATCTGGTATAGGTGGGTGGTATTGTATTTGTAGGGTTCAGGACCCACTGGGGTGCAATGTGATATGAGGGTGTCACCAAAGGTATTTCCATGTATCTGAGGTGCATATTTGTAATTTAATGGGTACACATTCAGTAGTATGAGTTTAATTAACTTTCTTTTCCTTTTGAAAGGAAAAATCACTGATTGTACACTAACTTATTGATTGCTATAGTTGAGTATGAGTGAAGTGGGATTAATAGCCCACACCACTGCCCTGAGTAGGCCTTAAACTGCTCTGCTTCACTAACCTTAGAGAGTCACGTACTGCCATGGGGGACTTGGGGGCATATTATCAAGGGGGTTTATCTCCGCTTTTTTGGCTTTAAAAGCCAAGAAAGCGGAGATAAAATTATCTCCCTATTACCTAGCTGTCGCTAACACCAGTTAGCGACAGCTAGTAGGAGATAGCGACCATCTTGGGCCCCGCTTTGCATGTCAGTGATATTTATCACTAATGACATGCAAAGTGGGCGTGCCAAGATGTTAGCGACTGGAAACAGTCGCTAACATCGCTATCTCCTATTACCAACTTTTGGAGATATTTGTGCTAAGCGCGAATATCTCCAAAAGCTAACACCTGCCCCTGAGCAGTTCTTAGCCATGTTATCCAATGGTATGTGGATAACATGGCTAAGAGCATTAGCTCGATAATGCATGAATATCGCTGACTTTTCAGCGATATTCATGCATTTCGGCCGATTTTTATCGCTTAGGAGATATACCTTGATAATAGCAAGGTTCCTAAGCGATAAAAATCGCCGCAGCTCGGCGATAAAAATATCGCCGCTAAACCAACATAGCGATAATAATCGCTAGTTGTTGGTAATATGCCCCTAGGTTTCCAGTGAAGGGACAATTGTGGATTTATTACTTGTGAAGGACTCACATTATGTTCAACTTAATAACCAAAAGTTTTACAGTACTTTATAGGCCACAAAGCACAGACTGTATGAAACCTGATTAAATACCGCACAAGAGGGTATGCTAAGTGAGATCCATGGATTCAGCAGAATGGCTTTACCACATTTTATAGCACTTCTATCACAAGTATGGAATCCAATAAATCATGTCTATTGCTTCAACAAGTCAGACAGCTGTTAAATATTTAATCAAAGATCTTGGATCACCATCGTAAGCTTAAAACAAGGAGGGGAAAATAATTAGCATATTTAGAAAACAAAGAATGATGCATGAAGTGAGCATTAATGAGCCTAAGGGCACACCATCACACTATGGGGCCTATTAGGGTGGCGGACGGACCTGCGTCCGTCCGCCACCCCCGAGGTGGAGGGACCATCCGCAGGGGCAGCGGCGGTCCCTCTAGTTCAATTAGGATGTGACCGCCACCTTGGCGGTCACATCCTGTATCTTTCACCTTGCGGCGGGTGCTGCTTGAAGCAGCACCCGCCGCAAGGTTAAAAATGCATGTTTAACATTTACATGCACAAAGCGGCAGGCACCGCGCGATGCCTGCCGCTTTGTGCATGTAAATGCTGGGGGGTACCATAGGTACCCCCCATGTGCACCCCCCACCCCGCGACACCCTGGGGGCCCGCAACGGGCCCCCAAAAGCCAAAGACCACATGCTTTTCCACAGCGGAAAACCCGCTGTGGAAAAGCATGTTTCCCCATGCATCCTAATATGGCTGGTGGTGTCTGATAGACACCGCCACCATAATAGAGCTTTTCCGCCGCGGAACTGCGGCGGAAAAGGGGCGGACGGTCTCCCCGTCCGCAGATGACCCCCCTGCCACCATTCTAATCTGGCGGGGGTCTTTTCTCTCACCGCAGCGGTGAATCCGCATCCTCCGGGCCGGCGGTGGCTTCCGCCGGCCCGGAGGATGCGGATTCACCGCAATCATAATCGGCCCCTATAATAGGATGTTAATAAAGTAGTAGGTCAAGGAATGAACAAAATATCCAACACTACTCAATAATTATAAGACCATGTGTAATAAAAATGTGTTTTTATATAAAGTTTCATGCAACACATGCATTTTCTATGTGTAGTAAACAACCACAGTTAGAATTACCTTTTATACATTGAAATAATGGACACTAATTCACTATTGCTCAGTAATGTACTGTTTCCTAATTATATGATACTCAATTTACAGAATTGACCGGCCGGAGAACTGAGTTGTTCTTGACAAGATTTAAACTTGTTGTCTAGTGGCTAGCATTTAACTCACTTGAGCTATCCTATTCGCTAACTTGGTACAAATTAATACTTAAGACTGAGTCTGAAAAAGCCAGTGTGTGATTGGCTGCTTGTGCTGTTATGGTGACGTACTAACCATGATAACTTTGAGGTCCAGTCTACTCAGTGGGGATATGAATAAGCATGTTCTGGACAATAATTGAAAAATCTAGCCCTGGAATGACGGAGGCGTGATATTATCTATTAACACACAATTGTGCTTATTGTATCAATTTCCACCTCAAACAGAATCTGAAATTTCAAACTGCACCAATTTATTAAATGCTGAAGGATAGACAGAGCAGACATTTATTGACGCGTGGCAACATTCTGTTCAGAGGAAATATTCAAATGTATCACGCGGATTTAAAAATAAGGCCTGATCCAAACAGCAACTGCAAAGGGGGAGAACAGTATGACTGAATTTATAGCATAAACTGTGTATTTGTAAAGCGCATGTTCACCCAAGGGTATCCTGGCGCTGAAAAACAGATGCTTATTGTTACCCAACTCAATGGTACTCATTTTATTGACCTCAGAAGAATGAAAGTTTAAGTGGGCCCACTGGGATTTGAATCGGTGACCATGAGGTTGAACACAGGCCCCTGTAGTAGACGCATTAGTCCACTAAGCAACCAGACCCGCAAAATTATTGGGAGTCTCAAAATAATGGCTCGCTCCTCTTTGAAGGGTCCACGGGAAAGTCTTACAGGCACATGCATCAATATTGCATTTTGCGATTCCTTAATTGCAAAAAATAAGGAATCGCAATTAAGGAATTGCAAAATGCAATGCATCAAGAAATCGCTAAATAAATTGCGATTTCTTAATATTCCTTAATTGCGACTCACAAATTGCGAGTCGCAATTAAGGAATACCTCCCCATTCATTCCTATGGGCCTGAACGCCCATAGGAATGAATGGCAAGACATTCTCAATTTGCGATTCGCAATTTGCGAATCGCAAATTGAGAATGCGATTTCAAAGGTGCAGGGGTGTCCAAAGGACACCTTGTTGCACCCCTGAAATCAATCTGTGCACATATGTTGTGCACACACATGCCCTAAGGGCATGTGTGTGCACAACATGAAACTTTGAAAAATGCACAAAAGTGCATTTTTCAACGTTTTCGCAAATTACCATGAGGTCCAACCTCATGGTAATTTGCTCCTCTTATTTGCGAATTCGCAAATTTTTAATGTTTGATGCATTGCATTTAAGGAATCTCAATTTGAGATTCCTTAAATGCAATCGCAATTTAAGAAATCGCAATTTTGCGATTTCTTAAATTGCGAAATTTCAAAAATTTTAATGCATCCCAAATATCGGAATTGCATTCGCAAACGGCCGAATTTTGCGATTCGCACCATTTGCGAATGCAATTTCCTTTGATGCATGTGCCTGTAAAAGTCAAGCACTTAAGGTCTGGTGAGGCTCTTATCACCATTTACTTCAGTAACCATTAGACAGGCTACACAAAGTGAATGAATCGACTTTATAAATTTACACTGTGAAATATTTAAGGGGATCTAGCTGGGGTGTATTTTTTTTCCTTAGATTGTCCAAAACAGGAACTTTTAACCACCGTAAACTAGGCAATCTGTTCAGGGTCAATGCAGTTATGTGTCCTTTTTTTAAATGAATGACAGGTGTTAAGCCGCGTTAAAAGGGGGAACAGCCTTTACAACGCGGGCATTACCACGCACTGCCATTACTACGCTGCTTTTACAACGCAAGTCGTTTTAACGACTTGCGCTGGAGGGCGCTGTTGGCAAAGGAATAGTTTAATTTTCTATTCCAACACCTTCCCTACTGTCAACGTGGGCTGGAGTTGGAATAGAAAATTAAACTATTCCACTATCCAGCCCTTACAGCGCAAGTCATTGTAACGACTTGCGTTGTAAAAACAGCGTTGTAATGGCACGCGTGGTAATAGCCCGCGTTGTAGTGACATACATCCGTTAAAAGCACTGCAAAACACTAGATCTCGCTAAATAGTGGAAATTTATAATACTTTGTGTCTGCGTTGAGATCTCTAGATCACAACACTGGCAGGGGTGACTCAGTCCTTCATCCTTCCAAGATTGGTAAAATTATTATGCAAGTGCCTATAGTTGATTGAGATGCGCGCTATATTGGGAGTCATGCTCACATTCTCACGATGCAGAGCAACATCTATAAAGCTAACTTTTGCGGCTCCCATTCTAAAAGTAGCAACACTACAATATTAAAACTCAGCTTCCTCAGTCGCCTACTCTCTTGCATTAATCACTCTCCCCAATTATAGCAGCGATGATGAATCGTCATCCCTAGGGCAGGATCTTAGATAATTTTACCATTTTCAGAATTTGTTCTGGAACGTAAATGCATTCGTTTCCATCGTTAATTATACCAGTTGGATATGTAACCTCAGAAAATATAGCTGGCTCCGGGCCTGCAGAATCGATTCAACTTGATTTAACCTTCGAGGTTCCCTGCTCCCTTGATCTCTCTTGATGGCGGAAGGATCCCTCTGGTGTGTTTGCCGCGGAGTACTTCAAAGTCGCGTGCAGACAAAGGACCAACTTCAAGAAAGTGTTAACATCCAAGCAGAGGGCATCTTGCAGCCAACATTTGGGAAACTAATGTTTTGTAAATAAGACATTATATTAAATGAAGCAAGTAATGGAGGTAATGCAGCTACAAAACTATGTTTGAGATGAAAATGGAAGCTGGGTATGGGTAATTGAGAAGATACTTTCCCATCTGCTTTGGAAACAAATTCTATTTGAGTACGAGGCTAGAGCCAAGTCACGTGCTGTGTGGTGGGGCGTACACAACAAAAGACAGGTGAAGGTGACCTCAGCCTCTGCAGTTCAGCCAGGCCCTGTGTGGGCAGCCTTGAATTGTACGCAAATTCATATGGCCAACTCTGAAAAGTAGGGCACCAAAGAACCTCGCATTCTTAACATAACATTTATGATGACCGAGGTCGAGCGATTACCATTTGGCGCTACTGTCCGAAAGTTCAGTATGATAGAACGTCTGTGAAATTGGAGGCATATTAGCAAGAATCTCGCTAAAATTATCGCGGTTTTAGCGGCAGGAAAGTGCCGCAAAAACGGCGATAATGGGCTTGCTAATATGCGTTGTAGAATTCCAATAGAAGCCCAGGTTAGGTGTCCTGCACATCTAACCTGAACTCCTATTGGAATTCTATAACGTATATTAGCAAGCCCATTTTTGCAGTTTTAGCAGCAGTTTCCTGCCGCTAAAACGGCAATCATTTTAACGAGGTTCTTGCTAATATGCCCCCTAGTTTTTTGCCCTCAGTTCTTGTCCCTAACAGAATCACAACTTTAAATTCCAATATGGCTGAGTTGGCAGTTCGTGTGAAAGTAATCCAAGCCAATGTGGTGGCCCATCATCCCTGAGACCGCATGGCTCAGAAGAGACTGCGTCCTTCTTCCCACCTATAAAAATGCGTGGGGATATGGTCGGGTGCATTGGGACATCACACCCACTCTGTGGTGTCACATCACTGCCCTGCACTGGTAGGATGAAGTGGGGTGGTCTTAATGACACACCTGCTGGGGACAGTGGTAGGGACTTGATCGGCAGAGCACCCCCCTTCACACCCCACAATTTAGCCTGTGCTCAGAAGACTCTGCTGTATAACTTACAGCGGCTAGTTAATAATAATGGGGCATATTACCAAGGGCCCTTATCGCCGCTTTAGCTGGACTTTTTCCCGCTAAAGCGGCGATCATTTTCTCGCCCAATTACCAAGCTGTCGCTAACACCAGTTAGCGACAGCTTGTAGGCGATAGCGAGCATTTTGGGACACACTTTGCATGTCTGCGATATTTATCGCTAATGACATGCAAAGTGGGTGTGCCAAAATGTTAGCGACTGAAAACAGTCACTAACATCGCTATCGCCTATGATCAACACAGGCGTAGTTTTGGAAATATTCGCGCTAAGCGCGAGTATCTCCAAAATCTAACGCCTGCCCTGACCAGTTCTTAGCCATGTTATCCAATGGGAGGTGGATAACATGGCTAAGAGCATTGTCACGCTAATGCGTGAATATCGCTGTATTGACAGCGATATTCACGCATTTCGCCTGATTTTTATCGCTTTTGAGATAAACCTTGCTAATAGCAAGTTATCTCAACGATAAAAACAGGTGAAGGGCGGCGATAAAAATATTACCGCTAACCCTATTTAGCGATAAATATCGCTGTAGGTTGGTAATATGCCCCAATGTGTCCTAGTTTGAGTGAAAATACATAGGAATATGAGCCATAAAAATATGTATACAAGTGATAATTATACAAATGGTAAGTAACAGCAGTAACAACAAGGCATAAAATGTTCATCTTCCATGCATGACTTAAGACAGCAGGCAGCTTCACATTCAGACCACACATGTCCCCTATGGAGGCCTTGCACTCACTGTCTGGCCCATTCACAGTGCTCTGATTTGTCAATGACACACCCAGAAGCCAAGCCATGCCTAAAATAGATAAAGTCCCCAGACACTCGCCGGCAGGAACGGGCTCACTCGAAGGTGGTGCAAAGTCTGGCGGGTGAGACTCTGAGTAGTGTCATGGTCATTTCCACTATATTAGACAGTCAGCGTTGGGACGCACCATTGCTGGGGCAGCCATGCGCTTTATAAATATTTTAACATAACATTGTGCAGAATTACCTCAACACTGAGCATATAAATGTGGAATAATATATAGTATTGATGAACCTCATTTATTTTCGTTTGGTATCCAGGAGCTTCAGCCTGCCATAAATCATACCACGGGGTCACTGCATGACTCTGAAAGCATGCCAATGACAGACATGTGCAGCTACTGGGTTACCACTTACTTTTGGCTGGTAAGTGTATCACTGCCGAACTCTCTATGAGCCTGAAAGAGACAGGGTAGGTAACGCAGCTCAGCACGAGTCCGGCGTTAATTCTGCATCGAGATACCAGTGTAGGAATTAAAAATTCCAGCTGGTATATCCCCGTGAGTTAAAGAGGGTTGTTAGTTATTTCCCCTAGAATGGGGAATGACACACTGAACTGGGACTACTGGGCTCAATTCTTATTGTTTCCCCCCTCTTCCTGGGCTAATAAAAAGCCCTAATCCACACACATTTACCATTTCCTTGCAGGTGGTAAATTGAGTGGGGCTTTTTTTCTTGGCCAAAGGGAGTGGATGAGATAAGATGCAGCGGAAGGTCTTTAATTTCAGCTGGCGGAGCTTTTTCTTCTCCTGGTGCTGTTGTAAGTCAGAAGGCAGGAGCTGAATGCAACAGCTGCTCACAGCCTACATAGCTCCACAGCAGACTCTGTGCCCTGATTCTATGAGCCTGAAATGATCAAGTCTGGAGTTTGCAGACCCAATAATTCCAGGCCCGGAAACTCAAGAAAGCTTGTATTTTCTCAGAGCAGTATCACCTCGGGATGCTTCTCTGGGAAACTCAGAAAGAAGGCCAATGTGAACTACTACCACTCCACAGAAGGGAAGGGATAACTTTTTCAATGTGAGGCCCTCAGTTCTGTCTCTCTCTTTCTATCCATGCCAGCACACTGCCCCTCACTGTGCTTACTAAAGAAGCTAAAATGAACCTACTTTGGCAGTTCCTTCACGACCTTTGGATCACCAGTTGTTCCATCATCAGACACATGCCATTTCGTTTTGAGACCAGACACGCCCATGCAAATTACATCTCCAAAGAGCTATGTTTAACAAAGTCAATATATGCCTGCATGTCTGAGATCCTACATAATTTCATTGTACTGGGGCCTACTTCAGCACAGTTCTCAGATGCAAGTAGTAGCATGAGAATGAGTGAGGCATTAGTTCGCGCTTTACAAATATAAAATCACATCATAGGGTTGAACCGTCAACAATCTTTAAGGGCTGTGGACACAAGCTTATTCATTCCTGGGGCTTCTAAGTAACTCTCCCAGCTGCCACTGGCGAATTGGGTCATATTAGTATTGCCAGACAGCCAAAAAGCGTCATGCGCACTGTGTTGGATTCTCTCTGTATTTTTACCCTGAGTCACTTTCCCTTTTTCACAAGTTACTCTGCCAAGCACTCATGTCACACGTTTGCACATATCGGAGCAACCAATCATTGACATGTACATAGATTGTTCCATGTACTTTGAACTTAATGCATGCTGTGTGCAGTAACGTTCATCTAGGTTATGCGTCTCATTTATTTGTTTTTGTTTGTTTGAAAACCTATTGAATGATGCTCTCTGGGTCCCTTAAAGAAAAATAGGTTTCCCCAAAAAATAGTTGTTGGTACTGATAGGGCTTTCTTTTTGTGTCAATTGCTACCCCGGCCCGGAGGTTCAATGGGTTACCCCATTAGTTTGTAATGGCCCAAGAAAACAAAGCCACTCCTGGCAACCAACATAGTGGCGGGCAAGTTGTCAATAACAATTTGATACTAGGGTCTTTTGTGACTGTCTCAGAGTCACAACCGGGCATCCCCAGAATTCTAAAGGTTCACTAATAGGGATCGGTGTGAGTAGGGTGTGCACCATCTACTTTTGGGTTTATTTGCTTAGATTCGGGTTGTTCTGTTGAATACACAAGACCAAATCCTCCAGCAACATCAACAAAGGTAGCAAATGCAGTAATTGTTCATAGTAGTGAGACTGTCAAAGGAAAACAATAGAAAAAAAGCAACTTGACAAATCAACACTCTGACACTCAAAGGGAAATATACATCAAGAGCAAAAAAGCTGGAATTTGACTCGTGCCTAAGCCTCAAAGCCACTACCTCAAAGAAAGATAAATCTGGAATAGAAAGGAAACTCAGCACTTCTCAGATGACAGCAGACCTTTCAAAACTTTACAGAAAAAGATCAAAATATGACTTCTTAGAATGACAGCTTGCTGCAAAACCTAACATGCGTGTGAAACCTGGGCTAGCAATAGCAACAACAAGAGAAATAAACTCTAGTGTTTGGCTGGACTTTTTTCGAAATATTTCTCCAGAAATAAAATATGCAAAATGAAAGTTTGAGAGCACAATGTATTAGGATAGTTGGGTTGCATTAAACCCTATAAGAAACAACAGATTGGCAGAGAATACAAGTTCTTGTATAATTATCAAACAAAAAGAAGCTGATTCCCAATGGCGTCCCTGCAGTTCGTATGGCCTGTCAGCATTATCAATGCTCTAAGTACTGTAGAAGTGTCAGGGGCATAGCTTGGTCAGTAAGGCTTGGGGTGTGGGGTCCGAATTTTCCGACAATCACACTGGCATATGTTAATCATTATATGGGAACTGGGATATTGGGGGGCTTAAGGGCCAGTGGAAAGGGAAAGGAGTGCGGATTGTGAGTTTGTTTATTTATTTATTTGAGGTTTTATACGCGAACGTGACCCGTTAGAGTATCAGTGCGCTTTACAGGGAGTACACGTTACGTACAGGTTAGGCACAGGCAAAACACAAGTATGGGGATTAGGGAAATGACTACATTAGGACAAAAGCCAGAGTTATATACAATAATCAGTACAGTACCATAATCAGCAGAGCGACATGTCAGCGATAAAAGAGAAAAACAGCAACTGTATAAGAGGGGAGATATGATTGCAAAAGGCAGAGAGAACCAGCAGAACATATGAAGGAGTAAGAATTGAACACGGAAAAAGGCCAAGCAGTACAGGAGATTATGCACAGAAACATAAGCCATGACAAAAGGCGGTATGCGCGACAAAGGAGAGTTACTGGAGGAATTTGCTCATTAGGAAGGTTTTAGCTTCCAGTTTGAAGATTGACCGAGAAGGTAAGCTAGTTGTTCTTAAAGCAGTGCTTAATTTGAGCCTGTGTTTTCCAGTGCCTGGCACAAACACTTAATTATCAACACCGGCACTTATGACTGTCTGACACAAGGTGGTGTTGTCTGAGATGACAACAACTACAGTCAATTTTTAATTAAATATACATTAAAAATGACTATTACCTGCTGCCCAAGCCATTCTTAAAGCTTTGGAAGGCTGGAATAATCCAAATTGTCATACTTGTAGGAGTGTGATGGTTAGTAGTTGTGTTGTTACTATCATTAGCAGCATGGGAGGGGGAAAGTGTGGTGCAAGCTGCAGTGGCCTCCTGACAAGAGCCCTGACACTTAGTTTTTTTTTTACAAATCAAGCACTGACTTAAAACACAATATTTTGTAAAATAACCATGGTTTAAGACCTTCAAAACAGAGATATGTATGTGCTTGTTTGTGTGTTTCTGTCTGAGTGAGTATTTATAAAATCCCGGGTGGAATTGAACAGACAGACTAAAAGCTCCTGTACCCAACTATTTAATAAATAATACATTTATCGGGGAGTCTAATACCCCATACACCCCACCGTGAAGCTATGCCCTGTGATGGTGATATCAAACACCATAGCATCTTGCATCATTTTTAAATTAAAAGCAAATAAATTATTAAATGTATATTATCCCTAGACTTCCTACGGGAGCTTCTAACAAAAAAGAAAGTGAAATTAAGTGGAGGTGAGTGAGTGCTTCGAAACTTGACAACATCTAGGTGCCACTTAGATGCAATTCAATATTTTGGCTTGATAGGAACTGCTCCATTGACATTGCATCAGAATTTGCATCATCAGAACCTCCTCATGAGAGGACTA
Organism: Lissotriton helveticus; assembly: GCF_964261635.1. Classification (NCBI taxonomy): domain Eukaryota; kingdom Metazoa; phylum Chordata; class Amphibia; order Caudata; family Salamandridae; genus Lissotriton; species Lissotriton helveticus. The sequence continues at coordinate 614,479,521 of NC_136065.1, forward strand.
GTTCCCGCCTTTGTGCCCGCTACTCTCCCTGTAGATGTTCCCGGCCAGTGCTCATCTCACCTTCACACTCCCGTTAACCAACGTAACTAATTTTATACTCAATCACAGCCAGCCGAGCCAGACAACAGTTTGTGAGCCGCGTGCATAACATAATTAAGAATGACAACATGTTCCAACAATTTGCATGACTCTTGACCCACCAAAGCCAACTTTTAAACTACTGTTAATTATTCTCTTACTTACCTCCAGGGATGTCTTTAGGTCAGTATTCTGTGATGCAGCCATTTAGGGATCCCTCAGTTAGTAACGTTACCACTTCTGGGACTCCGAAACCAAGACAGCTGTGGATTCTCCATGCCTTTCTATTCCCTTTGTAAAACCCCTACCATCGCATTTGTAATCCTACCGCTTTTCATTATGGACCCCATCTCACTGTTCAATAAAGCTTTCAAACTAACAGTCACACACCTTATCCATCAAGTGGTTCCCATTGTCCACATTCAAAGTTTTCCAATGAGGAGGGTTTAGTAATCAGGATGAATGCCATTATTGTACATTCATTGATGCATACCTAACAAGTTCTGTCTTAAGAACGAAGACCAGATATCAGGGGGACTTCTTTAACATTGGAGCTTAAGATGGATAACTACCAGCCACACTACTACTAGAAGTCTGATTTACTCTAACAGGTCTATAGACTGGAGAATTATGCAGTTCTGTGTTAAAACGACAACAGGGCACATTTTCACTTTGTATCCCTTTGTACGACTGCTTGTACTTACTGTCTAAGATTATACCTTTACACCTATTGAACATACCACGCATGACATCACATGCACTACACGTATAATTCACGCGCCCCTTTCGAGTGTCTCTATTAATACTGATCTTCATGCACTCAATTCCTAGCTCATATTTTCTTTAACCTCCATATGGCAGCCACCATCGGCTCAAGTACCTTGCATAAATACATGCATGCATACTAATAAGCATGAATTCACACAAGACAGCAGATGAAGCATTTACTCAAACGATCACAGTGTCAGCAGAATGTTTCTCTCGTAAGACCCAATAAGAGTAACCACTGACCATCTTATTACTACAATCTTAATAGTGTAATTGGTTTTCACAGGGAGCCTTCAAAAAATTGATTCCGTATAGATACATCAATATCCGTTGTGACTTTAATTGCAAATTTATTGCTAACCGAAGACCTGAGAGTAAAACCTATAAACAATCTGTAACCAGCCAAGGTACTGGAAATCTGTGTTTGCTCTCAGCCTTAAATTTCATCTTGCACATATATTTGGCTTGCAAATATCTCATTCCTATAACAACTCTTATTTCAAGATTAAATTTTAACATGGTAATGCAGAGGAATTCAGCCTTACTAGAGTGTATTGCTGTAATTCATTAAGGGCCAACATTTGTGAACGGTTATGCCATTACTTTTTTTGCTTGTGTAATTGGAATTGGCATAGCCCAACTCTGCGCCGTTTTTTGCTTTATGATTCTAAATGTAACATTGACCGCAGCACGACTCATCCTTATAGGACTATAATGGCTGCACATGGTAGGACTTTCTAACCTAGAAAGAAATTGGGCACAATGCTTTAATATAGTCACTGATTAGCAGAATATGATGAGCAACACAAGTATCCATTAGACTGATTGATGTTTCAGTCCATATTCTTGGAGTTGGTAAACCCCAAATACTACCCGGGTGTGAAACCTACGTATGTCACCCTTGCTGCAAATACCACTATTTATTCTAGTTTGTTTCTTCACACCATTAGTTACAACGCGCACAGACTAAAGTTCAGAGGGGCTTCTGGGAGATGTTCCCTGAGGATACAGTGTTTGCCACATGATTTCTCACACCATATAGGTGACTGTGTAGGCAATTGAGTAAATACTGCAAATATTTATATTTCTATGCATTACTTTTCAAAGCTTTTCTACACACCCTTGAAAAAGCCGTGCCAATAATTGTTGACGCAAACACGCGTTGGCTGCATGTTCCAAATAAAATGGTCTATACTCTTAACTTCCGTCTGAATTGAGATCCCTAACATTGAACCCTGCAATGTTATGTGAGAAGTGTGATGTGATTCTGAGAACTATCTCTTAAAGTACTTTAAGGTAAGACATTAAATCCATAAATCAGAACGTCACACTCACCTTTGAATGTGCCTGTGCTCTGAAGAGGCCAGCAAGGGATTTTATTCTGATATTATTTACCAGCGTAGTTAGGGCCTGTTAAAAAATCAGGGTTCCTAAAACTGTTTTTGATCAGTAGCTGTAGTGAATCGTTAACTTTAGGCTAGGAGTCACATAAGATCTATGAATACAGTGTTACCACACTAACACAGTAAATAAATGCAAAAAACAGGGTTTTGTATTGTCTGAAGATTATTATTTGTTTTCAAGACAAAAAATCTTTTTTATAAAAAAGAAGAAAACATTTTTATAAAATAGGGTACATACAAAGGTATTGATTAGATATTCAAGGTGTAGGTTATTTCCTCCTTTGATATATCTAAACAAAAAGTCCAGACTGTTATACACAAAATAACACAATGATTTCAACTACAAATCAGAAGAAAATCAAAGATGATACAATGGATCACATGCAGACTTGGACTGGATAGTCGACGTTTCGGTCTTTTAGGGAGTTATTCATAAGACCATCATCAGGACAAAGAAATTCTATATACAGTCGATGACCCTTTTTACTCGAGTAGAGATACCTTCTCTCTCTAATCAAAAAAACAGCAGTTCCAATAAATTTGTCGATGAGGAACAAAGAAATTGATCCTTTTGAGTCAGGCTTACTCGTATTATAGGCTGAAGTTGTTTCAATTATTTGATAAAGTATTCGATATTCGCTGATCGATGAAGGGACAACCATTCAGTTTTAACGTAGATGAAAGGAGGAATCTCAGTCATAAACGCGTCAGACCACAAACAAATTGTGCAACCCAATTTGTTTGTGGTCTGACGCGTTTATGACTGAGATTCCTCCTTTCATCTACGTTAAAACTGAATGGTTGTCCCTTCATTGATCAGCGAATATCGAATACTTTATCAAATAATTGAAACAACTTCAGCCTATAATACGAGTAAGCCTGACTCAAAAGGATCAATTTCTTTGTTCCTCATCGACAAATTTATTGGAACTGCTGTTTTTTTGATTAGAGAGAGAAGGTATCTCTACTCGAGTAAAAAGGGTCATCGACTGTATATAGAATTTCCTTGTCCTGATGATGGTCTTATGCATGTGATCCATTGTATCATCTTTGATTTTCTTCTGATTTGTAGTTGAAATCATTGTGTTATTTTGTGTATAACAGTCTGGACTTTTTGTTTAGATATATCAAAGGAGGAAATAACCTACACCTTGAATATCTAATCAATACCTTTGTATGTACCCTATTTTATAAAAATGTTTTCTTCTTTTTTATAAAAAAGATTTTTTTGTCTTGAAAACAAATAATAATCTTCAGACAATACAAAACCCTGGTTTTTGCATTTATTTACTGTGTTAGTGTGGTAACACTGTATTCATAGATCTTATGTGACTCCTAGCCTAAAGTTAACGATTCACTACAGCTACTGATCAAAAACAGTTTTAGGAACCCTGATTTTTTAACAGGCCCTAACTACGCTGGTAAATAATAACAGAATAAAATCCCTTGCTGGCCTTTTCTTATAACAAGTATTGCCCGAGCCCGCACGGGTATATTGGGTTGCTCACCTTTACATCTTGTGTGCTCTGAAGAGGCCTGGGGCAACAGATGATTAATATACATTCATATATTCACACATTGACATACAGCTACATTACTATACTGGTATGATACCAATGAGCCGTAGGCGTAGCTATTAGCTATGAATAATGCAGCAGGTCCAGTGACACCAAGGCCCTTGGGTGTGAAGGTCCCAATGCAGCCAATCAATAGCTATTTTTTTACACTAATCCTTTATGGGTTCCTGAGTAGCGTGCTACTTGTCAAAAAAGCACTTGAACACCTCATCAGGGGTAGCAAGCGCTATACAGATGCAAACCTTTTTACCTCTTCGTCCCTTTTGCTATCCTTCTCAACCCAAACCACTGACTTACATTGCCACCACTCAAATTACTTCCCTATTTTCACTATACTAATTCACCCCTAACACTGTACGGGTTCTGAAGTAGGGTGCTACTCACCCAAAAAGCACTTCAACACCCCATCAAGGGTATCAAGCGCTATATAAATGCAAACCTTTTTCCCTCTTCTATCCCTCCACTATCCTTCTCAATCCAATTAACTGACTAACATATCCACCACTCAAATTACATTCATATCTTCACTATGCTAATTCACCACTAATCCTTTTATGGGTTCCGGAGTAGCGTGCTACTTGACAAAAAAGCATTTCGACACCTCGTCAGGAATAGTAAGCAGGGCTCGAGTCGGGGTACCACGCGGGTGGACGGCGTCCCCCCACTCATTTTACCGGGAGCTCGATAACTGGAGCAAATGGAGCTACACATTCACTCTTTGGCCTCCTTTCGTGACTTCACTTCCTGTCGTGACGTCTGCATCCCCCCACATCTTTTTTAGGACTTGTGCCCTGGTAGTAAGCGCTAAATAAATGCAATTACAATCAGTGCTTTAAATGGGCCGGTACTCGTCGGTACTGAGTACTGGCCCTTCCGAACTTTTTGCCGCCAGTACCGGCACTTCTCTGGAGCCAGGGAGAGTACCGGTACCCTGATCAATAGCACGGCAAGCTCAGGTTAGGTTTCTCGTGCAGGGCAGAGGCCACTCTACTTCCCAGGAGCTTGTAATTAACTCGGCTAGGGAAGATTCCTGCAGCGTCCAATTGAATGGGCCAAACTGCAGGGGGTTGAGAGGGCTTTTGTCACGCTGTGAATAACAGGACAGGGTCTAGACAGACCCTGCACTGTCGATCAGGTGCGCAGCAACCATTCGGGTGAAAGTGCCATCATGACTTTTCTTGTGTAATGAGTTAATCTTTTTTTTTTTTTTTTTTTTTTTTTTTTTTTTTTTTTTACAGAAACACACTTCTTATGTGTTTTAATATGTGCTGCAACTGGTGAAGAAGTAATTATGTATGATCATATTTTGCCTTTAGCCCCGCCCCTAACCACACCTCTATTTTAAGGAGTACCTGCACTTATTTTTCCCCATTTAAAGCACTGATTACAATACCAAACCAGGGGGTGGGGGTGTCGTTTCCTTCCTAGCATCACAGCCCACCCTTGCTAAGCAACTCCAATGATCATGGCTTGCCCATTGTCCGTTACGAACCTAAAATTATTCTAAGTTTGTAACGGAAAAGGGCCCTCGCATTGTAGCTTCAGCCACGCGCTGGGAGGCATGCCTGCCTGGAGCAGGCGCGAGGCACCGCCATTATTCAGATTGCCTCGGAAAGCCTCATAGCAATACAACCACACTATTTAGTTAACACGCAGCTACGCATTTCTATTTCTGCCGTGATTTACTGAACACAGAAGCGACACGGAGTAGAGTGCCCTGAATACTAATGACTATCGTAACCGAGCACTTAAAAAAAAACTCCAACTGAACGAAGAGCTTGGATGCGCCGATAGTTTATTCACGAGGCCCCGTAAACAAGTTACAGCAGCAGCCAGGGCACGGCAACCCACGTTCCAGAGAGAAATTCCGGATGAAAACACTGCTGTAATTCATTGCACTTAAGGAATCGGAAGCTATTAGAAGATTTAACATTTTCTAAAACGTATTTTAAAAAGTACGCATTAAGGAACTGCCACGAGCGCAGTTGCAGCGCGTGAATGCTAATGCCCTGAACGCGCATGCGCCGTCCTCGTGCCCGCAAAGGTAATTGGCCGCCAGCGACTTATCAGGGAACTAATGGTCACAGAAAGCTTCGCCCTCTACTAGCTGTTTCATTATTAATCAAGTATTCAGAAAATGATGGGCATTCGGCAATGAGCGCTACCATATCACATAAGCCAGCAGAGCAATCACATTAGATACAGAGTGTCAGGCCAAATTATTATGACTCGCTGGTTATGTTATCCAACAGGTTCTGCCAATTTTTAATATAAATAAAACCCAGACGGCATTTTTTTTAAATTTTAGTATTTTGGATAAATGTGCTATCTCGTGAATAAATGGACAGCGTAGACACTAACACATACGACACTTAACCACTGTTGCAGGTTCGAGGCCTTTTGATGAGACACAAGTTTAAGTGGTGGGCGGGGCTAAAAACGTATTGCGTCATCCTTGACAGGCAAAGGTTTTTGAAACAATGGTTGGGCTAGAAGAAAGAGTCGGTTGCATTTTATGATCCCAAAACCTTAAAGTTTCAACAGTCAGCCAAGTATTAACCCCTTCGATGCTGATGACGGAACCGTTCCGTCATCAGTCACGGCTGAGCTGTGCTGATGACGGAACGGTTCCGTCACGACCGCGCCCTGTTCTGGAATGTCCAGCACAGGGCGCGGCTACGGCGCCGCAGTCAAGGTGTTAATCAAATAGTTATGATGCACAGGAAAGCCCAAATCCACCATAAGGGCTTTAAGTGGGCCGGGTCTCCATAGTGCTGAGCACTGGCATTTTTTTAAAGGGGGTCTCGAAACGGGTCCCTATGGGGCTCTGTTTTGTGCCCTGGCACAGGTGGTCCGTTTTTTCCCCCGGACTGCAGTGACTGCAGGCACATCGATGGGCGCGTGCTCACACTGCTCACTACTAGTGGAGAAGTCACGGCATGAGGTCATGCCAGGTTGCTAGGTGAGCGTGGTAGGGGAAGGGAAATCGTTTAAAGAGAGTCATTTTCATCTCTGGATTTTCCTTCTCTTTTTGAAACTCAGTAGCAGCAACATTGTCGTGGTGTCACCAGGGCTTTAAGTGCAGGGGCAGCCCCTCCATTAGAGCGAAGGAGCGTTGCCCCACTGCTTTCTGGCAGGGCGAGAAGCAGAATCATTAAAAGGGTAAAACAACCATTTTATGTTTCTGCTTCCCGCACTGCGAGAAAGCAGAAGGGTTTGGTTGCAGGTGGGCGGGTCTGCTGGAGGGCAGGGGAGGAGTGGCCAGCCCAATGCTGCGGGCCCTGATTGTTTGGTTACCCCACTGGGGCCGACCAAACCAGTCATGCACACTCCTCCTTTTCTCCATGTAGGCTGCATGCAGCCTAAATGAAGGAAGTGGCCTCCCCATAGGCGCCCGGCTGGACGCCGTTCCCACCAATAACAACGCTGCCATTGCAGCATTGTGATTGGCCTAGGGAAGGGGAGGGAGGCCGCCTGCTTCCTGTTCCACGGAACCCAGCCAGAAGCTGAGACGGCGCGGGACCTGGGAAGGTAAGTTTATTATTTTTTTATTTATTATTAAATTCCTCCCCGCACGAACCCCTGCGCGAACCCCGACCCGCGAGTCATGCCAGCTGTGACTGTTTAAGTGGAAGCTTTTTCAATATTATATACAAGCCATAGTTGCTGCTTATTTATCTTATGCAACTAACAACCATTAACAAAGCCAATAGTCCTGACTTGTTGTAGGTATGATGTTACTTGTTGTGTCATATATCTGGATGCAATGACAGAAACAGCAAAATACAAGTTGGCCAGCACACTATACTAAGCACAGATTTTTAGCTTACATGTTTTAAGCCACACCCTTAATTACATTGGCCACGCCTCTTTGAGAACCCCCCCCCCCTCAGTTTTTTCATCCCACCTAAAGCCCTGCCCACCATCTTTGCAGGATGGCTGAGGGGACATACTTAAACTGTGCGACCACAGTGATTTAAGAAATTAAGCAACTATGACAAGAGGAGCTAAAGAAAAAGGAGTCGATGGAATGGTAGACTCTATTTGGAATTTTTTTCAGGCGAAAATGGATTAACTCTCTGATTTAAGATTACTCAGAAAGTTAACAAGCATTTGCAATGCAATAGGTCTCGCATTTGCAAGAGTTTAAGTTATTGGAATTGTAAATGAGAATGCCTTTGATCTGTTTTGATAATTAACACATATATAACAGGCAGTGTCATTTACAATGCCAATAGCTCAAACTCTTGTCAATACAAGACCTATTTCATTTCAAAGAAGCGCCCACCATTGTTCTGGGCTGGTTGGAAAGTGAAAACGCACATGGCGCGCTGAATGTTGCAGGAAAGCATGTTGTCCCTGCAGAGGAAGAAACTTATTAAAGAAAATAGTGCTTACAGTGCTTATAAGACATACCGTGTAACAACAGAGGTAAAAGGGCCAGTCCTCATGGAAGATTACAAATGAAGACAAGGCGGTACTAAGGAGGGACTAGCAAGCCTATTAACAAATCAGAAGCCAGCATTTACAAAGGACAATAATGCAAGCCAATGACAACTATGGACAGGAAGTGGGTGGAGCTTCAAGTCCATACACGAACACAGCATGCCTCACAGAGCAGCGCATGCGCTGCTCAGGCTCAACCTAAAAATAACTGCATTTATATCCAGTCAGTTGCTAAGTGAAGGAAGCTTACAACATTGAATGGGATTCTTAAGCACATATCACCATAATTTAGAAGGGAGACGTTATACTCCAAAAAGGCTGTAGACGCAGGTGGGGGAACAAATACGGGGGTGTTAAAACTGCGCGGCGCTGGGAGACACATACTGTAAGGCGACAGCTCACCTTGATGAAAGTGTGACTATAAGGAGCTGTCCTGGCTCCCCCGCCTGTTCAAGTTTAGATTTTAAATGAACTTGGTTCCTCTTGGAAAGCAAGGCGCTCTACCACATTGTGTCTGAGCAGTTACTCCGAAGGGGGTCTTCCCCTCACCCCTGGATCTAAGGAGGTAGGGTTAGTACCCAAGGGATCATCGTTTAGTGAGTCCTGATGAAAGCCGGGGTGTTGTATTTTGCCGGCTGAAACATGTCGACGGTGTTTGCAGATTGGAGGGGTTGGTAGATCATTATAAGTTCTCCATACCACCATCCTCTGGTCCTGGTGTAACCATTTCATTTTGGCTAGGGTACACAATAATAAAATTGTAATAGGAACTTCCTGTGGCAGTTTTAATCACTGTTTCCGAATCTTTGTTCACTTGGGATCCCATGTTACTGACACGTATTTGTTGTATTGTCTTCCCCTTCCCTATTGCTCCACCTCCTGCGTTGGTCTGCGCAGAGGTGTGTTAGTAGCCCTATGATGAAGCATGACACAGTTCACTGTGTGTGAGGGCAGTTTTAACACCCATGTGTGTTTTCCCCCACCTGCGTCTACAGCCTTTTTGCTGTCCAACGTCCCCCTTCTATATTGTGTTGATATAGTTATTGCAGGAGGTCGAAGCGGGACGTATTCCTCCTACCCCTTACTTTCTGTGCAAGTTAAAAATTCTCAAACACATACCAAACAGCTTGGGCAAATGATGATACTATGCACAATGTTGTTACCGACTGGCATTAGTTTGCTTTAAAACTCAATAGACTGCATTTGTCGGAGGGAATATAAAAATGTCCTGCCTGTCAAACTCCTATGTGTAGAAATGTCTGACAGGTGAGGTGAATTAAAAAAAAAACAGGGAGGCGGAGGAGCAGCCATGTTCGTAGAGGGTGTTGTTGTGGCTTGCATTGGGTCACGAGCAGAACGTCTCACATTTTAGATCCTAAATCAGAGAGGTATTTGCGCACATAAGTTAAAATTAGATGCACAAATACATTCACTTAAGAGTGCAGATTAGCAATTTTTATATGCAATCGTGAATTTGCCTCGTAAATGAGTTCATTTCTCCAAATAATTATATGACTACCGTGTAATTTTATGTGCGAAGAGATTTGCTCACGAGGTGGGTTATGGGTGTTGTAGGATGAGCATACCTGCCTGGGTGGGTGAACACCCACAAACATGCCAACTTGAAAGTATGGATAGACCCTACAGGTGCATTCCCTACTGGATACGGTCAAAGCCTTATTTCAAAGACAGGAGAAAGTCCATAGGGTAGAAGTGGGGAGGGAATCTGCCAATATAATGCATCTGTTAATTGTACATACGTGTCATACAAGTACAAGTGAGAATTTCAGGGAAGCTGTGACACAGATTCTCAATAATGGTCATGTATATGTCTGAGAATTATAAAAACAAAAGTCAGAAACGTACCCCAAATGTTTGTGAAGGGCTGTAGGAGTAATTTTCAGACTTTATTTTAATGGGGCGCTTGGGGAGCTTGTCTATTACATAATCTCTCCTACATAAAAGGGGAAGATTTCAAATCATAACCCTGTTATTTGATCAAAATGTTTTTCTTCAAATAAATAGAAGTTAAACCGGCTGCACGGGGCTCCCACATGCCCAACCCAAAGCATTGTCAGAAAAGCATTTAATAAAAAAAATTCTTAGATTTATAGAAACATTTTATGTAACAATACTTTGTTGAAAAAAGATACAAATAACTATCACTGTATTAGATAGTCACCTGCATGACACACTACATCGCCGCTACATCCAGTGCCTGGATACCCTCCCGGGTGGCAAGAAGCGCTCTACAAATCTACTGAGCGATTGACTGCATCGTATTTAACCACAGCAATTCTTATACTGAATGTTTCACAAGCAAAAAATGTAGACACATGTGCAACCATTCATTTTTATGACTACATATCACCCCTTTTACTCAAACAAAAAGGACACTGTGATATACAGATCATCAAGAATTGAATATTTGAAAACTTTTCTCGAATTCTGCTGCTCTTTCATTTCCTGGTGGGCTACAAGTAGGGGGTTGCTTTCTGAACAAGAGAGGCTGCCAGGGCCTCCTGCAATGCTGGGTGAGTGTGAACATTTTTGCCAGGACAGACTTAGGTTTCCAGTCCTGCCTTGTGCCTGAGACACGGTAATAGAATACAGAAACCCAATCTCTGTGCTGATCGTTCACATATGTGATGTTAGCGTATACAAATTGCAATCTTTGTTCAATTATCAAGTGCATACTTTTTAAATGGGTGGCTGTTTAACTCTACAGAGATAGTGAGAAGTGTAACATTATTCTAAAAATGGGAAGCGAGATAACTCTTTCATGTTGGGCATTTTTTTTTATAGCACACTTTGTTCAGAATCCTATAGATTTCCTTTAACCCCTTCCATGCTGATGACGAGCTCAGCTCGTCATCAGCGTTACCTACCGTGTGCTGATGACGAGCTGAGCTCGTCATGTAACGCGGTAATTAGAAAAATGCCGCATACCGTGGGAAAAACGGCCGCACGCATGCGGTTAAAACGGGCCACATTGTGATCCCATATTTTATCTCCTCATGTATTTACTATTACCTTTGAAACCTGTGTCACATAGCAGGTGGGGTCTCTAAGAACTGTGAGTGGGAGAACGTGGAGGTTGTAGTCACAAGAGTAGTGCTTCTGACTGTAGCAGGGGCCTGTGGAAATTGAGAATGATGGCAATATTCCAATCTTCTACTGAAAGTATGAGGGTAAAGCATTTACAGAAATTCAGAAGGTGTGTATAGGCCTAGAGATGCTTACTGAAGATCTGTTTTTAGGCATCAGATCAGACAAGGGTGTCAAGATGAGTGTTGAAAAGTACCAGACTTCCGTAAGGTCCATGCAAAAGATTGATCTGAAGAGGTAAGTCTTCATATCTTGTCGGAAATGGAATTCATGTCCCACGTTTGTAGGCAGCTTGAACAACAGTGTGGAATTTCACACATGCAGGATTCAGTCACAAAATCGGTGCACCCTATAGGCCTGGAGGTGAGAGGACCTCAAACGTTTAGACGTTTGGTAAATTTGCAAGATATTAAAGAAATATCTCAGTGCACAGTGGTGCAACGAAGACATAAAATACCTAGCAATTTAGTAAGTTTGTAAGATATCAGAAAGATATCCAAATGCAAGGTGAAGCAATGCTTTGTGCATGAGCCAGAGTGCTTTCCAATCCACTCATATCTTTCTTTACAGGAAGACAAGGTAAGGTCTTGAGGGCCAAGACGAATCTGACTGGCCCTGCCGCTGCTACCTCTAACGTCTGTGAGGCTACTGCGGCTACAGTATGATTTTCAGAGTTCGCCTGGCCATCCACGAAGGATATGACAATGATTCTGTCATCTGTTCAAAGGTCAATAAATCAGCTGACTTACGGAATATGATCAACGTAGAATCTTAAAGGCGATGCTTTGAATTCCCAGAAATCAACTGTTTGATTCAAACCTTTACGTGACGGTCTCTCTCGCATTAGATATACTAAATTCCTTTGTGCCAGAGACCACAGTTCCTAGAGATGAACCATCAAGAGTTCTTTTCATGCTTCATTACTCTTTGAGGACCTGATGGATATCAAAGTGTGGTTTTGTTATGCATCTCTTTAATGAAGAATACTGCAGGTGTCTTTGAATTGTGCTCGTCAAGACAAAAAACAAAGCGTATACCTCCAGGCTTACACAGTAATGATGAAATGGCTAAATTACCCAAGCAACTGCTCCTAATGCACAACACATTACGGGTTTCTAATTAAAACTGCCACATCTTGTTGATTGAGTGCAATCAGCCAGTATATCATCAGTGAGGCCCAACAAATGGAATTCGTGTGTCAAAAAGTTACATTAATGTAACATAAATGTATCCCAAAACTGAGGCAGGCTGGACTGCAATTGCCACATACTAAGGGAAAGTAGGACTTAACCAACCAGAGAAAACAAATCAAAAACGTTTTGCCTTTTCAACAACCGTTTCAGCTTAATGAGAAAAGTAATCATTAAGAGAAAAAATAATGAGCAATGGCTTACAATTTTTTTCTTTAATTTGGAGAATTAGTTATTTTTTAGGACGGGAAAAGCATTGTTTTAAAAAAAAAAATTATCAGTCACAAAATGTATAACAATCATCTCATCAAAAGCAACCCAGTGATAGATTTAGGCACATAGCACCGAGTTCATTAGGAATTCAACCTTGAAACAAATAGCACTGCTGACAGGTCGCCACATATGTGTCCCACACCTTATGTTTAATATTAATGCACAATTTGCTCATATGCAAAGAAACAACCCTGTGGTTGCATCATCTAATGTTACCTATGCAACATTAAAGGCGGGTGAAGTCATGTGTTTTTCAAAGTTTGTAGGCAATACTCTGCTACATTACCCAAAATGGCTACTATTGTCTAGTGCGAGGCAACATTCCTAAATCTCTAATGCAATGACAAAACTCTTTAAAAAGAAATCTCAAATAAAGGTTTGTGGCTTCCTCCTTTCACTATAACATGCTGCTCAAAAAGTTCCAAGACGTGATACCTGCTACCCACCCCTAGGGGCACTGTCGAGTCATGTGCTTGGGTGATCATGAGCTGCAGAGGATTATGATTATCAGGACCTACAGCCACCTGTCTTGAAAGCATTAACTTCTTCAACTGAAATGCTGCAATTGACTTAGGATTCTCTCCTCATCTATTTTACAATCATGTCTTTATTGGGAAGGTGTCTTAAAGAAACAAACTGAAGAGTACAAGAAGAATTCAACATTCATGCATCTTTCTCGTCAAATCTAAAAATAAAACGATATCAATAAATCATGGACTTCCCTTGAACATTGGATCTGAGTTTCTTGATTGGAATTTTAGGGTGTCATTCTACACCAACGCTTATGACTCCATCGGTGGGGTAGTCTCAAGTTCATCTCTTGCGCTTGTGGAGGACCCTTGGTTGGGTGGGTAGCCATGGGACTGCTTGTGGGTTGCGTTGGGGCTGCATGTGTGCCACGTCTGGGCTGCTGCAAGATCGCCGAGGAGCCACTGCCTAGTCTCTTACGCAATCGCAGGGTAGATGGGTCCTGGTCAAGACTCGCTCTTGCCACCGGGACCAGGATGCAGGGAGAGTGAGTAGGTAGTCGCTGGTTGACTGACTCTTCAGGTGAGCTTTGGAGTTTGTTGCCTGTACGTATGTCGACGGTATTGGATTTCACTCCGGATGTTTAAGGCTCCGTAGGCATACCTTCTTGGGTCGTCAACAACTTGGAGTTATGGTGGCCAGGTGCTTACGTTCTTTCTTTTTCGAGAGGCACCTGAATCCTTCAGCCTGGATGTTCTGTGTTGCTGAACCACTTGTTACAATGTCTGGATGCTCATGCTGGAAACAGTGGGGCAAAGACTCGGTTTGCGCATGCTTGCTACTTACTCCTGGTTCTCCAGCTGGGCTTGGGGCAGAGACTCGGGTTGGGCATGCTTGCGGATCGGTGGTCCCGCTGTGTTGTCACCATGCTGTCCTTGTTTCACCTCGGTTGCTTCTTTGCGCGGATAGAGGCCTTCCATCTATGACTCGAGACCTTTCATGCATACCTTCCAAGCCTGCTCACTCTTGATTCTCCCTCCTGGGTTTGGTTGGTCATCAGGTTTCCCAGAGTGAACCAACAGGTCAAACTTCCTCCTCTTCTTTCTCCTTCGTGCTTCAGCGTTCAGCTTCTTTCCAATGATGCAGCTGAGACTTCTCGTTGCTCAAGTCTTTTATTCTGGGTGCAGCAGCATGCGCTATCTTCTGAACTATGCAAGTGAGACTTCTAGTTACTTGAGTCTCTTCTATGTGCAGCAGCATGTGCCTTTTTCAGGCACGGCCAGCATGGCCTCTCGGTGGGGACGCCAGCATGGCCTCTCAGTCGTCAATTGTCTCTGTAGTCCGACCACTGGCTTTGGTGTTGGATTCCGGCTTGGTGATGATCAGGGCAATCACAGATTCGGTTCTCCTCTTCTTCTTGAGTGCAGAATGGAGTTCGACTATGTGTCTCATGTTTCCTCTTCAGGGACATTCTTGGAGCTCCTGCTCCAGGGGGTTCCCTCTTCTCGGACCTTCTTTCATGGGCAGTAGAGAGCTATGGGTCTGCCTCCTTTATCTGGGTGGTGCAGGACGCGCTGCTTGAGCCGTCGCTACCATCAGGCAGGGTTGGTGGGTTGCAGCACAGAGTGTCTTACAGATGTGGGATGATGTGGTCCCAGTGTCTGGACCACAGTTGCAGCATTGTGTACTTCTGTCCACCTTCTGATCCGGCTTTCCTTTCATTGGACCATCTGCTAGGGGCTGTGTCCATCTGGCAGTCTTAGACAGAGGATGTGATGTCTCTGGGGTTCTTGGCCTCTTTAGTGGGTGTCATTAGGTGGGTTCACCTCGTAACCCTGGTGCCTTCCTAGTGTGCTTCCACCTCTCACTTATTCGGACGTAGAGTCAAAACGATTTCCTCCCTTATTCCTCACCTCACTGGACTTTGGGCAGTTTCATGTCGGGTGCAGTGGAGGCCATCAGCGCTGTTGGGCCTCTATGGCACAACATCCAGGCCATGCTGCCAATGAGTGTCTGTTCATCCTCTGGTGATTCGCTGCTTGCAATGCAGGCATGAATGGTACTTTTGTAACCGGAGCCTAGCTGGGCCTTTCTCTCCATTTATTTTCCTGGGGTCTCCCATGGCTGCTGGTTGGGCCTCTTGTCTTGAGAACTCTAGTAGTGGCCTCTTTTGGAGAGTCATGCCTCTCTATGCTACTGGGTTTTGTGTCAGTGCTTAGCCATGTTCAGCGAGGGGTGCTTGCCTGGTTTGTGCTCACTTTGAAAATCATTTGCTAAGCTCTTGTGTTCCTTGGGGTGCTTCACTTTAGCAGAGCGACTCTCTGCTCCTTCCAAACCATCCCGCTGTTACTTGTTTATTCTCTTATGCTTTCTTCTGGGGAACTGCGTTAGCTTCTGTTAGCAGCGGAAAGGTGAGAGCCACTACTTGAGTCCAAATCTCAGCCTGGATTATCTTTCCCACATCACTGCCTCTGGCACAGTCTTTTTTTGCGATGGGGTCAATATTTTGAAAATGCGCCTTTCCTCCCCTCACAGCAGATAGTGCCCATAGCTTTGTGTCTAGTTGGGTCCCTGCTCCCCCACAAGTCGCTTGCCTGTAAAATAATGCGTGAGCAGCTTCACCAGCAATTGCTCATGCTGGATGGGTCCACATGCTGCCATGTTGCCGCCTGAAGCCAAGACAGTCATCTCTCCTCCCGTGGTAGTGACAAGCCTACCACTAGGGGTGTACAGAACTCCTCGCACCTGTGACAGGAGGCAAGATCTGCTCCTGTTGGTTCTCCAGCCTTCAGGCCTCCTCCTTTCTGCTGGCAGGTGATGAAGTCTCATCTTCCTTCTTCCCAGCAGCGATAGCATGTAGCCTCCAGAGGGTGCTTGTTGCTCAACACACTTGTCTCAGCGTTTCCTTCCTGCCCTTCAGCACCGCTGCACCGAGGGAAGCGGGCTGCTCCCGCAGGTGCCCAGGTAGGTGAGGCAGGTTTTTGAAGTGCTTGTGTACTGGGCGTCAGCTGGCCTGGGGTGGGGTTGGAGTACGGGGCCTTCTGGTTAGCCTGATGTTGCCACGTCAACAGGGGTAGACTTGGCTTAATCTGCAGCCTCACCTCACTATGTATGCGGCCCACAGCTTGGAGCTTCAGTTAGATACCCTCTTCTGTGCCTCACCACGCTACCTACCAACTCACACTGTCTTCATAAGGAGTGCGGTGGGGTGTGGGAGTCAACTGGTCTGTTTCCTCCCTCGGTCTAGGGCACAGCGAGGTTGACGTGCTACAGCAAAATACAGGGGCAGCGCCGATCCAGCCATCCTCCTCCCTCATGTTGCTTTACTCCGAGGCAGCATGGCAGGTAGGTTCAGACCTACTGATGGCTAATGTAATGATGTGGGCCATGTACCTGCATGCTATGTACAGTGACAACACAGATACCACTATGTAAGGTTCTCAAAAACTGGCCTCAGGCACTTGCGCCTAGCCCCTTTTATTGACATGGTCACCTGACCGGTGACACCTGTGATGGATGGGTGTGAGGTGGGTGTTGAGGCAGCCTCCAGGGAAGGCTGAATTAGTACGTTTCTAGCAGGGAACTACACCTCCTGCTTTGCGATCTGCGCATTTTTCACTCCGTCGCACTCAGTAAATATCTGGTATAGGAAAAATAAGTGCCGGTGCCCCCCACCGGCAACCACCGGCTCATATTAAACCCTGCATGCATTATCATCATAGAAGTCGACTAAGTGCCACGATTTTCTCAGCATTTAAACGGTGCTCGATTGACTTCTTTCACTAGGTGAGCAATGGGAAATACTACCCTTGAACCAAATATGCTCTTTAGAGCTTTATTGTGTCACAAGTGGGAAAAAACAGAGTCGAACTGCCAGAACAACAGGCACAGCCATGGAAAAAAAAATGATAACGAAAATACGAACTACCTGTGATTTATCACGTTTTAGTAATTGCTTTCATAACTGATTTCACACCGAAGTCTCCATGAACCCAGCAGGTGGGGACACAACACATTTTGACATCATGAAAGCTGTCGTCTCTTTTTTTCTAATTAGCTCCTTAACTTGGAACAATTTATCTAGGAGCTTCAAAGCTTTTCCTAATCTTAAATGGGATTATCCATCAAGACTGAGGTTTAATGAGAACTAATCTCCTCTCAAAGGGAGGAATTTCTGTGTGATGATTGTGGAACAAAATGGCTCACCGTTATTAAAAAGCGACTGGCGCCGTGGTTGTGTTTAGAAAACCGTTAAAGGCTTCGGGAAACAGAAATAGGTGTTTATTAGCACTTGGCTGTCTTTGATTGTAACAGATCTTATAATTTTAGCGCTTATGCATTCATTTGCATATATGTAAACTCATTACATATGCGATACAAAGACACTTGCTATTCTCATCATGGTTACAGATATTGTGTAAATCCCACGTTAGTTGCGCGTCTTCGATTCCATTCCATTCTTAAATCTTACCCATACACATGGATACTGATTCACCAAACTGCCAGGAGGATTAAGTGACAGCACACCTCTGCTTAATTTGTTTAAAAAAAAACAGCACAGGTGGCCCGAGTTTTTCTTAAGTGTTTGCCGTCAGTTCTGCTGAATGTCAGCATTGCAAAATAGCAAAGCTGTCAAGGTTTGATCCCCCCTAAGTGGCGGAGCTATACCTACTGCCACGCAGGGCAGCCCCTAACTTTGCCACCCGGTGCAGGTAAGAGCGAATGGAGGGGGGGGGGGGCAGTGCCGGACTGGGAACAGAAACCAGCCCTGGCAAACTTCTCAGCTGGCCCCCCTGGGGTAAGTGGGAGGGCAGCCGAGCAGTTTGCAACAGCCGGTTTCAGACGGTTTTGTTACAGGGGGCCAATATTTCCGACCACTGGTAACAAAAATGGCCACCCAGTGACCCAAACCCGACCCCCACCCTAGTGGCCTACCGGGAAAACACCCGGTGCCTGCTATGGCGGGTCCGGTCCTGGGGGGAGGAGAGGTGTCGGACGACTTGTCCTGGAGGATGAGAGGTGGGGGGTTTGGGTGTAGACTGACAGGCGACTTGTTACTGAACACGGTAACAACGCGGAGCGACGTGCCAGTTGGAGGATACCTAAATAGAAGATATTCGATTTAAGGATTAAAAAGGAAACACTTGAATTTGATTGAACAGTGTGGGTGCGTCGCAGGATTTGGAACCCCAATGTGGGTTGGAATTATCACCACATTTCAAGGATTACGGATTTGGAGCATTGGCCTTGAGAAAGTTGCGGGAACAAGATACCCCAAAAAAGCAACGAAACACGTGTTGGCTGTGGCTGTTTTTGACTACCAGAAAGACAAGAACGAGAAAATAAAACAACGAATTAACGGATGGAATTGTTGATTATTTACCTGCTTTGATTACAATATATCTAATTGTTTTTCAATCATAAAAGGGGAACCTTTTGTGTAAATTCAATGTGTGCTGGGGAGTGAAGCAATTTGTATATTGAGTGGAGACTCAAAGTTTGTAGAGTTTAGTGGTTCTCTACACCTTTCAGCATCATTTCATATAGTGGCTTAAACTAATTTATGTGTGTAATTTCCACCAAGCGGCGCCAGTACCCTAGGATTAATACCACATTTCGAGGGTTTCTGTAGACTGACAGGCGACTTGTTCTCAGGGCAGGGGGATGGTAGTAGTTAACAGACTCAACTTGCTACATATAGATTAGATCAATTTAAGCATTTAAGCATTCCACAACCACTTTTTTGTTTTTCAAGGTGACAGGCCCTCCAGAACATAGCTAGGCAATTCTATTTTATGATAAGGTGAGGCTGGACCACAGTCACGCACCTTGCAGCTTTAAAACACTTTAGTGATGTCAACTGAACCCCTCAACAGCATCACATACATGCTTTGTATTTATTTGTGTAAGTGAGCTGATTGTGTGAGATATCAGTGTATCACACAAGATATTAGGTACCATCCAACCTCCAAATCTATAACTAGTCCACACAAAAGGTACAGCAGCCTATTTTCTCTTAATCCTTAGTGGAATAAGTCATCATATCCTATAGGAACAAAAGACAATGCTTTTGCTAAGAATAGGTCTTACTTCTTCCAGCCCTGTCAGTTTTTTACCCTATTTTCAAAGGGTTAGAGTCTAATAGCCTCACCAGAGGGTGGCCACACCTGTAATTACACATTTGTCAAGGCACAGGTCCCATCCTTCCATCAATCCAGCCGCCGGTGAGCTTTTCGTGGATTAAATGTGGTGCAGAGAGTGAAAAAACGGACAGAACCAGTAGAGGTAAAACGTATTCTTACCTGCATGTATGCTTGAGGACATAGAATGAACTTCAGTGGTAACTGAGCTGCCCTGACGAAGGCCCCAGAACCATTTTGGGCTCTCAGAGTGGCCGAAACATTTTAGCAGATTGTAATTAAGATTGATGACTGAGACATAAGCTCATTATATCCTCTTAAATTAGTTTTTAACCCTGCCTTGTGTACACACTAAATAAAGGCACTTCTTAGCGTATACACAAAGTTTTAATGCCTGGACTGGACCCTTTGTGTGAACAGAAATACTTATCCTATCTCCTTCTTTCAGAGGTCAAGACCACCATGATGGTGTTATCATACATGGTAGGGCAGAGTACCTGGTGATGAGATGTGTGACACTAATGTGAGTGAGGCTTTTCTGTCCAAAATCTTTGGGCCTCATTTCCAAGAAAAGAAACTGATGCAGCTGCATTGATGCATCTGTTTCCTTGCGCCTGCATCAAACGTCCTTGCAATACCATGGATGCGCTGTATTTACAATTCAGAGCTCCATGGCGCAAGGATCAACACATACATCAGAAATTCTGACACATCTGTTGGCACAAAAGTGACGTATTGTTGGAGTTGAGAATAAAACGGATCCAACTTCAGCAATGCGTCAGAACACATAGGTGAATTCCATTGTAAAAGCCCTGTGTCATTCCTTATGCCTGGTCTGAGTAGGCGTAAGGATTTAGATGCAGTGAAGTCATAGAGTGACGCAGTGAAATGTCAATTTCACAGCGCCAGTTCTACGTGGCTATTTTGCGTGGGAACGCATATCCTGCATACATAATACCTGGCGCAGGTATATTGTGATACAGGGCTCCACAAACTGACGCATTGGACCCAATGCGTCAGTTTGTAGATATGGCGAAGTGTGGCACACTGATTGTGCCTCCGATGCGTCAAAAAACAGTGAAGCAGCGGTGGAGCAAGGGGCCTGTAAACGAGGCCGTTTGTCTTCTGTTCCAATAGAATAGGATGACTTATTGAAGTAAGAATAAGAAAAAAGTAGACTGCTATACCCTTTGAGCAGACTATGTATGGAATGTCACTCACCAAACAGAAGCTTCAAATGATCCCCTCCCTCAACATGAACAATTCAAAGGCGGCTGATTATAGGAAAAAAACAATATTATTTTGAAGGCCCTGTAACTCACGGGTTAAATAATTTTCATGGGGTCACTGATATATGTTGTCACTGTTTTGCAGGCTAGGAGTATCCGTCATTGAAGGCCACTTTCTGATTGACCCGCTTGGTATTTTCAGTAAATCTCTCCCTGATTTGTGATTAATGGAGCTACAGGATGAACCATCTGGGGTTAATTCTATGTCTCGAAGCAATTTGACCACTGGCATACTTTAAAATTGAACTTTAAGCTAAAGAGGGCAGTGTGTGTCAAATCAAAATTACTCCATACTAAAAGTGATTTTCTGCAGTCCTGACGGGAAAGGTCAGTAGAAATTCATATTTCCAGATTTCGATTAAAGTCTTCACTCATTAAAAAGGGATGACAGTCCCCCTCGCTCAGAAATAGGTATGTAACCACTATGATTTTAAAAGTATTATATTTATAGTTACTTGTGTTTTCTCACAATATGTAAAATTCCAAACTAGTTAATTAATTAGCATTTTTATTGTGTAGTTGATTAAAACCATAACAATTTAACATAAAATTATTAAAACAATCAACATGATACACTAAATTAACAAGAACTTAATTAAGAAGGAACCTGAACAGACCATCCCCAGGCCCAGTCCTTGACAGAATATAGAAAGTGGAAACAGATTGTCAGTATTTTGAGTCTTTGCTCTTACTTGCTTTAAGATGATGCAGAGAAATGTGCTTTATTCTCTGCATCACCTCGAGCTGCTGAATATCTCTTGAGTGGTGGGACCTTCTCTCTTTAGTACCTACATATCAAGTTATTTTGCATAATTGCTCTCAACTAGTTTTGATAATACTGACTTTCCTTTGTAAAGAGCTTCCCAATACAGCCAGGTAGCTTTCCCACAGGGCGACTATAAAGCTAACCAATGATAATGAGTGGAACAACAGTGAAGGGAGCTGCGAGTTCACTGTAAAACCATTAAAGCTTGTGAACTAAAGGCCTAACTAATATATGTGTGAATAAGAAGTTACCTAGCATTTCCAGGATATATAACTTATTTTCTAGCTGAAGATACGCCTTCCTTTATATCCCTCGTGAAAATTTGAAGTGTGACATTCAGTATTCCACACTCACTATACCACCTAGCCGACTTAGGTTTGAGTTTGGAAATGTGATCTAATGCTGGAAATAAATTGTAAATAACTGTGAATGTCATTTCCATTGCCCCCTCCATGAGAAAACCCCTAATAATGCCCACTTCAGTGCCCCTAGCTTTCACAGCAGTGAATAAATCCATTTGCCAAACTCCTGTAGGAATCCCACAGTTGTAAGTGACATCTTTGCAAGGATCACTCCACAGATCCAGACTTTGTACGCCAGGCTATGGGATTCCCCTAAACAGATTCACCTGTTTTTGTGAGTAAGCTATATGGACAAGCTGAAAATGTTTGCAGAATATGGCCCAGATGTACATTGAAGGTATATTAAATTTAAATATAGATGAAAAATGAAGCGGGAAAAGCAGATACGTGTTTAAATGCTTATTCTAGGTATAAGGTGATAGGAGAATAAACTAATTTTAATTTAATAGAGCTTAATCAGAAATGTTGTTCCACCCTGTTTCACCTGTGAGTGAATGAAACTAAACACTCCCCTAAGGAAGACAGATCATCTTCACCAGTCCCACCTGTTCCAAATTCAGCTTTCGATTTGAATCTAATTTGTCCTTCACACCTCACATATGTGCTGTTCTTAAAAGTAACTGCCGTTAATTCTGCCTGAAAATCACCATATTCTTGATTCACCTCACTTTCAGAAAGTCTAACCAGCATTGTCGTCATAGTTTCTCTTCCGGACAAGTGTTGCTGCATTCAGCGATCTGCTTATATATTGATTCAACACATTCTGCCCAGAAATAAGCACAACACGATTTGGGTAGAAATAGCTCACTAATAACGCCCCACTGGATGCCCTCCACTGGCTGCCACTTGGTAAGTGTATTAAATTGACAATTTCATTCCTATCCAAGGCTTTCTTTTGGTAACACAATGGTTGGCTTAACATTCTAGCCTCTCATTGCAACCTATTAGAAGCATCCGCTCTACAGTCTATCAGAAGTATATCCCCTCCAACAGTCACAGAAGGGTAACTATCTAAGGAATGTTCATAGGATGAAGGGACGCATCTCAATGGAATGTTACTCCGGTTTCACTACGTCAGCCAACAACGTCCGTTTCAGGAACTCGCAGAAAGTGCTGTATTTTTCTGCAAGATTGGATGTGTGAGTTGATTCTATGGGCTTGATGTGCTCTCAGACATGGAAATGCTGCTACTGGTTTCCTGCCAATTCCTTGCTCATGTATTTGAATGAAATTGTGCATGCGCCTTACTTTTCAATAGTTTCGCTTGGTCCACGCTCCAGGTCCTGTGTACTGCATGTGGTAAAATTAGCGCCCTTTAAATTGCTCAATTTAGTTGCTCCATGAATGGTCAATCTGCATTTACTTCCCACTGGTGTATTTGTTTTTCAAATATACATTTGTATTTAATCAAGATATGATATAAAAAGTAACATAATATTTACATTATCGATAGACACACAAGCCACCTGATCTAATTCACCCTTTTAGGCATATGAGAGGGGTTTCGCTTTTTCGAATGCAACCATGATGGAAGCCACATAATTATAATATTAATGCGCAGTGACGTAGCCTCCTAGAAGGCCATGGTATCCAGAGCATCAATGGAATTTAATTTCATTATTTTATATGGGATTTGTAAAAAAGAAACCGAGCCACCTGTCAGAGATGGTTTAGCAAATTAATCACACAAAAAAACAAAATATTACAGCACCTCTCTGAAATTACAAACCTTTACTTTCACATCATGGGCAGCGAAATAATAATTTCTAGATATCATAAGATATCTTTTTTCTGATCCACTCTTTTAGGAGAGAGTAGAGAAAGTATTTTGTCATGAGGTCTGAAGGAAGTTTGTAACAGACAATTTGCTGTGAAACTAATACACCTCAGTGAAATACCACGATGTTAAGTGTTTATGTCTGAAATGTGTTTTAGCACCTTCTCAGAGTGCCACACGAAATATACATGTGTTCATTCACATTTTCCTATTGGAACCATAATTATTCCTAATAAGATAGCAAAAATAATAGCAGTGTCGCCCAGACTCGCCGTGTCTATATTCCCACTTCCCTCTTCGCACCGGTAAACAAGAGGTAATGAGAATAATTCTGAACAGGGAGTCACAGCTCTTGTCCCCGGGGCCACTATTCTTCACAATTATTCAAAGAATACGCCACTTTCTTACAAACATAAAGATGTGTTAATTGTTTCTTCTAAGAGTCTCACATTAACCGGTACAGAACAATTCCTGGATAATTCTATTGATAAAAAGAATTACCCGTGGGACAAACATATTCACCAAACAACAATTAATGTCAGATTCAGTTTTATGACACAAACTCTGAAAAAACTACATATAAATGCAGTGGAAGACAATTTGTCGAGAGAGTCAGCCTACTTCCGTGTAGGTAGAGGCACAGCTATTGTACATCCTTCTGGAATCAGAGTACACGAGAATTGCCCGAGGTTATTTATCAATCCCTGAATCCATCCTTAAGGCCTCCATCTTCTTTATTGCACACATTAACCCTATCCGTGCTGATGACGGAACCGCTCCGTCATCAGTCGCAATGGCGCTATGCTGATGACGGAGCGGTTCTGTCATGGCCCGCCCGACGCGCCTGCGCGGTGCTGATTTCGCGCCTTCGCGGCGCGTTCTATTAAGTGGGCGGGGCCATGACGGAACCGCTCCGTCATGAGCACAGCTCAACCGCGGCTGGTGACGGAGCGGTTCCGTCACCAGCATGCGCCCGCCGCGCGGCCCCCCACCGCCCCCTTAGCGCTACGGCGGAATAGCCGCCGCAGCGATGTGGTTAAAGAACTCTCAATTGCATTCAGTAGTATCGGCTACTCTTCATTTCCTGGTTTGAGACTTGGTCTCTGACTAGTTTTGCTCATTTTGAAACATGTGCCACTGATAATCAACTATATCCAAAATTACTTGTCAAGCAAATTTGTTGAACTATAGCCTAACCCAAATAATAATGAAAGTCAACGTCAGGCTATTTCCTCCTTATTCGCAAAACGTGATGTTACAAATCATAAGGACGGATGGGCAAAGTCAATATCGCTTACAAAATCCATCTTGCCACCTTTGTGTTTTATAATTATATCAAAATATCAATATTTTAGGACCCTGTGCCAGAGCTACTAACAATTAACACAGTCCCAAAAATTATAAAATATCACAGGAAGAATAGTTAGGGTTGCTCACACGTCATTAATATAGAAAATGTGATACGTGTAGCATCCAGGGTTCATATTCATTTTTGCAAATGTTCATAACCCCACTTATTGAAAAAAAGATACTTTACAGGAAAAATACAAAAACATTTTACTTCACCAACTATTAAGTTCTTCTATACGATTCAAAGGAAGATAAGTAGGAGGAAGGCTAGAGGACAAAACTGCTGAAACTAGCTTGGTTCTGTTTTTTGAGCTATCCATAATATGAGAATGGCACAAACAATACATAGAATACATTTGTTCTTAAGACAAGTGTAACTAATATAACTATTGCATGCACTACAAGCATATATATATATATATATATATATATATATATATATATAGATATATAATCCGGTTTAGATTTTACATACATAAAACCATAGAAATTCAGCAGTTATAGTTATCTCAAGTAACAATAACTCATGCCGCATGATAAATTTCACTAGCGTTCCCACCATCCACAGTTTTCACATCATTAATTTCATTGCAAATGTTGCAGTGATATTATCAGTGATGTCATAAGAGATGCAATATGTGGGGTAATTAGCACCGCATGGCGAGGGCACAAGTTATAGTTATCTTAGGGCACGAGTTATAGTTACTTGGGATAATTATAACTGCTGAATTTCTGTGGTTTTGTATGTGTAAAATCTGAACCTAACTATATCATCCAAGTAACCTTTGTTTTTTAGTGAATTTCTAAGGGTTTTTTTAAACTCTATTTCCTAAGTATAACCTCCTTGTAACCTTTGTTTTTTTCAGAGAATTTCTACTTTTTTTAATGCTATTTCCTATAACGTCACTGAATCTTTGTTTCCGTGAATTTCTAGGTTTTTTTTTTAACATGAAGTTATATTTAATTACCATTCATTATTCCAACTGCCACCCTGCACGGCCTTCAGCCAGGCCCTGCGCTCAACCTCTCGCATGCACCCAACCCCACGCTAAACACCACCTTTGGTGGTGCACAGTGAAGGGTTGGCCACAAAACCCGCATATTTAAATATCATATGTTGATCCAACTGCCGCTGCGCACGGTGGGGTTTTATACGCAGAGCCTGGCCAGCAGCCAACCCCCGCATGCAGCCGAATTCACGCTGCACAGACCTTTGGCCATGCAAGGTGAGGGTTTGACAGCAAGGCTCGGCCTGTGGCCAGGACCGGGGGCCAACCGCCCACATGCAGCCAGCCCCATGCCACGCACAGCCTTCTGCCAACCCCCGCATGCAGCGTACATGGCTGTGTAAGTGCCTGTGTGGGTCTGTGACTGGGTGTGTGAGCGGTACTCTGGGTCTCTGCCTGGATGAATTAGTGACCATATGGGTGTGTGAATGACTGTATGGGTGTGTGAGTGGGTGTATGGATGTGTGAGTAGTTGTGTGGAGGTGTGAGAGAGTATGTGAGTGTGTGATGGTTGGGTGTATAAATGGTGTTTGAGTGGTTGTATGGGTGTGTGAGTAGGTGTGTCAGTGGTTTTGCTGTATAGGTGTATGAGTGGGTGTATAAGTGCCTGTGTGGGTCTGTAAGTAGATGTGTGAGTGGTCCTCTGAGTGT
Source organism: Lissotriton helveticus (assembly GCF_964261635.1). Taxonomy (NCBI): domain Eukaryota; kingdom Metazoa; phylum Chordata; class Amphibia; order Caudata; family Salamandridae; genus Lissotriton; species Lissotriton helveticus. Next base: position 614,506,174 of record NC_136065.1, read on the forward strand.
ATGTATCAGTGATTGTATGGGTGTGTGAGTGACTCTATGGGTGTGTTAGTGGGTGTCTGAGTGAGTGTATAGGTGTGTGAGTGGGTGTCTGAATAAGTGTATGGATGTGTGGGGGTGTGAGAGAGTATGTGAGTGGGTCTGTGAGTGGGTATGTTTTTAAATTGGGATCTTTCTCTGCGAATCCACTGCGGAGTCACATGGGGAGCCATGTTGAGCGCTGCAGTGGATCCACAGAATCTTGCGTGCGCAAAAATGTTTTTTCCGCAATTTAATCCTCATGAGGGGTCCCTCACAGACCCCTCTATCAGTCCCATGAAATCAGGATACTGCTACCCTGATCCCTTATATCTTATTTCTACTTTTTCCCCCCTGGGAACTACGATCTCATTTGACAACATGGTGACCCCAACTTTTCTCTAAGGTTGTGGCCAGCCAATCACTGCATTTCTGTTGGCAGGTCGATCTGTGGATCCACCACAGTGGATTCTCATCTCTAGATATACATAAATCTTTGTTCTTTAACTTAACATCTACTAAACAGATTTACACCAAATTACAAAAAGCACTCTTTTTGGACCAAGATCTAGCTTTCCGCCACATTTGGTGTAATTCCATTCAGCGAATCAGGCTGAAGTAATGTCTAAAATTCTAATGGGAAACTGCCCTGGCGAAAGGTGTTTTGGGACCCCTGTTTTCTCGCCCCTGCTTGTCAGATCACCTTGAAACTTTACAAGTGAGCGGAAAACTAGTTTTTAAAGGTTTGTGAAGATTCATCAAATGACGCCAAAGTTGTTAGCAAAACACAAAACGCTTTTTCTATAGAAACACGGTCCTAACTATAACTGTCTACTGGGAACCACCAGTAAATAACATATATATATATTACCTACTGGCGGTCGCCAGTAGGTATATATAGTTAGGATTTTTTCTCTATGGGTTTTTTGAAAATTCTATGTCTAATAACTTTGGCGTTTGTGGACGGAATTGGCTGAAATTTTCTGGAAAATGGAACATTTTGTTTCTGAGCAGCCACTGGAAATTTGGGGGGAGTTGGTCCAGGGGGGGCCGAGAAAAAAGGGGGGTCCCAAAACGTGTTTTTAACATTGAGTTTTCCATAGGGCGGTTAGCCTCACTTTTAGCCCGAACGGCTGAATGGATTTGCACGAAACTTGGCAAAATTGTAGGGACTGGTAGCCCGATGTGCCTTTTCTAGGTCTCAATATATGTGCTTCAGTGGATTTTGAGAAATTAACGTTCAAAAAAAGATATATATCTGTAACAGCGGACCAGGCAGCGCCCCGGTACGCGTACTTGACGCGTAACGGAACTTCGCGTAGCGAAGTTGATTGGCTCTCCGGTGTCTGTCAACATTCTAAACAGTCCGGAGCGGCCGCCATCTTGTCTCTCGGTAGGATCGAGAGACAAGAGGAGGTCAAAAGCGAAGGGGCAAATGACCTTAAGGGGGCATAGTAGATACTCCCTGACCCCCTAGGTTTGATGTGGAGGCTTTAAAGGGGCCCCGCTAAGCAAAAAAAAAAAAAATTTTTTTTTGTTTTTTTTCGTGGTTAGCGCCCGGTACGCGAACCGGGAAGCGTACTGGGGAGCGTATCACAATAAAAAATGAATGATAGACTTTTCAAATGCTGTATGTTAATTGATTGTTGGTTTTGTTGATTATTTTTTTTTTTTTTTAAACTTTTTTTATTGTGTTTCATAATTTATTAAACTTTCTAACATTTCATTGTCAGAAATTTCATAATCATGGAATATAGATTGTAGTCTCTGAGGTTGTAAAATGTCCTCATTTGCAAGGAGGTTATCTACTGCTTGCACACATTGCAGTAGTTCTTGGTCCCATGTTTCATCCATAAATTCAATCTCATTTGGATCAATGATTTCTGTGTTGGACTCTGGAAGGACAATTTCAAATGAAATGTTTTGTTCACTTTCCATTTTTCCTGAAATTTGCATAAAAAAAATATATATTAGTAGAGGTAGGGCACTGTTGGGATTAATTTTAGATAGGCAGTTTTTATCAGAGAATTTATCTTTGGGCAGTGTATAGTATCAGAGTGGAAGTAGGAATATAAAAAAGTGTATCTAAATTTATAAGTACTACAGAGGGATAGTATATAACTAACAGAAAAAGTTTGCCATATTAACTTAAAGTGCACAATATACTTCAGTTTTAAAAATAACAACTTACCTTTAAAAAGAAGTTGAAGTTATTAATGAAAATCCAAATGAAATGTACACCAGGAAGTAGTAGTCAAAATGGCTGTGTTTCCTTCTCTTCCTTTATATATATTCGGGTACATAACCAATCAAATATCATGTAAAAAAAGTAGAAAATGAAAGTAACATTTTAATTGGTTGTCAATTCCAACACTTCAGATGTGTTTTGTGAAGTAATTTACCTCACGGTATTTAGAGAGGACTACAGGCTAAATGGCTAAATGGAATTCCAATCAAATTTGTGAAAATGGTAGGGATTGGTATGTAGTATGAGCTATTCTATATTTGGTGAAATTGTCTCCAGTGGCTTTTCTGTGAACTACTTTCCCACCTTTTTTGATGGTGTGCTTCCCAGGAAGCGACCCGGTACGCGAACCGTTGAGCGCCTCGGTTCGCGGACCTTAAGCGTTCCGGGAGTCCACCATTTTGTGTTTCGGTCGAATTATGATACAAGATGGAGGGCAAATAATGTTCAGAATGGGTAGAAGGGGGCACGGTAGACTTATCTTGACCCCCTAGGTTTTGTGAGGGTGGCTGAGGAGGCCCATATGTGCGGAAAAAAAAACATTTTTTTTAAAAATTTCGCGAGGTTAGCTCCCGGTACGCGTACCGGGTAGCGCACCAGGGAGCGTATTTTGTTGAAAATTAGTGAAAATAGTTAGAGTAAAAAAATAATTGTGAGTGATTAGATGTAGGGTAGCTCTGAGAAGAGCTTTTGGGTTTATGGTACATTTAGGTACTTATAAGTAGGTACCAATGCACATTCTTAAATTCAGAGTGAAAACTCTGTTGCCCTCATCTGAGAAGTGAACTCCATCTCCTCTGTAGATATCTTGCATGTAGTAACGCAAGTTATTGTTGTACAGGGAGCCCATTCCATGGTCTCTCATGTAAGCTGAAACAGATTTGTTTACATGCTTCCTCGACTTCTCAATTTGTGGACAAAATTGGTTTGACCACCTCCATTTCTGTCTTTGGCATATATTTGAATATACCAAGGCAGTCTGAGGAAAAAGTGCCATTAATTGCTCAAAGGTGTCCTTTAAAAGCATTTCCAGACCTACACCAGTCAAAGTGCCCAAGTCATTACCTCCACAGTGCACAATTAACAGGTCAGGTTTTGGCAAATGCATAAAGGTTTTCACCAATGGTATCAATTGGTGACATTTTAATCCTCTCTGGCCAAACCACTTAATTTCCACATCTTGTAAATTGAGGTTAGGTAAATTTCTGCTTTCAACGTACCTTTGAGCCCAGTGAATATAACTATGACCAACAATCCAGACAGAAAACATGGTGAGAGAAGGTTCTCCTGCAGTCAGATGAAGTGTGGCAATGAAATGGCAGTTGAAAAAATGTGAGTTTGAAATGAAAAAAACTGTGGAGTTTCTGTGTTCATGAAGTAGTAACAGTGATTGGTGGATTTTGATTGATGAAAACAGAAAGTTAGGGTGTAGAGATGTGTTCTTTGAAAGATGTATTTTGAGTGGTCAATAAAAAATCATTAAATGAAAGAAAGCACTGGATATGCAGGTGCACTGAGAGTTCAGAGTTCAATTGCAACATTGTTGTGTGAATTTGCAAACACCAGAGTTTCTCCAAGAGGTGGTTGCTATGGAAAATAGGCAGAAAGGGCAGAGGGGGAAGGGTTTTCATTTGAAAAAAAGTGAGGGAAGAGTTTTGATTGGGTGACATGAGAAATATGTGTGAAGAATTACACCATTTCTGTGCTTTTGATAGCTGCAGACTCTGGAGTGCATACCTTTTGCTCTGCTGAAGACAAATTGGTGTGTTTCTGAGACTGTTTTCAAACTCAAAGTATTTGCTAAGGTGAGAAAATATTTCTTTACTTTAGATAGAGAATAGTGTGCTTTAAGGAGAAAATTATGATTTATGTGGCGCAATTTGCTAGTAAATATGCTCTCACATGTGCATGGAAATTTTTGATTTTGAATGTTTCTGTTATATAGCCATGTTAAAAGTGACTCAACCATGCTGGAAAGTCAATCAAAAAATGATTTCATGTATTTTAATGACATTTTAAGTCATTTTCTGATGTGCAGTGTTTAGAAATTATGATTTGAAAATCGTTTTTGTGGAAAAGGAATTGTTTTTAAAATCATGACAAGGAAATAATGGTGTATGGTTATTTATAAGGCAATTGACTGTCCTTGATGTTATTTTTCTCATTTTAGTGTAAGACCTTTCTCTGTGGCGCAAATTGCTTGTAAATATGCTCTTACATGTGCATGAAAATTTTAATTATCAATGTTTGTGTTACATAGCCATGATAAAAGTGAACCAACCATGCAGGAAAGCCAATAAAAAAACGCTTTCATGTGTTTCAATGACATTTTAAGTCATTTTCTCATGTGCAGTTTTTTGAAATTATGATCTGAAAATCGTTTTTGGGAAAAAGGAATTGTTTTTAAATTCAAGAGAAGGACATAATGGTGTATGGTTCTTTATAAGGCAATTGACTGTCCCTGATGTTATTTTTCCCATTTTAATGTCAGACCTTTCTTTGTGGCGCAAATTGCTTGTAAATATGCTCCCACCTGTACATTGAAAATTTTGATTTTGAATGTTTATGTTACATAGCCATGTTTAAAGTGACCCTACCATGCAGGAAAGCCAATCAAAATACGCTTTTATGTGTCTTAAGGACAATTTAAGTAATTTTCCCATGTGTAGTGTTTTGAAGTTATGATTTGAAAATCGTTTTTGAGGTAAAGGAATGTTGTTAAAATTTATGTTCGCCATATGCCCCCAAATTTCTTTCTCAGGGTTGCAGCAGGGTGCTCTTGAGACACCCCTGCACTTTTGGAATAAATTCCTAATTTGTGATGAGCAAATTGTTAATCGCAAATTGCACCTTCATTTATATGAGCCTCCTAGCCCATGGAAATGAATGGGTAATTTGCAATTAGCAATTTTCTCATCGCAAATTTGGAATGGTAAAGAATCGCTATTTATTCCTTAAAATTCGCTTTTTTGGAAATGCAAAATAGTTATATGATACATATGGCGGTTGATGTCTAACAAGATAAGAAGCTTATGGATACATTTATGATGACTGGTGCAATGAAGTAGAAATCACTTACTTCATTGGTAGGCCTTTACAATAAATTATCTCCTCTGTATTCTTCATCAAGCATAACTTTAATCTGCAATCCTGAGTAGGCCTCACCTTAAACAAACCTCTGGATAGGCCACATCTTATTGTCATCCTGATTTAATCATTTATAATTCTAGGGACAGATTTATGATAGGTGTATACCTCTTTTGTGCCACTTAGAAAACATTGTCCATGGGGAAATGAATTAAAATGTCATTAAGACACATGAATGTGTTTTTTTTAAACGTTTGCAATTTTTTTGGGTCACTTTCAACATGGGTATGTGTCTGAAACAGTCAAAATCTAAATTTGCAATGCACTGGTGGGAGCATATTTACAAGGAATGTGCTTCATGGGGAAAGGTCTTATAATGTAATATGGGAAAAATGACATTAGAGATACTGAAATGCCTTATAGAGAAGCATACACCATTATGTCCTTGTCATAAATTTGCAAACCATTACTTTTCCCCAAAAACGATTTTCAAATTATATTTAGAAAACAGTGCACATGTGGAAATTACTTAAAATGTCAATAATTCAAAAATTGTGATTCCTTAAATGCAATGTATAAAAAAAAAATATGTAAAAAATGATATTAAGGATTTGGAAACTACCACCAACTTGTAGTTTGTGGTAATTTGCGAATTCTTTTCAAAAAGAATTTTTTTTTTAAAAAAAAAAAGGTCCCATATGACGCCCATACATGCCATTAGGGCATGTAGGTGTGCCATGTGCTCCCAAATTTCTTTTTCAGGGGTGCAGCAGGTTGTTCTTGAGATACCCCTGCACGCTTGAAAAAAATCCTATTTTGTGATGAGCTAATTGCTAATCACAACTTGCAACATTAATTCCTATGAGCCTCCTAGCCTATGGAAATGAATGGGTAATTTGCAATTAGCAATTTGCTCATTGCAAATTAGGAATAGTAAAGAATCGCTATTTATTCCTTAAAATTTGCTATTTATAATATGTAAAATATTTTGATGATACATATGGCAGTTCATCTGTAACAAGATAAGAAGCTTAGGGATAGATTTATGATGAGTGGCGCATCCCCAGGGATGTGACAGTCATCCTGCGCCACTGTTCCGCCACCCATGGTGTGCTGCATTTACAATGCGGCGCAGCATGGGGCAAAAAAGGCACAGATGTGTGACGCATCTGTGCTGTAAAGGTGGCGCATTGCTGGAGTTGTATCGTAAGTGCGATGCAGCTCCAGCAAGGATCAGGGGTGCCCCATCTATACAATGCTGCGTCAAGACCTATGCCAGCTTCAAGCAGGTGCAGGGTTTTGAAGCAGCTTTCTCCTATCTGATTGTAAATGCGGCACACCATGGGTGGTAAAGCAGTGGTGCACATTAACTGGTGCATGCCTGGGGATGTGCCATTTAATATAAATCTGCACTTTAACATTTGAGTATGTGCAGGGGACACAGAGTCGTTGAGGCTTATCCAAGGTTAACAACAGATGAGTCCTGTCCAGTGAAAAATTAGACATAGGCTTCACCTGCTCAGCATCGCTGGACATGGCTAAATAATAGCTGCAAAATGTTACTCTTGTTAAATAATTTTACTATTATAATCTGTGAGATTTGTCTCTTACTCTGCAACATCTCATTGTTGTTGTCTTTCTTTAAAGATAAAGACAACCTCAACATGAGCGACAATCTGCAATCAGTTGATTTTGACCTCATCATTGAACTTGTAATTGAAACATCAGTGGATGTTGATCCATTGGATGATTTAAATCCTGAGGATGAAGAAGAGCGTGATGAGGATGCAGATTTGTCCGAATTATATGATATAGGATGGGAAGATGACCTGCTTGAGCCTTTGGAATTATAAACATTTATTTTTAAAATTTATAATGAATAAAAAGTAAAAAGGTAAACCGTTTAATTTAAAAATAAAGACACCTTCAAAAACAGGTTATGTGTAGTGTCTTCAATAAAATATTAAAATATGCTCATAAAATTAGATCAGATTCACATATAAAATAGCATAGGTAACATAAATATAAATCTCATTTCTTTTCTGCTACTTCTGTATTGTAAATTTGCAAGGACTAAAAAATCTTCTATTTAAAATGTCAAGTAGTGTGTTATGTTTTTGATCACTATTACTGATTTACTGTTTGATAATATTTTTTTATTAACATTTTTATTATATTTTTCCTCAGATTCAACTATGCCTACAAAAATAAGAGAGATGAAGGCTGCAAAACGTCAAAGACAGCAGGAGAAAAAAAAAATGCAGCAGTCCTCTAACAAAAAGATTTCTCAAGCGATGAAGAAAGCACCGGGTAAGAGCTCTAAATATTTCATAAAAAATATTTCAAATAAAAAAAATATTAGTACAGAAAATGTTTCAATCCATAACAACACAAGTAAATCAAATGGAAAGAAAATGACAAATGAAAATGTTACTGCTAGAGCAAGAGATAAATCTGTGCATGATAGTAGAAGGAAACAACAGTTTACGGAGATTCGTAAACGAATGTTCCGTAACAGGATAATTGGCAATTTGTTAAAAAATATTAAGAAAGGTCAACAGAAATTAGTTTTTTATAGGAGAAAAAAAAAAGTTGAGAAAGTTATTGATCAGGCTTTTGAAATTAAACGTAAGTTATTTATTTTGATAATCAATAGAATTAGGAAGCTAAACAAGGCAATTTTTGATTTCAAAAGAAATAGTAGATGGAAGAGAATAGTTAATCGTAGTAATTTTTGTGAAGTTTTTTCTGGAGAATGGATACATAGTTCAAGCTGTGAGGCATTTTTTAATGAAGAGAGTTATTTCCAGGATAATGATTTGGTGCATGCAGTTGACATCAGTGGTCGTGCTTATGAAGTGAAAGATGGTTGTCCAGTTGAAAAAGAAAAACTTGTGACAACAGAGGCAGAAGAGTTGTTAGGTAATGAGGTTTTAGGAAGACGTGCTAAGGGTCCTGTGTACACCTGGAAGTGTAGTAGTATTTGCAGTGTGCGACAGGATTCTATCAATTTGCTTTGTGATTTTGTACGGTCATTTAACAAGAAAAGTTTGAAGCAGAAAATGAGGTTGTTGCAAGAATTAGATCCTTGCAGAGTGAGAGAAGTGACAGGTTTGCATGGTCATTCACTGGCTTGTCTTTCCAGGAGAGTATGCCAGAGTGTTTTTCATCATTTCAGGATGCTAGCAGTGCATCATAACAAAGTGAGGAAGTTAGTTAGACTGTTGTATTATGCTAAGAGTCCAGCAATTATGCTGAAACAATTATGTGCTGCTCTTCTGCATGGTTCTGAAATAGATGTGAGGAATATATGTGAAGAAATTGAGTTTTGTTACTTTGGAAGTAAAGAGGAGAATGTTGAAATTGAGCAAGAAATAGAGGGTCATTTGGAAGATACTGTACATGTTTCCAGTACAGATAATTTCCAGAGGGAAATTGCGACGTTTGACATGAAATCAAGTGAGAGGCCTAATTTCACTTGTGTGTGTTGTCGACGCACTTATTATAAGAATCAGACTAAGTTAGTGGATTTATATGCAAAAAGTGAAAGGGAAAATAATAGTGAATGGAAGGATTTTGCAACATACTTGATGGTAGAAAATTGTTTTGATTTGGGATTGGATCAACGTGTGTGTACTTATTGTTGTAACAAATTAAAACAAAACCAGATGCCTGCTAGAGCAGTTCATAATAATCTGGAATTGGTTGAGATTCCTTCTGAATTGAAGGACTTAAATACTTATGAATCTATTTTGATTCAAAGTATCCATCCCTTTCAGGCTATTGTAAGAATGGAGCCAAAGACAGGGAAATTGCCTCCATCAGATTTACAGAGAGGATTAAAGGGAAGAGTTGTTTATTTGCCTCTAGATTTGAAGAAAAACATTAACACAATTGGAGTAGAAAAAGTGGAAGAGGAACCTCTGGTTATCTTAGTTAATGGGGTTCCGACAAAGAATAAGAAAATATGGCAAGATTTAGTAGATGTTAGGAAAGTTAAAAAGGCAACATTGTATTTGAAAAAAAATAATAAATACTATAAGAATGTATATGTTGAAGAAGAGGAAGTAAGTGAGGAAGAGGATAGCGATTTGTGTGCTGGTCAAATTGAGAAAGTAGAACTCTCTACTAGTGAGGAAATATATGAACATTATAGTGTTCATCCTTTGCATTCAAAGGAAGTCATGGGGAATGCTATTGAGTTGTTTCAAATGAAACAAGCCAAAGGGAGTCCCATTAGTGTTTGGGAGCAAAGTTTGGAAGCTCGGTGTTTCCCACAGCTTTTTCCAACAGGTCAGGGAGGAAGATATGATGAGCGACCTCATCAAATTCCTGCTTCTGAATACCGGACTTTGCGATTGTATGCAGGAGATGCTAGGTTTCGACAATGCATTCCATATTTGTTTCATCTCCTGTTTGAAAGCGATCTGTCTGGACTGTCATATGCAGTGAACCACATCTTGAAAAGTGGTATACACATGCAAAACATCTCGGCAAGTGATTTTATGGATAAAGTGAATGTCCAAGATAGTATTTTGGATTCTCACCTGATTAATCTCATGGCGTGTCAGCGTGGTACTAATGAGTACTGGTACCGTCGTCATGGTGATTTAAAATGTATGCTGAGGAACTTAGGTACTCCCACATGGTTCCTCACTCTGAGCTGTGCCGAGTATGGCTGGGAAGACTTACTTGAATTTCTACGAGAGGCAAATGCTAACGTAGAAAACATCGAATTCAAGACACCCGGAGAACTGTGCTCTTTGGATCCAGTCAATGTATGTAGGTACTTCAATCATAGATTTGAAGCTATGATGTCTTTCATCATGAATAAGAAGAATCCACCTCTTGGAGAGGTGTTGGATTTCTTCTGGAGAAAGGAGTACCAAGCAAGAGGTGCTCCTCATATACATATGTTGCTGTGGATCAAGGATGCACCTAAATTTGGAACGGATCCAGATGACTCAGTGATGAGTTTCATCCAACAGTATTCTACGTGTGCTGTTCCAAACGCAAAGGAGAAGAAAAGCCTAAGAGAAAAAGTTCTGCGTTTCCAAAGCCATCGATGTGGAAAGTACTGCCGTCGTAAATTCCGAAACAAGGACAAGTTCTACACTAAATGTCGTTTCGGCTATCCACGACCGGTGATTTCTAAAGGAAGAGTAAACAGTTTGATGTCTTCGCTGCGACACAATGTCATGAAGAAATCACCTAAAAACACTTACAATTTGAAGAGGAACGAAGAGTCCAAGTACATCAACGACTACAACCCGGTGATTTTGTCCATGTGGAATGCTAACATGGATATACAGTTTGTGGCTGATAACTGTATGGCTGTGGCTCGGTATGTGACGTCTTACATCACCAAAAAAGAGAAGACAGAATTGAAGGATATGTGGGAGGACATTTCCCATGAAAAGAGCCTCAGCAAGAAGTTGTACAGTTTCAGTCTGAAGATGTTGTCGCATCGAGAAATCGGAGCGTACGAATGTTCTGACCGGTTGTCTTCAGCAAGTCTCTATGCCAAGTCCAGGAGTATCGTTTGGGCGAGTCTTGGTCTTGCTGCAACGCGTAATCGAGTTCTCAAACCTGTGCGGGAAATTGAGTATTTGGCGGAAAAGGAGCCAAACAGTACCGACATTTTGAAGACCAACATGTTGGATACATATTATCCAAATCGAAGCAGTCACCTCGAGAATGTTTGTCTGTATGAGGTTCTGCAAAATTACATGTTCAAGAGGAACATCAAAGAAGATACTGAGAAAGGAGTGTATGCTGTAATAGGAAGTGAGGGATGTCTGGTGAAGCAAAGAAAATGCCACTTGATAAACCATCGAAAATTGAGTGGCGAATCTCCTGAAAAAAAGGAGTTTTTCTATTTAGCACTTTTGCAACTTTTCAAGCCTTGGCGTGCAGAAGAGGAACTGCTTGGAGATTTCCTCTGTTATGAAGACTCTTTCAATGCCGCCAAGGAGACCATAGAATGTCCTGCTTTTCCCAAATATGTAGAAATGTTGAATGCGGAAATTGAGCAGGAAGCAACAATTGCAGCCGAGATTGCCAGAGACAGTTCTCAGGACAGTCAGAGTTCTGCTTCATTGAGTCAGGATCCACTAGGAGGACCTCTTATTGAAAATGAAGCTGCCACTGCTATGAATGAGGTGGAAAGAGCCATGGCACATGCTCAAGAGGATGTGGTTAACTTAGAAGAGTTGGAAAGGCAACTCAACGTTGAGCAGAGGAAAATATATGACGAAGTTACCATGCAAATTGATCATGGATTAAGTCATGATAAGAAAGAGTGCTCATGTACGTCGTTGAAGCCTGTCCGACTGTACGTGAGTGGAGAAGCGGGAACTGGAAAAAGTTTCCTCATTAAAGCAATTTCATGCTATTTGCAGGAAAGGACAGAGTCATCGCTGTCTTGTGTTGTCACTGCTCCAACTGGACTGGCAGCACATAATATTAAAGGGATTACTTTACATCGTTTACTGATGCTGCCAGTGGAGCATGACAACAAATTAGAATATCACAAGCTATCTGGAGATGCTTGTTTTGAAGTTTCAAGAATCTTGAGGAAAATGAAACTTCTTATCATTGACGAAGTAAGCATGGTTTCCAATGTCATGCTTGCCTTTGTGCATTTGAGGATGCAAGAAGTTCTCAAAACAGAGTATGATGTGTTATTTGGTGGCAAACACATCATTGTTTTCGGAGATCTTCTGCAGCTGACACCAGTGAAAGGGCAACCTGTGTTCAAAATGCTCACGCATGAAGATACCAGGAAGTGCCTAGGCAGCATTGGCAACGTCAATATATGGTTAAACTTCAATTATGCTGAACTGCATGAAAATATGCGTCAGGCAAAGGATGAAGTTTACAAGACTATTCTACAAGATGTTAGAATTGGAAAAGTGACCGAGCATGGAAAAGAAGCTTTACATGCACGATTACTGTCAAATTTATATCCAGAACAAGATGTTGTGCCTGAGAATATTTTTCAGAAAATTACTGATAAGAAATCTGGAATATGTTTGATGCCAACTCTTGCAGAATGTGCCAAATTTAACAACAAAATGTTGCATTTAGAAAAGCAAGAGATTGTGAAAGTGGAAGCTATTGATAGAGTACAGCATATGGGATCAACAATTATTTTGTCTGAGAATCTGAAATCAAAATTGGATTCATTAGAGAAGACTATATCTAAAACTGCAGGTTTTGAAAAGACTCTGAATGTGTGCTTGAACTGCCGTATAATTTTAAGAAGGAATTTACATGTTGAAAGAGGTCTGGTAAATGGATCAATGGGTAATGTTGTTGATTTTGTGAAATACAGAAATAGAGATGGAATTGAATTTTTAAAAATTAAATTTGATGGCATTGAGGAAGTACAGCTAATTGCTCGTTGTTCTGCTAGATTTTTGCTTGTAAAAGACTTATATGTTCGCCGTAAGCAGTTCCCTGTTTGCTTGGCATATGCGGTGACAATTCATAAATCGCAAGGTTTAAGTGTAGACACTGCATTGGTGAATATTGGCAGTTCTGTGTTCAAGGAGGGTATGGCATATGTGGCATTGTCACGAGTTAGAACTTTATCGGGATTGTACTTGATTGAGTGTGATGTCAGAAACATTTGTGCAGATCTAGATTGTGTTAAGGAATACAATAGGTTAAGAAGAGAGTATGCGCCACATTTGCCTCAGTTTCCTTTGTTTGAGAAACGTCTGGTAGGCCGGAAACGAAGAAATGAGAACAATACTGGGGAGGTTGTAGCAAAAAGACAAAAAGTGAATGAACCTAAAATTACAAGCAGAAACAAAGAGGATTCTGTTGAAGATGTTGTTGGTTTTCAGTTTGAAAACAGTTCTGGTGTCAACTGCTATGCTAATGTAGTAATGAATGTTTTGTTTTCTCTAAAAAATGTAAAAGAAGAGATTGTGGTCAATTCTGATCAAAGATTTTGCAGTTTGTTGAATTCTGTGTTAGAGAAATGTAGCACAGATAGAACAAAAATAGAAAGTGTGTCTGAAATTCGAAACCTGTTAGACAGATGTTCAGGGCAAACACAATTCTCTCAAAATATTCAGCAAGATTGTCAGGAGTTTTTAATGTATATGCTTGATGTATTACATGCTGAAGGTGTAGATGTAGATCAGCTGTTTGGGCTTTCTTATCAATGGCAGCATGACTGCGAGAACTGTATGGTATCAAGTACTACTAGTGTAGACTCAGAAAGATTTATATATTTAACTTTGCCAGACAGTAAATCAGTCTCCTTTAATAAGCTAGTAAACGCTGCTAATCACAGCATGGAGTGTAGCCAATGTAAATCTGAAATGATGTCCACATTATTTATACGAAAATATGGCCAGTACGTCATTTTAATGTTCCAACGATGTAGGCCTGATGGAACAAAATTGACAACTTTAATAAAAAAATTTGTAGCTTCGCAGTTGTCAATATCAGGAAGGACTTTTGTAACTACAGCAATTATATATCATGACGGCCCTTCAATATCATCAGGACATTACACAGCTTATTTAAAGTCTAGAAATGGCTGGTCATTCTGCAATGATTCTGTTTTAATTTTCAAAAAAAAATTGCCGTATGACCTTAAAAACTCTTACCTGGTGTTTTTAAAACCAAAATTTTAGGAAAATAATCTCGGGATATGATCTGTGGAATTTCAAGAAGTTCTAATGGCTCCTACACAATTTGGCCTTGAGGATAAGTGTAGTTCAGAGACATAACTTCTAATCAAAGGATTGGACATTATGGAGATGTATGTGCACTTTAAATGAGTTCAGAAAAATTGTTTCTTTTCATAAGCTAATTGAAGCAGCCAATCAAAACATGGAGTAGAGGGAATGTAAGTCTGCAATGCTGTCTACTGTTTTACATTGCTTTGTGATTAAAAGTGATGTAGAGAATTAAATAATTGTAGTTCTCATAGAGGTAGTGTAAGTCTGCTTCATATTAAGCAGTATCAGTGTCATAGGAAATGTAGAACATGACTGACCAAGAAGGGGAAGATATTATTATTCCAGGATTGTGAAAATGATCTTCAACATTTTAATTCTGAAAGTTGCGGAAATGCCAAATGATGGGATTGGCTTACAAGAAATCCAAGAGTTATAAATATCTCTGACTAGATTTGGCCTTGTGGAAAATAGTGGTAGAGAGCAAGAAGTCATTTATTGCATGTAACGTGTTTTTAAAAACGATGGAGCTTTTCTTTCAGAAAGTGGCGGGCTGAAAGTAATAACAGCACAAAAGAGTGTAAGCTGTTTATAGGACATCCTTGGACGTCATGGAAAGTAAGTTAACTTTAAGGAGTTCTGAATTTTATTTTCTGATGTTGTATGGGTTTTTTAAACACAATCATTTTGATTGTGTTTTTTTTTCCCCGCTGTTACATGATGAATACCTTCAAGTCACTGTTTTTAGTGAATTTTGATACATTCTGAGAACAGCAAAAATAAACCATTTAACATGTATAATTAATTCTGTACTGTTTGCATTTATGATGTATATGTAGAACTGTGTAGGAGGCATGGAGAAGGTGAGTTTTCTGTAAGTGTTAAATTTATTGTATGCAGTGCTGCACTTCTACGTAATCTTTCATATGCTGGACTACATCTGCACAATGAGATACCTAAGCAAAGGAAACACAAGTGATGTGATTGTGAAATGAGCAAAATAAATTGCACATATTTCAATTACATCACTTGAGTTTCCTATCATTACGAATCACATTGTGCAGATCAAGTTTAGGTCTGTCCAGGGAAACATAGGAGGTTTCTACTTTGTTGAAGAGTGCAGTGGACATGACTCACTTCATTAGTAGACTTTCACAGATATTATCTCCTCTGTACACTTCAACAAGTGTAAATCTCATCTTGAACTCTGAGTAGGCCTCACCTCAAACAAATCTCTGGATAGGAGACATGTTATTGGCATACTGAAGCGACACTTTTCTGAAACAAGAGCAATGCAAAAGATGCACCATGTTTTAAGATAGTCCTCACTTCATCTGCATCAAGATACTGTTAGTTTAAAATGTATATCTTTAGCATTGTGTAGAGGACCTGGAGAAGCAGAAGCTTCTGTCAGTGTCAAAGTTGTTGAAAAACTATTTGTCCTTCAATATTTTCCCTTGTCTTTTGTAATTTTTAAATACATATTTTAATTTTTTTTTAAATGTTGGTTCTCTCTTTCACAGATTGAAAGTATAGAAATAAAATGTGATTAATTTAACAGCAATTACAAGGTAAATAGTTGTACTCTTTTCGTTACATTTCTATCACATTCACCTACTATTAGATCCACTGCTTCACTTCTTTAATCCTCAGTTTCCTGCCTTTGCTACTTTCCTCATTCCTTTCTCTATTACCTATTTACTCAACTCCTTCCACTCTTTTTCTCAGTCCCTCTGTTCTCATAGTTTCTCAGTCTTGTTCACTCACTCCATCTCTATTACTCTTAGTGTCTGTGAATTACTTTCCCAACTTTTTTTTTTTGGGGACCGCTTCCTGGGAAGTTGCCCGGTTCGCAAACCAGCAGCGTTATGGCAGTCCACCATTTTGTGTTTCGTTCGAATCAAGATACAAGATGGAGGGCAAATAATGTTCAGAATAGGTAGAAGGGGGCACGGTAGATGTATCTTGACCCCCTTGGTTTTCTGAGGGTGGCTCAGGAGGACCATAGTTCTTCACTCTTGTTCACTCTCTCTGTTTCTATTAATGTCACTGTTTATGACTGATCAAAAAAATGTTTTTTAAAAAAGAACAGTAACTATAAGGGAAGGAAATAGACAGTTATGTTAAAAGAAAGACAGCTAAAGGGAGTAAACTAACGATACTGTTACCTACAATCCACTGCTGTTGATGTTACTGACCATGTCATGAATGATGTAATATGTGAAATCATCAACAGTGGATTGTAGGTAACAGTATCCTTATTTTACTCCCTAGAGCTGTCTTTCTTTTAACATAACTGTGTATTTCCTTCCCTTATAGTTACTGTTCTTTTTTAAAAAATATTTTTTTGGTTAGCTTCCGGTACGCGTACCGGGTAGCGCTCCGGGAGCGAACTAAGAGAAATACAGGTTGGCAGAGTTCCAAATTTTCTACTAATTTTTTTATAATGGGGAGTTAGTTCTGAAAAGAACTTTTTTTTTTATGTTTTTGTTGTTTTATATTTTTTTTAGTATTTTTTGAACATTTTTTTACTTTTTTTGTATTTTCTGAACGTTTTTAAAAATTTTTTGGTTTTTTTGGGGGGGGGGGAAACAAAAACGATCCATTATAAAGGGCTCAACAGGAGCAAAAAAAAAAAATGAATTTATTTTTTGGTGCGTTTTGTGCAAACATTAATATGATTTTGAATTGCTCGCAAAATCAAAGTGATGCTACTTTCTCTGTAGCAGATGAAAGCGCCACATTCCACGCACACTTGTTTTACGTGACCAAACAACATTTGGATGTTTGCAATCACCTCCCTCGCCTCTGGTCCCGACACCTCTGGAACCACCGATCTTCTTGCCATTTGGAGGGGATGTTGTTGTTGGTCACGTAGCTGGGCAGCACTATAGTTATTTGGGTGCCACCTACTCATATGCCGATGCATAGTATGATTCCCATAACTATATTTTTTATCGGTGCCCCTTGACAATCTGTCACCGCATATGCGGCAAAACACGTAACGAGCATTCACTTTCTTTTGCCCCTTAGGAATTCTGTAGAATTGCCAGATATAATTCTCCTGTCGATTGTACCTCCTGGGCTCCTCTGGCAAAAACTCATGCTCTTCCTCCTCTTCCTGTTCTTCCTCTTCTTGCAGAATTACTTCTGCAGGTGGTCCTCTCTTTCTTGGATTTGGTGGAGGTGGTGGGCTAGCACCAGCTGAAGCTACTAATGAAGCCATCACAAAGTCTCAATAAAGGGTCTTTCTCTCAGCAAGATGAAAGTCAGAGTGATGAAAGAAGGAGGGGTTTTCATCATTTGGGAAAAACAAAAGTTCTAAACCAATGACAAGTGTCCATTTTAGATCACATGACCTTGTATTACATCATTAGGAAACCAAAAGTGAAATGAACCAATGAAAAGTGTTATTATCGAGTCACATGACCTGCTATGTTTACATTACGCGGTCGGCGCCGCGCCGCGGATCGCTTCCGGTTCGCGTACCGGTGCGCTTCCGGGTACGCAAACGTAGCACGTAATATGACGTATTACGCGAGAACGCGAAACGTCATGCTGACGCGAAGCGTCACCATGTTGTTTTGTAACGCGAGAGGTGCGCAAAAGGAACGTTTACCAGTTCGCGTACCGGGTCGCGCCTCCGGATTGAGCTAACGGGAAGCTAACCGGTACGCGTACTGGGAGCGAAACAAAAAAAATACAAAAAAAATTGTATAAAAAACATGTAAAAAATATTTTTCTTTTTAAAGAATAATACATTGTAAAGGTTTTGATATTAGCTATTAAAAAACCAATGAAATTCACTGAAAAAACCATAGGTTATAGACCATATATAGTTAGGAATTAGCATTTACAAAACCTTGAAAATTCACTGAAAAAACCATAGGTTATAGACCATATATAGTTAGGAATTAGCATTTAAAAAACCTTATTTTACTCACACAAAACCATTGAAATTCCATATATAGTTAGTTGCACTAACTATGTATCGCGCACCCGCAATCCACTGCTGATGATGTCACATATTACATCATTCATGACATGGTCAGTGACATCACTGATGACATCACTGATGACATCTCAAATGACATCACTGATGACATCACTGATGACATCATCCAGTGACTGTGTGTTTCTGTAAAGTTTAAATATGTTTTAGATATTGAAGAATGAGTAGATGTATAACTGTCTGGACGAAGGATTTAGTAGGTGCATGACTGAATGTATGAGTGAGTGATTAAATGTGTCTCACTGAGTGCATGGGTTAGTGACTAAACTGTCTTAATTTGTGCATCATTATGTCTGTTGTTCTGTAAACTACTGCATGTGTTGATCAGTAGCTATATGATTAACTATATGGGTTATTGATTGATTGTCCAAGTATTTGTATGGGAGACTGAGTGTGTGTGTGGCTGGCTGGGAGGTGTGTGACTCTGTGCAGATCAATGTGTACTTGTATCAATGATTGTATAAGAAAGTAAGTATGTGTTACTATATGTTTGAAAATGTAAGGTGCTCTATGTTTAACTGTATAGACAAGAAAATGGAAGTGTGATTGATTCTTTACAGGACTGACTAGGTGTGTGAGTAACTCCATGGATGAGTGGCAGAGTGTGAGTGTCTGTATAGGTGTATGAGTGCATATGATAGTGTTGTAAAGATGAGTGATTGTATGTATGAATGATTGTATGGGTGAATGAGTGAATGTGTGTGTAGACGTAGGAATCAGTGAGTACGTATGTAGTAACTAGTATTGGTGTGTCAATGGTTTCAAAAATTATACTCTGTATTTAACACTGGGTGAAACAGAGGTTATATTAAAATGTGAGGAGATGCATTGTATTGTCACATGAATGATATCATCAGTGATGTGGTCATTGATGTCAAATGAGATGTCATCAGTGATGTCATCAGTGATGTCATTTGAGATGTCATCAGTGATGTCATCAGTGATGTCACTGACCATGTCATGAATGATGTAATATGTGACATCATCAGCAGTGGATTGCGGGTGCGCGATACATAGTTAGTGCAACTAACTATATATGGAATTTCAATGGTTTTGTGTGAGTAAAATAAGGTTTTTTAAATGCTAATTCCTAACTATATATGGTCTATAACCTATGGTTTTTTCAGTGAATTTTCAAGGTTTTGTAAATGCTAATTCCTAACTATATATGGTCTATAACCTATGGTTTTTTCAGTGAATATATACATATATATATATATATATATATATATACATACATACACACACATACAAATATATAAGGAGGCAACGTTTTGACCCAAGAATTTGTTATTTTTATAGCCAGGTCTTTAGTGGGATGCACCATGCAAAATAGAAACAATTTAACTCCATGAGTTGTGTTAAAGTACTTGGAAAATAGTACAATCATTGTCAATGTGATGATACAGAACAGGACATTATAATCTTACATCTAGTAAGTGGAATTCATGCGACTGCTTCCAGTCGAATGAAGCCTAATTAAAATGATAAGCATCTCTCACCATGTGCAGTAAGTGTGTGGTAGCAAGCATTACTATCTTCACACTCACCATAGAAGCTTTAAAAGTCAGAGACCCGCAAACACTTCTTTGGGACAAGAAAAAACTCCTTATAATGACGTCAGCGTTGCTTATGTAGACCCATTAAATGGTATGGCAAATGTCAACGAAAAGAAGGCATACGGCCGCACTTACCGGGCACTCTCACATCTTGGTTCTAAAAGCAAGCGGCACAGGGCTTGCGAGCATCCAGTCTGCTTAAATACATAAGACTGAGGGGCATATTACCAACAACTAGTGATAATTATCGCTGTGTTTGCTTTGCGGGAATATTTCTATCGCCGCCCTTCACCTGTTTTTATCACTGAGATACCTTGCTATTAGCAAGGTTTATCTCAGGAGTGATAAAAAAACAGGCGAAATGCGTGAATATCGCTGTCAATACAGCGATATTCAGGCATTACCGTGACAATGCTCTTAGCCATGTTATCCACCTCTCATTGGATAACATGGCTAAGAACTAGTCAGGGCAGGCGTTAGCTTTTGGAGATATTCGCGCTTAGCGTGAATATTACCAAAACAACGCCTGTGTTGATCATAGGCGATAGCGATTGCAGCAACTGTTTTCAGTCGCTGACATTTTGGCACGCCCACTTTGCATGTCATTAGCGATAATTATTGCTGACATGCAAAGTGGGCCCCTAAATGCCCGCTATCGCCTACAAGCTGTCGCTAACTGGTGTTAGCGACAGCTTGGTAATTGGGCGATTAAATTATCGCCGCATTAGCGGGAAAAAGTCCCGCTAAACCGGCGATAATGGCCCTTGGTAATATGCCCCTGAATCCCTGTGTTTAATTCTCCAGATGGTAGTTTAGTCTCTGTGCCAGGTTTCAAACAAGAACATGTCATTTTTTTTCCAAATAATGTGAACTGTCTATCAGTTATTATTAGCAGCTTGTGTATTTCTAAGAATCTGTTTAATTTTCTCAAATAGAATCACATGCAGCAGGCTTGATTATCCATGTCAAATTATGCCTGTAATAGTAAAATACCACTCTTGTATGGGACACCTATTAAGCATGTGTTTACAGGCACCATCCGATGGTATGTACTACCATGCCTGAACTAAATTATCAATTTTTTAAAAACTATTTTGAGAAAGTGCAATGGTGTAGTGCTACATCAAGCAGAATTTGGGTACAAAACAAGCGGAAGAGGTGTGGCGCAGCGGCCAGGGCGACTGACGCTGGACGCCGGCGATCACGGTTCGATCCCCGGCTGTGGCGGCAGGGGTCTGCCCAGCACCTTGTGACTCTGGGCAATAGCTTGCTTAATCTTCCCGACGGCCCCCAGCGCCTTGACACCTTCGGGTAATACTGGACACACATTACATTCAACTAACATCTTTTCTACGGTGGTTTAGCGATTTGTGCCTACATAGGTAATCCACAGCAGTTATGCATGTTGGAGCAAAATAGAGGCAGGATGAGGGTGTGGTTCGCGAAATTGTATATATCTTATTCACAAAGCAACATGCAGGAATTGAGCACAATTTCTTGCCCTTGCAAATTCTCAGAAAACCCATAAGAGAATGTACACAATCTAGAATCTGATAAACTACAAACTAATAGCATAACACCCATTTAACGAAGAAAGGGAGAAAAAAAATCATACTTAATTGCTTCTGTTTGTACTTTTCCTACCCGGTGTGGAAAGTTAGATTACCACCAGCCTCAAACCTTCACCTGAATTAATAAAGAGGTCCAACCAAGTGCATCAAAACTGATTAGC
Source organism: Lissotriton helveticus (assembly GCF_964261635.1). Classification (NCBI taxonomy): domain Eukaryota; kingdom Metazoa; phylum Chordata; class Amphibia; order Caudata; family Salamandridae; genus Lissotriton; species Lissotriton helveticus. The sequence goes on from NC_136065.1 coordinate 614,527,523, forward strand.
CCCTGAAACACAATTACGAATAAACAGCGCATGGGAACAGAAAATTACCTGCATCGACATTACTGATGACTCTGCTTGAACAATCAGACTCCACAAGACTAAAGTCTGGAGATTCCCGAACTCCGGCACGGGTGCGAAGCTTAACTAATGGTAGAACGCACGCTACACTATACATCATAAAGCATCATTCCTACATTATACATTCTTGAATATAGGGAACCAACGTATCCTGCCAATTTCCTGGCCTCAGGAATAGTTTGCTATAAGCTTATCAGAAGTGCTGCTTAATTATGCAGATTTGAGTGAATTATGCCTATGGATGGACCATGCAGTTCTGTGGTAGCTTTAGACGCACTGAGGCACGACCCTAGTGCAATCTTGTATACAACTCGTCGGAAGAAGGTAAAGATCAGAGCGATGTACTCAATAATCACAACAGTCATGCTTCAGCAGAAGACGAGACGAGTGTATGATGCCGCCGGAACATACATCTTGCCGTTGACCTTGCATCCAAGTGTTGGGTCATGAGTTTCTTCGGCTTGACATTGGCAGGCTTCCATCAACAAGCAGCAAATGCTAGTTCTTGAGCACCTCTAATGTGCAGCACATGACTGACCCCAAAAGCAACATGGACAGGCACGCCGGAAGATGATGGAGTACCATGTCAAAGCCATTTTAATCTCAGTGGCGCGGCGTGTTGCACTGACAAGGCTGCTTCATGTTGGATCGAGGCTACTAGAGCTTAAACTCCCAGACCATGAATAATACCGAGAACATTTCTTCAGCAGATGCTCCAAGTAACAGAAGCTGCCAGCTGCAGATCTGTGCTTGTTGCCCTGAGAATTGATCTGAGACAGATGACTCAAAGAATGCTATCTCGCAGACAGAAAAAAACACAGTAAGACCAGCTACAGAGTCCCTCAAGTTAAGCACTCGAGCAGAAGTTCAATAGATATCTGATACTGACACCAGCAACAGAGTAATTCGGCTGATTTCACAGCTACACTGCTCTAAATGGAGAGCAAGAAAGCAGATCACAAACCACAGACCTATTTAATACGCAACATATTCAACAGGCTTCAATTTAAATCTATCCCAGTCAAGAAGGTGGTGGAATCACCTCACCAAATTAAAAGTGGCAGTGGAAGAGAGGCCACGAACCCTTTGGCTACATTATATGGGAGGAAACTGCATCACTTAACCTTTAATCCAAAGAAGAGCCATTTAACATTAGAAACAACTTTTATTGAAAAGGCAAGGGTACAACATGTTAATACAGAAGTGACTGTTAACAGGTACAATCTACCTGCTACTAACACTAGCAGAAGCTCAGGGCATACAGACTTTAACGTAGTAGTAGTAGACATGGAAAGTGATTCATCAAAATGCCAAGAGCAGTGGAAGTCATATCCCTCTGACCGCTCATGAAATCAGAGTTGACCCCTTGACCTCGGCTTAGCTGCTCAATAGCCTCCTATTGGATTGGGTGGGTTAGAGGAAGGGCAAAGCGCAGAAGCGACCGAAAGTAAACATGCCTATCAGACATGTTCACCTTCTGTTCCAGCCACCGCCTGCATAAGCATGAGACCAGGAGTAACAAGGCAGTACTAAGGGAACAAAGTACAAGCCAAAAGCTAACAGCTGTCATCTCCCAGCTAGACCTAATTGGCGTCCATGGTAGGCCGGCTTTTGTCATCAACAGCCTCCATGTGTGTTCAAGCAGTAATGAAGGACGAGTATTCACTTCACTACCCCTGTGGCTCAAGTTTTACTACTGAATTGTGTGTTCTGCGGCATCAATGTGCAAGGAACATTTTTTCTTACCTTAGCCCTGCCTCTAAGCCTTCCAACGAAATGGATCTTTGTTGCTTGTTAATGTCATCAGCATAAAGTTGATAGTGTTGGCTGGAGTAATTTGTGCATGTTTGATTTCCAGAGTAGAACCCAAGGAAAGCCGGTAGGCCTATCTTGGTGCAGCCATTTCTAGATTTAAGATTGACAGAACCATTTTTAGAGTATTGCAATAGACACAGGAGAAGTACAGTCTTAACCATACTACTCCTTCAATGAACCTCAAACTTGGAGAAGTACCACCACGCTAAGTTACCTTCAGATGACTGTCAGCTATCGCAGAGCTACAATCCATGGTTCTCTATGTATTCAGACCAGAAGTTACACTGACAGTGGAGTACCCAGTGGTGTAACACATGCGTCCACAGACCTTGCGGTACAGGGACCCCAGCTCTGGGGGGGCACAGGCAGCTCTCTGGCCTTCGAGTGGAGGCCCCCTCTAGTTTCGTTACGTCACCGGGAGTAACACAAAATGGCAGGACCCCTTCATCAAATTTGGTGAGGGTGCCTGAAACCAGAATTGCAACTGATTGTCAGTAAATAGATCTCAATAGGTCACAAGAATATCCATAAAAGGCCACAAGTGATTAAAAACTTTTACCTCCTATTGGTGGAGACCCTGTGAGCCAAAGGGGCTGCTCTGACTTGCTGAGGTCCTCTTCATATGGGTTGTCGGTTCACAACATACAGGCCAGGAGGATGAGTGCCTGGTGATCATCTCGTGTGAGTGTAGTTTTGGCAAACCAAGGTCACACTAACCTTCAGGTGAGGGATCTCTGTCACTCTTCTAGACGAAAGCCATCTTGCAATCCCAGTACAGGGCAGAAATAGTGGAGGAACAGTGGTGGCCTTTGCCGTCTATGACAAATATTCCCATTGCAGTGCAAAAGGAAACAGGTCACTAATCCTAAAGCAAACACCTGTAGCTACCCAAACCCATGTAAACAATTGTTTATGTTAAATCTGCCAGCGACAGCTACAATCCCTGCATTGAATGCACACATTGCCGCTTGTCAGCATTTGCTCCACATCAACAAAAACGCCAATCTGTTTATCTACTCATAGATTTTCTTTTGCATAGTCCAGGCCTGTAACAGTAGGAGAGAACAATACAATATTTAATGGACTGATTCATAATTGGCATGTTCAATGTCAATCAAAATCTTTGCCGCGCTTAATCAATGAATATTACTGAGATGCACGGCTGCAACCAGGCTTTAACAGTTAAACACCGAGGGGCTTATTTATGAGAGCCCAGCGTCACATTTGTACCACGTATAAAGTGGTGTTTGAAAAAAAGAAATTAGGAACTAGTGTTAGAAACCATGGACAGAGACGGACTAGTGACAGCACAGACTATAGTAAAACAGAAAGCATGATACAAAATTATTTTATTAAATTTTCATTATAGTAAAAAGCACAGTTGTCATTTGGATATACGTAATTATTATGTGCATTCCTTCATTATATATGTGACTTGTTATCTACATATACAGACTTATATTGTCAGATCCTATACAGTTTTCATAATAGTGTAGATATTTATACATTAAAACATGGCTGAATATATCAACTACGCGCGTTTCGGCTGGAGGCCTTCATCAGGGAGCCATGTAGATATCCAAGTGGACCTGAACATGTGGTTGGCGTTGGTTCTCACATAGGTAAAGTTGAATTAGTTGTGCGGGATGGAGGATGGTCTATCTTGAAGATTTAAGCTGTGCAGTATATCGTTAGTCTGTGTTCTGCACTTCAGTTTTCACATTTGGGAATGGCTTCTGGTGTTTAAGCTGTGTGGTTGCTCTTAATTGGCAAGAGACTACACGCTGTGGGTATCTAGTAGCTGATGAATAAATGACCTGGTGAATCGATCTGGTAGTTCTATAGGTTGGGGTCTGTTGACGGCTCTGGTCACATTGGCAATCTGAGAGGTGCGTCAACGAAGTATCGTAGAGGAGATCTCGGAGCTACAGGGCGAACGCCGACGGTTGCCGTCCCGTTGTTAGCAGTACGTCGTCGCACTGGCACTCTTAATTATGCGTCAGCGCGGTATCATGCGTGGGGTCTGTCGGCTTCACGGTGTTGGCCGATCGTTGCCGTCCTCTTGTCAGCAGTACGTGGACGTGTGGGGTAACTGGTATTTTTATTTTAAACGCGTTCCAATCGTGGGGTCTGGTCGGCGTCCGTCTGTATGCGATCACGGGAGGTGGTACATGCGTGACGCAGGGCTCTGATAAAGATTTATAAAGTCACGCAAAGCCTCTCTGCATGGCTTTGAGGGGCCTCATAAATCATGAGCAAGGCGAAGCAGTGCAAGTCGCTCAGTCGCCTTGCTCTGCGCCCGGGAGGTTTTTTTTGTTTTTTTTTGCAGAGTTTTATATAGCGCGAACTAGACCCAAACTGAATCAGTTATCAGAGCGCTTTACATAGCACCAGTTACGTTACATGAGGACACGCATTCATTTTAGGCACGGGGAGATTAAGTTATTTGCCCAGAATCACAGGAGGTTTTTGGCGTCGTTACCGAGACTCGAACCCAGATCCCCAGGTCCGAGGTCGAGCGCCCTAGCCGTTAGGCCAACTCCTCTAGGTGTTCGATGGGCGTTGCGGTGAGTTTTTCCACGCAACACCCATGGAATTTGATTTAAAAAGTGTTGTAAACCTGGGGAGGCGTCAAATCCGTACGCATCCCGAGGTGAGGCGTAATGAGGACATATGTTCATTTCTCTTCGTGTTTTCCTCTTTTCATGCGTGCAGCACATATAGAGGAAAAGGCTCGTAGGATTGTTTTTGTGCAGGAAGGTGCCCCTTCCTGCACAAAAGGTATCGGAGTACTTTACATTACATGAGCACCAGTTACATTGCACAAGGACAAGTTCATTTTTTTACGCACGGACAGATTAAGTGATTTGTCCAGAATCACAGTATGTTGAGCCAACGCCAAGACTCGAACGCAGACGGTAGTGCAGCACAGAACAGTTACCTCCGCCAGTGTAGCTAAACACATTTTTTCTACTTTATTTGTAGAGAAATTGTCTAGTCTTCCACAGAGAGTATTATGTGCAAAAAATATATTTGCTACGCTGCATAACCAATGAATGGCCGTTGTTCCTTTAAATACATACACCGAAAGATACCGGCTTGACCCCAAGGTAATATTAAGAATAAACATGATGGTACCAATGTGTATACAGTTGATCTTAATGAATTTGTGAACACTCATGGCCCTTCACTCAACCCAGCTGAAAGTAACAAATTCACACTGTGCACAAAAACACTGTAAAACACCAGAACAAAAATGGCTACTTAAAACAACTCCACTTATAAATAAAAGTATGGGAAAAAAACTCGATTAAAGTTCCAATAGATTTTTAAGGGAATTTGTGAAACGAAATAGAGTTTTGATGATGTCACAGGTTGTAATTAAAGTAAAGGACAGAAACATCCTAGACAAAACCATACACATGGGCTTACCGTGTTGGAGTACAAACTCAGTTTTACCATTTTCCAGGGATTTTTGAGAATTCTCCCCCATCTTCAAATGCAATTATACCATTCATAACACACTGTCTAGTGGAGACGCTATTTGCAGTAAAAAAAATAAGTGAAAAAAAAGTCCCCTGGGCCTGAATAAAACACGAACGACAATCTTTAGGTGAAAAGGGGGAATCACATCATTTAGCGAGGGTGGCCGTTTCATACCCCAGAAGCGCCAAATAATTACTTAACGGCGAATCTTTAACCTCCGACAAACCATTGATAGCATTCAGCAACAGGGGAAATATTACTGCAAAGTACGGGGGCGCGAACCAAGCGGACTCTTGACCCAGCCAACACATCACTGTGCCACCGACTTGGTCCCTTGTGCACAACACAAATTAGCTGCAGCACGGAAGCTCCAGAAAGAGAAAAAGGTGCCAAATGGAGACTTTGACATGTTTCAGGAGAGGCGCAGGGGAGCTAAGTGAAGGAAACAAGGAGCACATCACGTCGCCTGAAGCCAAGATGGCGACTGTATTTTTCAATCTGGCTCCACGGATACTGTAAGGAGCTCTTGTTTTTATTTTTAAGAGAGGTGCTGCTACAATCTGCCCACGTTACATTAATAAAAAATAAAAAAAACGAAGTAATATTACCAGTGAGGTGGACATGAACTGCAACTGTTTCGCAAATACTCATATTTCTTTCTTGCCGCAATTTTAAAAAGCCTTACTGCTTATTAATTGTCCTAGACCTGTCATTCTTAAAGTGGTGTTAACCCCATCGTTCTGCCTGCTTACCTCCACGTTTCTTTTTGTTGGCCTTAGGACTCTGAGCACTTTATCACTGCTGGCCAGTGCTAAAGTGCATTCGCTTCTCAACTAAACATGGTAACATTTGTGTATACCTGATTTGCATACTTAGGTTACTTGTAAGTCCCTTGTAATATGCCATATAGTCAGGGCCTGTAATCTAAATACTATTGGTGGGCCTGCAGCACTGATTATGCCATCCACACAAGTAGCCTTTCAAACCTGTCTCAGGCCTGGCACTGCAGGGCCTGTGTCTGCAGTTTACTGCCACTTTGACTTTGCATTTAAAACGACTTGTCAAGCTTTAAACTCCACTTTTATTGCACATAGGTCACACCTAGATATGAAGCCCTCAGGGCCAGATGCTGTGTAAGTAAAAGGTAGGACATGTACTTTTAAGTTTTACATGTCCTGATAGTGACAAACAGGTACATTCGTTTTTCACTACTATGAGGCCTACTCTTCTCATAGGCTAGCACTGGAAATTCCTTTAAACAGTTAAAGCTATCATTCCTGATTAGAAAAGAGTTGCTGGATCATGTTTCATATCTTTGGAAAGGTAATGATAACGCCTTTTTAATGGTAAAGTTGGATTTAACATTACTATTTTAGAAATGCCACTTTTAGAAAGTAAACATTTCTCCACTCTTACTGCTCTATGTGCCTTGTGTCTCCGTTACACATCTGGGCTGGGTGACAGCTAGACTTTGTGCATTCCCTCTAGATAGCCACAAAAACAGGAAGGGTGGGTGCAAGAGAGAACTCACCTGCATTCATATGTATTATGATAGCCTTCCTTGGCAGGAAGGGGGAGAGGGAGCGGACACATCTGAATAGGCTGTGTCTTGCCCCACACAAAGGACTGATTATTCCCCACAGATTGCCTGGCAGACAAGGCTGGGATGAAAGAGGGCCTGTGCACTTCAAGGAGGTGCTTTGAAGTCACCCCCAGTTCAGACCCACATTTGAGTATAAATACTAGAGCTCTGTCTCTACCAGGGTAGTACACTACTGGACCTGTTAAGAACTCTAAGGACTGCTGTGCTACAAGGATTCCCACTCTGCTCTGTTCTAAGGAACTGCTTCGCTGAGCTGCCCTGCTGAGGGTAAGGACTGGACTATCACTTGAACCCAGAGTGACTTCAAGGGCTTTCTGGCTTGCCTCCAGTTTTCTGAAGTCTCAGGGTCATAAAAGACTTCTTGCAACTCTGCTGGTGCTGCTGGACTCTGCCATCTCTGAGTCCTATCCTAGCCTGAGGTTTGGCCTCTAGTTTTGGGCTTCTGAACTGGGTTTCTGCAGCTTTTTCTACATCAATGCAGCAGCAACTTTGCGCCTATTGGAACCAACGCATTACCCTTCGACGTTGACTGAGCAGCTGCCCGACGACAGCTGTCACGGCTCGACGATGGGCAGCATGGCTTGATGATAACACTGTGCCTGTATCATACAGTAGTTCATCGACAAAGCTTCCATCGATGGCGTGGATCGGCGCCATCGCTCGCCTCCATTCACGAGATCGACGATGCAGTGCCTCCTCGACTCGACACTTTGCTACATCCAAGGTACTTTGTTAGTTGGACCTGGCTAAGTCCTGTAGCCGGTCTGCCCGCCATCGCTGTGAACCTGAACTTAGGATTTGCCCTGGTCTAGCGCAACCTCAAGTAACCTTTCAGCACTGTCAACTTTTAAGCACTATTTTTGGTTTATTCTTTAAAAAAGGCATAACTCCGGTTCTACTTATTGGATTTTAGTAGTTGTGGTCTTGATTTTCTCACATAAATATTCTCTATTGTTCTAAACATGTTAGGAGTCTTTTGTGGGGTTTTCGTTGTGTTACTGTATGTGTGTGTTGCACAAATACTTTACACATTGTCTTTAGATAAGCCTGTGCCAAGCTACCAGAGGGTGAGCATAGGTTATCTTTTGGTGTGTATCTAGCTTACCCTGACTAGAGTGATGGTTCCTGCTTGGATAGATTACATACCTCTGCCAACTAGAAACCCCAGTTCTAAGACAGCAATATATATACATATATTGCTTTTGGTACTTCTTTTCTGCAATACTTTTATTTTTAATAATATAACTACTCAGGTAATCTTCAGCCATGTTAACCCACCAATAAAAATATACATATTCAACAAGGATTGGCACTGTCAATAGGTTGTTTAAAAGGATGTTGTACTGTGAGGCATTAAAACTAGATAGTATGGAAATGGATATGTATTTCCATGGAAACAAAGAACTGAGGAATAATATTGGTGCAGATTAAAAGGTCAAGTGTCAGACCTAAAAATTCATGTAGGTTAATGACTGCCCTCCCAAATGTGCTGCTGCCAGAGAAAAACATAAGTGATCTAAGACATGTTATAGCATTAAACTGTTATATTTGTGCCCCTGAAAGTTCAACTTCAGGCTGGATAAACAAAATGATCACAGCACTTTTTTGTGGAAGGACAACTTCTGCCCAATCAAAACATGTATTTCTGACTTCCAACATGTGGGCGGAGTCAAAGCACCTATCCTGGTGATTCTTTTTCACAAAATTGTTTGGCGACAGCTGAGCTGAGAAGCCAGACCATAAAATGCTTTTCTGAAGCCAGACAAGCCCCCTCTAAACCACCCGCTGACAAATCAATACAATAAATAAAAATGTGAAGTCCAGTTATGAAGTCTGTAGGTTAGATTAGGAGCGTGGTACAACATAGAGGCTGGGCGTATTATTTAACACGTTCCCTGTGTTAAAAGGCAGGGATATAGGTAAATCCTCCTCATCCCACCATGTTTCACTGCGGTGTGCGGGATTCCAAGAATAGCTGGGTAGTCTGCTGCCAGCTACACATACTGCATTATGCACGATGAACTCAGCAGGCTGGCTAGCCCTGCAGTGCTACGAGTCTCCTCTCAGTTACTTCAAAGCACTAAAAGAAGTGACAATATAGTTACTCGAGCAGATACAAGCGGAGTTTGACTGGATGGGTGCTGCGATACGTGTTTTTATGACATGCTACTTCAGCAATGCGTACTGGTAAGCAGGGTACAGTTACACTTAAGAGAAAGGAACCAAGTTCTGCAATGACACTTTTTCACTTTTTTTCTCTCCAGGGTTAACATTTATTTCTGTAAAGAAGCCCCTTCCCCTACATCGCAATAAAAGTTGTTGGTGTTTCAAACCCCACCCACCATGCAATGGAATTTACTCTAGCTGTTTGCTGGAGCAAATTTGTGATAATTTCTGGGATGGGAAAGTTTTGTAGCGGAGTCTATCAGTCAGTGCTTAATTTGAGCTAGTGGTTTCCAGGGCCCAGCACTTAACCATCAATGCTGGTGCATTTGGGCACCAGTTAAGGACACATTCATTTATGTTAGGCACAGTAGAGTAAGATTTGCCCAGAATCACAAGATGTTGAACCGATGCCGAGACTCGAACCTGGTTCCCCAGCTCCGAAGTCAGCAGTTCTGGCCATTACGCGACTCTCCCTCCCCACTTTCATGGCTAGTAGTTGTTCCTGTTTCAGGCGGCGCGAACAGGAGAAATGGGCTCCTGCCGAGAGCCACAGCACTTACATTTTTACAAATTAATCAATGCGTTGAAGGCCCACAACTTTGTGGGCATTTATGTTTTTTCATTTATCGAAACAACTGCTTTTTGACCTTACCTGAAATCTACAGTCTTCGTCATAGCAAAAATTTAAAACCATCACTGCACAAATGGAGGGAAAGGGGGAAACGATACATAGTGAAAATAACACAATTTTACACCAAATCACATTTAAAAAAAAATCTGATTGAGAAACATTTTGCATTCGTTTTAAGAATGCAAACAGAGTCCAGGAAATGAATATATATTAAACTATGGATTCCATAGTTTTGCTTTGTCTGAGCCTTGTAAATAATTGGTGTTACCATGGCAATATTAGGAGCTGCTTTCGAGGGATGAAATGTTAGAGCTTTATTGTATATATTGAATTTGTCCTATTTTATTTAGATGCTTGATGGGGGGGGTTGTAGTTTTCAAAATAGACATGTTTGCGTGACAGGTTGATAAGGACAAATTTTTGTTCTAGCTAATAATGGAGGGGAAAAATATATATATGATTTTTTTTTACATGTGAAAAATAAGGTAAGGGTTAGTATTAGTTGTGCGATGTCCTCTTTGCAAGCTTCGTGATTTTATAAAAAACTAGGCAAGCTCTGGAAACTGCGTGAAAGTTGAAAAGTTCAAGATGTGAAAAAAACCACCTAATTAAGTTTAGCAAGAATAAAGACTCAGTTTGAATAGGGGAATCCTCAAACAAAAAGGTTTGGAGCAAAGCTTTCATTAACAAGTTTTCAGAAGGATTTTTACCTGCCAAATTTTTGCAAAGTTCATAAAATTGAGCGGCCGTCAAAAAGTAAATTTTGACTGGCATCCAAAGTGAATTTGATTGAAGTTCAGGAGTTCAGTTTTGCACAGTTCAGGTGTAACTCATGGCCATTTGTAGCATCACCATTCAGGGCTAGGGTTAAGGTGAAGCTTATTGTTACGGAGGCAACTAGACATAGTGGTCATTCATTACGTGTTATAATTGTTTCTTCAATTTTGTCAATGCCGTGTAAAACACGATCTCCTGTACAGTAAAGTTTTTAATGACGGTTGATATGGCAGTGTATGACCTCTTATCATCTTTCAAGGATGCCTTGAACAGAACAGGAATGCGCCAGGACTCTTGCCGGTGTAACATGGATCCGCAGGATTCCATAACTGAAGAATACGCTGGAGGACACACTTTGTGCTTCACCCACCCACATAGCCGGCACCAGTTACAATAGGATAATGAATCAACAGACACTGCTCCTTGTCAAGAGTGGGAATAAAAACAAAGAGAAAGCCACCCAAACTGCAACTGTGTGGTGTTGGAGAGTCTTCGGCTTAGCTTTACGAGTCTCTCATGAGACGGGTGGTCATTTTGGTACAGAAATCCCCCAACACCTGGGGGGACTAGGCAACTGCTGTTGAGGAGGAAACAGTGGGTTGTAGGAACCTCAAGTACAGCCCCTAAAAGTTATAAACATGTCCTCCTCAGAGGATTCAGAATAAGCTGCTATCACACAAATCTGTTTGTCTTTTCTTGAGCCTTTGCCAGTCCACTTTGTGTTTTTTTGCTGAGCAGAAGGCTAAAACCTAAACGGATAATACAGTTACATGCGAAGATCATAAACACAGCGAATATTAGTCATGTTGGCCTGTGGTTATCAGTTCTCCAAAATAATGAGAGGAGAGAACTTGTGGAAGTGCCCCATGGAGTATGCTGTATCGTGGCCGTTACAATCAAAATTTAAGTATGACGAAATGATGGTACACTTAAACTATATCTGCAAACAAAAGATCATGAAGAAATTTGTTAAAATTAATCAACCATCCTTAATGTGGGAGACAATGGAACAAGAATGGTAAACCTTGTCTCAGAATCGCATCTTGGAAGACAAACTACAAATGCTAAGCATAGCGTTGGGTAGCAAATAAAAACGAGTTGGACCAGCATGCTTTGATTCACAAGCGGCAGTAAAAATGGAAAAAGATCTCAGAAGAAAGCAATTTCCACTCACTACAACTGGACTTCTGTGGGGAGCATATTTTTAACTTGCACGTGGAAGTGATAAGCAACTAAGACAACAAGCATTGGCATAGCCAATCGGGTTGACATTTGTATGGCATGCTAATGACTTTACCAATGCGTGTTTGTATTCTAGGGAGCAAGAGACAAAAGCAACTTAAAATGGATGCTACTGAAGATAAAGCAGCTGCTTCGTCTGTAGCAGCCATTTTTCAAATTGTTTTGTCAGTGGTCGTTTCCCAGTAGTACCTGGGCTGTCATAAACTGTAAATTAGTCTCTTGAGCATTTCAAAGGAGGAGGAGGAAGAACACACCTAAACAGCCAATAGAAAACCCACAGAATAAAAATACTCTTCTGGACTGCTTCAAGATATGACTGACAATCTGCAAGCAAATAGCTGAAGGTTCCTAGGCAAATAAAGGCAATGGCTGAAAGAGGCAAACCCGAAGCTCTATATGCAAACCATAGAATACAGTATGTTCAATTAGTATAGTGAAATATGAAAGTGATTTAAGTGGTGGATCAGTCAGTCAATTATTTGGATTCAGAAGGATAGCGGAAGGATAGAAAAGGGAAAAAAGTTTGTATTTATGTGGAGCTTGTTACCCCGGATGGGATGCTGAAGACTTTTTTTTTGGCGAGTAGCACGCAACCTCGGAAACCCATACAGGATTAGTGGTGAATTAGTATAGTGAAATATGAAAGTAATTTGAGTGGTGGATATTAGTCAGTTATTTGCAGTGAGAAGGATAGCGGAGGGATAGAAGAGGGAAAAAGGTTTGCAATTATATAGTCCTTGCTACCTCTGATGAGGTGTTGAAGCACTTTGTTGGCGAGTAGCATGCTACTCTGGAACCCATAAAGGATTAGTGGTCAATTAGTATAGTGAAATATGAAAAGGAAACATGTTATTTTGATTGAAAAGGATAGTGGAGGGATAGAAGAGGGAAGGATTGAGACTTTTTTTGGGAGGTCATAGCAGTAGGAAGAGGCTTTGGGGTGAGTTAAAAGGGGATGTGGAGGGGAAGAGTCAGAGGGAAGAGTTTAGAAAGGCCTGTTTTGGGGGATCGGTATAGTAAAAGAGGTGTCAGATGATGCAAGGAGGGGTAGAGTGTGGGAGTCTAGAAAGAGTTATTTTGGGGATCATAGTAGTGGTATGGGATTTGGGATAAATGGGAGATTGGATGTAGAGGATATATTGAGAGAGGTATAGGGTGAGAAATAGGGTAGTGCATTGGAAAGAGTAGTAGAAAGAAGTTTGAGATACGTCAGAAAGTTGGGGTAGAAGATATATTGAGAGAAGTATAGGCTGAGAAATAGGATAGTGCATTGGATATGCTGAATTGGAATAAAGTGATAAATATATAGATCCATAAGTACATGGAAAGTATATAGATGCACATAGGAGCTAGATATATGTAGATTTAAGATACTGATAGAGGTATAGGATGAGAAATAGGGTAGTGCATTGGATATGCTTTTTAGGAGAAAAGTAATAAATATATACATCCAAGTACATGGAAGGTATATAGATGCATAAAGGAAGTAAAAAGATTCATTAGATAAACTCTGGTTCTCAAGTGTTATTGTACTTTAAAAATGTTATGTCTTTATAAGTCTAGTTGTGATATCAGTACACATCTGGGATAAGACAATAGCATCAATACCATACTGTAATGTTTCAAAGGCAGTACCCAATCTCAAATATTATAAAGATGGAAGCAAAACTATTTCTACTTCTCTCCCAGTACCGCAGGCCCCTTCCTGAGGAGCCAAAGAATGAGTAATTCTACATATACTATGTTAACATGAGCGTACTTCTTTACTTAAAATCCTACTGACCTGAATATTCAACTTTATCGCTTAAAAAGTGAGGCTGCCAGTGAGAAGTAAGAAGCAAACAATGTACTGCCTGGATTTAACTATATTCAGAACTGGACTTTTAAATTAATTTGAGTTCTTTAAAAAAAATGAGAATAACAGGCATAAACTAGATATGTGTCAGCAATCAGGCCCCTCTTACACTCTGCCATTACCACTAGCTGTTGCCGGCAGTTAATGAAAGGGCAAAACGCTGAGCAGGTAAACACGTTTCAATTATGCAAAATGGCTACAAACTACATTTTGTGTCCATTGTAAAACTTGCACTCATTTAAAAAATAAGCCATAAAACAGTCTGAAGTCTGATTAATCCACACATTCACTTCCAGGTCCCAGAAGCACCCCATCACCTGCAGAGTTCCCCTGGGTTCTATCCTATCTCCTGTTATCATCAAACTCCACATTGACCCATTTGTGTTCACCGACAATAGCGTCAACTTTCTGCGATATGCTCTAGCCACACAACTTTTCAAGAAATTCTTTTTGTTCTCAACATGCAGTACGCGAAGCACTCCTTGTACCCCATCTGACTTGCATGTCAAGTACTGACCTAAACTGAAACACCAACAGGGTAAATTCCTCTTATTCGCCAGCAACAATAAGCCGTTAATAGTCCAAAGCTGCCTCGACAACACAACCCTAGATGATTCAAATCTAACTATCAAACAACAGCAAGTCACTTGGTTTCACCTACAACACCAACCCGAACTTCAAGGAACACATCAGCAAGATGACCAAGACAGCCTGGTACCAACTCTCTTCAGACTTCTACTCAAGCCCTCATACCTGATCCATGGAGGGAGACACAGTCAACATTGACCGCCTTGCAGCCTGTCAAAAAGGGCATGAGGAAATTCGACCACAACACCCCATCATAACTGACCCCCTACCAATCCACACCATGTTAAAAAAACAGCAGTAACATCTATAAATCAATTTCGCCAGCTGTCGATGATCCCATAGCCAGGACATGAATAGACTGGAGATGAAGAAACTTAAAAAATAAAAGAAACAGTGATGAGGCATTCTCAATATACACACTCAGGATCTGGAAAACCAACTCCATAACATCAATCAGGACCAACATCTTGGCGCCTTACCTTGTCCTGTCCTTTCCTCTGTTTGACCACTGATTATATTCTTTGCCGCTGACCTCATACATACCTCCTTTGCGCCTTGCTAGGTTTGTGCTAAAGTAATGCCCACGTAGGTACATACATTTAACCCTGTTGCCATCAAATAGCCTGTGAATAGGCTCTCCATGACACGCTTAATACTTATAAAATATTATTTACCAACAATTTTGCAATGCTGGCCATAAGAAAAAGTGGCTCTAAGCACCATTTGCGTCTAAGAATCTGATATCAAGAACCTTACAGGGTATTCTCAATGCCGCTGGCCTTTAACTATATATACTGAAATGTAAAATGTTGGCACTTGAATTCTCCTTTAGGAAAAGTAATAAAAGCAATTTTTGTTACAAACAAATAATGCTTTTGGATATGTTCAATATTCATGAGCTTTTTCACAATGTTGTGATGCTGTTTGCTATAAAGTACCATTTTATGGCGCCTAGGGAACCTGTCTTTAGGGACAAAATCTAAAACTTGAAGCACCATGGCCTCGAGTAATAATAGCTCTACAGCAGGAGTTGCAGTGGTTATTATTGTAATATTTCACCACGAGAGAGAGAGCAGTCACAATATTAAATAATACCTGGTTTAATTACTGTATTGTGGGTATATTAAAGCTAAAGTGAAAGAACATGTCGATTCACCCATGGAAAACACACTTGCCAAGTAGCCCAGGTAAGTAAAAAGAGCATGACAGGGAGTGCAGGGTTCTATTAAGTTCCTGAAACTAAGCATTTTTTCTACATGATGGAAAAGCATGAGTTTTGTGTGGGGGTCTATCAATGGAATTCGAAAAAAACACTGGGATCCTATTTTAAAACCCTGCTCTAAAACACCCACTATGTTGTTTCTTGAGTCACGTGCTAACTTGTTTACATTTTTAAGAAAACTCCAAGTACTTAGGTGAGTGGGAATAGAGGAAGGGTCAGCCCGGCCCGTGCAGGTAAGAGCGGTTGGGCCGGGTTAGGGGGAGGATTCGACAGACAACCAGGAGGGGAAATTAAAGAAATAATTAATTTTCCCTCGCCGTTGTCTGTCAAAATTCCCCCCCCCACTCCACCCCCCCCCCAACTGGTCCCATCGCTCTTACCTGCACAGGAAATGCAGCCGGGAAGGGTACTGATTGGTCATCTCATACTTAAGGATACATATGCACAGCTTCATCCTGAGAGGCACCTCAACCACCTTGAAGACATTGGCATCATTCATATACATCTAACAGACCCAGGTAGATGTACGCTTGCTTTTCATGGTCAGGGACCTAGGCCTCCTCTTTGGTGTATCACTGTCACTCAAACCCCAAGCAGCCTTAAAGGGGAAAACATTTTTTAGCTTATAGAACTAAAAAAGATATATCTATGCAGGCATCAGAGAACACAAATGTATGATTTCTGTAGTGACATGAAGGTTGGATTATCCCAAATTCACCTAGAGATCACATGACATGAGGCTAGAGAGGATACAGGATGCTGCAGTGCTGAAACATTTGCGTTGGCACTCAGTGGATCACCGTACTAGATCTAAGGAAGTTTGCTTTGACCAGCGGAACTCTGCAAAAGGACATTCTTGTAAAAAATGGATGACATGTTATAAGTGCAAGCAGACTCTGCATTCAAAGAAGTCCTTTAGGTGGGACCTGGCTTGCCACGGCTAAGACCTAGAAAAGCAAAGAAGAGGCACTGAGGTAGGATCATATGGGAACCTCTATTTCCGACCTTCCCAGGCTGAAGCGAAAAATGTCATGTGCCTGTCACAAGGCAGACCGGTAAAGCAATATCACTAGAAACTCCAATTCGAACCAACATGGTGAATACTGTTGTTTACCATTGGGGCCCAAGGACCTAAGATACTATTTCATTGCAATCAAGGCCGGCTTTAGTGCTGGTGGCGCCTGATGCAACAATCTTTTTTTGCTGTCCCACCATATGACCTCCCCTCGGATTCCCTTATTACTACCTGGACAAAAATGCCAGTCATCATTCTATAGCCTTTCTCTCACATACATTTAATTAGTTATAAAGGGCTGGTAAAGGCTGGTTTTACTATTACACTCAGCTATCCAAATAAAGTACAGATCTGTTATTTGCAGCAGGAATATTAACCCTCTGTGCTACTTTATGGCAGCCAATACTTCCACTAGACAAAACTCCATTCTTTCTCTCTAGCAGGAATATTAGTCACAAGAGGTATGACATTTCTATTGCTGCCTGAAAGTTGGACACAGAAGGAACTCTGCAGCAGGTTCTTTTAAATCCCACATTATGGCAATACCCCCCCCCCCCCCCCCCGACTTCAGTGCCCCCCTCCAGGTCAGCGCCCAGTGCAGCCTTTTATACGCCTGGCTCTCCAAGCAAGCTATTAGGATTCAACTAACTATTACATTTGCATTTTTAAATGTTTTATTTCTATGACCAATGAAAATGCTGCTTTATAAAACATTGAATGAATATAGTTTTTCCTGCTGATTTTGGTTATTTTTTTTAACCCCTTAAGACTATTTAGCAATTTGTCAAGCAAAGTTTTCAATTTCAAGCGCATTACGGCTCGGCCATAGTTAAAAGGCCACGACTCTTGCAGAAGTTTTTCAATATGCATCTTAGGCCACACCCGTTTTAGTGCCCATAGCGCCTACGCGTCTTTCTCGTCCCACTTAAAGCACTGGCTTAAAGACAAGATAGAGAGGCCTGGCTGTCATTCGGTCAGAATGGAAAGAAAATGCTTCTCGGCGCAAGAATGAATGAATGAATGAGACTTTGAGCCCAACAAATGCCAAAAGGCCTCAAGGCGCTGGTAAAAAGATTGTGGTATGACATACCATCCATCAAGTGTGCAATAAATCGGTATTAATTAGCAAATCTCAGCATAGAGTCCTATGGGGCGCAGCATTACTTTCACACATATCTATGCTGAATATGTAATTCTGTGCTTTGCTAGTTACTTAATGTAGAATTGAAAAGGCAAACTAAACTTAATGATAGTAACATTTCTGTTCAACTTGAAGGCTAATTGGGAAGGGCCTAAACTAACGCGGGGCCAGATAAACCAGCAGTTTTCTCTTTTAAGAGATATGCATATATGTCATGTAAACGCAATAAGTTTAACAGAAAAAGTAGAGCTTCAAAAAGAACGCAAGTGCATGCACCTCGGGGTGCCTGTGATTTATGAGGATAAAAGCAACAGCCACTGGCAAAAACAAACCAAAGAAATAAGAATCATATATTAGTTTATGGCATGTCTTCGGGTGTCTAACAGAAATGCTGCTTTCCAATGCGCTGAACAGGACAGAAACTGCTGTGCACGGTAACATGAAATGTCAGCACCAAAAGACTAATGCGAAAGCCTGACAGAAGCAATAAATACTTTTGCGGCAAAAAAACAAATTTTGAGAAACCTCTACCGCCTGTGAAAAGTTTGCTCAGTGACAGTTTGCTATATAAATATATTTTCGCTCACTCAACCGGGACCCTTTCACCCTTCTGCAATACTTGGGAAGTTAGACATTCAACCATTGGAGCCATGAGTTCGGTGTTGGTAACAAAGACCATTTCACTATATCTGCCCCTCAGTTCCCTTCTCACAGGTTAGAATTATTCAAGATAAATGGCATCCGTGCAAAAACCCTGTAAGTTGTATTTCTTTCATTCGTGTATTTCAATTACGTTGATTTCAGCTGTTGTCCTGGAGCTACACATAGCTGCAGGGTTTTGTCGACATTTCCAATCAATAATCCTGTGAGCAGCCAGGGGGCATTGTTATGGTTGGTAATGAAATAATAGAATTAACTGGGACGTATTCCAAAACAAGCACTAGACATAAACAAATACTGTAAATCTAACAACGCTGCAGTAAAAAAATGCTGCATTTTGATTGGTCGCTGCAATAACAAAATGCTGCATTTTGATTGGAGTCTAGCTGGTCAATATCTACAAGGGAGGATCATAAACCACAACTTTGACAAGACTCGTCACGGAAAAAACCACCTATCATTATAAATTGTTTACATAAGATTTACTAAAGGTTTCCATTTTTGCCGATCTCGTTTTTATTGGCCTTTAGGCTCTGTGAACATTACCATTACTAATCAGTGCTAAATTACATGTGCTCGCTCCCTAAACCATGGTACCATTGGCGTAGATCGAATTGGCACATTTCATTTACTTATATGTCCCTTGTAAAGTGGTACTACCTGTCCCCGAGGCATGTAAATTAATTGCTACTAGTGGGCCTGCAGCGTTAATTGGGTCACCCACTTAGGTAGCCTGTCAAACATGTCTCAGGCCTGTCATTGCAGCCTGTGTGGGCACTTTTAAACTGTCATTTCGACCTGTGAAAATAAACCCTCTGTCAGGCCTAAACCTTCCTTTTTATTAATACTATAAGTCACCCCTGGGGTAGGAATTACCCAGCCCAAAGGGCAGGGTGGAGTGTATTTAAAGAGTCGGGCATGTACTTTTAAGTTTTACATGCCCTGGTAGTGAAAAACCCTTAAATTCGTTTTTAACTACTGCAATGGCTTACCTCTGCCAAAGGATAACATTGGGTTAAAATAGTACATGTAATATGGGATAACTTTCAATTTGGAGCGGGTAGGAATTTTGGGTTTGAGATCTAAAGCCTTCTTATTTAAAGCCCTCTTGAATGGTAAAGGTGGATGTTGAGGCAGAATTCTGAAAATGCCACTTTTAGAAAGTTGGAATTTTCTTGTCCTAAAGATTTGGTGCCTGTAGCCTGCATCGTGGGTCAGATCACTAGGTGCAGTTGGCCTTTGTGTATTGCTCCCAGCCAGTAAGGCAAAGAGGGAATAGGTGTTGGCAGGATGGGCCATCTCTGACTTGATAGGGTGGGGGGGAGCTGTCACCTACCAAACTTACACATTAACAAGGCTCTGCCTCAGCGCACTCCAAAGTGTTTTACACTAGTCTTTTGTGCCGCCAGACAAGCTGTGGTCAGGGCACAGTGGCAGGAAATTTCAAACGCCTCCTCCAGAACCTTCTCCTACTTCAAAGCTAGCACCAAGTATAAATATTGGACCCTCAGACCCCACTCTTCAATACACATCTGGACCTGTGGAAGACTCAGATGGATTGGTGTGCTGTTCTGCTGCAAGGTCTACTACTCTGCTACCTGAGAGAAAAGGATTGGGTCTGCATTTTGAAACCAGTACCACCAGAGTGACTCCAAGGTCTAGTTGGCTGGCCTCCTGATCGGAGCCTAAGGGACAGAAAAGGCTCAAACCACCTGGAATCCAGCACCTGTACGCTGTCTGCTATGAGTCTTCCCCCCAACAGGTGCCACCCCAGTCCTGGACCCTTAAAAGTGGGTCTGAAGATGCTCTACCAGCCCAGCTGTGGTCTTTTGGGTAGAACCAACTCAGTGTGACGGATCTCCTCACAGCGCCGCATCAGAATCATTGCTGCCAGATACATCCTCCATTAAGGACATCGCATCACAGCCCCTCAGAACCGCTGCTATGCAACGGATTAGCGACACAGGAATTTGCATCGCAAGCCTTCGTCACGGCATCCTCGACCACCATGCAGGCCCTCACATTGCAAGGACCATCTTCGGCTCAATCAGAACCACCACTGCGCAACACATCTCTGATGCAGAAGCTCGCATTACTGCCCACAGCCCTTCGGAACAGTCACTGCATGATGCATCCTCTATGTGGGATCTTGCAACGCTCAGCAACCAATTTTGAAGGTACCTTGTTCCGTGGGCTTAACTTGTTCCTTGTATCCTCAACTTTGCCCCAGTCTGGCCTGACTCGATAACCACAACCGGCGCTTTGTGCTTCTAAACACTATTTCTACTTAAATCTTTAAAATTGCATATATCTGATTCTACTGATTGGATTTTTGGTCTCAAATCATTTATTAATTATACTCTATTGTTCTAAATCGGTATGGGATTTTTCTAGTGTTGTGCTTTCACTTGATTACTGTTTGAAGTTCTGCATAAATGCTTTACACCTTGTTTCCAAGTTAAGCCCGACTGCTTTTGTGCCCACCTACCAGAGGGTTAAGCACTGGTTATTTTGCGGCTGCTTGTGGCTTCACCCTGATTGGACTTGTGGTTGCTGCTTGAGTAGGGTTTCAACTGTGTCAAACCAGTAACCCAATTTCTTACAGTGGCATGCTCAATTTTTGCATAAAATGCATCCTCATGCAACAGAAATTGATGTGAGGAATCATTTCATTCTAAAAAATATTGCGCAAAATGCTGAAACCAGCATTTTGAGTGATAGCACTGATTTCTGGGTGTTTTCAATAAATTCTACAAAAGAACTTAGGCAAATTTCATCCAGGCCTATCATAGGTGTAGATATGGAACTGCACCAATAGCTCGTATAAACTGAAAATATTAGTAAGACACGTAATTAGCTCTCATGTCTCACAAATTGTTCAAGTGTTCTGAAATTTCCTTCCAGTCATGTAAAATTTCAATTAACACTTTTAATGTTTGTTGAACCAATGTATATTATAAACCAATGCATATCATCAAGCGGTTACTTCAATAATATGACTGAGTCTTCCTGCCGGGAGGTCAGTGGAAATAGAGTCCAATCTGTGAAGAAAGTTCCCCGTTTCCATATTCGTTTCCATATTAGTTTGCGGTCTCCAGAGTTGAGGATGTTCGTTGTAAGCGATAAATACAATTTCCAAAATGGGATCTGTTCACTGGAGGGAGGCTCATATGAGTTTAAGCTTGGTCTGCTATGTCACGAGACAGTGACAGTTGTGCCTTACCCAAGAAAATGAATTCAAGGGTTGTCCACCCAATGCATAACATTCCTTGGCCCAAACAATTCAAAAGCATATCCGGATCTTCTCAGATTGCAAGGTGACTTCTGAAGCAACACACCATCTGTTTTGGACTCTCCTTCGATCCAACCGCTGTAGTCTTCCAGGATGGCACGCTGTGGTTAGCCAGCGGAACGCAATATGGAGAGATTCTACATGGCGGAAGGGTGGCTTGGCCCTCCTGTTCCAAAACCAAACAGAAAAGCCGCCAAATGAAAATCGCAAAAATAGAAGGAAACCATTATCCGTTGTGTCAATTTCCTCCAGAGAATTTTAGTGCAGTCTATTAAAACCCAGAGACTTGGATTGCCTTGCTGTCCAAGCCCCCGTGCTCCCCAATGTGCCCTTAGGGCTATTAAGCTTTTTAGAGACCTTTCAGACTAAATCTAATGGCACAGGTGATGAAAACAGTCCTCTAAATTACCAGTTAAACAGAAGCTGGAGCATGACTTTCCCCAGAGGAGAGTGCGTAGGAGGTTAGCTGTCCTAACCACGGCCCTACCTAGCAGTGCACTTGATATCTATCCCTCCACACTGACCTGTAATGCTTGCGGTTATTGTACTTGGCAGGGCGCGGGTTTGATGCGTTTTAATTTAAATTTAAATTGATTATGCAGCTTTCGCCGTCACTTCTCAATGTGTGTGCTATTTTAAGAAGCCTGGATGTGCGGTAAATTAATATACCACAGCTGACTGTCAATAAAAACTTGCTGTGAAAAATAGCGCGCCAAGAACCCAGAAAGCAGCAATTTCAATTATCGGTATGTGGGCTCCGGTGCAAGTCATAATAATAATTGTCGTGTCTTACTTGCCTTCTTTTACATACATCAATTAAAAATGCATAATTCGTTAATGTGCGTGGCAATGATTACCAGCAAGGTTGTTGCATTGCCTGCAGTCTCTTCAGCCTGACCTCGTTTTCTGTTTCAGTGGGATGGAACACGACTGAAATGGAACAATTTTATTTTCTCTCCGCGCTGCAGCCTAAAGCTACTTGTCGCTTTGTTTAAGGTCAAGAAAGGATGTCTGCCAGTTCCTCTGGTAGGAACAAAAAATATGCAGGTTTGTGTGTCATTTATCTTTTTCAGCTTTGCAACAGGAAACCTCATCCAATTAGCAACGCCCAGAACGCACAGCAAAGGAAAATATGTTTAAAGGCAGACAGAAGTAAACACAGTTTTTTCGCGTTAACAGAAGATACTGAACAAATAATATGGACCAATTTTGGTAAATGATCCGCAGGGACATCTTAGGGTTTTGGGGGCCCTGGGCCAAACGTATTTGGGGGGCCCCTGTTCGAAAAAGCACACTCAAACAAATTCTAAATGTGTTTCCACCTACTATTCAGGAATAGTGACGTGTTTTCAATATTGGACCACAGCAGCACTTCACAAATATTACTGCAAATCTCTGTGAAACCCTCCCAGTTCTGATATGCAACATCCTGTTTTGATCTAAAATAAACTTTTATATGGACTATGCATGAAACATAAGCACAGTCTCTGCAAAATGTCTGTAAGAGACTCTCACACATCCCCCACATTAAAAATAAATTAAAGGAAAACAGTATTTAAAACAATCTGAGAATTATTCAAGGTCATCAGGGAAGGACTGAGTAGAACAGAGCTGGCTCTACCAGGGGCCCCTGAAAGGCTGGATCCCTGGGTCAGAGCCCACTTTGCCCATGCCTTAAAACATCTCTGATTACCCGAGAACTATGCCTGTGCAGATATATCCCTCGTGACAGGGCAAGTGTGTCGAATGCCCCAATCAATCGGAACCACTTCCAATTAGTATGCGTGTGATATATATATATATATATCCGACAAGAAAGCCGAATAAACAGCAGGCACTCCATGATAAGATCATTTATTCCATATGGACGGACTGACGCGTTTCGGTCAGAGCCTTTTTCAAAGTGCATATAAATATATATATACACTATCTTTTTGTTTCCTTGTGTCATTACAGACAGGGACGAACATATGCAATTTTGTCTAGCCTCTGGCCAAAAGGAACAGGATACAATCCATCTGAAGGAGAACAAAAGTAACATCAGATGAATTTTGTCTTTTTTGGCCTTCATCAGTGAAATGCACTTAGCATCCCTAAGCAGAGTGAGTTTTACACATGCATCTCGGCATACTCATTACACTTAGGCCAACTTTCTAAGTCAATACCACATGAATGGAAGGAAGGCTCGAATCAATCTGAGCCCCCGGCAATTACTCTAGGCATTTTCCATTCCAATATTTTGCAGCTCGTTGATGCCAAAGAGATTATGTCTTTTTATTCTTTTTTATTCTGTTTTACAGCTTTTATGTAAATTGTTGATTTTTTCAATTATTGTTATCCTCCTTTTTAAACCTTTCATGATTTGTTTTTTTCTTTTGGTCAGGGATGTTTTTGTTCATTTGGATATTCAGAAACAGGAATGTCTGTCATATGAAGGCCTTCGACAACCTTGGATTCAGCGTGGCTGGGCCCTTTCTCTGGCTCCTGGATGGACTCCTTGGACTGGTAAGGGATGACAATGTGTGACTCACTTGGCAAGAGGGAACTCGACCACCACACTGCACATGCTGTCCGTATTCTGAGTGAGGGTAGTACACACTGCTGCTACCTTTGCTGATTCAGGGACACTGGCAATGCAGCTGTCTGCACTGTGCTGGGGTGGGGGCCTGGGTTGCAAAAAATGCAAGTATCTAACTAGCATTCTGATGCCAGTATGGGACCCAATAACGGGACTGCTGGAAAACAGTGCTCTAAAATGGGCAGGTACTGCGTACCTCCACTTCTTTAAATTGAAAGAGTGCATACCTGCACCACTAGGCACTGCTGCAACACTTTTAATGGGAGAGTACCAGCACTTCTCAGGAGCAAACAGGTACTCTAAACAGCGAGCACCTGCACTTCTATATTTCCATTTAAAGCACTGAATGGAAACTTACTTTGCCGATGCGAATTCTTGAAATGTGTGTGCATGAGACATTTTTGTGTGCATGGAGGACATGCACTGTTGATGTTGCCTGTGCTGTTCCTGTTCTGTATTTGCAATGTAAATATGGACATAGGGTGCTGGCTGAAATGTGCACTTCCTCCATCACATAGAACAGGTACCAAGTGTGCAGCAGCAACTCCAGATCAGCCCAGACGTGGGTCCCGTGGTCACTACACCACTGGATTGAAGCTAGCCTGGCTGATGAAGGGTGATGCCATGAAACCGGTCCCAGGAGGCTTGTTTCCGCTGGACTGTTCCCGCAAGGAACAGGGTCAAGACTGATTTGGATATGGCTGGGTCCAAACTGGGCTGATGACACACATTTATTCTTTTTGAGAGGTATTGTAAGCGAGTTACCAGGTACCAACTAATTTAAGTTTCATAATGTACAATAGTTCATTTCTCAGCGCTGAACTTGCATTTATTTTTCATTTAAGCTGTATGTCATTTTATATGTAGTTACTTGAAAGTCAAAAACCCAAAAAAGTTAGAATATTTTGTTTTTTAGCCACCCCTTTCACCCCACCCACATTCAACACAGCCATATTGCACGCAACTTCACAGTTCCAATACTTGTTTAATGCTCTTTGAGTGACAGCTGCTTGTTACATCTTCCAACTAAACCTTAATAGTATAAACATACAACATAACAAAGAAAAAAAGTCTAGGCTGAGGGTACTGACGCGGACCGCAGGCCTCATTCGCAACCCAAATTCTCCATATTAAAGCCAGCATAAAACACAGGTAATTGGGTTCTGAGCTTTAAGAAACAGAGACTATATTTAATATAGTGACACTGCAAAGTTCACTAACTTTATGATTTAATTAGGAGGAGCACACAGGAACTAAACTCAGGCGAATCCATTTATTAAGTGCTTGACAAGGGCTTCTTTGGATTTGTTTTTTCATTTTGTGCAGTTTTCTCCAGGCCCATAACCTTGCATAATTTGACTGGTGACTGCAATAATACTTAGAGTGAACCCAGGTTGATCTGCTGTGGGTCTTCCTGCAGCTATATTTGGCTAGCAAGTAATTTATGGCTCTGGATGCATTAGGCCAATGATTCTGGACATCATTTTTCTTCCTTCTGAGGAGCTGCAGAGAATTAACTCAAGATGCACTTTATGCTTCCTATAGCAAATGAAATGAAAGTGATACCTTGGTTTATAATTACAGTCAACCCTATATTGCTCATACAGAATTCCCTGGGGCATATGGTCACATAGGGCTTCAGTTCAGTAAAATTACAGTGGTAACGGCCCCCCTGATAATACTGTCACTGGTAGCCATTACCATTGTAACCAGGAAGCGGGCTGGACTTTCATGGAATTAGTCGCGGAGACAGGCAACATTTTTCACTTCTTAATTTGCACAAAACAATAATAAATAAGTGCAGGGGCCCATAGTTTTCCAATGAGGCTGTCGCTACTATTGACAATAGCTGATGTTGCCAAATACCAAGGCTGCCAAAGATTCCACCTCAAGCCTCTTTCCTCCACTACCCTCTACTTGTTATCCCAGTCTAGTTTTTTTTATCCATAAATCTCCTTTTGTAGCGGTTTCCAATATTTATTTTCTCCTTATTTCTCTTTTCTAACTTTCTCTTCTATGTAAAAATCTGATGAGGATCACAAATCCCCAAAAAGAGTGCCGGTGTCCACCACCCACAAGCACCTGCACAAAGGAGGCACTGAGCCAGCACAGTAACCATTACCGGCAGCCGTCACTGCTCTACCCAGAAGGCAGTCCAGTGTTTCTTTCAATAATCATCGAAAACACAATTTCTGCTTGTCATTTACTTTCAGTTTTGTGTAAGACAAGGCGTTGTAGCTCTGCCATTTGCATCGGATCTTAGCCCAATGCCAATGAGGGGGTACATTTTCCCTGCAGCTCTTCACTATTACAGATGTGGGCGTAGAGATACACAGTTTGTCCAGTGGTACACTGACTGTAGTGATCTCTGCTCAATAATGCGCATGTTCCTCTGCACTGAAAGGCAGATTGGTGGCTTTAATGCGCCGGCACACACTTCTGTTCTGTGATATACCCAGCACTGGCAACAGTTCTCATCTTCACTGAAGGTGGTGCCCTGTCCCCGTCTGCATCACGTTCACCCAAATGAAGGGGCTCACAGTGACAGAAAGCCAATGGATCGAGCCATGGCTGCATAATATTATGAGTTAGTCTAATTATAGATTTAAGAATTTGGAGGTTTGTATTTTTAAACAAACAGCCCCACTCTAAAATTGAATTATGTATTTATAGTCATTTAGCGATGTAATACACGCAATCATAGTGATAATAAAAGAATACTTAAGTAGCATTAGAATGAGAACGTAAGAGTAAAGTTTGGGGTCTGTACCAGTTTTCAATAAAGGATAGAGGCTGTGCACTGGCTGCAACACAAACATCCTAAGAGTGTTGGCCAGCTTCCTTTCCCTTAGACCACACCATCATAGCCCTCAGTAGAAAATGTCTCATGCATGACCCTATCGAAAGCCCATATCCTTCATTCTGAGTCAAGCCACGAGTCTAACTCTACGTGGCTCATCATTGTCACTGTACTGCTATCCGTAGGTCCTTTTCTCAGGTTTAAAAACAGGTCTTTTTCGTAGTGAGCATTCCTTTTGCTAAGAAAACCTGCAAGCCCAGCAACCACCCCCTCTCTACTATAAATAAGTCAGTGAGAAGCACAGTTCCTACTCTTAGGCAAACCATAAAAAATCTCTCAACCCTGCTACCTCTAGTACTAGGGTCAATGCATCCGTCACTTAGGCAACCAAAAATAGCTGCCAACAAAATTCAAGATGCCCTATTCTCTCTGCTAAAAAGGCGCTCTAGAACTTAAGATTCCCTGCAATGTTTGAAACCAAGAAACAAAATGCCCCCCCTATATAATCTCACTGTTTGTGTAGTGGTGGATTCCTAGATTCTGGAATGATCTGAAGTAGCGACGATATCAATTTACCACCTTCAACAGGAGAGTTTGGTCCCTCCCAAGTTCAGTTGCAGGATGTCCTCAATTTCCCCTAATTGTTCAACATCCATATGGTGAACTACCATCCAGACATAACTGGTATGCCCACCAACATTATTAATATACAATCTTGCAACTATACGTTCTCCATTTCATATATCCAGTGCAGCTTGTCTTGCCAGGTCAATGCTGGACACTTAAGTCCACAAGACATATGGATCTGAAACATGCCCAAAAGCAATAGTCTTATAGCCTTCTTCATGAAGATGCATCCCTCGAGGCTAAAGACTCATACCTGCTCTTGCTGCTACTAACGGAATCCCATGTCTAGTATTTAACAAAAATTATATCACACTCCTTCTTAAAACCCGTCTCTTTCTAACACAGAAACGTATGCTTGGTGTACACTTCACTCAGCCTTTTCCACACGGACCACAAAATGCTGCAACATTGAATCATGATACGATGTACTCACCTCCATATCAAACACTGACAATTTGAGCTGTTGATGTTTTTTTCTGTAATTATCAATTTAATATGGTCTGCATTACACCTGTTCCCTAACATGTCCTATATATGGCAGCAGATAAAGTTGCCACAAATTTTTTCATGATCAATATTGAAAACTATTGAAGATCCTCCTGTGTCACTGTTTTCTGTGCTGCTGAATTAGTCTGTTGGGAGTGCTTAGCAACCTGCCAACTTCCCATTCTCACCTTGCACCCTACACTCTTCAATCATCTCCCCCAACCACCATTACCCTCAACACTCTGAAGTGACCATATGGCAGTGGGCACTTCTGTGAAAGTATATATATATATATATATATATATATCCAGGGTCCACCTTCAAGCACGGCACTGCACGGGTGGAGCGAGGTACTTTACCTCCGACAGGACGCTATGCTCTATGGCTGTCCCTGCCCTATTGCTTACCTGAACTTGGAGGTAGCAGCGGACCGAGGGGACCCAAGGAGGGGTTGGTGGACGTTGGCAGACCCCTGTGCACAGCCTCATCTCCCACCTGCACCATCCGGACTTTGCTCTAGCCAATTTTCCATCCTCCCCCCACACCGCAAGCCCAGAAGCACTGACTCCATGCATTCTGAGAGTGGGAGTCCGGCTCATGTCGCGGCGACCAACAGGGGAGCCCAACTTGCTTGGGGGAGGAGCCTCCGGACCTGTACTCAAAGGGGCGCAGCAGTGGGACTATTCAGTGAAGCTGGCCACGCAAGGCAGGGCGCTGAGGAAGGCTACTCGCCGAAATGCATACGCCTGATAACTGCGTTGCTTTGTTTGCCGAATAAAGCTGATTTCTCCTTGGAAACCCCTCTGGCCTCTGCCAGTTCTTTCGTGGAAGGGGAGTCTATATATATATATATATACATATACCTCGCCGACCGGACTTTGGTCTGACCCGGAAGTGGTGTTGTTTGGAGTTCTTTGCATATATATATATATATATATACACACATTTGAAGAGCCCATGTTCTCCCCCAGAGAATGGTATGGTCCTGAAGAAGCGCAGCTTGTGATAGACACAAGCCCCACTCAGCTCTTTGATAAGTGTATTGTTTGCTGTTTATCTTTCCAAACTGATGGAGTTTTCACAGTATTCTGAGAATGAAGGTCCAAGTTGTGTCTGCTTTCTGAAGATCAACTATCGCCAGCCCATGTTCACACTGCTTTGAGCATCATGGAACGACACTCATTGCCTGAACGGTTTCAGGAGCCTCTATAAGTAGCACAGAAGGTCTTTTCAAATGCTAAGCAAAGCCTCATTCTTCATGGTTTCATGTCATTAGACTTCTTCAACAGCCCGGCTCAAGCCTATCCATCCTCCTCATAGCGCTCAAAACGTTGATTAGGCTGCCCCGGAGTGTCCTCCTCTCCAATGTGAAGAGCAATTTCAAACTCTCTCCATCGCTTACAGACCGGAGCCTTGAAATAACTTCTCGTGTTCTTCCCTTTATCCCCTCAAGAGCAATTACACTCTCACAAAGGTACGTCAAACTAATGCAGCACGTGATGTCCGCACGAGCACCATGGCCTGCCGCTTCTGATCTACGGCGCTTTCTCTTTCTTCATTAATGTAATGCAGGAAGGTGCCATGCTAATGCTGCCATTTATTGAGTCGAGGGTCAAGCAGCCATTACTCACCAACTTTTATGGTCTTCGCAGAGGAGCCTTCTTCGCTTAGTGTACGCGCTCACTGTAACTTATTGCATGACCACTGGCAACCCACTTAACCTCATGTGCTTAACCTCTCCATTTCCTCTCTGCAACCTTTTGCCGCCCCCACCATACCTTCCAAACCTCCTCTAAGGAGGTGTGCAATGCCCACACCCATTCATGACTGCGAGTCCCATTCCTCTCTGCAGCAAGTTGCATCACCTGCATTTACCAGAAAGGTGCACAGAAGAGTTGGTTCTACAATTTAAGTGTTTGCGACAATATGTGGAATTGAGTAATCTGTGTGATTGCACCATATTGTCCCAGCCATTCAGCAACGAAGCGTGCTTAATCCCCAAGTCAATACGTCATCTCACGCTTGGAAGGAAAAGCGATTTGTCGGCCCTCAGCTCCCTGCTATTAAGTAAAGCTCCACTTTATTTTCATCATCAGAAGAATGCTCTCCTTGGAGCGCAAAGCCGTGATAACTCCCTGAGCCACACACCACAGAGTATTCTAATGAAATGCAAAACTCCAGCGACAGCTTTGAAGCCAAATTAACGTGAACTTAAAGAGGCGGCCACGCTGTTTATAGGGTACCATTCGGGGTACCCAAGCTGGCCTGCAAGGGGTCAGATTAACAAAACCGAACTTGTGGTTGCATAACATGCCTGCTGGTTTAAATCAAAGCATATATCTTGTGTAGGCTAATTCACAAAGCGCAATTGCACTTACTAAATAGTGCAGCGGGAGCATCTTACACATTGCTCAGGAGCCAATCACCATATCTGAGTGAAGGTGAACGGCAGGGTCAGATTGATGCCCATCTCTAATGATATACATATACCCAGGGCTACTAGAATTATGCAGCATGGGAGAGCCACATTATGTGGCAGTTGACTAAAATATACAGCAATAGCCAAATTATGCTGCATAATGCAGAACATTCTATGATAGTCTTAATAATTTTCTCATTTTAACACTAATTAACATTGTCTGGGCATACGTTGCACTTCATTAGTGCAGGTTTGACTCAAATATAGCAAAGTAACACAAAGTTGACCAGTCAACCTCTGCAAAAGGCATTTGACTGCACGGCAACATGTGTAGCTACATTTTAAAGTAACTTTTGAACAGTTTGAGCCAGAAATGTTTTTGTTAAAATCTGCAGACTGTGCAGCAGATTATGAATTATGTGACAAATGCAGCAAATCTGCCAAAATGCTACCAAGAGCCAATCTATAACAAAGCATCAGGTAAGCCTGATAAATTGTTATGCAGGTTTAACCGGGCCGTGCAGCCCTTCTGCACACTGAGTCATCACACACCAGGTTGTGTCCAATAAGGGAGCTATCATTGACCCTTTATGATGAATGAAGTGTGAGCTGCAGGTGTGTGAGAGGCCCATTGCGAATTGGGCCATAGTAAAGCTGTGTGCAACTGAGAACCAGATGTCAAAGTGGGTGCGATCTGAGGGGCTGGACGTGCTGATACTTTGTTAATTTGACAAAAAGTGCTCCCCAATTTTTTCTTAACCCCTTCAGCGCTGATGACAAAGCCAGCTCGTCATGGGCGTTACCTGCGCTACGCGGATGACGAGCTGGCTTTGTCACAAACCGCGCATTTTTCAAATTCCAGCGCACAGCAGGAGAACGCGGTAGCGCGGTAGAGGTTAAAAGACAGTCCCACAACGGTTAAATCCTAAAGTTAAGACACCTCAGCTGAAGTGGACAGGAGTTCGTCCCAGTTCTGTGAAGTCAAGGGAGGTACAGCCAACTATAGACAGAACAAGCCTTGCCGGGTGTCTGCCCCCTGCAAAAAATGTGAGCATGCACAATTGTTAACCTATGCAAGCATGTGCAATTGTTAATCTGCAAATGTAAAGGGGGCTTTGAAGTCGTTTTTTTTTTTACTTTAATTGACAGAGTTCTCTTGAAGCTTCCTGAGGACAAAGATGTATTCTTTGTGAGCAGTATTTTAAGGGTGTGACTAACTGACCCATGGGGTGTATGCCGTTAATAGTTATGAAAAAATATTTACACTAAGTACAGTCTTTTACTAAAATCTATATTTTGGAAGCACTTTTTTCAACCTTATACCTAAATCTTTATTGCACATTTTCTGGCAACATATCTTATACTTTGTTTATGGCAAGCTTTAAAAAAAAAAAAAGAGCATATTCACAGTGCTTTCAGTCATAGGCTGCGACCTCATAAAAAAAAAAAAGATGCCGCTATTCCTTACTGAATCAACCAGAATTCAATTCTGTAGCTCTGTGACATACACAAACTCGACCAGAGGTCACACTGACCAACAGAGACTTCATAACATAACATAGTGTGTCTCTTAACAGACTAGTTTAACTTGCATTTATTTTTCATTTAAGGTGTGTTATTGTATATGCAGTTACCTGAAGGTGAAAGACCAACAACTAAGCTAGAGTATTTAGGATTTTTTCACCATGCCTTTGATCCTGCACTCTGCTCCCTTACT
Organism: Lissotriton helveticus; assembly: GCF_964261635.1. Classification (NCBI taxonomy): domain Eukaryota; kingdom Metazoa; phylum Chordata; class Amphibia; order Caudata; family Salamandridae; genus Lissotriton; species Lissotriton helveticus. Next base: position 614,559,721 of record NC_136065.1, read on the forward strand.
TTTTAAATGGACTTCGAATGCTGATGAAAATAGAGAATTACTGAATGGCTTGACTTTAACAAAGTAAAGGTAAGCCTATAAATTGATCATTTAGCATTCATAGCAGTCATAACCAGTGGGCAATGGTCAGAGTGGCACAAAGCACAATTCGTGCCAGTTCCACTGGATGGCTATATTTTGTAGAGGGAGAACATTAATAAGCATTTTTGGCATTTACCTAGGGGATGAGGTCCCATTCTAACAAAAGAGCACTCTTCTTTATTTTGTCTGACAATAGTGTTACTGTTCTTGCCGCATGACCAAGCTTTGGTATTTCTTCCAACCATACCATCAAGATATTAGTTTTGCCTCCAATCAAGCACTTTCAATTAATATTCGTTCATTAGTAGGTGCACCCACTTCCCATGAGTTTTTGTTTTGTCTCCTTGCATGTCCTCATTTGAATGTCCATGACATTATACAAGGTGGAAAAAATTGGGAGGTTGCCGGAATCTTGACAGTCTACGATAATGACATTAGTTTGTGACCTCTGATCTCTTAAGTTCTCATATTCACAGCTGTTGGAACTGCATGTAGCAATAATACAGATGAACATGGCATTGAAGTGCTGCAGCAGTCTTGGAGCTCAAAGACACGGATTCAAGCCTGTGAGAAGGATAACATCTCAATGAATTTGAAGCAAACGGGTGTGAAAAGAGGAGGTGGGGCAGCTATATGCCTCCACAGACAAACAAAACAGATACTTTGCTATGGTAACTACATGGCCAAAGAATTAACATGCTAAACTGTTGATATTTGTGTAGCAGATAGTCTGCCATTATAATGGCCTTATTAGCATTGTCTGGCAATTTTGTAATTTCCATTGCAGGCTGGTGTCCGAATTTTTCGGAGATGTTATTAATCCCGGCCCCCTAATAAACCTCCGTAAAAAAAAATCTGCTTGCCAGACACTTTCATTTTTTATTTGAGTTTTTGGATCATTAGAGAAGTAATTTAATTTGGGTAGGCATTGCTGACCTGGGCCAAATTTTTCTGGACAATATTTTGAAAAAATGGCGGATGTGTTGCAGTGATAATGTAATATTTCAGGAATCATGAGACCTATAAGCTTCATTTTTGTGTCAAAACATAGGTTTTGGGGGTCAAGTAGTCTTATATAATAGAGACAGAAAATAACTCCTCAGAGCAACCCTTCAACTATTTTCCAAAAACGCAGATATAATAGAGGAAGAAGCGACAGATATAGAAATGAAACACATAATAATGGTTTGTAAAATAGTGGGTTTTAATCCTTTTATGTATATGGCAAACAATGTTTATTATCCGAATATGAAAACAAAATGTTTATCACTCGTTTTAGACCCATTTTCACAGTTCACATATTTGTTTCGGCAATCGTTCGTGGGACATTTGCAGAATGTTGAGAATTTAAGGAGCCTATCGATAGGGGCAACTTTTTGAAGCACAAGTTTTGCAAGTACACGTAAGGTCTATAGGTAGAGGCTTTAGAAATTTCATAGGTTTTGGCACTCCATCAATATCTTCCCAACCAAATTCACACGGATCTTTATCTACATATGCATGATCAAAACATTTGCACATCTTCTGATCAAGTAGAACGCTCTTTTAATTTTTCAACACAGAATATGACATAGGTGGAAGGTTGCTGAACTGATCTCTTAAACGCACTATACCAAAGATCGTCAAATCTTTAAAGTTACATCCTTGTTCTGTCTCTGCAAATCCTTTTGGAAGATTCCCAGCTTTGTTCCAATTTTGCTCAGTGTCATCACCCATAAGAATATATGTGCCTTGATCAGAACACTGAGCATCTCTGGGTCAAGTTTCATGTACTGGTTATTGTGCTGTCCACCTATCTCTGATTTGGTGGTGGTGTCATGTTCAACGAGTGGGGTGTGTGATTTTGGTGCCAGAGAGGTCTTCAGAGATGAATAACCTCTAGGGTGATTTGCATGTCTTTACCCAGCCGCTCACAAAGAGTAGGCCAAAGTGGCACTCTGCCAGATAGGACAAATTGGTATAAAACAAATAAACATCTAATTTTTTTTTTAAATGGGTGAAAAAAAGATAGGCTAGGTGGATTACAGCAGACAAGGAATCCTGCTTTATCTTTAGAAAAATAAATTATATTTAAATGTCTTATGCTACCTTTAAGGAACATACTTTAACAAATGCTGTTACAACAGAATGGAGTGGCAGAGCTCTGCAGAGACCCTAAATCTGTCTATTTTTGCAGCTTCTTTATCAAGCAACAAGTGTTCCCCCGTTTCCAATCTAGTCTTAAAGCTACTGTGGCTTTTAATTATATCATGTATCCTTTTTCACTCAGAATAAAAATGTGTTAATGCAAACATCTGAGCAAATGACACATTTAAAAGAATGTGATGAAAAGGAAGATAAAATCACCCGATTACTCACGTAATAAGCTCGCTCAATATGTAGAAAAGCTTGCAAAGGGATATTAAAGTACAGAGCATATTAACCTTTGTTGTGAATATCGCGTTCCAGAGCTACACTTTAAAAAAACACCTCCCTTATACATTCTTTTCAACAATTTAAATACGAATCTGGCTAAAGGAGGGATGGAAGACTTTACAGGCTGACACAAAAAAAGAGCAGATTTCATCTTAAAAAATGGACAGTAGAGTAAAAAACCAAACAGTGCACTTGATAAAAAGAGGATCAGGAAATCAATGCAAAGACAATCAAAATGAGAAATTGAAAGAGAGTATCCAAGAAAACAAACGTAATGTGTTGAACCAATGTAAAGAAATAAAAGCAGTCAATGCTAGCAAGAGCAGTAGATAAGAAATATATGTTTTTACAACTTTATAATGCAGAGGTGTTACTTCTGTCGTGGGTCACTGTCCATTATTAATCAACAATTAAAGTGCAATTATCACATGGGACAGTTTGTGTTTGGGAGATTATGTTATGGAGAGTAGGGCTTTGACACGTATTGCAATTCGACAGAAAGCTTAATTCAGAACCATACAGCATTAAGAAACTCGCTCCTTTCGTTGTAAGCTTCATTCCTTCCTTGTGTATTTCACGATATAGATTCAAAAATTCATTCAAAAGTTTAAATGTTTTGATGAAGGGCAAAAGCGACATCTTCTCCCAATACTGTGAGTCCCGAGTTCTTTTCAAGAGTGTTGAAATAAAGCCCCCAATTAACAGCCTCAACTGCGAAGTACGGTGGAAAAGCTGCACTGGTGAAGTCATTACAGCCCAGATCTTTACTGTTTTTTTAATTCTTTTTTTTTAGATTTTTAGATGGCAATTCGGAGAATAACTGCTGGAAATATTGTTTCTACTAGAAAACTTCCGCTGGATATCGCAGGCAGCCTTTTGCAGCTGGAAGATTCTGTGGAAAAACTGGCCAGTATATGATATTACTGGGTGATATTTTAGCATTACTAGAGATGTACAAAAACATTTTCTGGTTACTCGATAACTGAATATTTTTCTGCTCTGCAACATTTCAATCATGTTCACAATAAAATGCAAATTCCCCAGGAAGCCCTACCTCTACTTTAAAAATGCTGCTCTTCTTTACGATTCATATTGCTCATTGTAATGGAATACTGAGCGCAACATGTGCACGCTAAAGGCAGAGACATTCAGCATTGCACAAGTCTATAAATGCATGTCCTTGAGATAGATGGGTGTTAGACCTGGCACCTTGGCGTGAGTTTCCCTTCCACTTTTTGCTGTTGTGCCTCAAATGTTTTGCTGGTGTCTGCTACTCAGGGCACTGCGCCACGGCCAACCCGTGCCGCAGTGCAAGTGCTCCCTACTGTAAAGTGTACATGTGATTGATGTCCATGATTGGTTCATTGGATTTACTGTTAGTCCCTAGTAAAGTGCACTAGGAGTGCCAGGGCTTGTGAATGCCAATACTGCTAGTGGGCCTGCAGCGCTGGTTGCGCCACCCACAGAAGCAGCCTTAAAATGTGTCTAGGGTCTGCCATTGCAGAACCTGCGTGCAGTCTGGTACTGTCACCCTGGCTGGGCAAGTGCACACACTTGCCAGCCCCTAAACCTTCCCTTAAACTTCATATTAGTCACCCCTATGGTAGGCCTGAGGGCAGGGTGCATTGTAAGTGTAAGGTAGAACATGCCCTGATGTGTGTGGCATGTTCTAATAGTGAATTACTACCAAATTTGTTTTTCACTATTGTAAGGCTACCTGTTCCCTTCTAGGCCAGATGGGCTGCTGGAATTATTACACTCTATAATCCCAGCAGGCTCAGGGAACATGGTAGAAATTCATGTTTAGTATGCCTGAACTCAGAATAATAAAATACTTCTTTTAGTAAAGTTTATTTTAATATCCTGTGTTTGCAAATGCTACTTTTAGAAAGTTAGCATTTGCTTGCCTAACCATTTCAGCCCGCCTCTGCTTGGATGTGGATCTGACTGTCTGGTGTGTGTGAGTGACAGGGCTGGGAGTTGACAGGTAGTGATTAGCAGGAGGACCCCTTAATGGGTGGTGGGAGTTTCCCCTGAATGATGCATCAGGCTGTGCCCCTGCCACCACAATGCTGGCTCCGCCCTCCTGGGGAGCGACTGATGACTCAGCCTGCACCTGGCCCAGGAAGGACCGAAGCTTGTCAACAAAGTACTCAGGCCACTCCTGCCCTCTCAATGCCGGCTCCGCCCCCCTGGGGAGCGGCTGATGTGCCTGCCCTCACACTGAATGCAGAAGTCATAAGTACCCACAACAAGTACTCAGAGACTGGAGCAGTTATGCAGAGGCCCCCCTGGCTTGCTAGAACAAAAGAAACTGGGTATAAAAGTAGGAGCCCTGCTCCTTGTAAATTAGATCCTGTTTGTGCTACAGAAGAAACTCTGCCCGAAGAGAAGGACCTGGAAGGACAAGGAGGAGTGCTGTCTCTGGCCTGTGTCTGGTGCCTTGCTGCCAAAGGAGAGGAAAGAAAAGACTACCAAAGACTTTTGCTTATTGAAACTTTGTGCCAAACTCTGCTGAAAGATCTCCAAGGGCTTGCCTGTGAACTTGCCCCCTGACCAGCGCTCCAGGAACAGTGAGCGCTACCCCCTGACAGAGGAACCGCTGTGGACCGCTGCTTTCCCTCTGCACGCCTATCCAGGAAAAGCGGAGCGCGCTGTAACCATCGCGCTCTTCAGCAACGCTCTGGGTGTGCCCCCGTTCTGAACACCGTGACTGCTGCCTGTCCGGTCCAGAAGCATCGCAAAGATTAGCCCCGCTGATCTGAGCACCGTGACTGACCCCGAGCCGCAGCTCGCAACGTAAAGAAAGGTTGTGCCCGGTGCCTGCTTGCACCCCTCCGTGACTTGTGCCCCTGAACGCGCCGCCGCTGTCCGAGAAACAGCTGCTGCGTGGGGTACAAGAACGCCGCCTGGATTGTTGGTGGTGTGCTCTGTGGATTGCCGCCCCCCTGCGGGTGCCCCTCTGTGGAAACGCCGAGGCTCTCCGTCCCTGTGGCCCGGCCCACGCCGCAACGCCAACCTCCGAGCTCGAGCCGAGCCGCCGCTCGCTCCAACCCCGGGAGGAAGACACCGCGACGCGGATCACCGCGCTGACCTGCGCTCGGATTGCCTCGATCCTGCTCAAGAAAGACAAAGGTACTGTTGTTGCCCCCGCGGTGCGAGCATCTGGCCTGCCCGCTTGCACCGCCCTCTGATCAGCCAAGTCCTCGGAGCCGCGTGAAGAGCGATCCCAGGGCCCCCGCCCTCTCCCCCGCCAGTCGCGCACAACCGTGCGTCTCGCTCAGAGAGGCGGACTCGAACCGACCTGCCGCTGCTCCCGCTAGACGCGTGAGCCCGGGCCGGTCGGGCCCAGTCAGCCATCGGAGGTGCACCAAGGCCCCAGCAGGCAACTCCACCTTTGTTTTTACTGAACTTGAACAGGAAAGCCTCACCCAAGATCGTGTGTGAGGAATAAGAAAGACAAGCTGAGAAAGAACTGTGACATTGATAAAGAGTAACTGGAACCTGCTTTCAAAATAACCAAGACTGTATTTACAAGCCTGCTTGAGATTTATATAAAGAGATATATTTTCACAAATACAGTTTGGTGTCATTGTGTGGTGGGTTGGTTGTGATGGTATAATATTGCAAATGTTTAACCCTACATGCCCCAGAGATTAGCCTAAGACTGCTTGAGCCACACTACCTAGAGGGTAAGCAGAGGTTGTCTTGAAGGTAACCCTCAGCCCTGACGAGGAAGAGAGAGGCCCTGCTTGTCGCCAGTGTTACACTGCGCCAACCAGAGACTCCCCCTTCCTACATTGGACGCAGCGGTGAGGATTCGCGAATTTACATTTGCAGTGTTTTACCTTAGCTACTGACCATTGCATAGTGATTACAGTCCAGTAACTCAGCCACAGACTTTTGGATTTTTTAATTTTGCTAAAGAAGAAGATCCCTAGTGTTGCAAACATGCCTGGCACAAACAGCATTGATGGAGGAGAGTCCATAGCCTCTAGTGCGCAGGGGCTAGAATGGGACGCATCAAAGCTGGATGACTACACAAAGAAGCAGTTGAGTTATTTTTGCAGGAAACTCAAGGTTCCACACGCAGGATGCAGAAACAAACCTGAGTTCTACAAGGCCATGAGAGCCTGGCTTGAATCTAGGAAGACACCTGAGGATCAGGATGCACCTGTGGATCCTGTGAGTCTGGAAAAACCAGACAGCGTTCTTAGCTTTGGCAGAGGCCTGTCGCCAGAGGAGCTGGCAGACAGACAGGCAACCAGGGATCATGAGATAAAGATGGCAGAATTAAAGTTGAAGGGCCAAATGGAGCTTGAAAGCAAAAAAATGGCTCTGGAAGAAAGAAAACTCCAATTGGAGTATGATGTGAAAATGAGGGAGATGAGTCTAAAAGAGAAAACCTTGGATCATCCTCCCTCTGGTGGCAGCACAACGCCGGTGCAGGTAGAGTCAAGAGTGCACATCCCCAAAGATGTAGTTAAAGAGTTCTTTAAGGGGGATGACATAGGACAGTGGTTTAGGGCATATGAGGTAGCCATGCTTTCCCACCGGGTCCCTGAGAAGGATTGGGGAGCGGGGTTATGGGGAAGGTTCCTTAGCGAAGGGCGGGACACCCTGCTAGATTTGCCCTCTGAAGACCAGAGATCCTATCCCCATATGAAAGAAGCTTTAATGACCAGGTATGGGCTTACCCCTGAAATGTATAGACAGAAGTTTAGGGGGTGTAATAAGCGGCCTGGGAATACGTATGTGGAGTTTGTGACTTTTTTTTGCAGAGCACTGGATGGTTGGGTGAAGGGTAACAAAGTGAATGATTTTCAAGGTCTCTTTGATTTAATTGCATGGGAGCACTTGTCTGATCAATGTTTCCCTGACTTACGCCAGCACCTGATTGATAGCAAGTTGTCCAACCCGAGGAAACTTGCTGAGGAGGCGGACCGCTGGCTCAGCACCAGGGTCCACAAGGGTCCAGTGGGAGACTCCGCCAAGGGTGGGCAGGGTCCCCAGCAGAAGAGTGGGGGGGACAAGGGAAAACAGAAAGGGTTCCAAAAAGGCCCCCAAAGTAATCCCCAAGGGGACCAGCAGAAAGGTTCTCAGCCTCCCCCACCCCCTAAGCAGAATGGGGCCCCGACAGGTCGACCTGTTCCAAAGGGGCCCTTCAATTGTTACAAATGTGGTGACCCGGGGCACATAGCCAGTGACCCCAAGTGTCGCCTGTTTGGAAAACCAGCACCCACTGGTGCTCCGCCCCGACAAGTGACCAGTGTTCACTTAGGAGAAGAAGTGATGGTCCCGGGGGGTGGAGATCCTGTTCAGATGACCCTAGTCTCACTAGGAGACAGTGAGATGGTCCCTACAAGCTACCTGCCCTCTAACACTAAAAAATATGGGCAGGTGGTTACCATCAATGGTAAGAAAGCTGAGGCTCTTAGAGACACAGGAGCCAGTGTGACTGCAGTGAGGCATCACCTGGTGTCTCAAGAGCAGGTTGTCCCCCATGCCTACTGTAGGGTTGTCAACGCTGACAATTCAGAGAGTCAGTGTCCGATGGCTCAAGTTCCCTTCGAGTGGGGGGGGGTCTCTGGTACTCTGCAGGTCTGTGTGAGGAAAGCCATGCCTGTTGACTGTTTGCTAGGGAACGACTTGGAGGACTCCCCTTGGGAAAAGGTGGAGAAAACGACTCACCTGAAGATGGTGGGTCTACCTGACTGGGCGTGCGTGACCACCCGGTCAATGGCAGCCAGTAGGGGTGATCAAGAGGTCCTGGGGCCTGACGGAGAGGCCCAGGAACCGGCCTTAGGGAGAAGGCGCAGGGTGCGCGGGAAACCGGCCCCTGAAGTTCCCACGGTCCAGGAGGAAGCAGACCTTGAGGGGGATGCCCTGGAGCCTACTGGGGAACAGATTGCCGAACTGGGGGACCTGCCTGAGCTGACCCATTGGCAGCAAGAAGGAGGCCCCTCCAGGGAGGAATTCTGCAGGGAGCAGAAAGAATGCCCTTCTCTCGTGGGTATGCGGCAGCAGGCTGCAGACCAGGCCAATGGTGTTCAGGCCAAAACACATTATGTGTACTGGGAGAATGACCTCCTGTACTCAGAGCCTAAGGCTGCTGAACCTGGGTCAGCCCGTGTGCTGGTGGTACCCCAGAAGTTCAGAGCCTTCCTACTGGGACTGGCTCATGATGTGCCTTTAGCAGGACATTTGGGGATGGACAAGACCTATGACAGGCTTGTCACCCACTTCTACTGGCCCCAAATGCACAAGAGCTCAGATGCTCATTGTAGGACCTGTCCAACTTGCCAGGCAAGTGGGAAGAGCGGAGGGAAGAACAAGGCTCCCCTCCAACCCTTCCCTGTGGTCAGTACGCCATTCCAACGAGTGGGTATTGATATTGTTGGGCCTCTGGACCCCAAGACAGCCATGGGCAACAGGTTCATCCTGGTCTTGGTGGATCATGCCACCCGGTACCCTGAAGCCATCCCTCTGAGGACAGTGACGGCCCCCGTGGTGGGGCGTGCACTAATGGGAATTTTCTCCAGAGTGGGGTTCCCTCTAGAGGTGGTGAGCGACAGGGGGACCAACTTTATATCCAAGTATATGAAGTCCCTTTGGCAAGAGTGTGGGGTAACCTACAAGTTCACCACACCTTACCATCCCCAAGGAAATGGGTTGGTTGAAAGATTCAACCGAACCCTGAAGGGCATGATCATGGGCCTGGAAGGTCCAATGAGGCGTAAGTGGGACGTCCTCTTACCATGCCTACTCTTTGCATACCGCGAGGTGCCACAGAAGTCCCTAGGGTTCAGCCCCTTTGAACTGCTGTATGGCCACCCCGTGAGAGGACCACTGAGTTTGGTAAAGGAAGGCTGGGCGCAATCTCCCAGGAAACCTCCCCAGAATGTATATAGCTACATGCTGGCCTTCAGAAACCAAACCAGGCGCTTCAGACAACTTGCTGAGGCAAATCTGGAAGCTAGCCAGGAGGAGATGAAGCGGTGGTACGACCAGAATGCCACTCTGGTAGAGCTTCAGCCTGGACAAGAGGTGTATGTCTTGGCCCCAGTGGAACCCTGTGCACTTCAGGATAAGTGGACAGGCCCATTTGAGGTTGTGGAGCGCAAGAGCTCAGTGACATACTTGGTGGACATGAAGACGCCCAGGAATCCTTTAAGGGTCTTACATGTCAACCGCCTCAAGCCCCACTTGAAAAGGTCCGAAGTGGGCATGCTGTTGGCCACTGATGATGGAATGGAAGAGGAGTCTGAGCCTCTTCCTGACCTCTTAGTGGCCTGTGAGAAGGATGGGTCAGTGGATGGAGTTAACCTCTCACCCACCCTGACCCCTGAGCAACAGGAAGACTGCCGCCAGTTGCTGGGGCAGTTTCCAGATCTGTTCTCCCTGGTTCCTAGTGTCACAGATTGGTGCGTCCATGATGTGGACACAGGAGACAGCTTACCTGTGAAGCATAAGGCTTACAGAGTGACTGACAGGGTCAGGGCCTGCATCAAGGAGGAGGTCTCCAAGATGCTTGCTCTTAGGGTGGTTGAGTCTTCCAGCAGTCCTTGGTCCAGCCCCGTGGTCTTGGTCCCAAAGGCTGCTGCGCCGGGAGCCACACCTGAACTCCGGTTCTGTGTGGACTACAGAGGACTCAATTCAGTCACCAAGACTGACGCGCACCCTATCCCCAGAGCTGATGAGCTCATTGATCGGCTAGGGGCTGCCCGGTTCCTCAGCACGTTTGATTTAACGTCTGGGTACTGGCAGATCGCCTTAACCGATGGGGCAAAGGAGAGGTCAGCATTCTCCACACCAGATGGGCATTTCCAGTTCCGGGTTATGCCATTTGGGATGAAGAATGCCCCTGCCACCTTCCAGAGGTTGGTCAACCAGGTGTTGGTTGGGCTGGATGAGTTCAGTGCCGCCTACCTGGATGACATCGCAGTGTTCAGTGGCACCTGGCCAGAACACCTGCGACACCTCTGGGAAGTGTTGATGGCGCTGCGCAAGGCAGGCCTCACAATCAAGGCAAGCAAGTGCCAGATTGGACAGGGTTCAGTGGTGTACTTGGGACACCAAGTGGGGAGTGGCAAGGTGGCACCCTTGCAACCCAAAATTGAGACCATCCTGGCTTGGGAACCCCCCAAGACCCAGACTGCAGTGAGAGCCTTCCTGGGGCTCACTGGGTATTACAGGAGGTTTGTCAAGGGCTATGGCACTATTGTGACCCCCTTGACAGAACTGACTTCTAAGAAGCAGCCCAGGAATGTGATTTGGACTGACACCTGTCAGAAGGCTTTTGACACCCTGAAGACTGCCATGTGCACGGCGCCCGTGCTCCTGATTTCTCCAAGGAATTCATAGTGCAAACAGACGCTTCAGAGCATGGTGTAGGGGCTGTTCTCTCACAGATGACTGAGGAGGGCTGGGACCAACCCGTAGCCTTCATCAGTAGGAGGTTACTTCCACGGGAAAGTAGGTGGAGTGCAATAGAGCGAGAAGCATTTGCTGTGGTCTGGGCGCTGAAGAAGCTGAGACCCTACTTGTTTGGGTCTCACTTCCGGGTTCAGACGGACCACAGGCCCCTCAGATGGTTGATGCAAATGAGGGGTGAAAACCCAAAACTGTTGAGGTGGTCCATCTCCCTACAGGGTATGGACTTCACGGTGGAACACCGCCCTGGCACAGATCACGCCAACGCTGATGGTCTGTCCAGATTTTTCCGCCTTAGTGATGAGGAACTCCCTGGGGAAGGGTAGTTCTCCCCACATTTCAGCTGGAGGGGACACGTGTTAGACCTGGCACCTTGGCGTGAGTTTCCCTTCCACTTTTTGCTGTTGTGCCTCAAATGTTTTGCTGGTGTCTGCTACTCAGGGCACTGCGCCACGGCCAACCCGTGCCGCAGTGCAAGTGCTCCCTACTGTAAAGTGTACATGTGATTGATGTCCATGATTGGTTCATTGGATTTACTGTTAGTCCCTAGTAAAGTGCACTAGGAGTGCCAGGGCTTGTGAATGCCAATACTGCTAGTGGGCCTGCAGCGCTGGTTGCGCCACCCACAGAAGCAGCCTTAAAATGTGTCTAGGGTCTGCCATTGCAGAACCTGCGTGCAGTCTGGTACTGTCACCCTGGCTGGGCAAGTGCACACACTTGCCAGCCCCTAAACCTTCCCTTAAACTTCATATTAGTCACCCCTATGGTAGGCCTGAGGGCAGGGTGCATTGTAAGTGTAAGGTAGAACATGCCCCGATGTGTGTGGCATGTTCTAATAGTGAATTACTACCAAATTCGTTTTTCACTATTGTAAGGCTACCTGTTCCCTTCTAGGCCAGATGGGCTGCTGGAATTATTACACTCTATAATCCCAGCAGGCTCAGGGAACATGGTAGAAATTCATGTTTAGTATGCCTGAACTCAGAATAATAAAATACTTCTTTTAGTAAGGTTTATTTTAATATCCTGTGTTTGCAAATGCTACTTTTAGAAAGTTAGCATTTGCTTGCCTAACCATTTCAGCCCGCCTCTGCTTGGATGTGGATCTGACTGTCTGGTGTGTGTGAGTGACAGGGCTGGGAGTTGACAGGTAGTGATTAGCAGGAGGACCCCTTAATGGGTGGTGGGAGTTTCCCCTGAATGATGCATCAGGCTGTGCCCCTGCCACCACAATGCTGGCTCCGCCCTCCTGGGGAGCGACTGATGACTCAGCCTGCACCTGGCCCAGGAAGGACCGAAGCTTGTCAACAAAGTACTCAGGCCACTCCTGCCCTCTCAATGCCGGCTCCGCCCCCCTGGGGAGCGGCTGATGTGCCTGCCCTCACACTGAATGCAGAAGTCATAAGTACCCACAACAAGTACTCAGAGACTGGAGCAGTTATGCAGAGGCCCCCCTGGCTTGCTAGAACAAAAGAAACTGGGTATAAAAGTAGGAGCCCTGCTCCTTGTAAATTAGATCCTGTTTGTGCTACAGAAGAAACTCTGCCCGAAGAGAAGGACCTGGAAGGACAAGGAGGAGTGCTGTCTCTGGCCTGTGTCTGGTGCCTTGCTGCCAAAGGAGAGGAAAGAAAAGACTACCAAAGACTTTTGCTTATTGAAACTTTGTGCCAAACTCTGCTGAAAGATCTCCAAGGGCTTGCCTGTGAACTTGCCCCCTGACCAGCGCTCCAGGAACAGTGAGCGCTACCCCCTGACAGAGGAACCGCCGTGGACCGCTGCTTTCCCTCTGCACGCCTATCCAGGAAAAGCGGAGCGCGCTGTAACCATCGCGCTCTTCAGCAACGCTCTGGGTGTGCCCCCGTTCTGAACACCGTGACTGCTGCCTGTCCGGTCCAGAAGCATCGCAAAGATTAGCCCCGCTGATCTGAGCACCGTGACTGACCCCGAGCCGCAGCTCGCAACGTAAAGAAAGGTTGTGCCCGGTGCCTGCTTGCACCCCTCCGTGACTTGTGCCCCTGAACGCGCCGCCGCTGTCCGAGAAACAGCTGCTGCGTGGGGTACAAGAACGCCGCCTGGATTGTTGGTGGTGTGCTCTGTGGATTGCCGCCCCCCTGCGGGTGCCCCTCTGTGGAAACGCCGAGGCTCTCCGTCCCTGTGGCCCGGCCCACGCCGCAACGCCAACCTCCGAGCTCGAGCCGAGCCGCCGCTCGCTCCAACCCCGGGAGGAAGACACCGCGACGCGGATCACCGCGCTGACCTGCGCTCGGATTGCCTCGATCCTGCTCAAGAAAGACAAAGGTACTGTTGTTGCCCCCGCGGTGCGAGCATCTGGCCTGCCCGCTTGCACCGCCCTCTGATCAGCCAAGTCCTCGGAGCCGCGTGAAGAGCGATCCCAGGGCCCCCGCCCTCTCCCCCGCCAGTCGCGCACAACCGTGCGTCTCGCTCAGAGAGGCGGACTCGAACCGACCTGCCGCCGCTCCCGCTAGACGCGTGAGCCCGGGCCGGTCGGGCCCAGTCAGCCATCGGAGGTGCACCAAGGCCCCAGCAGGCAACTCCACCTTTGTTTTTACTGAACTTGAACAGGAAAGCCTCACCCAAGATCGTGTGTGAGGAATAAGAAAGACAAGCTGAGAAAGAACTGTGACATTGATAAAGAGTAACTGGAACCTGCTTTCAAAATAACCAAGACTGTATTTACAAGCCTGCTTGAGATTTATATAAAGAGATATATTTTCACAAATACAGTTTGGTGTCATTGTGTGGTGGGTTGGTTGTGATGGTATAATATTGCAAATGTTTAACCCTACATGCCCCAGAGATTAGCCTAAGACTGCTTGAGCCACACTACCTAGAGGGTAAGCAGAGGTTGTCTTGAAGGTAACCCTCAGCCCTGACGAGGAAGAGAGAGGCCCTGCTTGTCGCCAGTGTTACACTGCGCCAACCAGAGACTCCCCCTTCCTACAATGGGTTTTAGCAGGCTCTCAAAAAATATTTTTTTTTTAAATGAATGTAAATGTTCTCATAAAAAACTGGAAGAAATAAAGATAATAACCCTGTACAGTGAACTGTCTCAACCCAACCACTACTGAAATTCAAGAGTGACCTGCAATCAGCGAGGGAGGCAGGGGGGGGGGGGGCCATCACCGTCAAAGTTTTTATATTCAAGTCTAATCCAAATTTTTTTGGTATGTCACTCCTTAGTTACAACTTTCTAGGACTGCACCAATTTAAAGAAAGGAACATACCCGCCAAATAAAAATAGACCAGGCTATTTGAAATTAACAGCACAATTCGAAAGGTTGACATAAAAACTACACAGAATAGAATGTGGTTTCAATAAAATTACTTAGGTATATAGACTATCCCACTTAAAAGAAGTTCGATCCAAACAGTAGAGAAAAAAACAGAACAGAACTAATTATTGTAATAAATATAATTTATTTCCAAATACTAAAAAGGCAATTTTGGCTCGCCTTTCCATTTACTCCCCTGCCACCACCTCGCTTTACTGATTCACCCCCCTTTCCCCTCCCAACCTTTAGTCCCTGAATGCCATTTCCCTGTTCAACACAACGCTTTCCTGCGGTGTAATAATTGTAACCAGTAATAAAAAAGTTATTAAAGTGAGATGGGATTTATTGAGCTTTTAATAGTAAAAGGTCTTTCTTCGCGTCCCCCCAGACCTTAGGTTCATTCCTCCTGCTCCACTACCGAGTTTACGCTATCCCAGATTAATGATGTTCGTTACCAGTGCCAGAATTATTTAAGCAAAATTAGGCTTGCTGGTGTCTTGATCATTATATCTGGTTAAGGTTCTGCCGGCTATTTAACGGAAAAGACATTTACAATTTTGTTATTGTTATACAATTGCCTTTTCTTAAATTTGCTGGTTTTGTCTATAAATTTGAGGAATTCCACGTGATGTTTTTCTGGAAAAACAGGAACCTACTAGGCTTTTTTTAACTTCCATCGTAATACCAATGTTACAGGAACAATATCACTCATGTTCTGGTGTTTCCAATAAAGCGCCACCCAAATTACCATTTAAAAAAATACTAAGCTTCATGTTACTTATGGCTCCTTTCTTAGTAGCCCATTTCGTCACAATATCGCCGAATTGTGCTTCCTCCCAACCTTTACCTAACCTCTTCCTATGTCACATGTAATATGCCCAGTCCTATTGACACTATTTTTTTAATTCGAAACTGGCATCGGTCTCAACTCTGACATTACTAAATACAATTATAACAAAGCACACAAATATAAATTCCAATTGATTAACAGAACATATACGTGTATTTTGCAAAGCGCATGTTCACCCAAGGGTATCTTGCGCTGAATAACATGTTTATTGTTACCCAACTCAATGGCACTCATTTTATCGACCTCAGAGGGATGAGTGGACCCGACCTGTGACCATGAGGTCGAACACAGGCCCTTACAGTGACCGCATTAGTCCCTTAAGCCACCAGAACCGGCTTGAATGGACGAATCTTCTTCAACTGACTGGATAGTTACACTGATTTATTGACAAAAAATCTAGACTGGAAACTCCTACAAAGAAGCTGGCAGCCACCTACCTGCCTCTCCCAGCTTTGCCAACCCTGCCATGGCAGGTTTCCTCCAGTAGCGGTCTTGCTCTCCACTTATCAGTCAAGTGCACTGCTAGCAGAGCTTACAAGAGTAGAGTTCTAGTGAAAGTGAAATGGCTTTTACTTCTGCCTTTTTATTAAAAAAAAAAAAAATTTATAGATGTCTGTGAGTAACTTGGAAAGTATACATATGCGAATTAACCATCAGTTGGTCACTCTTTGGAAGTATATTATCCTGCTAGTCAGCTTTTAGATCATGGTTTAGGCAGTGTGTTCTTAAGTCCTTTCTAGGCACATCGAATAGCAACTTTCCCAAATCAAAGTGTACCTCATTGCTTCAGTACCTGCGCCCTTTGCCATAGTATTAATGCGAAGTACTGAGGACCTGAGGGCATGATTAATAATTACTAGGAGATTTGTTTGCAGTTGCAAGGCAGTTTACTTTCACCTTCACAAAAGTCTATGGAGAGATTTGCAACTTCAAGAAGAAGCACATTTTCACGCTTTGCCCCACATTTGCGTGGCAATCATAGCTTCAGCAACAATGTGTCAAACACACCCCAAACAAACATTTGCCATAAATATGCAGCATTTGTTCTGTGACAAGTATAAAGACAGGTGAACGGATTACATTGGAATTTAACCTCACCATCACTGGAGGACTGGACAGTGGGAATGATACACACGTTGTCACACGAACATGTGGGAAACGGCCTCTACAACGAAGCAGTTTCCACGAAATCATTTACCACGCATGCTTTACAACGCATGCGTGGTTACAACGAGGGGCTTTACCACGCATACCTTTACTACGAAATACGTAGTAAAGGCATGTGTGGTAAATGAAAAAAAAAGGGGGGGGTCTCCCCCATAAAAAAAAAAGCGTTGGGAAAAAAAGGGGGACTGGGGGGGTCTCCCCCCCAAAAAAACAAAACTTACCTGAAGAGCCGAAGTGAAGACGAAGCTGAAGCAATCGACGTCGTTAGAGGAAACGGAAAGTAACTTCCGCTTCCTCTCAACGACGTACGAGCGACGTAATCAAAGAAGAAGGAGAGAAGGCGAGTTAAAAGGTAAGGGGCATTTTAGTAAAATAAATATATAAATATATTAAGGGTTAAGGGCAGGGGTAAATATAAGGAGTGGAGGGAGGGGGCATTTAAGGGGAGATTTATAACCTTTATCAAGAGTATGCCCTCACCATGCATACATTTACAAAGAAAAACGTTGTAAATGTATGCGTGGTAAAGGAATATTCGAGGTAAAGGTTAAGCGTGGAAAACGAATTCCGTTGTAATGCATGCGTGGTAAAGGCATGCGTTGCAACGGAATTCGTTGTAACGTCATACATTCGAACATGTTATCTACAACCTACAAGTCCAGGCTGTGGTGTTCACGGAGACATGGGCTCCTTCCCTGACAGAGGACACCCTGAAGTGGAGGGCACCATCACCAGCCGCCCCTCTGGCCTCCCTGCCCCACCCGGTATCCTTTCTCCCCCCCTCAAAACCCCCTTCCCTTCTCCTGCTTCCCGTCCCCCTACACATTCCCCCTTCCACTCCCCCTCCCCCCGAAACGCAGACACCCCTCTCAGGGGGGGCACCACCCTCGTAACCCCCCCCCCCCCATCTCCATCCATGACGACACATGGAGTATTCCCCCTAACTCTCCCACCGGAGTTTTTCCCCAATAGCTGATGAAGTAGGGCTCCCCCTCCCCAATGCATTCTACTCCTCCCCGACTATATCATCCAGCTACAGGGAGCAAACCCCACTTCCCCACGCAGACTGGACATCCTGACTCCCTCTGCATAGCGCCCCCATGCCGATTACTCCTCGACACTTGCTACCCAGGGGGGTGACCAGCATTAGCAAAGTTGGCTCCCTTGGTTCCATATGTGACGTGCCTCTACATAGCACCCCACCATCTCCTGACTCATTGCACTGAATTGTACTGTTTGGTGCTCTCCTGCCTATGTACTACACTGTGCATTTGTTGTATACTTCTGTTCCAATAAAAAAAATTACGACGCAAAAAAAGGAATTCAACCTCCTAAGCTGTACCTTAAGTATCAAAAGATGAGACATTTTTCACTTGAGGGTCTGTTTAAAGAGAAACGGAAGTAGCCAGAAAGAAGGAAGCGGTGCTTGAACACCACGTCATAGAAAGAAATGCTCACAATTTGTTATCTTCATGGAAGGGTGCATTATAGACCCAAATACTCCCCCTCTCCCCCAAAAGCACAGAATATTTATGGTAGAGTTACTAGGGAGGGCTGGAATCCTTTACAGGAGAGAAGGGTTGGCCTGTTTGTTAGTTGATGAGATGGGAGAAACAGCAGATCAACTTTGGTTCACATCTCACCAATTTATCTTTTATTTTGTACAGCAAAGCATTCTGGGAGGGGTTAAATATGACAAGGCACAGGAACTACATCGACAGGAGTGACATTTTAAGTGTGGGCTTTAAAGCTCGCTTTAGGTTCATACTTCTATAGAAGTTACTTACACTCTTTCTGGTGGATATGAATACTCTAACCTAAGCACAGATTCCTCACCTTTAGAATATTCCCCAGACTGGATCCTGAAACTTTTTTTGGCAATGCTGCTAGGGGGTCCTGGGCGGCTTTGCACTGACTTCATAGGACCCCAAAAGCAACAGAATGGAGCTGCAGATAAGCGCCAGCAATGCTTCTTGAGTTAAGGTTTTGCGCATGCATTTTGTGGCCCTCAGACGTAGAGCATGATCAACTGCTGGTACCACCATGCAGATTCCTAACTTAAAACCTTCTTAGATGTTACAAAGAGGCCACTCCACAGAGCTGGGAGGGTGGTGAGGAATCTGAGGTTAGATAGAATATCTACCCGAAAGAGCATTACTGGAGGTAAGTTAACTTGTTATTGTGATTAATACTTCTACTGCAGATTTTTCACCCAAGAACAGATACCAAAGCAGTACTTCTCAAGATAGAGGGTCTGTGGAGTGGACTCGAATCAAAAAATCCTGTAGGACTGAGCAGTCAAAACACCCCACCCACCTTGACCAGGCTGGCAATGCGTAGTGCCACATTAACATGATTTCTGACACATAGCAGATGTAAAGGACAGGATCTCCACATGCCAATGAAGTGGTATCAGACTTAGGCCTGCTGGAATTGGCTCGCAGACCTACCAGTGACTGCTTCTGGTTATTGTGAAGCAGATTGTGATGCAGAAGAAAACTCAAATCAACAGGCTTCTCTTCTGCGTAGCCTTTTATTTCTTTACTCTGGAGAACCCCACAAAAAGCTGATCGCCCACGAGCTGTTCCTTGGTGCGATTAATGTAAAAGTTCAAAGAGCTTTTGGGGTACAAACATGAAGCCTCTCCTCTTTCAAGGAGTTAGGGGGACAAATAATGAGCACAGTGTGGTAGATCGATTGTGTGAACGAGACAACTTTAGCCAAGAAAAACACCAGAGTTCGCAACATCAAATTATCTTGGTACAAAGGTGGTACAGGGTGGCTGCACGGAGTATCTGAAACACACTTATGCGACAAGCTGAAATAACCACAATAAGAAAGATAGTCTTCAAAGTCAAGAAATGAAGCAAGCAGATGTGCTTCAGCTCAAAGTACGTGCACGCACGAGAAATGTCGAGAACAAATTACGGTCACGCTTTGCAATCACAAACGGTCTGGAAGTCAACTGCCGCACTCAGTCACCATGCATGGAGGTGTAGTTTGTGCAGTTTCAAGCAAAGGAACCGGCCCTGCTGTTGAAACGGAGCTGCTAGATGTTGCAGCCGTACAGATGTTCATACCCAGAAGTTAAGGGCACACACACTCCTGGCCTAGTCCGCAGCCATAAGGATGATTTGGGAATAATCATTCCTGGTCTTTTTCAGATCTTGGGAAAGGTGAGGCAATGACAGTGAGGTATACAGGGATCCCATGTTCCACTCCAGCTAGAATGTATCAGCTAGTGAGCATTACTACTTGAAACCCTAAAGTGCAAAACGTTAGACTGCACATTCTTAATGGCGGCAAAGATCTAGCCAGGGTTCTTCACGCTGTCAGAAGATGCCTTCTGCCACCGAGAATTATAGACATAATTAGCAAGGTAGTAGACGCGGTCTACTGAAGTTGTTAACACTGGCATTTAAGAATCCCACCATATGAGTCATAATCAGGGAAATGTCCAGATTCTCCAACCAATTTAAGAGGTGGAGAGCCTCCTAGCACTGGAACCCACTCAACTCTGTTTGCTGCAAAACCGCTTGATGTGAAGGTGCTTTCGTAAGCACCTGCATCAGCCTGCCCTTGCGGAATGGCAGGAAAGGCTTCAGCGCCAGACTAATGGCCTGTAACTCCCAACAGGCTGATATGGAGATGGACATCCATCGAAAGTGAACATCCTCTGATCTCCACCTCCCACAGATGACCTCACCAACCCAGTAGTGACGAGTCCATCACCACCATTAGTTCTGGGAGGGGAAGGGAGCCACCAGTGCAGATTGTGAACTCCCTTCTCAAATCTGGATGGCATCCAAAATATTTTCTTGTTGCTGGGCCCACTGGAACTTCAGATTTCATTGCATAGGTCACACATGCTACCTGGGCTAGTCGATCAGGAAAATGAAGGAATCTATGATGCTAGGAAACCAAAGAGCTGCTCCCACCAATATCCAGGACTACGGCAAAGACAGCTTGAATATCCCGGACTCATTCAGTCAGAGGGAAGGCCTTAATACACACCATGTCGAGGACAGATCAATTTGATGGTAGCCTTAATGAAGGAGTCAGATGTGAGTTTTGCTCATTTATCTTTACACCTAACTATCTCAAGAGGTTCAACATTGTATTAATGTGGTATACAACTGACTTTGGCAATCCAGCCTTCAACAGCCAGTCATCATGGTAGGGGAAAAATAGTATGCCCAACCTTCAAAGGGGTTCTGCAACCATCACTTATCTGGACTCCCAAGAGGTGCTGGTAAGCGAAGCACTGCAAACTGAATATGCTCCTGGCCAACCATAAACCACAGGTCATGTCTATGAGACTGCAGGGTATATGAAAATACATTTCCTGGAGGTCTTGGGTGTAGCTGACAGTTGGGCTTTGTATATTCCTCCTCGACAACCACACAGAATAGGAGCTTAGGTCTGACTGAATGGGCTATCACTGGCAGGATGAGAGGTTGAATCTAGGCCAAACCCACTTACACTTGAAGTGGCTGTCTGTCTCCATACAAAGTGCTGCATACATGGTTAGTCTGGAGCCAGGGCAACTGTGTTCTTCAAAGGTATGCTTCTGCACACTTCAAGGGCATACCGGTGTATAAATATTGGACCTCAAATACCAACTCTAAAGTACAATTCTGGATCTGTGCATAACCTGCCAGAAAGAATAACTACTGTGCTGCTGGGAGGACTGCCACTCTGCTGGACTGCTGCTCCGAAGGAACTGTTGCCCAACTGTGCTGACCTGCTGCTCTCTTGCCTGGGGATGGAGACCTAGATTTGAAAGTTCATTGCGAGCCCAGGACACCATAGTGACTCCAAGGGCTAGTCTGCTGACTCTGCTCTGAGCCTCAGGGACATAAAAGGCTCCCCAACAACCTGCACCAGTACTGGACCTAGCTGAAGCTAGTTTCTGACCCCAGCCCGCACCCTCACTCCCCCCCCAGAAGTGCCCTGCAGGTCTTGTACCCTTGGTCTGGCTCAGCAAGCGGAAATCCAGCTTTTGGTCTGTTCACGACTTGGACCGTTCCTACATAGAGCCTCTCGCACCACAATTCTTCACACTCCCTCATTGACCGCTAGCAAGGTAGAAGCTTCACACCCCCCCTCCAAACCCGATCCACAACACCCAGCCTGCTCTTCGCTCTACAGCGACGTCCTCTTGCGCCGCTCTTCTTGCTCCTAGCAGCCATCCCCACTGCAAACGGGACTCTTGGAGAGGTCTTGAGTAGGTAAAACTTCAGCAGCACTAATCTGGGGATTGTAGCCGACCGCCGTTCCATTGCAGTTGGCCTGAACTTGTGATTTTTGATCAGTCCAACGTGACCAGATAGCCTTAGTCGGCACTGTGTTTGTTGTTTTGGGCACTAATTTCACTAAATTCTTACATGGGCTCTTCTTTAATTGATCCCACTAGATCAGGGGGTCTCCAACCTTTTCTGCAACAAGAGATACCAACGTTCAATTAAAGTCAGCCAGAGCTACTAATATTATCAGTGTTGTAATAATGACTACACCAGACAAGATTACATTAGTGGCCACCATATGAAAGAACAGCAGTAATGTAAAAACGGCTTTATCAATTTCGAATACCTCAACATGGGTATTACACAGCAGCTATAGCTACAATGCTGTGTCACAAATGCTAGGATATTAATATTTCTGCCCAATGCCACACTATTTATCACTCAAATATTCGCTTTAAAAATGTTTTGAACAGAGCCATTTTCCTCAAACTTCAGCTAGTGAGTTCTGAAAATACACATTTTCATCTCAAATCACTCTCAATGTAGGCATCTATTTATTTATTCAATCAAGCTGAATTGTCTATTCTAGTAGACGGCGCTGCACATAGGAGAGCTACTCAAACATAGGTGGAGAGCTACAAGTAGCTCCCGGGCTACTCATTGGAGAAGCCTGCACTAGATACACTACACAAATGCCCGGACAGAGGGTGCAGACTTTCGGGTCAATTGTTAAGTGAAAGTTCCTGTTAACGAACGCATCATTATACATGTATGTAAAGCAGTTATGATAATCCTTGTTTCTCGGGTTCAATTCAATTCAGCTTAGGCGAAGACTTTATGGAATTTAGGGACAGACCAGGTCTTGTGTCCAATGACGTGTTAAGAAGAAAGGGCCACCATCAACACTTCCGCCCAAATTTTCAGGACAGTAATATAAAACGGCAGTGAGTTTGAACATGATACTAGGAAACAAAAGGCATTTGCTTCGGAGGAATTTACAATTCTCCACAGACTAGGGCCTTTTCTCCGGGCAAGTGATGAAACCATTAATAAAATGCAAACGTTAACATAACAGTTACAAGCAGGACATCGATCACAGTTTCTTTATTTTTTGACAAGCACGCATCCTAGAATACTGAGAAGCCATCACTCTCGATTTCTCATTTACAAAATATATTTTCAAAGTCTTCGTGCCAATGTAATTCACACACAAACCTCTGCAAGTCTAAATTCGATTAAAATCTAAATTCTTACTTCGGCTATATTGGTGGGAAGCATCTATGCCACATTCACAGTTCTACCAAAGCCACAAATAGAATCAGTGATCCTTTTGCTTTAATTGAACGAAGAGAATCCCAGAAACATTAAAGGTGAGTACCTAATGCCCGCCTACTGCATTAACCCGTTGCTCCAAAGGTAAGTCAAAACGCATACATTTTTTTTTAGACATTTACAAAGGGAGAGCTTTTACACAAAAGAGGAAAACGCATTAAAAAATAAAAGTGAAAAGAGCAGCAATACCCATCTGAATGAATGGACCATCTATTCTTTTTTGAGTTTTCTCTCCAATGTTCAAAATCCATCAACTGTTCTGGGACATCACAAAACATGTCCCGAGTAGGAATTGTCTTTATTGACACTGACCTAACCATAGCTATTGATTAGCTATAGAGATCTCTAGGATGTATATTTCAGATCCACATCCTACTCCCATTAGCAGAGCCACTCAAACCTTGGAGGCGTGGTGTAAATCTTTACCCAAGAAAAATGGCACACAGCTAGATTCGCCACTGAAATGTTCACAGTGGGCTTCAGGCAAGGTTCTGCTTTCAGATGGGCTATCGTGACCCAACCATGATGGCCATGATGACCTCATTCTAGACCGTCTCTTCAAGAAGGGGCTGAATTTCGTTTCCATTGTTGACCAATTGTGTAGTCCTTACCTTGTGCTGTCAGGTCATCCCATATATTCCAGCCAGCCTTTCACATTGAAGGATATGCAGCAATCCAGTACTTTCTAGAAAAGGGCTAACCTCATCCCATATATTCCAGCCAGCCTTTCACATTGAAGGATATGCAGCAATCCAGTACTTTCTAGAAAAGGGCTAACCTATCACATGACAGCATTTTCATTTCACGAAGGAAATTGAACTGAACGGCAACTTCAAGCAAAATGATTTACCTCCCAGAAGAGATTTGGCTATGGGATCTGTCAGATATTCCTTCTAGGCCTGGGCCCAAAGCTTATGGTGGGCATTCTGGATGCTTCTTTGGCTTTTATCAAATGTGATAAACGCTCGTTTCTAACTATTAAACAATAATATACACCACGAAAAGGACAGACAGGGGTTTGCCCCCAGTGATCGCCATGTAAGCTGCTTCATTATTAATGAAAGAAAGCAAGCTTCCTTTCAATTAGAAGTCTATAAACAAACGTTGCTGAAGGAGAACGGGTCGAAAAGCGTAAGGCCTGGAGAATAATGTTCCCTCTGCCCTCCATTCCCTCTTTTGGAGCAGAGTCACGAACCTAAGAGCAGACAAAGCAAGCAGAGAGTGCAATTGCCTGGTACAGGAACACCGAGTTGACACTCTTCACGTTCAAAGAGGGCCCATGATGAATAGAGTTGGGTGCCTAATTATTGTTAACGCAAGAGCAATAGATGAAAGTAGAATGGCACACAATTACCAGAAGAGGAGAAGACCATCTTAATATACATTCGAAATTGCACTGTAAGAATTTACAACTAAAGCAGTAGATGGCAGATTCAAATGACTAAATTAAACCCAACTCTCAGTGTTGCAAAGAACCATATAGATAAACTGTTCAGCTGGCTTGTCAGATGGAGAGTGATCCCAGTGTAAAGAATTCCCACAATGGTATGAGACGGCTTCCCCATCAGTGCAATTCACAGAGAAGACTAGGAAACAATAAGAACTGAGTGACTCACCATCTTGTCAGACTTAAAAAGTCAAGTGTGACCAATAATCTGGAATCACTTTTAAGCCAACAGGGTATAAGCAAAGAGCTACTCGTGACCAAGGCAGAGGACACACCCAGCAGCAGTCAAGTAGCAACCTGTTCAGCTGAGTACATTTATCAGTTTGCAAAGAAGATACCTGCAGTATGAACTCTGCAATACCTTCAGTATTGTGGAAAAATACAACTGGGGGGCACTACCAACCAGAATATAAGATCCTTAAGTATTTGCCCGGCGGTGTCGCCTCTTGAACCCACAAAGAAGTTAAACTATTGAAGAGGCAGGCGCTGGAGACTGGAAGGCAGGAAACAAGGTTTTTATTTTCTCCGGAGGAGAACACAACGAAACGGACAGAAGGTATCGTTCTGAGGTGCTCTAACTGCATCCCTGAGGCCTGGCCTCTTATACACAAGTTTATCTCTTTATTACATGTAACACATTCTCGTTGATACTTTGATGTACGGAAAGACATCCTCAGAATCCCCCCCTTCCCAGCCCGTTCCCACGCAAGGTTACAGTGGAAGTCCCCGCCCCGTTCACAACAGGTGATGGTCATCGCGCAGCTGGGTATTCCGCCGATTCACGGAGTGTGCGGGTTTCGATCGGATCTCGTGGGATGGGGGGGGGGCTTTGATCATCTCGGGGGTCCTTTGAGGAGGGAAGCTTTCTATTGTATGGGGAGGGGCAAGGGATTGGTATCGGCAGAGCTAGGTGTCGGCCTGGGAACGGGGAAGACAAACGGGCACACGGGGAAAAGGGGTTTTCGTCAAAGGGCCGGAGATCATGAAAGGGAGGCAGGGAGGTGTCGCATTGGGAACAGGATGAGGGCCTGGGGGAGAGCAGCGCCGAAGAGGGGTTTATGACTCAAGGCAGGTGCAAGCAGGGGGTTGCCAGTGAAGCTAGGAGGGAGAGAGAGGCGCGCTGGCTCTCGGCGAGAGCAGGGAAGCCATGGTGTTCAAAATGGCGGCTGTTTTACGCGCACAAAAGGTTTAAGGAGAGCAAGAGGGCGCCGATAATGTTGACGGTTTTCAGCCTAACTTTCAACAGTCCTCCCTTTTCAACATATCTAGCCAACTTGCTTACTCAATGTCAATTTTCATCAAATTCCTAACTTCGGTATCATACAATGCTCTCATATGTTCGCTTCCAATGTCCACAGTTTTGGGAAAAATACAACTCGCACATAAAGAACACATAGGTGGCAAACATTGAATTCCTAAGCATAGGCCACATATTACAACTACGGGAATCAGGATAATGGTGAGCAGTCTCCAGCCCCAGCTTTTGACGGTGTCCCAGAACCAACCACCAAGCGACCATTCTTCTTGCTCTTGGTGAACTTCAGAAGAGAGTCTGTGAAGATGTTCGATGGCTTTGTACACTGAGGGTGAGTTGTCCGGTATGTATGTACAACAGCTGGCCCCAATAATGCGGCATGCTCCTCCACGGTCCGCCAGAACCACATCTAGAACGAGGCGGTTCTGAAGAGCCACCAAACGGACCGCTTGGAGCTCGGCAGTGTTGTTGGCAAAGATGCCCGCTGTGATGTTCATGGTTGTCTCGACTGCCTGAGTCAAATGTCGGATGGCACGGCTGTTTGCCATCGGGCCCCAGAGGGGGACGAGTCCTTTCATAGCATCGAGGAACTGTGCCCCTGTTGAGTCGGCTTGCTCAACGTCTTTGGCTCGTTTTTGTCTGTGGTGATTCGCTGGGGCCACATAAGTTGGAGGAAGGACGAAGGAGATGTAGCAAGTGCCCCCCCAGCCTTTGGGGAGCCAGGTGTAGGCCTTCGTGCCACAGATGAAATACATGTTTGGGGATGACACAAAGGAAGGTGGATCCGTGGAGTCCAAAGTTCTGGTAAAGCGGCAAGCGCTGCGACCCACCAGCTGTGTCCCAAGTCCTTCTACACACATGTGGCCTGTGACGTTGATGACCGTCAGGGCCACAGTCAGAGTGGCAGCCGTTCGTTTCCGCAGATAGGAGAAGGTGGGTCTGGTTGGATTGTTGAACACCTGCATTTCGATTCGTTCTTTGGCCGGGATGTCCATTTGGATCGAGTCGCTGGGGGTCAGCGGGCAGAAGTGTGTCTTTGTCTTGTTTCGCCCGGCCCCATGAGGAGAATGTGCTGCAGTTCTGCTGGAGGTGGCATTGTCCGTATAGCTCTCTTGCAAGAGGATCAGCCAGGCAAGGCAGGAGCCGTGGACGGAGAAGGGTGAAGGGATGAATGGTATTGAATGTCCAGTGGCATGGGGTAGCAACCCACAGATCCAGCAGTTGGTGGCGTTGGTGGCAAGATTGTGCTGGTGAAGTAGTTGCACGAAAGAGTTGTTCCAAAACTCCTTTCGCCTCTCTCTTAGTTGAGGAGAGAGCGAAATTAGATAATGTTCCTTCATGGTGGTAGGCTGAGCAGTGGTTAGGAATGTTTCGTGAGCAGGTGCGTGTTCTTCCTTAATCCAGAGCGTAGTCATGAGGAGAAAACAGAGGAGAATTACGATGAAGAGTGCAATTGTCTTTGAGCTATGGAGCCTGTCTATTCTCGGATTTCTGTAGTGGGTATTTCCTGCTGTCTCCGTCGGCTTCTTATTTGGCGCTTCCATCATCTTCTTATCTGGCGCTTCCATCATCTTCGTCTTCAAGGTGCTCGGTAGTGGGCAGGACCACAGACTTAGTTTTAGCTTCTCTCCAGGTAACCCTTGGTAGTTTGGGTCACCGTTCTGAGATCCTCTAACCTAGTCCGTGGCCTACTTAGCCGAAGCTCCCTCCTTTCGACGCAGGAAATACCCTTCTCGAGATGGCACAGTGGGGTCAGGATGTTGTGAAAGTTCAAGTGTCTCAGTATCAGGGTAGCAGTTCAACGATGGTCGGTCCTGGTTCAGGAGCTCTTCTTGGGTGTTGACGGTGTCTGTCGTGGCCAGGGCTGGAGAGACCTTTTTGCAGTGATGAGCGTGCAGCCAGTGTTTCTTCCCCTCCACTCGAAGTGCGGTCCGAGTGGTGATCAGCACTTGCCAGGGGCCCGTCCACCGGGGTTCCAAACTCTTTGATCGCTGAAAATTTCGGATCAGCACGAAGTCCCCCGGCTGGATGGCGTGGCCCGGACCCCTGGAAGCATCGGGGATGGCCTGCTGCACCTGCTGATGAAGGACAGACAAAGTTTCAGTCAATTTGTACAGATAATCAGACATTAGGACATCCGGAACGTCATGAATGGAAGTTGGTTTCGGGGCAGACCAGACGCTCATGGGTCGGCCGAAGACAACTTCATAAGGGGTTAAGTGATGTCGGGTGGGAGTGGAGCGCATCGATAGCAATGCCAATGGGAGGGCGTCTGGCCATTTCAGGCCCGTCGTAGCCACTATTTTGGCCAGTTTAAGCTTTAGTGTGGCATTGTGTCGTTCGACAAGCCCAGCAGATTGAGGGTGGAAGACTGCGTGGAATTTCTGTTTGATACCCAGCCCATTTAGGATGAGCTGGATAACGTTGGCTACAAAGTGGGGGCCATTATCACTCCATAAAACACGACAGAGGCCATAACGGGGGAAAAACTCCTTTAACAGGACCTTTGCAGTGGCCATAGCGGTGTTGTCACGGGTTGGATATGCTTCCACCCATTTGCTAAATGCGCACACCACGACGAGTACATATTTCAGGCCTTGGCATCTGTCTAGCTGGATGTAGTCCATCTGCAGGACTTCAAATGGGTGGTTTGGGACCCCAAATCCCCCCCGGGGTACTACAGTTCCCTTCCCGGGGTTGTGTTGCAGGCATATTAAGCATTGTTGGACCAGGCGTTTGGCGGAATCTGGGATCTTGTCATTGTGCCAAACCCTGGAGACAAGTTCGATCATGGGGGCTGATCCAATGTGGGCAGGGGAGTGTGCCATGGTTAATATGGGAATCAAGTATGAATCAGGTAGCAACCATCTGTTCGTGTCTTTTGTCCGCCAGCAGCCTTCATCGTCTTTCAATCCCACCCGTGCCCATTCAGTCAATTCGTGTTGTGTGCTAGCCGTTTGTATGTCTCTAATTGTGTCCTTGGCGTCAGTCCAGTTTTCTGCTTGTGACCTGGTCACGTACATATGTGTTGTTGTTCTATTTTCAGCTGTCGTTCGGGCGGTGATGTCGGCTAGTGCATTTCCCTGTCCAATAATGTCTGTCACCTTCTTGTGTGCCTGGCATTTGATAACGGCAAGTTTGTTGGGGAGGAGGACAGCTTCGATTAAGGCGGAGACTAAATCCCCGTGCAAAATGGGTGTGCCGTGTGAGGTCAAGTATCCTCTCTCCCTCCAGAGGAGCCCAAAATGGTGAACCACCCCGAAGGCATACTGGCTGTCGGTGTAAATGTTCGCCGTGGTTCCTGTTGCCAGGATGCAGGCTCTCGTCAAAGCAATCAGTTCCGCTGCCTGGGCAGATCGCTGGGTGATGCGGGCTGTTTCTACTACAGTTCGAGCCGTGGTGACTGCATAGGCAGCGGAAGTGGTACCATCGGAGAGTTTGATGCAAGAACCGTCCACCCACAACTCCCCGTCGGGGTCAGGGAAAGCTGTGTCTCTGAGATCGACCCTACTCCTGGTCTGTTCGTCCGTAAGAGTCACGCAGTCATGTACAGGGTGCACATTGGGATCGTTCTCTGGCAAGGGTAACAGAGTTGCTGGGTTCAGTGTGGTGCATCTTTTCAGGGTGATATGGGGGGCAAGCAAGGTCAGTTCGTATCCAGTCAGTCGTGCACTCGTCAGGTGTTGCGTCTTGGTTTGGTTCAGGAGGGTGTCGACTGCATGGGGTACCAGTACCGTGAGGGAATTCGAGAGTACAATCCCCTCGCTCTGTCGGATAGAGACTGCAGCAGCAGCTACAGCTCGAAGGCAGGCAGGCAAGGCTCTGGCGACAGGGTCAAGAGTGGCAGAGAAGTAAGCGCACGGTCGTTGTTTAGGACCGATGGCCTGGGTCAAGACAGATAAAGCGCACCCCTCCCTTTCGTGAGTGAAAAGGGAGAAGGGCTTTCTGTAATCAGGGGTACCCAGGACAGGGGCTGAGCAAAGGGCATCTCGTAGTTCCGTGAAGGAAGTTTGACACTCAGGAGTCCAAGGGAGTGGGAAAGGGACGTCTTTGTTTAGGAGAGAGAGCAGTGGTTTTACAACGAGGCTGAAGTTTGGCAACCATTGTCGGCAGAAGGAGGTGAGGCCTAATAGGGAGCGAACCTGCTTCTGGGTTTTAGGGACAGGGGTGTCTAGAATGGTCTGGATTCGATCAGGGGTGAGTTTCCTTCCATCTTTGGACAGAAGGTGGCCCAGGTAAGTGACCTGGGGTAGGCAGAATTGCAACTTCTTCTTGGAGACCTTGTGGCCATTTTCCGCAAGGAAGTGCAAGAGTTGAATGGTGGCGGTAACCGCTAGAGGGGTGGTGTCGGCTGCCAAAAGGATGTCATCGACATATTGTACCAACACCACCCCGTCGGGTAACCGGACTTGGTCTAGTTGCCTTTTGAGGGCCTGGCTGTAGATGCTAGGGCTCTCCGTGTAGCCTTGAGGGGCTCGGCAAAACCTATATGAGCGGGATTTTAGGGTAAAGCCGAAGAGATATCGGCTGTCTGGGTGGATGGGGATGGAGATGGAGAAGAATGCGTTCTTGAGGTCGATGACGGAAAAGGTGGTGGCAGTGGATGGAATCAAGGTCAGGATGGTGGTGATGTCTGAGACCACAGGGTACTGGGGTACCACCACTTTGTTGATCTCTCGGAGGTCGATGATGAAACGGTATGCTTTCTCATCTCCCTCTCCCTGCTTCTTGATAATGGGCAAGATAGGGCTGTTGCAAACGTTGCTAACCACTTCCTCTACCACTCCTGCGTCTATCAGTGACTGGATAATCATTACCAATGCCTTCTCGCCCTCTGGCGATATCCGATATTGTGGGAGTTTTGGGAGTGTTGCGTCTGGTCGGACAGTAATGTGCACTGGGTCAATTAACATACGCCCTACGTCCGAATCCGCTTTGGCCCACAGATACGGAGGTAGAGTGTCAAGCAGGGACGCGTCGACGTCGGTGATGGAAAACATGTGTCGGGGGGAACAATGCCTAAGCAGAACGGGGTTGTCGTAAAGAAACACTCGAACTCCATCTTGAGAACACCTAATCGTCGCTCGGAAGTGTTTCAGTAAGTCAAGTCCCATAATGGCGTCAGGGCTATTGGAGGAAAGCAAGAACGTGGTGTCGGTGGTGTTGTTTTCTACGTCAAAGAGAATCGGGGCAGACAAAGGGTTGGTGGAGGGCGTTCCATCGAAACCTGTCGATGTTATGAGTGAGCCAGACAAGGGTGCCCTTGGAATCAGTCGTTTAGATAACGCACTACGTGTTGCGCCAGTGTCTACCAGAAATGGAGACTTGGTACCCAGGACCTTAGCAGTGACATAAGGGCCCTGCTGGTCAACATAGAGCTCGACTGGATCCCTCCCTCGCCCTTGGCTGTCCTATGCAAAGGTGTGAGTGTCGTCATAGTCAGATTGTTGATATTGGTTCTGTCTGGGTCGATCGAACGTATTTGGTCTGCTTGATCTGTCATTAGTCGCGTCATTTGGGGGCCCTCGTTGTGGTCCCTTAGGTCTCGGTCCGTTTGCTACATCCCTGGGGTCTCTGTTCCTGATCATTTCCAGGAGAACTGGGCACTGGGATTTCCAATGGCCAGTCCCTTTGCAGAAAGCGCACTGGTCATCTCTAAGGTCTGTGCGTCCACTGTAGGGAGTCAGAGTGCGGTCCTGGGGAAATGCAGTCTTAGGGACGTTTGTCTGGTAGTTTCCCCGGTATTGGTCTCGTCCTATAGTCACCCCTTGCAGTTTGGCAATCATCACCCTCTCTTTTAAGTCTTTCTTCTTTTTCTCTGTCGCCCTATCATTTTCATTTTTCTGATGCTCATAATATTGGGCCATTTGGAGAATCGCTGTAGGTTTGGAGGCTGCCCAACTACTCTCGCTGGCCTGTAGTTTCTGGGAGATGTCCAATGATAGGCCCTTAACATAATTCTGGACAAACAGATGGTGTCCGGTTGCAGTGGTCATGTCCTGGCCGCTGTAATCGGAGAACACCGTTTCAAACCGGGAGAAGTATTCCGATACATCCTCCTGGGGTTTTTGGCGACAGGCTGTTACTATCGACCAGTCCACTTTCTTTTCTGGGATTAGGGTTTTTAATTTCTCTACGATTTTATCTGGGAGGTCTAGAATGGATTTCAACGGCTTTTGTCCTGGTCCCCGTTGTTTGTCCAAGTCATCGAGTTGTGACCAGGTGTGTCCGAACAGCTCAAGGTGGTCGACTTTCCGGATTTGCTTCCACACATCAGCTGGCAGACATAACCCGAAGAACAAGTCGATGTCAGCCAGGGTCATGATCGTTGAACCCAGGGCTGTACCTAATTCAGTATAGAAGGCAGTGGGGTTTTTACGTAGGTCGGGTAGAGATTTCCGGAATGTCAGTATCTCTTGCCGGTCCCATGGCTGGTAGACCCAGTTGTATACTACCCTTCCCTTTGCATCTTGGTTGTTTGCATCATCGTGAGTCCCTGTACCTCGAGGGGGAACCCAGTAAGGGGCAGCCTCACGTATCGGCATCATGGTGTTAGATTGCTCGGTTGGTGGTTCGGTCACTACGGGGGCTGCGGATTTAGCTCCTGGCTTTCGTTCAGTGAGGTGGCGGAAAACCTCAAGCGTACGCGTAAGGAGGTCCGACACATCACACTCGCCCTCATCCCCGATATCGACCTTCCGGTACAGAGTCCTTAGGCTCTCGGGACCTTTGTCTCGATATCGGTCCTCGTATGCATTCAAGACATGATAACACAGTCGTACGGTAAAATGTCGTCTGTGACTCCCTGTATACAAGCTGAACATATCTGTGATGTACTCTTCATCATCCTTCCTTTCTACCAGTGTCCTCGCTATTTTGTCGATCCCCGCTCGCTCATCCTTGTCTAGTCTGTTTGTTCTTGCAGGGCCAGCCCCTCGAGTCTCATGGTCATCTAACGTTGTTGTTGATGCGGGTTTTAATACAAGGGGTTCGGCTGGCACAGAGGCTATTGGGGCCGACGCTGTGGCGGTACCTTCGCTTGTACCTGGGGGTGGCGCGTGCTGCGCCAAGGGTTGAGAAGGGGCATATGGAGGGGGCATGTAGATGATAGGAGGACCTAACAGCAGGTCCTCATTGGCTTGTCGTTTCGAGGGTAAAGCATGGAGGGGGTTCTAACCGGACACTGGCTTGGCGTTTCCCTTTCTAGTTTCTGTTTAGCTTTCTCTCTTTCCTCTATCTCCTTTTTTAGTTTCTGAGCAGCTAGGTGGGCTGCTTTTTGCAGCTCTTTTTCCAACCTACTCTCAGTTTTCTTTTTACGCTGTTCAGTTTCTTTTCGCCACATGCCGAAGCTGTCAAGCATAGTAGGTGTTGTCTTGTTTTTACCCAGGGCGGTTTCTAGCGTTTTTATTTTATCATCATCGAAGGATCCTATCAGGGGCCATTGACTTTCTTGACCCTTTTTTGTATATTTATGCCATAGTTTACTATAGGCTATAGCGGTCAATCCATGCTTCATGAACATGTCCTTATTAGGGGTGCCTTCCAGCGGGGCTGGATGGTCCATCTCTAATAGGCGGTCCGGGCTAAACAGGCTACTCATCAGTGGGGAGAAGACAGACATGACGGCTCGTAACGAGAGACTAAAAAGTCAGCACTGCCTATCTTATCACTAGGTGCAAAGACTAGACAGAATATTTCTATTCTACGTTGTTTGCAGGCAGTGAATACCTCATGGATCACAATAACCAAAGACCAATAAATAACAATGGGGAGAATGAGTAGGTCCGCAAAGATCTGCGTTACCTACCTTTTTCACTATCTGCAAAAAGGGTGGTCTCTTCCCTGTTTGCAGACAGGGAATCTCCAGGAAACAATAGTTTTGCGAACAACAGTTCAGTTTCAAGCAATTATTGGGTGGGGGAGAAAAAAATAAGCACGGCTGCTACCCTACCTATCCTCCACTGCTTGCAAAGAGAGAGAGCCCGTTGTTTCTCCGTTTGCAGACAGTGAATCCCTCATAGATCAAGATAACAAAAGACCGATAAATAACAATGGGGAGAATGAGTAGGTCCGCAAAGATCTGCGTTACCTACCCTTTTCACTATCTGCAAAAAGGGTGGTCTCTTCCCTGTTTGCAGACAGGGAATCTCCAGGAAACAATAGTTTGTGAACAACAGTTCAGTTTCAGGTGATTATTGAGTGGGGGAGAAAAATAAGCACGGTTGTCTGCCCTACCTATCCTCCACTGCTTGCAAAGAGAGAGCCTGTTGTTTCTCCGTTTGCAGACAGTGAATCTCCAAATAAACAAAAAGAGCAATACTAGTATTTAACAAACAAGCAATCAAGCAATTTTTTCGCAACTTGTCGTGGTAACACGACCTTACCCGGACCGCATGGACAGTTTCCTGACTTCCGAATCCAGCGCCCGATCGTCCTCTCTTCTTCGTTATCCTCGCGGCACTCCTGATGGTTCCCAGTCAGGACCGTAGATCACTCGAGAGAGGTCTGTTCGGAACCAGTGAAGTTCGGATGATCGGCTGTCAGACGAGGGTCTATCGGACAGACGCGTTCCCGATCGTTGCAGTCGTTCACTTTGTCGTCAGGACCTCTCCCACTGGATCCATGGGTCGCTGATGGGCCCCACGTTGGGCGCCAATTGTGAAAAAAATACAACTGGGGGGCACTACCAACCAGAATATAAGATCCTTAAGTATTTGCCCGGCGGTGTCGCCTCTTGAACCCACAAAGAAGTTAAACTATTGAAGAGGCAGGCGCTGGAGACTGGAAGGCAGGAAACAAGGTTTTTATTTTCTCCGGAGGAGAACACAACGAAACGGACAGAAGGTATCGTTCTGAGGTGCTCTAACTGCATCCCTGAGGCCTGGCCTCTTATACACAAGTTTATCTCTTTATTACATGTAACACATTCTCGTTGATACTTTGATGTACGGAAAGACATCCTCAGAATCCCCCCCTTCCCAGCCCGTTCCCACGCAAGGTTACAGTGGAAGTCCCCGCCCCGTTCACAACAGGTGATGGTCATCGCGCAGCTGGGTATTCCGCCGATTCACGGAGTGTGCGGGTTTCGATCGGATCTCGTGGGATGGGGGGGGGCTTTGATCATCTCGGGGGTCCTTTGAGGAGGGAAGCTTTCTATTGTATGGGGAGGGGCAAGGGATTGGTATCGGCAGAGCTAGGTGTCGGCCTGGGAACGGGGAAGACAAACGGGCACACGGGGAAAAGGGGTTTTCGTCAAAGGGCCGGAGATCATGAAAGGGAGGCAGGGAGGTGTCGCATTGGGAACAGGATGAGGGCCTGGGGGAGAGCAGCGCCGAAGAGGGGTTTATGACTCAAGGCAGGTGCAAGCAGGGGGTTGCCAGTGAAGCTAGGAGGGAGAGAGAGGCGCGCTGGCTCTCGGCGAGAGCAGGGAAGCCATGGTGTTCAAAATGGCGGCTGTTTTACGCGCACAAAAGGTTTAAGGAGAGCAAGAGGGCGCCGATAATGTTGACGGTTTTCAGCCTAACTTTCAACAGTATGAACTCTGCAAATGTGACAATCAGAGGTTTGGTTGCAATTTTTGTAAAGTTCTTCGGCATCCATGCAAGGAAATCAGTTACCAAAAGAGCTCTTAATACAGTGCCAAACACAAAAATGGTACCCGGAACACCATAAATATGGTCATAAAAGTGCTCTAATAAGCAGTTAGAGGTCTTTTACCAAAAGAAAGAAAAATAGAGCATACATACCCTGTGATAGTATGTAACAGCCAACATTGAGGAAGGTAAGAAATGATGTGTTCAGAAACTACCAAGATGTACATAAGTCTTCAGATTTATTTTTTATAATAGCTTTCTAAACCTTGAGACAGAAAAGAAAGGAGAGATGTCCCAAAGGATATATTTATGTGGCATGAACAGATGAAATGGAAGAATCATGTGCTCAGAGATACTTTTGAAAGAACCAGGACGGAGTGGCTAACTGGAATAGGCTGTACACTGGGATTATGCACGTACTGGGTCAGCTTTAAAAGGGACAACCATGTTCTTCCAATTTCAGCTAGGTGCCTCCATTTGCTTTTAAGCGTTCTTCTTTTAATAGGAGAGAAAAAAAGAGCAATTTGGACAGCAAAGTTGTCCTATTCTCTAAACCTATATTTAATCTTTTTTTAGTATTATTCTTTTATAGTTTTTCTCGAACATTAAAAGATGGAAACAGATTCCGTCTTTACATAAGAATTGTGTGTGTTGGGGGGTGGATTTAATTGTTCTGGGATCACATAGCGCTAGACTATTAATGCACATTTCTTGACCGACAGAACTCCAGATTCTGAGCGAGATTGAAACTGAAATTTTTTCAGGCTGCTCTTAAAGAATTGCACCACTTGAATTCTACAGACTTCCCACACGTTTGTTTTATTTGGGGCCAAAACGAGGAGTGCACTATCCATTCACTTACTTAGTTAGGAACTGACATCTCCTGGTTGTGGAGACTATCCACAAGCTAGTTCAACACTGTGCTGAATCAAGAGGGCAAAAGAGCGAGCTGGTGTGTGGTATAAGAACAGATAACTTGTGGTTTCAGAGAATATGCAAATATTTCTCATGTAGAGCAAAGGGCTTCAAAAGTCTCCAGAAAATATCAGCACGTGGCCCTGACAGAACAGTCTGTGACCAGGACAATGATAATCCAAAATATACAGGACAATTTTTTGTACAGAAACGCATGGGGCTATAACCTATGGCAACAACTGGTCACTGGAACCTCCAATGCAAGCCTCTTGCCCAGTAATTTTGAATTTCTAAGGAACTGCTGAAATCCGACCACATCAATCATGCCATCTAATGGGTATTCTATATGGCAGGACATCCCCAGAGTCCTAGTGTCCTCTTGCCTTTCCATCCTTCACAACCCGCACAACATTCCTCTACTGAAAAGGAGCTTAAATCCACAAGGTAACTACACTCCAGAAGAGCTACCTACTCCTAGCCTTGTCCTGAAAATTAAACTTATTTGGGTCAGAGACGCAGACAGTTCAGGGACAGGAACCAGTCTCTACAGAAACAAGCTGTAACTGAACATTGACAGGCAGGAGAGGTCAAGGGTAGACAAGCTATTTGCTGTCCTCAGAGCAGAGATGTCAGAATTGTAATAACGCGCAAGTCCAAATTAGGCTTCCTGGAAGTAATAGTGGGGATCTGTCAAGGTGGATCGACCCGCTACTAAGAATTAAACCACACAAGTTTCTAATTTATGGTATACAAAGCATTACTTATTATCCCAATTCTTCTAGAAAAACTTTACTCTGTAGATATTGGGAAATGTAACTAGATTCCTAAAAACAGGACACCGACTTGACCTGCTACATTTTAGCAACTGCTTCAAAGTAAGGGTAAAGGGTCTAAAGCTGACAATGTAGTACTACACGAACTTGAAAATGCCTAACACAACAGAAACTCATCACTGAGATGAAGAGTCTCCCGATAAACTGAATTTGAACTAAGATTGTCATCCAGTCCACCTTAAACTTATCTTTTTAAATAAACCTTAGGCCACCACATTAGGTAAGATCATTTGCATTTTAGGTCTTGTGAATGTTTAAAATGTTCATCAGGAACAAAATTCTCAATGCACCCAACTACTTCTAGTGAACAACTTCAGTCGTGTGCAACAAATATTAAATGCTAGAGAATTAAAAAAATGTTAAAAGAGAAAGAAAAACACTAAAAAAAATCTGTGCTTCAGTGGGCCATTCTTGGGAGATGAGAGGCTGGTGGTCATTTATTAACCAAAAAAATGCTCCTATAGAATATCCCTTGCTAATTAATACACAGAGTCCAATAAAAAATCCCTGGTGTAAGCATATCTTCTTTGTATGAAAGATATTGAAGCCAAACTGTTCATCAAATTTTGAACCCGAGGGCATATACCACAAGGTCAGTAATGCGCCACTATTTTGCTAGACTTAAAAGAGATAGTTTAATGTGTCCGACTGTTAAGTGGCTGGTGGTATAAGTGGAGAAAAGCAAGCAAACTATTTGATGCATGCCCTCTTTCCAGCTGCTTGCTTCAAGACAAATGTAAAATCCGCACTGCACCGAAAATGTAATAACATGAAGTACCTGCGAATACTACCGCTGAAGTTATCATATAAAGATTTTTTTCAAACACGTCCTCCGATGCTTTACGTTTTTCAGACCACAGTATGAACTTTCAGCGTCTTGTGGGTCAGCTGTGCTCTTGTGCACAAAAACACGCTGTTACATGTCATGCATCGGAGGGGTTATAGGTGCGGCCAAAGAAACCATACTTGTATAAAACAAACATTTTTGTGTGTTTTCGGCGGTTAAGACTTAGAAGAAAAACTTGTGAAAAGGAAAGAAATTCCGGACAAAAAGAACATGATGCTGCTAAATTCCTATTTTTACAAGGTGTCAACCTTTAAAAAACAATGAATGCACGTTAAGACAATAACCCAAACAACACTAGGTTACCTATTTGTTTGGAGTTTCTAATCTTCGTGACAAACACAACCGTGCAACCTTGGCAGTAGCTAAGTGTTTTTTCCTTACTATACTAATTTGTCAGTATTTGGCAATTAAAAGTACAATACTGAATTTTGTAAGACATTTTGAATCTATTATTTCCCTACTGATCGGAGACCAAGATTAAATATCTGAGTGCAAGATGTAGATGAGAAATCTAGATAATCAGATTGTTTTAGCAGTTTATGCAGCACAAACCTAGTCTAAAGGCACTAGAGGGCTTGAAGTGAGTTTTTTTTTTTTTTTAAGACACAGGGAGATTGCAAAAGCACAGCAGCTTCTCTCTGAAGAACTACATAAATACCTTAAATATCTTCCAGAATATTGCAATAATGCATGGTTACTTCTGTCGGCCTTCAAACCAGTTGTTTAAACTTTTAGCATTCATTTACTTAATTGATCAATGTAATAGGCTCACCTTAATGTAGCACTCTTAATACCCACATGAAAACACTTTTTATTTCACGCGTATGGGGCAAACAAGATCTAATCTATATGGTTCAGTGCCAAGAGTAACACAAGGTCCAACCAGGCAGACAACTTGTGTGGAAGGTAACGAAAGATCGAAGCACCCACTGTTTGAATCCAACACAGATACGATAGCTTGAAGCGGTATTTCTGAGGGAGACCTGATTCTATGTTTCAAATCAATTACAATGAAAATTTTCAATTTGATCAATTTCATTATGTTTGAAGACTTTTCAAAATGTCATTAGAAGTGCTCCCAAATTGAACAATTACGAACTCAACATCAATCTAACAGTTATCTGCAACGAAATTTGTTAAGGAGCTATATGGAGGTTTTCTCAGCAATTTTTTGGGATCACAAGTTTCAGAAGGCAGAGGAACCTGTTGGTTGACAATTGAGGGCATATTTGTTTGCTACCCAAGAAACAGAAAGCATTAGAGAAGCAAACACACACTTATGTAATCAAAACCCGTCTTTTCACGATTTCACATGAACAGAACCAAACCCATCCCCTGACCTGTAAAGCACTTTTGAGTTAATCACTTATATGGGTCAATGCATAAACTCTGTAGGTGAAGAAGCAGATTTACAAACTAACTAGTTGCAAAGTACCTGTGACCACTGCCTACTGGTGTGCACGCATCGAAACAGTAGGATTTACATTAATACAACACAAGTAATCTTTATAAACTCAATACTGCAGAATAATTTCCCTCCCATAAAGAATGAATAGCACATCATTTTGGTGAAGGACTTCATTCTTACCTCTGCAAAATCTAAGACGATATGGACAAGCTTAACAGTTTTTATTTTGAATATCACATTATGCAAAAATCCTAGCTTTTAGGCTGGGAGGTGAAAAATCTAAATCAAATTAACTTCATAAACAGCTAAATAATGAAACTGCACTTAAAACGAATGAAAACGAGTAGGCGAATGGAGCTGTTACAAATCAGCCATCTATTTTTAGTGAACGCAGCTTGACCAAAATGTAGGGACCAGCAGTGCGGAATGTCTTTTATTGCTAGAAAGGAAAACAAGTTAGTGGATGAGTTTTCTTAAACATTAAATGATAAAAAAAATATCTTTAAACACTTTTAAATTAAAAGATGGAAACAACACGTTTTAAAAACTAAAAGTTTAATGGAAAGAAACAAGACAAAATAAAAGTATTTTTATTTAGAAGATGAAAGGCAAAGAATGACAACATACATGAATAAAAAATAAAATGAAATAAAAATGAAATGATTACCAAGGTAATGCAGGTCAAGATATCAAAGATGAAGGGTCACACAATATAAAAAAAGCAATCCAAATGGGCGTCTGCATCATGATTTCTGCAAAACAGAGGAAGGAGTCCAGGTAAA
Organism: Lissotriton helveticus; assembly: GCF_964261635.1. Classification (NCBI taxonomy): domain Eukaryota; kingdom Metazoa; phylum Chordata; class Amphibia; order Caudata; family Salamandridae; genus Lissotriton; species Lissotriton helveticus. The sequence goes on from NC_136065.1 coordinate 614,599,618, forward strand.
TAATACATGCATTTGCATTCTGTCAAAACAAATATTTTCAATATAAAAAGATAAAAACTAAGTGGAACTGACAAGGGACAGACGGTAAATAATTCAACAATGCATATAGATTTACTGTGAATAGACGTTTGTTAAGCAGTGCAAATTCACTTCTAGTAAAACTCTGGAAAAGAAAGCTGAAAATAGTTACTTACCTTTGATAATGCTTTTTCTGGTAGACTAACTACAGATTCCCAACTAAAAATATTCCCCAGGCTCCAGACTGGATCAAGAAACTCTTGAGCAGTACCTCTGCGCACCAGTAGGTGGTGTTAATCGGCTACACGTTGGCATCGACATGCACTTACATCAATTTCTTTCTCAACTATTTCCATGTCAAAAAACACTGTTGCATTAGTCTGAGAGTTTGACCAGTGTGCGAATCTAACAGGACACTAGGGTGAAGAGACCATTTTGCAGAACAGGGAGGATGCGAGGATCCATAAGCAATTTGCAGTTAGATGGCGTCCCTATCAAAAAGGCAATACTGAAGGAAAGTAAAATTTTCTTCTGATAGACTTCTAACTGCAGATTGCTCACCTTAAAATAGATACCCAAGTGATAGCTCCCCAAAGGTGGGTCTGTGAACAGCTCAAGCCAGGAAGTCCTGGAGGATTGAACAGGCAAAATGATGGCCCAGACTGTTCAAGCTTTGTGAAGGTGTGGAATAATGCCCACGCAGCAGAATGCCACATTTCCAGGATAGGTACCCCGCATGCTAACAATGGTAGAGGCCTTGGGCCTACTGGAATGGGCCCACAAGTCCTCAGGAGGCTACTTTTTAGCTAGTACATATCAGATCTTGATGGAGAGTACAATCCATCGAGCGATGGTCCGTTCCTAAACTTCCTGCCCTTTTTCTCTCCAGTGAACCCATTGAATAGCTGATAGTCCACACAATGTTCTTCAGGGTGATTGAGGATTAAAGGGATCTCCTATGGTCCAGGTGGTCGAGTCTCTCCTACTCCTTGGAAAGATGAGGCAGGGCAAAATACGTTGGAAGCGTGATAAACTCGCCTACATGAAAGGGAGTGACCACCTTCGGTAGAAAAGAGGCACGTGTCTTAAGAACAAGTTTGTCTAGGTAAATGCTGGTTACCGATAGTTAACTGAAAGAGCCTGAAGCTCGCTGACACTCTTGGGCAATGTAATGGCCACCAAGAAGGCTGTCTTAAGAGTTATGAGTCTGAGTCGACAACTATGAGGGACTTGAATGAGGAGCCCATGAGGAACGTTAGGACCAAATTAACATCCTATTGGGGCATGATGCAAGGGGTAGAAGGCAAAAAGAATTGCAAGCCCTTAAGAAAACGTGTCACAATGGGTGACTCAAACAGTGAGGGCTGACTCCGCAACTTAAAAAAAAAGCAGATAAGGCTGAAATGTAACCTTTAACGATACCAAGTGCAACACCTTTCCGGGGTAAACACAGTATAACCAATAACCCTATCACCAAGGAGGCCAAAAGCAGGTCAACATGACGGAAGTAACACAAAGCCACAAATCTGTCCCAGATCCAGCGTATACAGTCTTTGTCGGGACACGTCAGGCTGCCAAGATGACATCACAAATCTTGGTAGGAAGATCAAAAGCATTCAACTGTGACCGCTATATCTCTATATGGAGTAGGCATAGTTTTGGATTCAGGACCTGCCTTGATGCTGCAACAGGTGGTCCTCAGGAACAGGCAGCTTGATCGTAGGACAGATGCTCATGTTCAGAAGTTTGGGTTACCAAAATCTCCCTACCCAGTCAGGAGCCATTACTATTATCTCCTTGAGAACTCTGGGCAGGAGCGGTATCGCAGAAAAGCGTACCGGAGTACTGGGTTCGAGTGTAAACAAAATGTGGCTCAAATCAAGTGCCGCTTTCAAAACTCCAAACGAGTAGAAGAGCTGAAGTTGTGTGTTCTCAGCAGTGCCAAATAGATCCAGCAAAGGTTCTCCCCGTTCTCGAAAGGGACCTTGCACCACCTCCAGGTGTAGACACCATTAGTTATCTGCAAACCATCAGCTGGGAGAACACACTGCGCTGGAGTCAGTCCGGATGCGGATCCAGAGGGATCAGCTGGTGTTGGGCGTGCTGTCGGTATCCCAAGCTGGGGCTCCTCTCAACTCCGTGGGGCCCAAAGGCACGCCAGAGGGAGTCTAGGGACCAAAAATGGGGTGCATGGCTCCTTAAGTTGGGCAAGTGTCGCTCCAGCTCTGGGAAGGCACAGAGCGGACAAGGCCTCAGACTCTGCTGGGGAAGTAGAGGAGCCGGGTCTAGAAGCACAAGATCAAGGGGGAGAAAGCAAAGTGCACTTGGACTACCTTTTGTTCTTCTGTGACTTATCAGACTTCGATGAAGACAACTTGGACTTCAAAGACCAACAATCGCAAGACCGACTCCATAACCAAGCCTTAGTTCTTCCTCTGGAACGACAGTGCCCGCTTGTGTCACACCGTTAGGAGCTTCATGGCTGGCTCCTGGATATTCTTCGGATGCTTAAACAATAGGCACAGACCCTGGAGTCGTGGTCTAACCCCAAACTGACTAAGTGGAGAGAACAGACACCCGTCTGTGACATTCCCCCTCCAAGGTTAAAACCCTTAGGTTTGTTAGGGGACATGGCACTAACACACACAGATCAAACCTCTCCCCCCAAAAAATCTATTAACAAATAAAAAGGTCAAAAAAGTGGTGGCAAGAAAAAAAAACACAACCAAGGTAGCTCTCGGGATACGTGTAGTTAGTGTGAAAGTATATGTGTTGTAGGTATGAATGGAACAGATGTCAGCGTGTCACCTATATAGGCACCATGCACGTCACTTACAATGCATACACTGATGTCGATCAACGCCACCTACCAGCGCGCAGAGGTACTGCTTAAGATTTTCCAGATCCAGTCCGACGCCTATGCTAAATTGAGGAATTTGCAGTTAGAAGACTTTCAGAAATAATATATTATCCACAAGTCACAAGTATCTGGGCAACCTTGCATACTGGATTGGATTTAATTAATTTGATTGTAATTAAAGTAACAAAAGTAATTAAAGTAACATTTGTTCTGATACAGCAAGGTGCTCCACTTGGCAAAGGTACTCTGAGGTGGCCAATGCCAGCTTTTAGATAACAGGATACCCAGTTAATTTGTCACATTTCTTAAGTCGGTCTCTTTAGTAGAGCACAAAACTAAATATATATATATATATATATATATATATATATATATATATATATATATACACATATATATATATATACACACATACACACACACACACATATATATATATACACATATACACACACACACACACACACACACATATATATATATATATTATACACACACATATTTAATCGCTTTATTGCGGAGGAATTTGACGTTTGTGCAGATCGGATGGTCCCTGGCCATCCGACTCACACGCCCAACGTAACGTCGGACAGCCAAGGGCCGTCCAACGCATGGAAAAGGCTATATACATACATACATACATACATACATACAGTGGTGTCAACTTTCTTTGAGATTAATTAATTTCTTTTAAAAATACGAACTGTCGAAAAATAAACAGTAAACATACTAGAGCACAATAATAACTATCACTCTTCGATAATCACTTTAATCAATATAACTCATCAACTCCAAACCACAGCATGGCAAACCATTTTTATATTCGCCATAGTGAATGCATTCAATACCACCAATTCGACATATTGGACTGCTTAAGATCTTTGATAGTGGCAGACAAAGTCACTTTAAAATTGAACTGTTTGAGAGTTTGCTAGTAATCATTAAGGTTATGTCGATTTTCTGACAACGTACATACATATCCACACCTTTGTGCACCTCAGGTGGTGGTGGTGGTGGAGGAGGAGGGGGGGGGGGGTAATAGAATACCTGAATAAAGAACAGTGTAATGTATACAGATGTAGAATGTTTTATTGATGTTTATCCCTTTCAGCGTTAATTGCCAGAACACAAATTTGATATTAGCCACCCATGGAGCGCCATTATGATTTTGAGCTTTAGCCTGGAATCATCTATGCTAAAAATGAGCTTCAGTGAGGAAAAAATTAAATGTAACCATCTAACAGAAGTACGGTCCCAAAGACACGTGTTGTTGATAAACAAGTATGTGAAATGAAGGTGTTCATTTAAATTATTTTGTAATTCACAAAACAATTGTCAAGCTTTTCAACATTCAGCCGAAGCCCACTATTTCATACAGAGGAATTGGATTATCAAATGAAAATAATGAAATGGTGTTAATGCTTACATCATTTCTTCTGGACACAAATCAGAAAGATGCAGGAAAGGCTTTCAAGCGCTCCATATAATATCAATTTAAGAGCTACACAAAGGCCATTATTACCACCTCACTACTCTTAAACATCTAAATAAAATCATACATACACAGATCACTATTTCTAGGTCTTGAAAGTGCTTCTGAAAGAAACCCTGATGCTCAATTGTCAACATATGGATATAAAGCATTTGGTGGATTGCAGCTTCTGAAAGGTTGGAGAAAGAATACATGTTGGTAGATCCATTAAATATCTAACAATCCATCTACGATTAACCTTATGGAATTTCCTTAACAGTAGTAAAAAGGCTAAGGTAACACAGGACTAAACTCAATGATGAAAAATGATAAGCATTTTTACACACATAACTTCAAATATTAAGCTAATTATGAGATCAAACTTCGAAATCGTTAGGTCATAAAATGTGCATTATGCAGTCAAAAATTGACACTAGACTAGATAATAGTAATCGTTTTGTGGTTAAACACCGAAAAAACGATGGTTCAAGACAATAAAGAAAACCGCACCAAAGGTAGTAACACAGATGTTGGGCTTCCCAAACATTTGAAACCGAGTGAATAGGCTTCTGCGTTTAGGATTACATATGTACGGCTCTATTAACTGTTACCGAGGCATTATGAGGAAATGCCCGATACAGTAAGAGATTCAGTGAAATCAATTAAAATGCAATAAAGAATCCACCCATGGTAAACTATAATCCAACAATATGAAATGAGCTGTTACAAAACCTCTGTGCTGACAGAGCATTAAAATTATCACTCAACAGAAAGGCATCACAAACTGATTGCAAGGACTAAGATACTGAAACAAGTCAAGTACTATACAATTAAACTTTGCTTAAATTAGGAGCACGGAAGACATATAAAACAAATATACTATTGGGAAAGCTACCAATAGGAAACCTAAACAAATTTGCTTACTGAAAACGATATGAAGTGGAAACAAACATTTCATTATAAACAAAGTATTTCACCTGTTGCATAATTCAATCTTCACCAATACTTGAAAATACTGTATTCCTCTTCTACTTAATAGTCTCTGCAGGAGAGAGCTGGATCATCAACAGAAGAAACAGGTTTTAAGTTTTTCAGTCCCGTCAACAGCAAAATCAAGCACAACTCACATTTAAAACATGAATGCCAAATGTGTCACATAACACAAGCCCTTTCATGCGCTCTTGACAGTCGGACTCCATCATTAACTGGAGGGCACCCGCAAAGACTCTGAAAAACTATCAGGTTAGTGAACAATCTGGCATACGTCTACAGTGATTAGCATCATTTCAACCTTGTAGGTGCATTCGAAAAGTAAACACACATTTTTCACCAAATCCATAATTAGCCTCTTACTTCTAAGTAAAAACAAAATCTCAAAAGTTTAACTCAAAACAGGACACGCTAAATCCAACCTATCGATTATGGCATATCCTTAAAGAAATATAAAAATGAAACAAGGAGCAGGTTGTAAGCACTTGCACATCTCAATTGCTATACAAGCAGGAGAAATAGCTTTTTTTTTTTTTTTTAAATACGACCATTCTCTCGTGATGAAACAAGAGACCCGACCCTCGATGCCTTGCAATTATATTACATATGTGCTCAGGAGCCAATATAAACATTTCCATTTATAAAGGAAGGTTATAATCTTCCTTCGAATCTGTCATATGTGTACTTGCAGGCATGGAAGCAATTTTTACATGATATAAAAATAAAATCAATACCCCATCAGTCTATCAGCAAGGAATATGCAATTATTAAGAAATACTGCATTTTGTTTATATTTTTAGCCCTCGGAGTGAGACACCTCAAAAAACAGAAAACTTAAGCAGGTGCAGTTTCATGTAAAAAAAATGTTTATCATTAAAAAAAAAAAAGCTTCGACAAAGTCAATAATAGGTATGGCATTTGTTAGCATCCTTTTGGCTTGCCAATGTTGGATTTGCCACGTTTGTTTTTGGTAAAACGTTATTGTTGAGGAAGCTGCGAACTCCCGTTAACATAGAATAAAAAAAATGTGTTCACAATCAAAAATCAATTTGTATCTCAAAAAGCACACATAGCTATAGCAGTCCCTTGCACGAGGAAACAAGTCATTGAACGTATTTAGCTGCAACACTTATTACAGGGGTTGAAAGTTAACTGGCATCGGATTACTTTCAATAAAATGTATAGAAACAGGTAGATTAATTAGACCTTTTTAGTCATCGACGTTTTTCTTAAACATAGTAGCCTAATTACTATCTTATACTCTGCGGACTATACTGAAAGTAAGAAACACATGCACCAGAACAAAACTTTTTTTGGAGCTGCCACACGAAGATACTTATGAAAAATACCTACCTCTGCTATATTTTTAGTACTTGCTTACTAACAAGCATAGGCATAGCAGATGAAAGAATATTACAAACAAAAATGTAATGTCCACTTGAGGTGAGAGGCATCCTAATCAGACAACGACTCAGACCCGCATTTCCATGATCTACCTCAAGCATTTTCTGCCAATTACTCAGTTTTCAGGACCATGGCAAAGGTCTCCCTAGCATTTAGTACATTATGCACAACGAAGGCAGACTGTTCTAACAAAAAAACGTATATTGCTGAAGGCAGACATCATAAAAGCAACCACCGCCGAGAGTTTCATGGGGAAAGCACTCTGGCAATTCTCACGATTTCCCTCGTCACACTTCATCTACATGAAAAGGATATTTAAAGTATGGCAGTGCGCAAACTTTTTCAGCACTGCCACACTACAACAATTTGCTTACAAGAAGACACCATAACAGGTAGTGTTTGCGCGAGGTTACCAGTTATAGCATCCCTTCATCAAGTAAGCCCACAGTGAGTTATAAGCTACCACTTGACAGGTAGTGAGTCTTAATAGTAGAAGGAGACTATCACCGGTGACGGCCACTGGATCACGGAAATGCAGATCTCCAATTAGCCAAAACAAGCAGATTCTACGTCAGGACCCAGAGGAGAGTATTATGCTCTTCTTTCTCCACTTCAGGCGGGATAGGGCCAACACAATCTCTCACACTACACCGTGGACAGAGGTGCTTGCAAATCGGGGAAAGTCCGACACTTTCTAATTTACTGGTCAGTGGTGAGAAGTGTCTGAGCGCGAGACGTAAGGGGCACGTGCCTCTGGCAGTAGGAGGACCACCGGGCACCCCATACGATCAAAGTCAATAAAAAGCAGCCACGACAAGAGCGCTGAGGTGTTCCCTCAGCCGCTACAAACAATAAGGCAGTTGCGCTGCCAAATCGTCTGACTCAAAAGCACCAAAATTAGCACAAAAGAAGTAAAGGGGATCGGAGTACAGATACTTTGCTTTCACACTGCTGCGAACAGCGAAGAAAGGAAGAAGGAAGGACAAGAATGGAAGATGTCACTCCCTGGTGTTCCATTGGATGTTGGACTTTAACTTTTTATCTTAATTTTCTCTGGGTTTATGGGAAATTAAATCTGTTATAATGTTCTAACATGGCTGATTTGCTAATAAATAACAATCCTCGCCTCCGTGCACTTAATAGAAGTGAATCTTTGTTACGTTAGCTAGGAATCTTTTTAATTCCTAGATGACAATTTTTTTTAATATGGGATAGAGAGGAGTCAGCTGGAATTGTAGTGAGAAGGCACTCATACTCTTAAGGGACATCAAATTAAAAGCCCATGTACTAATCCAGTTTCACTCACTTGCAGGTAAGACACTGAAGAGGAGTTTTAAAAATATGAATTTGAAAAGAACGCAGACTTTTTATTTTTTTAACTGGGTATGGCTAGATGCGTTGTCCTATATGTGGAAGAGATATCAAGAGGGTGCGTGTAGTGAAAGAGCCACTCTTGTGATTTTGGCACCCTATAATGACCTTCAACTACCATCATTTTAACTGACTTTAGTGTGTTATTTCACCCTAGCCTTAATGTAGGAAGGTCCTGCATATGCCTGTGTCTCTTCTGTCCTGCAATCTTACTGTCTTTCAGTGGGAGCTGTCACGGAGTAGAACAGTCTTGCCAGGAGCAGAGGGTGTGGGATGTGCATTTGAAGGCTTGAGAGAGGTGTGGAATGTACTTTTTGGTCTCGAAGTGCAGTGTTGTGGACAGTGGTGCACACATGTGCTCTGTGTTTTACATTGAGAGATAAAAGTATGTGATGCTATAAGCAGTTGTGCAGAAATGTGTATTGTGCACTGGTGAGAATTATTACGGTCTTACAATTGGCTTTGACATGACCTCAGGTCTTCTTGCTTTCCGAATTCGCATTGCTTCAGTTCTTCTGCGTGCACATTGGTGCTTGCAAGTTGTTTGGGTTATGAGAATTATAGGTGCTTACTATTGGCTTTGACATGGCCTCATGTCTTCTTGCTTTCTGACTTTGCCTTACTTCTGCGTGCGCAGCGATTCATATTCAAGGTCTTTCTGCTCCTTACTTGTTTTTCGCTCCTCACTGACCAGAGTGAACTGGAAAAGGTTGTGAGAAGTGTCTGTGGAATGTACAACTCTGCCTCAAAGCCAAAATACGGGAGCTTGGCCAGTCTCAGTCTTGGCGCAGGCTGGTACCAGTCAGCTCTGTTTTTTCCAATGAGAAAAGGGCAGGGTTTTCTAGAAGCTTTGTCCCAAGTTGGATAATGGTTTTAAAGCTGGGAGCTTTTGTGGGCCAGGTGGAAGTTCACCACAGAAGGGACGTATTGCTGTGAGGGTGATGGAACTTGAGTCCTGACTGAACTAAGTCCTGGGCTGTTGAAAGGACTTCCCCAGCTAGAGTTGGCAAGGATTTTGCAGAATCAGTCGGGCAGGTGTTCCTAACTATTCCTGTACATATTTTCTATTCTTTGATATATATATATATATATACATATACATACATACATACATACATACATACATACATACACACACACACACACACACACACACACATATAAAATCATATTTCAATTGTTCATTTAATCATTCATTAGACATTTGGGAATCTGCATTAACTGATATATTTGGCTTACCTTCCTGAACATTGCATTAATCAACAGTTTTTGTGTCTGCATTTACTGATATATTTGGCCTACCTTTCTAAACATTGCATTAATAAACTTAAGCACAATAATTTATTTTTCTTGCCTTGCCTAAAGGGAGTGCTGTGTCCTTTCCTCGTCTTTAGGAAGTGCTGTAAAGTGTATTTTTAAAAGGTGTAGTGGTATATTTGCCTCCAAAGTGGGAGTGCAGGGTTAGGGTGTGTCCTTTATGCGAAAAGCACATTCATTACAGTGCGTGCCATCCAAGATGAAGAGCCATAAGTTTATTTGATTGTACTTTGTGTCACGTGACGTGGACTAAGCTTTTAAGAGGAGATGCCTATGTTGATGTTTGCCATCTCCTCCACCTGTGTACGTCAGGAAGAGATTCAATCAAAATGGGAGTAGTGCTACACAAGAAAATTTGCATAAAAATTTGTGGAGCTTATGAAAACCATGGCCATTATACAGAAAGCTAATGTGTAATCTTATGTGCACATTCTGCTTGGAAGTAAATGACCTGATATGGCAAAAACAAAGTTAGAAAAAGATTTTGATTCCTATTTTGAAAAGCCAGTCTCTCTTAATGCGCAGATCAGTCGATTTGACCATGAACTGGACCATTATTTGAGGCAACTTGAAATGGTAACAGAGTACTGCGCCAACAGCATTGCAAAGACACTGACTCTGAAATCACTCAAACTGCCACATCCATATTTTCTTTTAATCTGACAGACTATCTAGCCGCAGATTCCTTACCTTAGAATAATCCCCTAACGTCAGGCTTGCTCCGGACATTTTTGTTCCCCTGTGCAGCGGTTGGTGGCGTTATTCGGTTCCGCGTGAGCTGCACAGTAAGTGGCATGCTCAGTACCTACATAGGCGCCACCCTGGCAAGCTGACAGGAATTCTTTCCTTTCCGTACCAGATAGCTCCCACCAGGTCAGAGCTACCTCAGTCGTTTCTTGGGCTGGAATTTTTGCCTACTTTTTATATTTTCTCTCCTGGTGTGAGGACGTCTCCTAAGAAACAAGCTAGTTTCAAACCATGTGGTGCTGTCACAAGCAGATGTCTGACATACCCACACTTCGTGCGCTTATGGTGCTTGGAGAGGTACCATGACTCCAAGATCTTCATGGACTGCCGCACCAGGTTTCTGAAGGCACTAAAGGAGCAATCCTTCAAGCTCCTAGCAGCACAATGGTTCCACAATGCTCAAGGGAAGGGAAGATCCTGGGACCATTCGCAAAGCTGCACCCAGCGATTGTCATCACATTTGAAGTTGTGGAGAAATCCGGTAAGTCCCACAAAAACTTCTTCGACTTCGCAAAGCCCATAAAAGTCTGACGAGGTATTGGAGAGTTGGCACTCCAGACCTTGCGCTTCACCAAAGCCTGGAGACTGAGTCAGGTCCCGCTCCGTGCTTGCCTGACTTTCTTGTAGAGACCCTCGCCTAGCTTAAGGAACTTTATGAGGCCATGTACCTCATATTTGGCCAGCCCAACCCCTCTGGGGTGCATTCGAGCCCCACTGGCTCAGGAGGGGCCCCTACTGGATCTTCATCAGCGGGTTCTCCCTTGGTGCCAGTCAGGTCCCATAGATTCCATGTTGGATGCGGAGCCACCGGTGGGCTAGAGGCCTTCCTTGGGGTCCACTACAGTGAAAACTCCTTCTGCACCTCCATCCCTAGCTTTCATTCCTGGTTCTGACACAGAGCTAGACAGGCATCGGCATCGCCCAATGGCGGTTCTGGTGCCGACCAAGACCATGCTCTCGTGATCAGTGCCTACATTTGTCAGGCATAGAGATAGAAATTAATGGGAGGGGTTTGAGGACCCTTATGGACACTAGCATCCCCTTGATCAGAATGAGGACAACTGATATGAGGAACTGGCTGAGGCCATTTGGTTAGACACCTCACTTGACACTGGCCTGGTCACTCCTCCCACAATGGCTACGGAGGAGTGAGCCTCTTTTGCCATGGTGCTGCTCTGCACCAAGCACTGCCTTAACTTACCACCAAGGGTATTAAAATCGAAACAGTCAAAAATGTTTTGTGATCTGGCTCCAGCCTGTTACATTATGCTAAAACGTACCACCTAGGGGTCATACGTATTTTCCTCTAATCTACTTGGTTAAAAGGCACTAACAAGTCATACGATCTCTGAAATACTTTAATGTTTTAACTACTCAAGGTTTAATTCTCTTCAACTGGTCATAACTGGCTTCACTTAGCTACACAATATAACGTGATTATGTCAATGTCTATTGATCAAGTGAAAAGACTTGTAGAATTAGTTTTCCGAATTCTGTACAGAAGACTTGATCAAAGGTATGTTAAGGAATTTGATTCTCCTCACTTGTTAATGCTGCGTTTGTCATGCCTGATGGATCGGATGTAATATAGGTTATGTTTAAAGTTATCTAACACGACTTGCTGTTTTCATTGTGCATATAAATGCTCATCCTGTTTACATAAAGGTACACCCTTAAAGTGCAGTGTGGCCATGATCCAAACATATTAGTCCTAAAAGAGGCATTTCGCTAGAGGAGCAACCAGATATTTACATATTATTTAACCTGTGTTCTAAAGTCAAATCACAGCACAGGTATTGTGTGTGGTCAAAGATTATCACTACAACACCTGCAAATTAAACAGATTAACACCCATTCAATATGATGTTTTTTAACTATAGAGTACAATACTCAACTGTGAGGAAGTGTGCCTCGAAGTGAATGAGCCCCAACGACTGGTGGCAAAAAAGACAACAGAAGTCAATCCACAAGCTCTACACGGTTTCAAATGAGATAAAGACATGACGCATCTTTCACTGCAATTTTTCTGGATTGTTAGCAGCAGAAAATGCTGCACGTTGAACTCCGGTTAGACTATCCATGTGCTGTTCACCAGTGTGTGCATAGAGAGGGAGAGGGATGTACAGAGACTGAACCAAACGTTCTACAATGCCCATCAACAAAAGCAAACATATTCTTACCCTCTTACGACAAAGCAAAGAAGAACACACGGATACACAGGAAACTGTAGTTTAGGTGTGTAGAGCACAAGTTAAAATTAATCGAGTAACTGTTGTTCAAGGTGGCAGGTCATACATAGCCCAAAATAATAAAAACTGGGCTCAACACTTGTTTTAGGGGACCATTATATTCCGTGGAGAGATGTTCTGAGAAACAGGCATGTGGCTTCCCAAAAACCAAAAATATTCTACTTTACAGCTAGCCTACAAAAGGAAAGTACTTTATTCTCAATAGGTAACTTCACTTTTTGATCCTCAATAGCTCTCAGTGATAAATTAGGTTTATTTAACCAGGAGAGTGTCTTGTAAGGTTTAAAACTGTTTAACTATTAATTTAACATATATGATTTAATTACCACACATTTATACCGATCTCTTTAATTACATTAATGTATTGTAGTAGTAATATTGAAATGCATTAACACTAGGAGATCACTGAAAAACAAATACAAAAGCGTAGTAACTACTCCCCGTATAAATGGAAGAATTGAAGTTATGGGAGATTACCACTATTTCCCCATAAAGTGCTCAAATACCCAACACAATACTGTACAGCCGCATCATTGAAATGCAATTATCCGATGATTACCCCAGATTTAAAACAAATCTTTAAATAGAGGTATTTGTATTGAAACACAGGAAGCTCCTTCACAATGTGCAGCTATAGGGAGTAAACTTCACTTTGTCTACTTCAAACAAATTAGCAACATCATTCTTTAAGGTCTACGAGATATATAGCAATTGGGATACCGGCAATTTTAGTTAGAAGCTTAAAGGTTTTTTTATAGTCAGATGGATTCTCTATCCTGCGGTAGATTCTGTCGTGCAATGTGGGACGAAATATGTTTACTCATGTAATAATGAAAGACTAGTACAACCAATACACTGGATATTGTTATTAGCAAGAAGAGCAATAAAATAGGTTTAAAAAAAAAAAGACTGCACATATCTTGTACTTTTGCACTAGTAGTATAGAGCTTTAATCATAATAGTAATATTAATAGTAATCGTAGCAGTGATCGAAAAACGTAGTCAGACAGTAGATGCGCAAGACAAAAATATATTTATATAATTTTCCTTTATCAAAGGTTTGATACATTAAGAATGGAAACTCTATATTTAACCCTTGGATTATTACTTAAGAAGCCTCAGAAGTATAATGTTGTGACCATCATCGAGCCATACTAATTTCCTCAAGACTCCATGACACCAGTCAGGTTAGACAGCAAGAAAATCAGCCATTTCACAAGACATCACTGTTGCAAAGCATACTGGACATACTTCAGGAGGAACCCATGCATGTCAGTTGTATCTTTTGTGTCCCACAAATGAGTCCTGTTTTTTCCTCATTTAGGATCTTTGGTAAACTTAGTTAGATCTGGAGTATCCTTCCCACAATGTGGAGTAGAAGACTTGGCACTGTGGATCAAGCCCTGAGGGCTCAGAGCTCACGCGCAAGTGCTGCTCATTGGTCAGGCCAGGCAACTACAGTTCACTGTAGGCCACGGAGACAAGAATTTACTAACATGTTGTATACAAATAGATTAGAACATTTACAAAGTCCAGTTCCATCTTCCCCAGACAACTTTATCAGTGCATACCCCTGTTATACAACGAATGCTAATTTTCACAACAAAAATCTGCTGTTTAACTGGTTAGTGAACATAAGCTTGTATGTATTTTAAAAACCTCTTGACTTGTGCGAATTTCGAATTGCAAAACTGTGTATACGATTATTCAGAGTGAAAGTACTGCACCATGGACCAAACAAACGCCAGTGCCTGCCCTACACTTAGCCCTTTGCAAAACATATGTTTTACTAATCTACCTTGTGTTTAAACAGGAAAGAGTGGCACACTAATGTGCTGGCCAAGAGGGAATTGAAAAGATGAAAAATAACAATAGTTGGTGCGACTTTTCTTTTCACCATTAGTAATGATTAAGGGTGAGAGGCATGGAATATGTTTGGGACAGAATAATTTGTGGATTAGGAAAGGAGGATGCACCAGGTGGTCCAGGGCAATTTATGTCATTCTGTGCCATGGCTTCAGCTACTTTATGAAGTACAGCATGGTGACTAGACGCAGTGGCCACATCCAAGAAGCAAAAGGAACAGTATTTTCCCCTCTATGTCCACAAATGGTCAAAGGTTTTAGGTGATGCTGTGCCTGAACTTCCTATGAAATGCCTTAGTGAATGGCAACCTGGAACCAAGCGAAAGACATATGTACAAGGCAATGCGCAGTTTCATAGCCTTTCTACATTCAGTATTTCTATTTATTTATTTTTTTAAAACATCTTCAAGGCCGTCATGTTAGGTTTTAAAAGATCAGATGCACATTACAAAACTAAAAAGATGTTAAACGCACTAACAGCTGTACTTTCCAGTAAACACATTTCTGCGAGAGGATTTACACGCTTTATATCAACGAAACGGAATAACTAACATTCAGAAGTACGTTGTGCCAGAGCTTAGCAAACGGTAGACTCCGATGCTAAATAAAATATTTGAAAAGGCAATGAAAAATAACTGAGCAGTGTTGGCATTACTAATATTTAACAAGTTTAAAGATTATCTCTACAGACTACAGACAGAATATTTACTTCACTCATCAAGTAAATGCGAGAAACCTCCGCTCTACTGCGTACAGTTTAATCTTAGAAGCAGATGCGCGTCGTCTTTGCAAGAAAATAAAAATAACTAGTACGCTTGGTGAATACATCCATGTTTTACAGAGTTTTAGGAGAAGATATTTCACACTAAACCAAATTTATACTCCCTATTGATACAAGTTGTTCTGCAGAGGACTACCATAAATAAAAGCTCATGGGCTGGCATGCTTGTCAGCTGAACCGGTGTGGAAAACATTAAAACTTCAAAGAAGAAAAAGTTGAATTGTACCTGAAATCTTTCTTACTTTAATCTCGGGCTCCGAATGCTTCCAAAAATGGGAATTTCTTAAAGAATATTTCACAAACTGTATTGGCTCAAGGACAAGGAGCTAGGAAAAGTGAAAAACTAAAACATGTGAAGTAGAATAAAGGATCTAAATTTTGCAACAATCTTTTAAAAAGTAAATCACACAAACCAATCTGTGGTGGCTCTTCTGACACCACAGCTTTAAGAGCCAAAAGTGTATTTAAAAAACTCAAACAAGAATTATTGCTCTCTGTGGGGCCACACTACGGCCTCCAAAGGCAGAACACAACGCTCATTAAACATTAAGGAATATCCTGCATGCCCAGCATGACAGCAAACCATAAAGTATCACACATCTATTTTAGGTTATGCGACCACAAGCTCTTCTCACGTGCATACAGCCAGCATGCTCTCTCAGTCGGTTCCTCTCAGATCATTCACTGCTATTTATAGAGCATGAAGGAGAGACAACATAATGGAACACTCACCTGGAGATTAAACAGAGGCACTGAAAGACACCATCTTTCTAACCGAGACAGGGCAAGCCAGAGACTTGGAAGTAACAAAACTGGGGAATGATGAAAATTAGGGCAAATTAGTGGGAGGCCCTAAAAGCTTTAATCAGGGTTAAGGTATGAGCATGACATGTTGGAGGAAGTGAGGGGGGACACATCTCAGTCTAACACAACAGAAAGGGAAGTTAGCAGCTTTGTAGAAACAGGAACTGGGAGGCCCATATCACAAAAGAAAGTGACTGGAGGCTCAAAGGGAAGTGGAGAAGAACTGGGATGAGTAAAGTTAATTTTACTCTTCCGGAGTATAGACAAACGTTGCACAGGGAGGGAAACACAACTGAGAGACATAGCATAGCTATTAAGAACAAGAGACCTGCTTCTTTTGTGACAGCCCTAAATAAGCCTGATAGGACAGTAGCAGTCACACATTCTAGCATCAATGAGACCTTTACCCAGTACTGGGTGATCCTGTACAAAAGACAGGTGCCTAAAGCTGGTGACCAGTCAATAAGAACTTTTATAGATATGGTCAAACAATCGAGATTAGCCTCAGAACACAGAACTGAGCTAGAAGTGGAGGGAGTCAATTGCAAACATCAGTGAACTTCCGCCGAGAAAAAGAAAAAAACACAGCAGTCCACTTTCCATTGGAGGTTTATCATGTATTTATTACTATGCTTCCTGAAGGATTCTTGGAAGAGTAAGAGAAGGTTAATTAGATAGGGAGACTGTTGACAGCCATGCGGGAGGCCATAAAGGTTACAGTATTGAAGCCAGACAGGGATCCAATAGCACCAGGCTCATACAGACCACTATCTATACTGAACATAAAAACTAAATTATTACAAGCATTTACAATGCAATAGGTCTCGCAGCATTAAAGTTTGAGCTATTGGCATTGTATATTACAATGTGTTGCATTAATTTGTTATCAAACTCCGAATTGTTGTATAAAGATGATTTGCAAACTCACTACTCTGCGCTCACTACTCACTAAAATCCAGATCGTAAAAAGTCAGTTTTGTGGATGGGTGGCTATAGGTCTCTCTACGAGACCTAAAAAGAGAGGCATTACTGATTCTGAAATACAATACTGCAGTGAATGGGCTAAATGAAATGTCAGAACTTTACCACCTGTAAACACGAGAGCTTGGCAGAATATTGATGAGAAGACATAAGCGCGACAAATGTATGACAACTAAAGAGGACTAAGCAGACTCGTGACTAAATATTTGATAACGCTGGCGAACGACCAGTCAGTCTATCCACCATAGAGCAACCTCACTTTTAAACTTTAGGCTCAACCTCGGCCATACGTTTCAAACCTCCTCCCCCCTTTTAAATAGAATTTGGGACACAAGAGAATCCACTATAAGTATTAAATTACTACATCCACTTCTCCAACAAGATCAGTCTTGGATCCAAATAGATTGACTGACATTACTTGGCAGCAGAAGCACGGAATATCTATAAACTACATCTCCCGTGACGCTCATCCGGGAACAGTTTGAACACTCGAAAAAATCCCCCGGTATAATTCAAATTATGAGGCGAATTTTTTCTTTAAAAATTCTTCATATGTAATTAGAGATATTCTCGCACCCATAACATCACCGCTGGAAGGAAATATCGGCTATTCGCCAAAAGAAATAGACAAAGTTCACGTAAGGAACTAGAATTCCCAAGAACCCCAAAAAATGTCACCGCATATTACATGCGCCGGAATTGAGTGAAGCACCGATACGGCAGACTGCGGACTAAGACGCTGTCGATAGGAGACCTTCCGAAGTCAGAAGGTAAGCGCTTATACAGGAACAACCCGCGGGAAGTTAGGTCCCGCAGCGCAGTTGAAAAGATAGAAATTACCCCTATGACGACGGCATACATTTAAGCGTATCTGCAAATACGTCTGTCTTCCCAGTATTGTTTAGGCGAAAAAGAAGCCTCGTCACTGCCCCTTGCAAAACGATAAAGCTTATGTTGCGAACTCATGCCAAAATTAGAGCCCGCAGCGCCATTGAAGAGACAAAAAATTACCCCAATGGCGACGGCACACGTCCAAACACGCCAGTGCTCACAGTACCGCACATGCGACAATGGAGCCACGTTACTGTCCCCTGCAAAAGATAAAGCCTATAGTGTGAACATGTGCCTAAATTAGAGCCTTTGCCTCTCTTTGTCCTTTCCAGGCTTAATGAAGAGATCATAATCGAGAACACGACAATATTCAAAAACTAGGAGACAGCGCCTGGCCACAGCGCCAGCAGGAAGGAACTATTTATACATAAAATAAAGCTTGCGATTAACCCCTGCGCTGTCGGTTTCTGTTGGGGATCAGGCGAGATGACTGCAATATCTGCGCGCGCATTCCAAAACGAAACCTAGCGTGGGGGCGGGACTTCCGTCTTGTGCGCGAAGCCCGCGCCCACGGAGTTCCTGGTCCGAAGAGCAGTGCGTGACGCGGGGCTCCCATGCCTGAGGGAGAGCCCCGCGGAGGCGACAGAACACCGGATTGGCGGTAAGTGGGCCTTGGGGGGGCGCGCGTGTGTGTGTGTGTGTGTGTGTGTGTGTGTGTGTGTGTGTGTGTGTGTGTGTGTGTGTGTGTGTGTGTGTGTGCGTGTGTATGTGTGCGACGGCGGGGGTGTCTCTGTATGTGTGTGTGTGTATGTGCGCTCCTGTGTGTGTGTCTGTGTGCGACGGCGGGGGGGGAGTGTCTCTGTCTGCGTGCGTGTATGTGCGCTCGTGTGTGTGTGGCCGCATGCGTGCAGGGGGAGGTGTGCCTGGGTATGTTTGCGCTTCCCAGGAGACAGCCAGGCCGAGCGCGGCGCGTGCCAGTTTCAAATCGCCTCCAAGGCGATGCGCGGCCAGGATTGTCTCCTGGGAAGCACACATGCCGACAAAAGGTTCTCGGCGGAGACGCGCTTCGCGCGGCTAGCCGAGACCTAAAAAATGCTAGCAAACAGATTACCGTGGGTAATCAGGACCATGGCGCGAGATGATCAATGTGGATTTATTTTGGATCGCAGCACATCTATGAACCTTGGAGTGCCCAATCATGTCATGCATGCAATGGAAGGAACAGAAGTGAAGAGCATCGTAGCGCCACTCATCACTGAAAAAAAAAACGTTCAGCATACTTTCCTGAGATAGTATGCGCGAGGTCCTAACAATGGTGGGCTTTGGACCAAACTATTTCTGGTGGGTACGACTGCTATACCAGGGGCCCACTACAAGAATTAGATCTGGTGGCCAGGTCTCAAACAACAGGCATGAGGACAGAGGCGCTATGCAAATTCTAAGCAATAGCAGATGAGCTGCTGACGATCAGGCTAAGAGAGGAGTTCCAACAAATGGGATATCAAGGCGACAGAGACCATACATACCGTGTCTACTGTTTTGCTTGGATGACCTACAGATCTCAAGTCTATGCCTGCTGCAGTAACTAGTCACCTTGCAGAAGCTTCTGGTATATATTAATACCTAGTACCTTCAATCTCAAAGGTTAGAAGACACTCATTTTAAGGACTACGTACAGAACACACTTGCTCACTATTTCTGCAACAAGAAAAATAGTCTCCTCTACTCTTGTGGAATGGGAGGCCTTTTACCAGTTGAGTGCTCGCGTCGGCCAGCGGCCAAAGCGAGCACTACCTCTGGGGTGCTTCGCATGACCAACGGCCGACGCAGCCCCTCCCACTCCGTGGAACGCCCGCACCAATGTCCGCCGCGGTAAATGGGTTAAAGTTGCAAAAGGGAAATCATGTATTATGCAGAGGCTGGTTCACATGGAGGGTTGAAATCTGAATTAAGGGAGGAAGGACCTTGTCTAGTCTAGAATCTGCTTTGCCGGTCAGGACTGATATCCGGGATGACATGGAGCAATCCCAAGATGTGCACATGCCGTTTATGGAACACTCTGGATGTCTTGATTGTTGTACAAATCTCAGACCAAACCCACAAGGAAGACGACAAACCAGAGAGGCTGCTAGCATCGCTCATCTCTCCACAACACTCACGGATCAAAATACAAATTAGTGAAGGGCTAATATGGTTGATTAGCCCTTACTCAAGATGAAATGAACAACTCCTTCCTTTTAAAATACACTTCCCTATACTATGTCAGAAAGTCTTCTGATGCTGGAAACCCCGAATTTCTACCAAAAGGTTCTAACGCTCTCAGGTGCCCAAAACACACAAAGATGTCCCAGAGTCCCCAATTTCAAAACAAGAAATTTGAAACACAATCAGTTTTCTTCCCAGAGGCCGAACTCTGGGATTTGATGGCCTTCCAACTGAGTTCTTTGCAGCATTTGAGTCCAGACAACTTCCCAGAAGTAGACAGTTACAGGACCCCACCAGACGGTAGGGTGCTCTCATCCTTAACTGGTGAAGCGCTCGATATCCCAATACTGAAGCCAAGTCAGAACCCCTAATACTTTTTCTATTATTGGCAAATATTGTTACTCTCCTAGCAATACAAAATCTTAAGCACTGTAATGGCTCAGTACCTTCTCCCTCTCCTGCAAGAGCCAGTATATCCGGATCACAGCGAGTTTATCCAGAGGTTTAACACCTCCCTGAACATCAGGCGTCTTTATTCAATCCTGAGAGAGGTGCTCTCGGCCTGGCTCTATCTATATGCCTCGCCCTTGATTTAGAGAAGGTGTTTGATAAACTAAACTGGAATTATAGGTTTTAGGTGCTCCAATAATTCGGGCCTGGCACGCAATTACTGGGATGGATTTGGTTGCTTTACACTAATCCTATGAGGTCAAAAAGGGACACAGATCGGACCCCTATAGAGTGCCCAAAGGAACCAGGCAGGGATGTCCCCCTTCTCCCGCCTGTTCTTCGCCCTCAGACCCTTTGCAGCCAAGATAAGAGCTCAGAGACAAAACTGGGGAATCCCATTCAAGGGCCTCACGAAAACCATCTCCTTGTATGTGGAAGACATGATCCTTCACATGTGACATTATTGCCAACCTCGAACCTTTGGCGAAACAATGTGTCAACTGTAATAAATTGCTAGTATTTCCCTTTAGAAAAAAATCTCTACCAGAAAACTAAATCTAACAGGGAAATAGATACTTAAAATGGCCCCTGCTTACCTTCGAAATACCAAGGATTCATCTACACCATGAACAAGTCCCCCTCTTGGAGGGCATCTTGAGCAGAGCCATCAGATCACTACGCTCTCAAGCCCCATTCAGGGTCTCCCTTCCTCTATCCATGGCTGGCCGGATACCCTTCTCTAAAATGGTGTGGTACCCCTGCCTCGTTTACTACTTTATCAAACTCCTAAACCTAGTTCCACCCTGTATATTCGTAATGCTAGATTCTCTGCAGACTGACCTAATTTAGAGAAAGGGTAGTAGGAGAGTAGCACTATCTAAATTAACATTATCAACCTCTGGGGCGGCATGGGTGCCTCGGATTTCTCAAACTATTACCTTGCTTTACAACTCCAATGGGCTGCGTATTGGCAAGACGGCCATCACCCCTGGGAGACTAGTATCTCTTGGAGATTCAGGAGTGAACCCTACATGGGCCCAGTTTCCCACTCGCATTAGCTGGGGCTATCTTTGCTCCTTTTAACCATGGCGCTGGGACGCTGCTTCACTTGCAACAGATGACTGAGATTCAATCCCAGCCTTGCCATTTAGTGGGGTCCTGCAGGACATAATCACAGCCGGGTTGGTATCAGTGTGGCGATGGTGGCATTAATACAATAGGCTATTGATTTTCAAATTGGGTTTTCAAAAATTAAGGGACCAGTACAGCCTGCATAGTGGTACTATAAAGCAAGCACTTGTTAGTCACTGGAAGAGAAGATCAAAGGAATCCAGGATAGGCTCATTCCTCCATACACTAAAAGTTATTGTAGCCAACTCGTGTGGATATGTAGGACATTTAAGCACAATCCATCAGTAGTTCTGCTGCAGTTGAAAGCCAAACGGGAGGATTGGCTAGGACAGGCATTCAATTATTCAGTGTGGCTGAAAATTCAAGCATACCCCTGCAAGATCTCTTGAAATGTCCCATTACAGTCATCCAATTCGAAGTCTTACAAACAGTCTTCCTAATATCCCACGGAGGAGAAAAAGGCTTATGCAAATGATCCAATTCGATATATTGTGGCAATACTCCATGATTTTATTGGAAATTCCAAAATAGACACTAAGACGCCAAAGTGTCTTATGTTCCACCAAATAAGATAAAAAATGTATGTATAGATAGATAGATAGAGATATTTATATCCAAACTGAGTTGCTCCAGCAATTAGAGCCGCACTCTGTTAGAGGTGAGAAAACCATTTCTTTATGTAATCCGGGCAGCTTCCCTTCCCATAATGTGGTCTCTGGGCCGATGCGTTTCGATGAATTCTCCTCATCTTTTTCGAGGCCGTAGTGAGCAATTGGAACAGTCAGGTGCTTTCCCAGCAGCCCCTGCATGCTTATCCCGTTAGTGTTTGGCCTCCGGTGTGCCTTTAATTGATATTCTGTTCGTGTTGCATGCTGGGCCCTGTAGTTAATCTGCATATTTTTAAACCCTCCAGTGGGTCCCAATGCTCACTATCAATAAACAGGACGATTTTTGCAGCCCCCATTGGGCCTCTGGAAGAGACTATGCCCGGCTATTTTGACAGTACCTCCAACACCGCATTCAAAGAGATTTGTTCTCCTCGAGTGGTCCCAAGTCCGGTGCGTCGCTCTCACGGCCTGAAGCATGCCGTGCAACATGTCCAAACTGAGTTGCTCCAGCAATTAGAGGTGAGAAAACCATTTCTTTAT